>NC_135343.1:9458311-10894836 GCF_023851605.1 Tamandua tetradactyla | reverse complement strand
GAAGGGATATTTATTTGGCGCAAAATTTACATTTTTGGTAGTACATTATATAATTTAACTTATATGAGCAGTTTATTTGAACACCATAAATACATGGAATCTTGAATTGGGTGTGAGAGCCTGTTGGTTCATACAGGTTAGTATGATGCCCCAATATATCCCAGGGTAATTTGGGCAGAGAATTAAAAAAAGCATTTGCAAAGATCCTTTGGGCAACTGCAGAGAAAGGAAGAAATATTCAACTTCCCCATTTGGGGAATTCTGGATATTCTTGCAAGCAGTGGGGACAACCAATCAATAGGCTGAGCCCTCGATCCTGGGTTCACCCCTATGAAGCTTATTTCTACTTAAAATTATGCCTGAGTCACCCCCAGAGAACCTCTTTTGTTGCTCAGAAGTGGCCTCTCTAAGCCAACTCAGCAGGTGAACTCACTGCCCTCCCCACTACATGGGACATGACTCCCAGGGGTGTAAAGACCCCCCTGGCAATGTGGGACAGGACTCCTGGGATGGGCTGGGACCCAGCATCATGAGATTAGAAAGCCTTCTTGATCAAAAGGGTAAAGAGAGAAATGAGTCAAAACAAAATTTCAGTATCAAGAGATTTCAAACAAAGTTGAGAGGTTATCCTGGAGGTTGTTCTTATGTATTATACAGATATCCCTTTTTAGTTTATGGTATATTGAAGTGGCTGGAGGGAAGTACCTAAAGCTGTTGAGCTGTGTTCCAGTAGCCTTGATTCTTAAAGACAATTATATAACTATATAGCTTTTACAATGTGACCCTGTGATTGTGAAAACTTTGTGCCTGATGCTCCTTTTATCAGGGTATGGACAGATAAATAAAAAAAAATGAGGATAAAAATAAATAAATAATGGAGGGGAGATAAAGGGTAACAAATTGGGTAGACTGAAATAGCAGTGGTCAATGGGGGGGGGGGTAAGATATATGGGATGTATAAGGTTGTTTTTTTTTCCTTTCTCTTTTTCTGGGGTGATGCAAATGTCCTAAAAATGATCATGGTAATGAATACATAAGTATGTGATGATATTTGTTCTAGTTTGCTAGCTGCCAGAATGCAATATACCAGAAACAGAATGACTTTTAAAAAGAGGAATTTAATGAGTTGCTTGTTTACAGTTCTAAGGCCAAGAAAATGTCCCAATTAAAACAAGTCCATAGAAATGTCCAAACAAAGGCATCCAGGAAAAGATATCTTGGTTCAAGAAGGCCAATGAAGTTCAGGGTTTTTCTCTCAAGTGAAAAGGCACATAGCGAACACAGTCAGGGCTTCTCTCTCCGCTGGTAGGGCACATGGCAAACACGGCATCATCTGCTAGCTTTCTCTCCTGGCTTCCTGATTCATGAAGCTCCCGGGAGGCATTTTCCTTCTTCATCTCCAAAGCACTGGCTGATGGACTCTCTGCTTCGTGGTGCTGCAGCATTCTCTGCTCTCTCTGAATCTCTCATTCTCCAAAATGTTTCCTCTTTTATATGATTCCAGAAACTTATCAAGACCCACCCAAATTGATGAAGACATGTCATCACCTAATCCAGTTTAACAACAACTCTTGATCAAATCACATCTCCAAGGAGATGATCTAATTACAGTTTCAAACATACAGTATTGAATAGGGATTATTCTGCCTTTAGAAAATGGGATTTTGATTAAATCATGGCTTTTCTAAGGGACATACATCTTTCAAACCAGCACAGTATTGTAAGATACTGATTGTATAGTTTGGATGGACTTTATGTGTGTGAAGATTTCTCCATAAAATATGTATTTTTTAAAGTAAAGAAAAGACTCCCATGCAGCTAATTCCTCCTTTACTATTTTACTTATGGACAATGTTAATATTTTCCTCAGGTATGGGTCAATGATTTGATTTTATTTTAATGATTTTTTATTACTAACAGATAGTAAGCACTCAAATATTTCTTTTTATTTTTTATCAAACCAAAACAATATACAAATATGAACATTCTTAACATACAAACATTCGGTACATGATGTACAAGGAATGGCCCACAAAAAAAAGGGATGTCTATATAATGCATAAGAATAACCTCCAGGATAACCTCTCGACTCTGTTTGAAATCTCTCAGCCACTGAGCACTCAAATATTTATTGACTGAATTTAACAGACAGGAAAATTAAGGGCTGCTCTCAAAAAGAAAGGATTTAGTGAGGCCATGAGTTTGTTATGAAGCAGAGTTTTACATATCCTTATGTTTTACATTAATCCCACAATTGCCTATATTTTACCAAGTGACAAAAATCTCTAAATCTGTTAAAAAAAAAAAAAGTCAATGTCTGGTACCTTTGTGTGTTACCTTTATATAAATTTTACCTCAATAGAGAAGAAAAAAATATTAAACTCTAGGCAATAAGGTGCATGCTGAAGTATTTAGGGGAAAGTTAGTAACTTACTTTGAAAGCATCCCCAAAATGAAATGAATTCATGGTTGGCTAGAGAGGTAAGTAGATGTGTGATAAAACAAGTACAGTAAAATTTTAATTGTAGAATCTAGGTCATGGGCATTTGAGTGTTCCCTGTAAAATGCTTTAACCTCCTCAGTACGTTTGAAAATTCTCAGTAAAATGTTGGGAAAGTATATTTTAAAAAACACAACCCTGCTGTGCACTCAAAGTAGGAGAGGTTTGGAGCCACCGAGGTGAAAACAACATAGTGCAAAGTAGTTGATCCCTCGAAAAGCACAGAAAATTGCCCTGGGCATTTCTCTTTAGTCGGTCCTAGAGAAGTGAGACAAGGAAACACCTACCTGTCAGTTCTTCCCATCATGCCTAATGAGAGAAATCATGCAGAATGACTATTCTTTTGACTGCTGATCACTAGAATATTTTAAACCACAAAATAGACCTATTCATGTTTACTTTATCCACTCCTGAAAGTATCACAAGTTCACCAAATTGCATGAAAACAACCTGTCTGATGTAACCGCATGTTCTTTCATTTCTGTCTAGGTTGATAGTTATCTACTGGGGACCGTGCATCAGAATCAAGTGTGTCACTTTTGGTTGTTAGTTTATTATTACACATAGTGTTCTGCAATTTGATTTTTGCTTATATCATTGAGCATCTTTCAATGTGAGTGCATAAAAATTACATCTGTACAATGTAAACAACTGTTATGATGAGTTAAAACGTGTGGCAATATTCATTGCTTCATTAAAAGTAGTTACTGTCATTCCATCGTAAAATTATTCCATAATTTATATGATTTATTGATGGGCATGCATGTTGCTGCTAGTTTTTCCCTACTAAAATAACATGCAAATGAACAGCTTCATACATATATCTTGATACACGATGGGTATTACTAAGATAAATTCCTAGAAATGGAACTGCCGGGTCACAGAGAATGTACCTTGTGTCATTTATCTAGCTATTCTCTCTCAGCTAAAGCCCACCCTCCCACTATTCGCTTTTCTGAGCTGCGTAGTAAACTATACTTCATAGATTGTCTTGCTAGCTGACTTCTTGTTGGTTGCTTCCAGGAAGATGTTGGCAAACTCATTTTCAAAATGCACCAATTTGTATCCCCATCTACCATGTATGAAGGAGAATTTTCCCATCTGTAGAGTTTTTGTGTTGTGTTTTTGTTTTGTTTTTGTTTTAAATACAGATATAGGGCCCCATTCCAGACTTAACTGAGTAAGACTCTGCAGGGGTGATTCCTGGGCATATGTGCTTTCTAGAAGCACTACAAGTGCTTTTGACGCATTGCCTGGGTAAGCACCATACTTCAGATAACCCAGGAACCATTCGTAAGTACTCCTGGACAAGCAGCATCATTTGTTAGCCATATAGATGTTTCTGCATTTTAATAAACCCTCCAGGAGATCAAACACATGTGTTTGATGAATGCTGCTCTGTAAGTGTGACATCAGAAGGGCAGTGACAGATGCAGGTTTTGGGGTACCTAAAACCTATATATCTTGGGGAGCCCTTTTTACCAAAGGAGAATACAAAATTGCAAATAAAAATTGAATACAAATGGAATATTTACTTACAATAAACTAATAAATCATAGTAAATCACAAATACTTAGAAACTGAAAAATACCACAAGTGTCACAAAATCCAGGGAAAAATAACAAGACATGCTTAATAATTAACTGCCTTCACACCTCTGTGATCTTTTTCTACATTTTTAGCTCTCTCATTATGTGATTTAAAAATATCTAATCTTTCTATAGAGACAAGAGAAAGATAATTCAGTCTTTCCCTTAATGTGGGTGCTAGAAATTTGATTACCTGTCTAATTGGATAATTTAGAAATATGTTTTCCAACTTCCAACTTGTTGTTACAATGTCATGGGAATTTTCAGAGTTTTGCCAAATACGGGTGAAGCTCCAGCCAATTTCTTCTATCCATGAGCTATAAGAGTCCTGGCATTTAGGTTTCTTATGTATTGACTAATTTAAATACGGACTGAATAGACACACAGTAACCCTCTGTAGTCCGTGTGCTTGTGAAGACTGTGGCAGTCTTCACCATTACTTTCATTTGCTTTCTGCTCTTTCGTCCCTTGTCAGAGAGTGTCCCAATTCGCATACACTTCCTTACTCCTCTGTTGCTTTATCTATATGTGTTCTATGCTATCATAAGTTTGCTTGTCTTTATGATTCTCACCATCAGCGTTTTTAGCTTCTGTTGTGACAAAATAAGAGTTTTTAACACTGAGAAATTTCAGCTAGTCTTCTCCCTTTCGGTTTAAATTCTTAGTTTCCACATTCTTCCCTTTGTCTTTGAATTTTAGTATGATTGCGTGTAAGTTTACAAGCTGTCAGAATGTGATATACCAGAACTGGAATGGCTTTTAAAAAGAGAAATTTAAGAATTAGGAACTTACTTGTACACTAAGAACTATATACGTGCATGTTCTAAACCTATAAAAATGTCTAAACTAAGGTATTCAGGAAAAGATACCTTTATTTAAGGAAGACCAATGGGTCAAGAACACTGCTGTCAGCTGGGTAGTCAGGTGGCTGTCATCTGCTGGTCCCTTGCTCCTGGGCTCCATTGCTTTCAGCCTCTGTTCCTGTGGGGGTTCCTCACTTTGCTTCTCCAGGGCTGGTTTTCATCTCTTGGCTTCCCTTGGCTCGCTCCAGGTTCTGGCTTGCTTATTAACATCAGATGGCAACTTCTTCTAGGCTCTAAGAATCTTCAAATATCCATATCCCTGTTTTCTAAATGTGAGAATCTGTGTCAGCTCTTCTCTGAAGTTTCTGTTGGCTCTGTCATTTTTTTCAGAATGCATTCCTTTTTAAAGGGCTCTTATAAACTAATCAAGACCCATCTTGAATGAGTGTGGTCAAATCTCCATCTAATCAAAAGGTCACACCCACAATTGTGTGTCACATCTTTGTGGTGATAATTTAATCAAAAGTTTAAAACCTCCAGTATTGAATCATGATTAAAAGAAATGGCTGCTCCCACAAGATTGGATCAGTATTAAAACATGACTTTTCTGGGGTACATAACACTTTCAAACCAACACATCCCAGCCTCTGAACCCCAAAAAGATATGTTTTTAACATATATAAAATATATTAATTCCATCATAATATCACAAAGCTTTAAACCATTTCAGTAACAATAAAAATACAATATAAAGTTAAACAATACAAAATCTCATCAAAGTCAGCTACAGGCCTGGTCTGTTCTAAGGCAAAAATTCTCCTCTGGCTCTGAACCTATAAAACACAGAACAAGTTTATTTGCCAATATACAAATGAAGGACAGTCATAGGATACATATTTTCATTTCCATAGGGAGAAATCAGAAGATAAACAGGGTCACTGGACTCAAACAGTTTCTAAAGTCTGCAGAGCAAACTCCTTTGGATTTCAAAGTCTGAGTATTTTATCCTCAGGGCTTTAGAAAGCAGCAACAGCACCCTTTTCAAGAGCCTATACAGCAGTGTTGCTCTTTTTCCAAATGCTGGAGTGTGTTGCAACACTGAGGTTCGTAGTGGGGACCACCTTTTTCTTGACTCTACTCTTTACAAACATTGGGGCCACACTCAGACTCTCTGCTATCTCTGAGGCACATGCTCAACCCCTCTAGAACTATGAGGTGGCAGCCATGCTCCCCCCCACCCCCCACCAATCCCCAGTTTGTGTGCTCCACTTTCTCCAAGGCCTGAGGTGGTGCAATTCTTCCTGCACTACAAAGGAGAAGGCTCACCCTCTGCTTTTGGGGCTAACTCACCCTCTCCATGTTTTACGGGTCAGTTTACTCTCCTGGCCCATGTTTCCTTGACTTCAGACCTTAGCCTCCATGCTTCTGCCTCTGAGGACATTTTTCTTTCACTTTGTCCCTTTTTTGTCCCTTTTAGTCCAGACTGGCAGCGGTTCCATTTATACAGATTCCACAACATTCTTGTTGGTTTTCTTTGCAGTATACTGGGATCATGCCCATCAGATAATAGGACTTTACATAAATCCTTTCTGGATAACTCCATCTCAAATTCTTGCTTGTCCTATAATGGCTGACTGTTTCCATGCTTGGATAAATTCCTTACATGGGGCCCTATTCACCGGCGTCTCACTTTCTGGAAGTCTTGAATTTTCCAGAACACCAATGTCTGTTTTCTTTGTACACAAGAGTTCAGTTCTCATTCTCTTCAAATGATTCTAGGCCTTCTCTATCAATTATATTACAACTTTTCCAGAATCTTCCCTTTATTCATTTAAAAAGCCATTCCAACTTGTTTGGTATTTGCAAAACTACAGCAACCCCACTTCTCTGGTACCAAAATCTGTTTTGGTTTGCAAGCTTCCAGAATGCAATATACCAGAACTAGAATGGCTTTTTAAAAGGAGAACTTAATAGGTTATAAATTTACAATTCTAAGCCTATAAAAATGTCCGAAGTAAGGCATACAGGGAAAGATATCTTAATTCAAGAAAGACTGAATGGGTCTGGAACAGCTCTGTTGGCTGGGTAGTCATGTAGCAGGCATTGGCTGGTCCCTTGGTCCTAAGCTCCATTGCTTTCAGCCTCTGTTCCTGTAGGGGATCTTCACTTTGCTTCTTTGGAGCTGGTTTTCATCTCCTTGTTTCTCTTGGCTCTCTCTATGTTCTGGCTTGTTTAAGATCTCATGGCAATGTCTGCTGGGCTTCAAGCATCTCCAAACATCCATGTCTTTGTTCTCCAAGTGTCAGCATCTGTGTCAGCTCTCCTTTGAAGTTTCTGTCAGCTCTGTCATTTTTTAAAAATGCTTCCCTTTTTAAAGGACTGCTGTACACTAATCAAGACCCACTTTGAATGACCAAGGTCAAATCTCCATCTAATCAAAAGGTCAAACCCACAATTGGGTGTGTCACAACTCTGTGAAGATAATCTAATCAAAAGTTTCCAACCTGCAGTATTGAATCAAGATTAAAAGAGATGGCTACTCCCACAAGATTGGATCAGGATTAAGACATGGCTTTTCCAGGGTACAAAATACTTTCAAACCAGCAAAGATTTTAACCCCATAAATAGACACAAAATTAATCTGAAAATGAAGGCCTAAAGAAAAACAATTCAAATGCATTTTTAAATTGTGACTACATTGTATTGAGCTACACATTAGTATAATCAAATCACTTATACTTCATCTATTGCCTTATTGATCAATGTAGGAGTTCTGTCATTGGAACCCTTGTTTCTTCAGGTCTGTTTAATTCTGCAGTGATAATATTGTATGCCATTTCATCTGGAACCACCAGAATTCATCTACCTAAGATACATAAAATATGCTAAGATTTATTTGGGGACGCATAAAACCTGCAATATTCCGCAAAGACTTACTCACTTTTGTAGTACTATTAGAAGGTTTTGCCCCTACAGATATAGGAATCCTGCTAAATTCTATGTTTGGGCAATTGCCATCTGTATGAGTTTGCTAAAGCAGCTGGAATGTATATACCAGAAATGGAATAGTTTTTATAAAGGGAATTTATTCTGTTACAAACTTACACACAGTTTTAAGGCCAGAAAAATGTCTCAAATAAGGCATCCAGAAAAAGATATCTTGACTCGGGAAAAGCCAATGTCTGTCACTTGGAAAGGCATGGGGCTCACATCCGCTTGTCCTTGATCCTGGTTTCACTGCTTCCAGCTTCTGATGCCAGTGGTTTCCTCTCTAAGCATTTATGGGTCTTCACTTAGCTCCTCTGAGACACAACTCTGGATTCTGGTTTGCCTAGCACCTCATGAAAAGGGACATGGCAACAGCTGCTGGGATCTGCATCTCCAAACATCCATATCTAGGCATCTGCTCTCTCTGTTGGCACTCCAAGCATCTCTGAAAATCCATGTCTCTGTCAGCTCTGAAGCAACTGTTCTCCAAGCAACTGTCTGAGGTTTTTCTAAAATATTTCCCCTGTTAAAGGATTCCAATAAACTAATCAAGACCTACCTTGAATGGGTGGAGTCACATCTCCAACTAATCAAAAGGTCATACCCACAATTGGGTGTGTCACATCTACATGGAAACAATCCAATCAGTGTTTCCCACCCTAAACAAGAGGTCTGGCCCCACCAGGATCTGATCAGGATTAAAACAAGGTTTTTCTGGGGTCCATAACAGTTTCAAACTGGTACAGCATCAAAAAAGAAAAAAGCATATTTATAAATGCATGTGCTATACGATTGAGTATATTCCTGACAGAAGAGCATTTCCATTTTGTTCAGGTATCATTATGAACTAAATTACCCACTTAAAATTTTACCTGTTTGATGTATTGGTTTTTAAAGCTGCCAGAATGCAATATACCAGAAATGAAACCGCTTTTAAAAGACGGAATTTTTTATTAATTTACAAGTTTATAGTTTTAAGGCTATAAAATGTGCAAAGTAAGGCAGCCAGATAAAGATACCTTGATTCAAGAAAGACCAATGGGTGTGAGTTTCTCTGTCAGCTGGGAAGGCACATGCCAACGCCTACCAGCTTTCTCTTTTAGCTTCTCATTTCAAACTGGCTTCTCTGTGGGCATTTTCTTCTGTATCCCCAAAGGTCTCAGGCTGTGTGGGCTCAGAAGCTTTTTCCAAAGTGGTTCCCTCTTAAAGGACCCCAATAAGCAACTCCACCTTGAATGGGCAGAGATACATCTCCATGGAAACTACTTAATCAAAAGGTCCCACCCACAATTGGGTGGGTCATATCTCCATGGAAACAACTTAATCAAAAAGATCCCACCCAACAATATTGAATAAGGATTAAAGAACATGGCTTTTCTGGGGTACATAACAGTTTCCAACCAGCACATCTGATGACCAGAATAATTTTATACAGACTCTGTACATTGCAAATCTCATTTCTCCTCCACTACCTACATACATCCAGCACCAAATGTAGAGCAAGTTCATTCCATGACACCATACGTGGCCCTGCAGCTTCATGCCACAGTGCTGGGTGAGTCAGCACAGTGGGTGTTAGAATTATTCCAGGAAGCCATACCTATAGTAGGAAGGCTAGCAATATTGCAACTATACCCAGCATTAACTATAAGCTACATGCAAATGTGCCATCAAACCCAAAATAAACATATCCCCAATGCAATTTCCATTTATCTAGATTCCCAAAAATGCTCACAGCCACTTCAGTACCATTCTACACCAGGAGAATTGTGATGGAGGGAGTAGAGTCAAAAGAGACAGCTGTCTTAATCACTTACAGTTAAAAAATCTTTCTTTTGAAATTTTACAAAAATATATGACCATGTAAAGATATTGACAAGGCCTTTCCCAGGGCTGTGGAAGGAGCTGTGAAAGCAAAGAGCCCTGAAGCTTAAGCTTCATTAACTTCACAGTAGATCTGTCCCTGCAGAGTAGCACATAGAATCAAGATGATGGGTTAGAGAACTATGTCCAGAGATCATCTAACACAACTGTCTTCACATGCAGATGGGGAAGCGGAGGCCCTCAGAGGCTGTGCAACTTCCCCCAGGGTCATCCATCTACCTGGTAAGTAACAGAGCCAGGCCAAGAATCTCAGCTCCAAGTCCAGGACTCTTTCCCTAGAGTGCTTCTAGCTTTGTGGTTTTCCTCTTAAGATCTTTACACGTTGAGAGCTAAATATAAGCCCAATGTGTATTGAGGGAAATAAAATGTTAGAAGAGGTATCACCCCAGATTTCATTTTAGGCAAAGTACCAAATAAATATCCTCTATTCCTCTAATCAGTCTCCCAGCCTCTCAAAAATACTTGCCAACAGAGATAGTCTGCTGATCCATTGACTCTTACGTGACCAAAAAAAAAAAAAAAATCCCTTCCACAAATCATAACGCATATGTTGACGAAACATGCTTTCATACAGAAATACGCATTGTCTACCCAAGAGAAGGAAGGATCACTGAAAGCAGATACTAATGCTAATGGAGTCCACTGCAAGTACTTCATGCTGTGGGTTCTATTCTGGTCTGTGCCTTAAGATAAAGATTTAATGTCCCTCACTTAAATTACAGTATCTATTTGGTTTTTATGGGCTGCAGTATGTTCCTATACTAACAGTTTAATTCAGTGATGCCCCTGCTGAAAATTTATTTTGTCTGGCAATTCACACATAACACATAGTTAAAACAATTTAAATATGGACACAGGGGCCCATTTTCTTGTCCTCCTAAATTAGGGCATTTATTAAACGCCTCTGCTGTGTAAGGCACTGTGACAGCTGCTGGGAGAGTGGGGGTGGCAAGAGATTAAGGAGGGGAGACAAAAATGAATGACACAAGTTGCTTGCCCTCACGAAGCTCAGAGACTGATGAGAGAAATAGGTACCTGGCCCAGTTGTTCTGAGGCAATAGAGTGACCTGCGAAAGTACAGAGGAGGGGAGCAGTCATTCTACCAGGGAAGAGTCTGAAGAACTGACACATGAGTTGGTCCTCAAAGTGAAACGTTCATTAGAGAGAGGGGAGAGAGAGCATTTCAAGAGGAAGGACTTGCATGGGTAAAGTTTGGTGATGTGAAAAGGATTATTTGGAGATGCTCTTAAGTACAAACTAGAGCACCTAAGAAGCAGAGAGGGTGGTGGCTGAGGAAAGCTGAAATGCAAGGAGTGTCATATCAGCCTGGGCCGGTTTTGTGTACCATGGTAAGGTGTTTGGACTTGATTCTGTAGGCCATGGGAAGCTTTTAGGCAGTGCTGTATCCTCCTAGAGGAGTCATGGTATTACAATGCAACATGTGGCAAAGATCCAGGCAAACAATAAGGATCTGAGCTACGAATGCCCCAATAACTCTGATGACCGTAGTTGCTGGCAAAGAATCTCAAGAGGTATCTCCAGATACCTTCTTCATGGAAGAAGTCTACAACTGGAAACGTCAGGGCTGGCAAACCAGATCAGAGCCCTTCCATCTTCTTTCATATGACAAACAGCTATATACAACATTAAGTTCCCAAATCATTTCCATAAGTAATAATACATGTCCTAGGTATCTGATCCTTTCCTCCTACACCAACTTTTTCTAATAATTTCATGTATCATTCATTTTTTTTTTCTTTGTTACCATTAATGAGGCAGAACTAGATGGGCTAGTAAGTCTGATTTATTGAGACAAAAGATATAAGACAGTTGGGACTTAAGACTCATAATTCCTGCCTTCTCAGTCCTAGAGGAAGACAAAGGAATTACTGGCCTAGTGGGAACCAAAGTATCAGCTTATTACTAGCCTAGCAAGCACCCTAATATCCCCAAAATGTAGAGTTGACAAATAAAAGCTAGACTGGAGGGAAAAAAAAAAAAGAGAGAGATTAACCTATGGGGAAAACGAAGCCTCTGCTCCCATCCCAAACCTATATTTGGGGCCGAGCAATCTGCAATGCCTAGAAGGTATCGGCCTGCAGAACTGACTGCAAGTCCACTCACCCAGTTATCAGAATGAGTGTTTGCAGTGGGCCTCAGGACAAAGAGAGAATTTCCTAACTCTTCCCCATGACAGGGAAAGGAAGACAGCCTATAGCTCCAGTATGCGGGCAATGGAAGTCAAGCACCTGACACAGTTACCCTGGTCAATCAAATGCAGCCAAAGAATGTCTCAGATTCTGACAAGTCAAATTAATCAGCCCCCTCCGGAGATTTCAGTTAGAGGATGGGAAGAGACAGGAGCCCTGCCCAGCACCTCCCCGCAGGCTGAGAGGGGCAGACAGGATTGGTGAACAGTAGGGGCTGTCAGATAAGATGCAGGATATTCAGTTCGATTTGGATTTCACATAAACATCAAATAATTTCATAGCGTAAGTATGTTCTAAAAATTGCACAGGACACTAAAAAAAAAAATTCATTGTTAATTTGAAATCTAAATTACACTAGGCCAATTTGTTTTGGGGGTCCCTTAGCTCACTAGCTCTCAAATTACGTGAAAATTCCCTAAGAGCCCAAAACATTAATTTTAAATATCTTCTCCCAATGCCTACCACAATGCTTTATGAGCCCTGCGGCTAAATTACCTGGACAAATGCCACCACTGTCCACTTCACTCAGGCCTTCTGTTTTCCATGCTTGCAAACCTGTTTGGTTTTGTTTTCTGGTTGCAGGGAGGCTGGCACAGCCTTTAGCCAGGTGTGGAAATTGTCCCAACCCTCCCAACAGGCCATGCGGTGTGACTTTCTGAATAATATATGAGCCATGCGAAGGTTGCTGTCTTGTGAGGTAATCGATTCAAGAGAAACACAGCTGAGCCCCGGTAGCTTGCGTGAAAGGTGGCCGTATTTTAATCAGGAGCTTCAGATTCCTCCCCAGCAGACCTGGGACAGAGTTGCCAGCAAAGAACCGGCCGACTCTTTGATGAGTTCTCCTCTCCTTTGCCTTGCCTCCCTCTGGTGGACGAGCGGGCGTGCAGTTAGAACCGCTGTGACGCGTCCTCGGCAGGCAGCAGGGACAGATAGACTGATGCATCCGTCACACGTGCTATTCGTAGACCCAGCCCTTGACACATTTAGGAGGCAGGGGACCTTGTGGCCTCTCATCACTTCTCACAACCCACATGACACTGTCCTCCCTTGTCCCCCAGGACCCTGAGCACCTTCCCTCCATCCCATCCTCACCTTCATCTCCAGATCGCTGATCTCCTTCCGTTACAACCCAACCAAGACAGGCCTCCTGGAGTCCCAGTGCCCCAAATAAGTAAGTCCTTTCTCCTCTGGGGGAATTTGCATCATTCCTATTTAGATGCAAAGGCACAGTCTATGCAGGATGCTGGGATGCTTAATGATGATAACATTAACATTTATTTAGTGCTTAATAAGTACAAGGTTCTTTAGCCAAGTACTTGGGCACATCATCTCATTTACATTCACGACCTGCACAACAAACCAATTGAATAGATGCTATGATTATCCCCATTTTAAGGATGAGTAAACTGAGGTCTGAAAACATTAAATAACTCTCTCAAGCTTTTACTCCAGGTGGCGGAACTGGGATTCAGACTCAAATCTGGCTCTAGCCTCTAGAAAACCCTGACTAGTAGAACTTTCTATGATGATAGAAATGTTCTGCATCATTCCAATATAGCAGCCATTGGCCACAAGTAATTACTGAGTACTTGAAATGTGGCCACTGCAACTGAGGAGCTGGTGTTTTTTGCTTTTGTTTTAATTAATTTTAATTTAAATAGTCACAGGTGACCAGTGGCTAGTGTACTGAGGAACACACCTTAGAATATAACCACTATGTTCATCTAGTTACCTGTTTCCCCTACCTCTAGACACTCACACACACGCACGCGCACACACACACACACTCACGCACAGTGACATGCTCAACATGAGTGAGTCAGTAGATATTTTTTTCACATGCCCTTCACCCTCACTCCACATAGAGTTAAGGTAGACATTGACTAGAAAATTGATAGTTGACTTTATCACTTCCTTGATGCATTTAGGCAAGGGAAAATGAATTGATGATATAAAAGATAGAGCCTCTTATCCTTGCTCTACTAGTGACAAGTCATATAATTTCTCTGGACCTCAGTTTCTGCCCCTGTACAAGGACAGTTATTCTCCATGATCTTAAAGAATACTTACAGTGATTGCAGTTCTGAAATTCTAAAGCACCCCACCCCACCCCCAGAACCCCTCTCCTGCTCCCAAGGTAGCCCCCTGAAGACAAGAGCCCCAGGTGATGAGTCTGGCACCAACAGTGATTACCTGGTGGAATCGTCAGCAAGCACGCTTGATTGTGCACATCCAACACCCCGTAATATATGGGGTTCTTTTTTTAGAACCCTAATCAGAGATTTAATTTGCATAATTAACATCTTTAGGAATAACTGCAAATGACACATCTGTTCACCACCATCCTCTCCTTCGCAAACTATGTGTTATAAACACAGTTTCTCCAGCCCCGTAAACACTTAGTACTTGTCCTTTGCTAGTTTCTCTAGTTGCTTTCCACCTTGGGGTAGTGATGACCTCGTGTAACCTCTCCTCGAACAGTCCCATGTCCTCTGCTGTGGTGCTCAAACCAGATCAGGACCTGCTTGCAACAAGTACCCATTCTGACCAGCCAAAGAACAGAAGCTCTTAATCTTGCTCCCTAGACCAAGGCTTAGAAGGATCCATGAATTTTTAGGAAAATCTGGGTGAATATACTTGCATGTATTTTCTGGGGAGAGGATTCATGACTTCCACTATAGTTTCAATGAGTGTCCACGACCAAAAAAAAAAAAAAAAAACCCAGTTAAGAACTCTTGCTTTCTTTCTTGCTTAGAGAAAAGGACCATGGACAGTGAGACAATGAGGCTGGGCCCTCTTTGTTCCCAGAAAACCTTGGGTGATACCAAGCATAGTTCTCTTTTGGCAGTAAGGCTAAGTTTTTGGATGGCCTCCCGTGGGTGTGATTTGATAGTATCAGGAAGGCTTTCTAGCCAGTGCTTCTCAGACTTTAGCAAGTGAGTTATTTTTTGATCTTGTTAAAAAGCAGATTCTGATTCAGGAGGTGTGGGGGGGACAAAGATTCTGCTAGTGGTTCACTGAACATGCAGTCAGAAGGCTCTAGGCCAAAAATACGTAAGTATCCCCTTACCTCCCCTGCATCTGCATGCCAGATGGCAACTTAACACAATTCTGAACTTCCTGAGAGATACAGCCCAGGGTATACTTTCTTCCCCAACTAACTTAGCTGCTCTCAGCTCTAGTGAGCTGAACTGAACAACTTCGAACCTCAAGGGCCTCTCTATCCTTCTCCCTTAAAGTCTTAGCAGAGACAGGTCAAGCAATTGGCTCATCAGTTCCCTTTTGCCTTAGCCCTGCAGGTCCAGAACCTTCAGAATGAGGTTAACCTCCAAAACAAAAGGCATGCCCAGCTCAAATATAACGTAGACAAAATCAGTTACTCCATCCATGTATCCTAAATTTAAAATCTCTCCACTCAAACCACCAAGGTTTTCACTTCATTTCCAAGGTACTAGATAAGGGATCAAGGGGTGTTCATCTGAAAAAAAGAACAGCTTGCTGCGAGAAAGGGTAAGGACCCCCTCCCTCACAAGCCTTATTCAAGCAGAGTCAACTCTCAGAGATGCTGTAACAGGGATTCCTGGGTTGAGTGCTGTGGTCAATTCAAACATATGGTCATAAAATAGGCAACAACCCCTATCCAGAGGTGGAACCTATTTTTCCACCTTGAATCTGGGCTAACCTTGGGACTTATTTTGACCAATCAAGTGTGGCAGAAACAACGGTGCACAAGTTCCCAAGCCCATGCCTCCAGAGGCCTTGCCCTGCCCCCTTTGCCCTCTTGGCACGTGGCCCTGAGACAGGCATGCAAAGAAACAGGTCTGACCTCATGGATGGCCGTGGAGAGAACCTAGGCACCCCAGCCAGTGGCCAGCACCAATTATCGGACTTGTGAGCAATGCCTTCTTGGACTGTCCAGCCCAGCCAGATGAATGCAGCCTCATATGTAAGCAGAATTGTAGGAAAGAATAGATCGTTATTGTTTTAAGCCATGAAATTTGGAGGTGATTTGTTATACAACAGTAGGTAACTGAAATAGATGGGATGATGAACTAGACAACATCTAAAGAATGCAAAAGTGTGATTCTGTTCTTAAAGAAGTGTTGGGGAGGTTGGTTTAAACCCCAGTGAAGTTTGTCTTCTGCACAGGGGTGACTGCTTTCCACTCACAACAAGGCTGGTTGTTGCTGACCTGCCACACAGCCAAGAAAATAATGAATGTCTCCCAAAGGACCCCGTCAACATCTTGAGTGACCACGTTTTTTGCAGGGTGTCTTACCTGGACTGCAGCCCAGGGTTTTAGTTATGCTTTGAGGTACTAGAGTTGTGCCACATCTCCGCATGCCATGAAGTGCTATCCCCAAGGGTTTTGTGTTTTGATTGGACAAGTTTGCAAGAGGGTTGATATGGGATACCTGGAAGGAGAGAAGGGAAAGCGGGATGACAATGGCGAGGATAAAATAATATGTTTCACCACCATGAATCCAAAGCTGTCTCAAGGGACTAATTTTGAATCTCAAAGAAAAGAGGAAGCATGGCCAGAAGCTGAAGGAAGATCTTGAGGAAACCTGGGGACATACACGCAACTTTAGAGCCCCAGGGACGGAGCTGGCAAAAAGGTCTCCCTTCCTTCTCCATCCTGCCCTAAGCAACTTTGACTGCCTAAGAAGGGAAGAATACAGAAGCGCTCCGGGTACCCACTCACCCGGAGGGCCCAGTCAGCCAGCAGAGAGATAAGGTCGCTTGACAGGGAAGCCAAAGACACAACATGAGCAGACTTGTTTCTGAGCACACATGATTCACTAACATCTTGGGATCCCTTTGCAATAAGCAGGGGACAGTTTTGGCCACGGAGGTGGGAGAGGTCCCGCGTGAACATCTTGGAACTGTTGGGATTGTAGCATCAATGTGCTGATTACATGATAGAATAAAGACTTTTTTTAGTTCTTATTCCTCACGGCCAGAGGTTCCCATGACCCACACCAGATATTCTATCATCCAAGTTGCTTTTACATTCTTCCTTTTTCAAGTGCTGTTTTTTTTTCTCCCAGGTATTACAGGTTATCTGTGAAATGAAGCTAATTCCCAACCTGGGTATACATATTTCCCAAGGTTTAACTAAGTTTAAAGACGAAGCTGCGAAGGAAAGTTTGGAGCTCAGAAGGATAATTTAGGAACTCTAAACCAGCTACCAGCCTATTGCTTATTTTTGGTGGAATAATGTAGAGATGCTAGTCCAGGCATCATTTCACCTCAAGTAGGGTCTAGATTACATTATATTCTGATTTTAAAAAAGGAGATACAACCATAAATATCATGGACGAGATTACTGGAAATAAACACAATTTGCCTGATTCAATTAGTCTTTTGTGGATGGTTTTAGTTTACTATAGCTTATTCCTTTTCAGTCTGTAAAGGGGGCACCATATAACCAATTTTTAAGTGTACAGCTCAACAGTTCAGTAATAAGTAGTAAAGCTGAAGAAAAGCCTACCTTATAGCCCAGCAACTCCACTCTTAAGTAGAAACCCAGTAGACAAAAACTCATACAAGGGCCTGAGGAAGCCTCAACAAGAATATGTACTACAGCACTGTTTGCAATAGGGGAAAAGAGTTATCAATAGGATCAAGTCAAACAAATTTGAGATTATTTATACAAAGCAATACAAAGCAGCAATTAAAATAATTGAATTATGTCTATTGGATGCAACATGGATAAATCTCAGCATAATGTTGACTGTAAGAAGGCAAGTTTAGAAAGGATACATAGAGAGATACCACGAAGTTAAACCTTAAAATCCTACCCGAAAGAGCAGTACACATTATTGCCATTAGAAAAAATATATACACATATATCTATAGTAAAAGTAATTTTAAAAAACAAGAAAGATAAATGTTAATGTTATAGCAGTTCCTTCTGGAAAGGAAGAGAAAGGGGGCAAAAAACAGTGGGGTGGAGGAACAGAAATTTAGCTAAACTGCAACATATTGAAGGAAGGAAGGGAAAGATTACCAACCCTAACACAGCAAAATGTCAAGTCTTGAATCTGAGTAGTTAGTAATGAGTGCCTACTATATTCGCTTCTTTTGCAGTTTCCTTGCATATTTAAACTATTCCAAATTTCTTTTTAATTTAAAAACAACGGACAGCTCACCAGTAAAGGGACTTCGATCTCCTATTCTACAGGAACTTCATGGATTATTAACGGCTAAGGTACAAGAAAGCACATCCAAGGATTAAACACTAATACTCTCCTCATCTTACACAAACTGTTTTTCCTTGCTATTGCATATGTGAATCGACTTTGGTCTCTGCCAGATGACATTAGCCACAGGAGAAAGGATAAGAGGGAAAGGGGAAAAAAAAAAAAAAAAAAAAAAAACATGAAGCCAAATCCTTGTAAGACAGGGGTTAAAACAGGAAACCAAACCCTTGTAAGACAAAGAGAAACACTTACTCTGCTAGAGCCCACTTTGAAATTCTCTGTGTTTCTGTCACCTCGGGTATTCTGATTCATTCTAAGCATCTCTTCCAGATACAGGTCATTTAGCCAGCCGACAGGGGGAACAATTACTGCTGGCTTAAAAGACGAGCTGAGTTCTCCGGTGCCTATTTGCCTGCAGTTCTGGCTGTCTGACAAATCGAGTCAGATCAATCTGTACCCTAAAAAGTAAATGGGAGGATGTGATTATTTTCTGGTTCAGTAGAAAAGCATTTCATTTCAAAAGGCTGCTGCCTAGCATCTCTTTTGCAATTCACTAGGAAGGGGTCAGTTCCATAGAGGGTAAATTATGGGTTCTCAGAAGGTCAGCTTGGCTTTGCTTCTCACCTAAACTTTGGAAACACAGAGGTAAACAGTCAACATTCTCCACTGAGAGGGAGGGCTCTACATATTTCATTATTAAGAAATGTTGTCTTTGCCTCCTCAGAAGTAGCCAGTCTTCTGTGAGTTAGAAAACATGCTAAAGACTGAGGAGGGTAGAAACCTAATTCTAAATTCTTAATCCATTAGGATTGGGTCTAAAAAAAAGTACTCCTGGAAAAGAAACAAAGCATATAAGAAAACTTCTGAACAACAAGAGGGAAACAGAGCCAGTTTAGTCATTGAGACTGCAATGGCCTTTATGTGCCTGCCAAGAGATGTGTTTGCTGAGACAAAGCATATGGGGACAGGCCATCAGTGGGCTCCAGACTCCTCGTTCTGTGGGCGTCCCCTGTGGGACCTTATTTTGGTTTGCTAATGCTGCTGGAAATGCAATATATCAGAAAAGGGTTGGCTTTTGTATGGGAATTTATTAAGTTACAAGCTTACAGTTCTAAGGCCATAAAATGTCCAAACTAAAGCATCCAGATAAATATACCTTGACTCAAGAAAGGGTGTTAAGGGTTTCTCTATCAGCTGGGAAGGGACTTGGCAGTGTCTGCTACTTTCTGTTCTGGCTTCTCCTTAAACTGCTTCCCCGGGGGTATTTTCTTTCTGCATCTCCAAAGATCTCTGCCTGTGGCAGCTCTCAAGTTTTTCCAAAATGGTACCCTCCTAAAGGACTCTAGTAAGCAACCCCACCTTGAATGGGTAGAGACACATCTCCATGGAAACCACCTAATCAAAAAGTCCAACCCACAACTGGATATGTCACATCTCCATGGAAACAACTTAATAAAAAATATCCCAATCAACAATATTGAATGAGGATTAAAGAACACGGCTTTTCTGGGGTACACAACAACCTCAAGCCCGCACAGAGCTACCTTCTTAGACAGGATCTGGATATTCAACTCAACTCAATCTTCAGAGTCAGATCCGCCCCCCACCCCTGCACATTTTTCATTCCTTCACCCTACAGACTTTGCAAGTGACACAAAAGAGGTAAAGGTCATATACAGGAGGCACATGGGCTTTGGGGACAGGCAGCTTGGGTTCAGTTCTTAGGTCTCTAGTTTATCAGCTGTGAGAACTTGACAGACCACTTAAGTCTCAGTTTCCTCATCTGTTAAAACAAAAACAGTAACAGTACCCATCTCGTGGGATTGTTGTTAACAGGCGTGGTGTATATAAAACTCTTACAAAGTATCAGGTTCAGATCAAGCACTGTATAGAAGTGCATTATGACTACTGTAATTATCTACTGCCTTAGAAGTGTGGTTCCCCAGGAAAGACCTGGAGTTTTATGTGGCTTTTTTTGTTTTGTTTTTGTTTTTTTAATCTAAATTTTAATGGAACTAGGTCTGTTCCATGGTCATTAGGGATCAGCATCAAATTCAGTGGGTCTGTAGACTTAGAGGTGAGCTAAAGGCTTCCTCAGAGTCATACCTATTATGGAATTGTCATCTTTTCTTGTACTGATCCTTGACAATCAAGTATTTACCTTGCCCCCCTATCTCTAAACCCACTTCACATGGTAAATTTATTCCTCAGCAGCATGGGAGTAGTAATGGGCAAGAAGTCAGAAGCCAAGAGTTCTGGTTCTTTCATGGCAGCAACCAATTGTGTGTTTTTTCTGTCTTTTGGTTCCTTCATCTGTAAGGTGAGGACCATTTTTCACACTCTATTTACGTCACTGCATTCTGGGAAACAAACAAACAAAAAAAGACTATGAAGGTATGCTGACTTGCAAAGAGGAAGGCAGAAATGTAAGGGTCCATTCATTGTTGGTTGGTTCTCTCTATCCTGATGATAACACCTACACTGTAGAAACTCTATCCATATAACACTGCTTTAACCACACCTCCCATTGTGAAAACCACCCCTGGGGTCTTCATAAATATTGCTGATAATGACAGACCCCTGTGTTTAACTTTAAAAGTTTTCAATCTATAAACTATCATTTCCATCTTTAAACTTTCATTTGCTGCCACATAGTACATAAACTTAGCAAATTAGAAGCTTTCCGTCCTAAAATTAGGAGAACAGCAAGTATACTTTCTCGCTGATTCACTTTCAGCATTTTGCATTTGATATTTTAAGCTTTATTTCTTAAAAGAATAAATAATGGACAAATACATTGCTTGCCCCTTTTTATTTAAGAGATCATTGTAATGCAAAATATTAACCAGCTTGGTGTTTTCTGAGTATATGAACTGTAGCCAAGCCCATTGAAACACTGTTTACAATAGGAAATGCTTCCACTTGGGAACATTTTCTTTGTGTCTCTGCAAAGGCCAGGCCCACACCTACTGTGAGTATCTACTGCACAGACCCAACAGCAAATGATGCTCACAAAGCACCGTAAATCGTAAATAGTTTATTTGCAACAAGCATTTCCTGCTGCTAAAGGCTTATGAGCACCTTGATTTGTGTCCCTGAGAGACTCGGGAATCATTCCTCACCACACCTGCCTGGCAGGTGCAAATATGGGCAACTAGGGAAAATGCACTTGTTGATATTTAATGAACTTTATTTCAGATTTTTAAGAAGTGTGCAATCTTTCTAGTTATTGTGAGACCAGGACCTTCAGACTCTTACTCCAGGGAACTTACTGCATCCTTATCTTTGCACCTTTTTAAAACTATTCCTTCAGCCCACCACCATTTCTGTATCTGACAAAATCCTTTCATTTTTTCAAGACAAAGCTGCTGTGGCACCTGTCCAGTGATGCCTCTTTCCCAACCCAAGCCCAGACCAAATGATCCTCTCCCTCCTTTAAGCTCCAGTAACAATATATCTGAAGCCCTTCTGCTTTGCTCCCTAATTCTTTTATGTCTGCCTCACCCTGGATTTTAAGTTTTGGGGGGGGACTGTGGCCCATCTCACTCAGATTTTTATTTGAATTATAAAAAAGTGCTTACAGCACCTATGTGATGCTTCGTGCATAGCAGGTACCCAACAAATATGAACTGACTCCCTGTCATCACATAGTCACTCAATAAACATCTATAGTGAATATGGAGGAATTCATCCACTGCAGGGGTGTGGTATGCATGGAAGGTATTAAAAGAAAAAGGAATCATTTATGAAAGGTCATACGCAGATGAAGAAGAATGGGTAGGGTGTGCGGGGGGAGTCCTGTGCTTGGAGCACTGCGGAGGCAGTGGTGTGTGCCAGTTCCAGAAGGCTGGAACCAGATTGCAAAATGTTTAAATACCAGACTAAAGAATTCGCCACCACTCAATAGACGCAAGACCCAGCAGGATTCTGCTGCAAGAGAGAAAGTGGACCTCACCTGCATTTTACAGTGTCAGGGCTGGTGGCTGGTGGTTCCATTGGCTACAGCTCTGGGCTCCTGTTTCTAATATTTCCTGCCCTGGCACCCAGGGAATTCCACTACTCCTTGGCAAAATGATGGGGAGTTCCCAGGAACGGTTGATTTCCTCTAGCCCTCCAGACCAGTGCAACCACATTTCTCAGGACACAAATGTACTTTAACATACTTTCACATCTGCAATCACAGTAAAATAAATGTTGTTGGTTACTGTTGGTCTTCAAGATTAACTGTGAGGATTTCTCCCCCCATGAAATAGTACGTTTTTATGAGGAGTCAGAGAGGAAGGGAAGTAAAAGAGAGGCAAATGAAATGTATGAATAAAGCAATCACAGTCATTTAATTACCTGGAACTGTCAGCTACCATGAGTGCGATGCCACCGCACGATTTCGTTTGTATTTCAATCATTCATTCTAGAGAAAGAGGAAGAGATAGGAATCTTCCCGCACACCTCCCCACTCCCAAAACACAAACTCTCAAGCGCACACACATCTGGCTTTAGGCCTATCAGGTCTGCATGGAATTTTTTATTTTTATTTTTCAGGCCAACAGTAAGAGGAAGTAGGAACAGTGGGCGGTGATCTCTGAGTCTTGCTAACAGAGCTTCAGGTACTTCACCGATCCTGCAGGAGGTACGAAAAGTCCCTAAAACAGCCAGAAGAGCAACACGGAGAGGGAGGAGCAGGACACATGGGATGGTTTTGGCTCCCACCAGGCTGCCGAACAAAAGTGCTCCAGAGCGGGCAGCTTAATACAATCGCAATGCCTCGTCTTGCTGTTATAGAGGCTAGAAGTCTGAAGTCAAGGTGTCATCAGGCCAAGCCTTCCCCGAAATCTGCAGAAAAAGATCTGTTCCATGTTTCTCTTTGGACTTCCAGTGGACCCTTGTCCACCATCCATGGTGTTCTCTGCCTCAGCCATCACACGTCTTACCCCTCTGTCTGTCTGTCTGTCTCTGTCCAAATTCCCTCTTCTTTTAATGATACCTGTCATATTAGATTAAGGGCCCGCCCTACCCCAGTAGAACCTCATTTTAATTTCCTAATGCTGTCCACAATGACCTTATTTGCAAGTAAGGTCACATGCTAAGGTACTGGGGAATAGAATGTTAGTGTATCTTTTGGGGGAGACGTAACTCAATCCATAATGGGGATGCTCTAATTCTTTATCTAGTTCAGACCACCCTCTTGCTGTACTTACGGAGCAGGCAGGGACCTCCCTGTCAACTAACAACACCAACTTCTCAAACACTGCGCTCTGGTTTTCAAGACCTTTAGCAGTCAGGGGATGCGAAGATCTCATACCCAAGAGCCACTGCTTCCTTTTTTCCAGCCCTTTGAAGGGAAACAATTAGCCTCTTCATTTCAGGGTTGACTTATCTCTGGCAATGAGAGTTCAGGGTTTAGGCTTGAAAGTCAGACTTCCCCCCACCCTCACCCTTCCCACCCCAGGTTCTGACCTTTAATCCACAACTTTCTCTGTGATTCGGAGCTTTTACTTTACCTGCCCAGGTCTTGAGCCTCACATCTCTAAGTGGAAGTAAAAAAAGCACACCTACCTCTAAAGTTGGTGCTGGGGAGAAATGAAGGAGTGGATGTAGTAAATGTTAGCGTCATCAGCAAGTGTCAGCAAATCCATAGTGTCCTCTCCTTTAGTCGTCACACATCTTCCCCCTCTGTCTGTCTGTCTCTGTCCAAATTCCCTCTTCTTTTAATGATACCTGTCATATTAGATTAAGGGCCCACCCTACCCCAGTAGAACCTCATTTTAATTTCTTAATGCTGTCCTAGTAAATGTTAGCATCATCAGCAAGTGTCAGCAAAACCTTATTACCTACTACCCAGAATTTACAGGCTTTGGTAGGACTTGGACCATAATTGGAAAATTGGTGGCAAAGAGGTCTGGGGAAGAGGTATGTGGATAGACCTTTCTGAGTAGGCTAAAAACATGAACATATTTGTATCCCATGTGAATGCACACCAGAGGGTGACTTCAGCAGAGGAAGGTTTTAATAATTAAGTGGATAAGATGACTCGTTCTGAGGATACCAGTCAGCCTCTTTCCCCAGCAACTCCTGTCATTGCCCAATGGGCTCATGAACAAAGTGGTCATGGTGGTAGGGATGGAGGTTATGCATGGGCTCAGCAACATGGACTTCCACTCACCAAGGTTGACCTGGCTACAGCCACTGCTGAGCACCCAGTCTGACAGCAGCACAGACCCACCCTCAGCCCCTGATATGGCAACATTCCCCGAGATGATCAGCCTCATGGTGGCCACATGGTAGCAGATTGATTACATTGGACCACTCCCTTCATGGAAGGGGCAGCGATTTATTCTAACTGGAATAGACACATACTCTGGATACAGGTTTACTTTCCCTGCATGCGATGCTTCTGCCAAAACTACCATCGTGTGGGCTTACAGAATGCCTTAATCATCATCAAGGTATTCCACACAGCATTACTTTTGATCAAGGAACACACTTCACAGCAAATGAAGTGCAGAAATGAGCACATGCTCATGGAATTCTATGGTCTTACCCATCATCTAGAAGCAGCTGGACTGATAGAACTGTGGAATGCTCGACTCTGTTACAGTGCTAGCTAGGTGGCAATACCTTGAAGGGCTGGGGCAATGTTCTCTAGGAAGCTGTGTATGCTTTGTATCAGCATCTGCTGTATAGTGCTGTTTCTCCCATAGCCAGGATCCATGGGACCAGGAACTAAGGGGTGGAAATGGGAGTGTCACCACTCACTATTACCCCTAGTGATCCACTAGGAAAATTTTTGCTTCCTGTCCCTGTGACCCTGAGCTCCGCTGGTCTACAAGTTTTAGTTCCAAAAGGAGGAGTGCTTCCACCAGGAGAAACAACAATGATTCCAGTGAACTAGAATTTAAGATTGCCACCTGGTCACTTTGGGCTACTCATGCCCCTGGATCAACAAGCCAAGAAGGGGATTACATCATTGTCTGGAGTGATTGACCCTGACTATCAGGGGGAAATAGGACTTCAACTACACAATGGAGGTAAAGAAGAGTTTTCCTGGAATTTAACATATCCCCTAGGGCATCTTTTAGTACTACCATGCCCTGTGATTAAAATCAATAGAAAACTGCAACAATCCAATCCAGGTAGGACTACCAATGGCTCTGAAACTTCAGGAATGAAAGTTTGGGTCACCCCACCAGGCAAAGAACCACGGCCAGCTTAAGTGCTTGCTGAGGGTAAAGGGAACATAGAATGGGTAGTGGAAGAAGGTAGTGATAAATATGAACTACGACTACATGAACAGTTATAGAAACGAGGACTGTAATGCTGTTTTGTTCATGTTATACTATTTAAGTTGTAAGATATCAAGTTTAAGAATGAATATTACCCAAGGACTTGCACCTTATTCTGAAGAGATTTAATGTGTTTTTGGCTATATGCAGGAAAAGTGAGTATTGTTAGGTGAAAGAAAATGTGTGTTTTATTGTTTTTTATTTAGAAATTAGGTATGGTTTAAGGTGATGTGTATAGCTGCCAAGTTGACAAAGGGTGGACTGTCATGGTCAGGTTCATGTGTCAGCCTGGCCAAGTGGTGGTACCTGTTTGTCCGGTTGGGCAAGTGTTGTCCTCTCTGTTGCTATGAGGACATTTCATAGAATTAAATCATGATCACGTTGGCT
Source organism: Tamandua tetradactyla (assembly GCF_023851605.1). Taxonomy (NCBI): domain Eukaryota; kingdom Metazoa; phylum Chordata; class Mammalia; order Pilosa; family Myrmecophagidae; genus Tamandua; species Tamandua tetradactyla. The sequence continues at coordinate 10,868,989 of NC_135343.1, read as the reverse complement.
GCATCCACAGCTGATTCCATTTGTAATCAGCCAAGGGGAGTGTCTTCTGTAATGACTGATGCTTAATCTAATCACCAGAAGCCTTTTAAGGAAGATTCAGAAGAGACAGGCTCTCTTCTTGCTTCGGCCAGCAAGCCTCTCCTGTGGAGTTCATCCAGACCCTCCATCGGAGTCGTCAGCTTCACAGCCTGCCCTATAGATTTTGGACTCTATGTTCCCATGAGTGAGACACTTTTATAAATTTTATATTTACAAATATTTCCCGTTGATTTTGTTTCTCTAGAGAACCCTAACTAATACACATGGTTACCTTTAACATAAAATCAACTAAAAGAATATGCTTGTTATTCATTCCCATCCACATCAATGGTACACTTATACTGATGTGCCACTGCTGCTTTTCCTGCCATTTTCCTAAGTATTCTAAGCAGGACCAAGTCTAGGGCAAAATTTAAGAGTAGTTGGAATCTGTCTGAGTTTCCCTCCATTTCTCTTTGAGTACCCTGCTACTACTTTGGCTGTACAATTACTCCTGCTGCCCTGTGGTCAACCTGAGACTACAACCCGGGAAGCCCAGCTAGAATTGTTACTTCCATGGTATTATACTCTGGATCTTTCCAGAACTGTGCTCGCTCTTTAGAATTCTCTCTCTCTCTGCCCAGTCTTCAGGGCCTTTATGGCAAATAAGCTAATGAATCTTAGTTAACTTAGATGCTATACAGGGATTCTTGCATAATATATTTGCACTTTAACCAGGCCTTACAGTTTTGTAAAACAAATAATTTAATAGTGTGTTAGGTTGAATTACATAATCCAGAAAGACACATTTTTAATATTAACCCATTCCTGTGGATGTGAACCCATTGTACATAGGACTGCTTGAAGATGTTATTTTTAATATAAGGTGTGGCTAATTTAATCAAGATGGGTTTAAATCCTATTATTGAGGGTCTTGTAGAGAAGGCCACAGGGAGAAAGCCATGAGGCAGGAGAAGAAGCCATAAGTCAACAGAAGCTAGGCGAGAAAGGAGAAGATATTGTCATGAGCATTGCCATGTGACAACAAAGGACCCAAGAACCCAGCAGTCAAGATCAGAATGCCATGGTATTCAGGGAGTAAGCATTGCTTGGCATCAGCTTCAAATTTTGGACTTCTCCTAGCCTCAAAATTTTGAGCCAATAAAATATATCAGAACGAAAATATATCCTTTTTAGAGTGTTTTATTTATTATTTGTTTTTCTTTTTTTCCTTTCTCCCTTTTTTTTCTTTTCTTTTTTCTTTTTTTTTTTCTGTTTCTTGGTCTAGCATACAGAGGAATAGGAAAGCTATGTGGTTCCATAGATACCACAACATAACACTCAGAATGTGAAGATCCCAACAAAAAATTACAAAGCATACAAGGAGAGAGAGGAAAGTGTAGCCTAGTGGCAGAAACAAAAAAACTGATGGGAACTACTCCAGAGAAAGTTCAGTGTCTGGAATGACTGGTCAAGTCTCTGGAATTACTAGTCAAAGACGTTAGATAAGCTCACTTAAATCAGATTAAAACACTAAAAAAAAAAAAACAGCAAAAACAACAACAAAAAACACGGACAGAGAACTAAAGGAAATCAGGAAAACAGTATATAAACAAAATGAGAATTTTGATAATGAGCTAGAAATTATAAAGAAAAAGTAAATGGAAATTCTGGGACCAAAATGTATAATGACTGAAATGAATAAATTCAGGAGATTGGAGGAAGCAAAAGAAAGGATCAATGAATCTGAAGATAAGAAGATCAAAATTGTCCACTTGGAGGAGCAGAAAGAAAAAATAATAAACAGAGTCTACGAAAACTGTGGGACACCATCAAACATCCCAATATACACATCATAGGAGTCCCAGAAGGAGAAGAAAGAGATAAAGGGGACAGAATGAAAGATATGAATATGTAATCCAAAAAGCTCAGTGAACACTGAGCTAAATAAGCCCAAAGAGATCTACATCAAGATACATTATAATCAAACTACCAAATGCCAAAGACAAAGGTAGACTCTTGAAAACAGCAAGACAGAAGTAACAAAGCACCTATTAAGAGATCTTTAATAAGACTAACATTAGATTTACTATTAGATATCATGGGTGCCAGAAGGCTGTGGGAGGGCATATCTAAAGTGTTGAAGGAAAAAAAAAACTGTCAAAGAATAATATACTTGGCAAAGCTGTCCTTAAAAAGTGAAGGCGAAATTAGGACATTTCTGGATAAACAAAAGCTGAGGGAGTTAATTACCATAGACCTGCCTTATGAGAAATTCTAAGTGGAGTCTTTGATGTTGAGAGGAAAAGACATTAGACAGTAACTTGAAGCTGTACAAAGAAATAAAGACCTCTGGTATAGGTATCTATATGGGTAAATATATATAAATATCAATATTACAGAATTTTTCATTTGTAATGCTATCTTTTACTGCTTATATAGTTTAAAATTCAAATAAACAAGGGCAAATTCTTGTTACTGGGCACAAAATGTATAAAGACGCAACTATGACAAGAACAACATAAAGGAGAGAGATGGAGGGATATAGGAACAGAATATCTTAGACTATTAAAGTTAAGCTGGTATTAATATAAATTAAATTTTTATGAACTTAGGATATTAAATTCCTTTTGTTCTATAACAAACATTCTTTAAATCAAATATTACACAAATGGAAATGAGAAGTGATTCACAATGGCTCATTGTAAAAGACTAAACAAAAAGGAAGAAAGTAATGGAGAAAAGTGACAAAAAAGGCATAAGGCATATAAAAAACAATTAGCAAAATGACAAAAGTAAGTTTTGCCTTAACAACTACTTTAAATGTATATGGATTAATCTCTGCAATCAAAAGGCAGAGAATGGCAGAATGGATAAAGAAGCATGATCCAACTATATGTGGTTTGCATATATATATTTAAAGAAGTAAACATGTGTGAAATAAAAGTATGGGGGAAACCATTCCATACAAATAACAATCAAAAGAGAGATGGGATGGTTTTATTACTATCGGGAAAATAGGCTTTAAATTAAAAATTGTTATGAGACAAAGGAGGACATTATATCATAATAAAAAGGGTCAATTCAGCAAGAGGATGCAACAAATATAGATATATATGCACCTAAAAACTCATATGGTTATCTTAATATATATGAAACAAACATTGACAAGATTGGAGAAATAGATAGTTATACAACAATAGCTGTAGATTTTAATACACCACTTTCAATACCAGATAGAGCATCTAGGCAGAGGGTCAGCAAGAAAACTGAGGACCTGAAAAACACTATAAACCAACTAGATCTAACAGATATATGGAACATTTCACCACAAAACAGCAGAATACATGTTCCTTTTTTTAAGTGCATGTGGTTCATTCTCCAGGATGACCATATGTTAGGGCACAGAAATCCCCCAAATTTAAAAACTGTTGAAATCATACAAAGTAACTTCTCTGACCACAAGGGAGTAAAGCTAGAAATCAATAACAGAAGGAAGACTGGAAAGTTTACAGATATGTGGAAACAGCACACTCCTAAACAACCAAGGGTTAAAGAAGAGATTAAAATGGAAATTAGAAAATAGTTGGAGAATAAGGAAAGTAAAGACACAATATAACCAAACTTATGGGATACAGTGAAAGCAGTGCTCACAAGGCAATTTATAGCTAAGAATGTCTAAATGAAAAAGGAAAAAACTTCTTAAATTAGTAACCTAACTTCACATTTTGAGGAACTAGAAAAACAGAAGAAAAGTAAACCCAAATTTAGCACAAGGAAATAAATAATTAAGATTAGTGTGGAGATAGATGAAATAGAGAGTAGATAATTTAGAGAAGCAACAAAAATAAGAAAGTAATTCTTTAAAAAAAAACCTCAAAATTAACAAACCTTTAGCCAGAAGGATAAAGAAAAAAAAATTGGTGCAAACAACTAAAATCAGAAATGAAAATGGTAACAGCACTATCAACCTTATAGAAATAAAAGCTTTAAGAAAATAAGATGAACAATCATATGCCAACAAATTAGATAACATAGATGAAATGGAAAAACTCCCAGAAATACACAAATTACCTACATTGACACAAAAAGAAATAGAAAACCTCTACAAATCTATAACAACTATAGAGATTGAATCAATACTCAAAAGCATCTACCAAAAAAAGACCAGTACCAGATGCCTGGTGAAATCTACCAAACATTTAAGGAAGAATTAAAAGCAATCTTTCTCAAATTTTTTCCAGATAATTCAAAAGGAGGGAATATTTCCTAATTTATTAAGGCTAGCATTACAATGAAAAAGGAAAAAACTTCTTAAATTAGTAACCTAACTTCACATTTTGAGGAACTAGAAAAACAGAAGAAAAGTAAACCCAAATTTAGCACAAGGAAATAAATTACAATGATAACAAAACCTGATAAAGACATCATGAGAAAAGAAAATTACATACCAACTTCTTTTATGAATATAAATGCAAAAATCATTTACAAAATACTAGCAACGTGAATGTAACAGCATATTTAAAAGATTATTCACTATGACCAACTGGGATTTATCCCAGGAATGCAAGGTTGGTTCAACATGTAAAAATCAATGTAATATACCATATGAACAGAGCAAAGGAGAAAAAAAACAATGATCATCTCAAGATGCAGAAAAGGCATTTGATAAAATCCAGCATGATTTGTTAGCAAAAACACTCATAAATCTAGGAATAGAAGGGAACTTTCTCAACATGGTAAAGGCCATTTATGAAAACACGCAGTTAATAAGAAGGAGATAAAAATGTATAGAATTCCAGAAGCATGCCAAACATCTGACATTTAATCTTCACAGCAACTCTTTGAGAGATAGTATATGTCATGTTTTATGACAACAAACTTGTTTTTATGTATTTTGCTGCTTGGAAAATTTCCCAGTTTATGAGTTCTGTTTCCCCAAAGTAAAGTCAGAAAACTTGCTTCCACCAAGGCCTTTTAGCTAGCACTGGCCTAGAGTTAAGGATCTGCCACCAAGATGTTCCCAAGCAAGAGCGAATCACAAGTGATGGGCCAGAGGAAGGAGGCAAAGCATGGGATACCTTTGCCGACAAGGGTGGTGAAAAAGCATCAAGTTTTAGGGGGGAGCCATATGTTGTAAGATCAGAGCCTGGCCCAGAAGAAGTACTAGTGCTGGCAGAGATGCAGCAGTGCTTGTGTTCCTGGAAGCCATACAAATTGCAGAATCAATGCTCTAGGGGAAAGCAAGATCAGCATCGTAATTTACTGAGTCATTTCTGCAGCATAGTTTCAGGCATTGACCCCAGAAGTTTAACCTCAAGCTGCTTTCTCTAGTTCTGCCAGCATTTTGTATGCTACCAAATATCCTTTTTAATTAACTTTTAATCTGCTTCATCTGCCACAGTAAGTGTCTGTTGTGTACAACCAAGAATGCTGAGCATTTGAAATAAGTATTGTTGTTATCCCTTTTTACTGAAAGGAGAGCAAAATTGAAAGATGGAATCTAACAACAGAAGAAAAGTCAACCGAAGCATGATTTGAACAAGGAATATCTGACAGGAAATGAAAAAAATCACAGGAGGAGTATCTGGCTGGAGTAGGATAGGAAATGGTCCTGGTGGCCTTTACCATTTCCGCTGATTCTAAATACTCAGTAGTCAGAGCACCTTCTTCCCTTGCTTACACTTAGTTACTTAACTGTCTTATCTGTGTGCCCATAGACATTTAGGAGATGCTAAAGATAATGCAGCACTACCGCTCTCTGATTTCCATTGCTACCTTCAAATATTGCCATGCACAGTTTGCTAAGAGTTGGTGCCACTGTCTTGTGAATTGTTTGAGTGGGTGGCCAATTGCTTGGATGCTGTTTAGCAGTGCATTTGGTGAGTCACTGAGAGTTATGCATAATTCATACATTTTAAGTCTAAAGAAAATACCCTTGTATAATTTCTGCTTCCTGGTGCCTCCAATCCAGCATTGATGAAAAGGACAGCAGATAATGAGGCATAGCCCAACCTGTGCTTTTGAACAGTGTGAACTAACGCCCAGAGAACAAGAAAGAGAGGTTGGAAGAGTGAGTTTTATTTCAGAATCCTGCCTATGTATTATTAAACAAAAACTGGGCATAAATAGACAAACACATAATAAGTCTGAAACAATCTAAGCATGTAAACATTCCAATAAAAAAAAAGTTCTCAGGCAAATGCTGGGAGTTATGGCAGTTTCAATCAAAAAAGGTAACAGAAATCTGTCTTAGGGCCCTCAATTCTCCCATTCTTCTCTCTTTTATTACTAAGTGGTGCTCTCAACTCCATCACCCCTCACACACTTAAACTCTCTCCCCAGACTCCTTTCAAACAACTCACTCATATCTCCTCCAAACCAAGATACAAATGACAAATAGCAATTTAGAGAACTATTCCTTCCAGAAGCATTTGCACTTAAATCTCAAGCTTTTACTTTTAGATTACGTTTGGTAGTGGGCAGTCATTGTAGTTGCCCATACTCCTTTTATAGTTTACACGCAAAAAAAAAATGTATGGTGTGGATGTATACTTAAAAAATAAGTAAGAGATACATTCATTATAAAGCATAATAAAATAATGAATATTTGTGACCTTCCGCCCAACCCAAGAAATAGCTATTGCTCTTCCCTTTTCTATTCTCCAGGCTTTTTACCAGATACGAAAATATTTTTAATATCTTTTTAATATATTCATAGTTTCATATTCTGTGAATCCTGCCTTCTCAATAAAAATGTTTTTAACTGTATTTCCCAGCCCTCTTGACATGTGAGATAGAGTCTACCAATGAGATGCACCTGTGCAAGACTGATTAGGACTAAGTTACATAGGGAAGAAGTAGGGCATGGGGCCACCATAGTTTTAGTATGGAATGGAACCAGGAAATACAGTGGCTTCAGATCATATCAGAGGCAGCAGCTCCTTTGGAGGGACAGTTTTGCAGCAAAAAGCACATTGGGTTAGTCCTTTAAACTCAAGGAGAGCCTGTTTCTTCAGGCTTCCCAATGACTCTTTGTCCCTTAATACATCCTTTTCTGCCTAAAGGAACTAAAGTAAATTCTGTTGACTGCAACTAAGGAACTTTGACCAATACAGAAATTGAACCAGAAATAATTGCAATCGATAGAATTCAAGAACATGAGACTCTCATAGTGGCTATCTGAACAAGTGGGGTTTGAAGTACCTGAGTGTTGGATTATCATTAAATGATGGGTCACTCGTCAGAGTATGTGGTGGTAAAACTGGTATATAAACAATAACCTGTGGTCACTTGGAATAACATACCTACTGGAGCCAAAGTTCTGGCTTCCCTTTTGATTCCTGCATTCACCATTATGTGGGACAAAAGAATATAAGAAGGGTGGATTTGGAGGGCTGCCTCTATTAGCATCAGGAAGCTTAAATAAAGAAAAAGGCAAGCTAAAGAAATTTAAATTCTCAGATCAGGGAATTGTGAGAGAAACAGGGAGTTTTCTATGTTTGCCCTAAAAGAATGTATCTCTTATTATCACTGAGCTGACATGGGAGAGGAGCAAATGCATCTGGCCAGTTCACTGAAGTTCGATATACATTGACTCCACGTCCTCACTGGGTCTCTTATGTGAAAATCGGGGCCTTGGTTGGGAAAGAATGGACCATGAGAATTGGAATGAGCAAATTTGGAGGATCTGTATATAACCAAGTACCCTCAAGGCCCTTTGCAATTCCGGTACCAGAAGCAGCTGCCCTCCTCCGCTGTCTGAAGATGCTGGTCTGGCCGTGCTTGAAGGCCTTGTAATGACTTCACCTAAGGCAGTTTTCTCATCCAGGAATGCTAATTCTCATGTCCCCCACTCTGTGGTCCTTAATTTCCTCTCTCTAGACTTATAACTAATTTCAGGTCCCAGCATCCCCAATGGGGACATTTAAAAAGTCAAGCCTGGGAGGAAAAGACTCATATACAAAAGAATTGCAAGATTTTACTAATTAAATATTGGCAAAAACCTAGAGAACATTCTGGATCTTCTACCAGCAAGATAATTCCATGGCCAAATTATTGGCATTGAAATGTGAACCAGAGATTCTAGATTCAATGTGCTTAGTGTGAGCTAATTGTGAACTTGGTTGGTTGACTGAAACCTGGACTCCACAGGTGCCTATTGCTGAAGGAAGTTGAAATGCTGGACTTCAGGATCCCAGATAAGAATGTTGGAATGGTAACATCTCACCCTATCACTCCCTTTTCTAAGGCACTGAGAAATAAATATTGATGAAGGGAAAGCCAGAGTCCTTGAGGAGCATTTTGAATTTCTTCTGTACCCTGAGCATGAAGATGGGAGATACTGCTATTGAAATTAGTTCCCTGATTTCAGGAGAGACAATGGGCAACCAGAGTGGCAGACCCCAAATAGAAGGATTTAACTACCAAAAACTGAGTGGATGCTGTTATTACAATAGCCGAATGATTTGACTTGCAGGGATCTTTAGTGGTGGTTAAATGATTGCAGTTTTTTTAAAACTAAACTAGATGAGCAGCCTGCCAAGAATATACTTGACCCATATAATTGACAAAACTCAAGGCCAGGTGAGCCTAGATTTAAATCATTTTACTAGAGAATCATGTGATAGTATTGCTCAGCCCTTTTCTATTCTCTAGCCTCTTTACCAGATACCCCAAAACATCTTTGAATATCTTAACAGATTAATGTCAATACCAGGGCCCTTCAGTCAGTGAAGGAGAGGCCTTTTGACCTTGAGGAAGGACATCACAAGAATCTATGAAAATCAAATTAATTAATTGATATCAATGTTAATTTAATTCCCCAAAGGTACCTGCATATATTTACCAAGGCAACTGTGCACTGAGAACGGGAAATAGTTATAACTTCCACAAATTATTGGACTTGGCTTTGAATTCAGGCTAATTTGTGGGGACCCAGAATGTCACTGTTTCTTGCAGCTCCCCCAGCCCCAGTCTGATTAGGGCCTTATATATGATAAATGGAAATCAAATCCAAGGCTGTCTCAGAGTGGGCACAGAGTTTCTGTGCATCCAACCTATGATTAAATCACCGAGTTCCTGAATTATAGTTCAAATGGATTAATCCAACAAGTAACAGCCTCCTTGAATTGGCTTTCAATCCAAGTAGGCACTATTTGGACTTCTCCTTCTTGACAAAATAGTAAACCAAAAGCAACACTACATTTTTTAAGGGAATTCTGGAAAATAATGGTATCATCAAAGGAAACAGCAAAGATGTTGATTTCCATCACATCCCTATTTAAGTTATCCATTTAACATGGGCAGTGGACAGATAGATTTTACAACCCAAGATATATTATCAAAATCTTAATCAATAGCTTCAGTGGCTGCTGCTGTTCCTAAAGTATTCCTACCATAGAAAATTGTCACATCTCTGGCATCTAGCATGCAGCTATTACCCTTACAACATTTTTTTTTTCCTTTTTTCCTCTATCCTAGTAAGCCTAACCTCCAGAAGCAACTTGCTTTTACCTCGCAACACCTTATGCCCTTCCTTTGAGCTATGTCAATTCTCTATACATTTTTACATGTGAGAAAAATGAACTTCTATCTTGTATGAGCATTGTTTCAGGTCTCCAGAAGTAACACCCAAACAAAATCCCTAGCAGAAATATGGATCATGAAAATATTCATATTACAATCAACGGATGTATAAAGAATAACTTGGGGATATTTGGGCCTTTTGATTTAATAAATGCCTAAGGCTTATTTTTCTCAAGCCCTACTGGAAAGACTTTTGAACAGTCCACATGCAATCAATTTAGATTACACATTCTTCTAAGTTAAAAAAAAAAATCCATCAAAGTGATGGTAGGCTGAATTGACCAGATATTCCATGAAAATGACAACTCAATTCTAACCAAAAGCCCTGAATGATTCAGTCTGTGAGACTCAACTGCCTTTGATTAACAAAATGTCCTCATTCCCATCAAATAATGGCAAGCTTTGTTAGTTTTTGTTTGTTTGTTAGTGTAGATACAGCCACAGATCTATTCCCTTGCTCTTAGTTTTGGAAACAGTATGGAATTTGTTAGTTTGACGGAAAGCTTATACTCTCCAGATCTCAGTAGAGAAAGAATAATAACACTATAATCCCTATAAATTCCATGAGTAGAGAAGTTATAAAGATGAATGAGACCATATTGGGCCAATTTTTTGTCTTATGTAAATCTAAGACAAAATGGGAGTTACACAGGATTAGAACCACAGACACCATTTTTCAAATTCTCAGAAAAAAAGTCACTTTATCAACATAAACTTGGCATAATTTTGAAACATAACAGCATCCATCTTATCTGCCCATTGACTTGCTGTTGTAAGTTGTGGTATTTTCCTTATTATTTTATGCCCAGAGCCACAGAAAGATTAACGTCACACGTTAAGCAAACAGTGCAGTATTTACCGCTTACCCTGTCGGCAAATATTCTACTTCTTCCCTAGCTCCCTGAGAGAAGGAGAAGGTCACACATGTGCCATGGAGACTGCCGGTGCATGGTCCTCAATGTTTAGCCCACTGATTAATGTCCACGTTCAAAAGCAGGAAAGACAGGGCAAAGCTGCCATCTGTCATCAGGAGCAGAGGTGTATGGTGATGAATCAATTCAGGGAATAGGCAGTCTATGAATAAGAAATAAAATCTGCACCCTGTCTGGGCCAAAAACAAGCACTGATTTTATGGATGAGAAGGCAGCAGTGAAATATCACTTCCAAAGGGACGTGCTGGTTTCTGGATTTTTAAAATATCACCTCCATCAACGAGTACTGTTGAGAATGTTAGCTACATGCCAGAGGCTGCTGGAGCAAGAGGCCCTTGACACACTTTCCTTTTGAGGCAGGTGATACTGAAAACTGAATCTCCTGGGACCCCCTTTCCAGTGCTGGGCAGCAGAACTACCACTTGGAACCCTCGGTAATGGGATTAGGTCACAGAGAAGCCAACCCTTACCTATATCTGAGCACCTACCATGGATCAGAAACGGGGCTAACGTGGACGAAACACATGGATTAGAACAGCAAAGACTCCATGAACTCACCATCCAGGAGCAGAGACAAACATACCAGACATCATTATCACGTAAAGGTTCCCAGGGCCTGCCTTTCCCTGCCCATTGGCTCCTCCCTGCCCTTCGGGGAGGAGGCATCCTTCTCAGACAATCCCGGGGCTTTGGGATGCAGTCATAGAGAATGAAGAGACAGAAAACTAGGAGGGAGCTGCGTTTGAAGAGACACTGAGCAGATGTACCAATAAACAGAGGGAGCGAGAAGGTGGGTGGAGGTGGCTTGGAGACCAGGAGATGGAGGAAGAGTGAGAAAGGAGAAAGGCGAAGAGCGACAAGGGATGGCTGCTGAGTGTTCTGGTCATGATTCTTTTTCACTTTGTTTGGCAGCCTCAAAGTACACATTGGCCTTCCCCTTCACTACTTTTGGCCACATGGAATGTTTCTTATTCTGTCTCCTCCTAGACACTAGGCCACATGGACTTCAGGTGCAGGATTCAGCTTCCCCTGAATTATAATCAACCCTCTAGATATGAGCCCAGAGGGTATTTCCACCAAGGCTGTCACTGAACGCTGGACAAAAATTGCAGAGGCTGAATAGGCTCAAGCCATAATGGCTATTTGTATAAACCTGAAAAGCCAAACAAACATTGAGAAGACAATATCATAGTCAGTGCCTACAAAATATGGGAGAATGCACCGTGAGAATCCAATATGTCAACCAACAACCAGCCCAGGCAGGTGACCAGTGCTTCTTAAACTTTGACCAAAGCAAAATTACCTGGGAATCTGGTTATAATGCAGGCTCTGATTCCATAGGTCTGGGATGGATCCAGAGCTCCTAACAGCTTCCCAAAGATGCCAGTGTGTGCCTTGTGTTTTCTTGTCTTCACCCAGAATTACCTGGGGGATCTTTTTAAACTACAAAGCCCAAGCTACAGCCCAGGCCCATTAAATGGGAATCTCGTGGGGTGGGGCACAAGCGTTTGTAGTTTTGAAGCTCCCCAGCTGATTCCAATGTGCAGACAAGTTTGGAAACCAGGGCTGTCCACTTAATTAGGTTTTATGTATAGAATCTATCTCACTCTATTCTAATAAAGAATCTATTGAACAGCTCAGAGCAGAAGTTCTCAGTCCCAGCAGCACTTAGAGAATCACCTGAGAGTACTGAAAAATACCTGTGCTTTGGCTGTACCATTTTCCACCACCCGGGAGATTCCAATTTAATTGGTGAGGAGTAAGACTCAGGCATAGCTGTGTTTTAAAGCTTCTCAGGTGATTCTAACTGAAAACCACTAGCTGACTGTTAACTGGGGCCTTTTGCTCAGTCTATCTCTCTGTTCTCTGACCCTAGCCCACCTAATCACTTGCCCCTTTCCTGTCCTCTGCGTTCATCCCCACATCCTATACCCTGATGTCAGTTTGATCATCCAAACATTAAAGGGTGGCTGATGATTAAGGGAACACAGTACCATCTAATCAAGTGTATCCAGCAGGTATTAAATGCTGTTAGGACTCATAGATTCAGTCCCTCTAAGTGTCCATTAGCTTCATACTTAGAAAATTCTGATCTGTCGCCACAAACTACACAGTTTATTTTAGCCTCTCAAATAAATATGTGACTGATTATAAAAGATGTCAGGAAAAGGGTAGTTGGTTTCATACAACCTGTCCTGCTTGGGGGATGGGGCAGGGCAGAGGATTTAAAGACTATGAGCCTTACATGTACGGAGAAAGAGAGAGAACGAGAGCTAACTATGTGCTAGGTACAGTTCAAAGTGCTTCAATAAAATCAGCACATATTCCCCTAGCTGGAAGAGCTGCTCTTACCCAGATTAGTGTCAAAATCCAAAGACTTATACCTTAAATGTGAAACAAGAAGAAAAGAAAGAATTCAGTCACAATATTATCTGGATATTCTTTGGGTTGGTCAAAAAATTTTAAAGCATATTTACAAAGGGACTTTATTAAGCATGGGAAAATTATGTGGGCCGCTGCATGATCCCTGGGCTTAATTATAGCCCCACATTGCCAAGCTTCAGCAATCAGGCGGCATATCAGTGCCTATCTGCCATCCCTAATGTTAGACCTAAAGGTTTGTGTAAATGTATGCAACCTCTAGGGCACAGTGCCAGGAAGCGCTAAGGAGAAGACATACTTTATCAACATTGATTGCTTCTTGTTACACCTTGCTAATGGAATCTGCGTTGCAGATTAGAAATTATCATAATATTATGGGTAATGCCAGGTAAAAATGGTCTAAGCTGAGTGCTTCTTGTTTTGGGGTTTGGCTTTGTTCTTCAGGAAGTCGCTTTAGGAAGGGCATTGCAAAACATTGTATTTTCTTGCCAGAGTGGTAAGGAAGAACTATATCTCTGCCCTTTCCCTTTTCAAATAATAAATCATGAGTTATAGACTACATCACTGCGTTGTGTGTGAATGCTCCTGGCCAAGGAACATTGAACAAAATTCTGTTAAGTCACAAGGTTTATTATTATTTTTAGTTCCCCTAGACCTTTCACTTCAAAACTGTGACTAATAGCAGCATTTGAGCCAATTACATTTATGATATGCTACTCATAAAGAACCCAAGCCATAGCCTTTCTAGAAATATGTGCTTGTATATACCTACACAGAAGTACAACTCTTCAAAGCACTGATTTTCTGCTGAGTACATGTTGGGCTCTCTCATCTACCATATTTTGCTGTAAATATCTGGCAGACAAAGGCCGTGCCTATTTGCTTGGACATATTTCATGCCTTCTTGGCTCTTGGACGTCTTGTAGATCCTTGATTATTGCTCCTTGACATCCTTTAACATTGCTCTCTGAGAAAGACAATGAAAGAGACACTGGCCACTGAGCCTCGAGTCATTCTAGAATCCAAAGGGCCCTATGAACTTTCCAGTCCGGAGAAGAACTCCTAATGAATAGATAGGATAGATGATTGAGTCCTATCTGCAACCTTCAGCTTTGTCTGGATCTCTGTATTCTCCATGTGACTTACTCCCTTAGACTCAGCAGCTTCCCATGAACCAAAAGACATCTGACACTCAGTTACAGCTGGTTCCCCATCTCATTCTTTGGAAACCACCTTTCCCCTGGCTCCCCTATCTTTCTCTTCCACTCATAACCCAGAACTGAAAACCATGTTTCCTAACTAAGATATTAGCTCTCATGTTCACTCAAAAGTGAAATGGTGCCCTTAGCCAAAAGACCTTCTGAAGCTTATCATTTTTCTGATAGTAGAACTAAGAAGTGACTCTATGGTTTGGACTTTTCCCTATGTGAAGAAGCAGAAATTTAGAGGTCCTTGTGTTTTACTGAGTAACTCTGACCCTTTGAGAAACTACCTTTTCCTATGAGGTAGATTGTTGTTGATCGCCAATAGCCCCCGTTAATCCCATTTTCACTTTCTCCTGACATTAAATATTTCCGTCATCGCTATTATACTTCTATAAGTTAATTACAAAGAAGAGTAAGGAATTTTTAAGTGCTTGTTTCAAAGATGGTTCAAATTTTTAACTTGATTCAAAGATGGTTCAAATTTTTAAGTACTTGAGATTTAGGATGCATGAATTGTTTAGTCATTCAGGTAAGCTTTATTTTATGCAACTGATATTTTCATGTTTTCCCCAGTTAGAAATATCTTTACTCTTTTCATCTGAATAGAAGAGCAGAACTAACGCATTATAAAAATGCCAGACAGTAGAAGAAACGTATACATGAAAAAGTGAAATCCCACCACCTGATAACTTCTCTGAATATTTATTTTAACTTTTTTATTAGTTAAAAAAAATTAACAAACAAAACATTCAGATACCATTCCATTCTACATATACAGTAATTCTTAATATCATCACATAGTTGCATATTCATCATTTCTTAGAACATTTGCATCTATTTAGAAAAAGAAATAAAAAGACAACAGAAAAAGAAATAAAACGATAACAGAGAAAAAAAAAGATTATACATACCATACCCCTTCCCCCTCGCTTTCATTTACCACTAGCATAAATAATAAATTTATTTTAACATTTGTTCCCCCTATTATTTATTTTTATTCCATATCGTCTACTCTTCTGTTGATGTAGTAGCTAAAAGAAGCATCAGACACAAGGTTTTCACATTCACAGAGTCTCATTGTGAAAGCTATATCATTGTTCAATCATCATCAAGAAACATGGCTACTGGAACACAGCTCTACATTTTCAGGCAGTTCCCTCCAGCCTTTCCACTGCATCTTGAACAACAAGGTGATATCTATTTAATGCATAAGAATAACCTCCAGGATAACCTCTCAACTCTGTTTGGAATCTCTCAGCCATTGACATTTAGTCTCATTTCACTCTTCCCCCTTTGGTCGAGAAGTTTCTCTCAATCCCTTGATGTTAATTCTCAGCTCATTCTAGGGTTATTCTCAGTCCCTTGATGCTGAGTCTCAGCTCATTCCAGGATCTCTGTCCCACGTTGCCAGGAAGGTCCACATCCCTGGGAGTCATGTCCCACGCAGAGAGGGGGAGGGTGGTGAGACTGCTCGTCATGTTGGCTGGAGGGAGAGGCCACATCTGAGCAACAAAAGAGGCTCTCTTGGGGTTGACTTTTAGGCCTAAATTTTAAGTAGACTTGACCTTCCTTTGTAGGGTTAAGCTTCATATGAACAAACCCCAAGACTGGGGGCTCAACCTATAGCTTTTGTTGCCCACACTGCTTGTGAGAATATCAAGAATTCAACTTGGGGAAGTTGAATTTCTCCCCATTCTCACTATTCCCCGAAAGGGGCTTGCAAATACTTTTCCAGTCACTGATCAAATCACTCTGGGATTCATCGGGGCATCACTCTGGACAAACCAACAAAATCTCATGTGCTACCTGAGATTCCAAGTACTTATGACATTCAATCAAACTATCTACATGAGTTATATTAGGAAATGCACTAGTCAAAGTATAAATTTTGTAACAAATAAACATTTTTTGCTTTAGTCTCACACATAAGGTGACATTTTAAAATATTAATTATCATCTATTTTCAGCACCCTGCAATAATGACATTCCTTTGTTCTTCCTCGTGTAAAAACATTTTTAAAATTTGTACATTGTACATTTCACTATTATTCTACACTCTAGTCATTCCTAGATTAGTCTTCCTTTCTACACTCTTCTCCACACCTCCCTCTTCTGTCTTCGTATCTGTCTCTAGTATTCCCTTTAGTATTTCTTGCAGAGCTGGTCTCTTGGTCACAAATTCTCTCAGTGATTTTTTTGTCTGAAAATGTTTTAATTTCTCCCTCATTTTTGAAGGACAGTTTTGCTGGATATAGAATTCTTGGTTGGCAGTTTTTCTCTTTTAATAATTTAAATATATTATCCCACTGTCTTCTCGCCTCCATGGTTTCTGCTGAGAGATCTGCACATAGTCTTATTGGGCTTCCCTTGTATGTGATGGATTGCTTTTCTCTTGCTGCTTTCAAGATCCTCTCTTTCTCTTTGACCTCTGACATTCTGATTATTAAATGTCTTGGAGTATGTCTATTTGGATCTATTCTCTTTGGGGCATGCTGCACTTCTTGGATCTGTAATTTTAAGTCTTTCATAAGTGTTGGGAAATATTCAGTGATAATTTCCTCCATTAGTTTTTCTCCTCCTTTTCCCTTCTCTTCTCCTTCTGGGACACCCACAACACGTATATTCATGCGCTTCATATTGTCTTTCAATTCCCTGAGTCCCTGCTCATATTTTTCCATTTTTTTCCCTATAGTTACTGTTTCTTGTCGGATTTCAGATGTTCCATCCTCCAGTTTTGAAATCCTATGTTCTGTCTCTCGAAATCTACCATTGTAGGTTGCCATTGTTTTTTTCATCTCTTCCACTGTGTCTTTCATTCCCATAAGTTCTGTGATTTGTTTTTTCAGACTTTCAGTTTCTTCTTTTTGTTCTTTCCTTACCTTCTTTATATCCTCCCTCAATTCATTGATTTGGTTTTTGATGAGGTTTTCCATGTCTGTTTGTGCATTCTGAATTAATTGTTTCAGCTCCTGTATGTCATTTGAATTGTTGGTTTGTTCCTTTGACTGGGCCATATCTTCAATTTTCCTAGTGTGATTTGTTCTTTTTTGCTGGCGTCTAGGCATTTAATTCCCTTAATTAGTTTATTCTGGAGATTGCTTTCACTTCTTTTATCTAGGGTTTTCTTGCTGCATGGATTTGTTGTCTATCTGTTCTTTGACATTCTGTTCAGCTTTATGTGGACCTTTAGCTTAAGTTTTATTTAACAGAGGAGAATTTTTCAGTTCTTGTTTTCTTGTTTCTTGCCCTGCTTGTGTGGTGCCTTCCCCACACACACACACTTAGGAAGGTCTACTTAGATATTATAGACCCCAGTCAGATTTTCCCAGACCAGACTGGCCTCCTATCAGGAGGAAAGAGTCGCCTGTGTTGGTTTTCCCTGAGGGTGAGACCCAGCAGGTTGAAAGACTTTCCTGTGAAGTCTCCCGACTCTGTTTTTCTTATCCTGCCCTGTGTGTGGCGCTTGTCTGACTGCAGGTCCCACCAGCATAAGATAATGCGGTACCTTTAACTTTGGCAGACTTTCCCTGCTGGGGGTGTGGTGGAGACAGAGGAGAGGTTGTAGGCTGGTTTTAATGGCTTCAAATTACCAAGCCCTGGTGTCTGAATTCCTTGATGGAGGGATTCCACCTGAGTTAGGCTTCACCCCTCCCCTGTGAAGGTACAGGCTCCAGACAAGCCCCCAAAAGAGCTCACTTTTGCCTATGCCTGGGGCAGTTGCAGCCTGAAAAGTCCTGCTGCTGTATCCAGAGGCAGTCAAGCCTTTGTAGATACACAGGCACAAAAACTTCTGTTTCCTTCTTTTTTTTTTCCCCCTTTTTCTGTCAGTCCTGCCCCCTTGGTGCCGGGGCAAAAATGAGCAACATCTGCTTTGATCAGGTTCACCTAAGCTGGGGGCCTATTTTTAGTAGTCAGAATTTGTTAATTAGTTCCACAATTGGCGTTTGATTGTGCCCAGTCCCTGCTGCTGGTAAAGTCCTTTCCTTTCCCCTCTGGGAAGCGGCCTGTGGGGGAGGGGCGCTGGCTGCCGCAGCAGCTTTGGGAACTCACGGTTTGGGGGATGCTCACAGCCGGTCCAGCTGGTCCGGACTGGGGTATGCTGTGTGTCTGGTCACTGACGTGGCCCCAGGAGCTGTTTTGTACTGTTTCTGGTTATTTACTAGTTGTTCTGGAGGACAAACTAAAACGCGTACGTTGTTAAGCTGCCATCTTGACCCGGAAGTTCCTCCTGAATATTTTTAAAATAAAAAATAATTCATAAAATTCACCCTGTTAGACTGTATGGTCCCACTGATGTGAACGGACATTCGAGAATAAACTTGGAATATGTCACTGGTAACAGAGTCCAGCAGGAGGTAGAAACAGGGTAAGATAATGGGTAATTGGAGCTGAAGAGATACAGACTGCAACAGGACTAGATACGAAAACTCAAAAATGGACAGCACAATAACACCTAACTGTAAAGTAATCATGTTAAAACACTGAATGAAGCTGCATCTGAGCTATAGGTTTAGTTTGTTTGTTTGTTTTTGTTTGTTCGTTTTTGTTTTTTTGTTGTTGTTTTTTGTTTTTTTTTGTTTTTTGTTTGTTTTTTGTTTTTTTGGGTTTTTTACTATTATTATTACTTTTATTTCTTTTCTGTATATTAACATTCTATATCTTTGTTTGGTGTGTCGCTAGTTCTTCTAAACCGATGCAAATGTACTAAGAAACGATGATCATGCATCTATGTGATGATGTTAAGAATTACTGATTGCATATGTAGAATGGTATGATTTCTAAATGTTGGGTTAATTTCTTTTTTTTTCTGTTAATTAATAAAAAAAAAAATTAACCCTGTTAGAGTATACAATTCAGTGGTTTTTAGTATACTCAAAAGGTTGTACAATTATCCACTACTATCTAATTTTAGAACATTTTCATCACTCCAAAAAGAAACACAATACCTGTAGCAATCACTCTCCATCCTTCACTCACCCACCCACCCCCTAACCTTTAGCCATCAGTAACCTACTTCCTATCTCTATGGATTTGCCTATTCTGGACATTCAATGTAAATGGGATTATACAATATGTGGTCTTTTGTAACTGCCTTCTTTCTCCTGCATACTATTTTCAAGGTTCATCTGTGTTGTAACATGTATCAGAATTTCATTCCCTTTTATGCCTGAATAATATTCCATTATATGGATATACCACATTGTATTTATCCACTCATCAGTTGATGGACTTTTGGCTTGTTTCCACTTGGGTTATTATGAATAATGTGCCGTGAACATTCATGTACAAGTTTTTGTGTGAACATATGTTTTCAATTCTCTTGGCCTATGAATACTTTAATGAATAGTACTGCAAACTTTTTTCTATGCATATCTATAGTTACAGATAAACTAAACGTATTGTGATATGTTGTATTGTTGCTCCTAACTATTTACTACTCTTTCCTATAGAGGAGTTAATAAACCCTCTAGTTACCAAATAAGCTGCAGTGCCTCCTGTGGGAAGAAAATACATACCCTCCTATCATTACGGCCAATATGATGACTTGTCTCTGCCAGTGGCCTACAAATGGATGTTAACATACACCAGAACAGAGCAGAAGCTTTAAAAGCCGTTGTGTATTTGTGAACTCTTGCTCTTTGCCTCTGCCATGAGAAAAGACTGCTTTTTCAGCTTGGGTCCCAGATTAAGATACAGAAGCTGAAATGCCACTAACTGTAGCTGCCGACATGTGTATGGAAGAGTAAATTGTTATTAGAAGCTACTGAAATTTGAGGGGCATTGATACTGTAGCTAAACTGGATGGTGCCTAAATAAATCGTTAACTACCTGCTTTTTCCACCCAAGGATATGGTATGGACTCTTTACGGTTGTAAACTTAAAACAGTGCTGTTACAGAAACAGAGGTCCAAATAGTGTATGTGACTTGTTCAAGGTGACAGAACTAGTAATAGAGACAAAATACCAACTTCAATCTCGGTTCTGATATGCAATCCAGTTTTCTTTCAAATTAAAACACAGGGTAAAAAAAAAATAAAACACAGAGACAGTCATCTTGGACATTTTGAATCATATGGAAAGCAGTCACACCAACTGGATAACTGGGAATAATGCAAGATTTATAGGATTTGGTGAAATTACGGGATTTTTATAAAGATCCTCATGCAACTGCATGATTGTTAGACTGAAAATTCCAAATTCACGCTGTGCTGAGTTATTATAACCGGAAAATTGCAGTAAGCTGAAATGTGTGTGTTGTGCTTTTTGCAAAAGTTTTTTAAAAAGGGAAGCATATGATAAGAGTTAATCCTTGTTCTTTGTCTCTGCAGCCTTCGGGTCTGGGATCACTACAGACAAATAAGTACTTGCAGGGTTCAATCATTCTGCTGCCTCACCAAATGCCACTCTAATTTGCATAATTTAACATAATTGCCTGCCTTTGCCCCAGAGGCCTATTGCTTAGCCTGCGAGGAGCCACTGATGAAAGGAAATCATGGCCAGCATCCATCTTCCCACACCCTGCTTGAAGGGAGGGTTTCCATCTCTTTTTCTGTCTGAACTCATAAACAAATAGCAGGTTTGCATTACTAACTTTCAGAAAGAAAGGATTTGGGTAAATCGTCATTATAGTTAAATACTAGCTGGCCGCTTACAAATCGCCATTTCTGGAGCACTCAGGCTTTCGGTCTTGATTGCTTGCACTCGTAGGTGGTAAAATGTCCACTGGGGGTCTTCGGGAACTACAGAGCCAGCAGGCCAATACAGGAAGAGTTTTCCTTCCTTATATTATACCGAGAAGACAAAACTCTGTTAAAAAATAACTTATTTCCATGATTTAATAAGGATGGGAATAGGTAAGAAGATTTTCTTTATGAATTCCTTTTCTTCTCAGATTTATATGTGCATTTATACAATAAACACACAGCATGCTACCAGCATAATCATTATATTTATTATATTTTGTAGTTATTATGCCATATACTATATGGCAGAGGCCTTTAGAAATAATCTTAGACTAATCCCCTCAATTTACAACAAGGAAAATAATGTCCTCAGAAATGCAAGGGCATTACCTAGGTGATAAAAGGTGGTCGAGTTGGAATTAGAATTCCCACAAGTGTCTGCAGTCTGCACATTGTCTCCTAGTGGAACACACCAGGGCTAGTCAGAGACAATGTCTTCAAGAGTGACAGCAAGAAACACCCAGAGAGCATTTGCAATACATTGTAGGTTTATTAGGCTCTGAAGACCAGCAAGATCTGGGCTTCAGTCTATGGTCTATGGACCCACTGGTTCCCCTAAGGTTAATTATTCTCCCCATCCAGCCAGGAGCCTCCAGTACCCAGGTCCGAAACGAAAGCCACATCATCTGGCCAGTGTCAGGGCTTCGGCAGGATGTCTACATTTGCCATGGTCCAGGTGAGAAAAGTCAGGGAAACAAGATCTTGACAAAAGGGAACAGAGATGAAACTCAACAGGTGACCCTGAAATAATGCTACTGAGTCTGATCCAAGCTCAAGCTTCCAAGAGGAAATGCCCTTCATGTGAGGCTCACACAGAATGTAGTCTATTTGTTTTTAAACCTCTAGGTTATTCTTAGGTACAGAGTTTCATAAGGTCCCCAAGATAAGCCAGTAATGCTGAGACACCCAGGCTCAGCAATAGGACTTGCGGAAAATATTAGGTCATTCATTGTTCTAAGGCTTCAGAGCGCCAGCAATCTAAATGGTTTTGCTTTTTGAGCTTTAGACAATTGCTGGGGGAAGCTGGGGGGAGAAGGAAGCTCAAACTATGAAACAATGTAGAAAGTAGACATGGCATGAGTATCTTACTAGAAAGATCTTTTTCATATAAGTAAGGAAAGAGTTGTTAAATCAGTAGAATTTTAGGCAGAGACCTGTACACAGATTATTCTTGACACTGTAAATTTCTTTCTCTTCCTCCTTTCTCTCAACTCACCCAAACAGCCTCTATTCCCTGAAAAAGAAACAACAACAACAATTCAAAATGCCAAATAAATCTTCAATCTAACTATAAAACTCTACCATGAAGTCATTCTGTCACCACTTGTTATTAAGTAATTTCTGTTTTCAAAACATGATTGTCATTTCCTTTTCTCCTTCTTTCAAACCTGTCCCCCTTCCCCACCCCCTCCACCCCTGTCTTCTGCAATCCCAATCAGCTAATTTCTCAAAACCTACCTATAAGGCAGCTCAAGGAGAGTCTTATCTGCCCTAATCTGGAACCCAGAGAGGGTAAGTGGCATGATCAAGGACAGAGGCAGCCAGAGGCAGAGCCAGAGCTAGGAGGCCTTGCCACACAGGGCTCTGCTGGCCTCATCATTACATGTCTCTAGAAAACCCTCGCTGAGCCTCAAGTTCCTCCAGATTTATTGTCACCATTAAAAATATTAATGGCCCAAGATTCCAGAAGCCTATCTAGAGTTCTCTTGAAACGCCTTACCACAGTAGGGGCACACTCAGTGTGAAGCATTTTTAGACTGCACTGTCCTTGGACCAAGCTAGAGGAAAGAGCAATAGCCTTTGTGAAACCAAAGGTTTACTCAGTTACCTTCGTGAGCCTGAGCTTTCTACCCACGTTACAGCCACACCTCTATTAACAAGGAGGCCCCATGCCAGCAGCACTCCCATGGCAGAATCTTCACTGCCAGAGGTAGAAATTATGTCTGAGATTTTTAAATGTGTTTAAGGGCTGGCTTTTCCTCCCAGAAGGGCCTCGGTGAGTCATTCTTCTCTTTCTCTCCATCCCCTTGCCCTCTGCCCTTTGCAATCCACAATTATGATAGGAACCCAACAGGAACTGCCAAGGGCGGGCTGCTCCCAGACAGCTGGGCTATGTGGGCTCTGAGTGTGACTCTACCCTGGGGGAGGGGGCAGGGGCCCAGGGCCACTTCCAAGAACCAAATCCTAAAATGTTGCAGTAGTTGGTCCTGACTGTGACCCTGTGCTGAGAGCATCAGAGCTGCTGCCAGAACCTCAGTAATCAGGGCAGAAAGGGGTCATCTATCAATATATCAATGCTAAACAAATCAAAGACACAAGTCTTCCAAATCAACGTCTAGCCTGTTCACTATGAGACATGTGAGGCTAGCAACATTTAATTCTAACTTTAATCACTCGTCCTGATATGTTTGATGTGAAAGCAAAATGTCCTCAAAGGTTGATCCTGATGACATCAGCCTCAACCTTATCTGACAGCAGCGTGCAAAGGAAGGACACGTGTATCCCAGTCCCATTCCCAGCCATAACTTGCCAGTGAGCAGGAGGAAGGCATGGGGGCTCACACAACTGTCTCAGTTTCCTCACCTGAGAAAAGATAATACTCCCCACCTGTGGAATATATCAACCATAACATTAAGTACCACAGGCAAAGACACATGGTCAACTGTAAAGTACTGTGTTCGAGAGACATATGTTTTTACTTGTTCACCTGTGCCAGAATCCAGCCATGTGAAAATTTGAGGACTCGGAGCAGCCATGCCAATGTGAACCACACGATTTTAATCATCACCAGCCTAGACTAATGTCCATTTATGAGGATTCTTTTAAGACTTTGTGTCTTTCTTCTCTCTCTAATTACAATAATATATTGCATACCCCCTCAGGGCTATGCATGTGCATGCCCACACTCAGACCTAAGCTTCTCAGGAACACAGGAACACACAACAGTCAAGGAATTTTTTTTAAAGCGATTTTAAATTTAAAAATTTAAATTTTAAAATAAACTTTAAAGGGGCCAGCGCGATGGTGGCTCAGCAGGTAGAATTCTCACCTGCCATGTCAGAGACCCGGGTTCAATTTCCAGTGCATCCCCATGTAAAAATAAATTTTAAAAAGTAAATAAATAAAATAAAACTTAAAGGGTCATTGATGATGACATCACATTGGTGATATCTTTTCATCAAATCTTCTCACTAGTTGTCAACATAAAACCAAAGATTGTCATGCAGGATAATCTTTCTTTTTTTAACCTTGTTTTTGTGTTGCAAATGATCAGGAATTGCTGAAGTGGCAACTGTTTGGAAAGCTGTCGAGGCATGTAGCAGAGGCCTCCATCAACTAGCATAAAAGGTGGCCATAGTTTCTATTTGTTAAAAATAGAAATACAAACTACTAAACAAAAATATTTGTTAAAATATTGAACAAAAACATTGAATAAAAACATTTGTTAAAAATAGAAATACAAAATAAACAATAAAAGAAAAAAAAATAGAGATTCTCCAATGAGTAATTTTAAGTGGAAAAAAATAAAGGAGAAAGATGTATGAAAGAGATTGAAAAGACACTTAAAATTTTGTTGCCATCATGTGCCCCCAGTTATGGTGCCATGAGAAGGGCCTTTTGCCTCTGTGGTATCCTTCCCCAAAACCTATAATCCCAAAGTAATCATGAATAAACATCAGACAAATCCAAACTGAGGAACTTTTTACAAAATACCAGACCAATGCTCTTCAAAACCATCCAGATCATTAAAAACAAGGAAAGATTGAGAAAATAGCACAGAGCAGAGATCAGGGAATCACGAATGACAATCAATGTGGGGTCCTGAACTCGATCTTGGAGCAGAGAAAGGACATTAGGGAGAAAACTGGCGAAATTCAAAGAAAGTCAGTAGTTTAGGTCACAGTAATATACTGTCATGGTTGAGTTCATGTGTCAACTTGGTCAGGTGATGGTGCTCTATTGTCTGGTCAAGCAAACACTGGTCTAACCATTACTGCAAGAACATTTCATGGCCAGTTTATTAAGTCATCAGCACACTGATTGCATCCATGGCTGATTACATCTGCAATTGGCCAAGGGGTGTGTCTTCCACAATTAATGATGTTTAATCTAGTCATTTGAAGGTTTTAGAGGAGAAGTCAGAAGAGAGAATCTCTTTCTCCACTTCAGCCAGCGAGCCTCTCCTGGGGGATTCATTGAAGACCTTCATCAGAGCTGTGAGCTCACAGCCTGCCCTGTGCAATTTGGACTCATGCATCCCCACAGTTGCATGAGACACTTCTATAAAATCTCATGTTTACACATATCTACTGCTGGCTCTGTTTCCCTAGAGAACCCTGACTAATACCTGTACCAATGTTTATCTCCTAGTTTTGACAAATATTCTATGGTTACATAAGATGTTAACAACAGGGGAAACTGGGTGAAAGGTATACAGGAACTCCCTGTTCTATGTTTGCAATTATTCTGTAAATCTACAATTCTTTCAAATAAACAGTTTATTTTAAAAAGAGAAAGACTTTTAAAAACATATATATTAACTATATTGTGGGATTCTATTTGAATTCAGATCAAACAATTTTAAAAATTCATTTATAAAATAACTGGAAAGATAAATATTGGACATTTGATTATATTAATTAATTAGTAATCATTTTAGGTAGTTAATGGAATTGTGGTTATATTTTTTTTTAATGAGTAGCTTTTAAAGATGAAATGACATGCCTAGAATTTGCTTTAAAATAATATAGGGAAGGGGGACATTGAAGGGCATAGGTAAAACCAGGCATGAGTAAGTAAGTTTGAAACTGAGTGATGAGTACATGGCGGTTCACTATTCTATTTTGCCTTCTTTTGTATGTTTGAAATTTTCCAGAATTAGAAACATTTCATTTTAAAAAGCCAAAGAAGAAAACCCATAATCCCGTGCATTTTGATCAAATCCCTTTCATTATCTCTGCGGCTGCATCGGCCACCTCAACAACCCCCCATTGTTTTCATTCAGCCTCCTATTCCCACTGAAACCACAGGCCAGCTCGGGGATCAAAGTTCTCTCTGGATCCATCCATTCACTTGATCTTTCTGGAACTTACTAAAGAATACTAGAACATCATCATCCAGTGGCAAAACCGACCCCAGGAACGTGAAGAATTTCCCCCTACTTAACTCCGCTGGCCAGAGGCCACCCAATGAGAGCGTTTTTCTGAGTCCAATGGAGTCTTGTCCTTCAGCCAACAACAGGAGCCTCCTGGCCCTCTCTGCCATGGTTTTGACATTTACTTCCTTTCAACCTCAAAGCAAACTGGATTCAATTGCAGACAAGCAGGAAGAGAAGTGAGGGAAGACTTAATTTTAATGCAGACATTTTTTTCTTCCCCCAGTGCAAAAGTCTTATTAAAGAAACAGCAGGATGCTGACAGGAAACTGTTTCTAAGTAGAAATAACACTTATTATAACAAGTCAGAACAGCAGGCAGATAGGTTTGTTTGTTTGTTAATTATATCTGGTTTTATTTTCTAATGAGTGCCTGAAGAAAGGGGAAATCGTTCTGACAGCTATTTGAAACCAACTTTTAAATCCTCTTAGAAAAATGTTGCAGGGAAGTTGTATTCTGTGAATCAAGAGGGGGTCTCCCTCCCATCTTCTGTCTATCAGTTCTGTGAAGATTAATGATTTATAATCTGTGAACCTGGATCTAAATTCCTGCTTTAATTGATGCCTGTGTCAATAGAAAAAAGGTATTAATGGAAACACACAGAATGCACATCTAATTTACCCGGATTTAATCAATAGCTCTTTCCTGTGCATGATATTGCCAAAAAGACAAAGTGTATTTTCCTTTAAAGGGAATATTGACTTTATCCAGATGTATTTAACTAAATGCCTATGCAGACATGAATCAGAAAATGTACAACTATTGACATGAGGACTTGAATATGAAAGCAAAAACAAAAACAAACTAACCTGTCTGGGAGAAGGTTTGGGAACGAGTAAAGGAGCAGCAGTGTTTTTAAGTTGCCTGCTCTTTTAAGCCTCCTGCTTGTTTTTTTTTTTTTTTTTTTTTTTTGGTCAGAAATGAGTAATTACCAATAAAGGAAGTGGCATAGTTCACATCTTGACATTTTTATCCAGAATTAAATTTTTGCATTATACATTCACACACTATTTACAATTTTTTTTAATCCAGGCACTTTCTAGTATAACCATAAATACCTACAAAACTAATCAAGGCTACTTTGAAGATCACGTCTATGTGGACATAATCCGGATCATTTAGACCAGAAAAAAAAATGTGACAAAAGAAATACAACAATTACTGAGAAAAGCAAAGTTTACTGACTAGATAGACCAAAGCATCATCTCAGTTTCCAAAGAGGCTGCCCTACTCACTTTCCCCTTGCACATTCCCCCAGACCACCTTTCAAAACTCTGCTTCCAAAGGTGCCTCCTGCAGGAAGTCTCCCTGGTTAGATGGCCTGACCCTCTCCTTCTACTCCTCACTGCCACAGCAAGTGTGTCTGTTCTTTGCAATTGATCCCTAGTAGCCTGTTTCGTGTCATTATTATGCCTTTGCGTCTTTAGTTCATCCATCCCCTTTAGTGAAGTTCCTTAAGGAGCCTACTTTATCTTCCATTTGTGGCCATTTCCCCAGAAATGTCTCAGGAACGCTGCCTATCAGCAGGGTAAAGCCAACAGCGAATTGATGGCATTAGCTTGGGCTTTGGGACCCTTCTAAAATTCCAGGGAAAAAATAATAATAAATTGTATAAATTGACTTGTTCGATTTTTAAAAACCTCTCCAAGCCTGTTTTCAAAGTTATGTGGGGATAATATGAAATTCCTTCCATTTGTTCCCCTTTCTGCTTTAAAACTAGCTATTCTTATTTTCATGGAATGAAGGGTTTTTTTCAGAATTGCTTAAATTTTACTAATAAACTCAGAAGTCAGCCCGTGGGCTAGCTAGAAGCTGGGTCAGTGCAGAGGCCAAGTTCCCAGGCTCTCATAGGTGTTTCCTATGCCACGCCACCGGCAGCAGTGCCTCCTTTTTGCCACCTCCTGGGGTTGAGGCGGTGTCTGCAGTTTTGGGGAGTTTGGCACATTGAAGGGCTCTGAACTCCTCCAGGCACTGACTTTGGGGTCCCTCTAGGAGAAAAAAAAGAAATAGAATTCTTTATTAAATTCCCAACTTTGTGGGATTCTGGCAAACAGACATGGTTAATTCAGGTAGGGCAGGAGAGGGGGAACTGACTTCCTAGAGATTAACAGAATGGAATTTTCAGTTTGAGAAACTAAAAAAAAAATAGAATCTCTTACCTTCTCTTTATGAGTCTCCATTTTGGTTCGCTAAAGGCACCAGAACACAATAGACCAAAAATGGATTGGCTTTTACAAAGGGGATTCATTAGGTTATACATTTACAGCTCTAAGGCCATGAAAATGTCCAAATTAAGGCATCCAGAAAAAGATACCTTGACTTTGAAGAAAGGCTGCTGGCATTTGGAACACCTCTGTCAGCTGGGAAGGCATGTGGCTGACATCTGCTGATCCTTGCTCCTGGTTAGTTGCTTTCGGCTTCTGATTCCAGTGGCTTCCTCTCTAAGCCTCTGTGGTTCCCCATGTAGCTTCTCTGGGACAAATTCTAGATTTTGTCTCTAAGCTTAGCATCTCCAAATGTCTGTTATCTCTCTACTTTCTGTATCAACTCTGAGCTCTGTCTGTCTTCTGCCTTTTATTCTCTTCATGCAGGGCTCCAGTAAAAGGATGAAGACCCACCTTGAATTGGGTGGGTTACATCTCATGGAAACAACCTAATCAAAAGGTCTCACTCGCCATGGGTCTGCACCCACAAGATTGGAAGAACAATCCAACCCCATTAAAAGAACATGGCTTTTCTGGGGTACCTGGCAGCTCCAAACCAGCGCAGTGTCTAATGGATCCAAAAGCTAGCCTGAAGCCATTTTAGTAGGAATATTTAGAATTGCACTAGGAGTTAGTGTCCTTAGGAAGGGAGGAGAAACTCAGTGTAAAGGAATATATCCATTCTGTCACTGAGAACCAATCTACAAAATGCCCCTAATTAGCTTTGTTTCACACCAGCACCTCGCAAGCCTGCTTCCCTGAGTTTTCAAGAAAACCAGAGGAAGTGATGGTGCTGAGAATGAGAAGCTGCATGCACATAAGTTCAGGTGCGGGCTGGGAAAGCAATCAGACCGAGGGTTGATGACAAACGGAGGAGTGCCCAGTTCACAGCACTGGAGATGTGCACACCAGCTTCCTCAAGGCCACGCGGTGGGACAAGCTGGAGGTCAGGAAGGCACCCGGGGAGAGCAGCAGTTCAGGAAAGGAAGGACAGTGTCTCTACCTGCTGTCCCGGCACACCTCGGCTGCGGCCTGCAGCAATGTGCCACGCCCTTCTGAGCCTGGGCCCCCTCCTCCATAAGGTAAGTATGCAAGCTGCCCTCAGAAAGGCCTGGGTGCACAAGGCCCCGGGCTTGGTTTAATGCTCTGATGCCACCATCTTGACATTCTCAATAATAAGGAGCTCCACAGTGTCATTTTGTGCTGGGCCTCGCAAATCATGTAACCAGCCCTGAAAGTAAGGGTGGGGTCTTAAGTGGTTCTAGTTAAATTAAAGGATTCATTTATTTTACTTTCTTTTAAGCTGTCTATAAAATTATCCTATGAAATCAGGGTGATGAGAGGATGAAACTAGAAAGGGAGTACAGTAAACACACTTTATCGGCATATGGCCACTCTAGTTAACTGATAAAGTCAGCTTAACTCCTCTGGATAGATTATTATAGCAATAAAAGACTGAGTTACATATTAAACACTAAAATGTATACATTTCACATTTACTCTTCTGGCTCCTTCAGTGCCAGGGGGTATTCAGGCTGAATTACAATCCTCATTGACTAATACAACATCAAAAAATGGTTGGTTGATGCAGTCTCTTGTTACCCTAGTTATGTCATGGTGATATGCATAATAAACAGCAAACATGCATTAAAGATTGAATAAGAGTAGGGATTTTTGCTAGACTCTGGGATTTCAGAGTTAGAGTTAGGGATAGGATCAGGATAAAAGTCAGGGGTTTGGATTAGGGTTGGGCTTTAAGTTAGAGTTAAGGCATAGTATCTGCCTTGAACTGAGACATATTAAACATGGATATTTAGGCATATTATTCATGCATATAAAGAAAATAAACACATATGTAAGCACACACACAGATAACAAAAGAAGGAAGGCTTGGTCAAAGGCCAGTGAGGCCAGGGTCAAAGAATGTTGCAGGAGTTCAGGGATAGGGGACATTCGAGCACCAGGAAGCCAGTCCAGGCCACCTCTGTCTCCTTGGTGATGATGGGCTGGGCCCCATCATATCAAGTTTGGGAGTCACCACTGAGGCCACGATTGTAAGGATCAGCTGTTTCACGGGAGCTCTGAATAGTCCTGTAGAGACGTAAAGGTAAAAGAGCTGAGGTTCCGGCCTTCCACCTGCCTCAATCCATGGGAAGAGAGAACACATGGAGTGTGACAGCAGCCTCTCCACTGGGCCATCACACCTGCCCCCTGGCCAACAATTGACAGGCGGACTCTCAGAGAACATGACTGAATAGAATTCTTTTGGAGTTACTGACTGAGAGAGTGGAAAAATGAGAAAAATATCAATAAGAAGAATCAGAAGAAGCAGTCTTTCATCAATAACACATCAGAGAATGGCAAGGTGAGAATGTGGCTTAGGACTGAGGCTCCAGTTTTTACTCATTATCCACCTGCCTGAAAATCCCAAGATCTCCCCAATCCACATTGCTCCAAGCAGCTTTCACAAAACATGTTGTTAGGCTACTTTTTCTAAAATTAAATTAGTACACAGTATAATTTGACCTTGCTTTAAGCGACCCTGATAATTAAAATCCAAACAAACAGATGAATCACTGAAGGACCCTTGAATTTATAGAAGGTCTCACCACAAGGTGGCCTTAAAACGTAAAGTTCCATTTTAGTACATTCTAGGTAGATTTTGACCTACAAAAAATTTATAGGCAGCATCAAAGAAGCACATCTGCCCATAAAGTCAAGTAGCCTTGTAGTTGATCCAAAGTTATAAATAAAACAAGAAGTAATCATCCTTCACCAACATTACCCAATTGAGAAATCTGGACGAGCAATCCAAACAACGGGCTTCCTGTCACTGGCTGCATCATTAGACTGCAGCTTTCCATTTTCCTGGATGTTGACAGGAAGCTGATCTCTTGAAGTAGGACGAACAAGAAAATACATAACCTTGTTATCATTTCTTCAGCCCCACTAAATATAGTCATGCCACTGTGTCCACCCACAGCTGCTTCAACTGCAGTGAAGCGTCTGAAGTAACAGACCGGCAGCCAACCATTTCCTGGAAAGTTCTAGAATGAAGTGTTTAGCTGATGCTTTAGAGGCACTTCGAAATTAAGAGGTGATCACTCAGACTCAGCCTATGTTCACCAAGAAAAAGATCATAACAAATGATATCTTTTTTTTAAATTACTACGCAGAAGAGCTGATAAATGTCATATGTTAAATGTACCTAGATTTTAGCAGTAACTTGATTAAGTCATGAAATCATCACGGATAGGGTTAAAAAAATGTGGGTAGCAATGACTTGATTAAGTCATGAAATCATCACAGATAAGGTTAAAAAAAAACGTGGGTATAATGGAAATGCAGTTTTATGGATTTGTATTTTCTTACACCAACAGTTGATAAATGGACTCAGGTATCTGGAGGGAAGATCCTAATAGTATATCATAGGGTACTACCTTGCTCAGCACTTTAGCAATGCCTGTGATAAAACTTTTAAATTAAAAAAATTTTTAAAGCCCCGTTATCAAAATAACATAAAAGCCAGAAGACTAACATATTATCACAATGTAGGTTAGAAAGTATTCTATGGGGGATCAAGGGTAGTTCAGTGGTAGAATCCTCGCCTGCCATGAGAGAGCGCGGGGTTTGATTCCCGGTCCATGCACTTCCCAAAAAGCAAACAAACAAACAAAAATTCAACAAATGATGCTGCAATAACAGGATATTCACATGGAAAAATAATGAAATGTTACCCATAAAAGGTGTTCTATGAGTTGGAAGAAAGAATCAAACAAACAAAATACAGTTTATAATTAGGATTAAATGCAAAATTTTACATTTGAGATTTTATATAAAGACAGAATCTGACTCGATATAAAGTCATGTGACAGAAAACTAGATATTTTGCTTGGTCATAGGTTTTATATGGCCCTTAATAAAATATGGATGCTAAGAATAACAGCAAAAAGCTAGTAGATTCTTGGCAGTTAACATTTATTTTATTCTTGGTTATCAAGGATTCTTATTTTTTTAATATGCTGCTAAATTTTCCAAATTTCCTATGATGAGCATATGTTATTTTTATGAACAGAAAAACTTTTCTTAGTATTTAAAAATATTTGAATGATGGTCTTAGGAAGTTAGAGCAGGCTATTCTATATAATTTTGCAAGCCTGGAAGCAGGAAAAAAATGGCTTGTAGTTACAGGAGACAACTTTAGGGTAAGTATTCAGTTCACTGTGTAGTGGGTGCCTATACCTGAAATTGTTCACATAAAGGCTGGCTGACTACAGAGGTATCATAGCATCAGCGGCTAAAAGCTCTGGCTCTGCCCAACTGCCTAGGTTCAAATCTGGACTTTACCACTTTGTACTCCTTGACTTTAGAGTCATAGATATCCCACTAACTGCCACACATACACACCCCCATCTAGAAAAAAGGGGCAATGGTAACTGAACCCACCCCCTATGTTTGCTGTAAGGATTAAATGGGCTTATTCAAATAAATGTTTGTAAGACAATAACTGACCTCTACTCAATAAACAATGGCTATTACCATCTGTCAGGAATGATTCAGAAGGGATTTCTGTTTTGCTTGAGAAATTAGACTAAATGATTACTAAGTTTCCCTCCAATTCCATGATTCTGTTGTTCTAGGTCAGATATTGCCCCTCCTCGGGGGGTACGCTCTTATTGCCTAAGCCTGCACCCCTGAACAGAATCCTTACAATAGCAGGATTATGTCAGGAGAACTAAATATATTATATAGGTGGGAATACTCAAAGGCTACTCAGAATCACATGAGTTTCATTACTAGTAATAGGATGTAGGGCCAGCAGTGATGGACATTTAGGCCAGATTCATGATTTGGTTTCCCAGTGACTGGACAATGAATAGGTCTTCCTGGGTGAAACAGCTAGGAGTAGCAGGAGCCAGAAGCATTACAGAAAACCGAAGTCCTTATCCATTCACTTATTCATTCAGTAATTTATTTTAAAAAGGTATTTATTGAGCCTCTACTATACACGAGGCACTGCATTGGTTCTAGGTACGGAAAACCAGGCACAGTCCCCACCTTAATGGAACCTATATAGTCAGTGGGGAAATAGACCTTAATCAAATAGTCACACCTATGAATACAAATTACAACTGCGATCAGCACAAGAAGAAGTACCTAAGGCCATATGGCAGAGGTTTTACTGGTCAGAGGACTACTCTGAGGGAGCCATGACCAAGCTGAGATTTGAAGAAAGTGTGGAAGTTACAAGATGAAGAACGGAGAAGAGCATTCTCAGCAGAGGACAGTTGGTGAGAGGAGGCACAGCAAGTAAAAGGAACTAAGGAAAGGCCAGAGTGGCCAGAGTGCAGAGAGCAAGACGGGGCACACTTAAGATAAAGCTGGATAGGTGCAGTGCCTTGTAGTCAGGGTAAAGAATATTTCAAGTATGTCAAACATGTCACAGGGGACAGGGGTCATGAGGATCAGACAAAATCACTCTGCATGTGTCATGAGTAGTGTAGATTAGAATGGCTGCAGGTAGAGCAATAAGCAGACTATTTCAAGAGTCCACGTAAGAGATGATGGTAGGTTGGACCAGAAGAGTGGAAGTACAAGTAGGGAGAGGAGTATTGATTCAGAGAATGTTAGGAGGCAAAATTGAATTTGAAGGGTAAGGCAGAAGAAAGGGTCAAAGTGGTTCCAAGTTCTGGCTTGCTTAACAATGGTTGGTGATACTGTTTGGTGAGATAAGGGAGCACTGGAAGAGATGTGGAGGAAAACTCAAGAGTTTAGTTTTGGAAAGGTTGTGTTTCAGATGCTGTGAGACATCTGAGTGGAGGTGTTAAGTCGGAAGTTGAATATGAGGGTCTAGGGCTTAGAGAAGAGGTCTGGGCTGGGGAAGCAATTTTACAATGAGTAAAGGGTATAGATAAGAAGAGGGCCTTGGACTGAGCTTTAGTATTTTAATATTTATTGATCTGGGTAGCACAGAATAAGGCTGAAAAGGAGAGAGAAAATCAGCAGAGAAGATAGAGGAAACCAGAAGAATCTTGTGTCTCTGAAGCCAAGAAAAGTAGTGTTTTGAGGAGGAATGGGTGGTTAACTGTGTAGAACACTGCTGAGAGGTTGAGAAAGATGAATGCCCTTAGCTTAAGCTTCTTTGTTGAGTTGGTGGAGCAGGAACCAGCCTGAGAATGGCCTGAGAAGTGAGTGGTGGAAAGTGAGCAGCAGAGTCAGAAAGGTAGGCATTCTTTCTAGAAGTCTTTGTAAAGAGGAGAGAGGAATGTAAGGTTGGGCTAGGATTGTCTCTGCCCCTACCCTTATGGAAGTCTTAAGTATGATAAAAAACTGACAAGTAGGAATCAGTTGAAAAGGAGAGACTGGATATGAAAGTAGACTGAGAGAGCACAGCATAGTAGAGGTATAGGGAGGGAGAGGAGAGATGGCCATGGAGACTTGCCTTTTGGCCAGGGACATGAGGCAGATGGAATTACCTGGTCACAATTGGAGGAAACTGTTGAGGTTGTGACAATACTGATGGACAGTGAAGCAGTTGAAGTCAAACTCTTGATTCTACTCTCTGGATTTAGGATTCCAAGCTAAATATTTGTGAGAAGTTGGTGAGGTACTACTGAAGAAATCCCAGCCCTGGTAACTTGAAGAAAGGAGTTGTTACTGCCCTAATTTGAAATAGCAGCAGTCCCTATGAGCAGGAGTCCTCAGGGATCACTGCTGAGTTGAAATCCAGACAAATCGTTTTCTGAGGAAATCATCCCAGGTATGTTTCCTCATCCAGACCATAGAATTATTTCACAGAAGCAGAATATTTTGCAAATAAGGAAACTGAGCTGCACCCCTAGCTAATGTTCATCTCAACCAAAAAAGGAAGATTTTGGAGTTCATATGGGTCCAACTTTCTACTGTTTAAGTGTAGAATACCTACATGGCACGAATCCATAGTCCTAGACACAAGGGCTTCAGACACCTACCCCTAGCCCTTATAAAGTCTCCGCAGAGAAGGAAATCCATTTTTCTTTGAGCATCTAGTGGGTGCCAGGTTTTCTGCAGGTCACTTTTGCAGACATTATCTCATTTAATCCTCGTGACACTCCACGATGTTTGGACCTAAGTCTCTACCCAGTACTAGGGAAATCTGCTTTGCAGCTTTCTCAGGGCTGGTTATTTTACCCCCCTAGTGACCTTCACTCTCTGGTCCCAGGGTAACCTTGCCTGCCAGGCCCATGATGAGGTAGCTGTTTGATTTCACCACAGGACATTTTTCTGAGCATGTCAACACTTCCCTCAGCCAACACAACTCTTGAGAAAGATTTGTATTTTTCTCTTCTCAACTTTCCTTTTTTCCAAGTTGTGTTCCAGACAAATTTTTGTGGTCATTGCCCAATAAATCCATAGTATACAAATGACATCTCTGGAAAAAAAAAAGAGAGAGAGAGAGAGAGAGTTGATTTACTCAGTACTTATCAGGGATTTAATGCATATTCTCTCTCTCTCTCTCTCTCTTTTTTTTTTTAGCATGGGCAGGCATCGGGAATTAAACCCAGGTCTCCGACCTTTATTCTCTTGTAAGCCAATAATACCAATGCCCCCTTACTCTCAAAGTACCTCACATCTCTCAAGGTGCTCTGAGTGTGCCAGAGTAAGCCAATAAGCAGAGCTTTAAGGAGGGACTGAGGTTCCCAGGAAATAGGAATTAAATCTCTTCCCCTCTCCATCTCAGTCTATATATTCAGTCTGTCTTTGCCACCAGGGACCTTTAGGAGCAGTTTCCTTCTTACCATTATCGCATTATCACCACATCTTCTCTAAGAATGCCTTATTATTCAGATTTTAATGTTCCTATGAATTTTTCCTGGTATCTTATTTCCCAACTTTATTATCAAGTGATATGAAAATCAAAAGTAGAATGCTGAAAATTGACCACCAGGCAAATAAGAGTAGTCTCTGTAATAGCAAGTCCAACCCCAAAGGATTTCCTCTTGCACAGGGCAAATAAACATGGTGTGTCTGTAACCCCCGAGTGCCCTGAGGGTTGCTGAAGAGGGTCCGCCTTTCAGAAAGCTGCTCCACTCACATTCTTTCGACAGGAATTTCCATTTCCCTTTGCTCTCCTCACTTTGTGGCCCCGCCCCATCCTCTCCTCCTCCCGTTCTCCGCCCCCAACTCTTCCTCCATGAACAAGTGGGTGAGAATTTCTTCCCAGAGGTTGGCACCAGCCTTTCTCCAGCTGAGTTCAGTGCTCAATCAGTCAAATAATCAGAGATTGACTGAATCCCTGCCACGTGTGAAACTAACCTCCTTTCATTGACCTAGATCAATAAGAATGAGGAACATAGCACTGTAGAAAACACAAACTGTAGATATGCTGAATAATAATGATAGCTAATAATAACCTATCAGCCTGGGTACAAAACAGATTTGACTGAGGTAGATAAAATTACCTGAAGAGTACAATGAAAACTACCAAATAGAGTGAGTCAGCACCCACACACTTGTGCTATTTGTAAAAGTGATATTCTTTATTCAGTTTTTAAGTCACACCTGGCGTTCAAAGTCTGTTTCTCAAGGGCCTTGAAAGCTTTTCCTTTTTAATATACATGTGGCCTGATCTTATTCACTGGAATAATTTCAGAGCATGGGCTCTTTCCCCAAGAGCGTCAGTTAGGGAAAAAAGCATTGATGCAAACTATATGTTGAGTTCATTCATTCATTCATTCACTGTGTGAGCGAGTGTTGCATGTATACTCTGGGTAAGTCATTATGCCTGGAGTATAAGGCATGGCCATGCTCTTGAGTTGCTTGGGATTTAGCAGGGTAGCAGACCTTCCACAAATTATAATAATGTAATGTTACAGGTGCTATGATAGAAATCTGTATCATTACAGTAGGGACCCCAAAAGCCAGAGCTGGGTTCTACCTGTAGAAGGTAATAAAAGACTTCACAGAAGAGATGAGAATGGAGTGAGTTAGCAAAAAATGCATGGCATTTCAGGTCCATGTCCATGTCCAAGCATCACTTTTCTATAAAGCCGATCATTAAGTGATCTAATCTTTATAGATAAAAAGGCATTTGTCATCTCCGGCAGCAATGATTGATAAGATTAAGAGCTGTGGTATTGGCCCTTAATATGCATGAGATGTTTCTAAATGAGGTTTGTAGTTTGTTATTTTCTTCTACAAAACAAACCACAATTACTGTCAAACTTTTCTGGTTCTCAGCTGGCTCATCTGCAAGCAAAATAAAGCAATGTTTTCAACCAAGTTGAGAAAATTTTCTAGCCTGGTGTCTACTAAAGTTGCACATGCTAGAGCTGTGACTTCACTATTTAAAATATATCTGGTGAAATTTGAACAAAATCTGTAGCTTAACAGTAGGGTACTCATGTACAATTTGAAAATTGTACTTTGATTATGTAAGGTATTAATATTGGGGAACTAGGGTGAGGGATATATGAGAACTCTCTGTACTAGCTTTGCAATATTTCTATAAATTTAAAATTAGTTCAAAATAAAAAGTAAATAGATTTGTATGTATATATGTATGCACTGATGCATATAATCACATTTTTATTAAATCAATGCTACTCAAAGGTATGCTCCACCAACAAACTGTTACCAGTCATAAACAAGCCAAATATGGAAACTGAAAACAGGCATTTAGAGACTTTTATAACAATTTGACATTTCTACAATATTTAAGCATCTGATCACTTTCCTAGAAATTCATTGTTATTGTATTTTTTAAAAGCATCAGTCCATGGCAGACTGGAAATTGTTTAAAATGCTCTTCACTGTAACAGCTTGAAACACTGGATAAGGAAACTTGTAATATTACACCAAATAGTTGCATTAGCAAACAATGTCTGGACAAGGAATGCTTATTTTATGTGGGAACACAGGTAAATTTGGAGAGCAGTGCCCTGGCTGGTATTGGGAGAGAGGGTTCTCACCATCTTTTAATTCTAACAGACGAGCCTAAACCATTAGAACCAACCTTGGCCCAGTGGATGAAGCTCGTATTGTTATAATCCACAGGTTCCCAAACTTTCTCATTTCACAACATCTCAATGTGTCAGTAATTTTTTTCACAGAGCCCCTAGGGGAAAAGAAACACCTAGCAGAAATATCAATTAAGTAGTTACATTCAAACAAATTAGCTATTTGAAAAATAATGCATGTAAAGTGAAAGAAAAAATTTTATTTATTTCATTCTTTAAAAACCACAGTCACTTATAATGGGATCTATATGCCATTTGGACACTGTGATGGTTAAACCGAAGTGCCCAAATGGCCAGATTATGCTGTCCAGTTGTTCGGTGCAGCAAGCGCTGGCCTAATTGTTACTATGAGAATATTTCATGGATTTAAATCATTAGTAAATTGATTGCATCTATGGCTGATTATATCTACAATGGACTGGGGACAATGCCTTTTTTCAGTGAGAGAAGGCTCATTTAATCAGTTGAAGGCTCTAAAAGGAGAAGGGATGATTTCAGCAGTCAGAAGGGAGAATTTCCATCTCTTCTTCAGCCAGCCAGCTTCTCCAGGGGAATTCATCAGAGTTCCCAGCTTGAGGCCTGCCCTACAAAATTTGGACTTGCCCAATCCCACGGTCACATGAGCAGATTCCTACACAAAATTTCATATTTATATTATGTAGAGACTGTTGGCTGTCTCCCTAGAGAACCTGTCTAAGAGGCACTGAACATCTCAAACTTGGAACTCATATGGACCGCACCATTTCACACAGTACTTGTATTTTATGCCAGCACCTGCCAAAAACCCAGTCTCTCAAAGATATGACATTTTTGAAATAAATATAACACAATCTTAGGGTGAAAGTGAACACTACCTCAAGGGACTGGTTGACTCGGTGTCCAATAGGACGTCAAGTATTGATTCCCTTGTCGTTTAAAACAGGACCCAACACTCCTTGAGTTTGCCGTGGGGTCCCCGATGCCCAGCTCATAGTTTAGGGACTGTGGCTTTTCCATTTTAATTTGGATTCCACTTTTTTTCTCTTTGGAAATGGAATGTTTACAAATGTTTCCTCATTTGTAAAATGTAAATATCTGCTCCAAGTTTCAAGCACCAATCTTTGTGAAATGTGGGGCTACACAGAATACAACTGTCATGCTGTAACTCTGACTTTTCACTTCTAGTGCTCAAGAAGTTGTGCATCCCCTCTCTGCTCTTTATCTGTGACGAAAGCAGTATTAGACTAATGACGGCAGATGAACAATGAAGAGCCCAATGGCCAGGCATCCCAAATACGTGCCTAAGAGAGCAAAAACAAAATCTTTTGCCTGATAGTGTTTGAATAACATACAGTTCTTAACTGCTATTTATTTTTAATTGGCAACTAAATCAAGACCTTTCTCACTAATTTTTAACCATTCTCAATCACATCTTAACCTAATCCTGATTTTTCTATCACAGTTTTATTTATTTCACTCACTCTAAATCCCTGTAACTGTAGTCAAAAGTCCCTTGGGTACATTGGGACTTAGGCACAGCTTGAAATCAAAAGCCTTTGTTTTTCCATCTAGGTCAATACCTTCTCTTGATCATCATCATCATCATCATCAGATGAACATTTATCCTGTTTGGCTGGTGTCAATAGTTGGAGAGATGACCTCCCTGTGTTCCTTGTTTCTAGCTTTTTCTGGGCTCATTTTCCATAGGCAGAAGAAAGGAGAGAGAGAGAAACTCTCAGATGTCTCACATCCTCTGCAAGAGTATCTCTTCCTAACAACAACAAAGTGACATTTTCTCTCTCCCTGCCTCTCTTTTCCTTTTTAAGGTTTCCTAGCTTCTTTTATCTATTTGCTAGCTGCTACATACAGCTGATACAACCTGCCTCAGATATTAAGCTACTGTCTTATAATGGAGCACATATTCCCCTTCCAGGGATAAATCCAATCTTATCAGAACATACTTTTAAAAACCTCTTTCATAATAAACAGAAGATAATTTTAGATAGTGGCACCGAGTGGCTTCACGCTCAAGGATGGGTATCTGATGCCAGAATGCAACACAGCAGAGCCCTCTACCACTGATCCTGTTTTCATCAAGTTGATGTTGAAATTCCCCCTTCTATTTGCTATAAATTAGATGTCCACAAATACATTGGATTCTTTGTACTTTGAAAGTGTTGAAAGAGTAAGGTACATTAGTCACTCAACTATGGCTATTTTCCAATTACCTGGGAGGGAGGCAGGGGAGGATTAGCAGCATACCTGTTTGGAGTAGGTATCCCAGGAGCCACCTTGCTGTTTAGAGTCTAATGGCCATACAGCCTTCAGTGGGCAGGCTGATGGTTGGTGGTCAATAAAAATGAAAAGTCTAGGGAAAGCTCAGGCTCCCAGGCCAGGACAAAGCAGCTAAGTGATGGTTCCTTCTGGGCGAGGGGTGTGGAGATTTTTCTTGCCCTGCTCCTGGGGATAAAAGTGAAATCTAAACTTTTTTGCAACAGTGACTGATTCCCCATTTGAGGGCCCCTGCTTTCCCAGATCCCCCCCCCCCCGCTTTTTTTGAGTAGTAAATGAAGGATTTCTCAAAGTAAGAGCTAACAGAGGATGAAACAGAGAAAAAGT
Organism: Tamandua tetradactyla; assembly: GCF_023851605.1. NCBI lineage: Eukaryota > Metazoa > Chordata > Mammalia > Pilosa > Myrmecophagidae > Tamandua > Tamandua tetradactyla. Next base: position 10,828,166 of record NC_135343.1, on the reverse strand, counting down.
AAAACCAAATCCCTCAAGATTGTCAGAAGCAATGTGAGGGACCAGCCACCCCCAGATCTCCCTCTGACACGTTTTCTTCCTTCCTGACTCATCGGGTTTCTTTAGGAAAGCCTGGTGTGAAGGGATTATGAAGCAGGCGAGAGAGCCAGCCTTTCCTGGCAGCAAGAGGATTTTAATTTCAGATTCTGCAAATCTTCAAGAACAGACTCAGCATGCTAGCGTTCTAGGCTGGGGTCCAGCAGGAGCTCAGCTGCAGAGGAAGCAGATGAGACGGCAGCTGCTGTCAGCCAGAGACCCAAGGACTCTCCCGTGGCTGCCCCTCTCTGGAAGTTTGAAGATGCCGAGACAGGTTTGTCTACCGAAATGTGCAAATGTCACCAGCCGGGAATGACAGATGCCAAGAGGCGTCTGAAAACAGCTCTCCATCTGGTAATGGGTTAGGCTTCCTGGGACACAGATTAGAAGGGCTTGAAACAAAGCGACGGAAGCACCGGCTTGGCTTTCACATATTGTTACGCTCTCTGGGTCATTTCCTGCCTTTGGAAGTTAATTTCCTTTCCAGGTCCTATGGCAGGCCCAGTAGAGGGGCAGTTCAGCATCTGTGAACTTGCACTTCTGCAGGAGCTGCATTCTCCCAGGCTCCTGTCTGCTCACATTGAGCCTGAGGAATGGAACTATAAATTAGGGAAGGGAGCCATCTCCAGTTGAGTAGGATGAATCTTCTAGATGTTCCTAGAAAACAGGAAGAGAAAGAACAGATTGGGAAGAGCAAAAATGAGCTTTGCCCAGAGAGCCCCTTAGCACCAGCTCCCCATGAGAAAATGCAGGTCCTGTTGCAGGAAGGAAGTTGAAACCATCTCTAAGCAGTCCTGCCCCCAACCTCCTGGACTCAGCCAGCAGGCCAGTTAGGTACACAGGATAGGGACAGTTGCGACACAACAATGACCTGCTTTGTTTTATTTTACTAGTATTTATTTCCCACTTTGTTCCAAAAAGGTTTAAGGTAGAAAAAAACTGCCCCTCTAGCAGCATTTAAATGCTCACATTGGGCACTTTGAAGCTGATGTAAATCTTTATTGCAAAATCTTCCTGTAGGCCCTGAACACTCACTGCAGTTCTGCAATGCAGACATCCCCAGAGGGCCAAAGTGGACCTCTGGCCCCAAGGGCTGCAGGAGCCAGTCAAAATTTAATGCAGTGGCTGCCACTCCTGCCCATTTCTCTTAAGTCTGAGAAGATTTGCCTTTAGATAATGAGCCACAGTCAAAGATCCTTTTGAAAAGCCAGTTCATACTGTCTTGTCCGGAGGAACCTCTTGGAGGTCATTCCCATGACTGGAGCCCATCTCTCTCTAGGCTGGTCACAGCTTAGAGGTAGGGGTAAATTTTGCCCCAAGCCTCAATCTAAACACAGCTAACCTAGCAGCACATGCTACAATCAATCCAAAAGAAGGTGCTGCTGGTGATCAGCTTTGATCCTGGTGCCGCCCCTTCCCCAGAAACAGAAGATCAATCTCAGCTAGAGGCTGAAGAATGCCAGGGTTGATAGTGCGGGGCTGTGATGCTGGATCATCACTGAGCCTCAAGAGTGAATCAACGACCATCTCACCAGGTGTTCACAGAAATGGTCTCCTGTGACCTTCGCTGCAATTGTTCCTAATAGCATTTAGGAAGTTAGAGAGGAAGTAAGTAGCCAGGAACAGAAATGGCTCTAAAACATGCAGGGGCAGGGGCACCTGTAAAATATGATTTTGAAACAAGAATTCTTTACAAGGGCCCTGACTTTCCCTACAAAAGAGTACTCCAGTTCATTAAGGCATTATGTTTCCATGCAAACAGGGAACTTGGGGCTGGTAACTTTGTAAATCATTGGTTTTAAACTTTAGCAAGTCTGATTCCACGAAGTCTAGCAAGAAGCCAGGAATCTGCATTTTTATGAAGCCTAAGTACAGGTGTCTGAACCATACTTTGGAAAATTGTGTGGAAGAATTGTGACACTATCACTTTAGCATGGATTAGCTAGGAATGTGGGGGAGCATCACACCTGAATTCCAGGCCAGTCTTTGGCATATTCTAGCTGCGTGACCTTGGACCAGACAAGTTACCAATTTATTTCTCCAAGACTGAAGGCTTGCAGTCTCCAAGACTGATGAGCTGCAAAAACCTAGTGTGGACTGGATTCTAAATCATAGCTCAAAGGCCTGCAAATTATGAGGTCTGGCCAGAGGGTCCAGGACTCCCCCAGTCTGCCCCAGGTACTCACTGCAGAGACCTTCAGAGGTCAAGGCAGACCCTCTTGCCCTAGCCACTTCCAAGTAGGAGAAAGGGAAAGGGAGAAGATTCGGTTTATTTAGTGCTTTATATGCATTATTTAAAAATTCTCAGTTAGCCCTAGTATCGTTATTCCCATATTTAAGATGAGAGAATTGAGGATTAAGACGTTAAATAACTTATTCCAGAGTCTAAGATCACATGATTATTGAATGATCGAGCTGAAATTTGAAACCATTTTTGGCACAAAAACAATCATAACTGAAACTTTTGCTGTGGTCATTCTGAAATAGCTTCATAACACTCTCCCCTTTCCCTGACCTTCATTCCATGCCTATCACCCACTCTTTCTCCTCATGCTGATCTTTATTCCATCCCTGACCTCTGACCAATCCCTCAGCCACATTCATTTCTTATGTCTCCAACTTCTTTGTGTTCTTGTTTTGTGTGTTCTTTACTTTTTTTACTTTTATTAAATTTTCTCTTGTTCTTTTCTTTTCCTCTCCCACAACTTCTTGACACACACACACACACACACACACACACACACACACACACACACACACAGTGATAAACATCATGCTGCCACCTCTCTTGGGTCCAGGAGGGCTATTCTGGCCCTTAGCTACTCCAGCCACTGGCTTCAATGCCATGTAGTGGGTCCTACTGTGGTCCTGGAATCAAATGTTTCAGAGCGATTTGCACATTTGCTGATTTGAGAACCCCACCGCACCCCCAGGGCTCTTCCCAACTCAAGGCAGATACAGGAAACCTGGGTCAGCCAGGGAGTGCCCTTATATTACCAGATTTCCCATCAAACTTTAACTTCCCAATGACACTGATTGTTCTGAGATGCTGGGCACCTCCTAATGGGAATAATGTAGAGGGAAGACAGACTGTTTTGATGCAGTTCTCAATAATCTGTCCACCCCCAGCTTCCTGCCCTGCAGCTGCCTTTGCCTTCCAGCCGATCTCTCAGTTCTTTTGGAATGATTCATTCTTCCTACAATGATTGGGACTTTTGCCCCATATAGCCCTCCCTGTTGTTACACACATAATGAAGTAAAATTAAGCAGAAGGCAAGTCAGGCTGAACAGTGAGAGAACTTCCTATGGTGAGTGAGAGCTCTTGAAACCCTGAAATAGCCTTATAAGGCAAACTAAGACCCAAATGCACTGGGCAAAACAATAGAGAATATCTTGGGAAGATATTTTGGGAGGTGAGGAGCATGATGGAAAGGCTATTTCCCTATTTCAAGATATTTGTTAATGCCCACGTCTGATACTCTGAACCTGATTTCAAGACTTATATTAATGTCCTGTGCTATGTTTTACCTCTTCTGAGAGCAAGGAAGCACCCAACATGTACTTATTTTGGAATAAACAGACAAAGCCCTATCCTAGCAGAGAGGCAAAGCATCTGTGGACTAGTCACTGCATACCACTACAGGACATTCTGAAAATCTGTGCATCATCACCCACTTCTACTACATTCTATTGTGCAAAGGAACTTGCAAAGTCAACAAGATTTAAGGAGTTAGGAAATGGAGTCAATCTCTTGAGGAGCTACAAAATATTGTGGCCATGTTTTTCAATCCTTAACAAAGTACTCTTTGACTGACGTTTACATGTGAGTTGAAATTCTATTACCATTTCTTCTCGATGTTCCCAATCAACGTACAGCAAGCAAGCTAAGGTGTATACATATATATAAGGTAAGGTATATATATGTCCATTTATCTGGTAAGGGATATATTTGTACATCAGATGTACAGCAATGGGATGGCAACTTTCACTATGTCAGTCACCCTTAGGGGATCTTAACATAGAATCCCTACCTCCACAGATGAATTTGGTGGCAATGATCTTAATCTTTCCTGGATATGAGTCATCAACTCAATAGTGCCTGTTCAAGTCGATCTTCTCTGATATATATTCAGTGAAACATTGCTCATAATGCCACCAACTCCAGGGCAGGATTTTCTAGGCAACGGCTCCTGCTTCATCTTGAGCCTAGTAGCTTGGGCATTCTGACCTCACAACTGCCTTATCCCCCTCTCTTTCACTTGAGCTCCTAAGATCCAGATTCTCTAATCTGCGCACACCCTTACCTAACTATAGTGTTGATTTCATGATGAACAGCTGAAGTCCAAGAGCAGCAGGCCCAGGTGGCTCCAATGGTCCAAGCAAGGAGACTCTACAGACAGACTATAGGGAACCTCGCAGTCCTTTCTTTATAAGACAATTCTTTCACAATGTTGATCTTTTTCATTTCTTTTTTTTCAGAGCCATGTGATGAGTTTCATCTGACAATCAGGAACTTTGGAAGTATCTCTTCCCTCAGGCACTTACATTTTGTGTCCAGATTGGCCACATTCTGACCTCACTAGAGGCAGAATGAAACTCTCTGTGGAGGGTTAAAGGACAAACTGGACATAAGTTCAAAGGACATCTGGAGAGGGAAGAAAGGTCAAGGCTCCTCCAGCTTGGTCAGCCACTCAGGCCTAACAGCAGAATCTGGAATTCCTTTCCACATAACTTGGACTTGAATTAAAGGCATTTTTAGTCTGGAAACCCTTGGGCTAAAAACCCTCCACTCCGTATGGAACACTCAAGGGGCAGCAAAGGTTCTCAGCTGGCAGAAAGGGCACACTAACATGTGACCACATTAGTGTCACCAACCCTAGAAGACCCAAAAGTTGTGGTATGTTAGCTGAACCACCCAGAGTGCTTCTGTCAGTGGAGACCTTCCTGAATTATGTCAGCTGGCCATGCCTTTGTAAGGGAATGGTGGTGGTATGTTTAAATGCCCAAAGAAACAAGCATTATGGAGAGAAAATGAGAATTACAAGGAATTAATTTAACTAGCAGTTGTTTTGGGTGGCTGGTAGGAAGAGAAGTAATTCGTAGGAAAAAGTCCCCAGATCTGACAATTAAAAGGTAAAAGAACTTCCTTCTAACTTCTGTCGCTATTCTAGATGAAATACAAATCAAATCATAAGTCTAAAGATAAAGGTACAGTGATTTGGGAGAGGACTAAACAAGCTGTTAAATTTCAAACAGATATTAAAATAGTAAAAATGAATACTTCTAACCTGCTAATCAGAGCATTTCTTTTCTACAAGTCACCCATGAATCAGATAGACACCGAAAAGAAGATTACAAAAAATTATTTTCACTCAGGCTAAGAAGGCTTCATTTGGGCGTCTTTAATGAGCTAGATTCCTAGCACTGGATGCTTTCCAAAAAAAGCAAAAGGTGGCCAACCAGAGCAGAGCAGCTGTAGGAAATTCCAACGTGTCCTTCATTGGTGAAATAAGGAGAGGGTGGTTCAGCCACCCCAGATAGGCACCAAACAGAAACCAATGGTGTGCATCTTTGGAGGTGCCTAGAGGAGATGGAGCTGCTGGACCAGACTTTAAAGAACCAACATTGAGCCCCCAAGGCAGTGCTTATTGGCAGGGGACAGGTCAAAGCTGCTTGCCAGTGCCTATGACAAGTTAGATATGCATTATCTGCTAATACCCCTAAGGTAAGGGAGTTCGGTGCCAGCTGGAGATCTCCCAGGAAGGCAGGTGTGTGGTTTTGGGATGATATCCAAGGAAACCAGGTGAGGGCTTGAACTGTGGCCAGAGAAGCAGGGCGTGTAACACCTGGGGAACTGGGTAAGGGTCATCAGCATTACACTTTCGTGGGGGAGACGGGGTGTGTCATGTCCATGAAGGGTGCTTATGAGCGTTCTGAGGCATAGATGTTTATGGAAGGAACATTTATTTAATGTTTTATGTCCTAAAATTTAATGTCCTAAAATTTATTCAGTAAATATGGAACACTAGTCACTCATACTGTCCCAAAACTTTTCTTCCAGCTGAGTTTCTGATTCATTTAAAGCTACAACATAATGAAGTTCTCAGTAAAGTTGAAGCTAAGAGATAGGCCATAGATTGGATGACATGGTCAAATTAGCAGCATATAGCCAAGGAGACAAGGCAAGCCTGCTGAACATTCCCATTTTGATTTAATGAGGAAGATAGCTATATTGTTAAAGGAAGCACTCCAGGTCTTCTAGTCACTTCATTTTCCTTCCCTCACTTCTGGGAGCCCTCACAAACCACTCTTTGATGTCCTTTCTGTCCTTTATTTTCCTTCTTGTCCACTTTATTTCAATGGTGTGCTGGCCACCATCTCCCAAGAGCTGACTGTGTATATCTCATCCCAACTCCATGTTCAGTAATGTTATCTTGGCAGTTTAAAATCAGCCATGAGGGGAATATTTGTGTCACGGAAATTGGCAAATGCTAAAAATCAGGGCTTTATATATTTTTTTCTGGGATCCAGTTTTTAAACATTTGCTAGCATGCCATGTCTGTAACTGAGAGTCTTTACATGGGGCAGGGGCCAGTGAACTGAGAGGGGGCAATAGGAGGAGTGTGCAAGAGGATGGCAAAGCCAAGCATATGGAGGGACGTGGTACAGTGCCAGGCTCAGTGTGCCTCACCCACAGACACATACACCCCACTTTCACCTTGAATTCAGTATCTAGCAATCATTCTGCAAAAACCTGTTCTGTGTCTACCATGACATGGAGGCACTGCTTTCTGGTGGCTTTAGGAGTTGTTTTATTTTACTCCTTGAACATAATTTGAGGTTTATGGTACAGGGTATAATAACCTAGGTACACAAAGTGTTTTTCCTACTGTGGTTTGAAGTGTTTTTACATATATCTAATCCTATTTTTTTCCTTCTAACTCCCCATATAATAGTAGTATGTGTTTCCCTTTCTCCAAATGTAGTTTCCTTGGGCTCAACGTTTTATCTCTTTTAAAAATATCCCTAAGCAGGGTAACTAATACTCTCTCTGGACTAGAGTTCTTTAGCTTTAATGTCATATCAGTCACCTGGGGAATCTTGTTATAATACAGAGTCACATTCAGTAGGTCTGGGGCTCAGGGGCCTCCGAGTCCCCATTTCTAACAAGCTCCCAGGTGACACTGACGCTGCTGTTCCGTAGCTCAGTCTCTGAGTACAAGGCTCAGATTGGACAGGTTAATCAGTTTTGCTTCCCAAAACCAGCTCTTCTTTATTTACCTCTTCTACCTAAAGAAGTCCCACCTACACCTCTAGAAGGAAACTATACCGTTCCATATATAATGGACTCCCTGCCCTGCTCACCAGGAGGTTGGACCAGGAGTAGCATCTGAAGCAAGCAGTCAAATCCATATGCCAAATGGGGTTAATTAGATTCTCTTTTAAGAATTGAAACTAGAATGGTGTTCTAACCTGGATTGACCCCAAAAGCAGAACCTGAGATAAAGGTACGCATGCAGTAATTTATTTGAGGATCTCAGGGACCAGTGAAAGTGGGAAGGAAGAAAAACCAGGATGCATTACTGAATCAGCCACTGCAAAAGGCAACTGGTGCTCAAACCTGGGGGACCTTGAAATGAACCTCCTGACATGCATATTGATACAGTCTCAATCATTGACTCAGCCTTTCCTTAATAAACAGTACTAACTAAATGCTTTGTAACCCTTTATTTTCCAGTTTTATCCAGCTCCCAATGATCAGTGTGATAGATTAACACAACATCCACACCCCTATGGTTTGAAATATACTTAATGTATTTCAATCTATTGAATTATTATTCATATCACTGCTAAAATTATCCCATCTCTGGTCAGTGGACCCTTATCATACTGGTTCCTTAGTCTTTTTGTTGAAATTCCATTAGTATTTGATAGCTTCCTTGCTTTCAGTATGGCAAGATGTTCTACAGCAGTGCTGACCAATAGAACTTCCAGCAACGATGGAAATGTTCTATACCTATGGTACCGGAACTTAATTTTAAATATTGTTTCATTTTAATTAATTTCATTTTAAATAGCCACACATGACTAGTTTTCACCATATTGGATAGTACTGTTCTAGAGTTTAACTATTTGTGTAACAAATGAAGGAATGTAGGTACAGAGGAGCAGAAGGATTTGTTTGTGGTAGAATTCAACTCTAATCATTAGAATAGTGCAGGAACTGACTGCATCTGAATAATCTGGGCACCTTTGTAAAATACTGATATTCAAACTTCACTCCCAGATATTGACTCATTGTATATGAGATGGTTCCCAGGAATCTGTTGGTTTATTATTTCTATTTTAAAGTTGGTACGTGATTCTGATGAGCACTATGTTTGGGAGCCAGTATATCGCTGGAAGTAACAGTTATGTTGCAGCTATGGTTCACTGAAACTCGTTCCAATGAATCCGATGTACATATTTAACCCCATGTGGCTAGTTTTAGAGATTTTCAGAGGATCATAACACTCTGATAGCTATATAATCAAGAGCTAGAAGTGCTTGTTCTCTCAGGCTTCCATACAGGCTTTCTGGACCTCATTCATTCACAGTAAATAAGAGGATAAAGCCACTGTCAAGACAACCTTAATCCTCAAACTAGCCATCATGACTCCACTCTGCCACCAATGTGGGTCAAGAACTGTGAAAAGCTTGGGATTTTACCCAGCTTATATAGAAAGTTAGCCTGCCACAGATTCATGGATGCTGACAGAAGACACAAGACTCCTGGGTCAGAGATAATGAACTGTATTACAACCAGCATAGCAAATAGCATGAGATCCATGTTATGTCAGTTTCCCTTGCCTCCAAATCCCAAGGCAATGACACAGAACAGCCCATGTGGATAACTAACCATACATACAGTAGGTTTGCATCATAGCCAAAGAACCTTTATCTTTTATTAGGGACTGTGTGCTGGCTTGAAACTGTTATGTACCCTAGAAAAGCTTATGTTCTTTTAATCAAATCTTGTGGGGGCAGACCTATTGTTGGGGGGGGACCTTTTTATTAAGTTCTTACCATGACGCGGTGACCCAACCCATTCAAGGTGGGTCTTAATCCTTTTCTGGAGCCCTTTATGAGCGAGAGCCAGAAAGGGTTACGAAGGAAAATGCCTCAGGAGAAGGCAGAAGGACCCACAGGAGCTGAGTTAGTCATTCTAGAAAACAACCCAGGAGACAAGGACCAACAGACATTGCCACGTGCCTTCCCATGTGACAAAGAAATCCTGGACATGATCAGCCTTTCTTGGGTGAAAATATCCTTAATTTGGATATTTTCATTGCCTTAGAACTGTAAATTAGTAACCTATAAATCCCCTTTGTAAAAGTTAATCCAGGGACTTCCTGGAAGATGGCGGCTTAGTAAGACGCGCAGATCTTAGTTTCTTCTCCAGGACACCTACTAGGGGAGTAGAAACGATACAGAAAGCACCCAAAGCCACAACAGAGATAAAAAAGACAGCGTACCCCATCCTGGAACGGCTGGCTGGCTGAGAGAAGCAGCTCGGGTGAGATCGCCGAGGCGCGCGGGCCTTACCGGGCGGGGTGGCAAGCGGCCGGAGTTACTCCCTTCCCCCTTCCCGGGCCGGCTGGGAGAATTGGAGAGGCGGTCCCCTGAAACAAAGACGGCTGGCGCCCACACCACGCGCAGCCCCCGGACCAACTGAGAGAATTGGATCGGAAATCCCCAGCCCGGGGAGAACGGTGACGGGTGGGGGAGGCCCCTTCCAAACCCGTGACTCCCGGGGAACGTGCACTCTCTCGGGCGGGCCGCTGCCGCTGGCGCCCTCCCGCCACGCTTGTTGCCCAGGGCCGACTAGGAAATTCGGACGGGCTCTTTCCCTGGCTGCGGCGACCAGCAACCCTCCCTGCGTTCGGACCCCGGGCCGGCTCAAGCCGTTTCGGCTAGCGAACCCCCAGGACGGCGAGAGTTTTCCAAAGTTTAAGGTCCCACAGCACCTTTTACTGGTGGGACCCGCAGACAAACGTGTGCCACGAGCGCCACCTACTGGGCAGGATAAGAAAAACAGAACCCAGAGATTTCACAGAAAAATATTACAACCTTGCTGGGTCCAACACCAAGAGAAATCTGAATAAATGCCCAGACGCCAGCAGCAGAAGATAACTGTCCACGCTCAAAAGATTGAGAATATGGCTCAGTCAAAGGAACAAACCAATAGCTCAAATGAGACACAAGAGCTGAGACAACTAATGCTGAATATACGAACAGAAATGGAAAACCTCTTCAAAAATGAAATCGATAAATTGAGGGAGGACATGAAGAGGACATGGGCTGAACATAAAGAAGAAATAGAAAAACTGAAAAAACAAATCGCAGAACTTATGGAAGTGAAGGATAAAGTAGCAAACATAGAAAAAATAATGGATAGCTACAATGATAGATTTAAAGAGACAGAAGATAGAATTAGTGATTTGGAGGATGGAACATCTGAATTCCAAAAAGAAACAGAAACTATAGGGAAAAGAATGGAAAAATTTGAACAGGGTATCAGGGAACTCAAGGACAATATGAACCGCACAAATATACGTGTTGTGGGTGTCCCAGAAGGAGAAGAGAAGGGAAAAGGAGGAGAAAAACTAATGGAAGAAATTATCACTGAAAATTTCCCAACTCTTATGAAAGACCTAAAATTACAGATCCAAGAAGTGCAGCGCACCCCAAAGAGATTAGACCCAAATAGGCGTTCTCCAAGACACTTACTAGTTAGAATGTCAGAGGTCAAAGAGAAAGAGAAGATCTTGAAAGCAGCAAGAGAAAAACAATCCATTACATACAAGGGAAACCCAATAAGATTTTGTGTAGATTTCTCAGCAGAAACCATGGAAGCTAGAAGACAGTGGGATGATATATTTAAAATACTAAAAGAGAAAAACTGCCAACCAAGACTCCTATATCCAGCAAAATTATCCTTCAAAAATGAGGGAGAAATTAAAACATTCTCAGACAAAAAGTCACTGAAAGAATTTGTGACCAAGAGACCAGCTCTGCAAGAAATACTAAAGGGAGCACTAGAGTCAGATACAAAAAGACAGAAGAGAGAGATATGGAAAAGAGTGTAGAAAGAAGGAAAATCAGATATGATATATATAATACAAAAGGCAAAATGGTAGAGGAAAATATTATCCAAACAGTAATAACACTAAATGTCAATGGACTGAATTCCCCAATCAAAAGACATAGATTGGCAGAATGGATTAAAAAACAGGATCCTTCGATATGCTGTCTACAGGAAACACATCTTAGACCCAAAGATAAACATAGGTTGAAAGTGAAAGGTTGGGAAAAGATATTTCATGCAAATAACAACCAGAAAAGAGCAGGAGTGGCTATACTAATATCCAACAAATTAGACTTCAAATGTAAAACAGTTAAAAGAGACAAAGAAGGACACTATCTACTAATAAAAGGAACAATTAAACAAGAAGACATAACAATCATAAATATTTACGCACCGAATCAGAATGCCCCAAAATACGTGAGGAATATACTGCAAACATTGAAAAGGGAAATAGACTCATATACCATAATAGTTGGAGACTTCAACTCACCACTCTCATCAAGGGACAGAACATCTAGACAGAGGATCAACAAAGAAATAGAGAATCTGAATATTACCATAAATGAACTAGACTTAATAGACATTTATAGGACATTACATCCCACAACAGCAGGATACACCTTTTTCTCAAGTGCTCATGGATCATTCTCAAAGATAGACCATATGCTGGGTCACAAAGCAAGTCTTAACAAATTTAAAAAGATTGAAATCTTACACAACACTTTCTCGGACCATAAAGGAATGATGTTGGAAATCAATAATAGGCAGAGTGCCAGAAAATTCACAAATACGTGGAGGCTCAACAACACACTCCTAAACAACGACTGGGTCAAAGAAGAAATTGCAAGGGAAATTAGCAAATACCTCGAGGCAAATGAAAATGAAAACACAACATATCAAAACTTATGGGACGCAGCAAAGGCAGTGCTAAGAGGGAAATTTATTGCTCTAAATGCCTATATCAGAAAAGAAGAAAAGGCAAAAATTCAGGAATTAACTATCCATTTGGAAGAACTGGAGAAAGAACAGCAAGCTAACCCCAAAGCAAGCAAAAGGAAAGAAATAACAAAGATTAGAGCAGAAATAAATGAAATTGAAAACATGAAAACAATCGAGAAAATCAATAAGGCCAGAAGTTGGTTCTATGAGAAAATCAATAAGATTGATGGGCCCTTAGCAAGATTGACAAAAAGAAGAAGAGAGAGGATGCAAATAAATAAGATCAGAAATGGAAGAGGAGACATAACTACTGACCTCACAGAAATAAAGGAGGTAATAACAGGATACTATGAACAACTTTACGCTAATAAATACAAAAATTTAGAGGAAATGGACGGGTTCCTGGAAAGACATGAACAACCAACTTTGACTCAAGAAGACATAGATGACCTCAACAAACCAATCACAAGTAAAGAAATTGAATTAGTCATTCAAAAGCTTCCTAAAAAGAAAAGTCCAGGACCAGATGGCTTCACATGTGAATTCTACCAAACGTTCCAGAAAGAATTAGTACCAACTCTCCTAAAACTCTTCAAAAAAATCGAAGTGGAGGGAAAACTACCTAATTCATTCTATGAAGCCAACATCACCCTCATACCAAAACCAGGCAAAGATATTACAAAAAAAGAAAACTACAGACCAATCTCTCTAATGAATACAGATGCAAAAATCCTCAATAAAATTCTAGCAAATCGTATCCAACAGCACATTAAAAGAATTATACATCATGACCAAGTAGGATTCATCCCAGGTATGCAAGGATGGTTCAACATAAGAAAATCAATTAATGTAATACACCATATCAACAAATCAAAGCAGAAAAATCACATGATCATCTCAATTGATGCAGAGAAGGCATTCGACAAGATTCAACATCCTTTCCTGTTGAAAACACTTCAAAAGATAGGAATACAAGGGAACTTCCTTAAAATGATAGAGGGAATATATGAAAAACCCACAGCTAATATCATCCTCAATGGGGAAAAATTGAAAACTTTCCCCCTAAGATCAGGAACAAGACAAGGATGTCCACTATCACCACTATTATTCAACATTGTGTTGGAGGTTCTAGCCAGAGCAATTAGACAAGAAAAAGAAATACAAGGCATCAAAATTGGAAAGGAAGAAGTAAAACTATCACTGTTTGCAGACGATATGATACTATACGTCGAAAACCCGGAAAAATCCACAACAAAACTACTAGAGCTAATAAATGAGTACAGCAAAGTAGCAGGTTACAAGATCAACATTCAAAAATCTGTAGCATTTCTATACACTAGCAATGAACAAGCTGAGGGGGAAATCAAGAAACGAATCCCATTTACAATTGCAACTAAAAGAATAAAATACCTAGGAATAAATTTAACTAAAGAGACAAAAAACCTATATAAAGAAAACTACAAAAAACTGCTAAAAGAAATCACAGAAGACCTAAATAGATGGAAGGGCATATCGTGTTCATGGATTGGAAGACTAAATATAGTTAAGATGTCAATCCTACCTAAATTGATTTACAGATTCAATGCAATACCAATCAAAATCCCAACAACTTATTTTTCAGAAATAGAAAAACCAATAAGCAAATTTATCTGGAAGGGCAGGGTGCCCCGAATTGCTAAAAACATCTTGAGGAAAAAAAACGAAGCTGGAGGTCTCGCGCTGCCTGACTTTAAGGCATATTATGAAGCCACAGTGGTCAAAACAGCATGGTATTGGCATAAAGATAGATATATCGACCAATGGAATCGAATAGAGTGCTCAGATATAGACCCTCTCATCTATGGACATTTGATCTTTGATAAGGCAGTCAAGCCAACTCACCTGGGACAGAGCAGTCTCTTCAATAAATGGTGCCTAGAGAACTGGATATCCATATGCAAAAGAATGAAAGAAGACCCATCTCTCACACCCTATACAAAAGTTAACTCAAAATGGATCAAAGATCTAAACATTAGGTCTAAGACCATAAAACAGTTAGAGGAAAATGTTGGGAGATATCTTATGGATCTTACAACTGGAGGCCCTTTTATGGACCTTAAACCTAAAGCAAGAGCACTGAAGAAGGAAATAAATAAATGGGAACTCCTCAAAATTAAACACTTTTGTGCATCAAAGAACTTCATCAAGAAAGTAGAAAGACAGCCTTCACAATGGGAGACAATATTTGGAAATGATATATCAGATAAAGGTCTAGTATCCAGAATCTATAAAGAGATTGTTCATCTCAACAACAAAAAGACAGCCAACCCAATTACAAAATGGGAAAAAGACTTGAACAGACACCTCTCAGAAGAGGAAATACGGATGGCCAAGAGGCACATGAAGAGATGCTCAATGTCCCTGGCCATTAGAGAAATGCAAATCAAAACCACAATGAGATATCATCTCACACCCACCAGAATGGCCATTATCAACAAAACAGAAAATGACAAGTGCTGGAGAGGATGCGGAGAAAGAGGCACACTTATCCACTGTTGGTGGGAATGTCAAAGGGTGCAACCACTGTGGAAGGCAGTTTGGCGGTTCCTCAAAAAGCTGAATATAGAACTGCCATACGACCCAGCAATACCATTGCTAGGTATCTACTCAAAGGACTTAAGGGCAAAGACACAAACGGACATTTGCACACCAATGTTTATAGCAGCATTATTTACAATTGCAAAGAGATGGAAACAGCCAAAATGTCCATCAACAGAAGAGTGGCTAAACAAACTGTGGTATATACATACGATGGAATATTATGCAGCTTTAAGACAAGATAAACTTATGAACCATGTAATAACATGGATGGACCTAGAGAATATTATGCTGAGTGAATCCAGCCAAAAACTAAAGGACAAATACTGTATGGTCCCACTGATGTGAACGGACATTCGAGAATAAACTTGAAATATGTCATTGGTAACAGAGTTCAGCAGGAGTTAGAAACAGGGTAAGACAATGGGTAATTGAAGCTGAAGGGATACAGACTGTGCAACAGGACTAGATACAAAAACTCAAAAATGGACAGCACAATAATACCTAATTGTAAAGTAATCATGTTAAAACACTGAATGAAGCTGCATCTGAGCTATAGGTTTTTGTTTTGTTTTGTGTTGTTTTGTTTTGATTTTACTATTATTACTTTTATTTTTTTCTCTATATTAACATTCTATATCTTTTTCGGTTATGTTGCTAGTTCTTCTAAACCAATGCAAATGTACTAAGAAATGATGATCATGCATCTATGTGATGATGTTAAGAATTAATGATTGCATGTGTAGAATGGTATGATCTCTAAATGTTGGGTTAATTTCTTTTTTTCCGTTAATTAAAAAAAAAAAAAAAAAAAAAAAAGAGAAGGGATAATTGGAGATGAAGGGATACAGACTGTACAACGGGACTGGATATAAAAACTCAGAAATGGACAGCACAATACTACCCAATTGTAATGCAATTATGTTAAAACACTGAATGAAGCTGCATGTGAGGTATAGGTTTTTTGTTTTTGTTTTTTTTGTTTTTTTTCTTTCTATTATTGTTTTAATTCTTATTCTGTTGTCTTTTTATTTCTTTTTCTAAATCGATGCAAATGTACTAAGAAATGATGAATATGCAACTATGTGATGTTATTAAGAATTACTGATTGTACATGTAGATTGGAATGATTTCTAATTGTTTTGTTAATTCTTTTTTTAATTAATAAAAAAAAAAAATTGAAAAAAAAAAAAAAAAAGTTAATCCATTTCTGGTATATTGCATTCCAGTAGCATTAGCAAACCGAAACAGACTGCAAGTAAACTTGCCCAATTTTTCCTTAGGAAGATGTTATCTTTACTATACTTTACAGCAAACAAAACTGTCCTCTGCTCCAGAGTAGGATAATATCTCTTTCTTCCAAGATTGTTTAATATACCAACATCCTTGAAAAGACAAGACTAAACAAAAGGCTGTCAGTACATCTGCTTGCAAGATATGCAGAAACATAGAAGATCCATGGAAATAGTCTCCCAACACTGTACACCCCCAGGGCACTTTATCTGACTCATCTGTAGTACAACAAACTCCTAGCACCTGAATAGAGACTAGCTATCCACATAGAGACCCTTCTATTCCTTCCTGGCTATGATGACTTTGGACTTGACCTGTCCCCTAGGGGTAGGTTGTGGTAAATAGCTCTTAGAAAAACAGTTTCTAAAATTAGACTCTCCAGGTTCAAATTTCAGCTATGCTACTCACTAGCTGTGTGTACAGGGAAAGTTACTTAACCTCTCCATGCCTCAATTTCCTCATTTATAAAGCAGGAATATAATAATACCTACCTACCTTGGGGGTATTATGAAGAGTAGAGTGTATGATACATGAATTTAACCCAAGTTGCATAGCAAGTCCTCAGCAAATATTAGCCACCTCTAATGCCACTCATAATTATTATTAATGTTTTCTCTTGATGTTTCCTACCACAGTGGGCCTTCTTGTTTATACAGAACCCCAGCACCCACTGGCTTCTTTGTTTTTTGCCAAAATCCTCATCTGGCTTCTACCCTTCCATTGCAACCTGAGAGCCAGCTCTATTTCATTTCTGTTTCAGGGACAGGCAAACTATGTTCTACAGGCCAAATTCAGCCTGCAACCTATTTTTGTAAATAAAGTTTTATTGAAACACAGCCATGTCCATTCATTTATATATTGCTTATGGTTGAGTGGGAAAAGCATAAAATATTGACTATTTGGCCCTTTTCAGAAAAAGTCTGTGATTCCCTGCCTTATTCTATCCCATAGACTGTATACCAATCCCATCCAACAATTGTTGGACCTGGCTATTAATCACCATGGAGACCAGGTAAGAATAGGAATGAATCACTGCCACCTCTTTCCATTAGAAAAACAACTCCAAAGTACTGTTGGTAGAGAAGGCATCAATTTAGCCTCTTAAGAACAGTGCTTTGTATTACCCTCCCCTGAACTGGACTGTTTACATCATCCATCACCTTGCTAAAGTCCATTCAACAACAACAACAAAAAATCAGTGAACTGCCTTTGTGTAAGACTATTAGCTTGAAGATAGAAAACTTTTTTAAAAGGAAAACTTCCTTTTATTAAATGCCTTTATCAAAGGGTAGTCTAAAAAATGAATTAGCCTTTCAAATAAGAGTAAATATAGATTGACTTTATCACTTTCGTTTTCTCCACAAATATCTCTGACATGTTAATAACCCTCTAATGAAGACGGACATTAGAGGAATATTTATAATGGACATGGTTGATGAATATTATCCGTGTCCTATGCATTTAGTACTGGATTTCAGAACTGAGTCATGAGACCTGTTTGGTCATTATAGTTTAGTATGCACTGAATGACCGCTGTATCAGACCCTCAGCAATGAGAATGTCATTATCCACATAGAACTCTCAACTTCTTTCATGAAATACCCTTTCAGAGCAGAAAGACAGAAAGCTATTTGAGAACCCAAGATCTGACCAAATGACACAGATGCTTTGATCACGTTCAGAGGTTAGGTCCAAAAGTGCAAATAGTGGGTGTGGGGAGGGAATGTTTAGTAGTTCGTGCATTTTATTATGCAAACAATACAATGTCTTAGACATTTTAAAGAAAATTTTCTATAATCCCTGTACCCCGATACAGTTGTTTTCATGTTTGTGTACTCCATTTAGACTTCATCTAAATGCATACTAATGTTCATATATAGGTGATGTTAACTTAGAGTTTATCCCAAGAGGGATGTTTTTTCCAACATGTGCAAAATTCATCCACAAGCATGTTCATCAGAGTTATCAATGGTGTAGTATATTAGAACTAGAAATGATGTCAACCCTGGCTGTATATTGCCATTGCTTGGGAAGATTTTTTTAGATACCAACACTAGGGTTCATTTGCCAAAGATTCAGATTTAATTAGCCTGAGGTGGGGTCCAGACTTAGGTATTATTTTAAAGGTATTATTTATTATTATTATTATTATTTTAAAGCCCTCCCCCCGCCCAAGTGATTCTAAAGGGCACTCAGGTTGAGAGCCATTGATCTAGCCTGACCCTTTAATTTTAAAGGTCAGATACTGAGGCCTAGGAGAGCATTCAAGCCTGTTGTTCTTTCCATAGCCAAAAACTTCCTGAAACTCCCAGAAATCATGAAAATAAACAGCCAGTAAAGGCCATCTATGTAAAAATATATATTCAGAACTTCCCTTAGATGGGGATAGGGAGAGTTTCCAGAGTTCTGAGAATAAGGATTTAGCCCTTTCAAAGGGTAGAGTAAAGCTTCGTTGAAATACTCATGATCTCTCTCTCCATAAATACAGGGCATAACATAATCTTTTGATTAGGGCTGTACCTTCAGCCTAGTTAGTACATATTGTCCAAATGTTTGGGACTGTGTTCTCTCTGTCATCCTGTCCGTGGTTTAAAATTCAACAGGATGAGCATCCACTATTTAGAATTATCCCAAAAAGTAGGTCCCCAAACAGAGGATTTGGCACATTCCCTCTTTTCTCTTTTCCGTTTTGTTAAAATTGCGGTTGAAAATGCGCCTGTGCTGTCTCTCCCCTTGGGAATTTCCTCTGGAGCTGGAGATTAATCATTATGCAAATATTAAATACTTTGAAAGTTCTAGAGAGGAAAGCAATTTGTTTAAACAATCCTATTATTGTAGTTTAAGTGAGAGATAACAAACAGCTGTTGTGATTTCACCTGCATTCAAATTCTGTGTGGTTTGTGTGATATCAAATTGTATTTAATTTTTCTCTGAGATTTATAGGTACCTTTGCCAAAACCTCTAGGTTCCCATAAATCCCCCAATATATCAACCCTTACCAAGTCTGTTTGCCTTCCCTCCCAGACCCAAGGGCTGTTCTGGGAAAAGAAAGATTAAAACATTTCTCTCGGAATGTTAGTTTGAGATGTTATTTAGATTTTTTAAATAGCCCAAATGCCTGGGGTGATCTGAAAGGAAATGCTGCAAAGTCTAATGTTGCCTAATAAATAGGGCAAGTCATGCTCACTCAGGCACAGCCCTAAGGGAAAAACAAAGTCCTCACTCTTTGTCCTGAAGGTCAAAACTCCTTGGCTTTACTTTTCATATTCTCTTCCTCTGTGTCCGCATGGGTTTCTAAAACAAGAAACAACTAGCTAATCATTCTTTAAATGAAACTCTCCCTGTTAAATTATTGTGTGGTTTCACTCTCAGCGTTGGACCCAGGTTGATACTGGGTCCAGGTTGATACTGGGCCCTGGCCAGCCAGTGAACTCCCCAAGGGGTGGGGACACATAAGGCACCTCAGTTCAGGGAACAGAAGAGTCACACCAGTGCAGGGTCCTCAAATTTTGAAAGAGGGTAGCCTTAAATTTTGCCCCTAGGCCCTTGGCATGGCCACCCTCGTCTGGTCCTGCTGTGCTGCTTTGTTTGTTTCTTTATTTGGTTTTCAGAGCTTCTAGCGCCTTCCACAGAATTCTAGTTAGTGCCCAATGACCGTTTGATAAAAGGCTAAAATTGTCTTTCTCTTTCCCAGAATCATATTCATAATGCATCTTAGGAAAACATTTGAATCTAGAACTGGTATGTGGTGTTCCAGAGCAATACTTAAGAATCTTATAGACCCAGGTTCAAGCCTAAACCAGCCATGATCCTGATCAAGCTCCTCTCTGGACTTCAGTTTCTTTTAGGTGTAAAATCCATCTAATTGTAGTTTAACTGAGAAGTTAGGTTTAGGGGATAATTACAATTACTGAATCATTATTTAGGTATTCTTTTTTACTTTCTGGTCCATTAGAATAGACAGAGGGAAACAATGAAATCTCTGAACTGTAATCCAGCTGCCTTGATGTCCGATAGTGATTGTATAATGATATAGCCTTCATCTTGTGATGTAAAAATCTGTGACTCACCCTCACTTATACCCCCTTATCCTGTTTCAACTTTAGGGTCTTAAGGTCACTCAAGACAGCCCCTAATGGTTATTAATGGAGGGCTTTGAGTCAGCCCACGAGTAACCCACCCGAACCCCAAGGCTGTCTTGATAGATGAATCTAGTTCTAACCAAAATAGGCCCACCTGACGTGGGTAGAAGCTTGAACTTTAATCTATAAGTGACCTATATGTCATTATAACACTAAAAATCACACCCATTATCATATTAAGGCTGCCATTTTTCTATATACTTTCTGCAAGCTTGTAATCAATCTGCACATGCTCAATAATTAGCACATCTCCAACTGCGTCATCTCAAGCCATTGTGGTCATTATCGTAAAACCTGCCTGTCTGATACAGAACTATCAGAATTACTGCAGTTTGGGGAGGCAAATTTTTAGGCCAATTGGTCATCTGATCTTCTGCTTCACACCTAGCAAGAAACATTTTCTGTCTTTGAAACTCTGGTGTTCAGGAATTGGTCATTTGAGTGCATTGGGCAGAGAACCCACTATTTTTGATCGCTATCAATTTGGCAACCCAAGAAGGGACAAAGATTCTTTAGGGGTCCAATTGCCTGAAGTTCTGGAGCCTCAGCAGGACAGGTTAATGCAGTAATCAAGCCTTTTGTGGCCCCTAGATTCTTTTAGTCTAGAGGTTCAGCAACTAGGTTCTTCTCTAGTCTGCCAGTACTCCAGACCCTCGGTGCCTTAAAAAACTTCGAAGAGAGAAAGCTTCCAGTTTCAAGTCCAGACATCTGACACAATTAGTGGGTCATCAAGGTAAAAGTGGATCGGGAAGTAAGTAGAGGGGTTCAAGTCCCCTGGACCTGAGCTTGAGGCCTGGGTCCCGCTTCCAGAACCATCCCCCTTGCTCTGACCTCTATACTTTTCTGGTTTTTGGGTATTGTCCTGTATGGGGTCCAAGGCCCCTGACCTGTGTTTGTCTGTTGAGTTTACTTTTGGAAAATAAGTAATCCAACAATGAGTTGGTACATAATGAAATTATATGCCTATTAAAATGTTAACTGGTGTGTTACTTGGTATACACCAAGTATATTTTCATAGTTGTTGAATTGATATGTTTGATCCAGTTATTAATTTTAGGGTTACTTAAAATATATAAGTGTTAAGTGTCTAAGTTATTAATTGGTGTGTTATTGCATTTGTATTGTTCAATTGTTCAAATTGGTTACTGATTATTAAAATTCATTAAAATGGGAAATCCTAATTCTAATAGCATTCCTATATATAGTTGGGCTATATTTTGAAGAATTGGAAAGTTTTTAGTTATGAGCCTATGGAAAAAAAATAGTTTATTTCTGTGACATAGTCTGGCCTCAATATGATTTAGAATCAGGAAAGAAATTACTTGAAAATAGTTCTATAGAGAAGAACACAGACGTATAGTTAGAGTTAGTCAGAAAAAGAGAGCAGAAATGGGATAAAATGTGGTATATTCAATCCTTTATTTGTCCCTCTCAAAAGTATATTTCTATGGAAATTGTAACCATGTCAAACTCTGAAACATGTTCTAGAACTAATTGTGCTGCTGTGCCTTGAAATTTATAGCTTTTTTGTATAAAGGTTATTTTTCACAAAAAAAAAAAAGGAAGGAAAAAAGTTTATTGTGATGATAGAAAAGTATTTAAGACCTCTAGCCTCCTATATCCAGGAGCAGCTAGGAGGAAAAATCTGAGAAAATCATATGGTAGCCCATGACAAACTCTGGGATCTGTTCTGTAACTACTTGTTGAATAGTTTTGAAAACTATTGCTTTTTTATTTCTTTGCTTTTATATATTTTATAGTATAAAATAAGGAAAATCTTTTTAAAAAGTATGTTTCTATGTTTCTGGTTTTCTTGTGTGACTAACTTTCTATTTGGGTCTGTCTGTCTGTTCAATGTCTATTTTCATATCCTTGGAAGGTAATAGCAAACTAATAAAAATAAAGCATTCTATTCTAATTGTTCTAATTACTTAAAGATAAATAAGCACTATATATATATATAATATATATATATATATACTTATATATTTATCTAATTTATATATTAGTACTCCTGGAGTCCCAGAGGGGAAAAACTACCTGCCAAGGTTCAAGCTTTGTTTTTGTAATTACTGTAAACAAGCCTGGACATTAGAAAGAACCACCCTCTGAAATTTCCCCAATGCGGCAAAGGGCTGTCTTGAGAAAGGGCAAAGCTTTAAGTGAAATAGACATAATAATTGAAGACAATTAAAGGAAGGGCATAGACTCTCTCTCTAAGCCAACTCGGCAGGTGAACTCACTGCCCTTCTCCCTGTGTGGCATATGATTCCCAGGGGTCTAAATCTCCCTGGCAATGTGGGACAGAACTCCCAGAGATGAGTGGAGATCCAGCATCACGGCATGGAGAAAACCTTCTTGACCAAAAAGGGGAAGAGAGAAATTCTTTCAGTGCCTAAGAGATTCCAGAGTCGAGAGGCTATCCTTGAAGTTATTCTTATGCATTATACAGATATCTCTTTTTAGTTTGTAGCGTGTTGGAGTGACTAAAGGGAAGTACCTGAAACTGCTGAACAGTATTCCAGTAGCCTTGATTCTGAAGACAATTGTATAACTGTATTGATTTTACAATGTGACCTTGTGATTGTGAAAACTTTGTGGCTGATGCTTCATCTATGCAGAGTATGGTCAGATGTGTCAAAAAATAAGAACAAAAATAAATAAATAACAGGGAGGGGAGAAGGGGTAAAAAAAAATTGGTTGGATTGCAATATTAGCGATCAATGAGGGAAGGGTAAGGGGTATATGATGTAACAGTTTCTCCTTTTTTCTTTTTTTGAAGTGATGCAAATGTTCTAAAATGATCATAGTTATGAATACACAACTATGTGATGATACTGTGAGCCACTGATTGTATACTTTGGATGGACTATATATGTATAAAGATATCGCAATAAAAATATTTTTTTAAAAAAGAAGGGCATAGGAACATCTCATCAATTAGAGATATGAAAGAAGCTGATCTGTTAGGACTAAGATAAATCAGACTAAAGAGTAAGGGATGATATTGATGTATTTTAAATCTTCCAACTTCTGTGTGAGACTAAAGGAAGAGATGCTTATTTGGTGCAAAATTTATATTTTCTGTAGCACGCTATTTAATTTAACTTGTATATTCAGTTTATTTGAACACCATAATTATATGGAACCCTGAATAGGGAATGAGATCTCGTTGGTTTGTACAGGTTAATGTGATGCCCTGATACATCCCAGAGTAATCCGGGCAGGAGATTAAAAGGTATTTGCAAAGTCTCCTTGGGGGACTAGGGAGAAAGGAGGAAATATTAAATTTCCCCACCTGAGGAAGACCTGATATTCTCACAAGCATTGGGGAATATCAACTTAGTAAGCCAAGTGCCAGATCTTGGGGCTTGCCCTTATGAAACTTATTCCTGCAAAGAAGAAACTAAGACTACTTATAATTATGCCTGAGTCACCCCCAGAGAACCTCTTTTGTTGCTCATATGCAGCCTCTCTCTCTAAGCCAACTCTGCAAGTCAACTTGCGCCCCCCACCCCACCCCACCCCATGACGTGGCACACAACTCCCAGGGGTGTAAATCTCCCTGGCAATGTGGGACCTGACTCCTGGGAATGAGCCTGGCCCTGACATTATGGGATTGAGAAAGCCTTCTTGTCCAAAAGGGGGAAGAGAAATGAAACAAAATAAAGTTTCAGTGGCTGAGAGACTTCAAATAGATTTGAGAGTTCATTCTGGAGGTTATTCCTATGCATTATATAGATATCCCTTTTTAGTTTTTGGTATATTGGAGTAGCTAGAGGGAAATGCCTGAAACTCTTGAACTGTGATCTAGTAACCTTGATTATTAAAGATGATTGCATAACTATATTCAATATGATCATGAGATTGCGAATTTTGTGACTGATGCTCCCTTTATCCAGTGTATAGACAGATGAATAGAAAATAAAGACAAAAATAAGTAAATAATGGGGGGGTAGGGGATATAGGATATTTTGGGTATTCTCTTTTTTTTGTTGTTTTTGAGGTAATGAAAATGTTCAACAATTGATTGCGATGATGAATGTACAACTATATGATGATACTGTAAACCACTGACTGTATACTTTAGATGATTATATGTTATGTGAATATATCTCAGTTAAAATTGGCTTTTAAAAAAGGGCATAGGAACTCCCATCATTAAGGCCATCTTAGGGGTCTTAAATTCTACCACCGTCATTTAAAGCTTTCAAATCCAAATTCAACAGACCAGGCCTCATTCTTTCTGTCTTACCTATCCCTACCTCCAGGACCTAACCAACTAAGGCATCTACAGGCGAAGGGCTGGGTGCAGAAAAGATGGGGGATGTGTGGGCTTCATTTAGAATTCTTTCTACTGGGCCTGGAGATTGGAAACGGCACAGAAGAAATACTGCAGAATAGGCTATGTTTGTTCTGAAAGAATTCCTCAATTAAAATCATTTTTTACAATAATACCTTTCCAATGGTAACCATAACAAACAAATCATTATTAAAATATATTAATAGCCTTGGGATAGGAGTAATTGAATAAGATCTAATTGCTGAATTTTAGTAAGTAAAATAAAATGTTCTTGAGAGCTATGGAAAAATTGTCCTGGATTTATGCTTGAGACAAATTAAATAATTGCAGTATATTTTCCAGAACTTGATAGTCAGTGTACTTTTAAGGTTGCTTGTAATTTTAGGATATTAGGAAAACAAAAATTTTTTTAATTCCAGAAAAAGAAATAAAAAAGCAAATACAGCTGTAAAAAATGCAGTGACAAAGTCTAGTCATATTTCTGTTTTTGACTTTTTGAATTAAACCAATAAATTTTGTTTTACTAGGGTGTGTTCTCCCTAAATTTATACAGGTTTACAGATAGAATAGACTGACATTGTATCAATCAGATCTTTATTATGGTTTAAAAAATGTAAGCTTGTGTTTAATGAAATAAGTTATTATTTTGACAAACCATTTTTAAGATAATTATATTTTATAAGATATTTAAAGATAGTATCAATGATCTTTTTGGTAACTTAAAGTATGCAGGTATGTAAAATATACAAGATACACTTTATTTAGAAAAAAAGTGTGCAGTTTTATCCTTGAGAATGGCAGGAAAAATTCTGAGTGAATATGGAAAATTGTAGAAGGTTTATGCAAGTGACTTTTGTTTATTGTAGCTAATGTTGTCTAAAATTCGATAAGTTTATCTAAGGGAGTATGGTTTGTCATAAAGTAAAATGGCTAGTTTTAATACGTAAAACAAGACCTGAATGAATATGGAAAGTTGTAGAGGGTTTATGAAAGTGGATTCTGTCTGTCATAGTCAATGCTCACTAAAAATTTTAGAGGTCTGTTTATAATATTTTTTAAAAAGAGCTTTTGTGTCAAACCATGTAGTCATACAAAAGTGGAGTTTAGTTTTCTCTCTGATAAAATAATGTGGATTGTTGGTTTGCTCTTAATGAAAGGTTGTAAAAGGTTTTTCACAATCATTTGAATAATCTGTCTAGTAGACAGTGATTTTATATCATATCAGAATAATATCCTTATTGATATTTATGTTGACCTTATCATCCTTTATTTCAGAAGAAAAGTCTCACTTTTAAAGGAAAACTTTTACAAAAGACTCATTCTTTCACCTTGTAAAAGTGAGGTGCTAAAATAGTTTACATATTATACAGGAAGTATTTGAGAAGTATTACAATAATTCAAAGGGATTTTGTTAATAATTAAAAGGGATGTTGTTAGTCCTAATTTTAATTATTCTTAGAAAAAGATTACAGATAATGGAAACAAGGAAATTTGCTTGTCAGTTGTACTACTTTGTTCTAATGCTTCTCTAAAATACATGTGGTCAGCTATTAGTCAGAACTTAATCTTCAACAAAAAAGGATTTTAAAATAAAAGCAAGATAAGTATATAATTTATGTTCTACCCTGGCAAATGTGTAAAGACGAGACAGGACAAAATTTCTCCTATGGTTTGTGGTTGGTTACTCCAATTCAAGTCAACTGTTAAGTGTATTTAATTTTGAAAATGCTAATAAAATTAGGACCAAGATTATAAGCTTACAGCAATCACATTTATTCCTGAGATTTAACTGTTATTTCTAAATTCTGAGATGCTTTACTCTTTGTGTATAAGCTGATAGTTCCCTGGAACTTTGGTTATCTGTGAACTTGGAGCTCTGAAAATCAGTGTTACTCCATTCAGTAACTGTTAAAGAGGCTGAAAAAGAGATCAGACTTCAATTAGAGATATAAGTGAAGCTGATCTGGCTAAAACTAAGGTAAATCAGAATACAAGGTAAAAGATGATATTGTCTGTAACTTAAAACTTCCTTTGGTATGAGACCAAAGGAAGACATGTTTATTTGGTCCAAAATTTAAATTTTCCATGGCACACTGTTTTAGTTCAGTTACACATTTACAGTTTCTCAAAGGAAAGGCAGCTGGCTTTTCTCTGACTTTCTCTGTCACGTGGGAAGACACATGGTGACATCTGCTGGCCTTTCCTTCCAGCTTCTGGGTTCAAACTGCTTTCCCCAGGATGTTTTCTTTCTGCATCTCCAAACCTCTGGGTCTGAGCTGCTGAACTCTCTTCTGATCCCTCCTTTTAAGCCTCACTCTGAGGAAGGCATGACCCTTAGCAGACCGCAGATGTAATTAGGCATAGATGAAATGCATATACTGATGATTTAAGGTCACAGCAACAGAACTGGGCACCATCACCCGGCCTAAGTGACACCTGAACCTAACTAGTACACACTACCTAATTCAACCTCTCTGGTCAGTTTATTAAACAATCTAATAACATGGAACCTAGAATAGGGAATAAGATCTTAATATTCTGTACAGGTTAATGTAATAGGAAATGTATTACAATAATTAAAAGGGATTTTATATCTTTCTGTTAGCTATATTTGTATGGGTGAAATGCTATTTCTATATTTAAAGATTGTATAAAATTCCTAGAGTATTTCCACTATCCATGTTATATCCTGATATTGATTTGCATGACGTTAGATAACACTATGATGTTGTTAGTACTGGTTTTAGTTATTCAGAGTATTTCAAAGCATTTCAGTTATTCAGAGAATTTCAGAGTAGTTTGGACAGAAAATGAAAAGGTATTTGCAAAGGAGAAGAAATGTGGAACTATTAAACTTCCCCACCTGGGAAATTCTTGCTATTCTCTTAAGCACTAGGGGCTCCCAATTGGAAAAAGCCAAGTCCTGGGCGGGCCGCGGTGGCTCAGCGGGCAAGAGTGCTTGCCTGCCATGCCGGAGGACCCCGGTTCGATTCCCGGCCCCAGCCCATGTAACAAACAAACAAACAAAATATAATAAAAACAAGAAAATGTTTAAAGATGTTTCCCTTTCTTCCTCCCTTCCTTCCTTCCATCCTTCCTTCCTTCTCTGTCTTTCCTTCCTTTAAAAAAAAAAAAAAAAAAAAAAGCCAAGTCCTCAATCTTGAGGCTCACCTCATGCAACTTATTTCAGTAGTGGCAAAGCTAAGCCGACTTATAATTAATGCCTAAGAGTCACCTCCAGAGAATTGGTTTTGTTGGTCAGATGTGGTCTCTCTCTCTCTCTTTAAACCAGATTCTGCAAATAAACTCACTACCTTCCTTCCCCCCTATATAGAACATGATTTGCAGGGATGGAAGTCTCCCTAGGAAGTGGGACATGACTCCCAGGGATGAATCTGGTCCTGGCATCATGGGATTGGTTAACCAAAAGGGGAAAGGAAATAAAACAAAATAAGGTTTCAGTGGCTAAGAGATTTCCAATAGAGTAGAGAAGTCATTCTGGAGGTTACGCTTAGGCAAATTTCAGCCAGATATTGCAAACTGCCACAGTATGCCAAGCTTCAACCAGCAGTGTTCCTGAAAACCCTAAAGAATATCCTGGGTTCTATCTAAGACTCTATAAAAGTTTTACTTACTAAGTTTTTTTCAGAAATTTAAAGCCTGCGATTGTTCCTATGCCAGATAAGCCCTGAATCCCAGATCTCTCCAAGAACAACAACCAGTTTCATTTCTCTGCTCTATAGTGTAGATGCCCCTTTTCAGCATGCAGAAGTAAAAATGGTCATTTCCCAGATATCCCTCATGATTGAAAGAATGATCAAATGAGAGGGAGAAGTTGTAACTGATAAGTTAGGATTTAGGAGCTGATGATGATTACTGAATCATCATATAGATATTCCTTTTACTTTCTGGTATATTAGGATAAATAGAAACAACCAAAATCTCTGAACTGTAATCCAGCTGCCTTGATGTCTGATAATGATTATATAATGATAAAGTCTTATCTTGTGATGTAAAAACCTTGTGACTCACCCTCACTTATATCCCCTTATTCTGTTTTTCACCTTTAGGGTTTTAAAATCACTCAAGACAGCCCCTGGTTGTTATTAATGGAGGGTTTTGAGTTAGCCCACAACGAACCCACCCAAATCCCAAGGCCATCTTGATAGATAAATCTGGTTCTAATCTGGGCCTGCCTGATGTGCTCAGAAGCTTAAACTTTAATCTATAAGTGACCTATATGTCATTATAATACTAAAAACCATACCCATCATCATATTAAGGCCCCCATTTTCTTATATCTGTTCTATGACTAAGTATGTAATCAATCTGTGCATGCTCAATAATTAGATCATCTCTAACCTTGTCATCTCCAGCCACTGTGCTCATTATCCTAAAACCTGTCCATCTTTTGATACTATAAAACTATCAGAATTGCTACAGTTCAGGGAGACAGATTTTTATACCAATAGGTCGTCTGCTCTCCTGATTCACGACCAGAAAGAATCCCTTTTTGTCTTTGAAACCCTGGTGTTTAGGAATTGGTCATTTGTGTGCATCACCAGAGAACCCACCACTTTTGATTGGTATCAGCAATACCTATTATATAGGGTCATGGAAAGGATTAAATGAAATTATGCATATAAAGAACCTAGCTGTGTGTCCTCAAATGTCAGCTCACAGTATTGATGGCAGGCTAAAGTCACTGCCCAGTAAATTAACCCCAAGTTCCTCCTATTCTGTGTTACAGATCTAAGAAATCATTTGTCACCATTTTGCAGAGAGAGGAACTGAGATGCTGAGAGAACAGGTAATGTTCACTTCTTGGCGGAGCTAGTGCTACTGTCCCCAGCTCTGCCTTTAGCCTGTTACTATTGACCCTGTCCACTTTCTAGGAATCCTTTTCCTGTTGGTACACAAAATCACACAGGGCCTAGAGTGTATTTTAAACTAAGCAAGCCTGACCTAAATTCCTTTAAAAAGCACTGGCTACCAAACAGGACAGCTCAACGAGCTTTTACTTACAATTGTAAGTTATATTTTAATAGAAAAACAAATAAGCTACCGGAATTAATCACGTACCATATTATACCTCTAAAACAGTTCCACCAGGTTATTCATTGCAATTTATGGAGAATAACGTAAGAAAATGTTCTTGGATTTTATACCATCCTTGGCTGAATACGTAAAGCTCCCAGCACAAAGCTTGACACACGGGGGGCTGTCACCAACCGTTAATCCCCTTCCTTTCCTCTGGTCTGAGTTATAGAAATGAAACAGTGAGCTATGTAGACAAATCAGGAGAGAACAGCTGGGAAGCAGGTTATCCAAAAGCAACAGAAGAGAGAATTACGAGCTTATCACCAACAGGCACGGTTCAGGGTCCTCTCCAAACCAACTTCTGAGACATACATTTGCCAGTCATGGGTTCACACAGGAACTGATCTTGGCCCCAAGCCTCCCATTCACTTGGCCAGGAATTTTACAAACCAGAGAGTCAACCGATATGCTCTTCATAGTCTCCTTAATTAAGTCCTCTGTTGGTGTTAGAGATAAACTCAATAAGAGTAATCAAAGGACTGGGTTGGAAACCACGGAGCTAGAGGAGGAGAAACAAAAAACATAAACAGGAAGCCCTGGAAAGGCCAAACTGGAACACCAGCTTTGGAATGGCTTTGAGGTGGAGGATGGAGGGGGCAGGGCAAGCATATGGACATAGCAGTTTGGAACCTGGTGTTCTAGTATGAACATTTATGACATTTGAGCACATATTTCCTGATTTGGGAAGGAAAAGTAATGAGACAAAGAGACTAGTATGTGCTGAGCCCTTTCCCTGGTACATAGAAAGCACTCAATAAGGAACAGCTGCTGCTATCATCAGCATTAAGGCTGGTTCAAATGTAGTTTGTGAAGGCTGTTACATGACTCTGCATGTATAATGCGGTGCTGAGGTGGGTATTGTGGTTAGGCTGGAAAATGCCCACCCCACCCCAACCCCCCAAAAAAGATATTAAGTCCTAATCCCCAGAGCCTGTAAATGTTACCTTATTCGGAAAAAGGGTCTTTGCAGATGTGGTTAACTTGAGGATCTTGACATGGGGAGAGCACCCTCGATTATACAAGTGGGCCCTAAATGTGACCACAAGGGTCCTTATAAGAGGGTGGCAGAGGGAGATTTGACACGAAAGAGAAAAGGACAATGTGACGATAGAGCAGAGAGAGGTTTGAAAATACTACCCTTAAGGACTGGAGTGATGTGGCTACAAGCCAAAGAAAGCCAGCAGCCCCCAGAAGCTGGAGGAGGCAAGGAGCAGCTTCTCCACTGGGTCCTCTGGAAGGAGTGGAGCCCTGCTGACTCCTTGATTTTGGTCCAGTGATGCTCATATTGGACTTCTGACTTCCAGAATGCCAAGAGAATAAATTTCAGTTATTTTAAGCCACCAAAGTTGGGTATTTGTTACATCAGTCACAAGAAACAAATACAGGTATTAATTGGCTTTTCAACCCAGCAAGACTTATCAGTAAACTGCTGCCAGCATGAATGAGATGTGCTGGTCTAGCTAGTGGGTATTAACTATATTAGACAGTGGTGTACTGGTAAACCCGTTCTCTGGGGAGGTGGTAGCGGGGAAGCCCTGATTTGTAGCAGATGCCAATTTCTGTGGGATAAACACTCCCACCATGGACAATTTCAAAGGTTTAATATCTGGCTTGCAAAATTTTTTACTTTTTAACAGTCAGTTCTCACAAGCTGGTACGAGTCAGCCCCACATGGCTGGTAGAGGTACTCTAAATCACTGCTAAAACTGCTCTAAAACTATGCTGAGCATGATTTAATTTCTCCTTGATAATTCTGAAGGGTACTTCATGGTATTATAGTTCCTGAGAGTCGACATGGGGAATATTAATTATTGTTGTACTGTGTCTATGCAGAGTTGCTAATCAACAGCGGCCTGGTAGGAAGTTTACAACTCTGTGACGGGCTGAGAAATAACAGAAACAGAATGGTCCTGTTCATTGTCAGCTGTGTGGATTTATTCCTCAGGGAGTTCTGGAAGGAATGCAGAACAAGCCATTACCTTACTCAGGTCAATTTATTATGATATAAATAGTAATAGCAGAAATAGAAATCATAATCATTCTCTTCCAATGGAACATGGCTTTGTCATCTTCAAAGCGAATTGGACTTTCACCTTGAGGGAAACAGAACAGAGGCTTTATCATGACCGGAAACAGATGGAGTATGTAAAATTCAGTCCCTCTCCTCAGCCCCATGCTATTGACTTCTGAATAGCATTCCAGTTGTGTTTATCTGGGGCTTGGGAAATTTTTCTGGTTCCTGGGAAGAAAGTTAACTAAAACATATGACATCTCTGGCAGGAGTCACAATTTCACACAAAAACTTTTTTGCAATAGCTTTACATATTGTTTCCCCCGGTGGAATCGCTCTCTCTAGGGAAAGCTTGAGTCTAAAACAACTCTTTTTAATGAAAGTGAGAGCTGGATGCTAAATCCAGCAGCCTATATTTCTCAAGGACAAGTCTTCCTCTTAAAATCACTTTTTATGGATGACATTATCACAGATTAAGTTCTTCCAGATTTGTTTTTCCTTTTTCTGCTTTAAAAGCATAAATGAATTTTAAAATTTCTCAAGTGAAAATAAAAATTGGCATACAGTTACTACTGCTGCAACTCAGCAGTGTTCCCTGCAGATAAAATACTGCTGAATATTTCCTATTTACGTGAAAATGGAGGGGAGAAGCACTAGAGAGAGAGAGTTGGCCACGTTTATTATTGAATTAGACTGGTTATGGGAATCAGTGCTTTCGAATTTCAAAATACGTCTAATTTATATATACACACACACACACACACACACACACACATATATATATATATATATACATACTTTGGAAATAAAAGCAGGATAGTTATTAGCCATCCTTGCTAATCAAGTAAAACTATTACAACATTAAAGAATGAGGTCATCACCTGTGTTTCCATATGGAAGCAGCTCATGCCTTTTATGTGACCACGTGTGCAAGGGCAGGAGGTGAGGAACAGGCTGTGAGATGCCAGACCTCAGTGTGCCCCACATATAAAGGGCTTCCAGAATACACTGGTTCATCTTCACAGTGAAGATACGGCATTAAAAGGTTTGATAAACACTTACTGTAGCAACGAGCTCATTACCTAAAAGAAAGGGAGAGTCACAGCTAAGTGGGAGAAGGACTAGATTTATAAAACTTCAGTCCCTTCAGCAGCACTCAAGAGAAACAGGAGAGCCCACGTAAGTCCTCCACGTGTCCCAGAGGCTTTGTAGTATAAAAATGGATAACGTGCTACAAGCTTGACGTAGCAAAACCAATGACCATTATCAACCGTACTAATGCAGTGGCTAATTATTTTGTTTGTGAAGTCATTTAGACCTTGCAGGGAGCATTAAGAAAACCTTTGCAATACACATTTCAGGAGCCCAGAAAGTTACTTCCTTCATCACAAATGTCTGTCCAGCGGTTTCCCGCAAGTGAGTATGATCAAGAACCACTAAAAAGATTGTAATACTCCAACATCCAATATCTTAGGTAGAAGGAGAAAGAAAGAGTGTGGAGAAATCACAATCCACAGAAACCTAGCAATGCAGGCACTTAAACTTGAATATTTAATTTCAATGGCGATCCCAAGAATTCAATAGTGGTGTTCTTGCTCTTGGATAAGATCAATTACAAGAAATGAGATGGTCAAAGATAGCAGCCAAAAAAAAAAAAATCAGGAGCAATAATGATACTATAACATCCCCAAACCAAAGGAACAGCCCCTGAATAGTGAGAGAAACGGCGGTTGCGGTGTAAGATATAAACCAATGTTTGAATCTTGGTTGTCCACTTACAAGCTAAGTAATAAACCTGGACATTTCACCTAATGCCCCCAAGCCTTATTTTCCTGATTCCTTAAATCAGATCATTAAACCTAACCCATAAGACTTTTGAGAAGACGCCTAGGAAAAGCTCTAATCACTGTCCAACAGACAGGAGGGTGCAGTGTGTGGAAGGTGCCCTGGGAGGCTGCAAGTGATCAGACATGGATTTCTCTGCTGGTTTGTGCCACAGTGTGTGTTTGATTAGAGAGCTGCGAGGGGTGTGAAGTCCCCCTACTCCTACATTTCATTTGTCCACTTTGATCACTACAAAGAAGTCATCTGGTTCCACAGAGATGGTTCACATCACTCACATCCCCAGCTGCTCAGGGGAAGCCCCCAAATTCTCACCCTGCCCCCTCACCCAGCTTGGTGCCACATTTCCCCTTACTTCACCCACAGGGAGTTACCCTGAGGCAGACATCACGGCAGTAACAAGAAGCCTTATAGCTGATACTCAAGGTTATTTTGCCCACACTTTATTTCTCTCATGCTGAGAGGAACCATGGTAAGGAGTGCGGGTTTTGAAGTCAAACAGACCTGTTTTCAAATCCTGCCTCCATCACGTGCCCTGTGGAAGCCTCAATTTCCTCATCTGTGGAGGATGGCAATGATAGTAAGGACCTCACAGGCTCCTTAGGAGAATGAGTGGCCAAGTTGATGGAGTGCTTTGTCCATGCCAAGTGCTATTCCACGGGCTTTGTGTAAATGAAGTAATTCCTCATTTCAACTCCGTGAAGTATTAATATCCCAATTTTACATGGGAGATGATTCAAAGGGATGAAGCTGGCCCTGCACCGTGGGATCAATAATTCCATCCTGACCAAAATGGGGGAAGAAGTCTAACAAATAAAGTATCAGCAGCTGAGAGAGTTCAATAGAGTCGAGAGGCTACTCTGGAGGTTGCTCTTATACAAGCTTCAATTAGACCTTGCTACCTATCATAACCTGCCAAACCCCAACCAGGACCATTCCAACCAATCCTAAAGAACACCTAGGGCAATATATAAGATTCCACAAGGGTTCCATGCACTAGAGTAACTTTCTAGAAACCTACAACCTCCAGATGGGTCCCTGGTTCATATAAGTCCTGAACTTAGAGGGCCCAGCCTCTCCAGAACATCAGATAGTTTCATCTACCTACCCCATATTAGTGACAGACCCTTCCAACATGAAAAAGTTAGAATTTCCATAGCCCAACCACCCCTAAAGAGAGGGATGGAAAGACCAAAGGTGACAGTGGATTTATACAGTGAAGATAGGACTTAACAAATGAATATGAATGCTCAATCATTAAATTGATATCTCTTTTAGTCTCCACTATCTTAGAGCAGCTAGAAGTAAAAACCTAAAATTGTGGAATTGTAACTATGTCAAACTCTGAAATATGTTCTACAACTAACTGTGATGCTGTGCTTTGAAATTCATTGCTCTTTGTATATATGTTATTTTTCACAAAAAAAGTCGATTGTGATGATAACAGAATATTTAAGCCTTCTAGCCTCCTATATTCTGGAACAGCTAGAAGGAAAAATCTGAGAGGATCATATGACAGCCCATGACAAACTCTGGGATCTGTCTGTAACTACATATTGAAATGTGCTTTGAAAACTATTGCTTTGCTATTTCTTTGCTTTGTATATGTTATACTATACAATTAAAAAGTTAAAAAGAAAATCCCCATTTTACAGACAGAAAATTTGAAACACAGAGTTTCCTTTGCCTGTCCGAGGACCCAGAGCCCAATTACTCCAGCTCCAGTGTAATCCACATTGACAGCTGCTGTGCAACCTGCCTCTCAAAAAGGCTTCTTTGTGAACTCCTGCTTAGGTAACTACTGTTTTGAACCTGCCCTTGGATCTGCTCACATCTGTTCACAGGCTTTGTGGTCCAGCTCTTCAATAGATGAGGTCAAACTACAAATCTTTTGGGATCATTCCAGACCATTCTGGCTGGATTTTTCCAGGCCATTGGAAATTTCAGCAAACAGCTTGACAGAATGGTCAACAGAACCTACAGTATTTATTTTTCATCCTCTGAGTAATTTGGCACTTGATCTCACCAAACCAATGGGAAATCTATTTTATTGGCAAGTGACTTCCAAAGTGGTGGATCTTGGCAA
Source organism: Tamandua tetradactyla (assembly GCF_023851605.1). Taxonomy (NCBI): domain Eukaryota; kingdom Metazoa; phylum Chordata; class Mammalia; order Pilosa; family Myrmecophagidae; genus Tamandua; species Tamandua tetradactyla. The sequence continues at coordinate 10,792,670 of NC_135343.1, read as the reverse complement.
AACTGGCCATCAATTAGGCTAATAATTTTTCTACGGGATAATTATCTATGTGAGTTACAGTGCTCAAACTTAGTTGTGTAATTTGTTAGGAAGATATTTTATGTTAATAGAGTGTGGGAGGAGGAGGGGAGTGAGGACAGAGGAAAAGTTTAACAGTAAAATTCTGCAAATATCCCAAGTGGAGAAAAAGAAAAACAGATGACAGCAAAAGGAAGATACAACTGCATTTTTATTGGAAATGTTCTCTCATCATTTTATCCACGTCTTATAGTTTTTCTGAAAAAATCAGAGCAATCAAAGGGATTATAAATTGATTCTACCCTGTATCAACTGTGTTTTGTGGTAAAAGGAATAAGGTTCTCAGATGCTACCACCAGATAGGCTGGGATTTTAATATGTCTTCATATTCACCAGCTGTGCAAACTTGGGCATGAAATTGAGCAGAAATTTTCTCATGATCTAAAATCTGAATAATACCATTCATTCATCAGTAAGAGTTAATAATACCAATCATCCAACAGTGAGGGTTAAAGAGTGTTAAACTTGTGTCACATAGGAGATGCTCAATAAGTGGTAGTGGTTATTATTATCTTTGGTTTCTCTTCTGTTACCTAAATTAAGAAGCTTTATTTAAGGCATATATCCAAATATTTCTAAGAGTGCAGGAATTTAAAAAATCTATATTAAATGTATCAGTGTTGTTCACTTGAGTGGAAGAAATTCTATAATGAAAAAAATTAACTTTCTAATGACTAGACAAAATGAGTTGAATAAATTATGATTACTTTGGGGGGGAGGGAAACAGTACTCAAAGGCCCCCAACCCCTGTTCCCCATATGTGTGTTCAATTTAATGCTGCAACCTTCTAATTCGTTTTAGCCATTGCATTTCTAGTTTTGCCCAAGAACTAGAACTGTACTTTGAAAGAGGAACAGTTGGATTTAGAAAGTAACTTTTGTGCAAAGAGAACTCATTTATAGCTAGCTATTCAAATACCCAGTGTTGGCATAATACAAATTTAGGGCTTTTATATAATTAAATAACCCCATTTACTATTCTCTGGAAGTAGTTACACTCTTATAAGCTACTCTCTTTCATGTATCTAAAATAGCATCTAACTTTAAGACAGTAATTTATTAAGAAGTAACTTCGTGATCTGAAAGTCCCAGATGTCATTTCAAAATGTATTTTGGATTAATCCAGTTCTTTGGGGCTTATATTCATAGATTTGGGAAGTAAGGCACTTATCATAGGATTTTCATAGCCACCTCTAAATGCCAAGAGAAGATAAATTGCAGAAATCAGGATTGCATGTCACAATCGAAAAGGAACCTTCCCACAGACTGAAACAAATTTGGAAAACAAATGAATGGAAGATTAAAGTCTGAGTAATATTACTTTTACCCCTATGACTAAAGCCTGATGGGCATCATGAGTCAAAATGTAAACACACACTAGCAATGGTGGAGCTCAGTGAGTTATACTTTGGCAAACCACAGCTGCCTCAAATTTACCATTGGAAAGGTGTTTTGAGGAAATGAAACTAGCCACCAGCTTTTGAGCATGTGATATTATTCATAATCAAAAAGCCCTTATGACTGAGAAGGGATTCTTAAAATATTCTAATAATTTTTCTACATTCTGAATGTATTTACAATATAAATTCCTTTATATTTCTTACACCTAAGTCAAAAACTATTCAAGAATTTCCCATTATGTGCTTAATTTTAAGGCTTCAATTTTGGGATGTCTTCCTGTTTCTGAGCTGGCAGCTTTACCAATGCACTAGGTCCAAAAATACAGATGTGAGCTCCCTCAACTGCCAAGAAGCATGTGGTATAATTAGAGGAATCTGAGTATGGAATCAGCTGATAATAGTAAAGCTAATATTTATTAAGTGTTTACCATGTGCCAAATAGTTTGCTAAGCAATTAAGGAGAATTATTTCATTTAATCAGCAATCCCAAAAAAAGACAAAATTCCAGTATCCCAGATTATAAGAATAGAGGGCACAACCTAATTTAACCTGTCTGGCCAGTTCATTTAAACAACCTAAACACAAGGAGCTTAAAATTGGAAAAAAGGTCTTGCAGTCTGGTATAGCTTAATGTAATACCCGGCTACATTCCAGAGTATGTTGGACAGATCATTAAAGATCATTAAAGTCACTGGAGGGACTGGAGAAAAAAATATGGAACTATTAATCTTTCCCACCTGGGAAATCCCTGCTACTCTCCCAAATATTAGGGACTCCCAAGTAATAGTCTAGGCTGTTGATCTTGAAGCTTGTTCTTATGAAACTTATTTCTGTAACAGAGAAGCTTAGCCTACCTATAATTATCCCTAAGTATTATTTTCAGAGAACCTCTTTTGTTGCTCCGGTGTGGCCTCTCTCTCTCTAAGCCCAACTCTGCAAGTAAAACCATTACCCTCCCCTCTACATGGGACAGGATGTCCAGCAACATGAGTCTCCCTGGCAATGTGGGACATGACTCCCAGGAATGAGCATGGCCCTGGCACTATGGGATCAACAATGCCTTCCTGACCAAAAGAGGGAAAAGAAATTTAACAAAATAAGGTATCAATGGCTAAAAGATTTCAAATAGAGCTGAGAGGCTATTCTAGAGGCTACCCATATGCAAGCTTCTGCTAGATATTGCTGATTGCCATAATATGCCAATCCCCAACTTACACTATTTCTGTAAACCCAAAAAAAATACCCAAGGTTCTATCTGAGATTCTATAGACTTTCACTTGCTAAGCTTATTTTTTAGAAACCTATAACCTTCATGTTTCCTAGGCCAGATAGGCCCTGAAACTCAGTTACCAGAATCTCCAAGAGCATAAACCCCCCATAATTTTTACCCCATAATGTTGACACCCTTTACAACATGAAGAAATTAAAATGTCATTGCCCGGGGTGGGCCACGGCGGCTCAGCAGGCAGAGTTCTCGCCTGCTGTGCCCAAGACCCAGGTTCAATTCCTGGTAACTGCCCATGCAAAAAAAAAAAGAAAGAAAGAAAGAAAAAAAACATACATTGTGTCATGGTTAGGTTCAGGCGTCAACTTGGCCAAGTGGTGGTACCTGTTTGTCTGGTTGGGCAAGCGCTGGCCTGTCTGTTGTGATGAGGACATTTCACAGAATTAAATCATGATCATGTCAGCTACATCCACAGCTGATTACATTTGCAATCGGCCAAAGGGGAGTGTCTTCTGCAATGACTAATGCTTAATCTGATCACTGGAAGCCTTTTAAGGAGGATTCAGAAGAGATAGGCTCTTCCTGTTTCGGCTGGTGAGCCTCTCCTGTGGAGTTAGTCCAGACCCTCCATCGGAATCGTCGGCTTCACAGCCTGCCCTGTGGATTTTGGACTCTGCGTTCCTGCAGTTATGTGAGACACTTTTATAAATTTTATATTTGTGAGTGTTCCCTGTTGATTCTGTTTCTCTAGAGAATCCTAACTAATACACATTGGTTATAAAAATGTCATTACCCAAATATCCCTAAAGATTGGGAGAAGGCTCAAAGGAGAAGGAGGAGATGTAACAGAAAAGACAGGCTTTAACAAATGAGTATGACTACTAAATCATTATATTGATCCTTCTTTTCAGTCTCCAGTGTCTTAGACCAGCTAGGAGGAAATATCTAAATTGTTGAACTATAATCCACAAACCCTTTGAAATTTGTTCTAAAACTACTTGTTAAAAGGTACTTTGAAATGTATTGCTTTTTTGTGTATACATTATATTTCACAATTTAAACATGTTAAATAAAAAAAGGATAGAGGGAATCAAAAATCCTAATAGTTGATAAACAATGAAATCCCTGAATAGAAGGTATTTCACAGATGATTTCTTCGCAATTTACAGAATTTAAGTTTCCTAAATTAACTGTGTACTGATACATATTAATTATACATAACAAATGTCTTCAGTCAAATTCTAAATAATTCCTGTGCAATATTTATTAGCCATTTATATCAGCTTTTATATTATATTTCCTTTTTGAATGCTAAAAAGATGAAAACTCCTTTTCCATACAATAACTTTCTCTAAATTATCCTTCTATCAGAAACTCCATTGCTAAGTCGGAAAGATTTTCTATGGCTTGGACCACTCATTCATTCTTCACACTATATTAAGTGCCTACCATATACCATGCCCTGAGGGTAAAATAAGACACGACCACCCTCAAAAAACATTTAGCCTTTAAGAAGACATTGAAACAAACCACAGGAAATATAATATGCTACATATAATAGAAAAAGAAAGGACAATTCTAAAAAGCTTCATGGAAGCAGTGAACACAAAGGATAGCATCTTATGTGCAGATGAGAATCTGTGGCTTTCAGTGATTGTTCAGCTTACCTGTATGTTCAATTAAATTTTTAATCGAAAGATGAATTGCCTTAAAAAATAGAAAGCATAGGATTCTATATCTTCTTTTTTACATGGGCAGGCACCAGGAATCGAACCCGGGTCCTCGGGCTTGGCAGGCAAGCATTCTTACCTGCTGAGCCACCGTGGCCCGCCCAGGATTCTATATCTTATTCACATATTATCCCATACCATTTTTCCCATGCTTCATATTCTATTTCTTCCAGCATTTATCTTGACAGTTTTTTAAAGTAACTAGTCAGATTGTTTTATTATCAATGTAAAAATTATTTTCAAAAGACTTAATACCGAACTCTCACAAGGAGACATGTGTAAGAATGTTTATTCTGCATGGTTGTAAAATTAAAATAATGGAAACAACTTAAAGATCCATTAACAGGAAAACTATCAATTTGTGGTCTTTTTTGTACAATGGAACACCATAAGGCAGTTTAAAAGAACCAGATGATGTATATTAATACGTGTTGAGTGAGAAGTTACAGAAGAAAGAGAATATATCATTTAATAAAGATATAGAACAAGTAAATACACACTGCATAGTGTTTAGGGATATATAAACAGCATAAGTCTAAGAGGATACAAAGGAATTAAAACTAGAAATTCAGGATCACTGTTACTTTTGCAGACCACAGGAGAGGAATGCGATCAGGTGAGTGACAGGAGCTTTAACTAAATCTGTAAGGGAGGGAGGAGGAAAGAGGGAAGGAAAGGAAGAAGAGAATGAAAAAGAGAAGGAAAATAAAAGCGATACCTGAAGAAATATGACAAAATTTTAGTTGTATCACTGAGCTGGGTGGGAGAAAAATGATTTTTTGTTATATTATGCTCTATACCTTTCTATATTTTTGAAATATTCTACAATAATATGAGAGTTGTACTAATCTTTACGATATTGATCTGCAACGTTATTAACCAAATCTAATAAACAAACATGGGCATAAAAAATTAGCAGACTGCACATATCCCTTTCCAATTCCACTAATAAAGAAATCTATATTCCTCTGGGGAAGATATTTACAGTGTAACTTCCCCACACCTCTTCTAGCAAGTACTTGATGAAGGCAAATTGACTGTCTTGGTGTTATAAAGGTAATTATCTATTCTGTTGCTGAACCAATTGTAATAGAATGAAAGAGCTTCTAGGAAAGACTGGTAAAGGGTTAACTAGCTATTACAACACTGTTTTATACATTACTGTTATTTCTTTTTTCTTTTTAATGTCCCCCCAAATTTTTAAGTTCCTTCTTTTTTTTTTTGCCTGGGCAGGCACTAGGAAACGAACCGGGTCTCCAGCATGGCAGATGAGAACTCTGCCTCCTGAACCACCGTGGCCCACCCTGTTCCAAAATTTTTTAAGAAAGAGGCTCAAGGTTTAACAGGCCTCCAAATGAAAACCCAAGTGTTAAAATTATTTTGCTAATGACTAAATTATTAGTTCCAGGGGCAAAATGAGAACCTTCTGTAGGTAAATAAAGCAACCAGGGCCAAATCATATTCAATCTTTGACATCAAAGTAGGATGAAGGTTTGAAGGGAGCTGGGAGGATGGAGGCCATTCCTAGGCCTAATGCCATCAACCAGTAGTGTGATTTCAGGATGTTCCCTTAACTCTCTCTGGGCCTTCCTGTTCTCATCTGTAAAATAAAATATTGAATCTTATTCTAAAATCCTTTCTAGATCTAAATGTCTACAACTTGTTCCCTTCAAACATATCAAAATAAAGAGCATTTATATCAAATCATGGTTAATAATAAAAAACATTAGTAAATATATTTTCACAAATCTGAAAAATGAGGTAGAAATATATCTCTGCGTCTAAATAATTTCCCTAAAAAAAGGAAGTATAGATGGAGAATATACCTGAAATTAACATGGGCTCTTAGTAATCTTCCAGAACTAGAATAAAGCCAGAAAGTGAGAAATGTAAATGTGACTGTGCCGGTTTGAAGCTATTATGTACCCCTGAAAAGCCATGTCCTTTAATCCTCATTCCATATTGCTCAGTGGAATCTTTTTTATTGTTTCCATGGAGTGGTAACGTTTGATTAGATGGTTTCTATGGAGATGTGTCTTCACCCATTCAAGGTGGGGTTGCTAATTGGAGCCCTTTAAGAGGGAATCATTTTGGAAAAAGCAACAGAGCCAACAGAACCAATAGAACCCTGGGGAAGTCATTAAAGAAGACTAGAGAGAAAGCTAGCAGACATCGCCATGTGCCTTTCTAGCTGAGAAGGAAACCCCAAATATCATTGGCTTTCTTCAACCAAGGTATCTTTTTCTGGATGCCTTAATTTGGACATTTTTATAGCCTTGCCTTAGTTTGAACATTTTCACAGCCTTGGAACTGTCAACTTGCACTTGATAAATTCCCTTTTATAAAAGCCAATCTGCTTCTAGTATATTGCATTCTGACAGCTGGCAAACTAGAACAGTGATTGTTCATAAGCCTTTCTGAGATCATTATAGGGATTGTTAAGTACTAGTTAGCTTCTAAGTCTTTTCCTGTTTTCCTTAGAAAATGATGAGTGTTTTGAGAGCTGGCTTTGTAGGGAGGACAGAGAAAGATATAAAAAGTTACTGCTGTAATAGAAGGATGTACAAAGGATTATGGAGTCAGATGAGAGCACTTACTCCTGACTAGGAAAGTCAAGGAAGGTCTCCTGGAGGAGGTAAGCCTTACACTAGATTGAAAATAGGAAAGTCAAGGAAGGTCTCCTGGAGGAGGTAAGCCTTACACTAGATTGAAAAGAATGTAATGGAATTAGTTGAGGGAAGAAGCAAGTAGGAACCCCATGTGCAAAGGCAGAGAAGTGATAGGAGAACATGGTTAATTCAGTAAAGAGCAAATAACAAAAATGGCTAAAACTCAGAGTTGGGGGATGTGGCAGGAAATGTAGGCAGAGGCCAGATCACAAAAGATACTGAATGCCAACAAAAGGAGTTTAGATTTTATTAATGTAATAAGGACCCCCTTTAAGTAAAGGCTAGAGATATGATCCAATGTGAGTTTTAGTTAGCTCTCTCTGGCAGCTCTGTGGGTGATGGATAGGGGTAGAAGATACCAGAGTTAGGGAGACCAGTTGAAGGACACCAATCAAGTCATCCAGGTAAGAACAGTTAAGGGCCTCAGCTAAGACAAATCTTCCCATTCTCAAAAGGGCAGAGAAGAATAGATTCTGGAAACTATAAACTGGCAGACTGCAGTTTTCTCCCGAGAAAACTCTGCAAAAATCATGCAAAGAGTCACTGGCGAACATTAGATGTGTCGACTGTTAGGAGCAAAGCAAAGCATCTAGACCAACCTTCTCTCCCTTGTAATGCAGCCACAGGAATGAAAGATCAGAAAAGGATTTGCAGTACCATCTGCCTTGACTTCTCTTCACTGATGGCTGTTTCACCATGGAGAGTTGGCACCTGCGCCTTGTCTTTGGCCTTGCTCTCTGTCACAATAGCCCAGATGCGGGCTAGGGATTGCTAGGACCTCAGTGAGACCCTCGTGACTCACAGGTGGGCCGTTAAACTCAAACAAGGCCAAACAAATGTCACTGGGCTCTGCTATAAGATATTTCCCAATTGCAGAGGCTGTGGCATGACCTTGACCCTCTGAGAGCCAAGAATTCACCATAATACTCCAGATGAGATTTGACCAACCTTTCAAAACCTGTTGATTTTTTCATATCAGTTATTCTCAGCTTCATGTGAATTTGCACCAGTTCTCTGCTAATGATTAGATTCCTAAGATTCTGCCAAGCTGTCTATGCCAGGGTCTTTCCTATTCCCAGGACTTGTGCTGCTGGCTCTTGCCTAGAAGGCCCTTTTCCCTACTCTTTTTTTTTTTTATTGTGATAGCACATATATACAACATAACGTTACCCATTTTAGCCACTCTGAAGTATATAATTCAGAGGCGTTCATTACATTCACTGCACTGTGCTACCATCACCACCACCTTTCCCCTCCTCTTCTCATGCCTGATTTTCAGATTTTAGGTGTCTCCTGGAGGCCTTCTCCTCCATCCTACCTAAAATACAGCCCCTTATTGGGTTTCACCATCTGTGCTCCCTGTTTCCTTCAAGATATTCATTACAGCCCGTGACAGGTTTATTTTTCTGATTCCTTGGTTGGTTTGGTTTAACTTTGTCTTGGTGGTCTCCTCCATAGGAATTAGAATCCCCAGAGGGCAGAGAATAGGTCTGTCCAGTTCATCTCTGTGTCACCAGAATATAACGGAGTGCATAGAACATTAGAAGCCATCAATTAAAATATACCAAGTGGATAAATGAATCTCTGGCTTCCTTGAATCCTGAGTGGCTCCTTCATAATACCTCAGCTTCCCTCAATCTGTCCACTTTCTGTCCTGATCTCACCGGCCTTCTCATTATTTCTTCTCTTGGCTGGTTCGGTCTTTCCAGCCCTGCTCTTTCCCCTTCAGGCTACATCATGAACAAGATTGGTTTGTCTTGGAGTGGTTTCTCTTGCTGCCTCAGTCATCAGCTAAAACTGTTAACTTCAACTACTCTTTGCTGCCTCTCCTTGGCAAAAAAGCAACCAAAACCACAGCTGCTTTAGGATCCTACAGTTAATCCTTGAAAATTCACTCTAATGACTGTATCTCTAGAAGGCAATATAGCCAATACAATGACAGAATTGATATTACATTGGTCATCACAGACTGGTCAACCATGTCTGAAATATTATGTTCAAGTTGGGCTCCAACTTTATGGAGTTATTGCAGGGATTAGACAAGTCAATATCTATAAAGCACTTAAAACAGCATCAGGCACATATTAAGTGCTGTGTGAGTGTCACATATTATTGTATGAAGAATGTTAGGAAACTGGTACAGCATTTTATTCATTGTTCTTCAAGACTCTCGCTGCTTTGAGTGGTGCCCAAAGGCTGTCAGCATTGGCCTCACCTGGGAGATCATTAGAACTGCAGACCCTTCCCTGCCAACTCACTGCCTAGGGCTGCGCCATCTGGGCTGTTTACCCTGCCCTACAGTCAAGGAACATCCTTGTCCCTGCCCCACCCACTGGGGAAGAGTAGGAGGAAGCAGGTGCAGGACTGGAAAGAAGCCTTGGGCTGAGAAGCAGGCAGAGAAGCCCTGTGCCCGAGTCCCCACCCTGAGCTTCACTCACAGAGAAACTCCATGTAAGAATCCAGACAACCACATACTCAAGTCTGGCTCAAAACCGCTCATAATATCTACCAATGAAAATCAAGTTTCAGCCTCAAGAAGGAATGTGATATGTAAGAGAAACACAGAGTTGCTAAATGGACTGCAGAGATATACCAAAGAAACCTAGGGAAAAAGGACTTTTGTTCAGTCCCACATTGCTGCAAAACAGACCTTATTTTAAGGGGTCACATTAAGAGAGCCTTGGCTATAGAAAATGCTGCAGAAAAGGCAGGCGCCAACCTGCACCATCCTACTGATGGGATAATACAAAAATGTTGTCATATACAGTTTTCTAACATCATTTTATATGTGTTAGGTTTCTAATGAGCATATAAGATACCATACACCAGGAACCATATCTATTTTTTTTCAGTTTCCACAAACAGAATGTAATGCATTACATTGCATACAGTAGGTGGTCAATAAATGCATTCATGAATTTCAGGAAAGGCTGTTCTCATCACGGCTTAAATCCATCTGACAGTAATCACATGATTAATAGCATTAATATGAGGAAAGCGTGCAGCACCAAAAAACCAAAATCTGCCACAATCCCCTTCTCCCTGTGTCCAAACCAGCATTTATACACAGGAAGTCAGCAGGCGGGACTGGTTAGGAAAAAATGTAAACAAACAAATCTTGAGATTCCTTATTATGCCTCTGATTTGCTCTGTGAACCCTCCTGTTAAATTATTTCACATTTATCGGGCTTCAGTTTCCTATACGTAAATGAAGATAGTAGATATCAAAGCAAATAAGAATTATAGAGATGGAGATCTATGGGCTGAGGTTCATTTCTGCCATACCCCCTGGCAGAGAGCTCCCTGGTCTGATCCTAGCCGTGCCGCCGGCTTCCTGCGGGGTCCCACGTAAGGAATCGATCCTTAGTTACCTGCTTCATTTTCTCCATTTGAAAAATGCACGGCCAGTGAGACCTGATTGAATATTTGGAGAATTTAATGCCATCAAACTCCAGAGTCCAATTACCCTCAATTATAACAATGAACCAACATTTAATACAGCTAGAATTCCTCAGAACTTCAGTGGTATGTAGGGGTAAAATTTTGGCCTTAGAGTGCGAAGAGAAGGGGTGAGAGAAGGGAGGGGTGAGGAATAAACTGATGCAGCTTCCTGTGTGTGTGTGGCATCAAGCAGCAAACACCTCCGGCTCCAAGTAAGGAAACGGGATGGGGAGTGGAAAAGACCCGAATCAGAGTTGCCCTGATTTACTACCCTCTAGTAGTAAATCACATGGCCACACATGGCCACTGTTTTTGAACAGTCAAAGAGGCTTATTTTCTTCTAAGGCTCCTTATTACTAAGCCAAGGGTCAGGAAGGTGGAACAAATAGATTACTTATTGTTTTAAGACTTCACTGTGGCTTAAAGTTGGATCATAGAGAATGGAAAAGGATGGCATCACAATGTCAGAACAAAAAAATCTGCTGCCTAATAGGAAAGTGATATACCAGGTAAGGAGGAGGAAAGCAAAGAATTAACAGGAACATAAAGTGACCCAAGTGTTCCCCCTCCCTCAAATTTCAGCTATCTTGTAATGCCCATAATTACCGAAAGCAGTGGTTTGGGAAGACTGCACGGTATTTGGGGGCTATATTAAGGAAGAGACTACAGAGGGAGAAAAAGGAATATAGAATATTATCAAGAAAGAAATGAACCAAAAGGCAAAAGAACCTCTAGAATATCACTGAAGTGATCTATTTAGAAGCCTTGAAACGTACTAACCCTTAGGGAAGGAAAAATGTTTATCTAAATACTCCATGGTTTATCATTTACAGTTCTGAAACCTGGTGAAAGTTCAATCAGAATTACAGAATATTATCATTTTTAATGCATTATTGAAGCATCAACTTATTAAAAATAAAAACCAATTTTAAGGAAACAAGATAAAGATCACGTAAAATTAAATACAACATTTAGAAATGGATTGATTTCTAATGCAAATGTTTCCCACCCCAAATGGAGATTATTATGTACCCCAGGAGTATTATTCAGATAATGAAAGTTGAGTTCAAAGATATAACTCAGTTTGCTGGTAGGGGGTCTCGAGGTGACTGATGGAAAATAAAATCAAACAAATTTTCTACCTAGAGCAAGGATAATTTATATACATTTGGATACTGTTAATCAGGCAATTGCTATCATCCTAATTTACTGCTTGATTCTTAGCTCATTTCCAAAACTATAGCAGCTTCTCTAGCAAAATCCTATTCATTCTTTCATGTCATAATTGAAGACATTTCTTTACTCTTGAATTTCACTAATTTACAGTAATTATCATCAAAATAGCAGATTAAAGTTTGTTGAGACCTTCTTTATTCACCCTAAATGTTTGTTCATCTAATCTTCCACCCTCTTTAAGGAGCTATTAGTTTGAAAATATTTATTCTTTTGTGTTTATATTTCTGTTTACTCTTTTTATCCCCTTAGAGTTAATCATTGGGGGATTTAATAATTGGTTTTTTTCTACTGTTAAAATGAGTATAAATAGCCATTTTAAAAATTATTAGCTGTTTTCTAGGGACCACACAATTGCTGATAAGTAAAGGAGTTACCATGGTTAATAAAGCGAACGGGATCTCATCTGCTATGACGGTGCTCCGTGTGCCCCGCACTCTCAAGTGCCTACAGGCAGTGCAGTCCCTGGGTGGCACTGGGACATTAGAAGAAAAACACTGACCTTCTCGATCAAGGAGCTACCACTCACTGTCTGTTCTTGTGGACCACTTTGTTCTTGGGGTATATAAATGTCTGATCTGGATCCTGGAAACTTCCTGCCCCCAACAAGAGGGCAATGCCATTATTTCTGTTTCCCCCAAAGCTAAAAAGTTGATGGGAGCCCAAACAATTCCACTTCCTCTGATTCTTGTTCAAATGTTGTTAATCAAATCTCTAAGTACAAAGAAATATTTTCTTATTTGGACCTTATCTCAAATACTAGAACAGATGGAAGAAAATTATGGAAAATAGCCACTGACAAGCCACTCACAGTTAAAAAACAAGGGAGAGAGAGAGAGGGAGAGAGAGAAGGTAGAAGGAGAAAAGAAGGAAAGAAAAAGATGCTAAGAAAAAAAAAGAGAAAGAAACAAAACCCAAAACTGTTGATTTGATTCATTTTTACATCTTTAATAAAGTATAAGAAAAGGCAGATTTTTAAAAATGTGTAATTGATTAGATAATTGATAGATCCAGGTGTTACCCATAGTGGTGGGTAATTTTGATGAACACAAGTATTGAATGCTATACATGGAATGAGATTGCTTATGTTGGAATTTTAAGAAATTTTTCATGTCTATGTCAAAAAAGCCTAATATTAAGAAAATATATTTCAGTAGCTATAATGGAAGAGAAATTTGCAAAAGAAGTAAAATTTGCAAAAGAGAGACAAGGAGCTGGTAATTTGAACTATACATTAATTACTAAGAAGTAAAATTCAATCATATTTCTTTATAGAAGATAAATTCTATGTGGGTCTTAGTATTAATGAAATCAAAGTATTTACTGTTTAATGATACCAAATTCTCCGATAAACAGGCTTTTTTGAAGTTTTACATTTTAAAACAGGAACAGTATTTTAGATTTCTTATTTATCCATTTAAATCCATCATGTGACACTAGAAACCATACTACATTCCATTACATTATAATGAATCACTGTCTTTGAGCCAACAGGAAGTAGCATTAAAACGCAGAAACAATGTGATATTTTTTCAGACTTAATTGAATGTTATATTTTTTAATGTAGCATTTTCTTTCTATAGAATAGAATGTGTACTCTAGATGCATAATACATAGCATATAATTATACATGCAAGGGCATACATATGTGAACGTGCGTTTATGGATATATAAATATGACTTTTTAATTTTATCATAAACACATTGCTCATTTCTCCCAGTTACAACTAAAAAAATCTGCCTCTTAAAAACTCAAAATTTAAAAAAATATTTTTGCTGATAAAACATACAAACATTCTCAGCAACAAATATTCCATACATGGTGTACAATCAGTTGCTCACAATATCATCACATAGTTGTGTATTCATCACCATGATCATTTCTTTGAACATTTGCATCACTCCAGCAAAAGAAATAAAAAAGAAAAAGGAAAAAACTCATTGGTACCATACCCCTCACTCCTCCCTCTCAGTGACCACTGGTGTTTCCATCTACCCAATTTATTTTATTCTTTGTTCCCCTATTATTTGTTTATTTCGTATCCATATTTTTTACTCATCTGTGCATACCCTAGATAAAAGCAGCATCAGAGACAAGGTTTTCACAATCACACAGTCCCACTGTAAAAGCTATATCATTATACAATCATCTTTAAGAATCGAGGCTACTGGAACACAGCTCTACAGTTCCAGGTACTTTCCTCCAGCCACTTCAATAAACCATAAACTAAAAAGGGGATATCTATATAATGCATAAGAATAACCTCCAGGATAACCTCTCGACTCTGTTTGAAATCTTTCGGCCACTGACACTTTATTTTGTCTCATTTCTCTCTTCTACCTTTTGGTTGAGAAGCTTTTCTCAATCCCTTGATGCCGGGTCCATCTCATTCCGAAAAACCCAAATTTAAAAAATCATTATATAAAATAGTCTTCATGACATTAGATATGATCTGTACCTAGTGTATGGTTCTTTGAATGTCTATTTCTTTCTGCATCCAGCATGATTATTTTTTACTAAAATTAACTTTTCTTTCAATTTTAACACATCGCAAAGTTGGCCACATATATTTCCTGCATAAACCTCTAGGAGAAAACCTCTCAGAACAAAAAGAAAACTAAGAAATGATAAGCAAGTGGATGTTAAAATCTACAACCCTTAAAATGAGCTCTTAAAAATGAGATTCACTTTAAAGATTAATCAGGTAAATGACCATGTTGTAACTGTTCCTTTTACATAATGCTTATTAATTCGTGATGCCCTAATCATTTCAGTCCTGCAAATTATTTGCAATAGAATTAGAAATGTGTTCCTGGGCTGTTTTGTTTCTTTTTTACTTTTCAAACTAAGCCAATTCCACTAGCTGTATCTCCATCCACTCTAATTCTTGTAGCATCCACAGCCATCTAACACTTGATGTGTGCTCCCCCAGACAGGTAAACCATGTAAAATTCACAGAATGGACTTCCCGACCCTCTCCCCATCTTACATTATTTCAAAAACAAGACTCAGGGCTCAGTGGTCAACACCTAAGACCACAAGTTATGTTTCCTTTTTTTTTTTTTTTTAAAGGAAGGGGTAGTAATTTTCAGAGAGCATCAGACAATTAGACTGATGACGTTTCTATCACAGCAGCAGAGGAGAGGGTTTTAAGGGGCTGGCGACAGCAGTGACACCGGGGAACCTCATTTTACCTCAGAGGTTAGGTGACTTCCTCAAAAAACTTTACAGAGTTCAGCAAACAGAAGGCTCGAGACCAGAACTCGAGTCCCATCCCCAGGTGATGAATCCTTCCTGAGCTTGCTGCATTGCAGATAAGTACAAATGACTGTGCTGTGCTCTTAACTGCACAGAACAGGAGGGTCAGCATTCTAGAATACCATTCCATTCAGCAGGATTCCATGCTATTCTAGTCCTTTTCTTTGTGAATAGGAATTTGTAGTTTATATAAACAGAGCCACGTTTTCAAGTAAGGAAATGAGACAAACACAGCCTCCTAGGAGGTGTGTGTGCTAAAAAAAGAACGTGCCTCCTCTTATCTAGGAAGTATTTCCTATACATTTTCTTAACTTGCGACATGAAGCTAAATTTGACTAAAGACATTTCTAACATATCACATGAGGGAAAACTGAAAGAAATGCCGCAAATTTCGTGATGTGATTCATTTTTGTTCCAAAAGACACTTCCTTTGAAAAGGGGTACATTTGAAATTTACCTTTTGGATGATGCTTCTTTTAAATTTTCAAATTTTTGAATGCTTCTTTTAAATTTTCCAATGCGATTTCAGTCCTTTCTGGACTGAACCCATTATCAGAAGAGTAATTCATCTCATACACATTTCAAAGCTTCTGAAGCTGAACATATCACCAACACTAAGTATAAGATCCCTTTTTATGAACCATAAGAAAGAAAAAAATGTAAATTATTAGTTAAACTTTTCATTTTTTTCTTCAAATATTTGCATGAATTATTCAGTCTGTATATGGATGGAGCCTTGAAATATTAAAATGCCTTGAAATATTTTATTATTTAAGGTTAATCATTAAATTCTGTAGCATGTGCTTTTCCTGTGGAAGTGAAGTTTCCATCCAATTATTATTTTTTGAGTGGAGAGTGTGTTCAGAGCAGTCTCCTGCATAGGAGAGTAGATACAAAGATAAGCAAAACAATCTTCAGAGATTTTACACAAAAGGGGGGATACAAATTATAGAGTTTCTAAAGAGAAAGACATTCCTTCCAGCAGGGGCTAAAGGAAAAAGCTTCAGAGAGGAGCTGACATTTTAGATGGGCCCTGAAGGACCAACCGGAATTTCACAAGTAGGGGAACAGAAATGAGGGAGCTAAGACCTCAACTCATGCTCCAGCTTCCATCTTAGAAACCCCTTTTAGATAGGACAGCCCATGCAGCCCTCTTCCCAGCTAGGACACTAGCTCCTCGAGACTAAACCAGAATCCTGCTTCCTCACCTGGCAAAGGTGTCCTGACGACCAGGGCTGGCCTTCCTTTCCTTGCCGGGGGAGACTCCCCCATTCGGCTCCTCTGGGAGCATCACAAGCAGGCCCTAAAGAAGCAGTGCAGAGCAGCAGCCACCATCTCATCAGAACCCCCAACCGGTACCATCTATCCCTCCCTCCTGCTGGGTGAAAGATGCCACCAAAGCTAGAAGCCTGGCACAACTATGGCTACATCACGCACATACCTGCTAACAATGTTCAGTACTTCGGTGACGCCCCAAATGACAGCCCCTAACAGCACAGAAGGCTTTTATGTCCAGCCTCATCTCTCACCTTTCCCTGACTCCCAGCAACACTTTGTAGTTCCCGCACCACACAAAGACACACACACAAACTCATACCCACCGTGCTCTATTTTTCTTCTGTCTTGGGCTCCCTCCTGTATCTGGAATACAACCCCATCATCCCTGGGCTACCCAAATATCTCCTACTCACCTTTAGCTCTAATACATTCTTTCCTTTTGAATAACTTCTTGCTCTTTCTAATGTAAATCAATTTAGCCTTTCTGGACTGAATGCATCATCCATTCAGCACAAACAACAGTCCCAGTGTTGGGCCCAGGCAACAAAGGAGTCTTCCGCCTTAGTGGCAGGAAGGTTGGGCAGGGAAAAGAGCTGTGATCATAAATTAAGGATTTAGGGGGTGGGGGGGAGCCCAAATCATATATTTCATGTAAACACATCAAAACATCAGCCAGATCACATTTCATTACCTTGCTTGATTGGGTGACTACTGCAATTTACCAAGGAGGAAAAACAGGGACCACAGCAAGTATGTGGACAGTGCAATAGCAAGAAAGAGGAAATTCAAGGAAAGAGGATCACTAGGATGTGTAATTAACTGGCTCTGGAATAAGGAGAAGGAATAAAAGATAATGATGGTTTGAGCCTTAGAAACTGAGAGAAAGATAGTATTTATGATAGAATTTGGGAAGTTCAAAAGGGGAGGAGATTTGAGGGGACAACAGGACATCAAGTGGAATAGTCACAAGTGGATCTGTAGATGTGGAGCCAGAAGAAAAAAGCACTAGGATACCGATAAGGACTCATCTTAGAAATTACTGAAGATGTGAGAATGCACAAGATCAAGAGAAAGAGAGGGTAAAACTAGACTTGGCCTTGAGGGACACCTATAGTTACAAAATGGAGAAAAGTGAAAGCAGGTAAAAAGCAAACAAACAAGCAAAAAAACCCTGAAGAGTTAGAAGATGTAATTAGCCAGTATGATTAGGCATCTCATCGTCAAAGGGACAGGGGTAGAAGGAACAGCCATACACATTGCTGATGCTGCAGAGGAGCAAAGAAGAATGCCTCCTGAAGAAAAGAGCTCCTTAATTTGGTGATGGTGCTGACTCTGGAGAGAGCAGTTTCCAACAGAGTGGTTGGTGAGAAAGCTGGATTATAAGCAGTAGGGAAGCAAGTAGGAGTGGACTTCCAGCTAAGATGGTGCTATGAGGGGTATTCAAATTCAAAATGACAGTAATAATGACAAAATATAAAATGGGGGAAATGTCAGGCAGGTTCACACTCTGTAATCCAGAAATGGAACAGAAAAAATATAGTAAGTCTGAAAGTGTGGACCTGCTGGATTCTGCCAGAAGTAATCAGAGGCACTCAGGAGCTTGACTCCTACAGGTATTCAAATAAACAACCCCCATGCTGGAAAAGTGATTCACCTGAAATCAAGGACTGAGATAGAGCTATCCCCTTGAAAGGATTTGTCTGGGCTTCAGGCTTGTACAAATCTGTACAGCTAGAGGTGGTAGAAGAGAAAGACACAGTTTCATAGCCAGAATCTGACCCTGGAGAAGGGGTCTTATAGGATAAGACCTGGGTCTGGCCTGGGAGTCTCAGAAAATGGATAAAAGTAGTCACAAAACTACTAGATAGGGAAACCTGGGCCCAGAGAGAGGAAAGGAGGAAAGAAGGGAGGACAGGGAAGAAAGACAGGGAGGGAGGGAGGTAGAGAAAGAAGGGAGGAAGGAAAGAAGGGAACAAATGCTAAGACAGCCAAAAACAGACAACATGGAGGAATTCATGCCAGACAAAAAATAACAGAACATCTGAAAATTACTTCTTTAAAATGCATCTGTTTAAGATTCTTAAAGGAATTATGCAGATAAATAACACCTATAAAAATGATGAGACAAGTCTGGATGATTACGAAAAAGAATCAATTAGCATTCTGGGGATTAAAAATATAGCCACTGGAATTTAAAAAAAAGAAAGAAACATGGATGGAATAAACTTTAAAGTGAACATCCTTAGAGAAGATTAGAAGGTTGGAAGATAATACTATATGGAGAAATTTACTCGGAATAAAATACACACACACACATTCACTCAACATAAAGTTAAGGGATATGTATAACAGATGTAAACTTCAACACACCACTAATAGAAGTTCATGATGGAGAGAACACAGGATGCATTTGTTAAAAAAACAAAAAAAGATTAGCAATAATTAAGTATCCAACTCAAGAAGCTAAAAAGAACAATAACGTAAATCCAAATAAAGAGAAAGGAACTAACAAAAGCAAGTGCGCCAGTTTGAATCCGTTGTGTACCCCAGAAAAGCCGAGTTCTTTAATTTTCATTCAATATTGCTGGGTAGGACCTTTCTCTGATTGTTTCCATGGAGATGTGACCCACCTAATTGTGGGTGGTAACTTTTGGTTAGATGGTTTCCATGAAGATGTGTCTCTACCCATTCAAGGTGGGGTTGCTTACTGGAGCCCTTTAAGAGGAAACCATTTTGGAAAAAGCTCGAGAGCCACCAGAACAACAGAGAAAATGGAACGCACAGAGCCCCTGGGAAGCTGCTGAAGAGAAAGCTAGTAGATCTCACCACATGCCTTTCCAGCTGAGAGAGAAACCCTGAATGTCAGTGGCCTTCTTGAACCAAGGTATCTTTTCCTGGATGCCTTAGATTGGACATTGTTATAGCCTTGTTTTAATTTGGACATTTTCATGGCCTTCGAACTGTAAACTTACAACTTAATAAATTTCCTTTTTTAAAAGCCAATCTGTTTCTGGTATATCGCATTCCAGTAGCTTACAGACTAGAACAGCACCTAAAGAGATTAATAAAACAGAAACATGTACACATAATCACAACACACATACACACATAATACAGGTGAATAAAAACCAAAAGCTAGTACTTTGAAAATCTAATAAAACTGACAAACTTCTGTCAAGGTTTAGCAAGAAAAAAGAGAAGGCACAAAAAATATTAGGTGAGAAAAGGGGAACATAATTAAAGATCCAAACAAAATTCAAACAAATACAGGTTTTCAGAATTTTTAATTCCTAAGGAAATATTATTAAAAACATCATACTACTAAATTTGAATATATGGATTCAACAGAAACATTTAGAAAAATATAAACTATCAAAATTAACTAAAAGAAATAGGGAACCTAAATAGATTAAGAAAAACAGTAATAGATCAAATAATAATCAATCAAAACATTCTTCTTCAATAAACATCAGGGTCAAATGGTTTTAACAAATGAGTTTTATCAAACTTTCAATTGAGAAATAATAGCTATCATATAAAAGCTATTTAAGAAAATTGAGAAGGAAGCAAATGTTATTCAACTCCATTATAATTCTAGTGTAGTCCTGACAACCAAATCAGACAAGAACAGTAAAACAATTATAGACCAAATTCACTTATGAGCAGAGTTGAAAAGATCCTAAATAAAATACTAGTAAATTGAATTCAGGAATGCATTTAAAAGGATAAAATTACATCATAACTAAAAAGAA
The DNA here is from genome assembly GCF_023851605.1 of Tamandua tetradactyla. NCBI lineage: Eukaryota > Metazoa > Chordata > Mammalia > Pilosa > Myrmecophagidae > Tamandua > Tamandua tetradactyla. The sequence goes on along the minus strand of NC_135343.1, from coordinate 10,772,606 downwards.
TTTATTTCAAGAATACAAGAACGGCTTGACATCAAAACAGATCAATAAATCTGTTCACAATCTTTCTTTCTCTCTCTCTCTCTCTCTCTCTCTCTCTCTCTCTCTCTTTCTGCTATCATAAACAAGACTATACTGAACATATTAGTAAATTCTCTTGGTGCACATGTGAAAGAATCCCACTGCCTAGAGGAAGGATATGCTTATCTTTAACTGTTTACAAATTATTCTCCAAAAATTTGTTGCACGAATTTACATTCCCACCAGCAATGTATGAGAGTTTCTGTGTCCCAATGTCACTAATACTCATCAGACCTCTCCACCCCTCACCCCACCACAAACAAATACATAAATTCTACAAATATTTATTGAGAACTTACCATGTGTTAAGCACAAGAGAGTAATAGGAAATGAGGTTCAAAAAGTAATGCGGTAGAAGAATGAATATGTCATGATATCCCACCACATATGATAACATTGTGATAACTTTTACTTGAAGTGACATGTAAAGTCATTTCATGATTTGGAACAGAAAAGTGACGTAACTTGACTCAGGTTTTAAAAAAATCCTCTGGTTGCTGTGCCAGGAATAGAATGTAAGGGGCAATGAAAAAAGCAGGGAGACCACTTAGGAGGTTATTGCAATAATTCAGATAAAAGATGGTGGTGGTTTGGACCACCATAAATATATCTCATTTAAAATGTTTGCAGTTCCCAGAATTACACTGAGCTTGACCTTAATTTAATGTGTTTATTGATTATTTTGAATTTCCTTTTTTGTGAATTACCTGTGCATTTTCCATTTTTCTACTGTTTTATCTCCCAAATAGTATCTTCTAGCTTTTAGCTCGGTATCTTTCACAGTTCAATACTTCTCCCACTTTTACTTTTGATTGTACTGTAAATGGAATTGACGTTTTAAATTTAAATGTAGTCAAATGTATCAATCTTTCCCTTGTGATTTGTGCTTTTTTATATCTTACTGAAAAACTCTTTCCCTAATGCCATGTTATAAAAATACTTGCCTATTTTTAAATAAAAGTTTCAATGTTTTGTTTTACTCATTTGGTCTTTAATCCACTTAAATTTATTTTTCTGAATGTTATGAGATAGGGACTCATTTCATTTTATTCCCTATGGACAACTCACTGTCAAGCCTCATTTTCTGAACAGTTCATCTTTTCCCCAATGATTTGTAATGCCACTACTTCTGTCATATAGTAAATTTCCATTTATGTGTAGGTCTGTTTCTGGATTCTTTATTCAATTTTTCATTGTTTATTTATCTCTCCCTAGGCTAATATCATGCTATTTAAATTATTATGCTATATATACACACACACATATATAACACATAGATGTATTATGTGTGCGTATATATAACATATATACAGAACGAGAGAACAGAGAGAGAAATATCTGAAAAGATACATACCAAACTGAAACTAGTGTTTGCCCTAGAGAGGAACTGAAATGGGGGTGGAGGAGAGGGAAGAGGAAGGAATTTTGATGTACTTGTATTGGGATTTTTTTTTATAGGATCCATTGTAGCTTTTATGAATGTAGATCTTCATCTTATTTAGGAAAAGACCTTCTCGCTTCCAAGTTCCTGCTCAGGCATCCTGGGCCCCTGTTTTGCATTCCAGCCTAGCTGCATTCCTGGGTGAAGCCGTGACTCAGCTAAGCGCACCAGGGCCAGGCCATGCACAGAAATTTTGTGCGTTAGTCCAGGCTCAATATCTACCCAGACTGATAAATGGGCAAATCATTTCAGGTCGCTTTCTCATATCCAGCTCTGTTGCAGAGTAGATACCCCACAATGGGGTGAGAATGGGGGTGCAAGCAAAACACAGCTGTATAGGTTGCCTTCTTCACTACCAGTGACTGGTAACCAGCCAAACCAGTCTTGGCAGCTGGGAGGTGGAGATTTCAGGGGAAAGGTTCATCAACTTAATGCACTGCCCACAGCAAAAGGACAAGCTGGGGATACCATCACCAGAAAATTTTTTAGGATAACAAAGTGTTCCCTGCCCATCTAGCAGATTACATGTAGTTTTTCTAGCGATCTTTTTTTAATTTTTTTGGAGGGGGGGCAGTAATTGTAGGGTACACAAACAGAGGGAGCTCTGGAGAGATGATCCATAAACCACAAAAATATATTGAATTTGGTGGGGGTGGGGAAGGAGGTGGGGACAGGCCCAAATGATGTGAACAAACTTCTAAAGAGAATTCCGCGTCACAATTAAAAACTTACTTACTAGTCAGTGGCTTCCTAATAAGAGAAGGAGTTAGAATGTTTTTGTAAAACGGCTGTGAAAAGTATAAAGTTTAAAGTGGACATCTAACCATGCCATCCTAGTTCCAAAATGCCAGATTCCCTCTTCCTTTTATTCCACCCTGAAACAATTTAAAATACTCCTATAACTGGGGGAAAAGGCAAACCATTCTGGGAAAGAAAAAATAGCAGCCACTCTAGAAATCTTCTTCAGAGTTTGGCTAGGATTGTCTAAGTTATTTTTCATTTTCTTTTCTTCTTGGCTGACTTGACAACCCGTCAGGATTTCAGCTGGTTCCGACATAGCAATAGAGATCGTTCCAGAGAAGTTTCATATTCCTAAGATTCCTTAAATTTCTCTTTCTTTAAATTAGGAAATGAGGTTGAAAGAGGATGAAAAACAGCCCAGATTGCACCATTTCCTCTGCAAGTTTCACATGAAGCAAGCTGTGCCTCCCTTTCCCAACAAGAACAGAGAGAAGCAGTTCTGATTGGGAAGTGGGCGGTGGGGGGAGTCTTTGGAGCAGCAGTAGGACTGTTTGTTTTTTGAAAAGGCCCCAGCAGGTCCAAACGCTGTCTGAAAACTTTTTTTAAAAAAGAAGGGGAAAAAAGCTGTGCACAGCTATCTAAAAAAAGCCAATGACGGCACTGTAGACTTCATTCATTCATTCACCAAAAGTTTATTCAGCACCTCTTCTGTGCCAGGCTGTGTCCTAGATGTTGGGGATACAGTAGTGAAGGAAATCAAGTTTCCAGTCCCTTCAGGGGTTTCTATGCCAGGGGGCTGAACATGGGAGAGAGCTCAGGGAAGCCCTTTCCCCTTTTTTCTCTCAACTGGGTTTGTGCTGTTCCTTTGCTTGTTTAGACTTTCCAGTCTCTTCCGTCTGTTCAACTCTGCTGCCCTGCTTTATTATACTCTGCGCCTTTCCCCTTTATAATAACCTGTCCCTTTGTAAACATTAAAGGAAGCTAAGCAGGACCCAAGAGCTGATGAAAATGAGGCTTATGACTCATGGGAGGGTGTTTTTCTATTTTTCATTTATATAATTCTCTTCAAGAACTTAGGTGCCTTTTCTACTCTCGGCCATGCACTGATGTTGCCCTACAAACTCACCAGGGCCCTCGGACATCTTGTTTCCTAAGAAGCTTTTTTTTTTCTCACCCTTCATTTAAGCTATTTCAAAATATCTCCATACTTCTCAAAATTCTGTACCCATATCCCACTCCAACCCCCATGCTTACCTTGTGAAGCTCAATAGGCAACAGTGCTCACATGTCACAAAGAAACTAGAAGCCTCCTGTTTTAACCCAGCTCTAAGAGGGCTTGGGTCGGGGTAGCCCCAAGGTCAAAGAACAAGCTAGGCAAAGAGTTAGACGTGAATTTCAATTAGGACTTAAGAACAGGAGAGGAGATTCCCTGGCCGCTGGCCGTGGAAAATGAAGGTTATGCTCTGCAAAGGGGGCAGGGGAGTGCAAGGGTTTATAAGCGTCTAGGACAAGAGTTTCCGCAGGGTCTCATGACACAGGGGCTTGCTATCAACAGTGATGAAGGGAAGGGAATTTCAATGACATTCTTTCCCCCCTGAGGAGGTCTGATGACGTTTAATGTCTGTTCCAGTCATGCAGGTGGCTACGTGAAATGACCCGCTCTCAGTATGGAGGGGAATCCCAGGTCCTGGATCCCACCTCCATTTCTATTTCCTTCTCCCTCTTTTTCCAGTCTTCCCTCTAGGAAGTTATCAGTATCTACACTTGTTTTTATCGCCCCTCACAAAGGAAGGGTGTACTCCTTTCCTCTACCAGAATTTAGAATCTACCCTCTCCGGGCTTCTCAGGAGTGCCCCCCTTCTTCTTCGTCCCCTCTGTCTCCCCTCCACTAGATCCTTTCCTCCAGCTGAACACAAAACCCCTGACCCCTCCCACACGAACTTCCTGCTAAAAGCTGGTACAGAAACTCATCCACGGATGAATACATTAACAATAATAAAAAGGAACCAGGACAGGCATTACCTAAAGATACTATTAGTCGACTGTTGGATCTTTGGGAATTATCCTCTATGTCTCTCACCTCTTCTCTCATAGTCTACTTTTATCAGCTCTATTTCATAATTTTCCAGTGAAATTTCTAATTTGGCGATCAAGCTAGTCATTCCCAAGTCCTCCTCATTATTTCTACCCAGTCTTTTTATAGTATCTTTGCTCTTATTTTAGGATTGTATTATCTTCTCAAATCCCTGAAACTATTCATTAGAGATTGTTTTTAAAAACAAGTTTACTCCTGTTCACTGAATCATTTCTCTGTCAGTTTTGCAGGAATATTCTCATTACCAGGTGAGAGTTGATGGGTACACCATTGACTTCGCTACCCTGGGCCACTCTCCTCAACTCCAGATTTGCACCTTTAATTGCATAACAAACAACTCTACTTGGACATCCTAAAGACACCTCAAACTGAACTCATATTTTCCTTCAAACTTTTTTCTGTTATCTCAATAAATGATTCCACCAACTACTCAGTTGCCTAAGTTAGAAACCTGAAAGTAATTCTTGACTGGCCCTATTTTTACTCACTTATATTCAATATATTAATTCTTAATGATTCTGTCTCCTTCATATCACTAAGTGTTGTCCCAATATTTTCCACCTTGTTGAAGAAATATAGTTGATATGGATGTTATGTCTGGCATCTCCTCATGCACTTAACCACTCCATCTCAGGGAAGGTAGAGGGACCTATGATTTGTAAATCTGGGAAGGATAAATTGGGAATGCCCAGTTTAGAGCCATTCTTCATCCTCTTGGCTGCTACCTGCCTACAGCAGGGCACATGTGCTAATTCTCCAGGGGTAGTCTTCCTCGGAGGGTATCACAGATTGCCTTCGTTGGGAAGCAGACCCTGAGATGGAGATTAGATGCAGGAAGTTTACTAGAGAGCATTCTTAGAATCAATACTTGTGGAAGTAAGAGGAAGGGAATAAAAAGGTTGGGGGAGGAGAGAGGAAAGGGAAGGGAAGAGATGGGATGAGAATGGAAGGAATGAGGGGAAGGAAAGGGAGAAAATGGAATGGAAGAGCTGGGATGAGATGCAATGGGATTGGATGGGGTGGTGTTCTAGTTTGCCAACTTCTAGAATGCAATATACCAGAAATGAAATGGCTTTTTAAAAGGAGAATTTAATAAGTTACAAGTTTATAGTTCTAAGGCTGTGAAATTGTCCCAATTAAAGCAAGTCTATAGAAATGTCCAATCTAAGGCATCCAGAGAAAGATACCTTGATTCAAGAAGGCCAATAAAGTTCACAGTTTCTCTCTCAAGTGGAAAGGCACATGGAGAACGTGGTCAGGGTTTCTGTCTTTGCTGGAAGGGCATGTGGTAAACACGGTGTCATCTGCTAGCTTCTTCTCCAGGCCTCTTGCATTATGAAGCTCCAGGGGCATTCTCTTTCATCTCCAAACGTCACTGGCTGTTAGACTCTGCTTCATGGCTCTCATCATTCTGTTGTCCTTCTCTGCTCTCTCAGCATCTCCAAAAGTCCCTGGATAGTGGACTCTGTGGTTCTCTTGGCCTCGTGGCTCTGCTTGCTCTGCTGTGGCTTTCTCGTCATTCTCAAAAGGCATTCTCCCCAAAAATGTCTCCTCTTTTATAGGATCCCAATAAACTAATCAAGACCCATGTAGAATGGGTGGAGACACGCCTCCATCTAATCAAGTTTAATACCCACAGTTAATTGAGTCACATCTCTCTGGAGATAACCTTATCAAGCTTCCAACATATAGTACTGAATAGGGATTAGAAGAAACCATTGCTCCCACAAGAAAAACATGGCTTTTCTAGGGTAGATGAATCTTTTCAAACCAACACAGATGGGAAGAAGAAGGAAAGGGATGTGAAGGGAACAAGACTGAGTAACGGGAGAAATTGAGCTGAGAGTCACTCTCACTAAAGGCCTCAACAGGCCCTTGGGAAGCTCCCACCTGGGATGACCTTCGGAGTTGCCTCAAATGGGCCTAGGAAGCCCAGCCTTCACATTCCCAGTATGACCAATCATTGAACGTGGGCCATCCCAGGAAGGGAGTGTGATTATGGGCACAGTGGCTCTCTCAGCCAACACCAGCCCTAAGGAGGGCTACTAACTGAGGATGTCTTCTAGCAGTGTTCCCAGCAAACAGGGGGATTAAGTCCTTTATTACTGAAGGGAATTGCATTTGGCTCTCACACCCAAGCTATGATCTCCAACTTTGCTTTTATCAGCAACAAAGGGCATGTTTTGGACTCCATCTGTTATTCCTTTGTTTTATTGCTTAATTTTCTGAGCTGAGGCTGGGATGAGGGATGCCAATTACATCTAATACCTTCTCGTATCCTTATTGTCACTCCCCAGATCAGGCCACCTTCATCTCTTTCCTGGACTACAGCTGCAACCTCCCACCTGGCTGAATGACCTCCTCAGTCTTTCCTATCTCTAATTTTTTCTTCACACTTTGGTCAAAGGGAGATTGCAAAAGCACAAATCTGGTTATCTTTTTTTTTTTTTGTATGGGAAGGCAATGGGAATCGAACCTGGGCCAACAGTATGGCAGGCGAAAATTCTGCCACCAAGCCACCATCACCCACTCTAAGACTACCTTACTTCCAGGCTTAAAACCCTTCTCTGCTTTCCTATTGCTGCCGGAGATAATAAGGCCTAACCTTCTTATCAGGGCTAAGAAGGCCAATGTCATTTGGTTTGAAGTTACCTGTCTAGCCTGATTCTTCTTACACTCCCTTATTCTCCTACCTGTCTGCACTTGATGCTTCAGCAAGAGAAAAGTACTTGCATTTCTACCAGCAAGCAAACAGTTTCCTGATTTTGTGCTTTAAACAGATTCCCTCAAAAATACTGAACTGTATTGAACTATTTTCTTGCTTGTTTTCCTCATTCAATTGTAAGCTTTCTTGGAGCAGGCACACTTCCCTGTTCTTATAATAGACATTCAACAAATATTAAATGAATACGTAAATATATCTGGAAAGGATTTAAGGCCTATTACATGTTTATTTATTGGCAATAGCTACTAAACATATAGAAGAATGTTCAGCTTTACTATTAAAAAGACACTCTGAAACAAGGAGGTATACTTCTTCACCCAGAAATAGCAAAGTTATGATAATACTTGAGGCTGGTAAGGGTGTAGTAAAATTGGCACTCTAATACTCTGCAAGTATCAGAAAAGTATTTTGGCAATATACAACAAGAGTTTTTATATGCTTGAATGATGTGCCCTTATAATTGTACATTTAGAAATCTATCTAATCAGAGACAGAGGTAAAATGAATGTACAAAGTATTCACCATATCATGTTTTTCTATTATACTTTTGAATTGTCCATATCTATAATGAATATGTTTTAATTTAAAAATCAGCAAAAAGTTAATAAAAGGCTGGCAGGGTTAGAGTTAGGATTGCAGTTTGTAGGTGCCAGCCTCAAGGACAGTCTAATGATCCACTTCCTGGAATTCACACCTTTGTTTAGTTCCCTACACATTATACCAGAGTTGCTGTGTGACTAGTGGAATGTGGCAGAAGTGACAGCACGTCATTCCCAAGATTAGGTTATAAAAGACACTATGGTATCCATCTTGGTCTCTCTGTTTCTCAGATCACTCCCTTTTGGGGGAAGCAAGCCGCAAAGTAAAAAATAGGCCTTTTGCCAAACCACACGAGGGAACTTAGAAGCAGGTCCTCCAGCTGTAGTCAAGCCTTCAGATGAAGGTAGCCTCAGCTGGCACTTGACTGCAAACTCAGGAGACCTTGAGCCAGAAATACCCAGATAAGCTCCTTCTGGACTCCTGATCCAGTGAAACTGTGAGATAACAAATGTTTGTCTTAAGCCATTAAGTTTTGAGTAGAGTGATCAATTGATCTGGTTTGCTCAGGACTGAGGGGTTCCTGGGTTCTGTGACTTTCAGTGTTAAAACCATAGAAGTCTCAGGAAAACAAGGTTTTTTAAGTCACTCTAGATATTTTTAACAGCTTTATTGAAATATAATTCACATACCATAATATTCACTCATTGGAAGTGTAGAATTCAATTTTTTAGAGTTGTGCAATCATCACCACTATCCAATTTTAGAACATTTTCTTCACTCTAGAAGATTAAACCCTTTAGCGGTCATCCTCCAATATCTCCAATTCCCTCCAACTCCTCACCAGCCCTAGACAACCATTAATCTGCTTTTTTTCTCTGGGAGTTCTAGTTCTGAGGGTAATTTACTATGCAGCAATAGATAATTCATTCAGAGCTATGGGTAATAGGATGAGGGATGAGTTCTTTTTCATTATTATTTTTAAAATTTTCTACAATAAGTGTATTTTTTTTTTTACATGGGCAGGCACTGGAAACAAACCTGGGCCCACAGCATGGCAGGCAAGAACTCTGCCACTGAGCCACCATTGCCCAAATTCTATATCCTTTTTTTTAGGGGGGAGAGGGGCAGCAGGTATCGGGAATTGAACCCGGGTCTCTGGCATGGCAGGCAAGAACTATGCCTGCTGAGCCACTGTGGCCTGCCCTATATTTTCATTTAATATCAGGAAAAAAGTAGTGAAATTCTGATTTATTGAAAAGGTGATGTAAGATTTCATGGAAATCTGCTGGTTTGGCCTGCCCAGCATCCTTCTCCCCTCTGTTCTTCAGGTACCAGCATTACACCTTTCCTCTGGAGATGTGCCTCTCCCAACTCAGGTGGCTCTGATGTGGCTGCCAATCAAAGGACAAGGCAGATAAAGGAATCAGGTCTAGAATGGTCAGATTTTTTCTGCCAGTAAATTTATACTTTTTTTTTTAAACAGGCTTTGTTTCTAAATCTCTGTAACCTTCCTTGTTCCTGTACTTCTTTTTCATCAATCGGTAACTCCTTTGATTCTGTAAGCTATTCCTACTTGGCTCCATAAATCTCTTCTTTATTGAAGCTAGTTTCTGTTGCTTGCAACAAAAGAATTCTGACACAAATAATAAAAACCATGGTGGGGGTGGGGTCAGTTACCCTTCAAAAAAAAAATCGATAACTCTACCACTCATAGTTAGAATCATGATGTTCATTTTATGTTTAGATTTTTCAACCTACCTTTATATGTGCAAAAATTTGAAAGGTTTCCATGAGGAAACTTAAATACATGTTATTATCCAGTGCTGATATATCATACTTCATTAAATTTAGGTCTAGTGGTTGGATATTTGGGTTGATCTTCATTTTTATTCTAGCAGATATATGTTTAAAGTGAACACATTCACAGCAAGTTTTGTGCTTTGGTTAAATTATTTCTTTCCTTAGGATAAATTTACAAAATTGAAAAATGTATCTGCTAATGGTGTTATCCTTGTTTCTTTCATACATTTGATATGTTGCTTTATAAAGTGAAGGGTGCTTTTGTGCAACAAGTAATTTTCTGTTTTGTACCTTTGAATTTCCATTTATATGATATTCTTAGATCAGACAAATTCAGATGAATGTATTTACTCAGCTATAAATTGTGCTCTGTATTATTAGTGTTATACAGCCATTCATGTGATTACAATTTTTTATATTAACTTTTTATTGAATACAATATACATAAAGAAAATGGCACGGATCATAAGAGTAGAATATTTTTTGCTGTTTTATTTTGGGGTACATGGGCCAGGAAACAAACCCAAAAGGGGTAGAATCTCAATGAATTTTCATAAAGTGAACATACCCATGTCACTGCTATGAAGGTTAAGGAGTAGAACGTTACTGGCATTCTAGAAGTTCCCTTATGCTCCCATCCATAATCTTGACATTTATGGATGACATGAATAGCATCCATGTCATTGTGTGTTAGCAGTAGTTCACTCATTCTTATTGCTATGTAGCATTACATTCTACAGATATACCATTTGTGCTGGTTTGAGTCTGCTATATACCCCAGAAAAGACTATGTTCTTTTAAGCCATTCTTGTGCGGCCAGGCCTCTTGTGGGTGGGATCTTTTAATTAGATTGTTTCCGTGGAGCTGTCACCCACCCAATTCAAGGTGGGTCTTAATCCTTTTCTGGAGTCCTTAAAGAGAGTTCACACACAGAGAGAAAGAGAACTTAGAAAGAAAATGTCCTAGAGAGAAAGAGAATATAACAGAGAAAGAAATGCCCAGAGACATTTTGGGAGATAGCCACTGAAACCAGAATCAGGAGAGAAGGGCCAGTAGGTGTTGCCAGGTGCCTTCACATGTCAGAGGAATCCCGGATGTTAGCAGCTTTCCCTTAGAGAAAGTATCTTCCTCTTAAGGCCTTAATTTGAACATTTTTGTGGCTTTAGAACTGCAAATTTGTAACCTAATAAATCCCCTTTGAAAAAGCCAATCCATTCCTGGTATATCGCATTTCGGCAGCTTTACCAAACCAAAACGCCATTATTTATCCATTCTACTATTGATGAATACTTGAGCTGTTTCCAAATTTTTTGGCTACTACAAATAGGACTGGAATTACTGGGTCATAGGTTATGCACATATTGAGTTTTCTTAATACTGCTGAACAGTTTCCCAAAGTAATATATCAATTTATATTTCCAGTAGTGCAGGAAAGTTTCAGTTACTTCAAATCCTCGCCAATATTTGGTATTTTCAAACTTTTTGATTTTAGACATTCTGATAGGTGTATGATGGTATTTCATTGTGATTTTAATTTGTACCTTTTCATACATTTATTGGATTTTTTTGGATATTCTTGTTAATGAACTACCTGTCAAATCTTTGTAATATGGCCATAATCACAGTCATATTACAGAATATTTCCATTATCTCCAAAAGATCCCTTGTGTCCTTCAGAAGTCAATACTCTTCTCCTACCTCCCAACTCTTGGCAACACTGATATGCTTTCTGTAACTATGTCTTTGTCTTTTTCAGAATTTCAATAAGTGGAACCATTTAGCAAGTAGTCTTTTGTGTTTTTTTTTTTTTTTTTTTTTACTGAGAATAATGCTTTTAAGATTCTATCCATGTAATTTCATGTATCAGTAGTTCATTTCTTTTTATTGCTATATAGCATTCCATCATACAGACATACCACAATTTGTTTATCCATTCCCCAGTTGATGAACATTTTCTTGCTTCCAGTTTTTGGCTCTTATGAATAAAACAGCAATGAGCATTCAGTACAAGTCTCTGTATATACATATGTTTTAGTTTAGTTTAGTTTTGTTTTTACTTTTTAATATTCTTATTGAGAAATTTTTATACACACACATTCCATACATGGTGTACAATCAATGGCTCACAATATCATTATATAGTTATGTATTCATCACCATGGTCATTTTTTTGAACATTTGCATCACTCCAGAAAAAGAAATAAAAAGGGAAAAGAAAAAAACTCATACATATCATACTCCTTATCCCTCCCTCACATTGACCACTAGTATTTCCATCTACCCAGTTTATTTTATTCATTATCCCCCCTATTATTTATTTTTTAAATCTATATATTTTTACTCATCTGTCCATACACTGGATAAAAAGAACATCAGACAATCACACAGTCACATTGTAAAAGCTACACAGTTATACAATCATCTTCAAGAATCAAGGCTACTGGAACACAGCTCAACACTTTCAGGTGCTTCGCTCCAACTACTCCAATATAACGTAAACTAAAAAGCAATATGTATATAATGCATAAGAATATTCTCCAGGATAACCCCTCAACTCTGTTTGAAATCTCTCAGCCACTGAAACTTTATTTTGTTTCATTTCTCTCTTCCCCCTTTTGGTCAAGAAAGCTTTCTCAATCCCATGATGCTGGGTCCTGGCTCATCCCAGCAGTTCTGTCCCACATTGCCAGGGAGATTTAGACCTCTGGGAGTCATGTCCCATGTAGGGGGGAGGGCAGTGAGTTCACCTGCCGAGTTGGGTTAGAGAGGGAGGCCACATCTGAGCAACAGAAGAGGTTCTCTAGGGGTGACTCTCAGGCATAATTATAAGTAGGGTTGCCTTCTCATTTGCAAGAATAAGTTTCTTAGGGGCGAATCCCAAGATCAAGTGGTCTATTGAATTGGTTGTCCCCACTGCTTGCAGAAATATTAGGAATTCCCCAGATGGGAAAGTAGAATATTTCTTCCTTTCTCTCCAGCTCCCCAGGGGGACTCTGCAAATACGTTTTTATTCTCTGCACAAATTACTCTGGGATATATCAGGGCATCACACTAACGTGGACGAACCAACAAGATCTCACACTCTATTGGAGCATCATACTAATCTGTACAAACCAAGAGGATCTCACACCCTATTCAAGATTCCATGTAATTATTGTATTCAGATAAACTGATCATATAAGTTAAAATAGATAATGCGCTACCCAAAATAAAAATTTTGCACCAAATAAACATCCCTTCCTTTGGTCTCACGTGGAAGTTGAAGTTTTAAAATATGGACCATATCACCCTTTACCCCAAATTCTCATTAACTTTAGTCCTATCCAAATCAGCTTCATTCATATCTCTAATTGAAATCTGATCACTTTTTCAACTTTTTAAACAGTTGCTGTATGGGATAATGCTGACTTTCACAGCTTCAGTGCTCTAACTCAGAGTCTCAGATGTCACATAAATACCCAAAGTTTCAGGGAATGTCACCAGGTTATACACAAATAGCTCAGTATCTCAGAATTTAGAAATAACAGTTACAACTCCTGAATATATGTGACTGATGTAAGAGCTTACAATGAAGGACACTTTACAATAGGCCCCAACCCAATAACTTATGTTCTTGACTTCAATTCTCCATGTTTGTATATTATAGTTAGTCCATATGAGTGAGGCATGATAATATTTGTCTTTTTTTGTTTCTGATATTTCATTCAACATACACTCCTTAAGGCTCACTCACCTAGTTGCATGCCTCACAACTTCATTCTTTCTTGCAGTCACTCAGTACTCCATTGTGTGTATACACCACAGTTCCCTCTTCCATTCCTCGGTCTTTGTACCCTTAGGTCACCTCCATTTATTGTGAATAATGAACACTGCTGTCATAAACACCAGTATGCAAGCGTCCATTCGTGTCCCACTCTCAGTTCCTCCAGGTGTAATACACTTTAATATAAATAATATCAATTGTGTGGGATCCCTGCGACTAATGCCTTACATGAATCTAAGTATGAGGAAACATTAGTTGAACCAAAATTGAGCTACATTATGCAAAATGTATACAAAATGATATAAAATATCAAGGTCATGAAAAAAAGGCTGAGTAACTGTTCCAGATTAAGGACTAAAGCAATAGGACAACTAAATACAATGGATGATCCTGGATTGTATTCTGAACCAGAGAAACATTTCTTTTAATGATAAAGGACAAAGGAAATTGGTAAAATATAAATGTCTGTTGATTAGATTGTAATGTTATATACTGATTTTAATAATTTTATGGTTAGGTAAGTGAATTTCCTTGATCTTTAGAAATATACACTTAAGTATTTTAGGGATAAAGAAACATCATGTCTGCAACTTACTCTTAATGGTTCAGAAAAATAATATAGATAAAATGAAAATGACAAAGCAAATGTGATAAAAATGGAAACATATAAGAAATCTTGGAGAAGGTTGTGTAAGAGTTTTTTCCTCTATTTTTGGAACTTTCCTGTAAGTCTCTAGCTATTTCAAAATTAAAGATCACCGACATTTGGTGAGACAAAATAAGCCAGAAACAAAAGAAAAGAATGGTATGGTCACCGTTAGAAAATGCTTATAAGAAAACAGGGGCCTCGATTGTAAGCTTTTAGAGCAGACACATTAAGTCCGGTATGGTGATTATTTCTGGATTTTGAGAGGTTGTTATATATATGTATATATAACCTGATATTTAGAGATAAGAATGAAGCCGAACAGGTTGGACTTAAAGTAATTCAGAACATATGGGTAAGGAAGACAAGAGTCTATATTTTAGAACTACACATACTCTTTGAGACCAATGGAAGAAAGGTTTATTTGGTCTGGAACTGAAATTTTCTGTAGTGCATAATCTAATTCAACCTATCTGTATAGATCATTTGAACAATTGAAATGCAGGAAGCCCAGAATAAGAAAGAGGACTTTTAATCCTGTATAGATTATTGTAATGCCTGGATATATTCTAGAGTATATTAAGTGGATAATCAAAAAGTATTGGCAAAGTCCATGAAGGGAGGGGAGAAAGAATATGGAATTATTAAAGCTTACCATTAGGGAATTCCCTGATACTGTGTCAAATTTAATGATATTCAAATCAATAAACCATGCCCTCGATCATGAGGCTTACTCTTGTGAAGCTTCTATAGGTAGCAGAGAAACTTAGACTACCTATAGGCATGCCTAAGAGTTAATTCTTGAGGACGTCTGTTGTTGCTCAGATGTGGCCTCAGTCTCTCTAAGCCCAACTCTGCAAGTGAAATCATTGCCCTCCCCACTACGTGGGACATTACATCCAGGGGTGGAAGCCTCCCTGGCAACATGGGAGATGAATCCCAGGGATGAATGCAGACCTGGCACCATGGGATCAACAATTCTATTCTGACCAAAAGGGGGGAAAGAAGTGTAATTAATAAAGTATCAGTGGCAGAGAGAGTTGAGAGGCTACTCTGGAGATGGTTCTTATGCAATCTTCAGGTAGTATGCCTGTTTGAATCTGTGGTGGACCCCAGAAAAGTGATGTCTTTTAATCCTCATTCAATATTTCTGGATGGGAGCATTTTGATTGTTCCCATGGAGATATGACCCACCCAAATGTGGGTAGTAATTTTTGATTAGATGATTTCCATGGAGATGTGTCTCCACCCATTGAAGGTGGAGTTGCTTACTGAAATTCTTTAAAAGAGGAAATATTTTGAAGAAAGTCCCTTTTGTAGAGCCATGAGAAAGCCAGCAGATGCTACCATGTTCACCATGTGCCCTTTCAGCTGAAAGAGAAATGTTGAACATCATTGGCTTTCTTGACCCAAGGTATCTTTCCCTGGATGCCTTAAATTGGACATTTCTATAGACTTGTCTCAATTGGGACATTTTCTCAGCCTTAGAACTGTAAACTAGCAACTTATTAAATTTCCTATTTAAAAAGCCATTCCGTTTCAGGTATATTGCATTCCGGCAGCTAGCAGATTAAAACAGGTGGACCTTCCTACCTATCATAACCTGCCAACCCCCAAACAGACCATTCCAGTCAATCCTAAAGAACACCCAGGGCAATATATAAGATTCCACAAAGGCCCCATGTACTAGAGTAACTTTCCATAAACCTACAACCTCTAGATAGGTCCCTGGTCCAGATAGGTCCTGAAACCTATGCCAGCCTCTCCAGGACATCAGATAGTTCCATCTCCCCACCCCATATTAGTGACAGGCCCTTCCAAAATGAAAAAGTTAGAATTGCCATAGCCCAAACACCCCTAAAGAGAGGGAAGGAAAGATCAAAGGTGATGGTGGAATTATGCATAGAAGACAGGACTTAACAAATGAATATGAATGCTGAATCATTAAATTGATATCTCTTTTAGTCTCCAGTATTTTAGAGCAGCTAGAAGTAAAAATCTAAAATTGTGGAATTGTAACCCATGTCAAACTCTGAAACATGTTCTACAACTAATTGTGGTGCTGTGCTCTGAAATGTGTAGCTTTTTTGTATATATGTTATTTTCACAAAAAAAGAAGGGAAAAAAGTTGATTGTGATGATAAAAAAGTATTTAAGCCCTCTAGCGTCCTACATTCTGGAACAGCTAGAAGGAAAAATTTGAGAGGATCATGTGGTAGCCCATGACAAACTCTGGGATCTGTCCTGTAACCACGTGTTGAAGAGTGCTTTGAAAACTATTGTTTTATTTCTTTCCTTTGCATATATGTTACACTATACAATAAAAAAAGTTAAAAAAAAAAAAAAAAGTATTGCTAAAGTCCCCTGAGGAATGGGAAAAAATATGGAACTATTAAACCTTACCATCAGGGAATCCCCTGATACTGTGTCAAACTTTAGGGATACCCAAATCTATAGGCCATGCCCTCGATCAGGGGGCTTACTCTTGTGAAATTTATATAGGCAGCAGAGAAGCTTAGACTACCTATAGGCATCCTAAGAGTTACTTCTGGACGACCTCTTTTGTTACTCAGATGTGGCCTCAGTCTCTCTAAGCCCAACTCTGCAAGTGAAATCATTGCCCTCCCCCCTACGTGGGACATGACATCCAGGGGTGAAAGTCTCCCTGGCGACGTGGGAGATGACACCCGGGGATGAATGCAGACCTGGCACCATGGGATCAACAATTCCATCCTGATCAAAAGGGAGAAAAGAAGTGTAATTAATAAAGTATCAGTGGCAGAGAGAGTTCAAATAGAGTCAAGAGGATCCTCTGGAAGTTGCTCTTACACAAGCTTCAGGTAGACCTTGCTACCTATCATAACCTGCCAACCCCCAACCAGGACCATTCCAGCCAATCGTAAAGAACACCTAGGGCAATATGTAAGATTTCACAAGGGTTCCATGCACTAGAGTAACTTTCCATAAACCTACAACCTCTAGATGGGTCCCTGGTCCAGATAAGTCCTGAAACGTACCCCAGCCTCTCCAGAACATCAAATGGTTCCATCTTCCTACCCCATATTAGGGATAGACCCTTCCAACATGAAAAAGTTAGAATTGCCATAGCCCAAACACCCCTAAAGAGAGGGATGGAAAGATCAAAGGTGATAGTGGCATTATACAGTGAAGATAGGATTTAACAAATGAATATGAATGCTGAATCTTTAAACTGATATCTCTTTTAGTCTCCAGTATCTTAGAGTAGCTAGAAGTAACAACCTAAAATTGTGGAATTGTAACCCATGTCAAACTCTGAAATATGTTCTACAACTAATTGTGGTGCTCTGCTTCGAAATGTATAGCTTTTTTGTATATATGTTATTTTTCACAAAAAAAAGGAAAAAATGTCAATTGTAATGACAAAAGAATATTTAAGCCTTCTAGCTTCTATATTCTGGAGCATTTAGAAGGAAAAATCTGAGAGGAGCGTATGGTAGCCAATGACAAACTCTGCGATCTGTCCTGTAACTACTTGTTGAAGAGTGCTTTGAAAACTATTGCTTTTTTATTTCTTCGTTTTGTATATATGTTATACTATACAATAAAAAAAGTTAAAAAAAATTAAAGATCACCAAAAAGAAAGTCCTAGTTTGCTAAGAGTCTCTAATCATGAATGAATGTTGAAATTTATCAAATTCCTTTTCTGTATCTGTAGGGATAATCATATAATTCGTCTCCTTTATTCTTTTTTTAATTGGGTATACAATATGGCTGTTAATGTCAAACCAACTTGCATTCTTGAAATAAACATACGTTTTAGATTATATATTATGTAATTTGTTTTGTTGATATTTAACTTATGATATCTTTTTTCATCTCTAATAGAGACTGGCCTGTAATTTTCCTTTCTTGTAATGATCTTCTCAGGTTTTGGGATCAATCTTATATTGGCTTCATAAAATGAATTGGTAGGCCTTTTTATTTTCTATTCTCTGAAAGAGTTTATACAAAGATAATGTTATTTCTTTCTTAAAAGTATCAAAATAATTTACTGGTGAAGCCATTGGAGTCTGGAGATTTTTTGTGTGCAAATTTAAAAATACATATTCAACTACTTTAATAAATGTAAGACTATTTGAGTTTTCTGTTTATTCAGGTGTCACTCTGTGTAAGGCAGACTGCTCTAGAAGTACGTCTATTCTGTCTTAATTTTTACATAAAATTGTTCAAAGTGTTTTCTCTTCAATATGTGCCTTTTTTACATGTGTGATCAGTCTTATTAAGGATTTTTCACTTTTGTTATTATCATTGATTTTTCTCAATTGTACTTTCTTTTTTTACTTCATTAATGTTTCTTTCTTAATGTTACTATTATGTATCTTATATGTCCTTCAGGCTTGTCTCTTTTATCGAACTTCTTGCAGTAGACACTTAAGTAATTTTTTATTAAAGCTATACATTTCAACCTTCACCATTATAAATTTGCATCTGAAAAGTTTTGATGCATCATATTTTCATTATGATTTAGTTAAAAATATTTTTCAATTTGTATTGTGATTTCTTCTTTGACCTATAGATTACTTAGAAGTGTACTGTTTAATTTCTACGTGTTTGGGAACATGCTAGTTACTATTATTGTTGATTATTAGTTTAATTCCCTTGTTTTCAAAGAACATTTTCGATATGATTTAAATCTTTTGAAAGATTATGAAGCTTGTATTATGGATCAAGTTACTGTCATTTTCAGTAAAAGTGAAAGTTCACATGAAACAAATGTGAATTCTGTAGTTGTTAGGTGAGATATTCCATATGTATCAATTGTGTTAAGTTTCTTAGTCATATTGTGAAATACGTATTCTTACTAATTTTTGTCTTCTTGTTCTATCAGTTACAAAGAGATGTGTATTGAGAATGCCTTCTGTGATTGTGGATTTGTCTATTTTTCCTTTTTTTTTGCTTTATGTATTTTCAAGCATATTGATAGTTGCATAAAAATTTGGAATTGTTTTATCTTCCTGTTGGATTGATATTTTTATTATTATGAAATTGCTCTCATGATTTCCAATAATGCTTTAATAGCTTTCTTTTGTTTAGTGTTTGTCTGAAATGTCTTTTTCTGTTCTTTTACTTCTAACCTTTAGGGGTTATTATGCTTAAATTATAACTCTTTTATATTTGTAAGAATCATGAGAGAGTGTTTTTTTTAACCATTCTGACAATGTTTGTATTTTAATGAAATAGCGCCATTTACATTTTCGGTAATTAATGATAATGTATATTCATAGCTAGCATCTTACTACTTTAACTGTTTGTCCCACTTGTTACTTGCTCCTTTTTATTTCCTTTCTTACCTTCTTTTTCACTTAATTGAACATTTAATTTTCTGTTTCTCCCTTTTATTATTAATACATTATTTTCTTTATAAGTACATCCATTATTCTCTTAATGGTTACCCTAGACGTTACAACATGCAATATTAACTTAGTAATACAAATTAATTACTATAAATGAAGTACTTTTACCACTTCTAAAATGAGGTTGGAAACTTAAAAAAATTCTCATCTCATTAGCTTTTGCCTATTTATTATAGATTTTGTATATCTGAATATTACATATATTTAAAATCTCACATCATTATTGTTTTGTACAATCAACATTCACTTAGGTTTAACATTCCTACTTTCTCTTAGTTCTTCATTCTTTCCTGCATTTTCATATTTCCATCTAGAATCATTTTCTGTCCCTATGATCTGAAGAATTCTCTTTATTATTTCTTATAGGGTAGATATGATGGTGACAAATTATCTCAATTTGTTTGACTACAAATATCTGTATTTTATTTTCATTTTTTCAACAACATAGTAACCCATTAGAAAATCCTGAGTTGGCAGTTATTTTCTTTCATCACTTCAAAGATGTCATTTCAATGTATATTGGCTTCTATGATTCTTGTTGAGCAGTCAGTTGCAAATGTGATTGCTGTTCCTTTGCAGGGAATGTGAGTCTCCCCACCCACCCCACCTCCAGATCCTATTAAGGTTTTCTATTTGTGTTTACCTTCCAGCAATTTTACCACAATGTGCTTGGCTATGAATTTTTTGTTTGCATTTGTCCCACTTCTTGGCTCTGAGCTTGATGTCCTGTATCAGTTTTGAAAATGGGGTTAGCTATTTTATCCAGTCTCTAAGATATCCCAAAGGATCCTCACTTCCTGGCATTCATACCCTGTGTGGTCTCCTTATACTGAATTAAGGATGGTCTTTATGACCAACAGAGTATGGCATTAGAGATAGTGTGTGACTTCTGAGGCTAGGCCACACAGAGCCTTGAGGCTTCTGCCTTGTTCTTTTAGACTGCCCACTCTGGGGAGAGCTAGCTACCATGAGATGAAGATGCTCAAATAACTTTGAAGACGTCCACAGGGAGAGGAACTGAAGTCTCCCAACAACAGCCATCAGTATACGGCTGTTTCTGTGGCTGACATTCACCTGCAATCTCATAAGAGACCTTGAGCTAGAACCACCCAGCCACTGTTTTCAAATTTCTGACCCATAGAAAAAGTGAGATAACAAATGTTTACTGTTATCTTAAGCCACTAAGTTTGGGGTAATTTGTTATGTAGTCATAGGATACAGTGATGGTCTCCTTAAATACTGCCAATGGCCTCATATAGCTCTTTTACCATATCCATTTTTTTTAACGTTTGCTGTGTGTCTTTCTTTAAAAATGTTTTTATTGAGAAATTTTCACAACATACAGTCCATACAAAGTATATGATCAATAATTGCTCACAATATCATCACATAGTTGTGTATTGATCACCATGATAATTTTTTAGAACATTTGCATCACTCCAGGAAAATAAATAAAAAGAAAAAACTCATACATACCATACCCCTTCCCCCTCCCTCTCAATGAGCACTAGTATTTCCATCTACCCGATTTATTTTATTCATTGTCCCCCCCTATTATTTATTTATTTTTTATCCATACTTTTTTACTCATCTGTCCATACCCTGGATAAAAGGAGCATCGGATAAAAGGAGCATCAGACACAAGGTTTTCACAGTCACACAGTCACACTGTAAAGTGAAGAGACTCGAGATGATTTGTCTTACTTCAGAGAGGATTTATTTTAGTGTTTCCAGGCAGGTATATTAGAGACATATCGTCTAAACTCAATAATGGGTTGAGTTGTTCTAAAGCTTTGTTTCAGTCTACATAAGACTATTTTCAGTTTTCCTTTACTTGGAGGGTGAGATCTGGGTTAACAAGTCCTTTCTTTTTGGATGGTTCTGATCTCCAATTTCTGTCTCCCTATCACCCTGAGATTGCTGAAAGCTGTACTTAGCTTCTCAGTCTGTTAGCTGAGAAGAGATTTCTTATCTCTCTAGCCCTTAGCCAAGTCCTGGCTGTTTTGGTCTCCTTATATGCCAGTTTTTGTCTCCCCAATCCCGGGAGACTTTTGGAAGCTCTGCTTATCTTCTGCTTTCTGATGAGCTTTCTTCTAGGCTTTTCAGTCCCTCATTCCCCTATTACTTATAGGTTGTCAAATGTTTCAAAGTAAAAAGTAATGTAGAATACTGAGCTCTCCTCAATATGTTTCCTTTCTCTTCAGGATCTTGGTCCCACAAGTACTGGCTTCCTAGGTAGTTCTTTCATACTTTGAAGCAGATGTTTTCTTTTATTTTTCCACTTTTTCAAGTTTGGTTTACAATCAGCTGGTCTTTTCCAAATGGATGTAAAATCACTCTTTCAAGTTATTTAGAGCACGAACATCTATATTATAATATCAGAACAATGAAAAGTGCCATCAATTAAACTAACGGCTTGGGCAAATAGTCTTAAATGTATCAAATTATCTTTGGAGATTTAAATGTATCAAATTATCTCTGGAGATTTTAAGTTTTGAAGACTCTTGGTCTTCAGTTACACTCAACATGGGGCAGTACTGCAGCAACAGATGGAAAAAACAAATTCAGTATCAATTTATTCAAAGCTTCAGATTATAATAAATTATTTGAACATAGCCAGTTTTATTTTGCCATGTTTTAAATAATATTCTGTGACATAATTTATGCTAGCAAATATGTATTAAAGAACATTTATAAAAAACCCTAGAATGAGCTGAGAATTAACATCAAGGGATTGAGAGAAACTTCTCGACCAAAAGGGGGAAGAGTGAAATGAGACTAAGTGTCAATGGCTGAGAGATTCCAAACAGAGTCGAGAGGTTATCCTGGAGGTTATTCTTATGCATGAAGTAGATATCACCTTATTGTTCAAGATGTAGTGGAGAGGCTGGAGGGAATTGCCTGAAAATGTAGTGCTGTGTTCCAGTAGCCATGTTTCTTGATGATGATTGAACAATGATATAGCTTTCACAGTGAGACTCTGTGAATGTGAAAACCTTATGTCTGATGCTCCTTTTAGCTACTATATCAACAGAAGAGTAGAACATATGGAATAAAAATAAATAATAGGGGGAACAAATGTTAAAATAAATTCAGTTTGAAATGCTAGTGGTAAATGAAAGCGAGGGGTAAGGGGTATGGTATGTATAGTCTTTTTTTTCTCTATTATCATTTTATTTCTTTTTCTGTTGTCTTTTTATTTCTTTTTCTAAATCGATGCAAATGTACTAAGAAATGATGAATATGCAACTATGTGATGATATTAAGAATTACTGATTGTATATGTAGAATGGAATGATATCTAAATGTTTTGTTTGTTAATTTTTTTAATTAATAAAAAAAGTTTAAAAAGAAAAGAAAAGAAATGCATACTCATTATGAAAGTACTCAGCCAAAAAATACAGGAAGGAGACATTTGCAAATCACCCTGTATCCCATCATCTCAAAGAACCATCATTAGTTCTTTAGGTGGCTCTCATTCCAAATAGTGTTTTGTGCATTAACAGGAGATTTAAGAATGGATATTAACGGATTTTAATGTAAGATGCTACTGTTTAAATTAAATCAATCACATTTCCTAGTACTTAGGTTTAAATATAGGAAAATAAACTAATGTAAATTTGACTGTATAGTTGAAATTGCAATAAATGTTTCTTCATTACCAGAGAGTATAATTTCCTAAAAGTTTCCTGTAATATTAAGAAAAGGTGTTGTAAGAACATTAAAAAATCAGTATCGTTATTTTTTTTAACTACTTTTGCTTTTTAAATACTGTCATTTGATCCTCTGCAATAAAAGAGAAAACTGTTTACGCGAATTTCTCCCTACCTCACTTCTCTAAGACTTCCAGTTTTCAGTTCTATTGTTATTTTTGGTATTTTCTAAGGTTTATGACATATTCATTTTGTTTTGTAACCATGATTTTCACAATTATCAAATATTAATTTACAAGGTAGAAATAAATGCATTATTCCTAGTCTATTGATCACAAAAAAAGAACATTTATAATGATAAATACACACACACAATGCACTTAAAAATTTTCATCTCTTAATGAAAACATTATATGTCTGAATCCACAAAATTGCAGAAACTATCCCTGTTGCTTCGGTTTTTGGACTATTGCTTAGTCCAAAACTAAGTGACTTAAAACAACACCTATTATTTATCACGATTCTGTGATTTGACTGGGTGGTTCTTCTATCTTCTGTGAAAACAGAAACCCTGGAACTGGCTAAATGATCCAAATGCCCTCCCTCACATGGCTGCCAGTTAGTACTAGAAGCTTCACTGGGGCTGTCAGTTGGTGGCCTCAGATTTCCTAAGGCTTTGGCCTGAAACTAGCAAAGCATCACTTTCACCACATTCAATTGGTTTAAACAGATAACAAGGCCATTGTGCTGGTTTTAAACCATTATGTACCCCAGAGCAATGTTCCAATCTTCACCCAATCTTGTGGGGCCAGACCTATTGTTTAGGGTGGAAATTTTGATTGGATTGTTTCCATGGAGGTGTGATACACCCAATTGTGGGTGTGACTTTTGATTAAATTACTTCCATTGAGATGTGGTGTGCTCAATCGTGGGTACAACCTTTTTAATTAGATGGAGGTGTGACTCTGCCCATTCAAGGTGGTTAGTTTACTGGAATCTTTTAAAAGGAGAAACATTTTGGAGGAAGCATAGATGTTTGGTGTGCTGACAGAGAGAGCAGATGCACACGAAACCCAGACATTTGGAGATGCAGAAAGAAAATACTCCCAGGGAAGCTGTTTGAAACCAGAAGCCAAAAACTCAGCAGGTGCCAGCCACATGCCTTCCCAGCTGACAGAGGTGTCCTGGACCCATTAGCCTTTCTTGAGTCATGGTATCTTTTACTGGATGACTTAGTTTGGACATTTTTATAGCCTTAGAACCATAAACTTGCAACTTAATTAAAAAGTCACATTGCATTCTGGCAGCTTTAACAAACCAATACAACCATATATTTCCAGAATAACCTAAAACATTCTGCCTCCAAGATTCCTAGGGAACCAATACTCAGGTTCAAGGATTACCATATTTCTTTATTTTCTAAATTGAATTAATTCTTGCTCAACCTTCACCCTCCTCTGTTGTCAGAAAAAACACAAACCAGAAAACTTGAGGATGAGCTCTTGTTTTCATTATTTACAGCCTCCACTGAAATGCTCATTATCTGAACCATCATTATTTAATGGATGGTAGCTGCCTCCACTACTTATAACATCTATTCATGCTAAACAGAGCCACTGGGACTTCTGTCAAGGAATCCATAGTCATTGTGTTTACTTTCTGTCTCCAGGTATCCTTGCTGGAATCCCTGTCAGAGACCTTTACTATTCTGGTCTGTTATTTGGGAGTGAGCCTACGTCCTCACCATTTATGGAAACTGCCTACTGTCTGGCCCTCTCCTTCTTCTGGGCTTGAGAAATCAAATTCTTCTGGGGTGTGCCAGTTTGAAACTGTTTTGTACCCCAGAAAAGCCATGCTCTTTAATCCTCATTCAATATTTTTGGGTGGGATCATTTTTATTAAGTTGTTTCCATGGAGATGTGACCCACCCAATTGTGGGTGGGACCTTCTGATTAGGTTGTTTCCATGGATGTGACCCCCACCCATTCAAGATGGGTCTTAATCTGTTTACTGGAGTCCTTTAACAGATAGACATTTTGGAGAAGGCTTCAGAGCCCAGACAGACAGAGATGTTTGGAGATGTAGAAAGAAAATGTGCCTGGGGAAGCTATTTGAAACCAGAATCCAAAGGACCAGCAGAAGTCAGCCACGTGTCTTCTCAGACTGGCCTTTCTTGAGTCAGGGTGTCTTTCTATGGATGCCTTACTTTGGACATTTTTATGGCCTTAGAACTGTAAACTCATAACATAATAAATTCCCTTTATAAAAGCCAACCCATTTCTGGTATATTGCATCTCCAGCAGCATTAACAAACTAAAACATGGAGTCAAACCATTCTGCTTTCCTTTGTGCTCTTCCTAGTGCAGATAACTGAGGTTTCCGCCTCCTTGGACCTAGGCTCTAGAAAATCACCACGTCTTAACCCTCTCCTAGGGCAAGGGAGGCCCTACTCACTTTCAAAAGAGAAGGGGAAATACCTCTTGTTCTTCCATAATGAGCCCAGTGAAAAGGAAAAAAAAGGCAGTTTCTCAATCAACTTATCGTGCCATACCTATTAGTATATTCCTAACATTATATTAGGTTTTCTGGTCTTACCTTAGAATCCTACCATAATTAATCACATTATTTCTGTGGGAAATTAATTCTAAGTTACAAACATTTAAACTTCTAGGAACTTTGAGAGTCCAATACATTAATAATATTCTCTATATAATACATCTTTCTTGCTTCTCTTTATTTGGGAAAAAGGAAAAACTTTAGAGACCAATGATAAGACCCACACTTACAACAGGAATACTCTTTGATCACTTTGCTTTAGGGTTCTGTTTCAAAATTAGCACATACAAATGAGGGAATATATGATTTCTCACCAAATTTCAAGGCAGTTTTATGCCTCTGATTTTCTTCACCAGAACAAACATGACAGAGATGGAGGGTAGATAATAATTTTCAGAAACATACCCTTTCTGATATGCACTGCAAAGTTAAAAATGCAGCCACAGTACAGATGTTTTTAGAGCTTAATTTTGGGAACTATATTTTGGGTGATGCAGCACCTAGGCCAAGAAAACCACGAGATGGTGGTCTGGTTTAATAAAACATTACAAACATCCATTAGGAACATCCTCGGGGACTACATGGTGGCGGTTTTGACCCAGGCCACAGCAATTTTTGCTTTTGCTAAAAGTAGAAGCTCAGATTCCTAAATTTACATTGTTCTTCAACATCTAACTTTCAATTCTGAGGAGGGGGCAATACAGTCCAGAGCTTTTACCATTTCCTATGCTCATTAGCTTTCATCCCATACCAGCAATAACTAACCATTCATGATGAGGTTTTGAGCAAACCCTTATTTTAGGTGGTTGATTCAAGCACCAGGCACTTTCTACAAAATGTACTAAGATTGAATTGAACTCACAGTGATTTTTTTTCTCCAAAATCCCTTCCTGATACCACAGGTGGAACAATAATTATTTAAACAAAATTTCCCTGGGCCATTATTTTCATGTCTAGTTAAATAAATCCTGGCGTGAAGGCAAAATGACATAAGGTTTATTAGTATGTGGTGATGTGCTATATCATAAAAGCAAATGTTTTCCCAAAATAATTTATGTTTGGCCTACAATCATTTGGAAACTAGAAATGATCTATAAAATAATTCTGTAGTCATAAAATGGGTTTTTGAAATCTGCTTTTCCCCATAAGAGATCTTCCATATGTAATCATTCAAGAGCTGATTATCTAAAATGTGTAATACACAAACCATTAGTTCTTCTTTTCCCTTCTGCTGCTTGATTTTTGGTCATTTCACAGCTCATTAGTAGTCTCTCTTTGGGAAAATAAAAGTGATTACAACTCAAACTAGTATTTTCAACTTTTCTATATAACGGCATTGTAGAAAAAGTTATAATTATTGGTCAATATATCACTTTCTTTGATAAACATCTGGTTAGGCTCTGTGGGGCACTGGGAAAGATTTAAAGAAGTTTAATACATTGTCCCTGCTCTTAAGGTTTCTTACAGCATAATCGGAGAAACAAAGTTCATGTACAGTAAAGTCCAATACTTAGCCAGGCAATACATACTTACAGAACACCACGAAAGAAGTCTGATCAAACAAGCATTACTGTACAAGAAAACTTTACAGACCTATAGGGATTTAGAAAAGGGAGGGCAGCAGATGGACTAGAAGGTCATCAGGGAAATTCTCAGTAAAGATGGGAGTTTTCAGCTAGATCAAAGAATGGATAAAATTTCAACACAGGAAAGAAAATTTTGCACAAAGCAAAAGACACGAGAAAAGCTCAGAATTCCAGAGAGCAGGGACCATCCATACTTTTAGATGAAATATTTTAAGCAGAGTATAGAGAATCATATAACAAACTTTCTTGTTCTATCTACTTAGTTTTGTTAATTCTTAACTTCATGATATGTCCTTCATAGCTACTCTTTTTTTCTCCTTGCTTCCTTCCTTCTTTCCTCCCTTTATCTTTTTAGTAAAGATACTATACAGATTTAACTAAAGCCTACTCTGTCATTCTCCTTCTTCCTCAGTGGAGGTAACAACTCTACTGATTTAAATTTATCATTACCATACATATTTTAAAATATCATATTAACAATACTTAATATATTTTCATGTGTTTAAATTTAATGTAAACGGTACAATACTTTATGTATCTTCTCCCACTTGCTTTTTTCACTTAATGTCATATTTTTGAGACTTATGCATATTTTAGTTCTAGCTAATACTACTTTAATTACTATATAGTATTCACTGTTTGATTATACAACAATTTTAACTATTTTGTTTGTTTAACTATTCTCAGTTTGATGAACATGTAGGTGGCTCCCAATTTTTTTTCCTGTTATAAAAAATGTTTCAGTGAACATTCCTTTACATGTCTCCTTATGCATTTAAGGATGAATATCTTCGGCATATAAGGAGAAATAGAATTGTTAAATTGCAAGATAAGGGCATCTTTAGTTTTAATAAATATTGCCAAATTAAGCCTTCCAATTTAAACTTTGTATCAATTTATACTCCTCCTAGAATGTGCAAGATCTCCTGTGTCTACCTTATCTTTCAATTTCTGATGACTATATCACAGGCATGGAACTACCTGAGTACCTGGAGTCAATTTTTCCTGTAAACTGGTTGTCTGTGAAGGTGAGGCTCAGTGTTGAACCTCTTACTATGACCCAACCCAGCCCAAAGTGGGAGAGCAACCTCTGGGACAGAGTTAGGGAACAGCAAAGAAAGAGAGGTGAGGTGGTTGAGGATTGGGGGCACATTTTATATATTTTTTAAAATGGTAACATATATGCTACTGAAAACATCCCATTTTAACCATGTTCAAGTATACAATTCAGAAATTAACTACATTCAAAATGTTGTGCTACCATTACCACTATATTACCAATTTTTTTCATCATCTCAAGCAGAAACTTTTTTTTCAGGGTATATTTCTCCTTTTATTTAGGTTTTATTCAATTTCTCTGAGCAATATTCTGTAGTTTTCAGTATATAGGTCTTTCATATCTTACGTTACTTTAAAAAAATTTTAATTGTATAATGTAACACATATACAAGAAACAAGAAAAGTAATAGTTTTCAAAGCATTCTTCAACAAGTAGTTACAGGACAGATCCCAGATTTTGTAATGGGCTATCATATGATCCTCTCAAATTTTTCTTTCTAGCTGTTCCAGAATATAGGAGGCTAGAAGGAATAAATATTTTTTTATCGTCACAATCGACTTTCTTATTTTTGTGTGAAAAATAACATAAATACAAAAAAGCAGTAAATTTCAAAGCACAGCACAACAATTAGTTGTAGAACAGACTTCAGAGTTTGGTATGGGTTATAATTACACAATTTTAGGTTTTTACTTCTAGCTGTTCTAAGATACTGTAGTATAAAAGAAATATCAATTTAAGGACTCAGCAATCATATTCATTGGTAAACCCTACCTTCTCTGTATAACTCCACCCTCACTTTTGATCATTCTATCCCACTCTTTAGGGATATTTGGACTATGCTCATTCTAACTTTTTCATGTTGGAAGGGGCTCGTAGTGATATGGGGAAGGGGGATGGAACTAGCTGATGTTCTGGAGAGGCTGGGCCCTCTAAGTTTCAGGATCAAATAGAAACTTTTATTCATTTTTGCATCTTTAATACTCAGTAATCAAACCTCAGTAAATGTTAAATTGAATGGAACTAATTATAAACCTAGATCTGCTTCTGACTTTTACTTCTCAAAGCTTCAATTTTCCTATCTGTAAATTATGGATGATAATAATTCAAGGAGCTCTTCCAAAGATAAAATAAGATACAAATGTGAAATATTTATAAACTCTAAAGAGCAATGCAAATTAAGTTATACAAGATTAGAAAGCTGCTTCTGTGTCATGACTTCTCAGATATGACCAGACAACATTTTAGTAACTAAAACACATGGTCAGATTTCTCATTGGCATTTCTCTAATAGTTCTAATATATCCTGGGGCCTCACAAGCCTCAGATTCTGCTCAAGAAACATATAAGGGCACACAGCAATTGAAAAGTGCTATTTCAATCTTTACTTGCAGCTGTCAAAGAACATCAAAGAACTCATTCATGGTAAAGAGTCCTACTTCTTGAATCCCATTGTGCTCTCTAGTTTTCAAACACAAACCCTCAAACTCTTTCTCTAATCCCCAGCTTATTGGGCCTTTGTTTATTTTCTACCTTCTCCCTTTCTGCCAACATTTTAAAAGATTGACTTAGCCCCTCTCTGGTTAAACCCTCTCCCTTCTCTTTTCACTTTTCCACTATCCATCCTTAAATTCCAACCACAAATATATCAAGGATAGGCTGGAAAACACTTGCCTGGGAGGGGAGAATGAATATTCATACCTTAATGACTCATCCCACAGCATTCATTTTTGTTGTTGAAATAAGTAATATTATTTTCATTTTGACTTCCATATTTCAGTTGCTGGCATTTTAGAAGCACGTTTACTGACCAGGTGTAGTATGTATCATAAGAGGGAGAGAATGAGACTAGAGAGATCAATGAAGAGGCTCATAAACTCAGATTGCACTCAGGTCACATACATGGTGTTTCGGGTTTATTTGAGTGCTCTGGGAAATGCTCTCAGGTAAAAGGATACATAAACCCTTTGCACTAAATATTGGCATCAGCAACATAAGAGTGTTATATTTTGAGGTTTTAGAAGTTTATAAAGCATTCTCAGATATTGGTTCCCAATTTACAGTATTGATGTTGAGACAGAGATGAAATCATCTCCAAGCTTATCCTTAAAAAAGGGCTATTTATGAACTTCATATAGGACCCAAACATTTTATATAAATACGTTTATTTACAAACCACTGTAAATAAAATATAAGGCGGCAGGGATATTTTCTTGAGTTTCCTTATGTTTGTTTCTGTTATGATGAGAACAATTATTCTATGATACATGTCAAAATTATTCTAATATCAAATGCTTAGCTGGGAAAGTTCATACTAGCAGGTGAGTCCTAATATGAACATATTTTAAACAGAATCTTTCAGTTACCCAGATGATCAGGTCCCAAGCTGAAAGTCTGGCTTTAATACTGAGGAGAGGCATCCCTTGACCTAGATGGGTTTTGCTACAAGTACAGACCCAGCATGTGGATCTGTTTCATGAGGCAGAGATACAGCCAAGTTGAGAAATAGGTTACCTTCTCATCCACCTTGAGCTATGGACAGCAGGGAGGGAATAATGGAAAGCTCTTGGCATAGTAATAATTTAATCTGAATTATTCCACTTAGTTTCATTTATTTATTTATTTATTTATTTAGGCAGGAGGGATGGTGGTGCATGGTCCGGGAATCGAAACCAGGTTTCCCACATGGAAGGCAAGCATTCTACCACTGACCAACCCATCCACTTAGTTTTATTTCTAGATTTTGTCTGTTTTGTTCATGGAAAACTTCAATCCAGTTTTAGATCAAATTAGTGGATTATTTTTTCCAAAGAGATGAACTTTCTAGATCTATGAGTAGCTTTTTTTTTTTTTTTACTACAGGTTTTGTGGGAAATGGGGAGAGTCTTCTAAGAAACAAATGGTAACAAGGAGTAAAGCTTCTAATAAAAAATGTAGCATAATAAGATGCAGGACAGTAGCCTAGTCTGTAAATACAATGTATGTAAACATATTTGTTCTGGGCTACCTCAGTCTGTCCCAACAGTATTGTGGAAACAGGGCTCATCTAAGGGGAATTCCAGGCTTGGTATTACATTAAAAGGAACCAGGGAAGTACTGTGTTCTGGCCTATCAAAGGATAACAGAAAAATATAATCAGAAGTTTTATAAATCATATTAACTCAGTTATTCTTTAGTTTGTCTCTCATCCAGCATGTATTCAGCCTACATCAACAGTCTTCAATAGCTTGCCGTCTATTTTTCACACAGCCTGTATCCTCCCAAGGATTAGCTGAGTCCAACAGCTACCTATAGCACAGGCCAAGGAGCACTCCCTCTTGAAATCCTGACTTCCCAAGAAGATATGAGGCTCTTATCAAGATAATCCATTTGTCTTTACAAGTTCTCACTTGGTAGTAATACTAGGTAAAAGGCAGTTGGTGCTCTATGGTGTTATATCTGCTTTGTGATGAGAAGATGCTATCTGGTCTAAGTTGCTGGCAATGCAAGAACTTTATAGTAAGTTATATGAGACCGGTTTCTTATTCCTGGCACTTTATGACAGTATAAGCTCAAGAACACCTGTAATGGGGTGCATGGGTGGTTCAGCGGTTGAATGCTCACCTTCCATGTGGGAGACCCAGGTTTGATTCCTAGACCATGCACCAAAACAAACAAACAAACACAAAAAAATACCTGTGATGATGTGATTCAGGGGGCTGGTGTGGAGCAACTGAGTTTTTTCATGATGTCTCTGGATCAAGAACCAGGGGCCAAGACGGAGTTGAGGATTATATAACCATGGATTCTAACCTGATTATAATCATCATTATAATCTGATGGCATGCCCTGGAACTGGGCAGTACAGTGGCTAGGAGTTTGTTGTGACTGCTACTGTATTAAAAAATAAAGGTTTAAATGACAATACAGCTCTTATACTAAGTTGTTATAATCCCCCTCATAATCAATTACATTTGAAATACAAGCTTTATTCTTTCTGATCTTTTTTTTTTTTTTGCATGGTCAGACCCTGGGAATTGAACCCAGGTCTCAGGCATGGCATGCAAGAACTCTGCCTGCTGAGCCACAGTGGCCCGCCCACAAGCTTGATTCTTAATGCCAGAGTCTAGAAATATATTAATAAATTGTGACCATGTGAGAGGATCCAGATCAGATATCTGGAGATCATAATGTATGATGAAAGTTGCAGAGAATCTGCAAAAAGCTATAACTAAGAGGAAGCATGATAGCAGAAGAGGGAATAAGTTAGCACTAACCTCCATAATGACAAATCCAATGATACTTTACTGTCTCTTCTTCCTCAGTCTTTCTTTGGCATTTAATACTGTTGATCATTCTCTCTCTAAAATTCTCTCTTTTGCTTCATTAACACCATCTGTGCCAGTTCAATCCTTTAAGAAGCAGATGGGGAGGCAGAATTAGAATTGCAAAGTACTTCTCTGTGGAAATACCCAAAAGGATAAGGGGGAGAAGGGAGCAGGAGTAGAGCGAGACGAGTCTCAAACTGCAATATTGGTCTTGATACCTGTGGAGAAAGAAAGCAAAGGAGGAAGGATTGGGTAGGAAGAGGCTCAGTCTGCAGGACATCTCAGAGAAAGTCTCAGGCTAATGGGAAGCCCCAGCCAGTGCAAAGATTTCCCATGAGATGAATCTGCACTGGGCCTGCATACGTCATCACTGCCTGAAGACAGGGAGACCTCCACATGAATGCTACGATGGATTCCAAAGGCAAGGTGATTGGAGTCCATCCATTTTTCCTCTGAGAATTCATCACAACCCACAATTTCAAAAACTACCATCACCACAGATCAATGCTCACTCCATATGTTAATTCAGACCACCATTTTCTCTCACCTGGATGACTGTTTCCTAACTGCAAGGGTCTCCAAACTGTTTTATCTCATCTATGTTCTTTACCACCTGTCTTCAGTTCATTCTCCACAACAAGGCTAGTGTGGTAATTTTAAAGCACAAATAAGATCATTCCATTCCTGTGCTGAAAACCCATCAATAGCTCCCTTTTGTTCTCGGAAAAAAAAAAGAATCAAAAATCAAATTATTTAATACATACATCTTCATTGAACTGGTCTCTGCTTACTTTCTGCCCTCTGTATGGAGTATATCTTCTTGCCTGGCTAATTCTTCACATGTCTTTTAAGACTTAGCTTAGATGTTCCTTCCCTTGCAAAGACTTTGATAACCTGCAAATACTAGATTATGTGTCCTTCTCTATCATCCCAGAATGATATGATAAAGGGATATGCTAGTTAGGTGAAATCTTTGTTGCAAATCTATTAGGGTAGTAAAGGATAGTAAAACATCTTTTGAGTGTTGAACATTTGGTAGTAATAAGAGAGACAATTTACACATATCAGAATTTCTCTCAAGGAATGTACTACGTGAGATACAAAGGAATACTTTGATAATCAGTTTGGTGGAGCTGATGGTACTTCCAAGGGACATGCTAGGCAAACATTCCCAATCCAGCCACCCATACACCCAGCTCAATCCGAGGCATCTGGAAATGTGAGACCATGTTTGCTGTTGTTGATGTCACTATGACTAGAAGCAGTATTGATTTTTGGGGTGGTGTGGCGCAGGGATGGTGTGATGCATTGGGAAAAACCCACACAAGGAATAATTTTCTACCCCAAATATTAATACTACCTCCAATGAGTAATACTGTGCTAGGAGGTATGCAAATCTGGGAGCAGAGTTGAATTGCTCAGAATAACAGAATGGAGGCTCAGAGCTGACACCTGAGGGCTTCCAGCTCTATCCATTCCCCATGCAGAGCTCAGCCTCACCTATAAATAAATGTTGAGTACACGTTTTTAAAAAATATTAGTTTAAGAAAATAATAAATATGTTTTGCTTTGAAAAAGAGCCAAATTATTAGCCTATGCTGGTTTGAAGCCATTATGTACCCGAGAAAAGCCAGGTCCTTTAATCCTCATTCTACATTGCTGGATGGGATCTTTTTGCTTGTTTCCATGGAGATGTGACCCACCCATTTGTGGGTGGTAACTTTTAACTAGATGGTTTTCATGGAGATGTGTCTCCACCCATTCAAGGTGGGCTTGCTTACTGGAGCCCTTAAGAGTGAACCATTTTGTAAAAAGCACACAGCCAGAGACCTTTGGAGATACATAAAACGCCCTGGGGTAAGCCACTGAAGAAGCCTGGAGAGAAAGTTAACAGATGCCATATGTCTTTCCAGCTGAGAGAGAAACCATGAATGTCATTGGCCTTGAACCAAGGTATCTTTCCCTGGATGCCTTAGTTTGAACATTTTTATAGACTTGCCTATAAAATTCAAACATCTTCACAGCCTTAGAAGTGTGAACTTGTAACTTAATAAATTCTCCATTGCTGGTATATTGCATTCTGGCAGTTTTTACAAACTAAAACATAGTCCAATATCTCCTTCTGGCTCTGCCACCTGTTATAATTATCTTGTAATTACCTAAAAGTTTGTCTGTATCCCCAACTTAAGTTCAGGGATCATGCCCTATTGCATCACTAGAACCTAGTATAGTATTGAGCATATGATATATGCTCAATACATATTTCTAATTATGACTTCCCAAATCTAAATAACGGCCCTGAAATATTTGCTTAGCTTCAGATCCGCATTATTACTAATTTCACATTTCGTTTTTGAGCTTCTCAAACTCAACAGGTACAAAACAATCATCTATTTTGACCCAGCCCTAAAACCCTCCTCAAATTAACCTGTTTCCCCTATAAGGGCAAATGCTGTCATGATCCTCCCATTGGTCTAAACCAGAAGCCTGAGTGTCACCCTTGTCTCTGCCCGCTTCCTCACCGCCCCCAAGCCTGTCAATTCCATCTTCTAGTTATCTCCTGACTCTATTCCCTTTTCTCTGCCCTCAGTACCACCTGCCTTAGTTCAAGGTGTCTTGTATATATTGTAATTGCTTCCAAAAATCTCATCTCTATCTTCATACCTGTGACAGTCATCCTCTAAAACATGTTAAAATATACTGAAAATAATAGTAATACTTTGAGGGCTTACTCTGATGCCAAGTAGCTGACTTTTGTACGAATTGTCTTGTTAACTTCATGTTGAAATGACTTTCCAACATCCTTTAGTCAGGGACAGAGGCAAGATTTAAGACTAGGTACCTGTTCTGGTTTGCTAACTGCCAGAATGCATAACACCAGAAATGGATTGACTTTTAATAAAAGGGGATTTATTTTGTTAGTTCTTCAGAGGAAAGGCAGCTAACTTTCCACTGAGGTTCTTTCTTACGTGGAAAGGCACAGAATGGTCACTGCTGGGCTTCTCTCCAGGCCCCTGGGTTCCAACAACTTTCCCCAGGGCGACTTCTTTCTGCATCTCCGAAGGCCTGGGCTGAGCTGCAAGTGCTGAGATGAGGAATGCCGAGCTGCTTAGGCTGTGCTACATTGCGGTCTCTCATTTAAGCATCAGCCAATTAAGTCAAACGTCCTTTATTGCAGCAGGTATGCCTCCCAACCGACTGCAGATGTAATTAGCAACAGATGAGGTTCACGTACCATTGGCTCATGTCTACAGCAACAAAACTAGGTGCATTCACCTGGCCAAGTTGACAACTGAATCTAACTACCACAGTACCCTGTCTCAGAGATGTGCTAGCCTAGGTTATATAACCTACAGGATCTCTTTGTAGCTCAAATTCTTAAGCACTTTCTAATCCAACTGACATATAAGACTTTTTATGAGCCAGTTTCCGACTCTTTTTTTTTCTTTTTTTGTATGTTGTATGACGAGGTCACGTTTCATTATTTTTCCATGTGAGTATCCTGTTATTGCAGTACCATTTGTTGAATTTTTGTTTTGCTTGTTATTTTGGGGGGATGTATATGGACTGGAAATCGAACCCGGGTCTCCCTCATGGCAGGCGAGAATTCTACCACCAAACCAACTTTGCACCCCCCAGTTCCTAACATTTTAGTCTTGTTACTATCATCTCTCTATCCCTGTGATCAAGGCATATGCAATCATCTGCTACATGTGCCATATTGTTTCATATACATGCTCATGTCTGATTCCACTCTCTTGGTGAATGGTCTGGTTGTAGTGAGTCTATTTTGAGTGAAGGTTTTCCAGTATTCATTTTCAAGAGCTACTGGTGTATTGAAAATGAAAGTGGAATGATGAATGGGTAGGACTGAGGCTGGTAAGCAAAAGAAGTGGATCCAATGGGTTTCAGACAAGAGGTCTTGAGAGTGGAACTGGGACCTGATACGAAATCATAGAATCCCTAAGCCAGAGACTCATGTGGGATGGGCTAATAGAAAAGTGTTCTATATATGTTGACAGTTGGGGGTTCCTGTTCCTCTTACCCTTTTTGCGTTCCTTGTTGTGTGCTGCTTTCACAGGTGGGTACTTTAAAGGGCTGGAGCTGAGCCGCCAGCTTGGATTATACCACCTCACCCTTGTGTGGCTAACTCCAATGTATTCTTCAAATTTTGGCTTTAGTCATTTTTCAGTCTTCCTTCTGTCTGCATAAATGTCCCTCTGTGATTTTCATAGTTTTGTGAGACCCTAATCTCCTTGAGGGCAGGCACTGTGCTTTTTCTTCTCTGTATTCCATACCACCAACAATCACTGGCTCAAAAAACATTACAGAGAAGCAGAGTTCAGCTTAGTATAAGAGAAAATTTTTAAAAGTATATTGTACAAAAGCAGTATGTAGACCAGAAGCTAAGAGTTCCAGCTTTCCGTGTGAACTTCAGCAGCCTAGCCTGTTTTTGCCTCATTTTCTTCATTCATAATATAGAGATAATAGGACCTGGAACTTCAGGTCGTTGTGAGAATTAAATGAATTAATACACATGAAATACTTGGTTCAGTTCCCAGTACCTTATAAGTTTATGGTAATGTTAGGTATTAATTTTTTTTTTATTTTTATCATGGTTATTTACTAGCACAATCTCACAATGAGGTGAACGGCTTTGGAAAGCAAGGAATTTCCTTTCACTGAAGGCATTCAAGCAGCAGTAAATCCAGGAGAGATACTATAAAAGCAGTTCTTGAGTTGGAAAGATTAGATGACTTCCAAGGATCCTCTAATCACAGGAGAGGGAAATTCTCCGATTCAAAGAAAGTGTGATCATTAGTGTTACTTTGAGCAAAGTTGAGTGTTAAAACTGATTAAAAATAACATTGGATTTGTCTCTGTGTATGTTAAAAAGAGCAAAATATTTGATTCTCGATGAGTGGTTAATTGCAAAAGCCCTTTTATTTATGTTGTAACCCATTTGGTGAATCAAGCCTTTAAAGAAAAATCAATCTCTTTTCAAAAGGACTAGCTTCACCCTGCCAAAATGGAACAAACAAAACTTTTAAGCACAGTTCCAACCCTACCAAAATGTCTTTTTTTCCTTTTAAAGAAGTCCATTAGTGATGCAAAGGCGAAGTTATCTGCACAGATGATAATCCCAGCAAACAAAACAGTGAAACCATTAGACCGTTCTTGGGGGGTATTTGGTCCCAAGAATTTGGTCTTCCAGCACTAAAAAGGCAGAGAGCAGAACTGGTTCTGTGGGCAAGTTGAAGGGGGGCCTGAGCTGTGGGCTCAGGCATTTGCCTTCAACAGGCAAAAGAGGATCCTTAGCCATGAGTAACATTAGAGTAGGAGATTAATTCGCAGGAAACCCCAGCCTTAAGGTTGATACATCTAGAAAAAAATCCAACAATAAGTACTCCTAAAACAGTAATTTAAGTGATACTTTTATATTACTGATGCTTTAAAACAATTACAAATTAGACCATTTAAAGGCTACTTCTAGTAGATAGAGGGCTTTTTCCCCCCAAACATCTTTTAGTCAAAAAGGATTGAAAAAGATAAAAATGTATGAAGCAATTAAGTGCAAGTACGTTGCTGGCTATTATTTGATTATACTTTTATTATCTTTTAACAGGTTTGAGGAGACGTGGTTTCTCAGGAGCCATCAGGCATTAGACAACAGAAATGGTCAGAAGGCGTGGTGCCTCAGGGTATGAGGAAGGCATTTCTGAAGCAAATATCCAAAGTGGTACGGTCGAAGTGACCATTATCTAGTTGATTCACGCTTTTGGAATCGCCTC
The DNA here is from genome assembly GCF_023851605.1 of Tamandua tetradactyla. NCBI lineage: Eukaryota > Metazoa > Chordata > Mammalia > Pilosa > Myrmecophagidae > Tamandua > Tamandua tetradactyla. The sequence goes on along the minus strand of NC_135343.1, from coordinate 10,734,430 downwards.
GTAGGCAGATTATTGAGAAGAGAAAATTAACCCGCCCTTATCGACATGCTTTCTTGGAGCTCGGGTCTGCGTCGTTCGGACGCGAGGCTCGCAATCTGGGTGTGAGGCAGGGTGGAGCTTTGGGTAGGTACGGTCCCACACAAGCTTCCGGATCGTCACGTGTGTGCCCTTCAAGTGCGGGAACGCAGCCAGCGCACGCCCCACCCTCCAGTCCCGGCCACCTCGCCTTCGCAGGGCCGCCCGACCGCCTGCACAGCCCCGGCCCGGGGTTCTGGGAATCCATTCTCCTCTGGGGACGGACGTCAGTCCCTGCTCTGGTTCTGCGTTCTGCCTGTCGCCCACGCGTCCCACGCGAGACGGCAGCCGGCCGCTCGGCGGGTTTCGCCCCGGAGCATCTCCACGCCCCCTCTCCCCACTCCGCACGTCCCCGGGCTGCCCTCCGGGCCTGCCCTCTTTTGCTCCTTGACAGACCAGTTCCGAGGGCCGGAGTGTCAAGTATCCGAGCAAGCGCAGCTCGCTTTTTTTTTTTGCGGGAGCAGGAGGGAGCGCCAACAGCCTCCCTCCAGGGCATGTTGGATGACCCCTTCCCCGCAGTCCCAGAAAGACCGTGGCCCTCGGCTGTGTCCTATGTATAGATGCTTCTAAAAGAAAGTTGGGGACAAGGGTTGCCTTACGGATTAACACTACATTACTACCTGTCAAGGGCTGGGAGCAGGTACGGCAACGTCAAACTTTCGTCGTTAAGGGAATACTTTGCGCCCGTCCTTCCTCGGGCAGGCAAACCCAATGTGGCCCGGCGCCGCGACCGTCCGGCTCGACCCCGCGGCTCCCCAGGCGGAGGGGACTCAGGGTCCGGCATCACCCGGACGTGGCCCGGAGGCTGCCAGCCGCGCCGGAGCGCGCACGGGGCCGAGCGGCGCGCGGGGCCGAGGAGCGCTCCCTTCGGGATCGCGGCTGCGCAGTCGGTCCCAAGCCGGGAAAAGGAGGGGGAGGGTGGAGGAGTCGGAGTAAGGGGGAGGGGGAGGAGCGGCGAAGGCGGAAGCCATGTTGGAGTTTCATCCAGAGCGAGGGGCTGCGAGCGTTTTCCTCTCCCCGTGGGTGTGACACGGCTTCGGCGCGGCGGCGGCGGAGGGCTGCGGGGGGCGGGGACGGTTAGGCCGGGCGGCGGCGGCGGCGGCGTGGAGCCGGGCGATTGTGACCGCCGGGGGAGGAGGGGGCCGGCCGCGGCTCCCACTCTCCGTGTGGCCTCCTGAACGCCCCCCCTCCCCTGCCGGGAGGGAGGCGGGGGGCACCCGGGGCCCGCCATGAACCCCGGCTTCGACCTGTCCCGCCGGAACCCGCAGGAGGACTTCGAGCTGATTCAGCGCATCGGCAGCGGCACCTACGGCGACGTCTACAAGGTAGAGGCGAGGGGCCGCGACCCACCGCGGGCAGGGCCGGGGGGCGCCGCCGAGTCTCGGCGTCCGAGTCCGCGCTGCCGCTGCGCGGGAGACGCTGGCGCCCGGGAGAAGTGGGCTAGAAAGAGGAGCGGGCGGCCAGGGCTCCGCTGCGTTGTATTGAACAAAGAGCCAGACGCTTAACCTCGAGACCTCCGAGTCCTTACCTGCGGTCTCCTCTGGACGCGGTTTGTGCCGCCTCCCCTCGAATGCGCGTTCACTGGGACAGGCGGAACGGGTGCGGGCGGCTCTGCTCCGCAGCCGGTGGAGAGAGGGTCTGGGCGGGTGTCGCCTTCAGGGTCAGCGGGGGCTTGGCGTTTGTCAAGCCTGCGTGTTGCAGACGGACCTGGGCTTGTCGGCTGTCGGTTGGGAACTGGTGTCCACCAGGCCTGGTGGTAATTACTGCACTTGGGCAACGTCCATGATAGCCCCTCAGCCGACTTTCCCCTCTTAGCATTGCATGGCAGTTTTTTGTTTTTTCTCCCCAATTAATGACTTTCTTCTGTTAAAGAGGTCTAGTTAGTATGGTTTTTTTGGAGGAAAGCAAGTTTGTTTTCTCCAAGTCGAATTGGGCTATGATGCCATATTAAACTTGTTTTTGTCCGTGACACATAGGACTCGGCTTTTTTTTTTTTAAGCGAGTTGAATACTTGGGAAAGGTACTGGTTTGACATGGCTAGAATGCAGAGTCCATTAGCAATCCAGCATTCCTGTTGTAGAGGGACTACTTCTAAATGTGGGAGGATAAATTGCCCTTCCTTGGCCAGCTCAACTCTTGGCCTCTGAGAGAGTGCCAAGACTAGAGGGGAATAGTGCCAGATGGGGCAGCAGGCTTGATTTAGTCGTGTGTCTTCTTACTGGGAAATCAAGTTGAACTCCTCTTTCACTTAACACCTGAGGATGCACGAAGAAACTTCATTTTACATTTGAAAGCTCAGTCCTAACTTTATTTTGTCCACATTGCAGCAGTAGTTTTTACTTTTACCTTTGCGGTAATGCGTGCGATAATTTAGATATTTAGTACAATACAGCCAGAAGTCTGAGTCAGTCTTGCTTTGTGGATGATTTGCTCTCCGCTGTGGCGGATCTCACCCCTCTTTCCCTTAGACAAATACAGGTGTGTAGATATTCTCATACCTGCTTACTGAGAAGGAACTGCGCGGCTGCACACTGGGGCTGGAACAGTGGAAAGTAGACATGGCCCCAAGTCTTGGAGTTTATATATTTTTTGGCAAGAATATTAAATAACCATTTACATAATTCTTATATTGCAGTTTTTTGTGTGTTGCAAAGGAGGAGAGTGGATTAGGGTTATCACCACATGTAATAGGAGGACCTGATCTTGTGTGGCTCATCACCTTTATGCTGAGATCTGAGAGATGATCAGGCATTGCTCCGGGCACTCGGGGAAGGGAGATAAGCCAGGTAGAGGCTGCACCAGGTGTGAAGGCCGGAAGGAACTGAGAGCTTTAAAGGATTTGAAAGAAGGCCTGCACTGCCCCAGTAGTCAGAGAGGAAGAATGACCCCAGATCTTTTAGGTCTCTTATGTTTTATAAGGAGATTGGATTTCTCAGGACAGTGGGGGGCCATCGCAAGGAGGGAAATTAGAAAGATCTTCCTACAGTAGTATGGAGAGAGGATTAGAGGGAGCAGAGATGTTAGCAAGCCATTGCAGTAGTCCAGGCAAGAGTAATGGTGTTTTGACCATGAAAGAAGTGGCTGAATCTAAGTAGGTGAGGACTGAATGTGGGGAATCTAGTTATACTCACATAAGAAGTTAACTTAACTGTCCTAACATGTAAGCTTTAGGTGGCAGGCTGTATGTAAGTTTTTTTAGAGTTCCTTACAATAATAATTGGTCATGTATATGTACTGTATTTAGAAGAACAGCTGGTAGTTAAGCCACATGATGAAAAAGGAAAAAAAATTAGGGCCTGTAATTTCCTAAGGACATCTAACTGCAGTACAGGTGTAAATTGATTAATCTTGTCATGTGTTTAAAATAATGATAATAATATCTAACATTTATGGAGTGCTTATTACTTGCCAGGCACTGTTTTTTCAGGTTTTAACTTGATCCTCACAGCTCAGTAAGATGGACGTTATTAACTCTGTTTTGCAGTCAAAGAAACTGAGGCATGGGGGGATGAAAGCAATTTTTCCGAAGTTGGTAGGTAGGAAAGCCAAAAATTTGAACCAGTTTACTTTAGAGACTGTATTCTTAACCACTAGGCCACACTATCTTTCTCAAGTCAGCATTGTGCAGATAATGCATTACTGACTTAACAGTGGAGAAGCTGAGGCACATTTAGTTCAACTTCTGAGTTGTAGCCACACTCTAGTAAATGCAGATAACTGTTTTTGTAGTCTGCCAAGTGGACATCAGCTAATAGATGTTAAATCCCTTCCTGCCATCTTCTGATACCAGGAACCCAAAACATAAAACCTCATGTGGTTTTTAGCAATATGCCCCCTGCCTGCTAAATATCCTAAAGCTTAAACTACTTGCTTTTTTGACCATAACATGTTCATGCTATAGATATGTATTTTTCCTTATTTATTTTGCTATTTTAGGTTTTTCTTAGTTACATAAATTGTGTTGGTTAGAGAAGAGTGCATTAGAAGATTTGTTTTTAAAAGCCAATAATATAATTTGCTCCTTAATTATTTGGTATTTAGATGTTAAAAATGGAATTACAGATCAAGTGAATAAGTTAGATACCTTATTATTTATAGTCATTCTTAGAAGACTGGGGTCTTCAGAAATTTTTATTTGAAAACTATCCTAACCAATGATATATGTGTTATATTTAAGGTGGCATGATTTAATTAGAAAGCACTGAATTAGGATGTGAAAGATCTGGGATTTATTAACTATCTATTTTGTAAAATCACTTAACCTTTCAAGCTGTTGTGTTGTGAAAGTATTTTTACCATCATATGCCCTTCTCCTTTTGTGTTAAAGAATTGACTTGAATTTCACCCAACTCATAAGTTATCTTTTAAAAAAAATCTTTAAAATAATCTGTATTTTTTTCTAGGCCAATGCAAATATGATTTCATATGCATTGTTTTAAAGTATGGGAAGACAAAGTGAAAAAAAAAAGTCATACCTTGCTTTTAACTGCCCTGTAACTTGTAGACTTGATCTGTCAGGTGACATCTCTCTAGCAGAGATCACCTAGGGAACTAGGGGTTGACGTTTAAGGGTGATTCGGCCCAGTGAAGCCCTAGGCTTCATGTTTTATGTGTGAGTGCTTTTCTGGAGAGATACGTTTCAGCATTCGTTCAGAAAGGTTCATGATAAAAAAGAAGTGTTGATCTAAACATTTGTTATTTGAAAGAATTTTCTTGGAGAAATTAGTTTACATTCATTGTGCTCTTTTTCTAGGCAGTTTTCAAGTTTAATTTATATTATTCTTACATCTGAATTCTCCATATCCTAATTTTTTTTCTAGATTTATGCTGGAGAAAAGCAAAAGATACTAGAGCTGGAGATAAGGGTAAGGCAAAGGATGTTTTGAAGGTTATAGTCTTAATATGTTTCTCAGGAAATGTCTAATCTTATGGCTTCAGCCTCATCCCTGTCAACAATTCCCAGATCTGTCTCTAACCTTGGAAACAGAAAGGGGAGTAATTTCTCTAGACAGCTTAAAAGAGAAATCAGAACAGGTTATCTCATTTTGCTAAGGATCAGATTTCCTAAAGGATGCACTTGCCTCCAAGATTTGATCTGTATGTGTATTTAGTTATGAAAGCATATGTAATGCATTATTTTGCATTTAGAATGAGTAGTTAATAAATTCTCTCATGAGAGAACATGGAAGAACCAGCACACATTGAGCAGCTATAATATGAACAGAAATGTGTTCAGGACTAATAGTGGACTAGTAAAAATAGCAGTGCTTAGTATTTGGTCTTAAGATATTGTTTTTTTTTTTTTTTGGAAATTAAATGTATATCTACTTCTAGCTATCATAGTTTGGGACCAAAATTTTGTTGGTTTCCTCATTGCTGTCATATAAAACCTCTTACTGGCTGAGAGATTGTTCTAATACTCTGTAATCTGGACAACCAACCTCTCTCTAGTATAGCAGATTGATTAAGACCTGGGTTTCTAGAGTCAGACTGCCTAGTTTCACCACCTACTAGCTGTTTGACCTTTGGCCATTTACTTAATCCCTCTCCTTGTGCCTCAGTGTCTTTGGTTGTAAGGTGGAGATTTTTAGAAAAGTGCTTAGGACAGTGCCGGACGCAATAAGCACTCAGTAATTTTTAATTGCTGTTAATATCTAATAATACTGTTTCGTATATATTTCGCCTGTTCGTGTCCTTCTAACCTCCCCTGCTGCTGCATGCTTCAGCCTCAGGGTTTTTGCATTTTCTCTTTCTGCCTAGAATAGCCCCCATTTCCACTCCTTCCTCCTGGCCCCTAGTTTGTATGGTTTGCTTCCTCATACAGCTCAAATGTCACCTTTTAATGAATCTGTTCCTTACTACCCTATAGAAAACAACATATCCTTATACTCTCTGTCTTTACAAGGAGTGGATCCAGATTTTTTAGGGCCCTCATTATGAAAAAAGTAAATTAGAATAAAAAATTAGATACTAAAGTGTCTATTTATTTGGAATGAAGAAAAGACGTCCCAACGAAATATTATAATCTTTGAGTCAGGTCCCTTTCTTCTGGTCTCTCTTGACACATTTAATTAGAAATATGCCCATAGAATGCTTTCTAACAGCCCCGTGGCTTCAGAACACTACATCTTCCAGCAAATCTCAACACTTGCAGTGGCCCATGCACATGAGGGGGCCTGAATCCGAACCTGAACTTTTGATCTTTCTGAAGTTTTGTTAGCTTCTTAGAAGATCTACCTCTTCTCCATACTCTACCTAATTTTTATCATGGCACATATCACTATATCCTTACTGGTTTATTGCCTGTCTCTCCTCCCTGAGTGTAAATCCAGGAAGCTGGAGATTTTGTTCTGTTCATATCTTCCCACAGCCTAAAAGAGTCCTGACACATACTAGATTCAATAAATATTTGTGAATGAATGAATGAACTTACATGAAAGGATCAAATAAGTGTTCTGCGTCACCTAATCCAATTTAACAACCAGTCTTGATTAAATCACACCTCCAGGGAGATGATCTGATTACAGTTTCAAACATAAAATATTGAATAGGGATTATTCTGCCTTTATGAAATGAGATTTAGATTAAAACATGGCTTTTCTAGGGGACATACGTCCTTTCAAAGCAGCACATACAATATTTGTCTTTTTGCATCTGGCTTATTTCTCTCAACATGATGTCTTCAGTGTTAATCTGTACTGTGGTATATATCAGAACTTCATTCCTTTTTATGCTGAGTAATATTCCATTGTATGGATATACCACATTTTGTTTATCCATTCATTCATTTATGAACACTTGGGTTGCTTTCACCTTTTTGGCTATTGTGAATAATGCTGCTATGAACATTGATATACAAATACCTGTTGGAGTCCCTGCTTTCAGTTCTTTGGGGTATACATCCGAAAGTGGGATTGCTGGGTGTGCTGGCTTGAAGCTGTTATGCTCCTCATAAAAGGCCATGTTCTCTTAATCTGTCCCTGTGGGGGCAGACTTATTGTTGGGTGGGACCTTTTGATTAAGTTGTTTCCATGGAGATGTAACCTAGCCTATTCAAGGTGTTTCCTAATACCCTTGTTGGAATCCTTTCTGAGAGAATAAAAGACAGATGAAACTCAAGAGGGCTCAGAGAAGCTAAAAGAGAACCATCCAGAGGCATTTGGGGAGAGAGAGCCATTTTGAAACCAGAACCCAGAAGAGAAGGACCAACAGAGGTTGCCATGTGCCTTCTTATGTGACAGAGGAATCTCGGATGCCAGCAGCCTTCCTTCAGAGAAGGTATCCTTCTCTTGATGCCTTAATTTGGACATTTTTATGGCCTTAGAATTGTACATTTGTAAACTAATAAATCCGCATTGAAAAAGCCAACCCATTTCTGGTATATTGCATTCTAGCAAACTGAAACACTGGGTCATATAACAATTCTATTTTAAACTTTCTGAGGAAACATCATGCTGTTTTCCACAGTGGTTGTACTATTTAACATTCCCATCAACAGTGTCTTAGGGTTCCTATTTCTCTTCATCCTTGTGAACATTTGTTATTTTCTTTTTTGTTTGTTTGGTTTTTGTTTTGTTTTGTTTTGTTTTTGCATGGGCAGGCATCAGAAATCGAACCCAGGTTTCTTGCATGGCAGGTGAGAACTCTGCCTGCTGATTTGTTTTGTTTTTTAATAATAGCCGCACTAGTTGGTATGAAGTGGTACCTCATTGTGTTTTTGATTTGCGTTTCCCTAGTGGCAAGTGATGTTGAGCATCTTTTCATGTGCTTGTTGTTCACTATGCTATGTATTTTAAAGATTAAATTATAGTTTTCTTAGAGTGAAATGAACAGATCTTAAGTGTTTCAGTTAGAAGAGTTTTGATGAATATAGATATTTGTGTAATCCCTACCTTTATTAAGGTATAGAACATTTCCAAAACCTTAGAAAGTTCCTTTGTTCCCCTTCCCAATTGATCACAATTCCAACTCCCACCCCACCCTCATCACTTCCCTGCCCAGTGTCATTCACTGCTGTGATTCCTTTCACTAAAAAAGCTCCTCTAGAACCTAATATAAATGAATCATGAATGAATTGCCTTGGCACCTTTGTTGGAAATCAGTTTGACGGTATATGTGTATGTATGTTCTATACTTTTCTGTTGAGTTGTGTATACTTTCACTACTGCCTCACTGCTTTGCTTACTGCAGCTTTATAGAAAGTCTTGAAATTGGGTTATGTAAACCCTCTAACTTTCCTTTTGGAATTTTGGAATCAGCTTTTCAATTTATACCAGAAAGTCTAGTTGATTAAAAGTATGTATTTTGAAATAAATTATTATAGGAAGTTGCGAAAATAGTACAGTGTGGTTCTACATACCCATACCCAGCTTCCCCCAGTGGTGGCATCTTTACATAAATAGAGCATTACCAAATCAGAAAGTTGGTTGGCACAATCCAGTTAAACTAGACCTTAGTCAGATTTTATCCATTTTTCATGAGCTCGTTTAAAAATTTTTTGGATAATTCTATGATACTTCATAGATATAGACTAATGGGATTTTTTTTTTTTTTTTTTAACATGGACAGGCACTGGAAATCGAACCTGGGTCCTCGTGCATGGCAGGCAAGCATTCTTACCTGCTGAGCCACTGTGGCCCGCCTGACTAATGGGATTTTGATTGGGATTGCATGGGATCTACTGCTGACTTTATGGAGAGCTTAGATCTTTACAGAATTGAGTCTTCTGATCTAAGAATATGGTATATCTTGTCATTTTTAAAATCTTTCTCTCGACAATGTTTTACCCTTTTTCTTTCTTTCTTTTTTTTTTTTTTTTTATAAATTTCTCCCCTAGCTTTTTCTAGCACCATAAAAGATAACTATCTTAGAATAGTTTTTCTAGATGGTACAGTATCACGTTAGCCCATTTTCACTTTTTTATTTAAAAAAAGTTTACTCTTGGTGTTTGACTTCCTTTGACTTAATCCTGTTCATTTTTTTAGCCCTGACAATATGGACTACTTTTAAACTTGGCAAAAATGTAAAGAAAAGAAGAAAGGAAATGACTACTTACAAAGCTCTCCAGTTTTTATGTTATCTAAAAATTAAAACAAAGTCCTTAGAAATCTGATAATTTTATATGTGAAATACGTAAGTTTTATGTTCATATTTTGCAAAATTCTTAATGTTTTAACTTACTAAAGGCTTGGAAATACATTTAAAGTCTTAAAAAGTTTCCTTCATCTTTAAATGAAAAATAAAGAACCCTGGGCTAGGTTGTTTAGGGGTTCCTAAAGGATTTCTTTCTGATCTTGAAGAGCGTGTATATAGTTTGGGTGAGGAAACAAAATATGCATAAATGGAACATCTAAAGAACATTTCTAAGGCAGTATTTTTTCCCCCTCTCTCTCTCTTTTTTTAAATGAGAAATCTTCACACACACACTTTGTATACACGGTGTGCAGTCTGTGGCTCACAATATCATCATATAGTTGTGAATTCATCACCATGATCATTTTTTAGAACATTTGCATCATTCCAGAAAAAGAAATAAAAAGAAAAAAGAAAAAACTCGTACATCTCATACCCAAACCCCTCCCTCTCATTGACCACTAGTATTGCAGTCTACCCAATTTATTTTACCCTATTATTTATTTATTTATTTTATCCATATTTTTTACCCATCTGTCCATACCCTGGATATAAGGAGCATCAGACACAAGGTTTTCACAATCGCATGGTCACATTGTAAAAGCTGTATTGTTAAACAATTGTCTTCAAGAATCAGGGCTACTGGAATACAGCTCAACAATTTCAGGTACTTCCCTCCAGCCACTCCAGTCCACCATAAACTAAAAAGGGATGTCTGTAGAATGCATAAGAATAACCTTCAGGGTAACCTCTCAACTCTGTTTGAAATCTCTTAGTCTAAGGTAGTATTTTAACAAAATAAAGAGTAATAAAACCTGGCAGATACTATCAGAATTCAATATAAGGGAAAGATGAGTGAGGGTTGATCTGGAAAAATCTGCTTGAAGAGTGAATCTTGACTTGGAACTTGAAGATATGTTGGGTTTGTAGGAAGTATGAGAAAGATCAATCCAAAAGAATAAATATGGGTAAAAGAACTGCTGTGGAGCCAAAGTGGGGGTGAGGGATTCTCAACAACCATTCTATTAATGTAAAGGTCCCTGTTGGGAAATGTGATAGATAATGTTTCAAATATCCAATATACAAGTGAATGCCCTCCTGAAGAATTGGAAACTCATTTGATTTCTAGTATTATCTTTTTCCAAATGCATTTGGGCCACTCTTTTCTTTCTAACCTGCTTGAGTTGCCATTTGGATGATGTTTGAGTTTGGAAGCTCCTGGAATATGATATACCAGAAATGGAACAGCTTTTAAAAGAGGGAATTAATATATTAAGTTGCAAATTTGCAGTTCTAATAAGACCATGAAAATGTCCAAATTAAGGCATCCAGATAAAGATACCTTAACGCCAAAGAAAGGGCCGATGAAGTCCATCTGGGAGGGCACATGGTGATATCTGCTATCTTTCTCTCCTCATTTCATAAGGCTTCCCCAGGGCTGTTTTCTTTCTGCTCCTTAGGTCTATGGCTGTGTGGGCTCTTTTGGTTCTGGTGGCTCTTGTTTCTGGCTCTCTCCAAGTGTTTCTTCTGTTAAAGGTTTCCAGTAACTAAATCAAGACCCACCTGGAATAGGTGGGTGGAGTCACATCCTAATCAAAAGGTCACACTCACAATTGGGTGTGCCACATCTCCATGGAGATAATCTAATCAAAAGTTTTGCACTACAGTGTTTAAACAGGATTAAAATGGCTCTCCCACAAGATTATGTCAGGATTAAAACATGGCTTTCTGGTATTCATAATAGATTCAAACCAGCACATATGGTATTCAGTGAGTTTCCTTTTATTTCTGCCCTATTACCTTGATTGGCTTAAAGGTTATTCATTTTATTTTTGTACTTCTGGTGGTTTCCCTTCCATTTTCAATATTTTTGAAGAGTACACATCATTTATTTGTAGAATGTCCCTCGTTTTAGGTATGTGCACATATGTATGTACACATCCTAATATAAGTTTGTAAGGCTAAAAGGGCTGTGAAAATATTATAGGAAACGATAAATATTGGATAAGAATTTAAGTGAAATATTAGGGTTGGACATAGAGATTTGATAATTGTCTAAATAAAAGTGGTAGCTCAAGCTATGTTGTAGGCAAAAATCACTAAGAAAATGAAGAGAGATAAAACAGGACATAATTTATAGGTATGTGAAACTAGCCAAAGAGAAAAAGAATTGGCAAGAGAAAAGAATATCAGGAAGGTACAGAAGGGAGTTTTAGTTAATAATAGTCAGGTGCAGCAGAGAGCTCCGTGAGGTAAGGACTGGGAAAGGGCCATTGAGTGCAGTTAGAAAGATGTCATTGTTCAGAGTCCTTTTCTTGGAGTAGTGTGCGAAGGATCCTCATTATAAGTCATTCAGAAAGTAAGAGGAGACGGTGACATTTTCTGTAGTGTTTTGTTGAGGAGTTTGATCCTGCTCTTTCATTTCTTTTCCTTCTCTCTTAAGGGTGTTCCTCAGATTTATTGTTTGAGGACCTATGCTGAGCTTTGCACCAGTACTGACAGAAGATGAACAGAATGTGTTCCCTCTTCTCATGGGTATAGCAGATTAGATATGGAGACAGTACTAAGTAATTTAAGTAGATCATTATAACACCCAGTTGTGGGTGTGACCTTTTGATTAGATAGAGATGCGACGCTACCTGCCCATTCCAGGTGGGTCTTGATTAAGTAATGTGGTGCACTTTTAACTATTAAATTATGTGATTCTTGATAGCAATTCAGAAGACCAGGAAATTATTTCAATCCATAGCCAAGTTGCAAAGGCTTTTTAGAGAAGACAAGTTGAAAGTTGGCCTTTAAGTGTGGTTTAGGTTTAAATGGGTGCCTTGGGAGGGCATTGTAGTTGAAATGAATGGTGCAGAGCTAAGACCTGGTGGGTAGGGGAGGAAGCAAGAAGGAAACATGCGTGAAACAGGTCAAACTACATCAAATGCTTGGTGTTGGGCACTAATGGGAAATATTGAATAATAATGGTAACAGTAGTTATCATAGCAGATAATATTTATGGAACACTTATTGTGTGCATGGTTTAAACTAGGCATGGTTTAAAAGAAGCACTTTATAGGTATTCTCATTTTAATTTTCCTTACCTCCTTTTGAGGTAAGCATTGTTGTTATTTCCATATTACACATATGGAAACTGAGGCACAAAGAAGGAGGCTAAGAACAGTCCCAAAATCAAACATCTAGTAAGTGGTGAAACCAGAATTTGAACTCAGGCAGTCTCAGCTCTGGATCCCTTGATTTTTAGTCACTGTGTTTTGCTATAGAGAAGTAGGTGGGACTAGAGTATAGGATGCCTTAAGAAATTGTCTTCAGGGCATAAATTTAATACTATAGAAATAAGGGAAGAATTGAAAGGTCTTTATCAGAAGAGAGACAGTGAGCTACGCAATGGCAAGGATCATGTCCTAGACCTGTGGGAGATGAAGGAGTATGGCATAGGTTGTACAATTAATCCTGAATCTGATATTATAGATTATCTGGAAAATACTGCTTGGGCCAGTCTTAGAATTAAGTGGTAATGATGTTAATAAAAGGACAAGTTTTGAGCATAGATGGTAGTATTATGCTCAAAATTATGCTGAGCAATGGTAGTATTATTCATAGAGATGGGAAAGATGTAAGCAAGATGTGGAGTTAGATTTTGTACAGACTGATAGAGGTACCTATATTCAAGTAGTTTGGCTTCTCCCCCTCAGGAAGTGGTAGATCAGCAGATTAGAAGGGACCGAAAGGACATGTAGTACAGAATGAAAGAGCACACATGGGAACAAGCGTTCTGTAGAGATGAGAGTGTTAAGAAAAGCAGCATCTTTTGCCCGGAGTTTTCAAAGGCAGCTCTTATCTAACCTCTTGTTTACTTTTTTAAAAAACGTTTTTTATTGTTAAATATAGCATATATTCAAGGAAAAGAAAGAAAAAGCGATGATTTTCAAAGTACACTTCAACCACTAATTACAGAACAGATTTCAGGGTTTGTTATCAGTTTACCACACTATTTCAGATTTTTCCTTCTAGCTGCTCCAAAACACTGGAGGCTAGAAGGAATCTTTTTTTTCTTTTTTGTGAAAATAACATATATACAAAAAAAAAGCAATACATTTCTAAGCACACTGCAATAATTAGTTACAGAATCTCCTGCTCAGTTTTAATACTCAAAGAATTCATGATTCATGGTTTCACCTTTTCTTTTGACATATAACATTTGAATGAATAAATGAAATGTCGAAGACCAGTGCTATAAGTACACGTATCTGTGAAGATAGTTTTCAGGAAAAGATTTGATATTACCAGGTACCAAATTTCTGGCTGAAATGACCAAGAATAATGGAGTGAATATTGAATAGTGCGAGATTACCCATAATTGTTGTCTGAAGTTTTCTTTCGATGCCTGTGTATCCTTAAAATCCTTTCTTGGATTCCTGTGTACCATACCGTGTCCGATTTTAGTGCCTCAGAATAGTTGATTGGTGTAGGATGGTACTGTGTAGAATAGTTGATTCTACACAGGAGGGTTCACATTTGTCCCCTCCATGTAGTTCTTAGGAGGTGACAAGGTGGATGAATGAAGAAAGCATTGAAGGAACAGAGTGAGAGGAACTCCATATGGGCAGTGTCATTACCAAAACATTCGGTTTTCCATTTCCTTTTCCTCTCCCTACCCTGTACCCCACCACACTTTTTTCCTTCAATAAAATCTCAAACCCGAAATCATCAAAGAGCCTTGGGCAGAGAATATAAAGCTTTTTGCAGAAACAGGTCACACACAGTTGTGTTTTCTTTTTGAATGATATTCAGCTTGAACTGTAATAAACTAGGCATTCCCATTTTTATTTCATAGTCATTGCACTGGCATTTTCCTTTTGGGGTCTAATGTTTCCTCTTAGTGCTGTGATGTTGATTCGCTACCCCACCCCTATCCCCCAGAGTTTGGTAATCATATAAGATGTTTTGATTTGGAATGTTGAGTTTTGTTTTTCTCCAGTTCACTATGATTACATGAAGTTTGACAGACTTTTTTTATTCTTTCAAAAACCAAAATTGGAGGTTTCAGTTAATTACTGGGCAGAGTTGCTATTTTTACGGTATGTTTGAATTGTTTGTTTTGAGATTTCTTTAGCAGTTTCTGTCATGTTATGATGCAAAAGTTAAATTAAAATTTAGGAACTGCTTCTATGATTGTATGAAAGGTGTGAAATTAGATAATGGTTTATAAGGTTTTAGACAAAATATTTTTAATATATAATTTAGAATTTCTTTAGGAGAAAAGTCTGGAAACTAACCTTATTTTGTATGGCATAAAGGGGTTTTAGTAGCATTGTTTGCAGAATTTATTTACATGATATAATAAACGGTTTTGAAGAGAAATACCTTTTTGTTATCTGGCCATGATATAAACACATCTTTTAAAATTCTTGATGATGAAAAATTATTTAAAATTTTAAAGTTACTATTAAATTCTCTAAGATTAAAAAATAGACTATTTTACAATAGTTTTAGATTTGCAGAAAGTTGCAATGATAGTACAGAGAATTACTGGTTTCTCCTTTTTTGTTAATATCCTATGTTACCATAGTACTATAGCTAAGGAACCAACATTGATTCATTATTATTATCAACTAAACTTAACAGTTTATTTGGATTTCAGTAGTTTTTTGTTAATTTCTGTTTTCTGTCCCAAGATATCACATTACATGTAGTCATTATGTCTCCCAAGGCTTCTCTGGTCTGGGACGGTTACACAGACTTGTGTCTTTGATGACTTTGACAGTTTTGAGGAATGTTGGACATTTTTTTGTGTGTGTGAAAAATAACATATACAAAAATGCAATACCTTTCAAAGCACACCTCAACAATTAGTTGTAGAACAGATTTCAGAGTTTATATGGGTTACAGGTCCACAATTTTAGGTTTTTGCTTCTGGCTGCTCCAAGACACTGGAAACTAAAAGAAATATCAGTATGATTCAGCAGTCATCCTCATTTGTTAAATCCTATCTTCTCTGTTATAACTCCACCTTCTCCTTTGATCTTTCGCCCAGTCCTTAAGGGTGTTTGGGCTATGCCCATTCAAACTTTTTCATGTTGCAAAGGGTTGTTGGTAATACAGGATAGGGGGATGAAACTAGTTGGTATTCTGGAGAGTCTGGCCCCTCTGGGTTTCAAAGACTTCTCTGAACTTCAGGAACTCAGCTGGGGGTAGTAGGTTTCTGGAAAGTCACCCTAGTGCATGGAACCTTTGTAGAATCGTATATATTGTTCTCGTCGGTGTTTTTTAGGATTGGCTGGAATGGTTTTGGTTGGGGTTTGGCAAGTTATGATAGGTAGCAATGTCTAACTGAAGCTTGCATAAGAGCAACCTCCAGAGTAGTCTCTCGACTCTATTTGAACTTTCTCAGCCACTGACACTTTTTAGTTACCTTCTTCTCCCCCTTTTGGTCAGGAGGAAATTGTTGAACCCACGGTGTCAGGACCAGGCTCATCATGACCTGGAAGTCCTATCCCAGGGTGCCAGGGAAACTTTCGTCCTGGGTGTCATGTTCCATGTAGGGGGAAGCGTAATGATTTCTGGGCACTTATTTTGTAGTGTTCCCCAGCTTGGGTTTGACTGATGTTTTTCTCATGATTTTGGGGAGTTATGGGTTTTTGGGAGTATGCCCAAAAAGATGAAGTGTCTTTACTATTTACATGACTTGTCACTAGTGATGTTCAGTGTGGTCACCTGTTGAGGTCGGATTTACTAGGTTTTTCCACTGTAAAAGTTATTTTTTTCCCCACCTTTCAACATTGTACTCTTTGAAAGCGTGAACTAAATATAGCCCACCCTCAAGGCATGGAAAGCTAAGCTTCATCTCTTAGAGGGGGAGAGTATCTACATAAATTACTTGGGATTCCTTTAACTGGGAGATTTGTGTCTTTTCTACCATGTATTTATTCATTTATTTTATAACAGTATGGACTCACGGATATTTATCTTATACCTTGAAGTATAGTCCAATACTACATTATTTTTTGTTGCCCAAATTGTTCCCAGCTTTGGCCATTGGAAGTTCTTTCAGAGCGTCCCTTTTCCCATGTTTTGTTTCCGAAGACTTCGTTACTTTCTGTGATTATAAGATGTCCAGGCTCACTTTCTATTTTCCCTGTCCAAGTCCTATAATCAGCCATTTCTCCAAGGACTTTGGTTCCTTTTATTGGAGATTGGTGTTAGAAACCAAAACTCTGGGTGTGCCTTTTGCTACTGGGATGTTGTTGCTTCCAAGCCTGCTCACCAAATAAAGCTAGGAAATGTGTATTACCAACCCATGTATACATACATATTTGTAATTTTATCTGTATCTATATTAAGAGAAACTTGAGCTCATACAGATATATCTGGATCTAATTTACTACCACATGATTCATTCTTGCCTTTCTCCATTGCTTATCTGTAACCTCTTTCTCTGATAGTTAGAAACCTGGCTCCCTCTATCAACCACCATTTACATATCTGTTCAATCTTAGTATACCTATATGGCTTTTTAGGAATTTGTCATTACTCTCTTTTACAAATGTACAAGTCAAATTTCTCTCATACTTTTTTAAAAAGTTGCTTATTTATTCTTTGAAATACTAATTATACAGCACTTACTTATGTGCTAAGTATTGTTTTATGAACTTTAAGGCTAAAATCGCCCATTTTAGTCTCAAATCAATGCTGTGAGGTAGGAATTTTGTCTCAGTTTTACAGATGAGAATATAGGGACACAGAGAACTTAATTGATTTGCCCAAGATTCTACAGCTTGTAAAGGGCAGAGCCAGAAGTTGAATCCAAATAGTTCATATGGCTCTGGAGTTCCTGCTGTTAACCATTAAGCAGTACTGCCAAAAGTGGGTAACTGAGTGAAAGTGACTCGGTGGTATCAGAAAAATCCCCAAAATACTGTCCTGGATATGAGAGCAAAAAATGGTGGTTGATTAGGAAAAAGTAAATTCCTTAGAAAGGCATACATGTAGAAACGGCATTGCATATTCATTAGAACAAAGATTTGTTTTCTTCTAGTTGGTTGAGGAGATTGTGATTGTAGGAAAGTAGTTTGTGCTTTTGAAATATTCTGGAATAAAACATAGGCAGCTTTTAATTTTTTCTGAAAAAGTCCCATAATACATGCCAGAAGATTAAGTTTTTCTTTCTGGTGGAAGCATGTGGTTCTCACCCTCTTCACATATGTCTTTTGCACAGATGGGAAAGGAGCAGGTCAGAGTAGCAGTTAGCAGAGGCGTTGAACTGGCTGCTGATCAAGTCTGGGACCAAATCATTTGAAGATTTTTTTTTAATTAACATGCCAGAAACATCTTAATCCATTTTGCTTCACCCATCTTTTACATTTAGTTTCATTGGTCAGCTTATATAGAAAAGTTTCATTATTCTAGCAGCTTTGTTTTCAAACACTTGCAGCACCTTTTCCCCAGCATCTGATTTAATTTTTTTTAAACTAGAGAAGTTATAGGTTTACAGAAACATCTTGCCAGAAATGCAGAATTCTGCTATACCACCGCCCCCCTCCACTTCTTTCCCTATTATTAAATTTAGTGTAATACCTTTGTTACAGTTGATGAAACAATATTATAACTATACTATTAACTGAAGTCTGTGGTTTACATTACGATTCATTGTTTGTGTTGGATAGCACTGCAGTTTTGTATTTTTAAAATTTATTCTAATAACATATATACAAACCTGAAATTTTCCCTGGTTAGCCACATTCAAATATACAGTTCATTGGTGTTAATTGCATTCACAGTTTAGCACTTCCAGCACCACCATCCATTACCAAAACTTTTCCAGCGCCCCAAATAGAATCTCTGTACAAATTAAGCATTCACTCCTCATTTCCTACACCAACCCTGGTCCCTGGTAACTTGTATTCTAGTTTCTGCCCCTCAATTGAATTTTTTTTAACAGCTTTACTGAGAGATAATTCATTATACCATATAATTCACCTATTTAAAGTGTGTAATTCATTGGTTTTTAGTATATTCACAGAGATGTACAACCAGTTTAACTTAAATTTGAGTCCTAATATCAGGGACAAGATAGTTAGTGAAGGAGGGAATTTATTCTTCTGAATGTGGTTGATTTATAATGCTCTTTGTATATTAACTGTTGTCAGTGGACCCCAAAGTGACTCTTATTGCCTCCTCTTTCTTATTTATCTTGTAAGAAGTGGAGGGACATAAAAACCATAGAAACTATCAGAGTGTGGTTTTGTTTGTTTGGTGTTTGTTGAAATATAATTCACACAATTGTCTTATTTTCTCCATAATCCCTTTTTTTTTTTTTTTTACCAACTATTTCCTTTTCTGCCACTCAATTTTCAAGACATTTAATCCCCTAGATCTGTTTGAACTAAGTCATAATTAAGTTTAAGTTAGGTTGTACTTATTACTTGTCTACTAATTATACAGATTAGAAAGATCTTTTGTGCACTGAGAATTCCCATTTTGTTTAGCATTGGAAATTTCTTCTGTTACTTTAAGCAAAGTCAGTTTCAGCTGACATAGAAACTGAAGGAAACATTAAACATTAATTCGGATACTTGGCCATTTGTGCTATGTTAATTTAAAATGGTGCCCAATCATTTGGAGCTATTTAAGAACTGTGACTTTTCAATACCACCTCACTTCCTAGAAGTTTGCTTTTTTAAGTACGGTTTGTCACTTCACAAAAATGAAGATTAACTAGTAAAATCTGGTTATGGCCCATACTAGGTTATAGACCATACATAGTGCTTGGTTTGTGTAATTGCTTATAGACTCTTGACCTTATTCTCCAAAAATTGTTGGTGGTGGTATTTAGGATTCTTTATGAAATTGTTTGGTGCTTTAATTTTGGATAAATGACTTACCATTTGTATAATACTTGGTTTTCGTTTAAGGCTTAAAGTATTAAATTGCTTCATGCTCATAGGATAATTGAGGCATATTAGGTAGGGTAGGAAATAGAAGTCTGTAGGCAGGTAGCAGTTAGGGTGCGGATGGAGGCAATTCCCCAAAAATGTTGCGCAATCATTTTTTAAAGAAAACTTAATTCTGAAAAATTTGTCTGGCAATATTGTAAACTAAACTGTTTCATAATTGCTGTTTACCTTTATTCCCCCCAAAATGGCTTCTGAAGACTATTTAATAAATATTTTAATGTTAAAACTCTAAAATTCCTAAGCGTTGGGGGTTGGCAGTAAGATGTAACTTTAAGGTTAAGAGCAGGGTGTTTTTAATGTTCTAAGAAATGATCATGATGATGAATATACAACTATGTGATGATATTGTGAGTTACTGATTATATATTAAGAATGGAATGATCATATGATAAGAATGTTGGTGTTTGTATGTTGTTATGTTTAATAAATAAAAAATAGTAAAAGAAAAAAAAAGAGTAGGATGTTTCTTCCTGTATCTGATGAGCACTGATTTTCAGAGGTTGGTGCCCAGCTTTGCTTCTCATTTGTGGCTTTTGGTGGAGTGGTTAGTAATGAAATCTGTGAATAACTCTGTGCCATTACTTAAAGGTATAGAGGCTGATACGAAGTGGAAAAGATTAATGTACTTGGGTAATGTATCAGAATCTTGTACGTTCTCTGGAGAAGCAGGAGATTGACAGTTTCCCATGGAAGGCAGAAAAGTGACCTAAAATTGGGCTTCTTACAAGTGCTTCTTACTTACATGTGAGGTGAAGACTGGGCATCTTGAACTCGGAGAACTCTCTGTTTAGCTCTGAAGACAATTTTGTGAGCAGACTTCGTTGTCAGGTAACACAGTGTACCCACCTCTGCCCCAGTCCTGCTTTTCTGATGAGTTTTTCTGATTGTGTTCCCTTTCTGGTTTGTCCCTGTTCCTCGATCATAATTCTGCCATGTTACTGTTCCATATGTAGCCAGTGGATTCTCACAGTTAATCCCTGCTTTGTATTGACTGGCTGTGGCCTGTTCGCAGCACCCAGTTTTGTTTGCAGATATTTTGTGATTGTGCTTGTTTTTCTCACCAGTATGGGTATCTATCTCACTCCTGGCTTTGTACCCATTCCATCCTCCAGGCTGCACTGAAGCTTTCAGACATCTACCTTGATCTGGTCCTCATCATCAGAGCCGAGGCAGATGGTGCCGAGATTTCCAGGAGAAGCTGGGTTCTGCTTCTGGCTTCCTCGCTAATTAGATTGACCATGGTTCAGTTACTGTACCACTCAGAGCTATACTTTTCTCACTTCTTGTGTAAAGTCCTCTTTAGTTTTTTGGTTGGGACTTTAGTTTTCTTCTGTTCCAAAGGACTTAGCTTCGCTCTTACATTGCTACTCTCCTTTCTTTGATGAATTCTGATGTACCCGAGGTAAAGCTGGAAGTCAGGATGCAGTTTCTACTCTGGCTAAGAAAAAGGCATGTAAACCTTTGTTGGGTATCTCTGCTGGTAAGTTCAGGGAGGCAGACAGAAGTTCGTTACATGTAGTAGGCAGAAGATGCAAGAAATCTTTTAAAAATACTGCAGTGTCAGTTTAGTCTCTGCCAAGTAGATCCTTGCTCAGATGGCCAAGAATTTAGGAACTTGGCCCCTTAAGCTAGATTGCTGGGTTTGAATTTTAACCCTAGCAGTTTTTAGTTTTGTGACCTTGGACAAGTAGGTTAACTTCTCTGTGACTCAGTTTATCATTTATAAGATGAATGTGATTAATAGTATTTCTCTCAAAAGGTTATTGTGAGGTTTAAATAATAAAGCATTAAAATCTTAGCACAATACCCTGCACATAGTTAATATACGTGTTAAGTAGTATTGTAATAATATTTGTTCCTCTTCTTCACTGATATGTAAAATTGGGCCTATATTCATGATCCTGTTTTGGTAAGCCATTGCAGGTTGTTTCCCCAAGATTTCTAGTGTTTTATTTGTTTGTTTATTTTTATTTTAATGTCACCCTTTCTCAGTAATTTCTTTCTATCACATCATCCAGTTTTTTGCTTATTTTTTCCTACGTAGAGAAAAATCTGATATCTTCTTGTTTTTGTTTGTTTGTTTCTTCCTACTAGAATGTGAGCTTTGTGGGATCAGGAACCTTCTCTACTCTGTTACTGTTAGCTTTCCAGCTTCTAGAATAATGCCTTGGGTGGAAGGGAAGAAATTAATTGCTACCATGAACTCTTTAGCGTATAGCTGAGAGAGATGGCAGTGACTCTGTAGCTAGCTGTCGTGGGCATTTTGGTCTCAAAGGTGTTTCATGGTCTTTTTTCCAGGTCTAGACCCCCAGGTTGTTCCCTGTGCATTCTGCTATACCGCTGTATATGTGCATATGTGAAACTGTCACCACAATCAAAATAATAAATAAGCATAATCATCAAAAGTTTCTTTGCCCCTGGGTAGTTCCCTTTCCTGCCCCATCCAATCCCCAGACGACTACTCTGCTTTTTGTGAATTTAGATTAGTTTGCATTTTCTAGAATTTCGTATAAATGGAATCATGGTTTCTTTCACTTATTTTAATTGTGAGATTCATCCATGTTGTTGTGTTTATCAGTGGTTCCTTTTTATTGCTGAGTAGTATTCCATTGTATAAATTTACTACAATTTGTTTATTCATTCATGATTCTTATTCATGCTTTTTGTGTTATTTAAGAAATATTTGCCACACTCAAGTCCACTAAGATATTCTCCTGAGTCTAGAAATATTTTTTGATTGGGGAATTCAGCCCATTAACATTTAGAGTTATTACTGTTTGGATAATATTTTCCTCTACCATTTTGTCTTTTGTATTATATATATCATATCTGACTTTCCTTCTTTCTACATTCTTCTCCATATCTCTCTCTTCTGCCTTTTTGTATCTGACTCTAGTGCTCCCTTTAGTATTTCTTGCAGAGCTGGTCTCTTGGTCACAAATTCTCTCAGTGACTTTTTGTCTGAGAATGTTTTAATTTCTCCCTCATTTTTGAAGGACAATTTTGCTGGATATAGGAGTTTTGGTTGGCAGTTTTTCTCTTTTAGTAACTTAAATATATCATCCCACTGTCTTCTAGCTTCCATGGTTTCTGCTGAGAAATCTACACATAGTCTTATTGGGTTTCCCTTGTATGTGATGGATTGCTTCTCTGTCGCTGCTTTCAAGATCCTCTCTTTCTCTTTGACCTCTGACATTCTAACTAATAAGTGTCTTGGGGAACGCCTATTTGGGTCTAATCTCTTTGGGGTGCGCTGCACTTCTTGGATCTGTAATTTTAGGTCTTTCATAAGAGTTGGGAAATTTTCAGTGATAATTTCTTCCATTAGTTTTTCTCCTCCTTTTCCCTTCTCTTCTCCTTCTGGGACACCCACAACACGTATATTTGTGCGATTCACATTGTCCTTGAGTTCCCTGATACCCTGTTCGAATTTTTCCATTCTTTTCCAGATAGTTTCTGTTTCTTTTTGGAATTCAGATGTTGTATCCTCCAAATCACTAATTCTATCTTCTGTCTCTTTAAATCTATCATTGTAGGTATCCATTGTTTTTTTCATCTTTTCTACTTTATCCTTCACTTCCATAAGCTCTGTGATTTGTTTTTTCAGTTTTTCTATTTCTTCTTTATGTTCAGCCCATGTCTTCTTCATGTCCTCCCTCAATTTATCGATTTCGTTTTTGAAGAGGTTTTCCATTTCTGTTCGTATATTCAGCATTAGTTGTTTCAGCTCCTGTATCTCATTTGAACTATTGGTTTGTTCCTTTGACTGGGCCTAGAAATATTTTTTTAAATAATTTTTTTCAGCTTTGTTTAGGTGTAGTATACAATCTTTAACAATTACCCATTATAAGTGTAATCTTATTTTCTAGTAAATTTACATGGTTGTGCAGTCATCCTCACAAAATGGTGTCGAGGACTTCCAGCACCCCAGAAAGTCTCCTCATGTCCTTTTGAGCCCTCACCCTGCTCTCACCCTCAGCCCAAGGCTCTTACTCATCTGCTTTTTTGTAGTTTTGCCTTTATTAAAAATTCATTTGAAAGAAATCATAAAATATGTGACTTTTTGCATCTGGCTTTCATGTAGTATGAAGTTTGAGGGTCATTTGTTGATGCATATATCAGTAGTTCACTTTTTACCTTTGCTGAGTAGTATTCTGTTTTATGGATATGCTACATTTTGTTTATCCATTCACCAGTTTATGGTTAATGCTGCTGTGAACATTCATGTACAAGTCTTTTTGCGACATTTTCATTTTCTTGGATAGATACTTAAGAGTGGAATTGCTGGGTCATTTATTAAGTGGATGTTTAATTTTTTTTTTTTTTGGGTCATTTAGTGTGTTTTTGTTTTTGATGTTTAATTTTTAAAGAAACTATTAAATTGTTTTCTAAAATACATTCCTACCAGTAATGTATGAGAGTTTGTTTTTCAATATCTTCAACAACTCTTGGTGTTGTCAGATCTTTTTATTACATCTACTCTAGTGGGTGTGTGGTGGAATCAACAGAGACTGTGTATGGCCCAAAAAGCCTGAAATAGTCACTATTTACATAATATTTACAGGAAGAAGTTTGCTGACTGTGGTGCAGATGGTCATGTTGTCTACCAATAAAGTTTGACTTCATTGCAATTGGAAGGCATCTATTTCTTTTTCTTCCTTTATTTCACTGGCTAGACTTTCCAGTACATTGTTGAATAGAAATGATGAAAGTGGACATCCTTGCCTTGTTGCTCTTAGGGAGAGAGCATTTAAGCTTTCACTATTTCTTCTGGTGTTAACTGCAGCTTTTTTGTAGATGCCATTTGTTAGGGTGAGGAGGTTGCCGTCTAATTTTAGTTTGCTGAGAGCTTGTTTCAGGAATGAATGTTGGATTTTATCTAATACTTTTTCATCCGTGGAGATGATCATATGTTTTGTTTTGTTGAATATGATCATATGTTTGTTTTGTTAGTGTGGTAAATTACTCTGATATTTTAATGCTAAACCAATCTTACATTCTTGGCATAAACCCTACGTGTTCATCATATCGTATCATTGAATTTTTTTTAAATATTTTTGTTGACGAAACAACATACAAACACGAATTTTCTGAACATATGAACATTCCATACTTGGTGTATAATCACTGGCTCCCAATATCATCACATAGTTGTATATTTTTTTGCATGGGCAGGCACCGGAAATAGAACTCAGGTCTCCAGCATGGCAGGTGACAATTCTGCCACTGAGCCACCATTGCATGCCCCAACATAGGGTTTTGTTTTTCCTTTTTCAGGGATCATTGTACTTCATTGCCTTGGACCATTGTTTCATATATTTTTTGTTCATGACCAGGAGCTTTAATTTTGGAAGCTAGAAAACACTGTATTACTTATTAGCTAAGTAGAAATATAACTAATTTTATATTTTTGTAACACTGTGAAGAATGTAAATAATGAGGGGCAAGAATTAAACAGGAAAGAAAAGGTGATCAGCAAAACCTAATGCTGGATA
This sequence comes from Tamandua tetradactyla, assembly GCF_023851605.1. Lineage (NCBI taxonomy): Eukaryota > Metazoa > Chordata > Mammalia > Pilosa > Myrmecophagidae > Tamandua > Tamandua tetradactyla. The sequence goes on along the minus strand of NC_135343.1, from coordinate 10,709,766 downwards.
TTTGAAAAGTTAAGTAAAAAAGACAAATCTCTGGCAAGATGAAGTAATAAATAAAAGAGAAGGCATAAATATTTATTTATTATTAACAACAAAAAAAAAGGCATATCTTCCAATGCAGCAGATATTTAAAAACTCATAAGGGAATAGTGTGGGCAACTTATGTTGATATAAGTGAATACCTAGATCCATGGATTGTAAAGAGTCAAGACAGAATGAAGACTTGTAGAATTCCAAAGAGGAGATGATGGGGGCTGAACTCTAAGGCAGGAGGAGTGGCAACAGAGCAGTAAAAGGATTCAAGACAAATAGTTCTATGAATGGAGGGGTGGGAATGGGAAGAGAAGAGTTCACTTGCAGGATTCTGGCTTGGACAGTTGGACGATGGTGGTATTACAAATGAGGAATATCATGGTTTTTTTTAAAGGGTAGTGAGGTAGTTGAATTTGAGGCTCATGGGGGACAAGTGGCATTGTCTAGTTGATTGTATGGATCTTAAGCTCAGAAGGGTAAACTGTGTCTGCCTAGCTTACCACAGTATTTGGGTTCCTGTTTTTAAACTTGCCACCTACTTTTTATTTTTGTGAGCATGGCTTTAAACCTTTCACTGAAATATGAAATACCTTTTATCAGATTAAACCTTCCCCTATATAAATACTATTTACCCGGCTAGTTCTTAGGTATGAGAACAGAGCTCTTACTTAGAACAGCCTCTTGTAATAAACACTAAAACGTATGCTTGTAATTGGAGCCCTTAGCTTTCTGGCACACTTTCTATGCAAGTACTCAGATTTCTGAGTAATGTAACTGTGACTTAGATTCCCATTCTCGAGAAGTCTTTGCCAGGCTTATTTATAAGACCTTGATCCTTGCCAGCTGGGCCAGCCTTTACTAGATACAGATAGCCCTTTTGTCCTACTGCTCATTTAACTAATTAAGATCCTGAAATACTTAAAGTGAGCTCCCCTCACTTAGTTAGCTACTCTCACGTATGTTCATGAAGTGGTCAATGTAGATTTTTTTTCCTCTCCTTTTTAGCCTAAACAAAACTTCCAGCCACCCCAAAGATGGAAGCAACCTTTCTCCTCCTGGTTTCCATGTCCCTTTTTTGTTCTGTTAGAGAGAATAGAATGTGGCATCTATTAGGAATAGCCTTTCCTTTTATACTTTCATTCCATGTCTGGATAGAAGGCTACAGCGTCCTGACTCAGGCCTGCCAATTTGAGCATAATCCCAGCCTGACCCACATTGAACTGGCTATTATAATCTTTACCTACACTGTCAGAAGTATTTATTGCCTGTCATAAGTGTTTATTCTTCTTGTTGACTTCTTATTGACATATGAAGTGCAACTATATTTTGAACAAGGTGAACATTGTGGCATTTTCCTACAGAGTACAACATGAGTTTCAAAGGGGAATATTTTCTCTAGTTTTAACAGATTGCTCTAAAATTTGGTATGACCTTATTGACAAATATGTTTGCATTGGTGATTTTGCTGGTTCACACAATTATTAGTATTCTTTTAATTTTAGTTATTCTTTAAATATCACTCATAGTGTCAGATATTAACCAAGCCACCACTTTTTTTTCATCTTTGAATTTCAGATTTAATTTTTTTTAAGTTTTTTATTGTGAAATACAACATATGCAAAAAGTAAAAAATAATTTTTGAAAAAGGGGCAATAATTTTCAGAGTACATTTTAACAACTAGTTACACAATAAATTTCAAAGTTTGGTATGGGTTACATTCCACAAATTCAGGTTTTATCATCTAGCTGTTCCAAAATATTGGAGGCCAAAAGAAATATCAATATAGTGATTCACCAGTCCTACTTATCTTTTAAATCCTATCTTCTCTATTTCAACTCCTCCTTCTTCCTTGATCCTATTCCCAATTTATAGGGGTCTTTGGGTTATGCCCTTTCTAACTTTTTCATGTTGGAAAGGGATGTTGACAATATAGGATAGAGGGATGGAATCAGGTGATACTCTTGGAGAGGCTGGCCCCTCTGGGTTTCAACACTGATCTGTCCCTAGGAGCTCTCTGGAGGTTGTAAGTTTCAGGAAATTAAACTTAGTGCATGAAACTTTTATAGAATCTCTGTTAGAGCCCTAGGTATTCTTTAAGGTTGACAAGAATAATATTGGTTGGGGTTTGGGCAAACCATGGCCGTTAGCAATGTCTAGCTCAAGTTTGCATAAGAGTAGCCTCTATTTTCTAATTTCTGTTTTCTATTAGAAATAGGGTAAGATAATGGGTAATTGGAGCTGAAGGGATACAGACTGTGCAACAGGACTGAATACAAAAACTCAAAAATGGACAGCACAATACTACCTAATTGTAATGTAATTACGTTAAAACACTGAATGAAGCTGCATCTGAGCTATAGTTTTTTTTTGTTTGTTTGTTTTTGGTTTTTGGTTTTTTTTTATATTTTTTTTGTATTTTTTATTTTTATTTTTTTCTCTATATTATCATTTTATTTTTCTGTTGTCTTGCTATTCTTTTTCTAAATCAATGAAAATGTACTAAGAAATGATCATACATCTATGTGATGATATTAAGAATCACTGATTGCATATGTAGAATGGAATGATTTCTAAATGTTGTGTTAGTTAATTTTTTTTAAAAAAAAAAAAAAAAAAAAGGAGTAGCCTCCACAGTAGCCTCCATTTGAAGTGTGTTAGCCAGTGATACCTTACTTTATTACATTTCTTTTCCTGAACGCGTTGTCAATCCCACGGTGCCAAGGCCAGGCTCATCCCTGGGAATCATGTCCCATACTTTCAGGGAGACTTTCACCTCTGAATGTCATGTCCCGTGTAATTGAGAGGGTTATAATTGTCCTTGCAGAGTTGTCCTTAGAGAGAGAGGTGCCACATGTGAACAATGAATGAGATTTCCTGAAAGCATCTCTTGGGCATAACTGTAAGTAGTCTTAGCTTCTCCACAACAGAAATGAGTTTTAAACCGGGAGACATCAAAATCAAAGGCTTGGCCTCTTTTCTTGGGAATCCCTAATGTTTGAGAGAGTACCAGGGGTACCCATAGTCTGGGATGTTTCTGCGGATTAACATTAAGAGATACCAAATTACAAAGCTTTATTCCCATTCTGGGTTCCATGAGTTTAAGTTGTTAAAATGAGCTATCTGGATAGGTTGATATAGATTGTGTTACATTAAATTAGGTTTTAGACACAAAAACCTCTGTGCCTTTGGTCTTATACAGTTGATGAAGTTCAAGAATATATACACTATCATCCTTTTCCTATATTCTAATTTACCATGGTCCCTACCAGATGGGCTTTGTTTTTATCACTAATTGAAGCCTGATCTCTTTTTCGGTTTATTTAACAATTGCTGTACATAGCAATGTTGCCTTCCAGAGCTGCAGAATTCCAGCTCTGAGTACTAGGTGTCACAGAGGTATCCAACATTCCAGTGCAATAACCAGTTTATACACATACAGCACAGCATCTCAGAATTTAGAAATGCACTTACAACTCTGTATTAAGTGTGACTGCTGTAAGAGCTTAGAATCTAGGCTCCAGTTTTCTTATAAGTATTTTCTAAAAGAGGCCATGCTGGTTTTGTTCCTTTGTTGCTTTGCTTATTTTGCACACCACAATGTCCCCAAGGTTCATTTCTTCGTTGCATACCTCATAACTTCATTCCTTTTTGTAGTCACACATTATTCCATCCTATGTATACATCATAGTTCACCATTCTGCTTCTCAGTCATTGGGCCTTTCCATCCCCTCCATCTATTGGTCATCATAGATAATGTCCAAAATAAACAATCCATGTTTCATAGTGTACTCACTCTATTGTACAGTCATCAGCACTCTCAATTCTAGACAGTTTTCATTGGTCCAAAGAGACAAAGAACCTATAAACACGGCCTCACCAAATAGCAAATCTAAACCTACCCCATCTTTGTCTCCCTCCCCCCTCAATTCGTAGCCTTTAATATTGTTGTGTTACTGTTGATGTCTTCCTGTTAACTAAAGGCTATAGCATGTAATATGGGTTTGCCCCTTATACCCCTGTATTATCAACTCTTTGTACAAGATCAGACCTTTGACAGATTTGTTATTATATACATAATCTGTGGGATATGTGACTGTACAGTCCCTTTCAATCATAGTCACCTTCATTACGGCAGTGTTACTCATTACCCAACGAATGACTATAGTCATTTTTATCTGTTCCCTTACCTTTAACTTCAACCTCGTTGGGTAACCATTCACCCATCTCTATCTTCTGTATATCTCTGAGTCCCCTAGAATCTACTGTGTAAGCCTGAGTTTACCTTTAGCAGAGTTATAATATCAAATCATACAGTATCTAGTCTCCTGTGTTTGGTTTATTTCACTCAGCTTTAGGTCCTCAGGGTTCATCTACGTTGTCATATGTTTCATGACCTCGTTCTGTTCTTACTGCTGCATAATATTCCATCATATGTTTATACCACATTTTTTTAGCCATTTGTCTGTTTTAATGGGTAATTGGCTTGTTTCCACCTTTTGGCAGTTTAAAATGGTGCAGCTATGAGCATCTATGTGTAAATGTTTGTTCATGTCACTGCTTTCAGCTCTTCTGGGTACTGAGTGGTATTGCCAGATTGTAGGGCAACATAATATTTAGTTTTCTGTGGAACCACTAAACTGTCTTCCACAGAGGCTATAACATTCTACATTCCCACCAGTAGAGAATGAGTGTTCCAACTTCTCCACATCCTCTCCAACATTTATTGTTTCCTATTTATTTAATAGCAGCCGTTCTTATAGGTGTAAGGTGATATCTCATTGTAGTCTTAATTTGCACTTCCCTTTTAGCTAATGAAGATGCACATCTCTTTATGTGCTTTTTTTGCCATTTGTATTTCCTCTTTAGATAAATGTCTTTTGTCCATTTTATAATTGTGTTGTTTGTTCATTTGTTGTTGAGTTGTATAATTTCTTTATGTACAGAGGATATCAAACCTTTATCTGTGTGGTTTCCAAACCTTTTCTCCCATTGACATAGCTGCCTCTTCACCTTTTGACAAAGTCCTTTGAGGCACAGAAGCTTTTGATTTTGAGGAGTTCCCATTTATCTACATTTTCTCTTGTTACTTGTGCTTTGGTATAAAGTTTAAGAAGCTACCTCCTATTACTAGATCTTGAAGATGTTTCCCTATATTTTCTTCTAGGAGCTTTATGGTACTGGCTCTTCTATTTAGGTCTTTGATCCGTTTTGAATTAATTTGTGACTAGGTTGTAAGGTAGGGGTCCTGTTTCATTTTTTTGGCTACTGCTATCCAGTTCTCCCATGCCCATTTATTGAAAAGTCTATTTTGCCCCAATTCAGTGGATTTGGAGGCCTTATAGAAGTTCAGTTGACCGTAGATTTGATGATCTGTCTCCCCCACTCTCAATTTAGTTCCATTGATCTATCTTTGTGCCATGACCATGTTGTTGTTTTTAATGTTTTATTGAGAAATCTTCACACACATATAGTCCATACATGGTATACAATCAGTGACTCCAATATCATCACATAGTTGTATATTCATCACCATGAGCATTTTTAGAACATTTGCATCCCTCCAGAAAAAGAAATAAAAAGAAAAAACTCATATATCCCATACCCCTTATCCCTCCCTGTCATTGACCGCTAGTATTTCAGTCTACCCAATTTTTATCCCCCCAGTATTTATTTATTTTTTATCCTTTTTTTTTTTTTTCACTCATCTGTCCATACCCTGGATAAAAGGTGCGTCAGACATAAGATTTTCACAATGATGCAGTCACATTGTTGTAAAACTATATAGTTATACAATTGAATTAAAGAATCAAGGCTACTGGAACACGGCTCTCAACTCTTTGAAATCTCTCAGTCAATGATATTTTGTTTTGTCTGATTTCTCTCTTTCTCCTTTAGGTGAAGAAGGTTATCTCAGTCCCTTGATGCTGGGTCCCGTCTCATCCTGGGATTTCTGTCCCACGTTGCCAGGGAGGTTTACACCCCTGGAGTCATGTCCCACATAGAGTCGGAGAGGGCAGTGAGTTCACTTACCATGTTGGCTTAGAGAGAGAGAGGCCACATCTGAGCAACTAAAGAGGCTCTTTGGGAGTGACTCTTGGGCCCAATTTTAAGTAGGCTCAGCCTGTCTTTTGCAGGAATAAGTTTTGTAGGGGCGACCCCCAAGATCGAAGGCTCGGCCTATTGATTTTGTTTTCCCCACTGCTTGCTAGAATATCAGAAGTTCTGCAAATGGCGAAGTTGAATATTGCCCTCTTTCTCTCCATTCCCCCAAGGAGACTTTGCAAATACTTCTTTATTCACTGTCCAAATCACTCTGGGATTTATCGGGGCATCACACTAACCTGGACAAGCCAACAAAATCTCATGCCCTACTCAAGATTCCGTGTACTTATGGTATTAACTAAACTGACCCTACGAGTTAAATTAGGAAATGCACTATCCAAAATATAATTTTTTTTTTTTTTAACATTGGCAGGCACCGGGAATCGAACCCGGGTCCTCAGGCATGGCAGGCAAACACTCTTACCTGCTGAGCCACCGTGGCCTGCCCCCAAATATAAATTTTGCACCAAACGAATATCTCTCCTTTTAGTCTCACACAAAAGTTGAAGTTTTACAACATCAGATAATATCATCCATTACCCAGTCTTCTGCTATACCTTATTCCTATCCAGATCAGCTTCATTCATGTCTCTACTCAATGTCTGATCACTTTTTCAACTTTTTAAACAGTTCCTATATGGGATAGTGCTGACTTTCATAGCTTGAGAGTTCTAACTCTGAGTTTCAGGTGTCACATAAATACCCGAGGTATCTGGAAAGACCATATTATGTACAAATAGCTCAGTGTTTCAGAATTTAAAATTAGCAGTTACAACTCCTAAATATATGTGACTACTGTAAGAGCTTACAATCTAGGACCCTTTACAATAAGCCCCAACCTGATAACCCATGTTCTTGACTTAAGTTCACCAAATTTTTATATTATAGTCAGTCCATATGATTGAGGCATGTTTATCCAGTTTTGGTATTAGAGTGATGTTAGCTTCATAAAATGAGTTTGGTAGTGTTTCTTTTTCCTCAGATTTTTGGGAGAGTTTGAGCAGGATTGTATTAAGTCTTTTGGGGATGTTTGATAAAATTCCCCTGTGAAGCCATCTGGCCTTGTACTTTACTTTGTAGGAATATTTTTGATGACTGAATCTCTTTACTTGTAATTGGTTTGTTCAGATCGTCTATCCTCTCAAGTCAGTTTAGGTAGTTCGTGTGTTTCTAAGAATGTGTCTATTTCCTCTTCAGTTGTCTAGTTTGTTGGCATGTAGTTGTTCATAGTATCGTCTTATGATATTTTAAATTTCTTTAGGATTCATGGTAACCCTCCCTCTCATTTCTTCTTTTGTATATTTGTGTTCTCTCTTTTCTTTGTCAACTTAGCTAGAGAGCCATCAATTTTATTGATTTTTCTCAAAGAACCAGTTCTTGGTTTTGTTGATTTTATTGTTTATGTTGTTGTTGTTGTTATTCTCCAGTTCATTCATTTCTGCTAATCTTTGTTTTGTCGTTAGCCTATTTGCTTTGGGGTTAGTTTGCTGTTCTTTCTCTAATTTCTCCAGGTGAGCAGTTAAGACCTCAAGTTTTGCTTGTTATTGTTTTTTAATACAGGCATTTAGGGCAGTTAATTTCCCTTTCAACACTGCCTTTGCTATATCCTGTAAGTTCTGATATGTTGTATTCTCATTTTCATTCATCTCCAGATATTTATCTATTTCTCTAGCAATTTCTTCTTTGACCCACTGATTGTTTAAGAGTGTATATTTGCAGAAACTCTGCTCTTTGATGATTATTAATTTCCAGCTTCATTCCATTTTGTTTAGAGAAAGTGCTTTGAATACTTTCAATCTTACTAAGTTTATAATTACGTGTTTTGTGTCCCAGCATATGATCTATCCTGGAAAGCATTCCATGAACACCAGAGAAGAGTGTATATCCTGGTATTTTGGGATGTAGCAATCTATATATGTCTATCAGGTCCAATTCATGTATCACATTGTTTAAATTTCTCTATTTCCTTGTTGATCCTCTGTGTGGCTGTTCTATCTATAGAGGAGAGTGATGTATTGAAGTTTACCACTATTATTGTTGAAATGTCTATTGCTCCCTTCAGTTTTGCCAGTGTTTGCCTCATGTACTCTGAAACTCCTTGATTGGGAGCATAAACATATGATTGTTATTTCTTCTTGGTGAATTGTCCCTTTTATTAATATGTAGTGTCCTTCCTTATCTCTTATGACATGTTTACATTTAAAGTATTTTGTCTGATATTAGTACAGCTAGTCCTGCTTTCTTTTGGTAACAGCTTGCATAGAAGATCTTTTTCCATCCTTTTGCTTTTAATCTATTTATATTCTTAAGTCTAAGATGAGTCTCCTGTAAGCAGTGTATAGACAGGTGGTGTCTTTTAATCCATTCTGCCAATGGATATCTTTTAATTGGTGAATTTAGTCCATTAACGTTCAAAGGTATTAATATAAAGGCAGTTCTTGAATCTCCCATTTTATCCTTTTAGTTTTTATGTTGTCAGATTCATATATATTTTCCCCCTCTCTCTCTTTTTATCCTTTAAGTTACCCTTACTGATACTCTTCAATTCTATGCCCTCCTCCAGCCCTCCCTCGCCTGTCTTTTTTTTTTTTTTTTTTTTTCAGCCGACAGAGCTCCATTTAGTATTTCTTGTAGGACAGGACATTTGTTGATAAATTCTCTTAGCCTTTGTTTGTCTATGAGGCTTTTAATCTTCCCTTCAATTTTGAAAAACAACTTGTTGGATCAAGAATTCTTGGCTGGAAGGCTTTCTCATTCAGAATCTGAAGTATATCATACCACTGCCTTCTCACCTTCATGGTACCTCCTGAGTTGTCTGAGCTCAGTCTTACGTGGTTTTTCTCCTATGTTTTTTTCGCTTTTCTCTTGTTCCTTTTAGGGCTTCCTGCTTCTCTTCAACATTTGACTGTCTGATTAGTATGTGTCTTGGAGTATGTCTAGTTGGATTTATTCTATTTGGGGTTCATTAGGATTCTTTGATTTCCACATTTATGTTTTTTTTTTTATATAAAATTTGGAAAGTTTCTTCCTATTAGCTTTTCGTCTGACCTTCCCACCCCTTTACTCTTTTCATCTCCTTCTGTACACTGATGATTCTTATATTTATGTTCCTCATGTTACCCATCATTTCCCTGAAATCCTGTTCCGTTTTTTGCATACAAGTTCGACTGTCCTGTCTTCTAGCTTGCTTATTCTTTCTTCCATCTCTTCAAATCTGCTGTTATGTGTCTGTAGTACATTTTTTATTTGTTCTACAGTATCTTTCATCTTTGTGAGATCCACTGTTTTTCTATTTATTTTTTCAGATTTTTCTTTATGCTCCTCCAGTGTCTTCTTGATATCCTTTATGTCATTATGAACGGTCAAGACCGTTGTTAGTTGTTCCAAATTCTGTGGCCCCTCTGGTGTTTTAGTTTGTCTTTTTGCTGGCCTATATCTGCCTGAATCTTCACATTGGTTTGTGATTTTCTCTTGTTTTACAGTTATTTGTTTATCTTGATGAGATTATTTTGCATGTTGGTTTCTTTGACTTATCTAAGGTTTTATATTTGCTTGGGTTGGTTTTGAAGGCCCCTTTTTGTACTTGGTTTGTCAGTAGTTAATTACTCACCAAACTAAGGGTGCAATCTTATGGAGGGCATGTGGTTCTATTTGAGGCCTATGAACAGTGGTGCTCTTGAGCCTCCTCTTCCCCTCAGCCCGCCTCTCCTCCACTGCGGTGGCCAGCTGAGCAAGAAGGCACGGGGCAGTGCAGCTGTTTGCATTGCCCAGCTGGGCAGCTATTCTCTGTGCCTGGTGGGATAGCTATTCTCATGACTACGGGGCAACTATTTTCTGTGTCTCACAGCTGGTCCCAGCAGGCGGAGCAGGGCTTCTTATTCCCTCGGGGCCCCAGCCTCCACACTTGGAAAACTTACCTTTCTGTGTGGCATCTTGGCCGTTCCACTGTTCCAGACTAGTTAGAATGTGTGTCGTTCACTGAGGTTCCCCAGACAGTTGTTCCATACAATGCCTAGCTATTTATTAGCTGCCCTAGAGGACAAACTAAATTCCACTCCTCACTGGTGCCATCTTACCCCACCTCCTAGATTGTAATTTTTGAACATGGTACAAAAATCAAAGTGCTTTTGAAAAAGTATAACCTATTTTTAGTAATTTTGTATTTATCCTTCCAAAGTTTTTTTTATGCAAATAGCTAAATCATATATATACTTATTTTTTCCTCACAAATTAACATACTACTGTTCTGCACCTGGGTTTTACTAATTTTTATACCTGACACCTCTTGCTCCATGTGAGTACATATAGCACTTCCTTGTTCTGTTTTACTGTGTAACATTTACTTGTATGGATATGCCCATAGTTTATTCAGTCACCTTGTTGCTAAACAACTTTAATATGTTTAGTCTTTTGCTGTCACAAGCATTTTCATAGTGAATAACCTCGTGCTTGTGTTTTTTATATATATGTAGGTATCTTAATCTTTTAGAGTCCTAGAAATGGGTTTGCTAAGTAAAAGGGCAAATGCTTCTGTAATTTTTATGGGTACTGCTGTATTAACTTTATCAGGATTGTATATTTTGCATTTTTACCAGCAATATATGAAGGTCCCTAGAGGGTCCCTGTGTCTCGCAGCTTAACAGGGCAGAGGTTGGATTTAAAAGGACTTTTGTCAATCTAGTAAGAAATGTCAGCGAATTTGTTTATTTGTGTTTCTGTTTTCATGAGTTAGGTTAAGCCATTTGTGTTTTGATTTTTTTTTTCTTATACTTTGTCCATTTTTCTGTTGGGTGATCTCTGTTTCTAGGAATATTTAATATATTAGAGAAAGTGTCATTCATTCTATGAATTGCACATACTTTTCCACTTTTCGCTGTACTTATGCGTTTTGTTTTGTTTTTGCTATATAGATGTTTTTATTTTATAGAGTTTATTTTTTTATGGCTTCTGGATTTTTTTAGTCATAGCTAAGAGATAGAAAGGCCTATCCTACTTTTAAGAATTATAAAGAAATGAACACTTTTTTCCAATCCTTATATTGGTATTTTTCTTTTCTAGTTCTTTAATATTTAAATCTTTGGTTCTTTTGTAGGTCTCTGCTATATAGTGTGTAATGCAGTTGTAGCTTGATCTTTTTCTTAATGACCATCTGGTTACAAAACACCATTTATTAAAAAGTTCACCTGCACTATGGGAATAGGTGTATGGATCGATTTCTGTACTTTATGTGGTATCTTACTGGTCTGTTTAGTCATTACCACTTTCATACTGCTTTAATGCTTGAGGCTTTATAAAATATGTTTTAGTATTTATTAGAGCTGCTCTCTCATTGCTTTTCTTTTTCTCAGGATTTTCTGGTAATTGTTGCTTGTTTGATTTTCAGTAAAAACTATAAAATCATCCTGTCTAGTTTCTGAAATAAAAAGAAAGCAGTTGGCATTTTTATTGGGTTAGTTTAAATGAGAAAATATCTTAATTAGAGTTGATATGTTAATGATATTTAGTCTTTCTAAGAATATAACTATAATCATATGATTATAATTAATCACATAATGATTATTAATTGATAATCATTTAAGTCTACTTACTTTTCTTTAAAGGTTTTCAGCATTAGATTGTATATCTCTGGTTAAGTGAATCTATGTGTGTTTATGTTTTTGTTGCTATTGAAAAAGAGGTCTCTTTCTTCCTTTATAACTTCTTCTTATTTCTGTATATGAAGGCAATTGATTTCTGTATATTTGTTTAATAGCCTGCCATCTTACTAAATACTGAGTTCTTAGTTGAGACATTGTTACACTACACATTTTTCCTGGTGTAGGTATATAGTATGTTGAACGCTAGCAAGTTGAAAAGAAATAATTTTTTTTTTAAGGAGAGAAAAAGTTTATTCTTATGTGCATGGCAGGAGATTGGATGACAGAAAAAGTTTATTACGAGGTGCATGGCAGTAGATCAGATGACCCAACAGCCCAAAAAGCTATCTAATTGTTTTTTTGTTTTTTTTATTAACTTTTTATAGTTGTATAATATAACATATATACAAAGCAAAGGAAGAAAAAAAGCAATAGTTTTCAAAGCACTCTTCCCCAAGTAGTTTACAGGGCAGACCTCAGAGTTTGTCATGGGCTACTATATCATCATCTCAGATTTTTCCTTCTAGCTGCTCCAGAACCTAGGCTAGAAGGAATAAATATATTTTTACCATCACAATTGACTTTTTCCTCTTCTTTTTTTTTTTTGTGAAAAATTAACATATATACAAAAAAGCAATAAATTTCAGTGCACAGCACCACAGTTAGTTGTAGGACATATTTCAGAGTTTGACATGGGTTACAATTCCACAATTTTAGGTTTAACTTCTAGGTGCTCTAAGATACTGGAGACTAAAAGAGGTATCAGTTTAATTATTCAGCTAACATATATACAAAAAAGCAATAAGTTTCAGTGCACAGCACCACAGTTAGTTGTAGGACATATTTCAGAGTTTGACATGGGTTACAATTTCACAATTTTAGGTTTAACTTCTAGGTGCTCTAAGATACTGGAGACTAAAAGAGATATCAGTTTAATGATTCAGCAGTCATATTCGTTTGGTAAATCCTATCTTCTCTGTATAAATCCACCATCACCTTTGATCGTTCCATCCCTCTCTTTAGGGGTGCTTGAGCTATGGCCATTCTGACTATTTCATGTTGGAAAGGTCTGTCCCTAATATAGGATGGGGTAGGGAGATGGAACTATGTGATGTAGGGGGGAGGACAATGAGAAATCATTTCTTTTTTGCTAAGAAATTCTAAGGTTTGAATTGATGAAAAATGGTCATTTATTATGTTGAGTGATTTGTATACCCACACATTTACTGGTACATTTTGCAGCTGTTACATCTCATAACTGAGTCAGCACAGTTGTTTTTGAATAATTAATTATTACAGTTATATCTCATAGACACTTCCTCAAGTATAGTACAGTTCTTGTGATTTTTTTTTTCTTTATACAAATAACAAATATAGGGAACCTACAAGGCTCTGCTAACTTAAGTATTTTAAGGTAGGTTTATATGTGGTTGACCAAAGAGTTTCTATTAGTAGGCCCTTCTTCAAAAGTTCTCTAGTCTTTTACATTTTAGAAATAGAGATTTATCTACCTTAGACCAACAGAATGACCCATTGAATTCTTTTTTGTGTGTGTTCCTTTTTATTAGTTTTAAAATTTTTTAAACATAATGACAAACAAACTCAAACATTCTTACCATATGATCATTCCATTCTACATATATAATCAGTAATTCACAGTATCATCACGTAGTTGTATATTTATCATCATGATCATTTCTTAGAACATTTGTTTGAATTCAGAAAAAGAAATAAAAGAAAACAGAAAAAAAATCATACATACCATCCCCTTACACCTCCCTTTCATTCATCACTAGCATTTCAGTCTACTAAATTTATTTTAACATTTGTTCCCCCTATTATTTATTTTTAATCTGTATGTTTTACTTGTCTGCCGAAAAGGTAGATAAAAGGAGCATCAGACACAAGGTTTTCACAATCGCACAGTCACACTGCGTAAGCTATATCATTATACAATCATCTTCAAGAAACATGGCTACTGGACCACAGCACTACATTTTCAGACAGTTCCCTCCAGGCTTTCCGTTACACCTTAACTAAAATGGTGATATCTATTTAATGCATAAGAATAACCTCCAGGGTAACTGCTGGACTCTGGAACCTCTCAGCCATTGACACTTGATTTTATCTCACTTCTCTTCCCCCTTTCGGTCAAGAAAGTTTTTTCAATCCCTTGGTTCTGAGTCCCAGCTTATTCTAGGATTTCTGTCCCACGTTGCCAGGAAGGTCCACACCCCTGGGAGTCATGTCCCACATAGAGCGAAGGAGGGCAGTGGGCTTGCTTGTCATGTTGACTGAGAGAGAGAGGCCATATCTGAGCAAAAGAGGTTCTCTTGGGGGTGACTCTTAGGCCTAGTTTTAAGTAGGCTTAGCCTATCCTTTGCAGGGTTCTTTCATATGAACAAACCCCAAGATTGGAGGTTTAGCCTTTTGCTTTGGTTGTCCCCACTGCTTGTGAGAATATCAAGAGTTCTCCACTTGGGAAAATTGAATTGTCTCCCTTTCTCACCATTCCCCCAAGGGGACTTTGCAAATAGTTTTTTATTCACTGTTCAGATCACTCTGGGATTTATCAGGGCATCACTCTGGACAAACCTACAAAATCCCATACCCTACCCAAGGTTCCATGTACTTACAGTGTTCACTTAAGCTGTCCGTAAAAGTTATATTAAGAACTGCACTAGTCAAAATATAAATTTTGTACCATTAAACATTTTTTGCTTTAGTCTCACACATAAGTTAAAATTTTTAAATATTAATTACCATCTATTTTCAACACCCGGCAGTATTGACATTCCTTTGTTTTCCTCATGCAAAAACATTTTAAAATTTGTACATTTAGTCACTATCATTGTACACTCTAGGCATTCCTAGATTATGCCATCTCAGTCTTTATCGTCTATCTTTCCTTCTGATTTCCTTTGCTCCCCCAGGCCTCCTGCCTCTGTCATTCAGCTTCATTCAGTGTTCCAGCATTATTGTATTACAGTTAGGTAGAATTATGCTATCTATTTCTGAATTTTTACAATCAGTCCCGTTGGACAATATGTATCCCTTCAGTTCCAGTTATCCAATATCTACCCTGTTTCTATCTCCTGTTTGTCTCTGTTCTTAACTGAAATTCTCCAAGTAGTTCATAAATATTAGTTCATATCATTGAGACCATACAGTATTTGTCCTTTCATTTCTGGCTAATCTCACTCAGCATAATGTCCTTAAAGTCCATCCATGTTGTTACGTACTTCATAACTTTATTCTGTCGTACAACTGCATAATATTCCATCATAAGTATGTGCCACAGCTTGTTTAGCCACTTATTTGTTGATGAACATTTTGGCTGTTTCCATCTCTTTGCAATTGTAAATAATGCTGCTATAAACATTGGTATGCAAATGTCTGTTGGTGTCCTTGCCCTCGTGTCCTCTGAGTAGATACCTAGCAATGGTATTGCCAGATCATGTGGCAGTTCTATACTTAGCTTCCTGAGGACTCGCCAAACACCCTTCCACAGCAGTTGTACCATTTGACATTCCCACCAACAGTGGATAAGTGTGCCTCTTTCTCCGCATCCTCTCTAGCACTTGCCGTTTTCTGTTTTATTGATAATGGCCATTCTGGTGGATATGAGATAATATCTCATAGTGGTTTTGATTTACATTTCCCTAATAGCCAGGGAAGTTGAGCATCTTTTCATGTACCTTTTGGATTTGTAATCCCTCTTCTCAGAAATGTCTATTCAAGTCTTTTGCCCATTTTGTAATTGGGTTTTCTTTTTGTTGTTAACTTGAACAATTTCTTTATGTATTCTGGATACTAGATATCTGATATATCATTTCCAAATATCATCTCCCATCATGTAGACTGTCCTTTTACTTTCTTGACGAAGTTCTTTGATGCTCAAAAGTGTTTAATTTTGAGGAGCTCCCATTTATTTATTTATTCAGTGCTCGTGGTTTAGGTATATAGTCTAGGAAACTGCCTCCTATTCTAAGATTTATAAGATATTTCTCTACGTTTTCTTTTAAAAGAAATGTGTGTTAAGATCTAATATTTAGGTCTTTGATCCATTTTGAGTTAATTTTTGTATAGGGTGTGAGATATGGACCCTCTTTCATTCTTTTGCTTGTGGATATACAGTTCTCTAGACACCATTTATTGAAGAGACTGTTCTGTCCCAGGTGAGTTGGCTTGACTGCCTTATCAAAGATCAATTTACCGTAGATGAGAGGGTCTATATGTGAACATTGTATTCGATTCCATTGGTCAGTTTATCTATCTTTCTGCCAGTACCATGCTGTTTTGACCACTGTAGCTTCGTAATATGCCTTAAAGTGAGGTAGCGTGAGACCTCCGACTTCATTTTTCTTTCTCAGGATACTTTTAACTATTCAGGACAACCTGCTCTTCCAGGTAAATTTGGTTATTGGTTTTTCTGTTTCTGAAAAGTAAGTTGTTGGGATTTTGATTGGTATTGCATTGAATCTGTAAATCAATTTAGGTAGTGTTGACGTCTTAACTATAATTAGTCTTCCAATCCATGAACACGGTATACCCTTCCATTTTTTTATGTCTTCTGTGATTTCATTTAACAATTTCTTGTAGTTTTCTTTGCATAGGTCTTTTGTCTCTTTAGTTAAATTTATTCCTAAGTATTTTATTCTTTTGGTTGCAATTGTAAATGGAATTTTTTTCTTGATTTCCCCCTTAGATTGTTCATTACTAGTGTATACAAACACTACAGATTTTCTAGTGTTGATTTTGTAACCTGCCACTTCACTGTACTCATTTATTAGCTCTAGTACTTTTGCTGTGTATTTTTCGGGTTTTCGGCATATAGTATCATATCATCTGCAAACAGTGAGAGTTTTACTTCTTCCTTTCTAGTTTTGATGCCTTGTATTTCTTTTTTCTTGTCTGATTGCTCTGGCTAGAACTTCCAACACGGTGTTGAAATACAATGGTGATCGTGGACATCCTTGTGTTGTTCCTGATCTTAGGGGAAAAGTTTTCAGTTTTTCCCCATTGAGGATGATGTTAGCTGTGGATTTTTCATATATTCCCTCTGTCATGTTGAGGAAGTCCCCTTCTATTCCTGTCCTTTGAAGTGTTTTCAGCAGGAAAGGATGTTGAATTGTGTCCATTCTTTTAATGTGCTGCTGGATTCGATTCCCAAGAATTTTGTTGAGGATTCTGGCATCTATATTCATTAGAGAGATTGGTCTGTAGTTTTCTTTTTTGTAATGTCTTTGTCTAGCTTTGGTATGAGGGTGATGTTGGCTTCCTAGAATGAGTTAGGTAGCTTTCCCTTCTCTTCAGATTTTTGAAGAGTTTGAGCAGGATTGTTACTAATTCTTCTTGAATGTTTGGTAGAATTCACATGTGAAGCTATCTGGTCCTGGAGTTTTCTTTTTGGGAAGCTTCTTCTTCTTTTTTTTTTTTTAACATGGGCAGGCACCAGGAATCGAACCTGGGTCCTCTGGCATGGCAGGCAAGCATTCTTGCCTGCTGAGCCACCGTGACCCGCCCTTTGGGAAACTTCTTAATGACTAATTCAATTTCTTTACTTGTGATCGGTTTGTTGAGGTTGTCTGTTTCTTTTCAAGTCAGTGTTGGTTGTTCATGCCTTTCTAGGAAGTTGTCCATTTCATCTACATTGTCGAGTTTATTAGCATAAAGTTGTTAATACTATCCTCTCATTACTTCCTTTATTTCTGTGAGGCCAGTGGTTATGTCTCCTCTTCCGTTTCTGATTTTATTTACTTGTATTCTCTCTCCTCTTTTTGTAAATTTTAGTAAGGGTCCATCAATCTTATTGATTTTCTCAGAGAACCAACTTCTGGTTTTGTTGATTTTCTCAATTGTTTTCATGTTCTCAATTTTATTTATTTCTGCTCTAATCCTCGTTATTTCTTTTCTTTTGCTTACTTTGGGGTTAGTTTGCTGTTCTTGTCTCTGGTTCTTCCAAGTGGATAGTTAATGCCTCGATTTTTGCTCTTTCTTCTTTTTTGGTATAGGCATTTAGGACAATAAATGTTCATCTTAGCAGTGCCTTTGCTGCATCCCATAACTTTTGATATGTTGTGTTTTCATTTGCCTTGAGATATTTACTGATTTCTCTTGTAATTTCTTCCTTGATCCGCTGGTTGTTTAAGAATGTGGTGTTGAGCCTCCATATATTTGTGAATATTCTGGCACTCGGCCTATTATTGATTTCCATCTTCATTCCTTTATGCTCTGAGAAAGTGTTTTGTATGATTTCGATCTTTTTAAATTTATTGAGACTTGCTTTTTGACCCATATTTGGTCTATCCTTGAGAATGATCCATGAGCACTTGAGAAAAAAGGTGTGTCCTGTTGTTGTGGGGTTTAATGTTCTATAAATGTCTGTTAAGTCTAGCTCATTTATTGTATTATTCAAATTCTCTGTTTCTTTATTGATCCTCTGTTTAGATGTTCTGTCCACTGATGAGAGTGGGGAATTGAAGTCTCCAACTATTATGGTATATGTGTCTATTTCTCTTTTCATTGTTTGCCTCATGTATTTTGGAGCATTCTGTCTCAGTGCTTAAATATTTATGATTGTTATGTCTTGTTGAATTGTTCCTTTTATTAATACAAAGTGTCCTTCTTTGTTTCTTTTAACTGTTTTACATTTGAAATCCAATTTATTGGATATTAGCAAAGCTACTCCTGCTCTTTTCTGATTGTTGTTTGCATGAAATATCTTTTCCCAACCTTTCACTTCCAACCTATGTTTATCCTTGGGTCTAAGATGCATTTCCTGTGGACAGCATATAGATGAGTCCTGTTTTTAAGCCATTCTGCCAGTCTATTTCTTTTGTTTGGGGATTTTAATCCATTAACATTTAGCGTTATTACTGTATGGGCAGTACTTTCTTCTACCGTTTTGCCTTTTGAATTTTTTATGTTATATCTAATTTTCCTTCTTTTTACCTTTACTGATAGTCTTCATTTCTACACTCTTCTCCACACCTCTCTCTCCTGTCATTTTGTTTCTGTCTCTAGTGCTACCTTTAGTATTTCTTACAGAACCATCCTCTTGGTCACAAATTCTCTCAGTGATTTTTTTTTGTCTGAAAATGTTTTAATTTCTCCCTTATTTTTGAAGGACAGTTTTTCTGGATCTTGAATTCTTGCTTGGCAGTTTTTCTCTTTTAGTAATTTAAATATATCGTCCCACTGTCTTCTCGCCTCCATGGTTTCTGCTGAGAAATCTATACATAGTCTTATTGAGCCTCCCTTGTATGTGATGAATTGCTTTTCTCTTGCTGCTTTTCAGATTCTCTCTTCCTTTTTGACGTCTGACATTCAGATTAGTAAGCGTCTTGGAGTACGTCTGTTTGGATCTGTTCTGTTTGGTGTACGCTGCACTTCTTGAATCTGTAATTTTAAGTCTTTTGTAAGAGTTGGGAAATTTTCAGTGATTATTTCCTCCATTAGTTTTTCTCCTCCTTTTCTCTCCTCTTCTCCTTCTGGGACACCCACAACTCGTATATTCATGCACTTCACGTTGTCATTCAGTTCCCTGAGTCCCTGCTCATATTTTTCCATTCTTTTCCCTATATTTTCTTTTGTTTGTTGGGTTTCAGTGAATCCTCCAGTTCACTTATCCTATCTTCTGCCTCTTGAAATCTGACGTTGCAGGTTTCCATTTTTTTTTTTCATCTCTTCTACTGTGCCTTTCATTCCTGTAAGTTCTGTGATTTGTTTTTTCAGACTTTCGGTTTCTTCATTTTTTTCATTTCTCACCTTCTTTATATCCTCCCTCAACTCATTGATTTGATATTTAATGAGGTTTTCCATGTCTGTTCAAACATTCTGGATTAATTGTTTCAACTCCTGTATCTCATTTGAATTGTTGGTTTGTTCCCTTGACTGGGCCATATCTTCAATTTTCCTGGTATGATTCGTTATTTGTTGCTGCCATCTAGGCATTTATTTACCTTAATTAGTTTATTCTGGAGATTGTTCTCACTTCTTTTTACCTAGAACTTTCTTGTTGGATGACTTTGTTGTCCATCTGTTCTTTGACATTCAGTTCAGCTAATTCTGAACCTCCAGCTTAGGTTTTGTTTAACAAGTCAGAATTTTTCAGTTCTTGTTTTGTTTTCTCTTGCCCTGCCTGTGTGGTGCCTTTCCCCCACACACACACACCTCCACTTAGGAGGACCTACTTAGGTATTATAGACCCCAGCCAGATTTTCCTGGACCAAAACTGAAGCAGGAGGAGTCACCTGCTTCAGTTTTCCCTAAGGGTGAGACCCAGCGAGTTGAAAGGCTTTCATATGAAGCCTCTGGGCTCTCCATTTTTCTTGTCCTGCACAGTATCTGGCACTTGTCTGCCTACAGGTCCCTCCAGCATAAGGTGACACGGTACCTTTAACTTCAGCAGACTCTCCCTTCGGGGTCGTGGTAGAGACAGAGGAGAGGTTGTAGGCTGGATCTAATCGTTTCACTTTTCCATACCCTGGGGTCTGAACACCTTGACTGAGGGATTCCATCTGAGCTGGGCCCCACCCCTCTCCTAGGGAAGGCGGAGGCTCCAGACAAACTTTCAAATAAACTCAGTTCTGCCATGCTGGGGCAGTTGGAGCCTGAGAAGCCTTGCAGCTGTATCCAAAGAGCAGTCAAGCCGTGGAAACACAGCCACCAAAATGAAAGAGAAAAATCCTTTTCAGAGCAGGATCCCCATTCCTCGAGTTTGCCAATCAAGAGCTTAAGTTGGTATGTTGCTTTGTGTACATTCAGATCCTGTGTGCCCCCTCCTTTCCTTCAGGGTCCAGATCCTTTCAAGTATTATGTGCTATCAATCAAAAAAACCTGTTTCTTATTTCTTTTTTTTCTTTTTCTCTCAGCTCTGCCCCCTCTGCACCGGGGCGAAAACCAGCAACCTCCACTTTTACTCAAGGTTCAGCTAAGCTGGGAGCCTATTTTTAGTAGTCAGAATTTGTGAATTAATTCCTCAGTTGGAGCTTGGTTGCATTCAGCCCCTCCTGCTGGCAGACTCTTTCCTTTCCCCTCTGGGAAGCAGCCTGTGGGGGCGGGGCGCCAGCTGCAGCGGCTTTGGGGTCTCATGGTTCTGGGTGGGCTCGCAGCCAGTACAGCTGGTCCAGTCTAGTGTATGGTGTGTGTCTGGTCACTGACGTGGCCCCAGCAGTTGTTCTGTACTGTTCCTGGCTATTTACTAGCTGCTCTGGAGGACAAACTAAATCCCACACCTGGCTAAGCTGCCATCTTGTACCCTATCCCCCCCCATTGATATCTTAACATAAGTGCAGAGAGAGGGTACTGTCTGAATCAAATAATCGTTGAAAGAGCCTGTTACCAGCATTGTTAAATTGTTTAGGAGGTAGGCTATAATCTAAGATGAGTGCTCTGAAAAGTCACATGATCCTTCTGTCATTCTGATGAATTGTTGTTTCCCTAATAATGTTTAATTTTGAATATGCCAACTTTGAAATGCCAAGATTGTTAGCTAGAAATATGTCATTATAAAAATCATATGCCTTTTCAATTACAAGAGTTTGGGACATTTTCTTATGTTTTCATGAGAACTCTAAAACTGAAATCCATGTTCCTTTATTTGGTTCTGTGACTCTTATGACACTGCTTAAAACCGTCATAGATTCTGAATCTGCTAATGCTATGAATAGTTAACTTGAAATGTCGATGAGCTGCTTAATCAGTTTCTTTTGTACTTTTCTTTCTGTTGTACATACATTGTGCTGCTTTTAAAAATTATTAGCATAACACTTTTGCTTTTCTTTCTTTATTACTAATGCATGCTTTTTAAAAAAAAAAAAAGCTTAAAACACTTAAAAATAAGTGAAAGTCCTTTCCTTTCATCCCCCTCTTTTGATGCCCCTATCTAAGCTCTGGTTATTGGTACGTATCATTTAAGAGTCTTTCTTTACATATGTGAACTTGGTGCAGGTATGAATGTGTTTGTGTGTATGTGTTTTACACTCATACATGTAGTTTTTTTTTTGAATATTAAAAAATACCTTTATCATTATGCAACGTTCTTTCTAATTCAGGGACATGTTAAGGAAATCTTTTGTCAGTACATAGGCTCTACTTCCTATGAAATTTATAGTATGAATTTACCATAATTTTATTTGATCATTTTCCAAATAATGGACATTCAGGTTGTTTCTACTTTTATTGTAATTATTGGTATAGCAAACACGTGTATACCTATTTTTTTGTGCATTTCAAGAATATTTGTGGGATAGATTGTTAGAAGTAAAATTCTGGGTGAAAGAGCATGTATTTAAAAGTCATGATACTAAAAGTTGGCCTTTTAAAATTAATCCCTGATACAAAGAATGGAGTATCATTCAACCGTAACATTGTACTATAGCTATTAGAACAATAATAAAAATGTTCTTTCATTAATTTCAGTGTGGTAACAAAAGTACCACACTGATGCAAGGTGTTAATAATAGGGAGAGTATGTGGAAACTCTGAATTTTATGTGTAATTTTTCTGTAGATCTATAACTTCTCTAATAAAAAAGGAAATATTGTAACTCATTACAGAATGGATTATTATTTAGCTGTAAAAAGAAATGAAGTTCTGATCCATGCTGCAATATGAATGTACCTTGAAGAAATGTTGAGTGAAATAAGCCAGACACAAAAAGATAGATATTATATGATCTTGTTTGTATGAAATACCTAGAATTTACAGATTTAATTGAAACAGATGGTGGGTTATACAGGTTATCAGAGGCTTGGGAAAGGGTAGAATGGGGACTTGTTGCTTAATGTGTACAGCATTTCTGTTTGAGAGATGAAAAAGTTGAGGTAATGGGTATTAGTGATGCTAACAGAATTTTGCGAATAGAATTAATACCACTGAATTTTACACTTAGAAGTGATTCAAATGGGAAATTTTGACTTATATGTATGTTACAATAAAAGTTAAAAAAAAATTATTGTCCCAGTTTATGCTCACATCCCGAACTTATGTGAGTTTCCATTTTCCTCATATTTTTGCCTGTTTTAGATATCATTCATTTCCAAACTGATATACTCCAAAATGTATTTTGTTGTTTTAATTTGCATTTCTTTGCATTTTAATGTGATTGATGATTTTTTATAAGTTTATCTGTATTTCATTTATAAGTTGCTGTTTTATACCCTTTTTTTGTTCATTTTCTACTTTATTTATTTGTTTTGCCACGTGATATCCTTAATTCTTATGTAGTCAAATATGTTGATATTTTTCTTTCTGACTTATGTGTTCATGTTATATTTGGGAAGCCTTCACTCCATGAATATCAAAATGTTTTATATTATCTTTTAGTATTTCAATAATTTTGGTTTTTATATTTAAGCTTTAAAATATCATGATTTATATTTGCATATAGTATGAGATAGGATTCTAGTTTTCTCCCCCAAAATGAAGAGACAGTTCTGAAAGTATCTTTTCCCCACTGAAAATTTTTCCACTAAAATTGCTACCTTTATCATATTTTAAATTTGAACTCTATTTTATCCCCCTGGTCTATTTATCTTTTCTGTGCCAGAAGCATACTTTTCTAAGTTGAATCTTTTTGGTATGTTTTGATATCTGGTAACAACAGTACCTCTTCATTATTCTTTGAAAACTTTTTTTTGTTAATCTCACCCAGTGCATTTCCAGATATATTTTACAATGTTCTTTTCAGTTTTCTAGAGGAAATTTGCAGTGATGGATGACTTGCCCTTGTCTCCTTATGGGTGTTTTTGAATATATGACTTTGCGGGCTTGCATACACTATGCTTATGTAGTACGGCTTCACCATATTAACCCTCTCAGACTTATTTCCTATGATTGTCATCACTGGCATTCTCTTCTCTCTTAGCTGTCTACCCTCTCACCTGTCTCCCAACCAAAATATCTCCTTTATAGATTTCATTGGACAATCAGAATAGAAGCAAACAATTCATAGTGTCTCAAGCTGTCACCTTTGGTTTATTCAGTCTCAGCACTTTCATTATTGCTGGCTGCTTACAGTGCACTTCGCAAGAGCCAAGCAAATTTTTTTTTAATTATTCTTCTGGGCTATTTCATTTGCTTAGATTTGCAGAAAGTTTGGTCTTCTAGTAACTGAAATATTATTGGATAATCATTATAATAGTGTGTTTCTGTCATGTACAATTTGAGATTAAATGTTTTCTTACTTTGCTACCCTTCCCCCTAACCTTTCAGCTAAACCCTTATATTAGGATATCCCATGCCAATATCATAAGAGCATGCTCTGAATTAACTGATAACATTAGCTACACAAATCTCTACTCTTGGCTAACTTTCACTTAAGTTTGTATTTCTACAGCTGATAAATTAGAGGATTTTTAAAAATTACTATTTGCTTTACATACAAGTTCTTATGAGTCATTAAACTGTGAAGCCCATACTTGGTTTTAAATGGTTTTTTGTGTTGTTGTTGTTTTTTTTTACCAAAATTGGAATAACTTTTCCTGAATATATCTAATATAGTTCATTTTAAGCAGACTCATAGATTTCTCAATATGTTCCCAGTTTATCTCAGATTTTGAGAGTCACTTCAATGGACAATAAGTGGTACAAAAGTCCTCCCTTGTGTCTTTGATCTTAGGTACACACTGAAATTTTTTTAATTTTCAGAATGCCTTTCTCCAGTTATAAAAATATTTGCTTGTTGTATAATATTTAGGAAGCACAAAACTTCGTATCAAAGAAGATAAGCAGTATGTACCTTTCAAATTTAAAAGGCAATTTTATGCATTTATCTGTATGATTAATGAAATAATGGTTAATATTTATTGAGCACTTAGTAGCTGCTTAGCACTGTTCTAAGCTCCTTACAAATGTTAACAGATCCTCACAACAACCCTATGACTAGTTTATCTCATTTGTTATCTCTGTTTTACAGATGAGGACACTGATACAGAGAGGTTAAGGGATTTCCTTAAACTATATGTTTCCAGCCAGGGACATATAGTTAATAAATGATGGAACTAGGATTCAAATATATGGTACATACTCACAACCTGTATTCTTTATTGACTTTGCATGCATTTATATTTGCATGCAAGCATGCACCATATGGCCTATCTCATATTTATCTTTCTAAAATAAGGGTTCTAAAGAAATTCTTGTTTGCCTTGAGATCAAAGATTAAGCTTTTTAAAAAAAGGGCAGAATAGGGAATCTTTTGCTTTTTAATTTCTGTACCTTAGTTTGAGTTATTTTCTGTATTTACGTTGTTTTCTATGAAATAACCACTTTAGGAGTTTTAAAAATAGGCTTTTTAGGAACCTGGGATTTTGGTAAGAAAAGGCCCTGTTTCATTTGTGATGAGCCATGGTGGAAGTATTTACACCACTGAAATATTACAAATTGGGGTCCCCTCTCTCCCAACCCCACCAGCTGGTTGTTAAACTTTACCAGCATGCTACTGATTTTAATTACTCACTCAACAAATGTTTTTTGAGTGCCTATATTCCAGGCACTGCTGTAGGTCAAAGGACACTGCAGTGAATAAATAGCATTTACTTGAGAGAATATATCTTTCTAAATAGTAAATTTCCTAATAAAGAGGGGAAAGAATTGAGGGTTCCTTACACAAATAATGGTGGCAAATATGGAGTCAAACAAAAGTAAATGGATTTCCTTAGTTTAGAACGTTTGGAATCCTTTAATATGCTATTGTGCATTGTTAATCTTGTTATTCTCTAGGGGAAGAATATTGTATGTATTATTTGCAGTACTTACCTAAGAAACTCTTTTTCTTTCCCCCCTATGAAGTATATTTAACATATTCCAGAAATACTCATCTGCTCTTCCAGGGCAGTCCCATTCTAGAATACAGAAATGGATTAATACAGGGCACTGACTCAAGGAATGTAGTTCGGAGTCTGGGCAGGCAGGACTTGCATAGAACCTACCTAACATCTATTTATAGGTGGATTGAATTACTTTATTGATGGTGTCCTGAAGCATTCTATTGTATTTTTATTTTCAGTATTTAAAGGAAAAAGAATTTTTATGTAGTGAGATAGCATTGTACTAGATACATTGGTATTAATATTAGAAAAGTCTTTTTCCTTCTAACCTATAGTTTCTGACATAGAGTCACTTAATGGTATGCACTTGAATTTCTGCTGCCACCTATATTCCCTGCTGCTAGATTTTTCCCTTAACCCTAAGCATCTCTGGCTCCAGAGCCGTCTCTTGTATTGGGAGTCTCTGGAACCCTATTCACCTACCACTTCACCCCCATTAGGCTACAGTGATTTTCAAAGTGTCATTGATGGACTATTGCATCAGAGTCATCTGGATGATTATTAAAATAATACTGCAAAAACAGTGTGTTTGGGGCCCAAGAGTTAAAGATCTATAAATAATTTTTATTGAGTATTTAAATTTCATATTGAATTGTTTAAATTCCATTCTTTGGTAGGTATTTGCATTATCTCTCCGTATAGATGCTGTTGGCATTTTTGGCCAGGGTTATCATTGTATTGTACTCTTGACACAACAGAACATTTAAAATCCTTGGCCTCAGTCTACCAAATGCCATTATCGTCCCTAGTTAGTGGGATGACTCTAAAGGTTTTACACATTTCCAAGCACTCCCTTAGGCAGGCTACACCATTCTTGATTGCATCATTGCTGTGTACTGTTTTCATTATTTCAGAAGTTACTTTTAACTTCTAGAATACTTTTATACATGTGCCTATCCTAAGACCCAGAATTACTCATTATTTAAATGCAGTCCCCAAGTAGTATAATGTCCTTGGAGCACTTTTTTTTTTTTTTTAACATGGGCAGCACTGGGAATCGAACCCGGGTCTCTAGCATGGCAGGCAAGAACTCTGCCACTGAGCTGGAGCAGTTTAATTTCAATCACACCTTCCCATTTTACATGCCGTGTTGTCCAACTTGAGTTTTATCTTTATGAAAACTGCATAAATTAGATATTGTTATTACTGCTTTCTACACTTGCCAGTGTTTGCTTTATCTACCCAAGACTGCCAGTTTATTTGATTGATATTCCTTGCTCCTCAAACTTTTCTGCTAAGTCATTAAAAATATACCCGTTATAATAATAGCACATCTTTTGGGGGTAAATCTTGAGTTTTTGTTTGTCAAAAATTACTTTTGCCCTATTTCATGAATGATGTTTAATCCGGGGATATAATTCTAGTTTGAAGAACAGAATTGGAGTACTCACACTTCCTGGCTCTAAAGTGTATTTCAAAGCTACAGTCATCAAAACAACATGGTACTGACATAAAGATAGATATACTGATCAATGGAATAGAATTGAGAGTTCAGGAATAGACTTTAACATCTATCACTGATTGATATTTGATGAGGTTGCCATGTCCACTCAACTGGGACAGAACAGTCTCTTTATAAATGGTTCTGGGAGAACTGGAAACCATATTCCAAAGAATGAAAGAGGACCCTTCTTTTCTTTCTCATACCCTCTGTAAAAATTAACACAGTGGATTAAAGGCCTAAATATAAGAACCAAGACCATAAAACTCCTAGAAGAAAAGGTAGGGGAGCATCTTCAAGATCTTTTTTGATAGACAGTGGTTTCTTAGACTTGACACCCAGAGCGCAAGCAACAGAATTAAAAATATATAAATGGAACCTCCTCAAAATAAAAAACTTTAGTACATCAAAGGACTTTGTTCAGGGAGTGAAAAGGTGTCCTCCTTGATGGGAGAAAATGTCTGGAAAATACATCTCCAATAAGGTTTTAATAACCAAAATATATAAAGAAGTCCTGCAACTCAAAAATAAAAAGACAAATAACCCAACTAAAAAATGGCTAAAGACACTTTAATAGACATTTTTCCAAAAGGAAACAGAAATGGCTAAAAGCACATGAAAAGATGTTCAACATCACTAGCTTATTAGGGAAATGTAAACCAAAACCACAGTGAAATATCATCTTGCACCTACTATAATGGCCACTATTAAAAAAAACAAAGCAAAACCAGAAAGCTACAAGTATTGGAGAGGGTATGGAGATATAGGAACACTTATTCATAGCTGGTGGAAATGTAGCCACCGTGAAGACAGTTTGGCAGTTGCTCAGAGAGGTTAAGTATAGAATTGCCATATGATCCAGCAATCCTGCTACTAGGTACATACCCAGAAGAACTGAAAGCAGGGAAGCAAACACCGTTTGGACACTGATGTTCATAGCAGCATTATTCACAGTTGCCAAAAGATGGAAACAACCCAGGTGTCCATCAACCAATGAATAGATAAACAAAATTTGGTGTATACATATAATGGAATATTTATTCAGTGGTAAGAAGTGAAGTTATGATGCGTGTGACTACGTGGGTGAAATTTGAGGACATTATATTGAATGAAATAAGTCAGACTCCAAAGGACAATTACTGTGTGACCTCAGTAATGTGAACTAAATACAACTAGCAAATTCCTGGTGTTAATATCTAGAACATAGGTCACCGGAAGATTGAGTGAGGGCAGAAAATGGGGATCTGATGCTTAATTTGCACAGAATATTTGTAAATGTTTGGAAGTGGATAGAGGTGAAGGTAGCACATTACAGTGAGTGTGATTAACAATGATGGTATGTAGGTGCGATTGTGGTTGAAAAGGGAAAGTTTTGGACCATGTGTATTACTAGAAGAAAAGTTAGACGATAAAACATAGGACTGTACAACACAATGAATCCTGTTGTGGATGATGGACTGTGGTTAAATACAAATACAAAAATGTTCTTTCATGAATTATTGCAAATATATAACACTTTTACAAGGTGTTAATAATAGAATAGTGTATGGGAAATAATAGCACCTAATGTAAACTGTGGGCTGTAGTTAACTGTGATATTTTAGTACTCTTTCATCGTTGGTAACAAAGATACTACCCAATGCAAAATATCAGCATTAGGGGATATATGGGAGTGTTGAATTTTTTACATGACTTTTCTGTAAATCTACAACTTTTCTAATTAAAAAATATTAAAAAAATAAAAAGGCAAACATGCTAAGTGAAAGAAACCAGGCACAAAGTACAACATAAAATATAATTTCATTTATATAAAATATTAATATAAATAACTTTATAGAGACAGAATTACATCAGTGATTATGTAGGGCTGGATATTTCAGAAATGGACACAAATGGACATTTTCATGCTGATGTTTATAGCAGCATTTTTTACATTTGCCGAGAGATGGAAACAGCCCAAATGTCCATCAGTAGGTGGGTGGCTAAACAAGCTATAGTATATACATACAATGAAATATTATGCAGCTGTAAGACAGAATAAAGTCGTGCTGCATGTAACAACATAGATGAACCTTGAGGACCTTATGCTAAATGAAATTAGCCAGAAACAAAAGGACAAATACTGTGTGGTCTCACCAATATGAACTAACATTAATGAGTGAACTTTGAGAGGTTAAGTAAACATCACAGCTTGTCAGAAGATAGAAGAGGGTAGAGATTGGGCATTTGGTGCTGAAGAAATACAGAATATGCAACAGGACTGATTGTAAAAATTCAGAAATGGATAGCAGAATCCTATCTGATAGTAGCACAATTATGTAAGTACATTGAATGAAGCTGAATGTGAGTATGATTGAGGGATAAGGACTGGGGGCAGGAAAGATAGACTGAGATGGTATAACTTAAAGAATTTCGAGAGTGGGCAATGGTGGTGATTAAATGTGCAAATATATAAACTCTTGCATGAAGGAGAACAAATGAGTGTCAACATTGCAAGTTATTTAAAATGTGATAGTATACAGGAAAAAGTACAATCAATGCAAGCTAGTCTGTAGTCAACAGTAACGAATTGCAGTATGCTTCCACTGAATTAACAAAGGCATTATGCCAAAATTAAGTGTCAACAAGTGGGGGTGTGTGTCATAGGGGTATGGATTCTTTGGAAAAGAAAAGGAAATTGTGTTTGTATAGATTATGCTGGCAAAGGCATGTCTAATTACTTAGGCTGGCTTGTATGATATATGATTAAAACTGTTTAAAAATGAACAGAGGGTGGGCTGTGGTGGCTCAGCAGGCAGAATTCTCGCCTGCCATGCCAGAGACCCAGGTTTGATTCCCGGTGCCTGCCTTTGAGAAAAAAAAAAAAAAAAAAGAACAGAGAGAAGCAAGTGCTAGAGAAAATGTGGAGAAAGAGATGTACCTATTCACCGTCCATAGGGAAACAGGTACAGCTCCTGCAGAAGGCAGTGTGGTGGTTACACAGGAGGCTAGGGATGTGATGCCATTTGATCCTGCAATCCCATTGCTAGGTGTATATACCTAGAGGAACTGAAAATGGGGACACGAATGGACATTTGCATACTGGTATTTATGGCAGCAGTATTCATGATTCACAATAGATAGACATGTCCCAAGGATGCAAAGACTGAGGAAAGGAAGGGAGAACTGTGTGTATACATACAATAGACTACTGAGTGTTGCAAGAAGGAATGAAGTTGTGAGGCATGAAACTAGGTGAGTGAGCCTTAAGGACTGTATGTTGAAAGAAATGTCAGAAACAAAAAGACAAATATTATGCCTCACTTGTATGAACTAAGTATAATGTACAAACTTGTATAAATGAAGTCAAGAGCATGGGTTATCAGGTTGGGGCCTATTGTAAAGGGCCCTAGATTGTAAACTCTTATAGCAGTCATATATAATCAGGAGTTCTAACTGTTATTTTTAAATTCTGAGATACTGAGCTGTTTGTATAAAAAGTCCTCTTGGGTTACTTGGGAAAAAGAAAGAAATACTCACCTTCCCCATTTGGGGAATTCCTGATATTCTTGCAAGCAGTGGGAACAACCAATTCAATAGGCTAAGTCCTTGATCTTGGCATTCACTGCCATGAAACTTATTCCTGCAAAGGAGAAGCTCAGCCTACTTAAAATTATGCCTAAGAGTCACCCCAGAGAAGCTCTCTTTTTGTTCAAATGTGGCCTCTATATCCAAGCCAGCTCGACAGGTGAACTCATTACTCCTCCCCTCCACATGGGACATGACTCCCTCCAGTGTAAATCTCCCTGGTAATGTGGGACAGGACTCCCAGGGATGAGCTGGGACCCGGCATCATGGAAATGAAAAAGCCTTCTTGACTAAAAGGGGGAGGAGAAAAATGAGACGAAGTGTCAGTGGCTGAGAGATTTCAAAGAGTTGAGAGGTTATCCTGGAGGTTATTCTTATGCATTATATAGATATCTCTTAAGTTTATGATGTATTGGAGT
This sequence comes from Tamandua tetradactyla, assembly GCF_023851605.1. Lineage (NCBI taxonomy): Eukaryota > Metazoa > Chordata > Mammalia > Pilosa > Myrmecophagidae > Tamandua > Tamandua tetradactyla. The sequence continues at coordinate 10,678,735 of NC_135343.1, read as the reverse complement.
GGCTGGCGGGAAGTACGTGAAACTGTTGAGCTGTGTTCCAGTAGCCTTGATTCTTGAACACGATTGTATACTGATACAACTTTTACAATATGTCTGTGTGATTGTGAAAACCTTGGGTCTGATGTGCTGTTTATCCAGTGTATGGATAGATGAGTTAAAAAAAAAAAAGATAAAAAATAAATAAATAATAGTGGGGCAATAAAGAGTAAATAATTGGGTAGATTGAAATACTGGCAGACAATGAGAGGGAAGGGTAAGGGGTATGGAATATACAAGTATTTTTTTTAATTTCTTTTTTCTGGAGTGATGCAGATGTTCTAAAAATGATCATAGTGGTGAATACACATGTATGTGATGATATTGTGAGCCATTGATTGTACACCAATTATGGACTGTGTGTGTTTGGCAGTTTCTCAGTAAAAATATTTAAAAATAAATATATATATAAAGATCAAAATAAAGAGGCATACCATGTTCATGGGTTGGAAGATTATACCTAGTAAAAATTCCAGTTCACCCTAGATTGCTATATAGATTTAATGCAGTTCCATTCAGAATCTCAATAGGGATTTTTTTTTCTTGCAGCTATAGACAGGCAGATTCTAAAATTCATATTGGACAGCAAATAACCTACAGTAGCCAAAACAAATTTGAAAAATATTAAGTTGGAAGACTCACAGTATCAGATTTTTAAGGCTACTGTAAACCTATGGTAAGGAAGACTTTGTAATATTTTAAGTGGGCAGATACGAGGTCAACATGTATCAATTTGTAGCCCAGAAATAAACCCACATCAGTATGGCCAGTTGATTTTTGACAGAAGTGAAAAGCAATTTAATGAAGGAAAAAGTGTCTATTCAGCAAATGGTGTTGAAACATTTGGGTATATGTATGGATAAAAATGAGCCTTCTTCTTAACTTCACTTATATATATAAAATATATAATAAATAATAAATTAAGAAAGTTAAAATATATAATTTAAATGTAAAGTGTGAAATTATGAAACTTTTAGGGAAAACATGAGAAAATTTTTGTGACCTGGGATTCATGACATGAAAGCCCAGTCCATAAAAGAAAACAGTTGACAAATTAGACTTAATCAAAAGTAAATGTACAGGCAGACCACGGTGGCTCGGCAGGCAGGAATGCTTGCCTGCGATTCCAGAGGACCCAGGTTCGATTCCCAGTGCCTGCCCATGTGGAAAAAAAAACTAAATGTGTGCTCTGCAAAAGACACTGTTAATAGAATAAAAAGAAAGCTACAAACTGGGAGAAAATATTTGTGCAAATCTTATATTGGACAAAGGACTTGGATCTAAATATATGAAGAACTCTGAAAACTCAACAGTAAGAAAACAAACATCCAAGTTAAAACGTGGACAAAAGACTTGACTATATACTTGACCAAAGGATGGCAATAAGAACATGAATAGCTGTCAACACCATTAGCCATTAAGGAATTGCAAACCAGAACCACCATGAGATAGTCTGGCACCCTTACTAAAGTGGCTAAAATTAAAATACTGACAATATCAACTGCTGTTAAGGATGTAGAGCACTTAGAATTCTCGGTTGGATGAAAAATGGTGGAGCCACTGTGGAAAAGAGCTTGGCAATTTTTTAATGAAGTTAAATATTCCCCTACCCTATGACCCAGTAGTTCTACTCCTAGATATTTATTTAAACTGAACAGAAATGTTTATATCGGTTCTTTTCATATATACCAAAAGCTGATATCAAGCCAGATGTCCTTCAACTGGTAAAAGGATAAACAAACTATGATATATTCATATAGTGGAATACTACTCAACAATGAAAAGGAACAAGCTAATGATACATGCAACAACTTGGAAAAATCACAAAGGCTTTATGCTGACTGAAAAGAGAAAGCCTCAAATGCATGATGTGTATTTTCATTTATATCACATTCTCAAAAAGAGAAGACTATAGTAACAGAGAACAAATCAGTGGTTCCCAAGAATTGGAGTTGGAGGAGGACTCCAAAGAGAATTTTGGGAGGAGATAGTAGTGTTCTGTTCTGTTTCCTGGTATGGGTAGTGGTTACATGAATATGTATATGTGTGTATGTGTGTGTTTAAACTCCTAGAACTAACTATACATGATCAAAATTTACTCTTCAATATTATAAAAAAAGAAAACTGCAGACCAAATTCTCTAATGAATATAGATGCAAAAATCCTCAACAAAATTCTAGCAAATCGAATCCAGCAACACATTAAAAGAATTATACATCATGACCAAGTAGGATTCATCCCAGGTATGCAAGGATGGTTCAACATAAGAAAATCAATTAATGTAATATACCGTATCAACAAATCAAAGCAGAAAAACCACATGATCATCTCGATTGATGCAGAAAAGGCATTTGACAAAATTCAACATCCTTTCCTGCTGAAAACACTTCAAAGGATAGGAATAGAAAGGGACTTCCTTAAAATGATAAAGGGAATATATGAAAAACCCACAGCTAATATCATTCTTAATGGGGAAAAACTGAAAACTTTCCCCCTAAGATCAGGAACAAGACAAGGATGTCACTCTCACCACTGTTATTCAACATTGTTTTGGAGGTTCTAACCAGAGCAGTTAGACAAGAAAAAGAAATACAAGGCACCAGAATTGGAAAGGAAGAAGTAAAACTCTCGCTGTTTGCAGATGATATGATACTATATGTCGAAAACCCCGAAAAATTCACAGTGAAACTACTAGAGCTAATAAATGAGTACAGCAAAGTGGCAGGTTAAAAGATCAAGACTCGAAAATCTGTAGTGTTTCTATACGCTAGTAATGAACAATCTGAGGGGGAAATCAAGAAGCAAATTCTGTTTACAATTGCAACCAAAAGAATAGAATATTTAGGTATAAATTTAAAGAGACAAAAGACCTATACAAAGAAAACTACAAGAAATTGTTAAAAGAAATCACAGAAGACCTAAATAGATGGAAGAGCATACCGTATTCATGGATTGGAAGACTAAATGTAGTTAAGATGTCAATTCTACCTAAATTGATTTACAGATTCAATGCAATACCAGTCAAAATCCCAACAACTTACTTTTCAGAAATAGAAAAACCAATAACCAAATTTATCTGGAAGGGCAGGTTGTCCTGAATAGCTAAAAGTATCCTGAGAAAGAAAAATGAAGTCGGAGGTCTCACGCTACCTCACTTTAAGGCATATTATGAAGCTACAGTGGTCAAAACAGCATGGTACTGGCAGAAAGATAGATATATTGACCAATGGAATCAAATAGAGTGCTCAGATATAGACCCTCTCATCCATGGACAGTTGATCTTTGATAAGGCAGTCAAGCCAACTCACCTGGGACAGAGCAGTCTCTTCAATAAATGATGTCTGGAGAACTGGATATCCACAAGCAAAAGAATGAAAGAGGGTCCATATCTCACACCCTATACAAAAATTAACTCAAAATGGATCAAAGACCTAAACATTAGATCTAAGACCATAAAACAGAGGAAAATGTAGGGAAATATCTTATAAATCTTAGAATAGGAGGCGGTTTCCTAGACTATACACCCAAAGCACGAGCACTGAAGAAATAAATAAATAAATGGGAACTCCTCAAAATTAAACACTTTTGAGCATCAAAAAACTTCGTCAAGAAAGTAAAAGGACAGTCTACATGATGGGAGAAGATATTTGGAAACGATATATCAGATATCTGGTATTCAGAATATGTAAAGAAATTGTTCAAGTCAACAACAAAAAAGACAGCCAATCCAATTACAAAATGGGAAAAAGACTTGAAAAGACACTTTTCAGAGGAGGAAATACAAATAGCCAAAAAGCACATGAAGAGATGTTCAACTTCCCAAGCCATTAGAGAAATTCAAATCAAAACCACAATGAGATATCATCTCACACCCACCAGAATGGCCATTATCAATAAAACAGAAAATGACAAGTGCTGGAGAGGATGTGGAGAAAGAGGCACACTTATCCACTCTTGGTGGGAATGTCAAATGGTGCAACCACTGGAAGACAGTTTGATGGTTCTTCAAAAAGCTGAATATAGAATTGCCATATGACCTGGCAATACCATTGCTAGGTATCTCCTCAAGGGACATAAGGGCAAGGACGCAAACGGACATTTGCATACCAATGTTTATAGCAGCATTATTTACAATTGCAAAGAGATGAAAACAGCCAAAATGTCCATCAGCAGATGAGTGGCTAAACAAACTGTGGTATATACATACGATGGAATATTATGCAGCTTTAAGACAGAATAAACTTATGAAGTATGTAACAACATGGATGGACCTTAAGGATGTTATGCTGAGTGAGATTAGCCAAAAACAAAAGAACAAATACTGTATGGTCTCACTGATATGAACTGACATTAGTGAATAAACTTGGAATATTTTGTTAGTAACAGAGACCATCAGGAGATAGAAATAGGGTAAGATATTGGGTAATTGGAGCTGAAGGGATGCAGATTGTGCCACAGGACTGAATATAAAAACTCAGAAATGGACAGCACAGTAATACCTAACTGTAATACAATTATGTTAAAACACTGATTGAAGTTGAACGTGAGAATGATAGAGGGAGGAGGGCTGGGGGCATAAATGAAATCAGAAAGAAAGATAGACGATAAAGATGGAGATGGTGTAATCTAGGAATGCCTAGAGTGTATAATAATAGTGACTAAATGTACAAATTTTAAAAATGTTTTTGCATGAGGAAGAGCAAAGGAATGTCATTACTGCAGGGTGTTGAAAATAGATGGTAATTAATATTTTAAAATTTCAACTTACGTGTGAGACTAAAGCAAAAAATGTTTATTTGTACAAAACAAAATTTATACAAAATTTATATTTTGACTAGTGCATTTCCTAATATAACTTATGTAGACAGCTTAACTGAGCACCAAAAGTACATGGAACCTTGAGTAGGACATGAGATTATGTTGGTTTGCCCAGAGTGATTTGGACACTGAATAAAAAAGTATTTGCAAAGTCCCCTTTGGGGAATGGTTAGAAAGGGATAAAATTCAACTTCCCCAAGTTGAATTCCTGATATTCTCACAAGCAATGCGGACAACCATAGCTATAGACTGAGCCCCCAATTTTGGGGTTTGTTCATATGAAACTTAACCCCACAAAGGATAGGTCAAGCCTACTTAAAATTAGGCCTAAGAGTCACCCTCAAGAGAACCCCTTTTGTTGCTCAGATGTGGCCTCTCTCTCCAGCCAACACCACAGGCAAACTCACCACCCTCCCTCTGTCTACATGGGACATGACTCCCAGGGGTGCAGACCTTCCAGGCAACGTGGGAATCCCAGCATCAAGGGATTGAGAAAACCCCTAGAATGAGCTGAGACTCAGCATCAACTGATTGAGAAAACCTTCTCAACCAAAAGGGGAAAGAGTGAAATGAGACAAAGTGTCAATGGCTGAGAGATTCCAAACAGAGTCTAGAGGTTATCCTGGAGGTTATTCTTATGCATTAAGTAGATATCACCTTGTTATTCAAGATGTAATGGAGAGGCTGGAGGGAACTGTCTGAAAATGTAGAGCTGTGTTCCAGCAGCCATATTTCTTGATGATGATTGAATAATGATATAGCTTTCACAATGTGGCTGTGTGATTGTGAAAACCTTGTGTCTGATGCTCCTTTTATCTACCTTATCAACAGACGAGTAGAACATATGGAATAAAAGTAAATGATAGGGGGAACAAATGTTAAAATAAATTTAGTTTGAAATGCTAGTGATCAATGAAAGGGAGGGGTAACGGGTATGGTATGTATAATTTTTTTTTCTGTTTTCATTTTATTTCTTTTTCTGAATAGATGCAAATGTTCTGAGAAATGATTATGATGATGAATATGCAACTATGTGGTGATATTGTGAATTACTGATTATATATGTAGAATGGAATGATCAAAATAGGAATGTTTACATTTGCTTTGTGTTTTTTGGTATTTAAGAAAATAAAATTAAAATTAAAAAAAATTTACTCTTCAGTAATTAAAAAAATTTACCCTCCCAATTTAAGATGGATTGTTGTATACACACAATAAATAAAATTTAATCTTCCACTTGCACTAGTCACATTTCAAGTGATTAGTAGCCACATGTGGGCAGTGCAGATAAAGAACACTTCTATCACCGCAGAAAGTTCTACTGGAGAGTGCTGTTTTAGAGGGTCAGCAAACTTTCTCTAAAGGGCAAGAGAATTTTAGGCCTTACAGGACAGATGGTCTCCATCTCAACTGTTCAGCGCTGCCATTAGTGTATAAAAACAGCCAGTGGCAGTTCTTAAATGAATGAGCATGACTGTTAAGTTTTTGTAAACTTTATTTACAAACGACAGGTGGTGTTTACTGACCCCTGTTTTAAGGCATCTGTTGGCCTATTTCCTGTTTTCCTGTCAGCTCAAAATTATTGATAGAGTGACCTTATAATTTACTATCCAGGTTAGATGAATTTTTTTAAGCATGAAAGCAGGCACTATTAATAATTCTGGTGGGGCAATAGACATAAGCTGAAGTGTGCTGGAAAAATCAAGATGTATGTCACCTTGGCTATCAGTTCTCAATGAAATTAGTTGCCCTTATGGTAGTGCATACTTATTCCAATTAGCTGTGGAAAGCAAAGATGATAAAATTATTCCTTCATCAGGGGTTTGTGAGCTAGTCATTTCCATCTGAAAAGGAGTATATATATATATATATATGGGAGACACTCTGACTCTGGCCTGTGCATTCACTCAAAATGAATTGCGTTTTTCTGTCCATCTTCATACTTTTCTTTCTATGACAACTATACTGTCACTCTTCTATTTTTGTTGTAATTCTGCTCATTTTTCACACCTCAGCTTAAATGTGTAGTGTTCATTAAGCCATTCTAGTAATGACCTTTTCAGACTTAGCAGTTGGTAGTTAGATTTCATATAATTCATGTGGCAAACTGCTTTATATCTGGTTCCCAAACTTGCCTGTGTATCACAAAACCTGAGTAGCTTTCAATACAGAGTCATGCTCCCATATCAGATCTGCTGATTCAAAATCAGTGGCAGTGGTTTTTGGTATTTTAATTTTTACTCCTATATATGATTATCATACACCCTGCCAGCCAGTTCAGTATTTGGAATCCATTAATTTAGACTGAAATTATTTTCTGTAAGCATTGACTTGTAGAATTAGAAGAAACTTTAAAAATAATCTATTTCACCTTCTTGTTTTTAAATTGGGGATGAGGGTGGGGGAGAAGACACAGGGAAATTATTTGCTTGAATCCTATTGCTGTGCTTGTTACTGGCAGACTCAGAACTGAACTTTGCATTCCTTAACTCCTATTTCAGAACTCATCTTCATATTCATATCTTACATTTCCTTCTAAATAGAAAGTTATGAAGACCCTGAGGTAATTGGTACATAATAAATAATCACATTTTTACTGACAGTGAATGTTTCTAACTTACTTTATATGTTACTTAGCCCGTTTGGGGGCTCTTAATGATTGCTTCTTGATTATGTTGTATACCCCCAGACCCACAGTCAGAGAATACTTTTCTGAGAGCTGCTAACTCAGAAGTCAGCATGAAATAATCTTAAAAAATTTTTTCCCGAATTAGTTCTATTTTGAATGGCCTCTAAAGGCTGACTGGCCTAAACTGAGTTCTGAGACAGCCTTGAAAATTAATAGTTTCCAAGAGTTCCTCTAAACTGAGATCAGTTCTATATCTACAGAATTTTTCTCTTGGGTCTATTTGCATTTGAGAAAGGTAACCCAGTATCTATGGGAGCGTATGAGGCAGATCCCTAAGCCAAGATAGGATTGTAAAGGTTTGTGGGTAGCAATGACAACTTAAGCTGAATTTCAAAGGACAATAAAGAGTTAGGTCAGAGGAAGGAATTCAGGAAATTATTTGTCTAGTCAGTCTCTGCCAAAGGGCAAAGAGTATGGATAGCATTGGAGAATAGCAAGTTGTTTAGTTTGATTAGAACATAAAGTGCAAATTAGAGAGTGGCTGGAAAGATAGAGGGCAGATAGTAAAGAGTTTTATGGTTAAAATGCTGCATTTCACAGCTGAATATCCACTTGTAAAAAAATGAAGTTGCACTTCTGATACCATACAAAATTAATGCAAAATAGATCATAGACCTAAGTATAGTAGCTTAAACTATAAAACTCTTGGAAGAAAACGTAGGGATACATTTTCATGACTTTGGATCAGACGGTGCTTTCTTAGATATTACACCTATGACACCAAGAGCACAGGTGACAATAAGTAAATGAAAAGATGCTCAACCTTATAGATCATTAGTGAGACACAAATCAAGCCACAGTATGATGCCACTTCATAACTGTTAGGATGGCTAAAATAAAAAAGACAATAACAAATTTGGCAAGGATATAGAGAAATTCGAGCCCTCATGCATCGCTGGTGGTACTATAAAATGGTATAGTCACTTTGGAAAACAGTATGACAGTTCTTGAAAATGTTAAACATAAAGCTATTATATGTCTTAGCAGTTCCACTCCTAGGTAAATGCCCAAGAGAGTTGAAAGCATAAATCCACACGAAATTTGTCCATGAATGTTCATAGCAGCATTATACATTATATAGCCAGTAAATGGAAGCAACCCACATGTCCATCAGCTGTTGAAGGGATTCAAAAATTTGGTATTTCCATATAATGGAATATTATTTGACAATAAAAAATGAGAACTGATACATATTATAATATGGATAAATCTTGAACACATTATGTTAAGTAAAATAAACCAGTCAGAAAGGACCACATATTATATGATTCCGTTTATGTGAAATGTCTAGAATAGTCAAATTCATGGAATGAGAAAATAGATTAGTAGTTGTCGGTCTGGGAGGAGGGGTGAATTGAGAATTGACTGCTAATGGGTCTCAGGTTTCTTTTGGTGGTTAAATTTCATTGTACTAATCGCTGCAGAACTCTGAGAATATATTAAAAATCACTGATTTACACATATTAAAAGTCTGAACATAGTGGTATATGAACTATACCTCAATAAAGCTTTTATAAACAATTCTTATTCAGTGAAAATTTAAAATATACTGACAGGGAATTTTTTTTTTTTTTTTGCGTGCCTCACAACTTTATTCCTTTCTGTAGCAGCACAATATTTGATAATATGTAAACACCACCATTCACCATTCTACTCTTATTCAGTGCATCCTTCAGACACCTCCATGCCTTGAGCATCATGTTTAATGTCCAAAGTTAGCATTCCATCAACGCTCTCAATTTTAGACAATTTCATTGCTCCCAAGAGAAAAATATCCAGTAAACACACCCTCACAAAAGAGAAAATCCAAACTTCCCCTTAGCTCTTGTTCATCCCCCCATTATTTACCCCTGGTATTGCTGCACTACTGTTGATGTTTTCTGTTAAACATACCCATAGAACGCAATAGCAGTTTTCCCCCATACACTGATATTATACATTCTTTGTACGAGATTTATACCTTTGAAATAGTTTGTGCAAGAACTTATTTATATTTGTAGTGTTAATCAATAGGACACAAGGGTCTATACAGCCCCTTTCAATCATGTACACCTTCAGTATGGCAATAGTGCTTATAGACTTATAGTGAACTGCCTTCACTTCTGACTGACAGGGAATTTTGATTTTTATCTTGAAAGCAGTGGTGTACTCCTAAAGATTTTTTTTTTTTTTAATTTTTGTTATGGTCACATATATACAACACAAAATTTCTAATTTCAACCATTTTCAACTTTATAATTTCAGTGATATTAATTAATAGTGTGCTACCATTACCAACACCCATTACCAAAAGTTTTCCATCACCCCAAACAAACACTCTGTACCCATTAACGCCCCATTCTCTACACCCCCCACCACCACTCCCTTAACTGGAAATCTGCTTTTCAGCTCTATAAATTCACATATTCTAGTTATTTCATGCAAATGAGGTTAACAGTATCTGTTCAGAATTTGGGACTGGCTTGTTTCACTCAACATGATGCATTCAAAGCTTATCCATATCATAGCATATATCAGAACTTCATTACTTTTTACTGCCAAATAATATTCCGTTGTGTGTATATGCCATATTTTGTTTTTCCACTCATCTGTTGATAAATCCTAAAGACATCTAAGCTCAAGAATGACATGATCAAAAAAGGGCTTCTGTCGTGAGTGGCACACGTAGGGCACCTCGGTTGCTCTTCGTGCGGAATCGACATCAAAAGATTTCGGAAGCATAATTTTTGTTGCCAGGGCAGCTGGTGAAAAAAAAAAAAAAAAAAAAAGAATGACATGATCAGAAGCACCCCTTTGGGGGAATGTGAAGAAGGTGTCAGAAGACTAGGTCTAGATGCATAGAATATTTATTCTCTTATGTCTATCCTTAGCAAGTCTGAAAATTTTTTTTAACTTTTTTATTGTATACTGTAACGTATATACAAAGCAAAGAAATAAAAAAGCAATAGTTTTCAAAACGCTATTCAACAAGTTACAGGACAGATCCCAGAGTTTGTCATGGGCTGCCATATGATCCTCTCAGACTTTTCCTTCTAGCTGTTCCAGAATATAGGAGACTAGAAGGCTTAAATATTTTTTTGTCATCACAATCGACTTTTTTCCCTTATTTTTTTGTGAAAAATAACATATATACAAGAAAGCAATAAGTTTCAACACACAGTACCACAATTAGTTGTAGAACATATTTCAGAGTTTGACATGGGTTACAATTTCACAATTTTAGGTTTTTACTTCTAGCTACTCTAAGATACTGGAAACTAAGATATCAGTTTAAAGAATCAGCATTCATATTCATTTGTTAAATCCTATCTTCACTGTATAGTGCCACTATCACGTTTGATCTTTCCATGCCTCTCTTTAGGGGTGTTTGGGCTATGGCAATTCTAACTTTTCCATGTTGAAAGGGTCTGTCCCTAATATATGGTAGGGAGATGGAACTATCTGATGTTCTGGGGAGGCTGGGCCCTGTAGGTTTCAGGACTTAGCTGGATCAGGGACCCATCTGGAGGTTGTAGGTTCTGGAAAGTTACTCTAGTACCTGGAACCTTCATAGAATCTTACGTACTGCCCCAGGTGTTCTTTAGGATTGGCTGGAATGGTCCTGGTTGGGGGTTGGCAGTTATGATAGGTAGATGTGTCTGACTGAAAGCTTATGTAAGAGCGACCTCCAGAGTAGCCTCGACTCAATTTGAACCCTCCCCACCACTGATACTTAATTAGTTACACTTCTTTTCCCCCTTTTGGTCAGGATGGAATTGTTGATCCCATGGTGCCAGGTCTGGATTCGTCTCTGGGAGTCATCTCCCACGCCGTCAGGGAGACTTTCATCCCTGGATGTCATGTCCCATGTAGGGGGGAGAGCAATGATTTCACTTGCAGACTTGGGCTTAGAGAGACTGAGGCCACATCTGAGCAATACAAGAGGTCCTCCAGAAGTAACTCTTAGACATGCCTGTAGGTAGTCTAAGCCCCTATGCTGCCTACATAAGCTCCACAATAGTAAGCCTCATGATTGAGGGCATGGCCTATTGATTTTGGGGTCCCTAAAGTTTGACACAGCATCAGGGGATTTCCTGATGGTAAAGTTTAATAGTTCCATATGTTTTCTCCCATCCCTCAAGGGACTTTACCAATAGTTTTTATCTGTTTAATATATATACTCTAGGATGTATCCAGGAATTACATTAAGATATACAGGATTAAAGGACCTCTTTCTTATTCTGTGCTCCGTTGTTTCAGATTGAGTTAGATTATGTGCTACAGAAAATTTCTGTTCCGCAAGCCTGAAATTTTTATATTAATGCTGTATTTGAAGTCTTAGACTTTGTGCAAGATAATAGTTTATATTTACCTTGCTCTCATTTTTTCAAAATAAATTGTTTTTGGTGATTGGAAAACAAGTAATAGCAGTCAGAGAGTATAAGAGATTATAACTTTTAAAATTTATCTTAGTGTGTAGCCTTCACTGTTGTGGACTTAGAAACAGCATAATATGATTTGCTTCAACCAGAATATCAAGATTGTTGATGAGGAATCAAGGATTTTGATGAGGAAAGGCTCAGAAATTTAGGTTTCCTAAGAGTTTTTTGCTACCTTTCTCCCTTATTTGAATTATCTTAATACTGCCAAATATATTACATACTGAAAATATTTCAGACAGCATAGAGATTAAAAGAGAAGTATCATTTAACTATCTGGTTCTTGACTGACTTTTAAGAACCGTAATTTTAAAACTTGTTCTTAGAAAATTCTGGATTTATTTACCTTTGAAAATTGAATTTACAAGCTAGTCCTATAATAATGCTGACTTTCGGTGAACTATTCTTCAGTAGTTTACTGTCACAGCTTCCCAATTAAATGTGTGCTGGTGTTAACGATTAATAAATCTATTTTTAGGAGAGTGCGTAGTGTACAGCAGCCTTTTGGACGGAAGTCTGTGATCTGTGTTGTCAGTAGAGAGTGCACCCTCCTGTGGTCAGTTGGAAACAAAACTTCAACTATAAAAAAACTCATCCTAGCTTTCTATGAGTTCACATTTCTCTGCTATTCCATAATAGAAGTACCCATGCTCTGCATTGCTTTTCAGTAAACAAAAACCATAGCAGAATTTTAAAATGTTGAGGATTGGAGGGAGTAACATCTTGTCTTATTTTATTTGGAGATGTTAAAAAAAAAGATGTGACTTGAAGGACTGAGTCAGGGAGGGGAAAATAACGCAGTGTGAGGAGTGGCACATGTTTGGGGCAGTGTTTGTGACGTTGGTATGATATACTTGAATATTTTCCAGCTACAGTCTGCCCCCTTTGTAAAACGCTTCCAGAAAGATATGCTTGCTTCACTTCTCCATATTTCATCATTTAAATGTCTTGTCATCCTAGAGAAAGGCATTTATCCAGCATTTTTTAAAACAGTATCTCATTTAATGGGGATTAAGTTCATTGTGAAATCATTGTTCAAATCTTTTTTGTCAGCTAGCGTCATAAGGTTTTATTAGCTATGGAAACTCTGAAACAATTTTTAAATGAATTTTCCCTGAAAATTTCATTTTAGTTTAAAAAAATTGTACTGGAGAGCTTATAATATAACCTCTCTTCTTCTTTTGAGCTGAACTATTAAGTTTTTATATTTTCAGCAACAGAAATGTCCCATATCTAAGATGACCTTCTTAGACCCTTGGTTGATATTTTTACTGCCCTAGTGTCTGGGAATGATTCTGACTGTTAATGGTGTTATCCCCTTGTCCAATTTCTGGCTGATCTTTACCAACCCATCAATAAAGGAGTAGTGCATATATGAACATTTCTGATCACATGAAGATTCTTTCTGTGATGGTGAATTTGCATATATTGGACTTTGTTAAGGGATATGAAAATTAAGATATTTACTTTCAGCTAGTGATCTAAAATATTTTGAAAGTTGTGATCCAGTTTTTCAAAGGCATTTTAAATTGACAACAAATTACTGCCTTTTTTGTACAGATTGAAAAGACAGTTGCTGCTTATTTATATATAATTACTGGTTGTAAACACAATGAATCTAATATTGTGAATAGGTTCTCAGAGTGTTTTTTACTTTTAATATATGGCCTCCAAAACCTGTTTGGTTTATATTGAACTACATTTATTTGATTGCACCATCATATGTGTTTAAAAAGATGCAGAGGGGTCTGTTTTCATAGTTACATATAACTGCTTTAGCTTTTCATATTCTAAGGTTTTAAATTTTTAAAAAATAAGGCTTGTTATTCAATACAGAATTTTAGCTAGTCTTTGAATAAATGGCACTATACTGTTATCCTTAGGAGCTCAGACTTCGGAACTGGGCTGCCTGGGTTTGAATCCCAGCGCTTTTGCTTGCTAACTCTGTGGCCTTGGCAAGTTCTTTAATTCTCAGTGCTTCAGTTTACTCATTTTCAACGTGGAAATAATAATAGTACCTAAGTCCTAAGACTGTTGTGAGAATTAAATGAGTTAATGTAAAAAATGCTTAGACTAGTACCTGGCATATCCTTAGGTCTGTGTGTATCACCTAGTATTGTTATAGCTATTATTAAAGTTAAACATTGTTAAGTTGGGGAAACAGGGAAGGTCACCATGACTCAAGCTGTGTACAATGTACTGTTCCTTCTAGACGTCACCTAAGCCCCTTGCTTAAAAACCATCTGCACCAGGACCCAGCGGCAAGCTCCCAACTCCCTACCTGGAGTTCTGTGAGCTCTGCCCGGGAGCGCAGGAATAAACTCGCTCACTCGAAGGTTTTTTGGTCTGCTTCTTCTCTCTTTTGCCTCCTAAACCTTACACACATGAATGAATATTGAAATTTCTAGTGAAGTATGTACTGTTTGTTTGTACATATAAACCATTTGTGCAATTCTTTCTTTAAAAAAAATTTCCATATAATTGAAAATAAACAACTAAAATAGCATTTTATAAAGCTTAGCAATTATCTTTTCTTTTTTTTTTTTTTAGGCACGGAATGTTAACACCGGTGAATTGGCAGCAATTAAAGTAATAAAGTTGGAACCAGGTAACTTATTTGAAATTTGGTGTTTCTTATTTTGCCCAGAGTCATTAAATTTCTAAAGGCTTATTTTAGTGATGTTTGGTGAACATTGTCTTCTCTTTCCCAGCATCTTTTGGGAAATAAAATTGTTATTTATTATTTCTTCCGCCTCTTTTAGACTTTTGTACACCTTGCTCAATTTTTCCCTGAAAAATAACTAATAATTGGGAGAGGAGGGGAACTCTTGAGGATCTGTGAACTCTAACTGCGCTAACCTACCACAAATTGATAGTGGTGTATTTCCAGCTTAACACTGTCCTGTGAAGAGGGGAGCAGTGTGATGCACTGGGAAGAGCTGGAATGAGCGTTGAGTGACTGTGGTCAGTTCTTTGTCTCCTACTCCCTTGCCCTGTGAACTTGGAAAAGTAGCATCATTTCTCTTGGTTTCAGTTTTCTCAGAAGACCTGGCTTTAACATTTTATGTGTCGTTAATAGCACGTTAGTTACTTTCCAACTTGAGCAGCTTACTGTGAAGTCCCTAGGACTAATCTGTGTTTCTTTTTCTGCTTCAACTGTATCCTATCTCACAAAATCTCCCCTCCCCCTACAAATCCCACCTCTTCCTGAGCTAACCACACACTCTTGTTTATCCTTTCTTAGAACTCCTTCCCACTGTTTTCTCCTTACCACTGTAAGTAGTAGTTGTGCTAGTGTGTAGACTGAGTTCCCCAATAATGATAGTGCATTTCAGGTGACTTCTTCCACCACAAACTGGTAATGTGAGTTTGTTGATAAAACTGCTTTTAGCTTCAGCACAGGTGGAAATTCATTCAGTGGTTTTTCAAGGGTGGGCAGACTTTTTTTGTGAAAGGCTAGATAAACAAGTATTTTAGAATTTGTTGACCATCTATATGCTCTCCCACACAATTTTCTCTTTTTTCCTTTAAAATATAAAAATTAATCTTAGCTGAAGGGCATGGGAAAACAATCAACCTGCTACTGTAATTTGTCCACTTCTGTTTTAGTAAACGTTTATAAAGTGCCATTCAGATGATTTTTTTAAAATATTTTTATTGATGAAACAACATACAAACAGAAACATTCTTAACATACAACCATCCATACATGGTGTTCAATCAGTGGCTCACAGTATCATCACATAGTTGTGTATTCATCACCATGATCAGTTTTTAGAACGTTTGCGTCACTCCAGAAAAATAAATAAGATTAAAAAAAACCTCATACATACCATACCCCTCATCCTTCCCTCTCATTAACCTCTAGTATTTCCATCTACCCAATTTATTTTAACCTTTGTTCCACCTATTATTTATTTTTTACTCATCTGTCCATACCCTAGATAAAAGGAGCATCAGGCAAAAGGTTTTCACAATCACAGTCACATTGTAAAAGCTATGTCATTATATAGTCATCTTCAAGAAACAAAGGCTACTGGAACGCAGCTCTACAGCTCTAGGTACTTCCCTTATGGCCACTCAAATACACCATAAACTGAAAAGAGATATCTATAATGCATTAGAGTAACCTCCATGATAACCTTTCAACTGTTTGAAATGTCAGCCACTGACACTTTATTTTTTCTCATTTCTCTCTTCCCCCTTTTGGTCAAGAAGGTTTTCTCCATCCCTTGATGCCAGATCCCAGCTCATCCCAGGATTTCTGTCCCACTTTGCCAGGGAGGTTTACACCCCTGGGAGTCATGTCCCACATAGCAGGAAAGGGCAGTGGGTTCACTTTCCTTGCTGGCTTAGAGAGAGAGGTCACATCTGAGCAACAGAAATTCTCTGGGGGTGACTTTTAGGCCTAATTTTAAGTAGGCTTAGTCTGTCTTTTGCAGGAATAAGTTCTCTAGAACTGAACCCCAAGATCAGGGGCTTGGCCTATTGATTTGGTTGTCCCCACTGCTTGCAAGAGTGTCAGAAATTCTCCAGATGGGGAAGCTGAATGTTTCCCCCTTTCTCCCAGTTCCCCTAAGGGGACTTTGCAAATACTTCTTTATTCGTTATCCAAATCACTCTGGAATTTATTGGGGCATCACACTAACCTGGACAAACCAATAAAATCTCATGCCCTTTTCAAGATTCCCTGTATTTATGATGTTCAACTAAACTGACTACACAAATTGAATGAGGAAATGTACTATCCAAAATATATATTTTGCACCAAATAAACATCTCTCC
The DNA here is from genome assembly GCF_023851605.1 of Tamandua tetradactyla. Taxonomy (NCBI): domain Eukaryota; kingdom Metazoa; phylum Chordata; class Mammalia; order Pilosa; family Myrmecophagidae; genus Tamandua; species Tamandua tetradactyla. The sequence continues at coordinate 10,661,989 of NC_135343.1, read as the reverse complement.
CTTTAGTCTCTCACAGAAGTTGAAATTTTAATGTATGGACGATATCAGATGTTTGTTCTAGTTTGCTACCTGCCAGAATGCAATATACCAGAAACAGAATGACTTTTTAAAAGGGGAATTTAATGGGTTGCTAGTTTACAGTTCTAAGGCTGAGAAAGTGTCCCAGTTAAAGCGAGTCTATAGAAATGTCCAATCTAAGGCATCGGGGAAAAATACCCTGGTTCAAGAAGGCCGATGAAGTTCAGGGTTTCTCTCTCTAGTGAGAAGGCACATGGCAAACACAGTCAGGGTTTCTCTCTCAGCTAGAAGGGCACATGGCAAGCACAGCATCATCTGCTAGCTTTCTCTCCTGGCTTCCTGTTTTATGAAGCTCCCTAGGAGGCGTTTTCCTTCTTCATTTCCAAAGGTCACTGGCTGGTGGGCTCTCTGCTTCTCATGGCTATGTCGTTCTGCTCTCTCAGAATCTCTCAGAAGCTCCCACTTTCTCCAAAATGTTTCCTCTTCTATAGGACTCCAGTAAACTTTTCAAGACCCATCCAGACACACCTCCACCTAATCCAGCTTAACAACCACTCTTGATTAAATCACATCTCCAGGGAGATGATCTAATTACAGTTTCAAATATACAATACTGAATAGGGATTAGAAGAAACAGCTGCCTTTACAAAATGGTGTTAGGATTAAAACGTGGCTTTTTTAGGGTACATACATCCTTTCAAGCCAGTACAATATTTTAAGAATATGTTGATTGACTGTGATCACACCACACTGAAATATAATGAATAAAGTCTATTTTTCATATATAAATATTTACAGATTTGTGTAGTCTAATTACATTCTAACTTTAAGGCAAGGTTTTTTTCTTTTCTCTGAGTCTCCTTCTCTTCGGTTTATGAGAAACTGAAGTAGGATATTTGGAATAGGTGAAATCTGAGGTTAAAAAGAAAAGAAAGTAAGGGCCTTTAATCCTCTATAGCTTAATGCAATGCCTGGATACATCCCAGAGTATATTAAGCAGATAATCAAAAAAGTATTGGCAAAGTCCCTTGAGGGTGGGAGAAATAATATGGAACTATTAAACTTTACAACTGGGGAAACCGCTGATACTGTGTCAAATATTAGAGACACCCAAATCAATAGGCCACGCCCTTGATCTTGAGGCTTGCTCTTGTGAAGCCTATGTATGTAGCAGAGAAGCTTAGCCTGCCTATATGCCTAAGAGTTACTTCTGGAGGACCTCTGTTGTTGCTCAGATGTGTCTTCTCTCTCTCTCTAAGTTCAACTCTGCAAGTGAAATCATTGCCCCACCCCTATGTGAAACATGATATCCAGGGGTGAAAGTCTCCCTGGTAGAGTGGGAAATGACTCCCGGGGATGAGTCTGGCCCTGGCACTGAGGGATCAGCAATACCATCCTGACCAAAAGAGGGGAAAGAAGAGTAACAAATAAGGTATCAGTGGCTGAGAGTTCAAATAGAGTCAAGAGGCTACTCTGGAGGTCACTCTTAATGTAAGCTTTTGTTAGACATTGCTACCTATCAGAACTTGCCAACCCCCAACCAAAACCATTCCTGCCAATCCTAAAGAACACTTAGGGTGTTATATCAGATCCTACAAAGGTTCTGTGCACTAGGATAACTTTCCAGAAACCTATAGCCTTCAGATGGGTTCCTGGAGCAGGTAAGTCCTGAAATGCAGGGGGCCAGCCTCTCCAGAACATCAACTAGTTCCATCTGCCTACCCCATATTATCGACAGCCCCTTCCAACATGAAAAAATTAGAATGGGCATAGCCCAGCTACCCCTAAAGAGTGGGAGAAAGATCACTGGTGATGGTGGAGTTATACACAGAAGGTCAGGTTTTACAGATGAGTATGAGTGCTGAATCATACTTATATTTCTTTTGGTCTCCAATATCTTAGAGCAGCTAGAAGTAAAAACCTAAAACTGTGGAATTGTAACCCATACCAAATTCTGAAATCTGTTATGCAACTAAGTGTTGTGATGTGCTTTGAAATTTATTGCTTTTTTTGTAAATATGTTATTTTTCAAAAAAAAAAGTCGATTGTGATGGTAAATGCACAGCTGTATGATGATATTGTGAGCCATTGATTGCACACTTTGGATGATTACATAGTATGTGATATATATCGATAAAAAAAGAGAAAGAAAGATTTGCTGGCCTTGAAAGAAGGGCCTACATTCTTAATCACTAAAAAATGGCTGTGTCACTTGACATCGTTGTCACTAATCAGAAGCAGTCTGTGCATACATTATTCCTTCAAATCAGTTAAGTTCCTTCTCTTTTCCCCTTTCCTGACCCCTGGTCTGATCATTATGACTCCTCAGCAGGAATAGCTCAGTTATAGCACTTAATTACAGTTATATTTTAGAAATGCTTTTCTGTGTCTCTAGATCTTAATGGAATTTGTGTCTCCAGCACTGAACTTAGAGCCTAGCACAAAGTATGCATTCACTACATATTTATTGGAATTTGTACTCAGAAGCATCAAATTTAAAAGATAGTTTGATTTGATATCTAACATTTTTCTTTCACGGTGATGTTATGGCATTGTTATAAATTTTCTTCTTTTTTTTATTTTTTATTAAGTAAAGAAAAAAAGAAATTAACACAACATTTAGAAATCATTCCATTCTACATATGCAATCAGTAATTCTTAAGATCATCACATAGATGTATGATCATCATTTCTTAGTACATTTGCATCGATTTAGGAAAAGAACTAGCAAAACAACAGAAAAAGATATAGAATGTTAATATAGAGAAAAAATAAAAATAATAATAATAAAAACAACATAAGACACAAACAAACAAACAAAAAAACTATAGCTCAGATGCAGCTTCATTCAGTGTTTTAAGATAATTACATTACAATTAGGTATTATTGTGCTGTCCATTTTTGAGTTTTTGTATCTAGTCCTGTTGCACAGTCTGTATCCTTTCAGCTCCAATTACCTGTTATCTTACCCTGTTTCTAACTCCTGCTGGTCTCTGTTACCAATGACATATTCCAAGTTTATTCTCCAATGTCGGTTCACATCAGTGGGACCATACAGTATTTGTCCTTTAGTTTTTGGCTAGACTCACTCAGCATAATGTTCTCTGGGTCCATCCATGTTATTACATGCTTCATAAGTTTATTCTGTCTTAAAGCTGCATAATATTCCATCGTATGTATATACCACAGTTTGTTTAGCCACTCCTCTGTTGATGGACATTTTGGCTGTTTCCATCTCTTTGCAATTGTAAATAATGCTGCTATAAACATTGGTGTGCAAATGTCCGTTTGTGTTTTTGCCCTTAAGTCCTTTGAGTAGATACCTAGCAATGGTATTGTTGGGTCATATGGCAATTCTATATTCAGTTTTTTGAGGAACCGCCAAACTGCCTTCCACAGTGGTTGCACCATTTGACATTCCCACCAACAGTGGATAAGTGTGCCTCTTTCTCCGCATCCTCTCCAGCACTTGTCATTTTCTGTTTTGTTGATAATGGCCATTCTGGTGGGTGTGACATGATATCTCATTGTGGTTTTGATTTGCATTTCTCTAATGGCCAGGGACATTGAGCATCTCTTCATGTGCCTTTTGTCCATTTGTATTTCCTCTTCTGAGAGGTGTCTGTTCAAGTCTTTTTCCCATTTTGTTATTGGATTGGCTGTCTTTTTGTTATTGAGTTGAACAATCTCTTTATAGATTCTGGATACTAGACCTTTATCTGATATGTCGTTTCCAAATATTGTCTCCCATTGTATAGGCTGTCTTTCTACTTTCTTGATGAAGTTCTTTGATGCACAAAAGTGTTTAATTTTGAGGAGCTCCCATTTATTTCTTTCTTTCTTCAGTGCTCTTGCTTTAGGTTTAAGGTCCATAAAACCGCCTCCAGTTGTAAGTTTCATAAGATATCTCCCTACATTTTTCTCTAACTGTTTCATGGTCTTAGACCTAATGTTTAGATCTTTGATCCATTTTGAGTTAACTTTTGTATAGGGTGTGAGATACGGGTCCTCTTTCGTTCTTTTGCATATGGATATCCAGTTCTCTAGGCACCGTTTATTGAAGGGACTGCTCTGTCCCAGGTGAGTTGGCTTGACTGCCTTATCAAAGATCAAATGTCCATAGATGAGAGGGTCTATATCTGAGCACTCTATTCGATTCCATTGGTCGATATATCTATCTTTATGCCAGTACCATGCTGTTTTGACCACTGTGCCTTCATAATATGCCTTAAAGTCAGGCATCGTGAGACCTCCAGCTTCGTTTTTTTTTCCTCAAGATACTTTTAGCTATTTGGGGCACCCTGCCCTTCCAGATAAATTTGCTTATTGGTTTTGCTATTTCTGAAAAATAAGTTGTTGGGATTTTGATTGGTATTGCATTGAATCTGTAGATCAGTTTAGGTAGGATTGACATCTTAATTATATTTGGTCTTCCAATCCATGAACACGGTATGCCCTTCCATCTATTTAGGTCTTCTGTGATTTCTTTTAACAGTTTTTTTGTAGTTTTCTTTGTATAGGTTTTTTGTCTCTTTAGTTAAATTTGTTCCTAGGTATTTTATTCTTTTAGTTGCAATTGTAAATGGAATTCGTTTCTTGATTTCCCCCTCAGCTTGTTCATTGCTAGTGTATAGAAATGCTACAGATTTTTGAATGTTGATCTTGTAACCTGCTACTTTGCTGTACTCATTTATTAGCTCTAGTAGTTTTGTTGTGGATTTTTCTGGGTTTTCGACGTATAATATCATATCGTCTGCAAACAGTGATAGTTTTACTTCTTCCTTTCCAGTTTTGATGCCTTGTATTTGTTTTTCTTTCTAATTGCTCTGGCTAGAACCTCCAACACAATGTTGAATAATAGTGGTGATAATGGACATCCTTGTCTTGTTCCTGATCTTAGGGGGAAAGTTTTCAATTTTTCCCCATTGGGATGATATTAGCTGTGGGTTTTTCATATATTCCCTCTCTCATTTTAAGGAGGTTCCCTTGTATTCCTATCTTTTGAAGTGTTTTCAACAGGAAAGGATGTTGAATCTTGTCAAATGCCTTCTCTGCATCAATTGAGATGATCATGTGATTTTTCTGCTTTGATTTGTTGATATGGTGTATTACCTTAAATAAATTTTCTTCTTAATGTGTAATATTAAGCTTATATTGAAATAATAATTTTCTACCCTATGAGTTCTATATATAGGGCCTAAAGTTGCTTATTTTGCTTTTTAGTACAGTTTTATTTACAGTAGCATGAGTATTTATTTTGCTTTTTCATTGTACGTTCATGGCTATTTCCTATTCACATTAAGTTTATATATTGTTAAACACATAAATTGTTTACCTGTTAACTAATTTCCTTGAAAATACTAGGCACTTGAAAAAATCTTCTTGTTGATCATTGTCAGTTATTTTATTAATGAAATGTTTGTATTGTTAGGCTTTCAGTCTTGAATAGAACCATCATATATATTGTTCATTTAATAATAGTAGAAAAACGGTTAACCAAAAAAGGAAAATAAAATATATGTATTATTCTACCACCCACTGGAATGTTTATATTTAATTACTTTCCTTTAATTTACTTATGTCGTGTGAGAAATATTTACTTGTTGGTGAGCTTGAATGTATGGCCCAGTGGTTAAGAGCACAAACCAGGTTACTTTAATCTAGAAGTTATCATTTAAGCTTTCAGTACTTCTATTCCCTTATCTCTAAAACAGAGATAATGACAAGTTAATATGTGTTAAACACGTGAAATAAGTAGCTGTTATTACTACTACCACCACTACAATTATCCAAAAATGACTCCAGTGTTTCTCACTTACTGCCACTTCCCTCCCCACTAGTTTGATTTAGATCTCAGTCACAACATCTAAGCCCTAAATAATTCAGTATCTATTGCTGTAGGACAAGAACTCAAAATATAACTATAAATAGTAACCCTCACATACTGCTTCTGGACATATAAAATGATACGATAACTTTGGAAAATAGTTTGGCAGTTTCTTAAATAGTTAAACATAAATTTGCCATATGACCCAGCAATTACACTCTTGCACATTTCCCTACATAACTCCTTCCTTACAAATATTTATATCAGCATTATTCACAATAGCTTAGAATAAATAAAAGAATTGGAAACAGTCTAAATTCCCATCAGGTGGTAAATGGACAAATTATGGTACAACAGAATACTATTTAGCAATAAAGAGAAACAAATTGCTGATCTGCCATGGCATGTATAAACCTGAAAACATTGTGCTAAATGAAAGGAGTCAGATACAAGAGCACATATATGTCTGATTCCATTAATACAAAATCTCCAGAAAAGGCAGATCTAGAGCGAGAAAGTTAATCTGTGAGTGGCTCAGGTTGTGTGTGGAGGGAGAGCAGCATGGGGCATGGGGATTGACAGTTCACATGGACACGAGGGAGCTTATGGAATGATGGAAATGTTCTAAAACAGATTTATATAATGGTGGGTGCATAACTTGGTAAATTTTTAAAAAATCATTTAACTATACAGTGAAATGGGTAAATTGTGTGATTTAAAAATATGCCTTAATAAAGTTATAAAAAATATGTAACCATAATACCATTGTTGTACTTAACAATATTTAAAAACATTAATAATATGCTACCATAAAAATATATTACCATATGTATCATAAAAACAGATAAGGTCCACACATAGTTGATTGCTTTATGGGCCTTATTTGTTTTCATAGGGGCTATTAACGGTTTTAGTGGCAGTAAATTGTTGTGTTTCAAATTTCTCTTATGTCTGTAGGTTCCTCTTTCGTCTTTTCTCAACGTTTATTTTTATTGTGAAATATATATACAAAAAAAGCAATAAATTTCTAAGTACATTTTAGTATGTAGTTATAGAACAAATTTTAAAGTTGGTATAGGTTACAGTCCTACGATTTTTTGTTTTTTCGTCTAGCTGCCCCAAGACACTGGAGACCTGTCTTCTCTGTTATACTCCTCCTTCTCTCTCTTTTTTTTTTTCTTTTCTGTGTAAAATAACATATATACAAAAAAGTAATACATTTCAAAGTACATCACAAAATTAGTTGCAGAACAGATCACAGAGCCTGGCATGGGTCACAGTTCCACAACTCTTTCATCTTTTAATGTTTTTTCTTACCATTTTTTATTGAAGAAACTTGGTCATTTGTCCTATAGAATTTTCCCCTCAATCTAGACTTTGCTGATTGCATCTCTCTAGAATTTTTTAACGTATTCTGCTCTAGATTGGTAGTTACTCAAGAGGTTTGATTAAATTAGGTTTTGATTTGGAATGGGGAGGAGGGAATTCTATCATGGGTGGTGTCATATTCCCATTTTTGTAAGTTAAAATTTTGATGAGCAGTCTTCTACTTTTTGAAAACAAAAATTAAATCTGAAATTGTAAAAAGTGGATGTGAGATTATTATAAGAATTTGCATCTTGTGTGTTTGTGTTTTAACAACTGATGTCTGATTTGAACCTGTTAACCAAGCTAGAACTCATGGCCATGCCTGCCCCCCCACCCCACCAATTCCATGATGGCAGGATTTTGGGAAAAGAAAGAGGTTTATTGTGAGGTCGACCAGCAAGGAGGCAGGAGGCAAACTCAAATCTTTCTCCACTTGAGGGCTAAGGGAAATGTTATGGGGTTGGAAGGTGGGCATTGGTGTGGTTCGATAGACTAGGCAGAGCTTTGCCCATATATGGCAAGGCAGGCTTTCTACCGGATTTTCCTTGAAGGACTTCTTTTATTGGATTTGCCTAGGGTCTCAGAGGTCATTCAAGGATGCCAGTCCAGGTTTCTGAATATGCTTAAATTACATCAGCCACCAAAACAAGCTCAAAAGGAGAAGCCCTTACTAATAAATATTGAGTAGTGCTTGCAAAACAAGCTCAAAAGGAGGAGGAGTTAGAGAGTAGCTAACAGGTTTGGGGCTGTTTCAAACCTGAAGCTAAATGAAAACTTAATCAGGTATTTAAACAGAATTGTTTGTTTCAATGTGAAATCCATCCACATATCTCTTTGTATTCTCTAATCTTATTCATATGGCTTTAATTTATATTTGCTTTCTCAGTTGTCCTTTGATTAAGGACTGTCCATCAGTCTATGCTTTTTTTTTAACTTGCAAAAAAATTTCATTGTGATGAAAGTAGAAAATACAGCTAAACAAAAAATAAACAAAAATAAAAATCATTTATTCCAGCCTGTCAACGTTTTGGCAATTTTCTCCAAATTTGTTTTGTGTAAAAAGTGATTGTACAAACATTTACACATAGTTATTAAATTTTCACATGCATGGTTGTTTTCTAGTGAATGGATGTCTATTTTTTTGTGTGCTTCCTAGCGTTTTACTTTTACTTTGTAAGGAACCTGTTCATATCAGTCAGTTTAAAAGTATTTATTCATTGTTTGCTATGTTCCAGAAATTGGCCTAGGTGCTGGACAAACAGTAGTAAATAGGCAGAATGAGTCTTACCTTCGAGAAGCTTATATTCTTGTTGAGAGAGACAGATAGTAAACATGTTAAACTTGTAAACAAATAAGACTCAGAAGCTAAAATAAGGAAGTATGGTGAAAACTCGCTAGAGCTACTTTAGCTACGGTGCTCATGGGAGTCCTCAGAGCAGGTGACATTTGGGTTGAGTCTTGAAAGAAGAGAAGATAGAATATAGTCATATGATGATTTGGGGGAGTCATTCAGGCAGTCAAGGGTGAATGTGAGAGCTCTGAGATGAGAAGAAGTGCAGCACATCTGAGATATTCAAACAGATTCCATGAAATGGGTCAGATTAAACAACAGAAATTTATTTGCTTTCGATTTTGAGGCTAAAAAAAGTCCAAATCAAAGTATCATCAAGGCAATGCTTTCTTCCTAAAGACCTCTGTTCTGGGGCTGGCTGCTGGAGATTCTTGGCTCCTTTGTCATATGGCAAGGCACACAGCAGCATCTCCTGGTGTGTGCCTTCTCTTCATGCTCCTCAGTATCTAGCCTCTTGGTTCCTGTGGCTTTTTCTCTGTCTGAATTTCACTCCACTTAATAAAGGACTGCAGGAATAGGATTTTTAAGACCCACCCTGATTGAGGTGGCCACACCCTCTTAACTGAAGTAATCTCATCAAAAGGTCCTTCTTAAAAATAGATCCATACCTACAGGAATGAATTAGAATTTAGAACCTATTTTTCTGGGATACATATAGCTTCAAACCACCACAGTTGGTATGACTGGATCATTGTGAGCCAAAGGGAGAATGATATAAAATGAGTGAAAACTAGGCAAGGACCAAATTATAGATGCCCTTGAATGGTGCAGCTCTAAAAGTGTCATAACAAACGTGTACACGAATTAGTTGCTCCCTGGGAAAGTTTGTTGCTGAAAATCATGGCTTATCAGAAACTTGTTACATGATTGTATCAGCAAGAGTAAAACGTCCCAGGATGTGGCCAAATTGGCAACTTAGTGAGCTGTGAGATTTAGTTCTTCCTCCAGAGCAGCTAATAAATAGCCAGGAACAGTACGGAATAACTGCTGGGGCCACATCAGTGACCGGACACACAGCGTGCCCTAGTCTGGACAGTTGGACGAGCTGCAAGCCCACCCAGAACCGTCCCTCCCCCACAGGCTGTTTCCCAGAGGGGAAAGGAAAGAGACTTTACCAGCAACAGGGGCTGAGTGCAACAAAACTCCCATTGTGAAATTAATTCACAAATTCTGACTACTAAAAATAGGCCCCCACCTCAGCTGAACCTCGAGTAAAAGTGGAGGTCGCTGTTTTTTACACCAGCACAGAGGGGGCAGGGCTGACAGGAAAAAAAAAAAAAAGAAAAAAAACGAGGTTTTTGGATTTGAAAAGGTCTGGGCCTGAAGGAAAAGAGGGAACACATAGGACCTGGAGCTACACAGAGCAATGTACCAACTTAAGCTCTTGATTGGCAAACCCAAGGAATGGGGATCTTGCTCTGAAAAGTATTTTTTTTCTTTCATTTTGGTGGCTTTGTTTCTATGGCTTGACTGCTCTTTGGATACAGCTACAAGACTTCTCAGGCTCCACTGCCCCAGGCATAGGCAGAATTAAGCTTGTTTGAGTGTTTGTCTGGATCCTGTGCTTTTCCCAGGAGAGGGATGGGGCCCAGCCAAAGTGGAATCCCTCCCTCAAGGAGTTCAGAAGCCAGGGTCTGGAAAAGTGAAGTGATTAAAACCAGACTACAACCTCTCCTTTGTCTCCACCACGCCCCCAGCAAGGAGAGTCTGCTGAAGTTAAAAGTACCGTGTCACCTTATGCTGGTGGGACCTGCAGGCAGATAGGCACCACATCCTGGGCAGAATGCGAAAAACGAAGAGCCCAGAGCCTTCATAGGAAAGCCTTTCAATCTGCTGCATCTCACCCTCAGGGAAAACTAACACAGGTGACTCATCCTTCTGAGAGGATGCCAGTTTGGTCTGAGAAAATCTGGCTGGGGGTCTGTAATACCTAAGTAGACCCTCCTAAGGGGGAAAAAGGCACCACATATTCAGGGCAAGAAACAACAAAACAAGAATGAAAAATTCTTATCTGTTAAACAAAACCTAAGGTAGAATTCCAGAATAAGCTGAACTGAATGTCAAAGAACAGATAGACAACAAAGTCATCCAGCAAGAAATCCTAGGTAAAAAGAAGTGAGAACAATCTCCAGAATAAACTAATTAAGGTAATTGAATGCTGAAACACCAGGAAAAGATGATGAATCATATTAGGAAAATTGAAGATATGGCCCAATCAAAGGAACAAACCAACAATTCAAATGAGATACAGCAGTTGAAACAATTAATCCAGAATGTTTGAACAGACATGGAAAACCTCATCAAAAATCAAATCAGTGAATTGAGGGAGGATATAAAGAAGGCAAGAAATGAAAAAAAATGAAGAAATCAAAAGTCTGGAAAAACAAATCACAGAACTTATGGGAATGAAAGGCACAGTAGAAGAGATGAAAAAAAAATGGAAACCTGCAATGTCAGATTTCAAGAGGCAGAAGATAGGATTAGTGAACTGGAGGATGGAACATCTGAAACCCAACAAACAAAAGAAAATATAGGGAAAAGAATGGGAAAATATGAGCAGGGACTCAGGGAACTGAATGACAACGTGAAGTGCATGAATATATGAGTTGTGGGTGTCCCAGAAGGAGAAGAGGAGGGAAAAGGAGGAGAAAAACTAATGGAGGAAATAATCACTGAAAATTTCCCAACTCTTATGAAAGACTTAAAATTACAGATTCAAGAAGTGCAGCGTATCCCAAACAGAATAGATCCAAATAGATGTACTCCAAGACACTTACTAATCAGAATGTCAGATGTCAAAAAGGAAGAGAGAATCTAGAAAGCAGCAAGAGAAAAGCAATTCATCACATACAAGGGAGGCCCAATAAGACTATGTATAGATTTCTCAGCAGAAACCATGGAGGCGAGAAGACAGTGGGACGATATATTTAAATTACTAAAAGAGAAAAACTGCCAAGCAAGAATTCAAGATCCAGAAAAACTGTCCTTCAAAAATAAGGGAGAAATTAAAACATTTTCAGACAAAAAAACACAGAGAATTTTTGACCAAGAGAATGGTTCTGTAAGAAATACTGAAGGGAGCACTAGAGACAGAAACAAAACGACAGGAGAGAGAGGTGTGGAGAAGAGTGTAGAAATGAAGACTATCAGTAAAGGTAAAAAGAAGGAAAATTAGATATAACATAAAAAATTCAAAAGGCAAAACGGTAGAAGAAAGTACTGCCCATACAGTAATAACGCTAAATGTTAATGGATTAAAATCCCCAAACAAAAGAAATAGACTGGCAGAATGGCTTAAAAACAGGACTCATCTATATGCTGTCCACAGGAAATGCATCTTAGACCCAAGGATAAACATAGGTTGAAAGTGAAAGGTTGGGAAAAGATGCTTCATGCAAGCAACAATCAGAAAAGAGCAGGAGTAGCTTTACTAATATCCAATAAATTAGATTTTAAATGTAAAACAGTTAAAAGAAACAAAGAAGGACACTTTGTATTAATAAAAGGAACAATTCAACAAGAAGACATAACAATCATAAATATGTAAGCACTGAGCCAGAATGCTCCAAAATACATGAGGCAAACACTGAAAAGAGAAATAGACACATATACCATAATAGTTGGAGACTTCAATTCCCCACTCTCATCAGTGGACAGAACATCTAAACAGAGGATCAATAAAGAAACAGAGAATTTGAATAATACAATAAATGAGCTAGACTTAACAGACATTTATAGAACATTACACCCCAGAACAGCATGATATACCTTTTTCTCAAGTGCTCATGGATCATTCTCAAGGATAGACCCTATGCTGGGTCAAAAAGCAAGTCTAATGAATTTTAAAAGATTGGAATCATACAAAACACTTTCTCAGAGCATGAAGGAATGAAGTTGGAAATCAATAATAGGCCGAGTGCCAGAATATTCACAAATATATGGAGGCTCAACAACACACTCTTAAACAACCAGTGGGTCAAGGAAGAAATTACAAGAGAAATCACTAAATATCTCGAGGCAAATGAAAATGAAAACACGATATATCAGAATTTATGGGATGCAGCAAAGGTACTGCTAAGACGAACATTTATTGTCCTAAATGCCTATACCAAAAAAGAAGAAAGAGCAAAAATCAAGGAATTAACTATCCACTTGGAAGAACCAGAGACAAGAACAGCAAACTAACCCCAAAACAAGCAAAAGAAAAGAAATAACGAGGATTAGAGCAGAAATAAATAAAATTGAGAACATGAAAACAATTGAGAAAATCAACAAAACCAGAAATTGATTCCCTGAGAAAATCAATAAGATTGACAGACCCTTACTAAGATTGACAACAATAAGAGAGAGGGTATAAATAAATAAAATCAGAAATGAAAGAGAGACATAACGACTGACCCCACAGAAATTAAGGAAGTAATGAGAGGATACTATGAACGACTTTATGCTAATAAACTCAATAGTGTAGATGAAATGGACAAATTCCTAGAAAGGCACGAACAACCAACTTTAACTTGAGAAGAAATAGACGACCTCAACAAATCAATCACAAGTAGAAAAATTGAATCAGTCATTAAGAAGCTCCCCAAAAAGAAAAGTCCAGGACCAGATGGCTTCACATGTAAATTCTACCAAATATTCAAGAAAGAATTAGTACCAATCCTGCTCAAACTCTTCAAAAAAATGGAAGAGGAGGGAAAGCTACCTAACTCATTCTGCAAAGGCAACATCACCCTCATACCAAAGCCAGGCAAAGATATTACAAAAAAAGAAAACTATAGATGAATCTCTCTGATGAATATAGATGCAGTAATCCTCAACAAAATTCTTACAAGTCGAATCCAGCAGCATATTAAAAGAATTATACACCATGACCAAGTAGTATTCATCCCAGGTATCCAAGGATGGTTCAACATAAGAAAATAATTATATAGGGACACATGAAAATATAATACACCATATCAACAAATCAAAGCATGAAAATCATATGATCATCTCAATTGATGCAGAAAAGGCATTTGACAAAATTCAACATCCTTTCCTGTTGAAAACACTTCAAAGGATAGGAATAGAAGGGAACTTCCTCAACATTATAAAGGGTATAGATGAAAAACCCACAGCTAGCATCGTCCTCAATAGGGGAAAATTGAAAACTTTCCCCCTAAGATCAGGAACAAGACGAGGATGTCTGCTACCACCATTGTTATTCAACGTTGTATTGGAAGTTCTAGCCAAAGCAATTAAACAAGAAAAAAAGAAATGCAAGGCATCAGAATTGGAAAGGAAGAAGTAAAACCTCACTGTTTGCAGATGATATGATACTGTATGTCGAAAACCCCAAAAAATCCACAACAAAAGTACTAGAGCTAATAAATGAGTACAGTAAAGTGGCAGTTACAAGATCAACACTAAAAAATCTGTAGTGTTTCTATACACTAGTAATGCGCAATCTGACAGAGAAATCAAGAAAAAAAATCCATTTACAACTGTACCCAAAAGAACAAAATAATTAGGAATAAATTTAACTAAAGAGACAAAAGACCTGTACAAAGAAAACTACGAGAAATTGTTAAAAGAAATCACAGGAGACCTAAATAGATGGAAGGGCATACCGTGTTCATGGATTGGAAGACTAATTATAGTTAAGATGTCAACACTACCTAAATTGATTTACAGATTCAATGCAGTACCAAATAAAGTCCCAAAAACTTACTTTTCAGAAACAGAAAAACCAATAACCAAATTTATCTGGAAGGGCAGAGTATCCTGAATAGCTAAAAATAAACTGAGAAAGAAAAATGAAGTCGGAAGTCTCACCCTACCTGACTTTAAGGCGTATTACGAAGCTACAGTGGTCAGAACAGCATGGTACTGACAGAAAGATAGATATACTGAACAATGGAATCGAATACAATGTTCAGATATAAACCCTCTCATCTAAGGACAGTTGATCTTTGATAAGACGTTCAAGCCAGCTCACCTAGGACAGAACAGTCTCTTCAATAAATGGTGCCTAGAGAACTGGATATCCACATGCAAAAGAATGAAAGAGGGTCCATATCTCACACCCTGTGCAAAATGGATCAAAGACCTAAACATTAGATCTAAGACCATAAAAATTTTAGAAGAAAATGTAGGGAAATATCTTATGAATCTAAGAATAGGAGACAGTTTCCTAGACCTTACACCCAAAGCACAAGTGTTGAAGAAAGAAAAATAAATAGGAACTCCTCAAAATTAAACACTTTTGTGCATCAGAGAACTTTGTCAAGAAAGTAAAAGACAGCCTACACAATGGGAGACAATATTTGAAAACGGTATTTCAGATAAAGGTCTGGTATCCAGAATATATAAAGAGACTGTTCAACTCCACAACAAAAAGACAGACAACCCGATTATAAAATGGGCAAAAGAATTGAACAGACAATTCTCAAAAGAGGAAATACAAATGGCCAAAAGGCACATGAAGAGATGCTCAACTTCCCTGGCTATTAGGGAAATACAAATCAAAGCACAATGAGATATCACCTCACACCCACCAGAATGGCCATTATCAATAAAACAGAAAACGACAAGTGCTGGAGAGGATGTAGAGAAAGAGGCACACTTATCTACTCTTGGTAGGAATATCAAATGGTACAACTGCTGTGGCAGGCAGTTTGGCGGTTCCTCAGGAAGCTAAGTATAGAATTGCCATGTGACCCGGCAATATCATTGCTAGGTATCTACTCAGAGGACATGAGGGCAAAGACACAAATGGACATTTGCACACCAACGTTTATAGCAGCATTATTTACAATTGCAAAGAGGTGGAAACAGCCCAATTGTCCATCAACAGATGAGTAGCTAAACAAGCTGTGGTATATACATATGATGGAATATTATGCAGTTGTAAGATAGAATAATGTTATGAAGTATGTAACAAGATGGATGGACCTTAAGGACATTATGCTGAGTGAGATTAGCCAGAAACAGAAGGACAAATACTGTATGGTCTCACTGACATGAATTAACATTAATGAGTGAACTTGGATAATTTCAGTTAAGAACAGAGGTCATCAAGAAATAGAAATAGGGTAGATACTGGGTAATTGGAACTGAAGGGATACAGATTGTGCAATGGGACTGATTGTAAAAATTCAGAAATGGATCGCACACTACTACCTAACTGTAATACAATAATGTTAGAACACTGGATGAAGCTAAATGTGAGAATGATAGAGGGAGGAGGGCTGGGGGCACAAATGAAATCAGAAGGAAAGATATACGATAAAGACTGAGATGGTGTAAGTAGGAATGCCTAGAGTGTATAATGATAGTGACTAAATGTGCAGGTTTAAATATGTTTTGCACGAGGAAGACAAAGAAATGTCAGTAATGCAGGGTGTTGAAAACAGATGGTAATTAATATTTTTAAACTTTAACTTCTGTGTGAGACTAAAGCAAAAAATGTTTATTTGGTACAAAATTTATATTTTTACTAGTGCATTTCCTATTATAACTTATGGGGACTTCTAAATTGAACACCATAAGTACATGAAACCTTGAGTAGGGCATGAGATTTTGTAGGTTTGTCCAGAGTGATGCCTCGATAATTCCCAGAAGGATCTGAACAGTAAATAAAGTGTTTGCAAAGTCCCCTTGAGAGAATAGTGAGAAAGGGGGAAGTTCAACTTCCCCACTGGAGAATTCTTGATATTCTCACAAGCAGTGGGGACAACCAAGGCAATAGGCTGAGCCCCCAATCTTGAGGTCTGTTCATATGAAACTTAACCCTGCAGTGGATAGGTTAAGCCTACTTAAAATTAGGCCTAAGAGTCACCCCCAAGAGAACCTCTTTTGTTCCTCAGATGGGGCCTTTCTCAGCCAACACGAAAAGGAAACTCACTGCCCTCCTCCCCTCTACGTGGGACATGACTCCCAGGGATGTGGGCTCTCCTGGCAATGTGGGACAGAAATCCTCGAATGAGCTGGGACTCAGCACCGAGGGATTGAGAAAATCTTCTCTACCGAAAGGGGGAATATAAATGAGACAAAGGGAAGTGTCAGTGGTTGAGAGATTCCAAACAGAGTCAAGAGGTTATCCTGGAGGTTATTCTTACACATTAAATAGATATCACCTTTTTAGTTAAAGTGTAACAGAAAGGCTGAAGGAAACTGCCTGAAAATCTAGAGCTGTGCTCCAATAGCCATGTTTCTTAAAGATGATTGATTGTATAATGATACAGCTTTTGCAGTGTGACTGGGTGATTGTGAAAACCTTGTGTCTGATGCTTCTTTTATTTACCTTATGGACAAATGTGTAAAACATATGGATTAAAAATAAATAAATAATAGGGGGAACAAATGTCAAAATAAATTTAATAGATTGAAATGCTAGTGATCAAGAATGGGAGGAGTAAGGGGTATGGTATGTATGAATTTTTTTTCTGTTTTCCTATTTCTTTTTCAGAATTGATGTAAATGTTCTAGGAAATCATCATGATGATGAATATACAACTATGTGATGAAAAAAAGAATGTTCATATTGTATGTTGATTGGTTTTATTAATAAAAATTTAAAAATGAAAAGAATAACACATCCCACCTTTACCTAGAGAATCTAAGTCACGTTGGCATGAAATTTTCTTGATATAGAGGTGCAGAGCTCTAGATAAGGGGTTTCTGGACATAGTCCACATCTGTCTTCTTAGCTTTGAAGCACACAGGACATTGCGTTCACTTTGCAGTAGAGTCCTGAAGCAGACCCGTTAACATACAGCCCTGTCTTTCTTTAAACCTTTCAAAACACTGCTTCATTTAAAGTTCACCTAAATTCTACTCTTCTCTCAAATCTTATAGTAACTCTATCTTTTCCCTTTTTTTGGTGAGTCCTCTGATGTGTGGTCTTCCTTATTACAGTGGGTCAGTAAGCCTGATTGTGTCAGGATGCAGGTTTGTTCCTGTGATCTCTCAGCTGATTTGGCTAGGACACTACCAACTCTTGAGACTCATTTTGCAGGAAAATTAAAAATAACAAGAGGAGAGCTTGAGGCAGAACTTGCTAGTAGAATAGAACTCATATACTTCTATTTACAGGCATCACGTTTGTGTTCAATAAGGTGTTAAACTGTCTACATTGTGGATCTTGAGAACTGTAGCCCTTCCGAGGCTTCTACAAGTGTGCTGGTTTGAAAGGATGTATGTCCCCTAGAAAAGTCATGTTTTAATCTAAATCCCATTTCATAAAGGCAGACTAATCCCTATTCAATACTGTATGTTTGAAAATGTAATCAGATCATGTCCCTGGAGATGTGATTTAATCAAGAGTGATTGTTAAGCTGGATTCGCTGACAACATATCTCCACCCATTTGGGTGGGTTTTGATAAGTTTCTGAAGTCCTATAAAAGAGGAAACATTTTGGAGAATAAAGGAGATTCGGAGAGAGCAGAGAATGCTGCAGCACCATGAAGCAGAGACTCAATCCGCCAGTGCTTTGGAAATGAGGAAGGAAAATGCCTCCTAGGTTGCTTCATGAAACAGGAAGCCAGGAGAGAAAGCTAGCAGATGATGCTGTGCTCACCATATGCTCTTCCAGCTGAGGGAGAAACCGTGACTGTGTTCACCATGTGCCTTCTCAAATGAGAGAAGAACCCTGAGCTTCATCAGCCTTTTTGATCCAAGATATCTTTCCCTGGATAACTTAGATTGGACATTTCTGTATACTTGTTTTAATTGGGATATTTTCTCGGCCGTGGAACTGCAAACTAACAGTTGATTAAATTCCCATTTTTAAAAGCCATTCTGTTTCTGATATATTGCATTCCAACAGCTAGCAAACTAGAACAAGCAAGGAGGATGGGAAGCTTATATTGAGGAAATTGCCACAAAAGACAAGGAAATGAATAGTAGAATAAAGATAAGAAACTTACATAATTAGGAATTAATGACCAAGTTAATAACTGAGAGTCCTGAACAGCCAATCCCTTTTCTCATTGACCATTTTCAGTCTAAACAAGGAAGCCATGGACAACTTCAAAAACTTTGGATCTACAGCTCTCTAGGCAGAAAGTGAAACATCAAAATATAAAGGAGCAAGACCAGATTTAAAAGTTATGATAAACCCTGGCAACTAAAATGCAAAGAAGCGCAGGAAGTCAAAAAGTGACCTTGCTGTGTCTAATATTTCTCCACCATCACTGGAATCCAAATCATTACCAAGGTTAATAGAGAGTTCTAGATGAACCTGGCAGACTAAACCAGAAAGCCATGATTTTGATGAATTGAACCACATCCTTCAAGAGAGTAAGAAGCCGGGGAAAGCCCTTGAGAATCTCTCCTGAAGTATTGCCATTTCAGATAAACTCTTCAATAAGGAAACAGTGGCTTTTAATCCATCTCTCCTGAGACCTCGTGTGATTGGAGAAGAAGTGGTTGAGAAGAAAATGATGCTGATCCACTAGCTGGTGAAATGCTACAGCACCCTATTCCAAGAAGTAAAAATGAACAGTGGGAAAGTGAAGATAGTAGCTCTAGTCCTGCAGAAAGCTGAAAGATGGAGCCCAAGACTAAAGGATTAAAACAGCAGCAACAACAACATAAGAAGCTTCTGGCAGCAATGCTCTCTCAAGATTCTTTTGAATCCATCCACAGTCCTACTCCATCTGTAACAGAAGAAAATATTGACAGTGAAGATGATGCAGTGGAATTGCTGGGCTTTCTCAGAATTGATGATGAGGCAAATAAATCAAAAAATTGTATTCCAAAGATATTAAAAAGGAAGAACTTAATTTGCTAGAGGTCCTCATTGCATTAAAGGTATCCTTTGACAAATTCTTTTGTATTGTGACCAACTTTAATAAACATTTACTCTCTTGTCTATTTAAAAAAAAAAACTGTCTACATTATGGGTCTCTTAAATCTTGTGTGTGTATGTTTTAAAGTCAGAATTTTAGAGCCAGAAGGAACTTTTTTTTAGATCATCTATCCCGTTGATTGTCAGATGTTTTATGAAATTGAAAAGTTTTGTCACAGAAAATCCCTAGTGGTTGTCATACTTCCTAATGGAAGTATGGTTTAAAAAATCCCTTAAGCCTCTCTCACATTTCATATTACAGAAAAATATGTATAGCATTCTTAATTTGCCTAAAGTCACCCACCTTATTTGTGGGTCTAATTCTCCTGATTCTCAGCTCATTGTTATTCTGTTTTCCACACTAAGAAAACAGCATTTAATGAAAGTTAACTTATAGTTACTCATTTGTGACATTGTTTGCAGCACTAGCTATTGGAGTAAAACATAAATGCTGACAAATAGCAACATTGATTAATTTGGCAGCAACTCACAGGAGAAGTGCTTCTAAATGAGGAAGCTTGTTCCTTTCCCAACACAATAGGAAATACTGAGATTGACAAACAGTGAAATTTATAGTGAGAAGAAAATAGGCTGTTTTGTTTTCATGGGAGCGATACTTAACTACATTGCAGACCAAAATTATAAAATTGTGAAAGGTACTGGTGAGACCTCATTCCACTACATTTTCATGGATCTCTAATGTTATTTTATGACTTCTTTTTTGTCAATTTTTTAGCAGCTAGGATGTTAGTCTTTTTCTGTTTTGAGAAGTAGGGGAGACATTTTTCTCTCTTTTATCTTTCATCATGGTGTGGCAAGACATTAGGGAAATCATTGACCTGGCTCCTTTTTCTGTCTCCCCTGAGTGCTTCATAGTCCCTTACCACCAGTTGTTTATTAGAGCTGCTCTGGGTTCACTGACATTGTGGCTAAAGTAGTTATTGTATCATTTATTATCATTGCTTTTCAAAGGTTAATCATGGATACTCTGCCACTGTTTAATATAGTAGGAACCATATTTGGAACTTGAGAATGATTATACTAAATAGATTTTCTGTTTACCCTTTGAAAGATAATAATACTCAAAAATAAGAAAGCAAATGACAAAGGAATTTTTATTTAGTTTCTCTATGATTGCTTCCTCATTCTTAGCCCAGTGCATCTATTCAGTGAATGTTTGTGAGTGCTTATTTTGTCCTTTAGCTTAGATAGAAAACAGAAACACTGTGTTCCTGCCTTCAAGGAGTTTGTTACCTAGTGTGAAACTAACTATAGAGTTATTACATAAGTAGCAGCCTGCTATTTACCCATTGAAGAGATTGTATATGTGTAAATAGGAATTGTGGTGCTGGCAATAAGAAGTGGTAGTGGCCATGACTCAAAAATCTTAATTCACATGTTAAATAGCTGCCTTTGTTTATTTTGTGAAATATTCAAATAGGGTATATCTAAGCTAGACACCATGTGAACGGACATTAATAAGAAGGAGAGTAGCTGATCTATTCTAATTTACTTGCTGGATTCATTAGAGATTGTGAGAATTATTTCACTTAGAATAATTAAGGGAGTAAGAGTTCAGCTAAGCCTTTAAGGTTTTGCTGGTTGTATAGGAGAATGGAAGGTATTTGATATGAGATTAGTTGTGAAAGCAAAGGTGGTTTTGTAGAACTAGGCCTGTTTGGAAAACAGTGAGTCATTTCATTTGACTAGAGTGATAGGCTCGGTTTGGGAGTAGTGGGAGATGAGATTGAAAAGCAGATTGATGATAGATTGTACCTTAAAGGTTTAAATTTTACCTTGCGGACAGTGGTATTAATAACATGGTGAGAGTGGAAGTGTAGGTAAATTCGGTATGCACAGGACACATCGGAGAAGAGATGGTGAGAAGACTAAAAACATTCACTGATGTGAGCTTTTAGAATGGAAGAATAAGACTTGAAACATGACTCATTGATTACAGGGGTCAAGGGAGAGATACAGTATTTTGTGCGTCAAAACTTATATCTTGGGGAGAGTAGTTTTGCCATATTGTTTTGATTTTAGGAACTGGTGTTTTCATAATTTTTATCCAGCTGTGGTTTATTACTATATAGTTCCAAGAACAGGTCAGGAGCCACTAGAAAACTTTTTCAGATCAACTCTGGTAAGAGAGACCAGAAAGAGGGCATTTCAAAATCAGAGCTATTTCTAAAATACACTTTGGTTCTGGTTGGTGGGCATGATAAAGATAGAGACATTTTTGCCCCATTTTTGCCCATTTTGTTCTTCCCTTAAAATCTGTACCATACTCTATTTCCCCCTTTCCTGTCCTAACTCCAGAAACATTTTTTAAAATACAGAATAGTATAATATGTATTAGTATTGTACATACTTTATATAGAGAAACTATCATGCCACCATCATAATGAATAGAATGTAAGGAACATGATCTAGAGGAATGAAGTCCTGGGACTTCACTCACAGTTTTGGGTGTCTGCTGTGTTTGGATCTTCCATTACAACCACTCAGTAAACTTGACCCTCAAAAGAGCTGAATCTGAGTTAGAGAAGTCCTAGCAGGTTAGTCAAGATTCTCAGGTTAAGCCATTCTTCCCTGAATACCAGGAAACTGTCTGTGCTCAGTGTAGAGAATATTTCTTCAAATATGCCTTTAAAATGAGAAGGGAGCATACTTGGTTTCGAGGGTAGGGGGACAGAGGAATCTTATTCTTTTTATTTACAAAGCACAGATGTATATACAATATGTAAACATACAAAATAGCTATGACATTAAAATTTCGTGATGAGTGAGTAAAGAAAAAAGGTTAAAAAACACTGCATTGGAGTAGGACTTATTTGGAAAGGAAGCAGAGTCATGATTTTTTTTTTTCACATGGACAGGCACCGGGAATTGAACCCGGGTTCTTGGGCATGGCAGGCAAGCACTCTTACCTGCTGAGACACCGTGGCCCAGCCAGGGTCATGATTTTATTAAACCAAAAACTAAACCTTATCTTCAAATAGAAACGATTTTGGTATACCACACAGGATACTTTAGTCCTGTGCTGTCTAGGCAGTTTCACCAAAGTCAAAGTTGATTCAATAACAATTTATTGTAAATGATACTTATTGTGTAAGCATTGTTAATCTTGTACACTTACTAAAAGATGACAAAACGAAATAAATTATTTTAATTATTTTAATCAGATGAAATATTTGAAGAATTATTTTCTTCATTCTCTAAAAATATTAACATTGTTATAATTTTTTACTTTGTTTTGAAATAGCTAGACATTAATAGGAGTATTAGATACTTCTTTGTGTTTCTTTGTGGTATTAGAGCTTGAAGATTTCCCCCAAAACTGAAAATTGGCGCTAGTTCTGTGGTTTTAGAATCAATATTTTATAATTGTATATTGTAATTACTTAACCCACATTTCTTTTCTTTTTCAAATTAGCCATTGAATTTCATGGTACTTTGGTGGTTTGAGACAATAATTGAAAACTTGTTTAAGAGCATCACAACTCTGGGAAGTGAGCCATGATTACTGAAATACTGTTAATTCCCTTTATTGTTTCTACGCTATGAAATGGAGTTTAAAAAAATAATATTTTGAATGGTAGTATATATCAAATTAAAAGTTAAATTAAAGTCAATCCTATAATTAAATACTTTTATATATAGTGTAGATAGATATTCCCTCTTCTCTTGGTTGAAACAGAGATCTGTGAGTGAAATATCCATAATGTGGAAATGAGAAACCTTATTTGTTTCCCATAGCCTCAACTAAAGTTTTCCTCACTGGCAACATAATCCAAGATATCCAAGGAATCAGAGAGATGAGAATTCTTATGGATGTATCTGTTCTTAATTAAAAGTTATTTTTAAATAATGCCTATTACGAAACTTATTGCGTGCTTACCAGTTTAATTTAGGAATAATTTTTCAATATATATTTTTATTGGAATTACCGTAATTTAGAAATTAATTCATGAGGCAGTTTCGTCTTTACCATAATAAGTCTTCTATTAAAAAATGAAGAGTCTTTTCTTTTTTTTTCAGGTCTTTTATATCCCAGATACTTTGTGTAGCACCCACATATTTTAAAACTTATTTGTAGATATACAATTTAATTTGATATAAATTTTGTTTATATCTATTTTATTAACTTAAGAAATTGTTTTTTATCATTTATGGGGGATTTTCAGTTTTGAGTTTTTTCCTTTTTTATTTTCCAGGAGCACAATCATATATATTGCAAATAGTATGATTTTTGAATTTTCATTATTCATGCCACTTTATCACCCTCACAGTGATGTCAAGATGTAGGCACTGTTATCTACATTTATAATGAGGAAGCTAAACTCAGATTATACAGCCAGTAAATTGTGATACCAAATTTGAAAGTTAAATAGTCTGATTCCGAAGTTCATGCCCTTAATCATTTTGCTGTGCTAGAAGTGTATAGCTGGGGCCAGCAACAGTGTTTTGTGTAATAGAAATAAGCGAGAACAATATAAGGTTTGATTTTAAACTCTTAGGATTATGACTGTGCACATTTTATATCTCTTTTTAGTTTCGTAAAGTCGAGGAAAGTCTTGTTCACTTTTGGAACTCTATTCACAGTCCCTAGTGAATTCTCTTTTTTATCATATTAGCTGTTCAATGAATGATGGTTGAATGTCTTTTCAAGAGAGAGCATCCTAAGAATAACTATTCATCTTTATCCAAATTAAAACATTAGATAGGTTTTTGCAAATAACCCAAATGCATACTTATACATTTTCTGTCTATCTATAAGAGTATAACCTGGAAATTGAGTCAGGTCTATTGCAATTAGGTTAACCCATCTTTAACTCTTTAAGATGATAATTTAAAAATCTAATCTGCTTTATTTTTAGTTGCCATATTTAATAGCTGTTGAATTCTCTCATTATAATGACATTTGGATAGAAATGTCAAATGGAAACCATGCCAGCTTATTGGGAGAGTGAAGATGTTAAACACTTAGACAAACTACAAAATAGTGGATAGTTTATTCATTCAAATTGCTTATGCTAATAAGATGGGTAGACCTTATGACATTAATACCAGTGAAAATAATTTTAGGCATGCCAAAAAGGAATCAATATAACTTAATTGGATATATTTGATTTAAGCTGATGTATTATTTTCCCAAGGAAAAGAACAAAAGTACAGAATATTATGAAATGCTGGAAATACAGTGATTTGTGAATTTGTAGCTAAAAGGCAAGGAGCTATTTGGAATTCTTATATTATAGCTTACAGGGAAAGTACCCTTATAACATTCAAATCTCCTCTTCTGCATCCACACATTTGGCATACTCTACCTGTTTACAGGTGTTCTAGTTTGCTAGCTGCCAGAATGCAATATATCAGAAATGGAATGAGTTTTTAAAAAGGGGTATTTAATAAGTTACAAGTTTACAGTTCTAAGGCCATGAAAATGTCCCTCTAAGGCCATGAAAATGTCCCAATTAAAGCAAGTCTATAGAAATGTTCAATCTAAGGCATCCAGGGAAGATACCTTGATTCAAGAAGGATAATGAAGCTCAGAATTTCTTTCTCAAGTGGAAAGGTACATGGTAAACAGGGTCAGGCTTTCTCTTTCATCTGGAAAGGCACATAGCATCCTCTATTAGCTTCCTCTCCAGGCCTCTTGCTTCATGAAGCTCCCCCAGGGGCCTTCTCCTTCATCTCCAAAGGTTGATGGCTAGTGAACTCTGCCTCTTCACTCAGATGTTCCAACTTCTCGAGCTGCCTTCCCAGCATCTTGGCACTTGACCCCCTTCTCCATCTTCAAGGTCATAGTATAACATCTGCTCCAGTCACTACATTGCCTCCTTTGTCGTCAAATCTTCTGCCTCCCTTTTATTAGGACACTTGTGATTACATTTAGGGCCCACCCAGATAATCCAGAATAATTTCACCAACTGCAAAACTCCTTTTTCCATATGATACCTTTTGGAGCCATTGTTCAGATTGCCAAAATAGTTAGCATTTGCTAAACACTTAATAATATGTCCCAGCAATGTTTTCAGAGCCTTGTGTATATTAATGTGTCGTTTTCTGCCTGTTTAATTTTTGGTTTATCCATGGCTTGCTTTATTTGTAGATGTACCTGATTTTCTCACTTAGGGTTTGTTTGTTGTTGTTATTGTCGCCACCTTGTAGAAGATGTTTTCTTTTCCTCACTGTATTGTCTAGTTACCATAAACTTCTAGACCCCAAGAATTATAAAGAATTTTAGAGTTTACTTAATCTAATCCTCTGCTCTATAATACCTAATAAAGTGTAGTAGGATTTTTTCTTGTGCCTGTTAATTTTAATCTTTTAAATACATTTTTTATAAACTTAGAAGAAAGCCTATTTATATCAACTATTAGTCTTCTTTGGATTATTGATGTATTAAACTCTGCTTTTCTTTTTTCCCCTACCTAAATCTACTCTTTTCATTTATCTTTAAAAATTGAGTATGTGCAATTTTTCTTTGGGTGTCTTTTCCTACAATAATGCCAAATTTAATTTGGCCATTTTTACAAACATTTAGAGAATGACTTAATTGGGAAAAAAATGATGCATTTTGGGTCATTTTAATACATCAGAAAATTGTAGCTGCAGACTTAAAGCCACTACAGGTATAAATAGATTTTAATAGAGAGCCAAGGGGACAGCAAGTTAATAAGCAATTAATTATATAAAACATGCTGATAACTGGATAAAATTAAGCCAAAAGCAAATATTCCTGGTTTAGAGTTACCATGGTGAGGAATTGTATGGTGTAATTGATTCATTTATTCAACATTTCTTTATTGATCACACATTAAATGCTAGGGACACAAGGGTGGTTAAGGGCCTGTCCTAGAGGGCCTTCTGTTCTCGTAGAACATAGATGTGCAGGTGTTGATGCTGTGGAGTAATAGCTGTGATATGTTCAAGGGTCACTGCAGATGTTGAGATGTTTACGGCTGAGATTAACAGAAGCACCAGCTCACAGTGGTTTAACAATTCAGAGAATTTACTGGTCAAGTACAGGTATATCTGAAAAATGCAGAAGTAGTAAGACTTGCTATGAATTTAGTTATGTCGTCAGATGCCCTTCTGCTTTTTCCTCATTGCTTTCCACAAGTCAGCTTTATTTTAAGGTTGTTCCTTTTGAGGTTGCATGGTGATACTAACAACTCTCAGGACTCCCTCAGAAAGAGAGCTTTTCCCCAGCCATCAAGGTCCACTCTGATTAGACCATCTTTAATCATGTGCTACCCTTCACTGAGTTGGGGGAAATCATAATGCAGTGGTGGGGGAAGAAACAAAAGTCTAGAACTTTCAGAGTATTTAGTATATCCATGAAAATTGATTTTAGCCCTGTTGTGGCTTTATCATTTCTAACTTGGCTTTCTTCTTAATATACCAAAACAGAATTCTTAGTGGTGAAAAGTGAGCTCATGAAAGGCTCCTGGTGTAGTGATCTCCTTTTGAATTTTCAGAAACATGAAAATTCCTTATTCTTCCTTTGAAGAGCTTTGATTTGTGCTCACTTGCATTGCAGGGATTAAGAACTTCACGCACCATCTCTTCTCCGTTACTTTCTCCCTTTAACTGGGCCAGAAAGGTGGTTTTCGTCTTGGGTTCAAATGGCTCATGATTGGGTTACCTCAAGGCTCAAGTTCATTTATAATAGGAAGATGCCAAGGCCAGAAATGTCAGGACTTGCCGTAACAACCTCATACTTACAGTTTGAGCAGGAATTTGGCAAGCTGCCTTCTGTTACCCACTTTGCTGCTGATAGCCATTGAATAAGGCTATTTGTAGTAAACAATACTTTTTAAATTGAATTGGCAATACCAGACTACTTTGATTTAAGTATAAGCACTTCCATTTGTTCTTTATTTCATAGTCTCTGGTTCACCACATTTGCATTCACTGTAATTCTCTTTTTCTCTAGGACAAGTGTTCATTCAGGAGCCACAGCATGTGACACTGCTATAGGATTGCCAGATCTTATTTTGGAAAATTTGGAGACAGAGGGAGTAGAAGGAGGGCGATTATTTGCTAATATAGTCTCACCAGGCTCAAATGCAATCCCATTCTGCATCCCAACACAGTTGGAACAAGGCACTTGAGTACAGGAGATGTTTGTGTATGTGGGCCATCTGGTAACCCGGTTCTGCCTGAGTGTAGGCCCCTTGGTTCTTTTACGAAGAGCCTGTGGAAGTGTATTCAGTACTCTTGGAGTATAAGGGTTTCTGCCCTAACTTAAAAATGAATTACTTTTTGTTTTTAAGATTATATTATATAATATTTAGTAATAAAAGAAAAAGTGAAACATATTTCCTAGTGAACGATCTAATGATTATCATGTCTAAGGCATAATGTTAATAATAGCAAATGCTTATGTAGTGCTTACTCTGTGTCAGGCACTGTTCTAAGCATTTTACATATATTAACTCATTTAAACCTTATGGGCCCTATGATATAGGTTATTATTATTGTTAATAATTATAATAAAAATTGTTGCTAGCCCCATTTTACAAAGAAGAAAGTTGTCACAGAGTTGTCAGGTAATTGTCAAGTTCACACAGCTTAGTTAGAGACAGAGTTGGGATTTGAGTCCAGATAGTTTGGGACAAGAGTTTGCTCTTAATCACTGTGCTATATTTTCTTTTAATTATCACTTAAAGTACTATTAAAATCATAATATTTTAATTCACTATGATGTTTTGAAACAAATGGGCATTTAAAAACTTATCTTACCTACTAAAGCACTCGTATTTGTTTTTTATTCTAGGAGAAGACTTTGCAGTTGTGCAGCAAGAAATTATTATGATGAAAGACTGTAAACACTCAAATATTGTTGCTTATTTTGGAAGCTATCTCAGGTACATTGTTTCCCTTTTGAAAAGCATCACCCAATACACTAACAAAATAAATTTTGCTCTAATACCATGTTTTGTAGTTTTCTTCATATTTTGGAGAAAAGACATGTTGATATGAATGGAATTTTTTTTTAAGACTTTATTATATGAAAACTGTAACCACTATTATAGTACCATGGCTCTTACCTGTTGTACTCTTGGGATTTCTGGATGTTGTTTCAGTGAGGAAGTTGGCAAGTAAAAACTAGTTTTCCTTCAATTGACTGGAGACCTCAGTGCACCGTTCTGTTGCCCCTTTCTTCTAGACTTGAGTGAATATAGAAAGTCAGGAGCATCTCTTCTTGGTATGTTTTCATTAGAACCTTGCTTTCTTTTGTACTTCTAGCAGAACCTTTTTTTCTTTTGTGCTTCTAGCTTCGGAGTATTGCATCATCCTCTTCCTTCATTTTGTCCAAAGGACTAAGACCATAATTATTTATTTCGGTGACTTATTTTTCCAGGGTCTAAAGTGAACTTAGAAGGGATGTGAATTTGTCTCCTTCTGTTTTGTTTTGGCAAAACCAAGCTGGGTTTCCCAGATCATATTCCATTGACCTCAGAGTCAGATCTTTTTTTTTTTTTTCACTCAATTCTGTGTGCATCTCTGAGAACACTGTGACCTGATTATTTTTTAAGGTTCCTTCCAAAGGGAAGACTGACCTAGTGTTGTAAAACTCTTCTGTTTTGTTCCAATATGCTGCATCAATATAAGGATGTAAGGCACTTTTATCACAGGCTCTCATTCTCATGTGACCCAGGTACAGAACGCTTTCCCTCTTCTGATACAGGCACAGCAGATGGAGAAGGCTGGGATATCTGTCCTCTCATCTTCCCAGTTTCTTTACAGCCAACCTGGACACCTTCAATTGCTCAGCCTTTTGAAGGTTTAATGGAGACTTTATGGAATTAACTAACCCTTTCCCATAGGAACAGGTTCTACCCCCAGGTCAGTAACTTTTATACATTTCACATAGGCACTTAAAAGGCCAATTTAAAACTACTTTAATGGTAAATGGCTCAAACAGCAACTTAACATAGCTTTTGCATCAATTTTTATTTTATGGAGCAGATCCAGCAAAGCAGTTACTGTATCAGCTCAAAGAAACAGTTCTCTTAAAAAGTTAGTTAAATTCGTGATACCAGATAATTACAGTTAAAAACATAACTTCTAAATAATGTATTTTACAGTTATTAGACCTGAAAAAATGATCTACCTACATTACAAAGCATTACAATGTTGTCCCCCCAAGAGCAAACAGGCCTTCTAAAGAGAGTTTTTGCTCCCCCATGGGCACTGAACTAAGTGTATTTCTCAAACATTGCCTGCATCTTCCAGAACTATGGGACCATTCAAAGCCTAACCTCTTATTCCATATAAGCCCCAGGCATTTATATGGTAACCCTTGGTATGATGAAACGAGTATGTTTTTTGTTTTTGGATTTTTTTTTCCCAGAGAGACAGTAACTGCATTTGGTAATTAAGAGCTTGACTTCTGGAGTCGTATTATCTGGGTTGAGTCCTTTGTTCAGTGACTTAATAACTGGGTGACTTACGGCAAATGTCTTAATCACTCTGTGCCTTGGTTTCCTCATCTATAAAGTATGGATGATAATAGCTACATCATGGGGAATAGTTATGAGGATTTAATGGGTAAATAAATGTAAAGTGCTGAGAACAGAGTTTGAGACATAATAAATGCTCAGTAAATATTAACTGCTCTTCTGACTACCATCCTATTCATACTGCTTCTCAACTGCTTTTTAAGTATGTATTAGTGCCTCATTTGATCTTTTCAACAGCCGTTAGCAATATTACTCTAGATGTTAATTCCGTTTTACAGATAAGACACTTGAATGAGTATAACATCAAATATTTATAGTGCATTCCAACTCATTGACAGAATAGCCTCCTAATTCTTTCCATAAATATTGTGTTCATAGATCACTGACTTTTTTTTTTTTCTAAGCCGTTTTATTCACACATTGTACAACTCATCGAAAGGGTAGAGTTGATGGTTCTCAGTACAGAATTCTGCATTTATCATTATAATACATTTTAGATTGATTTAACTATTAATTATTAAATATCAATCACTTAAATGATTGATTTGATCATTTTAAATTGATTACTTCTCGATGAAGTAATAAGAAAGATATTTTGATTTTAATTCACGTATTTTAAAGACAATGCAGAGGAAAACTGCCCAGGGATGGAAGTAAACTAGACAAAATTAGGGTTAGTTTTTAGTAGAACTATGCTCTTTTGGTGTTCTGTAATCTAAATAGATGATTTTGTGTTGTAACTGGTGTAGTCAGTGAAAGTGATGTCAGAGAAAATGGCATTATAATATAGAATAGTTTTTAATCCTCCTCCTATAGAGATTCTTCCCTTATTCCCTAATTAAAGCCCAGACTCTGTCCAAATTTGAAATGTGGAATACTAGTGATTAGACTTGGTGAATGTTAGAGCTGGAAGGAACTAAGAGAACTTGTCACATGGTTCACTGTTTTTGCAGATAAGAAAATAGTATTGGATAATTGGCCTGCTTTAGATTATCCAACTACAATTCATTGTTGGCACTGGGATTTAAACCTGGCACTGTGGATATGTTTTAAAGTAAATAGTGCTGGTCTGGAGGTGTATCTTTATATATCTATGTGTGGATATTTATAAAGCAACAGAATTAAATCATCATAGGCCTCTTCTTTACTCCTAGTTGAACTTAACTACTGGTTCTTTTGTGCTAAGGATGATTATAGCTTAAGGTTCACACTAAACATTCCTTATAAAGCCCAGGATATCTTTTAAGAGTTAGGAAAATAAAGAATTCTTGTCGAGTTTGAACTCTTAAAGCTCAGGTTGAGTAACATCAAATGGTCCTTAAATGATAAGCAAGTCATACCCATACAGAAATAACAATTTTATATAGATCACATATTTTAAACTTTTGATTTAGAGTATTAGTTCAGGGGAGCATAATTCAGTAGTAGCTTACATTTATCTCAATAGTAGCTTGAATTACACCACCATTTACAAAATGTTTTGTGCTGTTTCTTATGATATACTGTTTCTTATGATCAGTTGGTTTCTGGAGATGTAAAAAATGGAGAAATCTAGTCATTGCCTTAAAGAGTTTATAATCTAATAAGATAAATAGACATGAGCAAATGGTTCTAACAGTATGCTGAACATAATAATAAAATTTAGATTTAAGACCAGAAATGGTAAAGACTGTAGTATCTAATTTTGTCAAGGTAGAAGAAGCAGAGAAGGCTCCATGAAAAAGTAATTCCCAAATAAGGTATTAAAGGATTGACAGGTATTTACTGGTGTGGGTGTGTTTAGAAAATGGTAATTTCTGACAAAGGGAAGCATGCATGTAAAGTCAGGAGGTATTCAGGAGACAGCTGTTAGTCTCATTTAAAGATTGAGAAGAAAAGGGTGTAGTTGCAGTAGGTAAGGTAAAAGGAACCTTTTATGCCTTATTTAGGGTTTGTAATATTGCACATACTTGTTGAAGTTTTTAATAGAGAAGTTGTATATTCTGTGAAAAATGAACTAGGAGTTTAGGGAGTTGAAATAGGGAGTGAGTTCTGTTATGTTTATTACAGTAACCGAGAAAAGAAGTCACCATGGTCTCTTGATTATATAAAACTGAGAGAAGTTTTTGGGTGGTTTTTGTTGTTTGTTTATTTTGTTTATTTTGTTTTTGCATTTGAGTCAAAGAGAAGACTGGGGAGGGACACAACAGGATCTTAACTGGAAGTATGTTTCTAGGTGCCTTTGTGAATGCTCAGAATATGAGAATGAAGATTATAGTGGTCATTCTAATCTATACCTATCTACTCTCTTCTTTGAAAAAGATAAGCTTTGGGTTGTTTTTCTTTTTATTGTTGAGTTATAGGATTTATTTATGTACTCTAGATGTCAAACCCTTTTCAAATATGTGGTTTCCAAATATTTTCTCCCATTGAAAAGTCTGCCTTTTCACCCTTTTGACAAAGTCCTTTGGTGCACTGAAGAATTCGATTTTAAGGAGGCCCCATTCATCTATTTTTTCTTTTGCTGCTATGCTTTGGGTGTAGAGTCTAAGAAACTACTGCTAGATCTTGAAGATTTTTCCCTACATTTTCTTCTAGGAGTTTTATGGTACTGGTTCTTACAGTCAGTTCTTTGACCCATTT
Organism: Tamandua tetradactyla; assembly: GCF_023851605.1. NCBI lineage: Eukaryota > Metazoa > Chordata > Mammalia > Pilosa > Myrmecophagidae > Tamandua > Tamandua tetradactyla. The sequence continues at coordinate 10,629,490 of NC_135343.1, read as the reverse complement.
TGAATTAGTTTTTGTATAGGATGTGAGATAGGGGTCCTCTTTCATTCTTTGTTTATGGATATCCAGTTCTCCCAACCCCATTTACTGAAGAGACTGTTCTGTCCCTGTTGAGTGGACTTGAGAGCCTTGTCAAAAAATCAATTGAACATAGATCTGTGGTCAGAACCCATTTATCTATCCTCTATGTATGCTGTATGGTGGGGTCACATTTCATTATTTTCATTATTTTTCCATGTGAGTGTCCCATTATTGTAGTACCATTTTGTTGAATTTTTGTTGTTTGGGGTTTTTTGTTTGTTTGTTTTGCTTGTTTGTTTTTGGGTAAGTGCGTGGACTGGGAATTGAACCCGGGTCTCATGCATGGCAGGTGAGAATTCTTCTACTGAACTACCCTTGCATCAACCTCCACCCCTTTTATTTTATATTAAAAGTACTGAGTACCCCCAAAGAGCCTTTTTTTCATGTAAATCATATCTACTGATATTTTACGTATTAGAAATTAAAGCTGAGACGTTTAAAAAACACAGTACATGAACACATATTCCAGAACCTGTGGAGGAATGATGTCCTCATCACACTCATGTAACCTCTGGAAAACTCCACTCTACTCTTCTGAGATAAAGCGAGTAAAAACAGAAATAACCTCTTTAGTGTTCTTATGAAAATGGATTTGACCCCATGACCTAGTGAAAGGGTCTTGGAGACTCTCAGGGGTCCCTAAACCACACTTTAATGACCAGAGTTCTAAAATGCTAGAACATACTGTTGTATGCTGAATGATCTACCACATCTAAACCAACTCGGTTCACTCGAAGGTCTGGCTAAATTAACCTAGAGAAATCAGGCTGTGGAATTCTACATTAGTCTAAGTGTCACTCCAAAGAGTATAGGCTGATGAACTTGCTGTATTCTTATACCTAAGCTTAGTCAAAGGCAGAGAGCTGCCAAATGGTCATTCTAAGTAATCCACATGATTAGAACAGTGTACCTGTCACCGGTGAAAAATAATTTCTAGTATTTCTTAAGCTCATTAGTAAACCCACTCATACAGATCAAAATGTCATATATGCAAAGTCCTTGTAGTAGTTGCCTCTAAAGGCAGGATAATGGTCTTTCAGGTACTAACCAATCACTTCTGAAGTATGAGGGTATGTATTTCCAAAAAAGGGTACATAAAATATTAGCTCACTGCCCCTACAATGTAGATTAAACCTAACACAAATATGCATCACACTATGTTGATGGATTTAAAAATGAAACACTGAGAGCTAATAAGATGCATGTCAGAAATAGGGATGTGAGTCAAAGCTACTTTCTTTTGATGCTTAAGGGTGAGATTTAAGAAATAAAGACAGTCTTGTGCTCTGTTTCAATGAATCAGATGTTCTTTGAAACTGGAGAGAAAACTGGTTTGACTACCTTTTACATTATATAGATATATAACATAGTTAATGTAGTTGCTATAAAACTGAAGGTAGGCTTTAGGAAATTTAATAGAATTATGGTGTTCAAATAAAGGAGATAATTGTGCATTGTTTGATTCTCTGAGGAGTTTAGACTTCTCCCTTAATAGCAGTCTTAGTTGTCTCTTCCTCATTTTGAATAAAACCTCCCATCTGCTAGCCCGATACATTCATTCTGAAAATTCTTTAAAAACCAGGCTTTGGGCAAGCTAGCTCATATTTTACCATCAGCTGTATGCCTCGATTTCATTTGTATGTGGGCCCCCTGCATATAGTAGTTCGTAGGTGGCTTCAGATGTTTTCCTCTAGGCTTCACTGTCCAGCTTTACCTTCTAAAGATGCCTTGCTTCTCTTTCCTTTCAAACTTTAACTCACTTTGCACTGAAGGTTTGTGTACCTTTGTTATGCTACATGAACTACCCCATCTAAACCAACTTTTAGTTCACCTCTGAGGTCTGGCTAAGCCCACTACTACCACCCTGTGTGATCCATGCCTGACAACAGCAGTTCCACTTTTTAAGGCACTGTTTGAGCTGCACTCAAAATAGTCTTTGGTGTAACAAATAAGGTATCAATGGCTGAGAGAGTTCATTAGAGTTGAGAGGCTACTCTGGAGGTCACTCTTACACAAGCTTCAATTAGACATTGCTACCTATTATAACTTGCCCAACCCCAACCAAAACCATGCCAGCCAATCCTAAATACAGTTGGGGCAATATATAAAAGACTCTACAAAGGTTCCATGCGCTAGGGTAACTTCCCAGAAACCTACAACCTCCAGATGGGTCCCTGGACCAGAAAACCTAGAGGGCCCAACTTCTGCAGAACATTGGCTAGTTCTCCCTACCCCATATTATTGAAAGCCCCTTCCAGCATGAATAAGTTAGCATGGCCATAGCCCAAATACCCCTAAAGAGTGGGATAGAAAGATCAATGATGGTGGTAGAGTTATACAGAGAAGGTAAGGTTTAATAAACGAGTATAATTGCTGTATTATTATACTGATATTTCTTTTAGTCTCCAGCATCTTAGAGCAGCTAGAAGTAAAAATTGAAAATTGTGAAATTGTAATCCATGTCAAACTCTGAAATATGTTCTACAACTAATTGTGGTAATGTGCTTTGAAATTTGTTGCTTTTTTGTATATATGTTATTTTTCAAAAAAAGGATTAAAAATAGCGATTGTGATGATAAAAAAAAAAAGATTTATTTCTTCTAGCCTCCAATGTTCTGGAGCAGCTAGAAGTAAAAATCTGAGATGATGATATGGTAGCTCATGACAAACTCTGGGATCTGTCCTTATAACTACTTGTTGAAGAAAACTTTGAAAACGCTTACATTTTTCTTTCTTTGCTTTGTATATATTATACAATAAAAAAGATTTAAAAAATAGTACTTGATTCTGGGCACCATATTTTAAGAGAGACATTGCTAAACTAGAAACCATCGAGATGAAGGTAAATGGAGGAGTTTGCCAATCGGGCATTGTTTCACAATGTGGCCTGGTTATTTTAGACTTGTTTCCTGCTATTGTCTCTTTAAGCAGCCTGTGTTGCACTCCGTGTTGTCAAATGTGGTGTCTTCTTTCAAATCTCCATTCCTTTGCAGAGGCATCTTCCCTGTCTGTCCATAGTGAATTACTACTTTAACTTCAAGACCCAATTCAAATGTATCTCCTTCCTGAAACTTCCCCTTGACTCTGCTCCCCTATTCTGTCCTTTGAAGTCGCACAGCACTTTATACGTGCCTGAATTATGTGCTAATCCAAGAATCATCTAATCCAGGCATCAGCAGACTTTTTCTTTTAAGAGCCATATAATAAATATTTTAGGCTTTGTGAACCATACTGTCTCTGTCACAGCTCTCAACTCTGCTGTTATAGTGCAAAGGCAGTCGTAGAGAGTATGAAAATAAGCATGACTGTGTGCCAATAAAACTTTATTTGTGGGCCTTGAAACTTGAATTTCATTAGTTTTCACTTGTCAGGAAATATTATTCTTTTTATTTTCGTCCAGTCATTTATTAAAATACAACAACCATTCTTAGGTCCTAGGCTATGCAAAATTAGCCAGCAACTTGGGTCTGGCCTACTGACCAGAGTTTATTGACCCCTGATCTTAAATAATTTTATTCTTTCAGCCACTCATGCATACATTCATTCTTAAGACAAATACTCGTTTGCTGGATATTCCTCTAGGTACTATGAATGCAGTGGTGAGAGAGACAGAGATTATTAAGACTGAATATTTCTTCTCCATTAGACTCAGTTTGCTGAGTTGAGACTTTCTATTCCAACTGTGTCCCCTGAATAGTATATTTCCTGGTACATTTTAGGAGAAGTAGTAATGAATGCTTGAACTTAATTAAGAAGAAAGGAACAAAGTATGTAAATCTTTGATAATAGTTTCTCTATTATCAAAGACTACCTCTACTGTCAAAGACTATCATACAACTATCTGATTATCATATCCTGCAATGTGAGCATGAGAAAGAAATGCTATCTAAAGGCAAGTGAGTGTTGAATTTTAATGGAGATTGTTTTGGAAATATCTTTGTTGAGTCTTTAGATATGAGGCCAAAGTTTACATTCTGTCTCTTTGCTGATTGAGAATGCTATCAAAGTAATGTTCTTTGAGACATATTGGCATTTTTCTGTGACGATATATCTGCATAATTTCTGATTAACATTAACATTTATTATACTGTCAAGGGGGTAGATAGGTAAGCTGTGGGGGAAGGGAGCTTTTAAGTAAAGGGAAATTTTCTCTTCCCTTTTGGCTGTGTCTGAGACAGCTTTATATCTTACAAATGATGACAGCTTTTTATCTGTTTTAAGTACTAAAACCTCAAATTGAGTTGTACTAACATATTAATTAATTCATTTACTCATAGAGATTAATTAGCCTCTAAGTAAGATTATTCTTTGGATTTATGTGGTTTTCAAGTTTATAGCAAGAACCTGAAACTACTTGTTACCTCAAATAGATACTATTAACCATAAAAATATGATATATGCTTATTTTCTCTTTATAGGCGAGATAAACTTTGGATTTGCATGGAGTTTTGTGGAGGTGGTTCTTTACAGGATATTTATCATGGTAAGACAAAAGTTATATTTTTAGGGAGTGAATAGAATATCTGAAAATACAGCTATTTAATGCATTAAAACATTAAACTTATTTGTATGAAAGAAAGCTTTGTTTTTGCATTATTATCTTATTTGGATATGTAAAAATATTTCAGGTATATAAGGTTTAAAGGAACATTTGTTTTAGAAGTTGGAACATTATACACATCTGAACTATTTGCTGATTCTACAGAATGTATTATACTTAGTTGAAGATTTCAAACTCAGATTTCAAGAAAACACACAGAGGTCTTGACACCTAACTAAACCCAAATAATATCTAGGTGATACAGCAGTAGTAATAAAATTGGTCTTTTTAAAAGATAGGTAAATTTTGGATTGGAAGAAGCATATTCTAGGAGTTAAAACAACAGTACAATGATATAAGGGTGTGATGTGAAATCATTCTTACTGATCAGAATATTTGGGGAGTGGGGTCAGATAATGGAGGGCCTTGAAAACTGGAAAGAACATGAAAACATGTCTGCTTTATGAAAAGTTTTTTTCTTTTCTAAGGATATTTTTGTTTAAGTGTGGCTGTTCTTTAGTATATATTTGAGGAAAATTTATTTTTAAATGTGGCATTTTGATTCTAAAACTTCAGTGAAAATTGAGAAATTTTGGCATTCTTGAACATTGCAGAACAAATATTGTATTTCTAGAAGTGTGTATTTTCTTTATGTTATGAATTCAAAAAGCTGCTTCCCTTTTTAGCTTTAATTTGGATTATTCTCTCTTTACTATTGTTTCCCTCATTTATTACTTTAATTTCCTTCTTCCTACATCTCTTTGAACAAGGCTTCATAGTGATAAGTTCTTTCAGTCTTTGATCATCACTCTTAAATGATAGTTTAACTGGGTATAGACAGGTATTTCTAGGTTGACAAGTATTTTTGTCAGCATTTTTAAAACATCGGACCATTGTCTTCCATTTTATATAGTTGTTGGGGCCTGCGGTGAGTCTAATTATTGGTCCTTTATAGGTAAGCTACTTTTTCTCTCTAATTATTTATAAGGTTTTTCTCTTCATTTTTGGAGTTTCCAGTGTCTATGTATAGATTTATTTTTATTATTCTGTAAGGACTTAAGTGCTTCCTCTGAAAATTTAACACTTTTGTCAAACCTGGAAAATTCACAATTATAATCTTCAAATATTTTCTCCCCCAGTCTCTCTGATCTTTCCTTCTGGAATTTCTGTTACATGTATGTTAAATCTTCTCAGCCTAACCTCTAAATCTCTTAATATACTTTTATGTTTTCTATGTTTTTTATCTCTTAGTAGATAGACTAAGTTTATCTTAGTAGATAAACTCTTGAGTACTCACATCCTTTTTCTTGTTCACTAATTTTACAGTTGTGATTAGTATATCTACTAGGTTTTAATTTTTTTTTTTACATTTAGAAATCATTCCGTTCTACATATACAATCAGTAATTCTTAATATCATCACATAGATGCATATTCATCATTTCTTAGTACATTTGCATCGATTTAGAAAAAGAAATAGAAAGACAACAGAAAAAGAAATAAAACGATAATAGAAAAAAATTTTTTTTTAATTTTTTAAAAATAATAATAATACAAAAAAACTATACCTCACATGCAGCTTCATTCAGTGTTTTAACATAATTACATTACAATTAGGTAGTATTGTGCTGTCCATTCTGAGTTTTTGTATCCAGTCTTGTTGCACAGTCTATATCCCTTCAGCTCCAATTACCCATTATCTTACCCTATTTTTATCTCCTGATGGTCTCTGTTACCAATGACATATTCCAAGTTTATTCTCTAATGTCGCTTCACATCAGTGGGACCATACAGTATTTGTCCTTTAGTTTTTGGCTAGTCTCACTCAGGATAATGTTCTCTAGGTCCATCCATGTTATTACATGCTTCATAAGTTTATTCTGTCTTAAAGCTGCATAATATTCCATCGTATGTATATACCACAGTTTGTTTAGCCACTCGTCTGTTGATGGACGTTTTGGCTGTTTCCATCTCTTTGCAATTGTAAATAATGCTGCTATAAACATTGGTGTGCAAATGTCCGTTTGTGTCTTTGCCTTTAAGTCCTCTGAGTAGATACCTAGCAATGGTATTGCTGGGTTGTATGGCAGTTCTATATTCAGCTTTTTGAGGAACCGCCAAACTGCCTTCCACAGTGGTTGCACCATTTGACATTCCCACCAACAGTGGATAAGTGTGCCTCTTTCTCCACATCCTCTCCAGCACTTGTCATTTTTTGTTTTGTTGATAATGGCCATTCTGGTGGGTGTGAGATGATATCTCATTGTGGTTTTGATTTGCATTTCTCTAATGGCCAGGGACATTGAGCATCTCTTCATGTGCCTTTTGGCCATTTGTATTTCCTCTTCTGAGAGGTGTCTGTTCAAGTCTTTTTCCCATTTTGTAATTGGATTGGCTGTCTTTTTGTTGTTGAGTTGAACAATCTCTTTATAAATTCTGGATACTAGACCTTTATCTGATATGTCATTTCCAAATATTGTCTCCCATTGTGTAGGCTGTCTTTCTACTTTCTTGATGAAGTTCTTTGATGCACAAAAGTGTTTAATTTTGAGGAGCTCCCATTTATTTCTTTCTTTCTTCAGTGCTCTTGCTTTAGGTTTAAGGTCCATAAACCGCCTCCAATTGTAAGATTCATAAGATATCTCCCTACATTTTCCTCTAACTGTTCTATGGTCTTAGACCTAATGTTTAGATCTTTGATCCATTTTGAGTTAGCTTTTGTATAGAGTGTGAGATACAGGTCCTCTTTCGTTCTTTTGCATATGGATATCCAGTTCTCTAGGCACCATTTATTGAAGAGACTGCTCTGTCCCAGGTGACTTGGCTTGACTGCCTTATCAAAGATCAAATGTCCGTAGATGAGAGGGTCTATATCTGAGCACTCTATTCGATTCCATTGGTTGATATATCTATCTTTATGCCAGTACCATGCTGTTTTGACCACTGTGGCTTCATAATATGCCTTAAAGTCAGGCAGCGTGAGACCTCCAGCTTCGTTTTTTTTCCTCAAGATACTTTTAGCTATTTGGGGCACCCTGCCCTTCCAGATAAATTTGCTTATTGGTTTTGCTATTTCTGAAAAATAAGTTGTTGCGATTTTGATTGGTATTGCGTTGAATCTGTAAATCAATTTAGGTAGAATTGACATCTTAACTATATTTAGTCTTCCAATCCATGTACACGGTATGCCCTTCCATCTGTTTAGGTCTTCTGTGATTTCTTTTAACAGTTCTTTGTAGTTTTCTTTGTATAGGTCTTTTGTCTCTTTAGTTAAATTTATTCCTAAGTATTTTATTCTTTTAGTTGCAATTGTAAATGGAATTCGTTTCTTGATTGCCCCCTCAGCTTGTTCATTGCTAGCGTATAGAAACACTACAGATTTTTGAATGTTGATCTTGTAACCTGCTACTTTGCTGTACTCATTTATTAGCTCTAGTAGTTTTGCTGTGGATTTTTTAGGGTTTTCAACGTATAGTATCATATCGTCTGCAAACAGTGATAGTTTTACTTCTTCCTTTCCAATTTTGATGCCTTGTATTTGTTTTTCTTGTCTAATTGCTTTGGCTAGAACTTCTAACACAATGTTGAATAACAGTGGTGATAATGGACATCCTTGTCTGTTCCTGATCTTAGGGGGGAAAGTTTTCAATTTTTCCCCATTGAGGATGATATTAGCTGTGGGTTTTTCATATATTCCCTCTCTCATTTTAAGGAGGTTCCCTTGTATTCCTATCCTTTGAAGTGTTTTCAACAGGAAAGGATGCTGAATCTTGTCAAATGCCTTCTCTGCATCAATTGAGATGATCATGTGATTTTTCTGCTTTGATTTGTTGATATGGTGTATGACATTAATTGATTTTCTTATGTTGAACCATCCTTGCATACCTGGGATGAATCCTACTTGGTCATGATGTATAATTCTTTTAATGTGTTGCTGGATTCGATTTGCTAGAATTTTGTTGAGGATTTTTGCATCTATATTCATTAGAGAGATTGGTCTGTAGTTTTCTTTTTTTGTAATATCTTTGCCTGGTTTTGGTATGAGGGTGATGTTGGCTTCATAGAATGAATTAGGTAGCTTTCCCTCCACTTCAGTTTTTTTGAAGAGTTTGAGTAGGGTTGGTACTAATTCTTTCTGGAATGTTTGGTAGAATTCACATGTGAAGCCATCTGGTCCTGGACTTTTCTTTTTGGGAAGCTTTTGAATGACTGATTCAATTTCTTTACTTGTGATTGGTTTGTTGAGGTTGTCTATTTCTTCTTGAGTCAAAGTTGGTTGTTCATGCCTTTCTAGGAACTTGTCCATTTCATCTACATTGTTGTATTTATTAGCATAAAGTTGTTCATAGTATCCTGTTATTACCTCCTTTATTTCTGTGAGGTCAGTGGTTTTGTCTCCTCTTCCATTTCTGATCTTATTTATTTGCGTCCTCTCTCTTCTTCTTTTTGTCAATCTTGCTAAGGGCCCATCAATCTTGTTTATTTTCTCATAAAACCAACTTCTGATCTTATTGATTTTCTCTATTGTTTTCATGTTCTCAATTTCATTTATTTCTGCTCTAATCTTTGTTATTTCTTTCCTTTTGCTTGCTTTGGGGTTAGTTTGCTGTTCTTTCTCCAGTTCTTCCAAGTGGACAGTTAATTCCTGAATTTTTGCCCTTTCTTCTTTTTTGATATAGGCATTTAGGGCAATAAATTTCCCTCTTAGCACTGCCTTTGCTGCGTCCCATAGGTTTTGATATGTTGTGTTTTCATTTTCATTCGCCTCGAGATATTTACTAATTTCTCTTGTAATTTCTTCCTTCACGCACTGGTTGTTTAAGAGTGTGTTGTTGAGCCTCCACGTATTTGTGAATTTTCTGGCACACTGCCCATTATTGATTTCCAACTCCATTCCTTTATGATCTGAGAAAGTGTTGTGTATGATTTCAGTCTTTTTAAATTTGAGACTTGCTTTGTGACCCAGCATATGGTCTATCTTTGAGAATGATCCATGAGCACTTGAGAAAAAGGTGTATCCTGCTGTTGTGGGGTGTAATGTCCTATAAATGTCTGTTGAGTCTAGCTCATTTATTGTAATATTCAAATTCTCTGTTTCTTTATTGATCCTCTGTCTAGATGTTCTGTCCATTGATGAGAGTGGGGAATTGAAGTCTCCAACTATTATGGTAGATGTGTCTATTTCCCTTTTCAGTATTTGCAGTGTATGCCTCACGTATTTTGAGGCATTCTGGTTCAGTGCATAAATATTTATGATTGTTATTTCTTCTTGTTTAATTGTTCCTTTTATTTGTAGATAGTATCCTTCTTTGTCTCTTTTAACTGTTTTAAATTTGAAGTCTAATTTGTTGGATATTAGTGTAGCTACTCCTGCTCTTTTCTGGTTGTTATTTGCATGAAATATCTTTTCCCAACCTTTCACTTTCAACCTATGTTTATCTTTGGGTCTAAGATGTGTTTCCTGTAGACAGCATATAGAAGGATCCTGTTTTTTAATCCATTCTGCCAGTCTATGTCTTTTGATTAGGGAATTCAGTCCATTAACATTTAGTGTTATTACTGTTTGGGTAATACTTCCCTGTACCATTTTGCCTTTTGTATTATATATATCATATCTAATTTTCTTTCTTTCTACACTGTTCTCCACACCTCTCTCTTCTGTCTTTTCGTATCTGGCTCTAGTGCTCCCTTTAGTATTTCTTGTAGAGCTGGTCTCTTGGTCACAAATTCTCTCAGTGACTTTTCGTCTGAAAATATTTTAATTTCTCCCTCATTTTGGAAGGACAATTTTTCTGTATATAGAATTCTTGGTTGGAAGTCTTTCTCTTTTAGTAATTTAAATATATCATCTCACTGTCTTCTTGCTTCCATGGTTTCTGCTGAGAAATCTACACATAGTCTTATTGGGTTTCCCTTGTATGTGATGGATTGCTTTTCTCTTGCTGCTTTCAAGATCCTTTCTTTCTCTTTGACCTCTGACATTCTAACTAGTAAGTGTCTTGGAGAACGCCTATTTGGATCTGTTCTCTTTGGGGTGCGCTGCACTTCTTGGATCTGTAATTTTAGGTCTTTCATAAGAGTTGGGAAATTTTCAGTGATAATTTATTCCATTAGTTTTTCTCCTCCTTTTCCCTTCTCTTCTCCTTCTGGGACACCCACAACACGTATATTTGTGTGCTTCATATTATCATTCAATTCCCTGAGCCCCTGCTCAAATTTTTCCATTCTTTTCCCTATGGTTTCTGTTTCTTTTTGGATTTCCGATGTTCCATCCTCCAGTTCACTAATTCTAACCTCTGTCTCTTGAAATCTACCATTGTAGGTTTCCATTGTTTTTTTTCGTCTCTTCTACTGTATCTTTCATTCCCATAAGTTCTGTGATTTGTTTTTTCAGACTTTCCATTTCTTCTTTTTGTTCATCCCATGCCTTCTTCATGTCCTCCCTCAATTTATTGATTTGGTTTTTGAAGAGGTTTTCCATTTCTGTTCGTATATTCAGAATTAGTTGTCTCAGCTCCTGTATCTCATTTGAACTATTGGTTTGTTCCTTTGACTGGGCCATCCATATCTTCAATTTTCCTGGTGTGATTTGTTATTTTTTGCTGGCTTCTGGGCATTTAATCAGATTTCCCTCAGTGTGAGACCCAGCAGGTTGAAAGACTTTCCTGTGAAGTCTCTGGGCTCTGTTTTTCTTATCCTACCCAATATGTGGTCCTTGTCTGTCTGTGGGTCCCACCAGCAAAAGATGTTGTGGCTCCTTTAACTTTGGAAGACTCTCCCTGCTGAGTGTGTGGTGGAGACAGAGGAAAGGTTGTAGGCTGGTTTTAATGGCTTCAGATTGTGAAGTCCTGGGATCTGAATTCCCTGAGAGAGGGACTCCACCTGAGTTGCATTTCACCCCTCCCGTGGGGAAGGTTCATGTGGTAGAGAGCCCTGAAAGCAGCCTGTTTCTGTGTTTGGGGCAGTTGCACCTTGTGTAATCCTGGCGCTGAGCCCAGAGGCAACCGAGCCTCCGTAGAAACAGCCGCAGAAGGCTCTGTTTCGCCCCCTTTCCTCTTTTTCAGTTAGCTCAATAGGCAACTTCCGCCTTAATCAATTTCGCCTGAGCTGGGGGCCTACTTCTAGTAATCAGAATTTGTCCATTAACACCACTATTGGTGTTTGGTTGGGCTCAGTCCCCGGTACTGTTTGGAGACTCTTTCCTTTCCCTCCGGGTAGCTGCCTGTGGAGGAAGGGCACCGGTCGCCGGCCGCGGCTTGGGAAACTCGCGATCCGAGACCCGCCGCAAGACCAGGAAGCCGCCTGTGGGGAATGGGCACTGCCCGCCGCAGCCTGGGAAACTCGCCGATCTGAGACTCGTAGCTGGTCAGGGAAGCTGCCTGCAAGGGAGGGGTGTTGGCTGCCGGCCGCCGCGGCTTGAGAAACTCGCCTCTCTGAGACTCCCAGCCCGTCTGGGAAGGAGGGAGGGAGGGGCGCTGACCGCCAGCCGCCGTGGCCCAGGGAAGCGCGCGCCGCTCGGGGAGATTACCACAGCGGATTCTCACAGCCAGACCAGTCAATCCAGACTGGGGTACACTGTGTGTCCGATCCCTGTCGTGGCCCTGGGAGCTGTTCTGCATTGTTTCTGGTTATTTAGTAGTTGTTCTGGAGGAGGAACTAAGACGCGCGCACCTTACTTAGCTGCCATCTTGGCCCCCTCCTCTAGGTTTTAATTTTTGATGACCATATTTTTCACTTAGAAATTATTTGATTCTATTTCAAATCTCCCTCTACTATTTTTTGTCTTATTTTCTTAATGATTTTCATTATTGTCTTATTTTCTTAATGATTTTCATTAATTTTTTTTTACATCTTTAATCTTTTTAAGCATGCTGAGTTTTTAGAGTTTCTTAGCTTGTTTAGTGGTGCTTCCATCAAATATTACATATGATTGGTCTTAGGTGTGTAACTCTGCTTCTTACTTGTTGACAGACTCCCTTTTTGCCTTTTTTCATGAAGAGGCAAGAAGACTAGTTCAGAACAGCATAGGTTGTCATTGTTGCATTTCCAGTTCAAACAGCTATCATTGTAGTCTAAGAATTAGGCCTTGGAGATAACAAAGTAGTGTAAATTTGTTAATACTGATTTATATACACTAATCAGCACCTGGGGCAATGGAAGAAACAACAGTTTTGCAAATATTGGTATTTTCAAACCTGCATATTGGAATTTACATGCCTATACAAAATTCGAAGCTACCTTTATCTGTGTTCACTCTTTTGGCATTACCAGGTTTCTGCCAAGTAACTTCCTCATGGCAATATATACTGGATTATGTATAATATAGTTTCTCTTTTTGATGAAATTCTCTTTTCTGGATTTCTCTTTTTGATGAAAGAGAAGTTCTTTTCTAATGACCCTAGTGCTTGTGAGGATTTTTTGATTGATTATTTATATTTTGCAGGTGTATACAAACAATATTTTGATCTTGGAAATAAAATTTGCAAAGAACTTTCCTTTTTTGTTGGTGAAAGTTTTTTTTTCTGTTATGGCTACTTATTTCTGAAGTAAATTTAAGCCAGTTTTTAAATTTAATTTAATGTCCTTAATTCTGTCACTTACTCCATATGATTTTTCAAAAATTACATCTCCTAAAAAAAGGAGATATATTTGTTATCTTATTGCTGCTTATCAGTAAAGCAATTACCATGACTTGACATCTTAAAATAAAAAAATGCTTATTATCTCACATTTCTAAAGATCAGAAATTTGAGAATGGGAATGGTTTAGCTGGGTGATTGTGGCTAATGGTCTCTCATGAGGTTGCAGTCAACTCATAGGTCAGACTGTAGTTGCCTGGAGATTTGAGTAAGGCTGGAAAATTTGCTTCCATGATGGTTCACGTAGTTGTGGGCGCAAGGTTTCAGTTCCTTGATGGCTGTTCACAGGAGGTCTCCATTCCTCACTCTATGGATTTCTCCATAGGACAGCTTGAGTGTCCTCGTGATATGGTAGCTGAGTTCCACCAGAAGAAGTGATCCCAAGGAGAGCAAGGAGGAAGCCACGAAGTCTTTTGTGTAGAACATTCAGAAGTTGAATACTTTCACTTCCTCTGTATGCTGTTTTTTAGAAGCAAGTCATTTAAGTCCAGTCCTCATTTCATAGAGAAACATTAAGGTCTACCTGTTGGAGGGGGAAGTATAAAAGAATTTATAGATATATTTTAAACTACCATGGAGGGGCAAGGGGTATTTTTTTAAACTTCTGACTTTTGAATACTTTGAAACTTACAGAATAGTTAGAAAAATAATACAAATCCTATACAGAGAATTGAAACATACCCCTGTTATCCAGATACCCAGATCCACCAGTTTTAACATTTTGTCACACTTGTATCATTCTATCAATCTATTTTCTGAACACTTGAGTATAGGTTCTGTACATCATGCTTCTTAAACATTTATGACTGCCATTTACTATTCCTAAGAACAAGGATATTTACTTATGCAAACGCCTTACGTGCAGTAATTAAGGTCAAGAAATTCAGTATTGATAAAAGCTTACAGCCTATCGTCCTATTTTTGTAAGTACCAAAAATGTACCTTGAGCCTTGTCTCCTCCCTTATTAGATCCCATTCAGGATCATATATTGCATTTAATTGTCATTTTGCCTTTAGTTACTCTTTCTTTTTTTTTTTTCTTCCTTAAGTTGTGGGAACATATGTATACAACATAAACTTTTCCATCTCAACCATTGTCAAAAATACCATTCAGTGGGATTCATCACATTCACATTATTGTGGTGCCCTCATCACATTGCATTACTAAAACGTTCCCATCTACCCAAATAGAAATCTACACCTAGTATGCACTACCTCTCCATTCCGCCTGTCCTCTGCCCCTGGCAACCTGTATTTTAATTTCTGTCTCCATGAGTTTGCATATTTTCCAGTATTTTTTTTGTAGTTGCCATACAGCTTAAATTTAACATCCTAAATCTAACAATCTTGTTTGCTTTAATACCAACTTAAATTCAATAGTATACACAAAGTATATTCCTATGTTCCTCCATTCCCCAACCTTTTTGTAATTCTTGTCACAAATGTTTATACATTAAAGTCCCAAAGCACTGGTCTATCATCACAGTTTAGGGGGTTGCCTTTTAGATACTGTAGGAAGTAAGTAGTAGTGATACAAACCACAAACCAAAAATATTATATTATTGGTGTTTATATTTCTCCATGTTATTACCCCTTCTGGAATTCTTTATTTCCTCATGTGACTTTGATGTTGTCTGTTGTCCTTTCCTTTCACCCTACAGAATTATTCTCTATTGCACCTTCTGTAAGGCCAGTCTAGTGGTGATAAGCTCCCTCGGCTTTTTTGTTTTTCTGGGAATGTCTTAAATTCTTAATTTTGAAAGACAGTTTTTACTAGATATAGAATTCTTAGTTTGGCAGTTTTTTGCTTTCCATTCTTTAATATGTCTTTCTACTGCTTTCGAAATCAACACTTAATCTTATTGAGGCTCCCTTGTATGTGGCATGTTGTGTCTCTCACAGTTTTCAGTTTTCTCTTTTAGGCATTCACCAGTTTGATTATTACATGGTGCGGTATGGGTCTATTTGGGTTTATCCTGTTTGAAGTTTGTTGAGAATCTTAGGTGTATATATTCGTGTCTTTTGTTAAATTTGGTAAGTTTTCAGTCATTATTTCTTTGAATATTCTCACTGCTTCTTTCTCACTTTCTTCTCCTTCTGCAACTCCCACAGTGTATATATTGGTTTGCTTATGGCATCCCAATGGTTTCTCAGGCTCTGTGTACTTTGTTCATTCTTTTATTCTTTCTGCTCCTCGGAGTGGCTGTGTTCAATTGTCTCAATCTTCAAGTTCATTAATTCTTTGTTCTGCTAGTTCCAGTCTGCTGCTGAACCCCTCAAGGGGATTTTAAATTTCTGTTTCTGAGGTCTTCAGCTCTGTTTGGTACCTTTTCATGATTTCCATCTCTATATCAGTATTCTCTTCGTGTTAATATATGATTTTCCTGATTTTCTTTAGTTCTTTGTCCATGTTTTCCTTTAACTCTTTGAGCGTATGTAGAAACATTTTCTTAAGGTTTTTGTCTCTTATATCCTGACAGCTGTAGCTTGCTCCAGGCAGCACAACTTGACTTATCTCTCACAGCGTTCTGCCTTTTAAACACAGGGAACATGCTAGGATGGCACGTTCTTCAGGCCACCATCAGACAGACTAGGCTGAGGGCTACTGTGCTCCCTGTGGAACTGCGACCAGGTACCTGCATTGGGACCCCAGGCAGGCCTTCCCACTGAGCTGGGGCATGACTACTTAGGGCACCTCAAGATCCTAATGCTTTGAAGTAGCTGTTACCTTTACTTGGTACTTGCCCTGTTGCTGTAGTCCTTTAACCGTTTTCTGGAGTTTTGAAAAAGATGTTTCTACCAGTTCTTGCTGGTTGTTAAAGCTTTTGTTTAGGAGATGGAGCCCTGAAGTATCTCATTCCACCATCTTGATCTGGCAGATGGGAACGTTTTTAATTGATATATTTTTATGAGCTCCTCCTCCTCCTCTTTTTTTTTTTTGTTGTTGTTGTTTAATTGTTTTTTCATTTAACTTTTTCTTTGCACTAACGTTGACACTTTTAGTGTTCCTTTGAACATTGTCCTCTAACAACTTTCCAAATTCTATTACATAGCTTTCAGTGGATTGTTTGTCTTTTTTTTACAATATTAGATTTTGAGATCAACTTTCCTGGCCTTTTGAAGTTGAATTCCATATGGCTTTTGAGGAGGTATCCTTTCAGAGTGCCTCCTTCCCTTGATATACCAGTGATCTCATTGTTTTCACTATATATTTGAACCCTAAACCTGAGTGGAAAAGAGGCTTGTACTGAGACCTTTTTCCCCTGTCCATATAGTAGCTGTGACAGACAAGCTCCTGCCCATCTTTTTGTCTTGTCTGCTGTTCTGTGAGGATGGTTGCTCTTCAAGGTTCTTGGTTTTATGCAGGAATCTGTTGTGACTCTGACTCCACCATGTATTCTGTGCCATGTATTCTGTGCCTTGTACGAGATAAAACAAAAGACTGAGGTTACAAAGATTGGCCTTGTGCTGAGGGACAGCTAGAGTAGTCGCTCATATTTTTACCATTCTGCGCTTCATCTCCCCTCTGGTGCCTAGGAAGCTTTCTTACTGTGTATGAGCTTAATTAAGTATTTAAAAATTAAAAATATTTATTTTTCTGTCATTTCTAGGTATTATTTTCAGGATTTTCCTGTTTGTTATATTATGGAAGCAGAAATCTCAAGAAAGCCTATGAATGAGAGTGGGCTTAGGAGCCACAGAAATTCATTATATGGTTTATCTTCAGACCTTTAAACTTGCTCTGTCCTCAAAAAATAATTTTTCTCTTCCACAATTGTAAAATATCACAAGTACGCAAACATTTGTACAAAGCTGTTAGTTTGGGTACATGTGAAATCACTGCCTAGCAAAGGATTCCATCATTAGAATTCCGTTTCTAGAGTTCTTTCTTCTACTTAATGTTTTTCTTTATTCTAAAATAATTTAATAGCAAAAAGAAGAAAAACTGTTTAAATATCTTTTGTAGTGGAAAGATGCACACATGTATCCAACTATTAGGATAAGATTAAGATATAAATATGTATCTATATATACAGATATGGAAAGATGCCCATGATAATGGAAAAGGGCAGGTTCAGAGTAGTATTTGTAATATGGTTCCATTTGTGTTTATGTGTCTGTGAGGAACATATGCATGTATACTCTATAATATGTCTCTGCATAAAATTGGTAGAATATAGGCTAAACTATCAATATTATTTATCATAGAGTGATATTTTGGAAAAGGAGGTGATCTTTATTTTCCAAACTTCTCTACTGCTTGGAACTTTTCATACTGAACTTATATTAATTTTATAGCCATAGAACATGTTGCACCTCAAATTTTAAAAAACAACTTGAATCTCTTGGACATACTTGCTTTCTTTTAATAGTTGAGAGGTAAGATTGATCTAAGTAAATGTAAAACTGAAAGTATGATTAATTTTAATATTTCAGTCATTCATTCCTTCCATAAATATTTGTGTGCCAGAACTGCTGTAAACACTGGGATAAAACAATGGACAAATCATAAAAAAAATTCCTACCTTGGTGGAGCTTATCTTCTAGAAGAGTTGTTTAGATATATTTTTAAGTCTGTTGTTGAATTGTCAAAAGCTTTCAGTGATTAATTTTATTCTTTTACAGTAACTGGTCCTCTATCAGAACTGCAAATTGCATATGTTAGCAGAGAAACACTACAGGTAAATAAAATGCTAATTAAAAAGTAACATTATTGATTAAATTATATGTTCTTATATTGTGCATTGCCAGTTAACTAAAATGAAAGGATTAAATATTCTGGTTTGTTGACCTCTTAAATAGTTTTAGTCCATTTTTTAACTGTTTGAATAATAAACTCATATTTACAAGTGAGCACTTTATTAAATCTTAACTATAATTATGTAACCTCGAAAATCTAAGCAGTATGAATTTGTTATTGTAGGTTTTACATGTACTATCAATGGTTATTGAAACTCATTCTGAATCTAATGGTATCTAGTTTTAAAAAATTATTTCAAACTATTTGCTTTCTGAATCTAATGGGGTATCTATTTTTAGAAAGTTATTTGCTGAGTTTGCTAAAAATTATTTGTTAAGGGTTTTGCCTCTCTCATTTTCTTGAATCTGTTCCCTTTTAGGAGACCTTGACAAATTAATTTAATAATTGTCAGTTGATCATTTATAATCCCAAAGTGTGCTCTTTGGTAAAATCTTGTTTCTTTTTCTGTTTTTTAAACTTTTAGGGATTATATTACCTTCACAGTAAAGGAAAAATGCACAGAGATATTAAGGTATATATCATATTTTTAATCTAATAGCCCCTGTCTTCATTCTTAAATATTGATCAAGCTTTTGAGCAGAATTGTATTAATTATTCTGTTTGATGGATTTGTTACCTGAAATATAAAGTATTATTGTAATAGAACTGAGTGGTGCTTTTACAGATTGGATTATAGCAACTTTATTTATTTTAAGATAGGATTCACATACCTTAAAATTCACCTTTTTGAAGTATACAATTCAGTGTATTAATAACTCAGTTTATTTGCAGCTATTTGCGAAAATCAGATTTGGTGCAAAGCTTCCATCAACTTGCAGTTTTTAGGAAGTTTCAAGTAGAAGTTGGAGTGCATCCCAAGCCTTGAATTGTACAGTAAACCTTGGCATCTGGAGGAGCTATCATAATAATGCACCAAAATGCAAAAATGAACATTGACTTTTTCTGATGTTCTTTCATTTAACTGATAGGGAAGAACAAGTTGTACTGGACGTACTGGGGTTAGCTCATTGTTAAACCAGTTGCTGTGATGGGATTCCTATGGTTATTTCTAAAGATACTGCCGTGTCTCCAACTTAGAATATTTCCCCTTTCATTTTATTTTCTTTTCCTTTTTTCTTCCATCATCATTCCTCCTCCTTCTCTTCCTTCATTTTTCCCCCTCTTGTTTTCTAAGATTTTCTCCAGTTAAGGTTCTTAGCCTTTTCTAAAAAATCATATTGCTCTTTGAAACTCTGTTCAAAGCCATGGACTTTCTCCTCAGAAAAATGTCTAATATGCCCCAAAATTTTGCATGAAATTTCAGGGGACTCATATCACCTGCTGAGATCCCCTGCTTTAAGTATTTTTCTTAAGTCATTTAAAAGACGTAAGCAAAGAGTTTTAGAGTTCAAAACTAGAAGAGATTATAAGAAAGTGAGGAAATTAAGAAAGGTTTTACAGCATTGGCACTTAGATGCTTTAGAAAGATTGATAGATACTTGTCAGAAGTGGAGGCTGGAGTGCATCCCAAGCAAAGAGAGCAATCTGAGCAAAGACTGGTCTTAGGGAATGTAAAAGCTGTACCGTATTATTGAAATGAGGAGAATGGCTGCAAGTGCTAAGAGGTGGGCTTGGCTGATGGTGTGGTGCTCATTATGCAAGGACTTGTGAGCCACAGTTTATAGTTTGGGCTCCATGGGTGGATTCTTAGTGCTGCCCCATTTCCACCCTCTGTCTACCACATTCTGTCTCACCTGGGCTTCTCTAATAGCCTTCTAAATTCATCTCCTTGCTTCTGTTCCTGGAATGGTTCTGCAGTCAGTTTCCCACCTGCCAATCAGAGTGATCCTTTTAAATGATATCATGTCACTTTTTTTCCTGCTTGTAAACCAACAAAGGCTTCTCTTCATATGCAGTTTAAAATCCAGGCTTTTTACTGTGGCCTTCAAGGCCCTGCCTGGTCTGGACCCTGCATTTCTCCCTCATACTTCCTTCCATTTTACTCGTTCTGCTTCAGCTACACTGAACTACTGTTCTTGGAGTACATCAAGCTCATTCTGGTCCCAGAGATTTGTACTTGCTGTTCCTCAGGCCTAGATGTTCTTTTCCCAGGTTTTGCAGAGCTATGTACCCTCATTTAATTCAGATCTCTGTACACATATTCCTGCCTTAGAGAAGCCTTCCTACCCTATTGTGTCTTCAGAGTACTTAAGTCTTATCCAATTTTAAATCATTTGTTGGTGCATTCATTCGCATATGTAATCATTTTTAGATTTTCTTTCTTTCCTGTGTCAATTTATACTCACCTTCGTCTTATTCATAACCAGCACCCCAGATCTTAAAATAGCACCTGTATGCTGGAAGTCTGTCAGGGAGGGAGGGGGCCATAATGTGATATGATATAAGATATAACTTAGAAACACTAATTTGGAGCTAAGGAGAGAACAAGTTAAAAACTCTGGTAGCAGCCTTGGTAGCTGAGGCCTCGATCAAGTTCAAACCGTCTCTAGTCTCTTTTCTCTCCTCTTTCTCCTCTTCCTTTCCCCCAGTTTTCCACAGAGCCACAGTAACCTCAGTGGGTACAGCTCAGCTCCACTGGTGACATTTGGAGACTAGGACCTTACTTTTATTTTCTTTTTCCCTTCCAGTCTTCTATTCTCTCCCTCTCCCTCTCCCAGTATTATCTCCCCCTGCCCCCCAGGCCTCAGCTTACATGATTGATGGTATCCTAAACTAAAGAGGTTGCTTACATTCACTTACTCATTTATAAGTTGTGGAAAAGGCTAATAAGCATACAGTATCTTTAGAAGATAGTATTTCTGCCTCCTCTAGAAGCTTTGAGGAACCATTGAAAATGAAGATGAAGTAATCATTATCTTCTTCTTAAGCTGGAATCAAGAAGCAGAAGTAGCTAAAATGCTTCCAGGTCATGAAGTTTATATACTTACTGGATGGCTGTTGCCTCTCAGACAGGGTCATATTAGAATAGTCAGCCTCAGGTACTAAACAGCAAAGTGCAGTCTCAAGCACCAGCATGGATTTAGTTGATAGTGAGTTCTCGAAAGAGAGTTTTGTTTGCATGTTTGTTTGGTGGTGCTTTGTGTGTGTGTGTGTGTGTGTGTATGTGTGTTTTTTTTTTTTTTTTGAGGACGAGGAGGAGAAGGCAA
Source organism: Tamandua tetradactyla (assembly GCF_023851605.1). Classification (NCBI taxonomy): domain Eukaryota; kingdom Metazoa; phylum Chordata; class Mammalia; order Pilosa; family Myrmecophagidae; genus Tamandua; species Tamandua tetradactyla. The sequence continues at coordinate 10,608,326 of NC_135343.1, read as the reverse complement.
TAGTAGTCAAATTTAAAGTATAATACAAGCAACTGAAAATGCTATTATTAGGTAACGTTTTAGAGACAGTATTGATCAGTGACAAAATAAAATTTAGATGAAAACTACTAATATATCAGTTCTGTATTAACATTCATTCTATGTTATAGCTGGTTTTTGCATTATTGAAAAGGCAGAACATTTCATAAGGATAGTCAAATTACATAAAAAGTGAATGACAAATTTTCTAATGAATGAAATTATTTAACATTAAGTACTTACAGTCTAAGGCTACCACTTAGGGTTATTTTAAACACATATATTTTATATATTCTGTGTTCTGATGAAATGCGTTCCCTACTTTAACTGAAGTGTTCTCTCTTTGAAGGGAGCTAACATTCTCCTAACGGATAATGGTCATGTGAAACTGGGTGAGTATACTGGAATTCTGTCTCTTTGTACAACTCTGGCTCAAAGCATAGCACTTTTATGTTTTCTTTTTGAAGGACTAAATTCCCCCTATCCTGAAACAGTTTCTATGTATTTTTGGATGGAAATCTCATTACAGGGCATATATAACCTTTCTGTGTGTTCCCTTACCTTTTAAATGGGAATAAAGTCTGCCCTTTGCTTATGATAGGTTTGTTGTAAGAACACAATGAAATAATATCTTTAGGGAATTCTTTCATCTCTATCCCTGTGAATGTGACTTCTAATGAGAAATCCATACAGATTTATCCTGTAACCAAAAAACAATGCAAATAAACAAAAACTGTTAAAATCCTACATTGTTTATATAAGCTTTAAAAATTAAATATACTCTTTTTAAAATATATACATTTTTATCATAAACCTTAACAAGCAAACATACAAACATCCTTGACATACAAACATTCTATAGGTGGTGTACAATCAGTGGCTCACAATACCATTACATAATTGTGTATTCATCACCATGATCATTTTTTTGAACATTTGCATCTCTCAGAAAAAGAAATCAAAAAGAAAAAACTCATACATACTGCACCCCTTACCTCTCCTTTTCATTGACCACTAGTATTTCCATCTACTCAATTTATTTTAACCTTTTATTTGTTAATTTTTTATCCATATTTTTTACTCATCTATCCATACCATAGATTGAAGGAGCATCAGACACAAGGAATTAAATATTCTTTTACTTATATAAAAATGCTGTTTAGATGCTGATTGTTGCTTTATTTCAAATGGAAACTGATTTTGTAACTTTTGGTTGTTTAACTTATATTTAAAATACAGTCCAAAACTTAAGTAATAACTTAGTTTGAAAATATAGGCAAGAGACATTTGCAATATAATAGTTTTGTAAACAAAGTCTTGTTAACTAGGTGTTCAAAATAATTCATTTCATATTTATTAAATACTTCATTTAATGTATGCTATATATATATATATATATATATATATATATATATCTTGAGTTAAGGAAGATTTAGAACCCATCATTAATAAAGTAGAAAATATTAGAATACAATATATTTATCCTGAGGAAAAGTAACAGTTTGTACATAAGAATAAATTTCCTGATAGTAATTGACATTGGTATTGGAATGAATTGCTAAGGTAGTTTTTTTGGGAATATTTTGTTTGGATGTCTTTTCAAGTTAGATGGATTTGCCAACAGCGTATTCGTGTATTTGCTGTCACTTGCCATAAGTGTGGCCAGGAGGGTATGCAATATCATAATATTTAAGGCCCCTTCCAGTGGTATTTCTTGAATTTCAGGTTATGAGAATCAGAAATTATAATATCATTAAATCTGGCAGCCTCTCACCTGTCTCATCAAAATTCTTAAACTTGACCTTCTATTGTCTTTTGATTCATTTAGATATATATATATGGGAATCTATTTGACTATGATACACACTGACTACTTTGTAACGTTTTAATTCTAGTTCAGTAAAGTAAAAAGTTTTGATTTAATGTTTGAGAATACTTCACATTTCTGTGAAGTTAATTATTTAGTGAAAATAATAACTAAAAGGTTCTTTTCATGTTTTCTTTAATCATTTTATTTTCTCTCAGTTTTCTAAATATTTGTCATTTCTTCAATAGCTGATTTTGGAGTATCTGCACAGATAACAGCTACAATTGCCAAAAGAAAGTCTTTCATTGGCACACCGTACTGGTAATTGTGTTTTAATTGAAATTTAATTTTTTGTTGTTTTATGATTATTGCAATACAGCATTTCTTAAACGATAAACTGAGTGGTCAAATACAGATTAAAGAAGAGAGTAATCAACAGATTAAGTAATTTAAGTATGTATACACGTGGATGGATTATGTAACCAAAGAATATTTTACCATGTTAGTTTTTAATGTCCAGTGGAATTTTCATTCAGCGGAAAAGACCTAAAAGATTGATATGGCTTTCGGAAGCTTTGATACAGTTCCAACTTTGCTGGAAAAACCTGACTCTTGCTCCTACGTGTATTGTATGTATTTTCACAAATATTTTTATATCTATCTTCTTCTATACCTACCCATTTCTAGTCAATATTTGGATTAATTTTCTTTTGACATTATATTATTTATAGTACCCCTTTGCTCAGACTTTTTGGCAAGTCTTGGTTGCCCACAATATCGAATATAGATTTCTTGCAGTTAGAGTCTTCTGTGTCTGACCTCCATTTGCCTCCTCAACCTGAATTGCTGCTGTTCTCCACTACAGATCCTCCTTTCTGTTTCTAGCTGTTCATGTGTACTTGGTGTATTCTTTGACCATCCTATAAAACTATCCTCTTCACTCATTTATTCACTCAGTGAATGTTTTTGACTGCTTAACCTTGTGCTGTGTATGAGATTAAGCACCAAATATAATTGTGTACAGTTTTCTTGTTCAAACTGTTAACTTTTCTGAAGGTATAGCACTCTGCTAGTGAAAGTGTTCTTTCAGCACTTCAGTGCTGCCTTTCCCTGCTGCCTTCGCAGTCTGACTCATCAGCAGTGGTATGGTACCATCTGTACCACTTATTTTGGTATCAAGGATATGCTATATGTCACTTTTATATTGATTTGTTTTTTTATCAAATAAATGTATATTTAAAAATTCAAATAGTACTATAAGGGCTTATAACAAAAACTCTTCCATTTTGTCTTCTTCCTTGGCTAGACTTGTTCATTGTTTGTTTACTTTCTATTATGACATGTGAAGATTTTAGCTTCCAATCATCCAATCTTAGACTACTAAGTTAATTAGTATACCAATATTACATTTACTTTCTTGATAAAATTTTTCCTAGATTTAATAATTAAAATAATTTTGGGACATGCAGTGGTGTCTCAAGTGGCAGCGTTCTCACTTGCCATGCCAGAGACCTGGGTTCAAATCCCAGAGCCTACTCATGCCAAAAAAATAATAATAATAATAATTTTTAATTTGTTTAGTTGGTTGTTTTTAATCCCTGGCTAAGATTTCCCCTACATTCCCACATTTTATATTTCTGTCAGATGCCTTTATATAATTTTCCTCTCTGTAAAGCCTGTTTATCTGTCAGTTCTGTTTTTGGTTTATTCATTTGTCTGTTCTTGCTTTTGTTTTGTTTTGTTTTTCCTTGGAATAATTCTTTCTGGAACGCTCTTTCCTCCTATTCCAATCTGGCCATTTGTTTTTGTGTTTCACATGGCTTAAGCTTGGAATTTTTTCATCTTCAGCTCGAGTATTCCCTTCCTAGAATCCAGGTCTTCTTCTTTCTTGATTTACTCCCTCTTTTTTCTGAAGTATATGCTTTGGTAACTTCCTGAGAAATGGTGCATGAGGAGTAAAATTTTTCATACATTGTTGTCTGACCTCATACTTTGTTGATAATTTAGGGATGGGTATAGAATTCTGGGCCAGAAACCACTCCTTAAAATTTTTAAGATACTGCTCTACTGGCTTCTATTCTCTGATGCTGATGAGAAGCCTGGTGTCATTATGATGTGTCAGTTAAGAGATTTATGTCTTAACTTTTCAGTTAATAGATTCATGTCTTTTAGTTATAGAAAATTTTCTTGCATTTCTTTAATAATCTCTTTCCTAAATTTTTGCCTGCTCTCTCTTTCTGGAACCCGTTAGTTATTCTTAGACCACTTGGATTAATCTATTAATTTTCTCACTACTTTCTATAACCATTCCCACCTTTCTTTTTCAGCCTTTTCCCTAAAACTGTTATTTCAGCTATGATATATTTAATTCAAAGTTCTTTCTGATTTGCATTGTGGAGGCTTCCCTGGAATGTCTGGTGATCCTTATTTGTTGGTTCACAGTGAAGAGCAAGAACAGGCAGTACAGGTGATGCGTCCCGGTGCCTGGGAAGTAGGGTGTAGCCTGGTTACTAGTGTTCTAGACCTGCGAAGGTGAAGGAAGCTGGGGAACTCACTTTTCCTTGTCCAGACTTTTACTTAATCATATCCCCTTCTCCCACCCCCTGATCTCTTTTGTTCCTGTTTTATCTTGAGTATAAAACCTTTCTTGTTCAAGTTACATTGGTCCTCACCTGGTAGGAATGGGGTAGGAGTAATTACTGAGTCTTAGAGGGTGAGAGTAGGAATCTGGGGGACTAATGTTCCTTATATAGACTTGACATTTTCAAACACTCACTGTTGTTACTTTGTAGCCTTTGTTACTTTGTGTAAGCCTTTGTGGGATTCTTGGGATTCTAATTGGCTTGCTGGTGGTGGTTCTTTCCCTGAGTGCACTTAGGACTGTCCTTCTTCCTTTTTGTCATGTCACATACTGTTCAATTTTCAGTCATTGTATTCTAGGTAAAATAAATCTCCAGATATTTCAGATACAAAATATGTCTCTATTTTTCTTTGTTCCTCATTGATTTGGGTGATTGCTGAGAGGAGTTATGACTTGAAGAGCTATCTGTCCTTATGTTTAGGCTCAAAGTCTCAATTTGATTTAAAATGTCTGGAGGAATTCTCTTAAAGTTCATTGAATTTCCGAGGCTCTAGCATGGTTCTGTAGACGTAATTAGTAAATGTTTGTTGATGACAACTGATTTCTAACTCCAGCTTCCGAAACTACAAACTCTTGTCGTTCGTTTTATAATAATGTGAGGAATATGTTAAGAACATGTGAGATTATGAAACAGTGAGGTTAATTTTTGGAACACTCCCGCTCTGCATATCTCTTCCCTAATATCATCTTTTCCCACTTAAACCCCAGGGACATAGAATAGAAGGGACTCTCATCTAACAGAATAAATGTTGACAGTTAATCAAAAAAGTCTATTAAAGTAGACAATCTCAAAATTAATACGTATGTGCCTGGATGGATTTTAGAAATCCCTCTTTTTTTTTAAATTTATTTATTAAAAAAGTAAACAAAATAAAACAACATACATAATCAGTACTTCACAATATCATCACTTAGTTGCATATTCATCATTTCTTAGGACATTTTCATTAATTCAGAAAAAGAAATTAAAAGACAATAGAAAAAGAAATAAAACGAACACAGGAAAGAAAAAAAAAAAGATTATACCTACCATACCCCTTACCCCTTGCTTTCATTGATCACTAGCATTTAAACTAAATTGATTTTAGCATTTGTTCCCCCTATTATTTATTTTTATTCCATATGTTCTACTCCTTTGTTGACAAGGTAGATAAAAGGAGCATCAGACACAAGGTTTTCACAATCACACAGTCACATTGTGACAGCTGTATCATTATTCAGTCATCCTCAAGAAACATGGCTACTGGAACACAGCACTACATTTTCAGGCAGTTCCCTCCAGCCTCTCCATTACATCTTGAATAACAATGTGGTAGCTACTTAATGCATAAGAATTACCTCCAGGATAACCTCTTGACTCTGTTTGGAATCTCTCAGCCATTGACACTTTGTCTCATTTCCCTCTTCCCCCTTTTGATCCAGAAGGTTTTCTCAATCCCTTGATGCTAAATCTCAGCTCATTCTAGGGGTTTTCTCAATCCTTTGATGCCGAGTCTCCGTAGAGATCCCTCTTAATGTGTCAGTTAGATTTCTTAGTTTGCATGAGAAGTTCTAAAGAGCACTGAGAACTTAGATGTGAAAAGCATGTGGGGGGGGGTTGGTATTTGTTTTGTTTTGGTTTTTTTCTGTAAGGTTTATTAAGTATAAATTTAACCTAATTAGGTGTACAGGTGTATGAATTTTGAGAAACTTGTATGTTGTAGTGGTGAGAAACAGTCCCTCATTCAAAATAAGAGACTAATTTCATCACCCTAAAAAGTTTCCTTTTTCCTCTTTTTTCAGTCAATTCCCTTTCCCAGCCCTAGCCTCTGGTAACCACTCTTCTGATTTCTTTCTCTACAGTGTTTCCTTTTCCAGAGTGTCATACAAATGGAATCATGTATCTGTAGCCTTCCTGGACTTTGACAGTTTCATGTGGTTCCTTATCTGTTGGTTTATTTTTATTTTGTATTTAAAAATTTATCTTTAACAGTTTCTACCTTCTTTTCTAAAGCATTACACTTAATTTTCATAACAGCACACTCTTTTTAGTTTATAATCATTTTTCACATAATTAAATTAAATTATATAAATTGTTTTTACAGTTACAAATATAACTGGAATAAACAGGTTCAAAGATAAGTTCAATTGAAGGTGCTAAGCATACAGCTTAACTGGCAGTAGTAGAAGCGCCGTGCAGGTAGCCTACTAGCTGGAATCATTCACTCATTCTTTATAAAGAAATGGAAGAAAACATTAGCAAATGTGGCAAGCTAGTTAAAGGGAGGCCAGTTAAGGGAAGAAAATCACCTGTATGTACTGTACTCTAGTAGGGTTTTCTGGCAGCTAGCTGGAAACCAACCAATCAATGGAGTAATAAGTAATGAACTTTAAAATTAACTTTTCATATGATAATTTGCATTTTCATAGTCTGTTTTAGGATAAAATAGATTTAAGACCAAGCATTTGGGATGATTTTTCTTTTTTTTTTTTGCAGTTTTTGTTTTGTTTTGTTTTTAATTTCCTGACTTAACTTGACTTTCTTGAAATCATACCAGGAAAGCAAGCGTATTTATATTTGTAAGCTACATGTTTAAATCACTCTTTTGATAAGTAAGAATTGAGATGCATATCTGAATTGGCTGTTTTCAAAACTGTTGTTTAGGTTTTGAAAATTTTTTATCTGAAAACCAGTGTAATCATTTAAATCAAACTCCAACGTAGAGAGATATGATTGGAATAGGAGAAAAATAAAACTACATACTCATTTTTTATGACATTGTCTCATTATAATAAACAAAAGCCCTTTAAGTTTGTAGTAAATACGAATTAAATACTAAATATGAAGATCACTGGTACTCCAATGAATTGTTTTGGTGACATGAAAACAGTCAGAGACCAAATAGTAGCAGTTAATGGTCTAAGGAAGTAAAGCTAAAAATTCTAGACTGTTCTTCCAGAATGTTACTTCTTTGTAGAATTTGCGTGGAGAAGGGAAGAAAGATTGGAGTATAGAAGAATTTGGGGCATGTTGCTCTGTTGTAACTGTAAATTTTTATGAACGTATAATAAATAGTACAATACAATTACAGTAATCACCAGCAGGGGCTTGGGATGGGTGGTCTTAGAGGAGTCAGCATCCAGAAGCCCTTGGGGAATTTGGGCCTCTTAGTCCTACAGGCTTGTTCTTCAGAAATCAAGGCAGTCCTCAGCCTTTAGGTAGGTGTAGTTCCATGTGCCTGTTGGAGAGAATGAAGGAAGATGCAATAAACAGAAGGTTTTTCTTTTCTGGACTATTTCCTTCAGGATGGCTCCGGAAGTCGCTGCTGTTGAGCGGAAAGGGGGCTACAATCAGCTCTGTGATCTCTGGGCAGTGGGAATAACTGCCATAGAGCTTGCTGAGCTTCAGCCTCCTATGTTTGACTTGCATCCAATGAGGTCAGTGTGTCACAGTTAAGAATCCTATGTCTAAATTAAGGTTTTTCCTCCTGGTATTATTTGTGTCACAAACAAATACTTTTCTTGGTCTTGCTTTATCTTATTTGAGAATAAATTGTCATGGAATTTATATAATATATAATAAAATATGAAAATACTATGTAATGATTTATTGTTGATTTTCCAGAGCGTTATTTCTAATGACCAAAAGCAATTTTCAGCCTCCTAAATTAAAGGACAAAATGAAGTGGTAAGTTTTTTGTGTTATTTATTTTTGTGGTAAGATGAGCAAAGAATTGAATAATTTGAATGTTGAATTTTTTAAATTGTTTAGGTCAAATAGCTTTCATCATTTTGTGAAAATGGCACTTACTAAAAATCCAAAAAAAAGACCTACAGCTGAAAAGTTACTACAGGTATTCTTTTTCCCCTGAAATCTGTATTGTTTCAAAATATAAAATATCACTTAGTCTTAGTTCTAATAATTGCTCTGTATTATTTTTTTTTTATAGCACCCTTTTGTCACACAACCTTTGACACGGTCTTTGGCAGTCGAGCTGTTAGATAAAGTGAATAATCCAGATCATTCCACTTACCATGATTTTGATGATGATGATCCTGAGGTAGGAATTGTTTTTACCAAATAATGTATGCAACACATGTTTATTTATATCTCAAAATGAATTTTCTTAATTTCTATTTTAAATTTAAACACTCAAAGTAAAAATTAACTCCTTAACTTTGTCTCTCCTAGGAACTAGGTGCTGGCTTTTACTTATTAGCAACTTAAACAGTTCTGTGGTCCAAAAATAGCAAATACAGAAGCATCTAATCTACTTGAGATTTCTGTAGTTTTTTCAAAGTAGTCATTTTAGATGAAGCTGGCAAATAAATCATCCATTGTAAAAGGAAAATAAATGGGAAATGCTTAAACAGGATGTTGCAATACACTCAATTTTTCTATTCAGTTTTCTTCTCAAAAAGAATCCTAATACCATACTTCATGCATTATTAGAAGTTAGTAAAGGTATAGGATTGACTTTGTTGGTCGCTAAAACCTTAATTATTCACTGTGGAAATGCTTGTTGAGTACTGTGATAGAAGCGTTAATAGCAATGGAAGCTTCACTTCTATTAGCACATTTAACATTCCCGTCACAGGTGATAGTGTGGCACCTAAGATAAACTCAGTGTATGTGGCATGGCACGATTTTATTGTTGGGTCTGTGCTAGAGGTGACGTCCTTGAACTCTACTGGTTTTCTGCAAGGTACTTCAGAGGTGTAAATGTCCTCAGTGGTTCTAAAGGAATGATAGCTGCACATTGTCAATAAGTAAGAGGACCTCTCTTGTAATTTAGCATTTTTCTTTGTTGCTATCTTTATATAAATGTGATAAAATAGGCTGTCTGTCATTTTGTTTAAAGGTCTGGAAAGGAGTTTGAAAACATAAAGGACTTATTATTGACTTTATAATTACCCTAGGGAGAAAATATTTTTACTTTGTTTTGTTTTAATTTTGTTTTTAAAATTCACAAGTTTTATAAGCTCTTCTAGTATAATTCAATATGTAGATTGTTCTCGATTTGTAGCTGCAACCTTGCAAAGCCATCTTAAACCAGGGTAAAAATTATGATTGTTCCATGAGCTTTAAATTTTTTGTGAAAACATTATAAACTCTCATACCATCAGTTATAAATATTTATAAGGAAGTACTTGTTTTCTTCTTGTATAACTTTATGAGACAGAATGAGTATCTTTTCTATGCCTTAGTGAATTGTCATTTTCCTTTCCATGTTTGGATCGGCTTCCAGCATTTTATTCTTTTCACTTTCGTGGCATGAAATACCCTCATTGTTCATGATGTGAAGTGTTTTTTGCAGGCATCACTTACTATAGGGCATCTTCATCCTTTTCATCACAATTTCTTTCCTTAATTATAGTGATACGTTCACTTTCATTAAGTTCCTCTGGCTATAGACCTGCAGTCTCTCAAACAGAAGTGGTGTCAGCATTCTCACAGTCAGCTATTTCTTCTGTATTTCCATTTATGTTCAATTAAAACTTCACTTCCAGCATTATCCAGCGTTACCACTTTTCATTTCTTTGTGGCACCTTTTGTCTTTGTTTGCTAATTCCCTCTTCAATATCAGTCATGAGGTTACTGTCACTAGGACAACACAATTACATGTTTTGCTGTCTTTGCTAAAATTGAATACCAGATATGTAGTAACCAGTCACCAGCAGGCTTTGAGAAACATAATTGGCCACTCAACATGATGTGCATCTGTTATTTATGTAGTGATTTGTGGACTGGAGTACTCGCAGAAAAGTATATACTTGATGGGGCTGTTCCAGTAAGGGGCAATAATGCAGCATTTAGTGCACTGACAAAGGATGCGTAGTCCTAGCTTTACATGGTTTTGATATGCACAAATTTTATTTAGTTTAATAACACCAATCACCAACATTGTTCAAATTTCATTTGCCACCATACTGTATGGTAAATTGGTACATAGTAACAAAGGAATCTAATTATGCCAGGGGTGGGGTGAAAGGGACTTTTCCTCCCACCATAGCATAAGATAGTACTTTTCCCAGAGAAACTCATTATCTTTATATTTAAAAAGAATTTGTAACTCTAATTTCTAAGTGCTCAAAATTTGAATGCATCTAACTGGTGTTTCAGCACTTCCTGTAATACTATTTCTGTTGTATGGAAGTTGAATACTTTTGAAAATAATTATCATATCTAATTATCATATCTACTAAGTTAACTCTAGTTCTTAAAATTTATTATAAATCATACAGTATGGAAGGGAGAAGTTTAATATTTTATGAGTTCCCATGTACTTTCTAGTTTTAAAAATACACTGGAGTAATTGTAATATAATTTTTATATAGCATGTTTCTTCTCCTATATGTTTAACCCATTTACTTATGTACAGAATTATAAGATTTAATAACTTCAAATGCCATGTAAGATAGGTTTCATCCATGTCCATGGATGATAACCTATGTGACTACCCCACCATGATAGCTGAGTTTATGTTTGCTACCATATAGTGTACTCAAGATTCCAAGGTGTCTTTGGATTTTATGTGGAAGCTCTTCAGGTGATGAAGCACTGACACAGATACCCAGCCAGCTAGACTGCATGGAAAGGTCACTTTGTTCGATCAAAGCCCCTGGAGGGGGGTAGGGGGTGATGAGGGTGGCAGAGTCCCCTGCTGGGCTTACCTAGCAGTAAGTAAGCAGGAGAGTCCTGGAGGGGGTAGGGGGCAGAAACACTTGTGGGTCCCGAGCTCTTGACTTGATTGTGACCCAGAAGGGAGGGAAAGAAAAGGCTTTCCCGGGGATACAAGGGATTGGGAGTTTCGAACTATGCTTCATGAGAAGCAGAAGCAGCAATGGCTGTGTGAGGGCAGCTTATCATCTAGGCCCATATGGAAATACCTGCCTTGCTGGTAAATTATGTAGTGCAAAAGGACAGAAGCTGCAAGGGGCAGCTAGGGCTTGTTCTTATCCCATATCACACGGAGGTTGCACTTAAACTCGAGGCTGAGCTTAGTGGGGTGGTCGTTCAAAATGGAAACTTATGTCTAGACCAAGCAGAATGATAAGGCACCAAATGTCATTTCTTCCATGCCATTCATTACCCAAAGTCTTTCTCAGCTTTACAGCCTGCTAACTACATGTCCTGTCATTTAATTTTGACTTTCAGTTCCCCATTATAAAATGAAGAATAATATTTGTTTAGCAGTTTTGCAGACAAAATGAGCTAAGGTATATGAAACACTTTATAAATGACAAAATACCACTGACATATAAAATTTAAAAATACCTCATTGTAAAAGTTATTTTCATTGCTGTCAGTATCTTAAGACTTGGTCTTTTAGATTCATATATCTTTATTTCCTGAGATGTTCCTACCTTGGGGAAGGTTAACTTGGGTCCTGTTCTTGATCTACTTAATTATTACTAAATCTAAAAAGTTTGTGTTCATATGTTTATGAATTACATTTGCCACAAAGATGTTCCTAAAAGTGTATCATCTGTGAAGGTAGTAACTTCAAAAGTAGCATTTTCACACACTTAAAAGCCATTTTATTTGCTGTTGTACATGACACTGTTGCTGTATCCCGTCTTAAATGTGAGCAGAGTTTAGGATGGAGCTACAGAAGTTTTTCCATTAGGAACTCTTTTATACCTCTAGGTTGAAGGAATATCCACGAATTAACACCAAGTAGGAGGACTCATCCCCACTTGCCCCCAGACTATTTCTCTCTGAAGGTGGCAACACACCTAGAATGGCTCTAATAAAATGGAAAGAATATGGTGGCCTTCTATATTGTCTCCCAAAAGACACGAGGGGGGGAAATTCATGTTTATTAAGAAAAAAGACCATCAATCACTAATGTCTTTTGGCATTATTCATTTGATTTCTCTCCCTTTTTTTAGTGACTGATTATGTTTTGTTTTTATTATTTGCTAGGAAAACTCAGAGGCAAATTTGTGGTCCACCAAATATTTTAAGGCATGCAGTTTCTCACTGAAACTCAGTTTCTCAGTTGTTCATAGTAACATCTTGTCTTCCTCCTTTTTTTCTCCATTCATTCAGCTTGTGTAGATTCATGTAAGCATCTTTTAAATCCTTCTCGAAACAAGATATGAGTCCTTTTCAGGCAATTAAGCTTTGCCTATTCTAGGTCAGATTGCGCTTCCAAATACTCTGCCTCCAGAATCTGTTCCTCCATCCTCTTTCTTTGTGGTTAGTGCTTCTTCCTAGTATATAGATTTGGCTCTTCACTTTCTGGTTCAGCATCCTGTTTTGGCTCTGTGTTAGTCAGGGTTCTCTAGAGAAACAGAACCAACCGGAGAGATCTATAAATAGGAGATTTATAAAGGTGTGTCACGCAACCATGGAAATGGAAAAGTCCAAAATCCATAGGGCAGGCTGTGAAGCTGGCAGCACCAGTGTAGGGTCTGGATGAACTTTATAGGAGAGGTTCACTGGCTGAAGAAGCTCTCATCCTTTTTGATATATGAAGTTGAGGCAGTTATTTTTTTAATTTCAGATTTTTCCTCTGCAACAGATGAAGGTAGTGACACCATTTGAACAGCTATTGGATTATTGAAATGCTCAATTTGAATATTTACTTATATTCAACTCAGAACATTTTTGAGGATCTACTCTGAATAAAGTGCATTCCGTAATCTTGATAAACTTGCAGTTTGAGAAGGAAAGAAAAGCAAAAATAGCCAGTTTTTGTTAGGGAAAAAGTGTTGAATATGATCTCTGAATACCTGGGTGGTCTCTCCTCATATAATAATTTAATTTCTTAAATTAGGTCTCAGGTTTACTGCTGGTGTGCTAGTTAAAAATCACCACAAATGGAGTACTGGAAAAGTTATAATTATACTTATAATTATACTCTGGAAGTCAATAAAAATTTTTTCAAAGGTTCCAATATCAAAAAAACAAAACAAAACGAAAAACCCTGAAAATTTTTATTTAAGGAAACACTTTCAAAATGGAACCTCCAGCACACCAGCAATAGAACTGAGACCTAAAACTGAGGTCTCACTTACAAATAAGCAAAATTATTACTTGCATTTAATTTCATGTGTTTAATGTAGTTATGTTAAGTGCTCTTTCTAGTGTAAGTATTGATTTATCTTAAGTAGGTAATAAAGATATTACATTTTTACTTTCATATTTGGAGCTGCTTTTGTGGTTGCCTTCTTTTTTAATATTTGCTGAGTTATATTTTGTTCCCATTGTTGCTTAAAATGAAGTATTTCTTTCATGTTTAAGAAATGTGTACCAGGCCACAACTTGATTACCAAATGGTGCATATCACTGAATTTGTTCTTTCCTAGCCTCTTGTTGCTGTACCACATAGAATTCACTCAACAAGTAGGAATGTGAGGGAAGAAAAAACACGCTCTGAAATAAACTGTAAGTATATACTACATGCAGTTAATAATTTAAAAATGAAAAATAAGATCTCAAATTGTAGTTTAGTTATTTTTTTCTTCCAAATAAACCAAATGCTCTTAAAGGTAAAGTTTAATTTCAGAAGTAAAAATTTCATTTTCCTTGTTGCTGGGGAGTGTTTTGGTCAGAGAGAAGGGTATTTTTTCTGTTGTTATTGTTAGGGAGGAGGCATAAAATTCTTGGAACATATAAGATGCAAGTAATATCAGGCAGTGTTTCTTAAATTTTAATGTACATATTTCACCTAAAGAGCTTGTTAAAGTGTAGTTTCTGATTCAGTAGATCTGGGGTGGGGACCTGAGGTTCTTTATTTCTAACAAGCTCCCAGGTTATGTTGAGGCTGATGGCCCAAATGCCAGAGTAGAAAGGAGAATTAGAGTTCTGCAAACTGGCATTTGAGTAACCTGGTAGCATTGAAAAAATGTATTCTCAGTCCCTACGACTCCACAGATCCTGACTCAGTAGCTGTTTGTGGACCCAGGAATCTACCTTTAAAAATAGCTCTCCATGTAATTCTTATGGACAGCCAGGAAAGACCATTCATTTATATGGGATCTTGTTGACTCATCAATGATAAACTCTTTCAGCAGGAATGGCTGGAATAATAATGCCTTAACTTTTTTTCCCCTTAAAAAGCATTTGTTACCTGTGGCTTAGAATGCTAATATAATGCAGTAAGGCTTATGGTAACAGTTTTCAGTGAGTTAAAGATTCATCCCGAGGGACCTGAAATCCAAAATGACCTAACTAAAATTAGGTAATATGGTGACTTTAGGTGACTGCTGTTAAGAAGTTGTTCTCATTTTCTGGCTAGATTAGTAACACTAATAACACATTTCATGTTTAATTAAGATGAACCCATCTCATCGTTTCAAAAGCCAGGAAAGGTAAGTAGAAGCAGGCACTGTGAGCATTTGATAGAAAACAAGAAAGATATGCAGAGGTGAAAACAGCAAGCCCTGTATCTCTTGGCTTCCAGCCAAGGGTCTTTTACAAACATTGCTCCATTTCAGTAACCAGTCCTTTGTGATCCTACCCATATAATTTTTGCTCAGCCACAAGCTGTATACTGTGTTACTGGGTGTTTTAGTTTGTAAAACCTGCCAGAATGCAATATACCAGAAATGGAATGGCTTTTAAAAAGGAGGATTTATTAGGGTCCAGGTGTACAGTACTAAGGCCATGAAAATGTCCAAATTAAGGGAAGACTTATAAAAATGTCCAAATTAAGGCATCCAGGAAAAGATACTCGGCTCAGGAAAGCTGATAACATTCAGGTTTTCTCTCTTAGCTGGAAAGGTGCATGGCAGCAGCTGCTCACTTTCTCTCCAGGCTTCTTCAGTGACTTCTCAGGGAATATTTTCTTTATGCATCTCCAAAGGTCGTTGGCTGTGTTGGCTCTGTTAGCTCTAAAGCTTTTTCCAAAATGGTTCCTTCTTATAGGACTGCAGTAAGCAACCCCACCTTGAATGGGTAGAGATACATTTCCATAGAAACCATCTAATTAAAAACCACCCACAATTGGGTGGGTCACATCTCCATAGAAACAGAAAGATCCCACCCAGCAATATGGAATGAGGATTAAAGGATGTGACATTTCTGGGGTACATAATAGCTTCAAACCTGCACATTGGGCAAACTTTTGTGCTGGTGGTACCTGGAAATGCTCCTGAAAAGACAGAGTTCTTGAAAGTAAGCATGATGTACAAAGAGTCCATGACTGGGTTTTGGTCTGTTCTTTGCTAACAATTAATTGTGTGACCAGCTAAAATTACCTTTAAACCACTTCTGAAGCCACAGACTTAAATTTGCTGATTGCTCCCTAAATATATTTTTCTGAGAAGAACATCCTTAGCATGTAAGCAAAAAACTCAGTAGAGATGTCTTTGTAGTTCATATTGAAAACTTTAAATACTGACTTTCTTATTATCTGATTCTTTTAGAAAATTGTGCTGTCAGCCCTTTATACCAAAGTACATTTATTTCTTGATCTTTCCTTACTAATTTGTATCAGTGATTCTGAGCTTCTCTGCTTGTATGCACATGTGTACTATTTAAATCGACACCTACATCTCAGTTTTTCTGAGATTCCAGTATGCCCTTTTGGTAGAAGTGAGCAGTGCATAATGGGCATCCTCCTCACTCACCTATTTGCCAGTATTGAGGGTATCCCTCTGGTATGTTGAGGTATCAGGAGGATAAAAACCACTACTTTGACCCTAATCAAGATGGAAAAGCTTCAAGGCTGTGGCCTTTGACAGATCTTTGAACAACTGGCAAGAACTGGCTGGATGTTCTTTAAGAAAGGCCATCTTTCTTAAAGCTCTAGAAAACAGTTATGGAATTACAGTAATAGGGCACATATTGAATCAAGGAAAAGGCAACTTAAAAGTTATGGACCATGGCAGAATTCTCGCCTGCCATGCTGGAGACCCAGGTTCATCTCCCAGAGCGTACCCATGTCAAAGGCAAAAAAAAGTAGTAGACCCTCCAGGTGCCCTGTTTGGCCCACACTCCCACTGTAGGTCCCTGATCCTGGTCCCAGAGACAGCAGAGTATCCCTCATGTAAACACTGGAAGCTTGTATGCCTGATCCTCTCTCTGGTGTTGGCCTGAGGGACTGGACCAGGACACTCACCACAGTCTTATCATCCCAGAACTTGCCCTGCACGTAGAAGGCAGGTGACTAAACTCTTTTACAGAGTACTGTGGGAGAGCCGTCAAGTCATGCTCCCTTGGGTGAGTGATTGCTGGCTATAGGACATATGTGTAGTGTTTTAAATCCTGAGGAACCTGTTTCACAGGGAAGAGGGGCATCCATATCCATGTAAACAGAGAACTCCTCAGAGCTACATGCTCATGCCATCAAAATAAGACATACAAGTAGAAAAGATCAGGGTGGCCACTTTTCCATGGCCTCTAAGCTCTTCTCTAAAAGTATAGTCAGGATAAAACCTGGCCAAGTGCAGTCCCACAGGTCAGTCTGCATAGACAGGGAAAGAAGTTTTCTTTATATCCTTCTTTTTTTTTTTTTTTTTTTTTTTAACTCCAAGCATTCAAGGAAAACTGACATATCACCTAGCTGCATACAAACTTAGAAATAGATATCTTAGAGTCTAACGTCCAGCAGTAACACGTGGAAATATCAAAATGTCCATCCAAATATTACAAAATATGTAGAGAAACATGAAGCACTGGCCTCAGCGATGGAGAAAATAAAGCTTTAGAAACCATCAAATGAGAAAAGACCAAACCTGGGACATAGAAGGCAAAGACTTTTTAAAAATGGTCATAAATATGCTCAAAGAACTAAAGGAAACCATGGAGGAAGAATAAAGGAAATCAAAACGATAGATTCACACCAAGAGAATATCAATAGAGAGATTTAAATTATGAAACTGCATTTGATAGAAGACCTGAGAAACAAAAAATTCCTTAGCAGGTTTCATCAGCAGATTGGAGCTGGCAGAAGAATAAGTGAACTTGAAGGTAAGACAATTGATGTCATCCAGTCTGAGGAACTGAAAGAAGAAAGAATAAAAAAGTGAACAGAACCAAGGGAACCTGTGGGTCGCCATCAAGTGTACCAATATACATATTGTTGGGAGTCCCAGAAGGAGAAGAAAGAGAAAATTCAAAGAAATAATGACTGATAACTTCCCAAGTTGAACAAAAGACATGAATATACACATCCAAGATGCTGAATGAACTCCCAACAGAATAAACACATTTAGACACACACCAGGCCAGATAATCAAACTACTGAATGCCAGAGATAAAGAGAGAATTCTGAAAGCCGCAAGAGAGAAGCAGCATGCCACCCGCAAGGGATTCTCAAGACGATTAACTGCCCATTTCTCATCAGCAGCCATAAAGGCCAAAAGGCAGTGGGATGACATTTTTAAAGTGCTGAAGAAAAACTGCCAGCCAAGTATTCTATATCCAGCAAGTAGTCTATCAGAAATGAGGGAGAGATTAAGATGTCCTCAGATAAACAAAAGCTCAGAGCATTTAGCACCACCTGACCAGCCCTGCAGGAGATGCGATAGAGAGTTCTGTTGGTTGAACAGAAAGGACAATAGATGACAGTGAAGCCGCAAGGCAAAGTAAAGATCTCTGTTAACATAACAACATGGGTGAATATGAATGCCAGCATTATTGTATTTTTGGTTTGTTTTTTGCCTTCTACATGATATAAAAGGCAAATGCATAAAATGTGATGATAAATCAATGCTTTTGGACTCCTAATGTATAAACATGTAATTTGTGACAAGAACCAGCAAAAGGTAGCGGGATGGAGGGGTATAGGAACATAGTTTATGTATACTATTGAAGTCAAGTAGGTATCAAACCAAATGAGATTGTTGTAGATTTAGTACATTAAGTTTAAGCTGTATACTTACTATGAAGAAAATACTGGACTATATGCAAGCTCATGGAGACAGAAATTAGAATATACATTGCCAGCAGTGGAGTTGGGAGGCGGGGGATTGGGGAATTAGTGCGTAATGGGGTAGGGTAGCATTTCTGTTTAGCAAAATGAGGTTTTAGTAATGGAAATTGGTGAGGGTAGTGCACTATTTTGAATGAGACTAATCCCACCGAATGGTATATTTGGCAGTGGTTGAGATGGGAAAATTTATGTTGTATATACATGTTCCCACAATTAAAAAAAGAAAGAGCAAGCACAAAAGAGGTAATGAGAACTAAATGCAATATGTGATCCTGGCCGGGGTGGGTGGGCATCTAACAAGGGAGGAGGAAGGGTAAAGAGGATATTATTGAGACGTGAAAAAATTGAAATGTAAGCAGTAGGCTCTATATCAGTGTTAAATTTCTAGAACTTGATAACTCCGTGTAAGGTGGTTATATAAGTGAATGCCCTCATTCTTAGAAAATGTTTGTGGCAGCAATCATTGTTCAAGGAGCATGAAGTATACGTACATTCAAGTGTTCAGAAAATGAGCTGATAGTTAGATATATGGTTTGATAGATCATTGGATATCTATTGATAGATCATTGGATATCTATAGCTAGATAGACTGATGCAGCAAAATATTAAAATTGATGGACCTCAGGTTATCTGATGGGTAAGAATGTGGTGTAGTTCTGTATGGGGTTTATGCTTTTTTAAAAAACTGTTGTGGGTGGGCCATGATGGCTCAGTAGGCAGAGTTCTTGCCTGCTATGCAAAGACCCGGGTTTGATTTCTGGTGCCTGCCCATGTAAAAAAAAAATAATAATAAGCTGTCCTGTAATTTTGAAAGTATTTCAAAAAAAATTTACAAAAAACACACTTTTTAATAATTTTGGGATTTGATACTTGAGGCTTATATAGTATTGTGACATGTCAGCTAAGATGTTTTCACATGAGCTGTGAAATGCAGAATGCTCAGCGATGCTATAGACTATCAAAACAGTTTTGGAGAAGTGATTTATGTATTTTTTTTAAATAAAATTTTTTTGAGATACGCTCACATACCATAGAGACCATCTGAAGTATACAATCACTGGCTCACAGTACATCACTTAGTTGGGCATATGTCCCTATGATCAATTTTGGAACATTTTCATTACTCCAGAAAGGAAATAAAGATAAAAAATAAAACCCAAATCCTCCCATACCCCTTATCCCTACCGCGCCCCCACACCCATTGACCGATAGTATTGGTGCGGTACATTTGTTAACTGTTAATGAAAGAATATTAAAATATTACTATTAACCATAGTACATAGTTTGCTATGGTGCATTTTCCCCAATGTATCCATCTATTTTTTTTAACATTTTCCCCCATTATTTATTTATTTTAAATCCATATGTTTTACTCATCTGTCCATACCGTAGATAAAAGAAGCATCAGACACAAGGTTTTCACAATCACACAGTCACATTGTGAACGCTATATCGTTATACAATCATCTTCAAGAAACATGGCTACTGGAACACAGCTCTACAATTTTAGGCACTTTCCTCTAGCCTCTCTAATGTATCTTCAACTAAAAAGGGGATGCTATATAATGCGTAAGAATAACCTCTGGGATAACCTCTCAACTCTGTTTGAAATTGCTCAGCCACTGACACTTTATTAGTGTCTCATTTCTCTCTTCCCCCTTTTGTTCAAGAAGGTTTTCTCAATCCCTTGATGCTGAGTCCCAGCTCATTCTAGGATTTCTGTCCCACGTTGCCAGGGAGGTTTATACCCCTGAGAGTCATGTCCCACGTAGAGAGGGGAGGACAGTGAGTTTACTTGCTGGGTTGGCTGAGAGAGAGAGGTAGTCCACATTTAAGCAACAAAAGAGATTCTCTGGGGGTGACTCTTAGGCCTAATTTTAAGTAGGCTTAGCCTATTTTTTGCAGGGATAAGTTTCATATGAACAAACCCCAAGATTGAGGGCTCAGACTATTGATTTGGTTGTCCCCACTGCTTGCGAGAGTATCAGAGTTCTCCAAATGGGGAAGTTGAATTTTCCCCCTTTCTCGCCATTCCCGCAAGGGGACCTTGCAAATACTTCTTTATTCACTGTTTGGATCAGAAAAGTGATTTATTTTAATTGTTTTATGTATTTTCTCCTCTCCATAATGTTTTATGTATACAATTGCTTGGTGCCTCTCAACACAACCAGCGTTTTTTCTTTATTCAACTAAACAGTGCTTTGGCAAGAAATATGTAAAAACTGACTCATTTGCAGATAGCATGTCACTCTTTCCCTTTTAGGAAATCTGCTTTGCCTTTAGTTAAATATGATAAGCAAAGACTTGCTTAAGAAATAATAATTCTGCCAGCTTTGTATTCTTAACTCATCACTGCAGAGTAAACATATTTGCAGTTTATATAATTCAGTATTCTGTATAACACTGTGGTGTATTTTTCTCAAAAGTATGCATGCATACACGCACACACAATCCTTCAGTGCTCCTCATGTTCTTCCCCCCATGTTCTGAGTGTTCCCTGCCCACCAATTAGAGTGCAGGAAGCAGACGGTAGCTACCTTCTTGCCACATGAGAGTAGCGCACTGTGCAGTAGGCAGCTAAACCGGAGATTCTCAGAGTGTGATTTATGAGACCTGGGGGGTCCTTGAGACCCTTTCAAGGGGTCACAAGATTAAAATTGTTTTCATAATAATCTTAAAATGTTACTTGCCTTTTTCTTTCTTATATTATCTCAGATGTTCATTGTGGTTTTCAGAGGCTACTTGACATGGTATGGCAATATTTAGCATGCAGAAGCATATATGAGAATCCAGTGTTTTTAAATTAAACTAGATGTTAAAGAGATTTGCAGAAAACAGTGTCACTGTTTTTACTAATTTTTTTATTTTATCAGCATTGTGTTATATGAACATCTAATAGGTTCATTATTTTTCTAAAAATTAAATATTTAATTTTTTCTTAATTTAAATTCTAATATGGTGTAGATCGTAGGTTGAACCACATAACCAAAAACTCTGAAGCCTTCAGTAATTTTTAAGTTACTATAAAGAGGTCATGAATATGAAAAAGTTGTGAGATTCATTTATCTAAGCTGTTTGCATTCTGCTGTTCTATTTTTAGTTGGGTGTGCTTTGCATCACATTATTTATTTTACTGTAGCCTCTCTGTCTTCTCTGCCATGTATTTTGTGTTCTGGTGAATGGTTTTAACCCATAAATGCTAACAAAAGTGATACAGGCCACAGTAGTTGATCTGCTGCCAGAAAAAAAACAAAAAAGAGGTACTGCTGCATGTTAAAAT
The DNA here is from genome assembly GCF_023851605.1 of Tamandua tetradactyla. Lineage (NCBI taxonomy): Eukaryota > Metazoa > Chordata > Mammalia > Pilosa > Myrmecophagidae > Tamandua > Tamandua tetradactyla. The sequence goes on along the minus strand of NC_135343.1, from coordinate 10,586,712 downwards.
GCAGATTTCAGAATGGAAATTAAATTCAGATGTAGAATGTATCAAGATGGCTTTAAGGGAATGGTTGAGGAAACACTCTGTAGAAGTTCTTGGCTAAAGAGCATTTTATACCGCTCAGTCCTGAATTGAATGTCTTCACTAGCGCACATGCTTGCTTCATGTAGCGTTTCTTGTGTAGGATCAGCTGTGACCCATACAGCTAATGAAAGGTCAGCAGGTGATAGTACTAGAACTGTCTCATAGAGGCTAAGACCAGGTTTTCCTCCAGATAATAAAATGTAAATTGAATGTGGGCTGGCTTGAGACCCCTTCAGAAAGATGGTAGAGAAAACAGAGTTAAGTACCAGTATACAGTTACAGATTGGTAGGTGATTTTTTATTCTTTTAAGAGAATCATAAACAGCCCTGCAGCCTGGCATGATTAACCAACAATTGTTTAAACAGTAACTGGAAGATTCTGTAGCAGAAATTCGTTATAACTCTATAGAATTTGAAGAGATCAGAAGAGTGATACCTGCATGAGGTGTGGGGAATGAATCTCCACGGGGACTCTGCTGTAAGAACTCGCCTTTCTGGGATGAATTCCTGGTCCACAAAGTACAAGGATATTTAGTGCCTGCTCTCTCCTTGTTATGAGAGTTAGTAAAAGAATATCTCAACACCCTGCACTCAGTGGTTTACCTAATCTAACGTTTACGTGTGGCAATAACACATTGCAGATGGATGAACAAAATCATCTTTGTGAACCTTTTTACAGATTTTATTTTGCTGTTTTTGACAGGTGTAGATGAGAGCTATTCAGTAGGCCTCTATTGAGGGTAATATATATGTTAGTTGTAACACCTTACTAAAGGTTATTATATAAACTTTGATATATTATATGTGTACAGGTATGAGGAATCCATTGACAAAGAGCCTGCTTATCCATCTAAGAGTCAGAATTTGATATCTGGGTCATAATAGCTATAAAGCATAAGCACACAACTGGAGATCTCTGTAGAGCTCTATTCCTCAGTTTCTTTTTACTTTAACTTCTATCACTAAATATTCAAATCTCATGGTCTTTAATTGGTATTAAAATTTCAAAATATTAATTATGCAAACCAAGTTTGAAAGTAAAACAATTATTTAAATGATTATGCTTTGAAACCTTAATCTTTTGCCCAACTTTGCTCAAAATTGCTGTTTTGGTTGAAGTTCTTACCAGTAGAACTGTAGTGTATTTGTGACTATTTGTACCTCTTTGATCACAGTGACCTCAAATGCTCTACCCAGGTTGTAAAAATATAATGCTAATGAGATATAGAAATTTAAAGTAAAGGTAGTAAACATCAGTACATTAGAATAACAAGGTAAAAGGTGACTATGCTAGCTGGTCTATACGTTAGTCACTACAGTTTATTTGTTATTTGTTTTGTGAGAAATAAATTTCCCCAAAACTTAGTGGTTTTAAACAAATATTTATTATCTTTCATAGATTCTGAGGGTCAGGGATCCAGGACATCTTAGGATAGTGCTGACTCAGGGTCTTTCATGAGGTTGCAGTCCAGATGTCAGCTGGGGCAGTAGCCATCTGAGGCCGTAACTGGGCAGGAGGATTTGCTTCCAAGCTCACTCACATGGCTTTTAACAAAAGGCTTCAGTCTCTGGCCACCTGGCCTCTCCTTAGGGTGCTCACAGTAAGGTTGCCTCTAGTGTTATTGACTCAAGAGTGAGAGCCCAAGGTGGAAGCTTTATCTCCCATCACTTCTGCCATGATCTTTTGGTCAAATAGCCCAACCTGTTATGATGTGAAAGGTAAATAAGGTTGTGAATACCAGGAGGCAGGAGTCATTGGGGACCATCTTGCAGGCTGGCAGCTATAGGTGTTCTCGCTCATGCTGTCTGCCCACCTAAGTGCCACATTGGGATCGTCTCTATTTTATGCTGAGTCATAATGAAGTAGCAAATTAGAGCCCGACTGTAGCACACGTATAATTTTGCTAATCATCTTTTTTATCATGGAAAAAGTCTAGGATTAACAGATTAAATTTAACAGATTTTAAACCAAGATTCCAGGGCTTTTTTCTGCTAACAGATTCTTTAAGTCTTTGGATTGTCATCACATAAATGATCAATGGTAAAATTAAATGCAATTTGCCACAGAGTAACATTTTAAGTTATTACCATCACTAAGAATACAGAAACAGATCCTGATTACTTTTTTCTTTTTTTAGTTGGTCAAGTAAAATTTGATCCACCCTTAAGGAAGGAAACAGAGCCCCATCATGAACTTGTAAGTAGTGTAGTCTGAGAATGTTAACACTGAAAATAAATGTTTTAATTTGTTTTTGTGATGTATGGATCTTGGCTTAAAAAAAACTAGTTATAAGTATTTTCAAACGCATTTTGGGAAAACAAAATGGTAAATTCTAAAATTGAGAGTAAATAAATCTGTGTTGCTGAGATTATTTTCAAAATTATGTAAGGGGAAAATGAATGGTTTTACCATTCTCTGGCTATATATTTTTTCTTTTTCTTTTTCCTCCTAGCTAAATTTTTTAATGCTGACCCTTTAGTTTTTATTTTTATGTTTCAGTTTTGTGGAACTTTTTGTATGTATGTATCGCTAAGATAAATACCAAGGTTTTCAACTAGCGTGATGTACCAATAAAAAAGCACATCTTCTCACTAACCATATGAGCGGTCTTATAGTATAAGCCAGTTTTCCAAACATGAGAATAGAGTAAAATGTGTTTAGATTGCTAAAACTGAGGAGAAAGTAGGCATATATAGTAGATGAAATTTATTGTTCATTTATGACTGGCTAACTGTGTGAGCATTCATTCTTTTTCGTGGTCTTTTGTTGTTTCATATACTCCTCTCAATCTGTATGACAATATACTAGATAGAGTTTCCAAATATTTGAGATGTTAGTATTCTATGGAAGAACAAAATATGAGACCTTTTAAAAACAAAATTAATTCTAATGAAATTACTTTGTCAGAACTCCAGATTATATGTGTTTCATTTTTTCCTTTTCTATTTAATAATGAGAAGAAAGTATTAATAAATGCTAAGGATCAAAGTGGGTACTTTCTGAATAAGGGTAATGCTTATTTTAACCCACTCAGCTAGTTTAAAATAAAGACAAAGGGAGTTTTTAGCCTGTATCTTACAGAGTTATTCTACTTCAGTGTACCAGCCTGAAGGGAAAGGACTGATAAAGGAAAATTTTTTAGATTATATACTACTTGAACTGACATTTGTGTAGCAGGGTAGAGAAGGTCAGAAAGAAAAAGTAGGCATGAGGTATATAAATGCTAATTGTATTTTGTTAAGGCAGTTTGATCTCTTAAGTTGGCATTGCATGTATTTAAATTCTACACTAATTTAGTATAATTATACTAATTTGCTTCATTATATAATGTGCAGAGTTGTTGTAATGTTGATTTATTTAGAAGCTGATTAATATGACTTGCCTTTGAGTTTGCCTTAATAAGAGTATGTTAGCAGAACTTACTCCACATGTGAAAGTTTCCCTTTGTGAATTTGTGGCTTTTAGTCTAAGTGTAAATAACCTGGGTTTCTTGGTCTCTGTCTGCTAAACAGCCCAACAGTGATGGTTTTTTGGACAGTTCAGAAGAAATATACTACACTGCAAGACCTAATCTGGTATTTCTCATCTTCTGATATTCTTTGTCAGCGTTGTCTTAGTCTTAATTGTTGTTGGGTTTTTTTTTTAAGATCAAACATTTTATCCAGTTATCATGAGCTATTTTAAGCATTGTTTAAGAAGTTGCTCTTATTTTGCAAGCTTCTATTGATTAAAAATTGTAATTTTTTTCCATAACAAGTTAAAAAATACATTTCTCCTCAAATATGTTACAGTGTTGTAGTAATAAAGATGTTTTTGCTTTTATGAAACATTTCATTTTCTCAAGCCTAAGAGGTTTTTTTGGAAATTACATTTCCTTATAAAAATGCCCAGTTTTAATAATGTGCCTTATTTTGATGAATTAGAAACTACCATTTTTTAAAAATAATTTACCCTTAGGTTAACAATAATATCGTTCTCAGGTGAAATTAGAATTTTGTAGCATTGTGTTATGTCTAGTTTTCTCAAGAGAGACTTTGTATTATAAAGCATCCATGAAATTATAAATATTAAGATCCTCTTACCCTATTAGATAAGAAAAAATGGGAAACTAACTGGTAAATAGTAAATAAATAGTACTTTATACTTCTGTATTTGGCCACAGCCCCAAATTGCCCCCATATTTCCGCCCAGATGCCATTTTTCTATCTTTTAAATGTAACTTTCCTTCTCATTTTACCCCTCCTTTTATAACATATCTCTTTCAATTCTGGTTGGCTTAAGTGATTCTTCATATAAAATACTTCAATCTGTATATCTGTAGAATATAAAAGAGGTTTAAGACATAATTTCTTCCTTTACAGAAGTTGCAATATTGTTGAGCAGAAGATAAAGTCATACAGCAGAATAAATTGTGTCAGGTGTCCAGTGTTCATGAGAAGAAGCTAATGTAATGGGTACTGTGGAGAGCAGAGGAGCATCTGAGCTAATGTGGCTTCTCTGGCTCCTGGGAGAAGGGCCAAGACTGATTTCCGTATTGTGTAGGAACCATTCTGTATTCTTCAGGAAGAGAGTGGGGAGATGTCTCCTGTGCTTCATGGGAGCTAACTGGGGGAGATATTCAGCACAGACAAGTTACGAGAAATGTCAGGCAAAGAGCCAAAATTATGAAGCTGTTGTACTACTACGCAGTAGAGGTATATTAGCTCAGAAGAGAGAGATTTAAGTATCAAAGAGGAAATGGTAAATGAAGCCGTGAAATTACATGTGTTCCCTGTAGTAGGTCTAAAGAAAAAAAAAAAGGGCAGAAAACCTGTTACCACACTGGTGCAGAGGTCGAACACTGGAGGTGAGGAAGGAACAGTTGAAAAGATAGGAGGAGAGTCAGTAGACGCACTGTCGCAGAGGAAAAACAGGATGTGCCACGTGGCCTAGAGAGGTCAGAAGGTACAGGGGTGAGAATTAGCCATCACAGGGATGAGAAGAAATAGCCCAAGAAAACACTGTCGTTGATTTCTCTATTGAAAATTTCTTCAGAATTGGACATTATGCAGCCTGTGGAAGAACAATCAAGTGAAATATGTTGTGGGAAGTTTAGATTGACTCTGTTATTTATTGTTTATTAATATACTCTGCATGCAGAAAAGCTAGCAGCAGCCCCAGATCCCAGAAACCTAGTACTTTGGAGCTAAAGACTCTTTTCTGTACCCCTCTGTGAAACTTGCCTAGTAACTTTGACAGGTTGTCATGACTCTTTTCCCTAAAACTGCTTTTTTCTGCTCCCGTGATCAGGAGTTTCTTATGATTCAGGGAAACAATTGACAAGAGGACTGAATTGTGACAGAGGAAGATTTTGAATACAGAGGAGTCATGTTGGGCTTGGGGGGAGAATAATTAATTTATAGACAACCCTTGGAGAAGAGGGATGGGTGGAGTCTTTTTCAGATTCTACCATTCATAAAATCAACTTTGAAAAACTCACTGCTAATGATAATAATAGCTAACGCTTATGTAAAGCTTTTTATGTACCAGGTATTATTCTGAGCAGTTTATGTATGTTAAGTGATTTTACAGATTGGCTTAAGGTCATTTAGCTGGGAGCAGCAAAGAGCAGCAAAGCTGGGATTTGACCCCAGCAGCATGGCTCAGGAGCTGGCACCTAAATTACTGTGTTTATCTCTCCCCTCTAGACTTCTCTCTTTCTCTGTCTTTTTTTTTAATTAACATGGTTATGTCATCATTTCATCATTCCTGAAACCTTGGTTCTGTGAATAAGATTTTAACTCTTCGAAACCCTTGTTGCTCACCACTAGAAACGTGGTTAACCCAGGATGTCCCTGGCTCTCATTTTTGTAGACATTTGTCAAGTGGGCAGAAGCCCTAAATCTTTTGGAACTCAGAAGAAACAGTTACCCCCCTTAAAAACTTTCTCCTTTTTAGAGTTCCAGGTCATCAGTGATTTGTGGTTAAGTACTCAATTGTTGTTACCACAATAAAGTGATTTTTGTTTTAATCACTAAAAATTCAGAAAATTAAAACATATAATGCCGGAAGAACAGAACTTGATTTATAGGATTTAGTGTCAGTGAGGAGGGTCTTTTAATTTTGAAAGAGTGTGTTTGATGCCTGAATCAAACAAACTTACCATAATATGCTAATTAAATAGTAAGAGCTTAGACCATAACCATCAAAACAGGCTTGTCTGTTCTACAAAATGCTGTCTTTAGATTAAAAGGTTATATTACATATCTCTCTGAGTTACATATCTGCTTTTATTGTTTTTATTTTTGTTGTGTGTTTTTTGTTTGCCTAGTTTTACTGGGTATTTTGGCCCATTACACTATATTGAAAGTTCTTTATATATAAAACACTATATGGAGAGACATAAAGAAAACATAATCATTGCTCTGAAGAAGCTTATTGTATGCCTGAAAATTTAAGAATAAAAATTTACCTTACAATTAATGATACACATCACAATGATAACATAAACGAAGACAATAATTTCAAGGGAAAACTCATTTCAGAATTGTGCAATAAAAGAGCATTTTACAAAATGTCGAACCTTGCCCACTGAAACTAACTTCCAATCTTGTAATACAAAAGTCAAGATATTCAGTTTCAAGTCCTTTACTTTGAGTCTTTTGCTTTTACATGGTCACATTACCACTTGATCATTTAATGTTCTGATGCCCTTGCTTCTCTGACTTTTAAAAAAAAAACAGATTCTTCTTTGAAGTATCCTGTATTTACTCCTGCCTTACTTCTGTAAATCATCTGAATTAAATGGTACCTCACCTTGCTAAAAACTTTATTCATGCCATAATTTCCTCATTTTCTGATGAGAAAAAAATCTCCTTTTCTGGTTGTTCTCTCTTTTCTTGATTAGATATATTGCTAAAATATAAATTTTTATTTTGTGTATTTGTAGTCACCTGTATCAATTTTCTTGACTTCCTGCTATTTTCTCATGAGGTGTAGGACTTTGTGATCTCCCGAGGGATTTTAAATCGTGTATTTTCCTTTTCCATTATTTCACCTTCATGCTGTGTTTGTTTTCAGTTCTTTCTCACATCATGTCTCCTTGGAGACTCCATCCTTGTTTTAGAAATACTCTGCCAGCTGTTAAAATGAACCACTGTAGTTAAGACTCTATAACCCAAAACGTTATTTTAATTTGGGCCAAGACACCCATCTTGATTTTTTGTTTGTGCCATCAGACTGATTATGTTAGGTCATTGCATGTTTTCCGGCCACGTCGTTACTTCTTTGACTTTACTATGTAGTTAAATGTTGTCGTTCATTAATACATTGTTGCCTGATTAATGCGTCTTTTTTTTTTTCCTTCTCCTATCCTAGCATGCTCAAATGTATTCTTTTTTAGCTTATAAAGGAGGGCCATAAGAATATGATACCCTTTTCCAGGGTTGTTTAGATTACTTTTCTGAACATACTTGTGATGGTATTTTTCTAATATAGAATAGCTTCCAAATCTTTTTTGAAAGTATTTTCGATTAGTCTTTAGACTACCCTAAAGAAGCATAAGTGAAAACTGTTAACTATGTCCTGGTTTCACTTCTCTTGCTATTTGTTTGTTTATTCTCATTTTTCTCATTTGCTGTCTGAATGTCTGCCATATAATAAACAGGTACTTTTTAAATAATTATTGAATTAAATGAGATTAGTCACTTATTAGAAAGATTTAGTGTAATTTTTTAACAGGAGTTGTGCCTACCATATTGTTTTGTCCCATGATTGCTCAAACATAACTTGATTTAGGGAGAAAGAATTGTTAATAAAGAATGAACCCCTTTTAATTTTCTCTTTCCTGGTAGGGCTTGGCATGTAACATGTTTAATCATCACACTTTGATGTATATACAGCTCCTCCCCTGGCCCAAATGTTAGTCTTTAGATAAAAGTCTCTGCTCAATTTTCTTTTAAAATGCTACTTTAATTACTTTAGATACATCTCTTACCTTCCTAAAATATAGTATTGATCTCAGTTGATCTTGTCTTTTTTTTTAATCATTATCATCAACCTGTCAAAGATCACATGAACCAGCTGTTCTTATGACAACATCTCTGTGCATGTAATAGAAGCCATGCCACTCTGCACAATTTGGTGCTTTTGGAAGCTGTCATTTGACTGCGGATTTAAGATTATATTAGCTAAAGAGATCACTGACCTGCTGGGGAGCCCAGGCGTCCATAGCTAAAAGAAACAAACATAGATTTAGTTGGGTATCCAAAGATTAGTAGTACTTCTCTTTTCTGAGTACCGAAAGTTTACAGGTTCCTTTATAAAGTCATGACCACTTAAATTGTGCAGTATAATAATTTTGTGACAGTCTTGTGATAACAGTGATTTCATCCTATTAAGCTAGATCATTATAAATTAAATTTCATTAGCCTTTCATGTGATACCAGTGTAACAGTCAACTAAATCTTTTTTATTTATGATTAAGTGTATTTTCTGTCATTGGTAAGAACATTTATTGTTATTCATGGAAAAAAACAAATATTGAAGAAGACAAAATTGGAGACTTATCTAAATGTGTTTTATTTTGTTTTCATCAGGTTTTTTTTTTGACATGTCTTAGAGCACTTATATTTTAAAGTGCTTTTCACTTAAATGTCATATATTGCTTAAAATCCTTATATTCCTAGGCCTAGTATTTTTGTGATCTAGAATTATACTTGTGTATCTGAGACTGAGAGTTAGTTATCTATTCATAGGGAAATAAATAAATGGCATTGAACTGACATTTAGGGCCCATTTAATGTATGCCAGGTCTGGGCAGCAGGGAAGAAGGATGAAGTTGACAATTTTATTTTCTTAGAGGAGCTCTCAGCCTGGCTATTATTTTTACATACTTGCAAACATTAATTAAAATGCAATATAAGTGTTAGAGAAGTACATTTTTATGTGTCGTGGAGACAGCGCAGGTTGCAACTATCTCCCTGGGAGAGTCTTGGAATTATTCTCTAAGGGGAGATTTTTACATTAAATCCTCATCACACATCTGACAATACCTTTTAAAAATAGATATAAATATATCTAAGGGCAGTATATATATTGTAATGAAAATAAAATTCATTTAAAGTGTTAAATATTCCCATTTATAGTTAAAACAGTGTTTGAAATAGCAGGACGTAAAAAGGGAAATCAAGGCAACTCTACTTTGTACTTTCCATGTTGTTAGGGAGGTTCCAGAAGGTGTTATACAGTCACACATATATATTGTTTGTCTCTTTAAATTTCAGTTCTTAATACTCTATAGCCCAGCAGCATTCAGTGGAAATATTTAAATACTTGCGGAGCTGCCTGAATAGTATTCATTTAAAGTTTTGAGTAGCTAACTAATCACTCTCTTAAAAATTCTTAAAAATCCTTCCATACGACGTAATCTTGAACAAGTTCACTTATATAACTTACTTAAAAATAGCACCCTACTTAAGTCTTTGAAATATTAATATTATCTGCATGAAGCAGCAGTAGAAATACCTGAATATGTGCATGTATGTATATTTATAGATATAACACAAACACACACAATCATTTTGAGTCCTGTATACAAAGTTAAACTACGATTTTTGTTGCTTGTTCTCTTCTTAATCATTTTGCTCCATTATGCGTTGAGTGTAAAGAAGTTATGTGAGCTTTTTTCCCTTCTAAAAATTGATTTTATAAATGTTAATTATAATTTGCAGTAACCATAAATGAAACTTGCATGCATGTAATTAATTTGAACAAATTCTTAGACAAATACTGAATTTAAATAATAAATTACTTAAATCAGGACTAAAACTTCTAAAATATGTTATTGTTATAGTCCTGTCATGCCTTCTGTTTAAAAATATATAGCAATACAGATTTATTTGGGGTCTGGTGTTTCTCTTTTAAAAATAATAGATATCCATGCATTATATATGTGATATAGTATTAGTTAACTAAATATTTTATTTTGTACTGTTAGGATCTACAATTAGAATATGGACAAGGACACCAAGGTGGTTACTTTTTGGGTGGAAACAAGTAAGTAAAGTTCTTCTAAAAATAAATATAAATCCAAGAATAATTCAGTTGCCTTTAGGTAGTTATATTTCATTTATATGCTTTTACCTTTTTTAATTACTATATTGCTAATCATTTAGTTAGTAATTGTCGTAGCAGAGGATCAACTTAAACTTTTTATATCTAGCCACTTTGCAGGCCTTGGTCGTTAGAGAAAACCAAGTAAATGCCATCTGAAGATGATATGTTTCAGCAATTTATTGCTTTTATTTGTAAAATTGACCTGCTTATTCTTAAAAAAGACTTGCTTTGGTTCATGTCTTGAATGTGTTGGCTACTAAAATAGCTGAAAATATCCCCACTATTTAGAAATCCATAATTTTTTAGGTTTTAGAGTCTTTTAAAAAGTAAATAACAGTTAAAATGTGTGTCTAAAGTCTTAAAAGTTAATTCACACAAGAAATGAATTCAACAATTATTCACTGCTTCCTCCACCCCAGGCACTGTCTAGGTGGTAGGAGCACAGAGGTAAAAGAAAGTGGTTAAGAAAGCAGTGTTTAAGCTGTAACTCTGCAACAACTTAAGTTGCTACAGACTAGAATAAGCGAGATACAGGAGTAAAGACTCTGCTTTTTCCCTGAACTCCATCTTCCTGAGTTCATGGGTAAATTATCATTATTCATAAAAGCTAAATTTATAAGGGAATATTATTTAAATTGCCAAAGTATTATTCAGCTTACTAAAATTGCCAAAACTGCCAAAAATAAAATTCCCCCTGCAATATAGATGTTATTTTAATAATCAGAACAACTAAAATTTCAAAATATAATTTCATTTACATTAGAGACTTGAAACATGTATATCACTACATTTCAAGAAAAGTACTTGATAAATGGTGAGTAAAGATAAATGGCTTAGTTTTAGGGATAATAATGCAAATTCATGTCTTTCTCCCTCTTTCTCTCTCTCTCCTTCTCTCTCCTTATAAAGCTAAATGTTTAATTCTTTTACTTAAGAGTATACTCTCTTTTTACCTAACACAAAGTAAAGGCTCTAACAATCTAGAAGAATGCAGTAGTTTTCATTTAAGCTGTACCTCAATTCAATAAGAATGAAGGGTTTTGGTTTTATTTTGTTTTATTAACCTTATTTATGTTTTCTAAGATGGAAAATAAGTTAAAATTTATTCGGTAGGAATGACATTTTATCTAAATAGAAACTATTTGGCTTCTCCTAGTTTGTTAGTGGCGGGAAAGTTTGTCTCATAGTGGGTTATCAAATAAAAATCCTGAAGTGTTTTCCATGGTATTTTATCTAAATTTTAGGTCACTAGCTTTAATGACTTTGTTAGCAAATGTTGGTGTATTTTAAGGGACTGGATAATTTGATAAAATTATTTCACTTTACCTCATTTTAAATATTTAATGTTTTAAAATCATGTGCTTGCAAAACTGCAGGAAAATTTGGCCTATCACTAAGAACTTTGCCATATTACTTAGTTCCCATTGTCTGATTTTTGATTGTTAGACATTTTCATAGTACAAATAAACTTTGGTTAGGTAAAATATTAATAATTTGCCCAACCTTCATTTTTTGATTAATTGGATCCCTGCTTAAGGAACTGTATTCTATATAACGAATCACTGGCAAGGTAGGTTGGCCAGAAGTTTGACGTTTTGGCTCTGTTTGTGTACAGGTATATACATACATGTGACATGAGCATGGATGTAGCACTTCTCTTACTGTATTGATATGTCTGCTTTATTCTCGTGACTAGGCAGTGTTTTAAAACTCACAGGATTTCCTGCTTTTTCCAGCGGTGATCAGGCAGACAGATTTCCATTTGTGGGTTTCTACCTAACCAGACCATGCGAGGACCGTCTAAATTAAAATTGTTACACAGGCTTTGTTTTTTTTTTTTAAACAGAAAGCTTACCTATTTTGACTTACTGAATTTTCTTTTGAATTCTGATACAATTGGGGTTACCTAAGCAATTATGTAACCCCACAAAATGTATTTTTTAAAAAAACTAAGTCATTTCTAATTTTTTTAAATGTAGAGCAGAAATTCTAAAGATTAATTATTTACTTAAGATATAAATAATAGCAAAAAGAATAAATTAAATTAACAGTTCCTGGCACAGTAAAATGTAGTATTAGTGAGTGCTAGATGTGGAGTCACAACTGTCTCTGCTTTTAGTTTACATGTATTTGAGAAACTTTGATTTTCTCTTGTAAATGAGGGTTGTAATAGTGCCTATCTCAAGATTTTAAGGGTTAAATGAAATAATAATCTTAAAGGATTCAGCACTTTTAGGACTTAGTAAATGCTTGTTTATAGTAGCTGTTCAGCAAGTGTTGATTGAATGATCAAATGGAATGATATGAATGAATGAAAGTTTGGAGAAATGGAGAATGTGTGTTTGTTTTTAAGTGTAATAAGGGAATATTGTTTGAGGGCAGTTAGGAGATTTTGGTGAGCAGCAGCACGAATGCCTTAGCTAAATTGAATATGCTGTGATACGTGGAGTAATTGGTTACTGTCAGTTCTAGATTTCTCTCCATATCAGTTTCTTCACTTTATCAGTTAATCTGTATATTCTTTCATTTTAACCTTTTCATTAAAATTTCCTAATTATTTTAGAATGGCTTAGTAATTTACTATCGGAAGGCATCATTTTGGTTTGTTTTCTTCTGCTTTTTACTTTTCTAAAATTACATAATAAAAGAATCCAAAAGGACTAGTGAGTAGTGGCATTGTTTATGGTGTAAGACTGAAGGTCAGTGAATAAATCAGTTATATTTTCTCCATTTTTCTCAAAATGCTTTATTTAGTATAAAACGAACCTTTTAGCAAACTTAGCCATATTCCATTTTCTCTTTTATAAAGTCTAAAAAGAAAAACATGTCCTCCTTTTCATTAAGAGCTTTAGTCTAAATTATTATAACTATCAATATTCATTATGTTGGAAATTTAAACTGAGCAATTTTCAAAATAATTATTTATGTCAAAATAACAAAAATACACCCTTTACACATTATCATAAGTAACATTTTTTCCTGTGTATCAAAAGAATTCCTCATCCTTAGCGACCAGTTCAAATGCCACCTCTTTCCTTGTGCCTTCCTCCTAACAACACTTGATTCCTCTTGTGAGGCTTAGAGGTAGACAATAATTTCAACAAGAGGCTTAGATATGTCAGTGCAGTATAGCAAGCTTTTTGTTGAAGTCCCTTTTAATAACATTTTTTAAATGAAAAAATAGCAAATTCTTGCCAAAACAAATTAATTTTAGTAAGAAAAATGGCATTGTTTTATATATATTTTTTGGACATCTTAATATCTTGCTTAATAGAAGACAGCTGAATTCTCATATCCGCTTTTGCATTTAATATCTTATAATAGCACACAATTTATAGTCTCTGGAAAACTTTAGTGTATATTCATGAGTGCATGAGAGTGAAAAATGTAAATGGCTTAGTATTATGAAAATAGTTTTGACCTTGCAGAGCCCCTGCAAGTGACTCAGGGGACTCACAATGCCTCTGGACCACACTTTTAGAATTGCATGCTTTTGCAGAGAGATCCCATTTAAAGAAATGTTTAGTTGATGATGATGTAGAGAACACTAATTGAGCCCTTAATGGGTTCAAATTATTCCAAAGCACTTGATCTGTGTTTATTAGTTATATCTTCACACTTCACCCTTATAATCCCCATTTACAGATGCTGAAACTGAAGTATAGGAAATTCACGGTAGTTTGTCCAAGGCTAGATAGCTTACATGGATGGAGACGGGATTCAAATTGAGGTAGTCTTGTTCTAGTTTGCTAGCTTCCAGAATGCAATATACCAGAAACAGAATGGCTTTTAAAAGGGCGAATTTAATGAGTTGCTAGTGTACAGTTCTAAGGCTGAGATAATGTCCCAATTAAAGCAAGTCTATAGAAATGTCCAGTTTAAGGCATCTGGGGAAAGATATCTTGGTTCAAGAAGGCCAACAATGTTCAATGTTTCTCTCTCAGCTGGAAGGGCACATGGTGAACATGGTGTCTGCTGGCTTTCACGTGGCTCTACCAAAAAGGGACTCTCTCCAAAATGTTTCCTCTTTTAAAGAATTCCAGTAAGCAACTCCACCTTCAGTGGGTGGAGACACACCTCTATGGAAATCATCTAATCAGAAGTTACCACCCACAATTGGGTGGGTCACATCTTTAGGGAAACAATCAAAATTCTCCTACCCAGCAATATTGAGGATCAAAGGGCATGGCTTTTCTGGGGTCCACCACACATTCAGACCTGCACACTTGTCTTCAAAGCCTATAATCGTTTTGCTCTACTACCTGTAGACAGAAGTTCCTGCTTCCTGGGAGATCCAGCCCTTGAAAGCTTTATAAATAAAGATAATAAACCCGACAGTGGTATTTCAATTTTTATATTTACAAAATAGGACTTGGAATTAGTTTATGGTTTTCCTATGTCAGTTGCTACTTTGGATTAATAATTTTGTCATTTTTAAAAATTAAAAATTGTTGTTATTTTATTAAACTGGTCTAATTAAACTCTTGATAGGTGAATTCTATTCTTTTGATTGGTTTTGGTAATATGTTTTAATTATTCTCAGGGTAGTTTTTCCCATTATATATGAGGAGGAAAAAAATAACTGGGAGGTACTACCTTGTAAACTTTGAGGAGAGCAAAGTTTCTGTTGAATCACTTTTACCCCAGTAATTTGTCAAGTCACCATATTTCTCTATCTCATTAGATTTAAGAAGGCTTATATGAAGAGTATAATATAGGAGGTATGCTACGTGAACTTGCAGTAAAAAGAAATATGGAAGCTTTAGGAATGCCATGAGTTTCTCTTACATCCTGAAAATCAAAATTTTTATACATTGTTCCTAATGAGAAAATCCTCGTACCTGGTCTGATACAGGCTTAGTCTCCCAAAAGTGTAAATTTGTTTGCCAGTGCACCACTGGAGAACAAGATACTTCAGGTAAGTGAGTGTCTTCTGTGAAAGCAAAGTGCTACTACATTCATGTATTCACATCACATGCATGCATGCTTTTGCAGAGAGATCCAACTGTTGAGTTTCATTTTGTAGGATTGCCTGAGAGCATGATGTTTTTTAAAGTGCATCAACCTTTCTTATTTTAAGAAAAAGAAAATATAATTTCAGGTGTCAGGTAAAACATTCCGGGTAAAATTTCAATCCTGGAAACTCCTGACTATGACCCTGCAATTATTGTTTTGTCAGTCCTATTGTTACATTTCATGGCGGGTTGTCTTCTGTTTGAATTGTTATTTATTAGTAAGCATTAGGATTTATTTTGTTCATTTAAAATAAATATATAAAGATATAAACTACAAAAAATAGAAATAGCTCATTAAATATAGCTTGAAGTTTTGAGGTACAGAGATGATCATTAAAGCACATTTTCTGTATTTAGTAAAAGCCTGATCATTCCAAAAAATGTATGGGTAAGGTTGAAGTGATGAAAATATATACTTATATTTATTTATGTTTTTTTTTTCTTTTAAGGAGTCTTTTGAAGTCTGTTGAAGAAGAGTTACATCAACGGTAATTTTAACTTGTAATTAAGCTTAAAATATTTTATACTTTTTATCGCAGATGAGTAGAGTCACATTGCCCCATCTCTCTCAGGAAGCCTGAGGTTATATTTTTGTTTTTAATTTTAATCTATGCTATAAAGATGTAGAAATAAAATTCTATCTTACAGTAGCCTTTCCTGCATTTTCTAAAATTTCTTCCTAAGCTATTTTGGTAAAGTTCATTTAAAAATCATGGAATTATACTTCTTGTTTCTTTAGAGGGCATGTGGCACATTTAGAAGATGATGAAGGGGATGAAGATGAATCTAAACAGTAAGTTTAGAAAGTTTCATTTCTGTTTCTAGTAAAAGAAAAGATGTCATTTTACCTCGTTTCTTATATCTGACAGCTTAATAATGTAATTTTCAAATTATTAGTAACACAGTAGCATGAGTTGTATCACATTTCTTTTTTGTGGTTGATAAGAAACGACTTTGGGAAAAAACTACTTAATGAACATTAACAAAGATAGTAAATTTTTCTTATAATTTAATGTCAAATTAATAATTGGTAGCTGCTTTAATTATTACTTCAGTACTATAAGAATTATTAATTATTACTACAAAGAGGTTTATTGTATGATTGATTACATTTTACCTGATGTGTTTCAGATTAGCAAATACTTTGGATATGAATGTTTATTTTTAAACAGGGAATATTTTCATTTATGTATGCCACTGATACATAGTCCATTGAGTTATGTTTGTGTATTTTTAAGAAAGTAAAATACAACTACATGGTAGGGTGACAAGAGCACCTGCCTACCAATTGGGGGCATAGATTTTCCTTTTCCACCTCACTACTTACCTAATCTGAGAAGTTTGTTCTTGATCATCTTTTTATTATTTCTAGTTCTAAAACTCTTCAGTTGTAATGAATCATAACTTGTGTCAAATTCTCTCTGTAGTTTCATAGAATTCATGTACAATTTTGTATAAACTTCATCAATGATATCTCAGGTCTACCTGTAGCAGAAATGAAGCTTACAATGTAATATATTTTATGCTATATCATCTTGCTATTTTTCCCTAAACCAGTTATTAATTAGTTATGTTTTCCAGTTTAATTACAATATAGTATATGAAACTAAGAAAGTGTATGTATATATATATATATATATATATATATATATATATATATATATACATACATACACATACCCAGTTTGTACTTCAGAATAATTCAAAATAACTTAGACATTTCCCAAAATATTTTGGAAAAAACTCAGGATCTTAGAAAAAAGTACTCATTTATGCAGATTTTCTTCCATACATTTGAAAAATAATTATATTTTAGTAATGATTCCCTTGCAAAGTAGAGTTCTGATTCTAAACATTTGTGTTTTTAGTTCAACGATGAAAGCAAAAGTTCCACCTCCTTTACCACCAAAGGTAGAAAAATACAATTTTCATTGTGAATCGTGGGCATGTGTGTGTGCGTGTGTGTACATTCTACTACTTTAACACTGCATAGATAGTTACTTGGTAGTTATTTTCATTTGTGATCCACAAAAAAATCATGAAGTTGCTAAATAAATAAGTAGATGGTAGTGATAATTTTTTTTAATTACTCATCATTTAGTGTTCATTTTAAATAAGTTTCACAGATTTGCACACTGAAAATTTTTTTATTATTGGATTGGTATTTATCTTTTTTGGAAAACTCATATTTTTATAAACTTTTTTCTCAAGATGTACAATTTACTAGTAACTGACTTCCTGAGAATAGGTCAAAATTTATCATCACAGATGTTTCATTTTTAGAAGATACTTTAGAAATAAAAACTGAAAACAGGACAGTAATTTTCTGTTTTTACAACAGTCCTCTTATCAAAAATATCATAAAATTTTAATATGTTAATATAGGTAATGGTAGTATAAATTAATTTATAAATGCATATTCGTAGCACATTTTAATTATAAAATGAAAAAGGAAGCTCTTTTAAAGGTTTGAGATCAGGAATCATAATTGAGATTTGAGCTTTACAAAGTCACCTAAAAGTTTAGATTAGCTTTGATAAGAAGTTGAACTTTGGTTAGCCTGAATGTTAATATAAAAAGAGATTCATTTAAAGTGGAAGAGATCAGAAAGACCAGAATCTCTTTATTTGGCAAGTGTAAGTGGGAAGGCTTTTGAGGGATTAACAGGAAGCATGGAGCCCTGACTCCACTCCCTTGAGAAAAAACATCGAATCTGATGCTTTTTAGAATATGTTAAAATAATTGAATATGTTAAGATGAATCTGAACCAGATATTTGCATAGCCTTTAAATTCTGATGAACAGTTTGAAAGCCTAAGTTATGAAATATTATGTACTTCAGCAGAACAATTTTTTTAATCATTGGTCTCTTTTTTTGTTTTATTTCAGCCTAAATCCATCTTTATACCACAGGAAATGCCTACTGAGGATGATAATCAAGCAACAATTAAGAGGTGTCCCACATCCGAGAGTCCAGCAAAGCCATCCCAAGTTCCACCTAGACCACCACCCCCCAGGCTACCCCCCCAAAAACCTGTGGCTTTAGGTAATTGGCGGGAAAGGGGAGTGGGGTGCGTGAATGAAATAAAAGTATGTGATAAGTTTCCTTACTGTCTGGGGAAAAAAAGAGAAGGAATCTTTTAAGAGCTTATTAGAAATTCCCTTAAGGAAGAAAGAAGGAAGTCAGTAGCTGTAGAGGTGTTTTCTGCTTTTTGCATCATGGTTAAAAGTGTTTTTGTGAAAGGATTACCTTTGACCTGGTCTGGGATAGTTTACCCCTTGTTTCTTATCTCATATCCAGCCTTTTATCTTTTAGAGACCTATTTATGCTCAGTTCACCATTTATCTGCAATGTAGAGACAATAGCGAGTCAACTATGAACAAACAAGGAAAATATATTTTGGTTCTGTGCTACTTTTGTTTTAAAAAGGAAGAGAGTACTTTGTCTAAACCCTTTTTTTCATGTAATCATTTTTAGGGAAATGTATATTACTGTTTGCTAGGTATTTGTCTCCTAATTAAGTACTAGAGATTGTTATATTAATACTGTAAAGGTGGTTCTGTATTATCCAAAAGAAGCAGTTTTAAAAAGAGCTGCTAAAATGTTTCTTGAATAGCGTACTATAAATTGCCCCTTTCCTGAAAATTGTTTCTGAATTCAATATTTCTTTTCCATTTTTTTAACTCAAACAAATACATATCCAACCTAAATTTAAATTTGTCTGTATACCAGAAAGAGAGATATAAAGGAAAATATATGACTTCTTACTTCTGTTCTAAATATTCTGATTATATAATCCTAAATGAAGAACAAAACTGTTGCAGTTAATATTTTCTTTCCTCAATAATTTTCTGAGTGAAAACTGTTAGTAAAATTTAATCCTTTTTAATATATTTAAACATATCTTTTTAAAGGAAATGGAATGAGTTCCTTCCAGTTAAATGGTGAACGAGATGGCTCCTTATACCCACAACAGAATGAGCATAGAGGCACAAACCTTTCAAGAAAAGAAAAGAAAGATATACCAGTAGGTATTGATATTTATTAGCTCTACTTGTATTTGTTTCCTTTTTCACTAAGTTAGTTTTGTACTAATTAGTGAAACTCTTTATCATTTGAATATTTTATAGTCTGTACATTGATATTTTAGTACATTAATTATATTGAGATATAGATTACTGAAAACTTGGGGGAAAAGGTAACTTTGCTATGCTAAACTTGCATAATGTCATTCTTTTACTCATTGTTATTTAGACCAACTTGTTATATATATTGTATTATAGAATGTGACTTATATTCAGGTAAACCTTTACTATCCATGTGATTGTTCAGATAGTAACTGTTATTATTCTCAGTGATGAGAATTGGCTCTTAAAAGTTTCTCTTTGAGTCTCAAGAAGTTATAGAAGGAGGGCGGGCCACGGTGGCTCAGCAGGCAAGAATGCTTGTCTGCCATGCCAGAGGACCCGGGTTTGATTCCCGGTGCCTGCCCATGTAAAAAAAAAAGAAGTTATAGAAGGAAGGACATGGGTAGATAAGGAAAGCTGTAGCTTCTCTCAAGACAAATTTCTAAGGACAGGCAACAATGGCTCAGCAGCAGAATTCTGTGCGGCAGAAAGATGCCAGAGACCCAAGTTGGATTCCCGATGCCTGCCCATGTAAAAAAAAAACCCTTTGTTAATACCATGCCAAAAAAAAAGACGAATTTCTAACTGTGGCTTACACAATTAGTGTTATTACTGGTCTTACTCAAATGAATAGTTAAGGGGGGAAGTTATTTTCTAGAGGATATAAGACCAATTAGAGAGTGGTGCGAGGGTGGCTCAGCAGGTAGAATTCTCACCTGCCATGCTGGAGACCTGGGTTCGATTCCCGATGCCCATGTAAAAACAAAAGATCAAATTAAACTTAGCCATTCCTGTTAAAATGTTAGATAAACATTATAATACACCATTAAAGTATAATTTTCAGGGGCCACAGGAAATTAATAATTTTAACATAGAATTTAAAACAACAGCAAATAAATCTTTAAAATCTCTAGTACTTTACCAGATGCCAATGAAATCATAAGCTGAGAGAGGGTATTTTTTGAAGTTTTGTATATGTTAATATTAGGAAATTTATAACACACTTAACATGTTTATGTACGTATAGCTGTGGTTTTGTGCAATAAACCCGTAGGTAGAGGCTTTGGTGTGATGTTCTGCTGAACTTTTTTTTTTTTAAAGATTTCACTGTAGAATATGATGTACTGTTTTTGTAATTCAGTAATCATTTGACTGAAGCTAACCATTGTAACTTATGAAATGTAGAACATTTTTAACAAAAGTGTAAAATGTCCTTTCAGGAATAGGTTTTATGAAATTATGTCCAACCGAACAATACCTTTTTGCATTTATAAATTTACATTTTAGCAGCCCTCCTGATCTGTTGGTACAAATATGCATCTTTCTGACTGTGGCGCATTTTAATAACCTTTGAGAGATGATTGCATTTTTTATGCATGCATTTTAGTTCACTTTTTTGTTACCTATTTTCATAGGATAAGGAACATGGCTGCATCATAGGATAAACAATATCTTTGGTATATTGCCCCATGATTACAGTCTTTCTAGCTTCATGAAATGATTTACTTATGACCAATTGTGATAATGCTCAAGTTAAATCTGAGAGTTATAAATATGGAGTTTTAATAAAAAATGATATTTTGCTAAAATAGATTCTATAAAAATATGTATAAATATATGATATAAATAATTTAATATGTAATATAAAGGAACATCAATATAAAAATAATTAAGTACATCAAAATTCTTCACAAAACAGTATCAGAAGTTATCGGAAAGCAATGACAATACTATATAATAATGCCGTACCTCTTCACAAGCATATCTACAAAATAAGATATCATTTAGTCTTAATTTCAGAAGCGTCTAGTAGTTACTTAAGTAATACTACACCAACGATTTCATTTGCATCATAGCATGAAATCAATTAACAGGAATTTTTCTGGTGTCATTTATTGCATCTTTTAAATGTTTCTGATTTATATCAGACTGAGAAAAAAAAATTCCGTTCCTTAAAATGCTATTTAAATTAACCTTGAAAGAAATCCAGACTTTCATGGAATTCATGTTCAAAGGATAATCTGTCCAAAAGAGATTCCCTCTCTAGGGGACAAATTATACCAGCCCCTTGGGAAAGTCTCTGAATTCTTGAGGATAAAGTGGGTAAGGAAATGTGCTGCTTTTTGCTCTCATTATATTGTCTGTACACTCTGACCAATGATTAATACATATCTGAATTCATAAAAATTAAAAACTGCAATTGACAAAGACATTATGAACAAGATTAAGGTAATTACAGACTGAGTGAAAGTATTTGCAACAGATGTGTTCTAGTTTGCTAGCTGCTGGAATGCAATATACCAGAAACGGAATGGCTTTTAAAAAGGGAAATTTAATGAGTTGCTAGTTTACAGTTCTAAGGCCGAGAAAATGTCCCAATTAAAACAAGTCTAAAGAAATGTCCAATCAAAGGCATCTAGGGAAAGATACCTTGGTTCAAGAAGGCCGATGAAGTTCAGGGTTTCTCTCTCAACTGAGAGGGCACATGGCGAACACAGGGCTTCTCTCTCAGCTGGAAGGGCACATGGCGAACACGGCATCATCTGCTAGCTTTCTCTCCTGGCTTCCTATTTCATGAAGCTCCCTGGGAGGTGTCTTCCTTCTTCATCTCCAAAGGTCGCTGGCTGGTGGACTCTCTGCTTTGTAGTGTTGCTCTCTCTGAATCTCTCTGAATCTCATTCTCCTTTTATAGGACTTCAGAAACTAATCAAGACCCACTCAAATGGGTGGAGACATGTCATCCCCTAATCCGGTTTAACAACCACTCTTGACTAAATCACATCATCCAGGGAGATAATCTACAGTTTCAAACATACAGTATTGAATAGAGATTATTCTACCTTTATGAAATGGGATTTATATTAAAACATGGCTTTTCTTAGGGGGCATACTTCCTTTCAAACCAACACAAGATGTAGCAGATAAAGTATTCAAATCTAGAATATATAAAGAACTCTTAACAAAACAGGGGAGATAAAAATCCTCAGTAGAAAATGGGAAAAGACAATCCATAGAAGAGGAACTATATAGGGCCAATAAACCCGTAGAAGAATCTCAACCTTCCTAGCAATGAAAAACATGCAAATTAGAAACACATGAGAAAATGCTTTTTGCTAATCAGTTTGATAATATTAAGTGTCTGTGAAACTATACCAGGCACTTTCATCCATTGCTGGAGGGTGTGATTTGACATTACTACTTAGAAAGGCAGTTTGGCAGTTAGTATCTACTAAAATATGACAGCTACAGACCCAATGTTTTAGAAGTGTCTCACTTTTTATACTACACCCTAAAAAAAATTTACTTATGCACAAGAAGGCATGTTTGGATATTTAATCATTTCAGCATTTTTCATAACAATAAACAGTAAAAAAAATTTTTTTGACAGTAAAAATGCTATAGCTATAAACATTGACAATTATTTAAATATAATAACAACTAGGAAAGAATTAAATGGAGTGTGCTATCTTCATACTATGCTGCAGTATGAAAGAACCATATCTGTATGTATTGATCTGGAATGCTAAGACCCAGTGTGACAAAAACGATTTGCTAAATAATGCATAACTATGTTTGAAACACACGCAAAAATAGTACTCTATATTTTCTATGGGAGCATGTATATAAACGTATACAAAAAGAACTAGAAGGATACACAAATGCATGAGATCATATATTTGCCTAGAGAAAGATTTGGAAGGATACACACCAAACTGGTCTCTTTTAAGGGCAAGTACTAAGAGTAAATGGACTATGGAATGGGTATAAGGAATTTCAGCCTGATCTGTAATATTTTGTTTTACTAAGAAAATGTATTCATGTAATTTGAGTAAATGTTTTTTACATACAGTATTGTTATGCAGACCAACAGCAAAAAAAAAAGTATAATCATGCATATGTTCTTTTTCTAGAAGCCTATTAGTAATGGTCTTCCCCCAACACCTAAAGTGCATGTAAGTAATAAATATAATACAAATTAGTTTTTCAAACTAAACACAAAGAGAAAAAATTGTTTGATGGTTGATTAGATTTTTTGCCTGTTTGAAAGAACCTGAATTATTGTTGGAAAAAAAAAATCTATGATTGCTAATTTGAATATTAATTGATTACATCTGAGAATTAACTTTTCAAAATAAGATTATAATACACTATACATTTTAAAACCCCTGATTCAAAAATTTGTAACATCTTATTTGCGGCTATGGTTCTTGTTCATGGATTGCAGTAGTAAATATTGTTAAGATGTCATTTTTATCCAAAACAATTTACAAGTTTATAACAGTCCCATTCAAAATTCTAACAACCTTCTTTGCAGCAGTGGACAAGCCAATCATCAAATTTATATGAAAGGGTTGCCCCTTTCTGATCTCACTGAGAGGTGGGGCGAGGCTAGGCAGGCAGGGTTTTGTGAGCAGACTGGGCTGGTGGTGCTAAGTGTCGATTTGTTCGTGTGGATGCTGAGGGTCGTGGAGGTGGAGCCTCTGCGGCCCTACAACTGGAATTGTCCCATCCTCTCCCTGTGGGCTTTTCTTTTTCTGCAACCGCATTTTAAGCCTCACTGTCCACGACCATAGATGACACGGTACCTGCATCTTCCTGTCCTGTGTTCTGCTCTGCCCAGCCTCTTCTGCTCCTGCCTCTGAACTCCAGGGAATGCTAAGCTTCTATGTTAAACCCTCTGTTCCCTTTCCTCTTTCCCTTCAATCCTGTCCCCACCATCACCTCAAAAATGGAAGGAAAAAAACTGAATGGGGAATGCTGACTGACAAACCACACAACTTCCAGAGGCTTCGATGTCTGTTCTCTGGGTGTTTGTTTTCACCTCTTAAGCACCACAGTTATAGGGCCAGGTTACAGACTACTGGTTACCATGTTGATTTTTAACCTAGCGTTCTTTTTAATTGTGTTACAATTTTTCATAGGGGAGTTTTGGACAAAATGAAGTCACTGGGGAGATCACTGCCATTTTTACACACTCCATTTTTTAAAAATAGAACTGACTAACCACCACAACTTCTTATACGATTGGGATATGAGCCAGAGTTTTTAAACCAACAAAACTACCTGTAACATAAAAGACAGGGTTTGGGATTTTGTACAATAATAAAAATACAGTATAGCATATGTCTAGGGAAGAACATGGTATATAAAATTGTAAAATACTGTTCTAAATTATTCAGGCCTGTAGTTTCCTTTATTGGAGCCCTCCATTGTGTAGCTGAGTAGTTTAAATGCACACAGTGTCGTTTATTAAAGGAACCAGTGCATCCCCCCTCCCCAGGTAGTTGGTCAACTGTGGACTTTGTGAACTGTGTTTTAAGATCTTGGGGCTTTCACTCTCTATTTCTACTTCTATTTCTGTGTCTTTTGATCTCTTTCCCTAATGCTTTCTCTTTCATTGTCTCTTTTTTTCAATCTCTGAATCTTACAGTTGCTCTCTGAGTCTCATTTTTAAAAATGCACTTTTAGAATGGGAAATGACTCAGATCTTGCTGTGGCATGGGGCCTGCGCATTTCTGATGTGAAGCACATGATGCTCTGTTTATTGTAGAAAGTGACTATTTGTTTTTAAAAATTGTGTAGGAGAGGTGATAAACAGAGAGAAATCTATGCTTGTAAAGCATACAGAGGTTAATTTTACTTAATATAATATGACTAAAACTTATTTTCACTCTGAGAAATAAATGTTCTAATGGGCAAAAAAAAAAATTATATGGAAGGGTAAGGAACTCTAAATAGCCAAAGCCATCTTGAAAAAGAACTAAGTTGAAGGACTTACACTTCCCAATTTAAGAACTTATTACAAAACTACAGTGATCAAAACACCATGGTACTGGCACAAAGACAGGCATATAGTCCTCTGGAATTGAATTGAGAATTCAGAAATAAGCTCTCACACCTATGGCCAGTACATTTTTGATAAGGGTACCACGTCCATTCAATGGGAAAAGAATTGTCTCTTCAGCAAATGGTGCTGGGAAAACTGGATATCTAGGTGCAAAAGAATTAAGGTGGACCCCTTCCTTACACTATAAACAAAAATTAACTATAAATGGATCAAAGACCTATATGGAAAAACTGAAACTATAAAATTCCTAGAAGAAAACATAGGGAGCCATCCTTAGGACCTTGTGATAGGTAATAATTTCTTAGAATTTGCATAGAAAACACAAGCAACAAGAGAAAATAGATGAATGAAACTTCTTCAGACTTTAAACTTTTGTACGTGAAAGGACCTTATCAAGAAATTAAAAAGACAACCTACAAAATGGGAGAATATATTGGGAAACCATATATAAGAAAGGGTTTAATGTCCAGAATGTAAAAAGAAATCCTACAACTTGGAAACAAAAAGACAACCCAGTTAAGAAAAAGGAAAAAAGACTTAAATAGACATATCTCCAAAGAAGATATACAAATGGCAAATAAATACATGAAAAGATACTCAATGCTGTTAGTCATTAGGGAAACAAATCAAAATCACAATATGATACCCTCTCACACCCACTAGAATGGCTACTATTTATAAAATGAATGGTAGATGTTGGAGAGGATGTACAGAAATAGGAACACTCATACATTATCGGTGAGAATGCAAAATGATGCAGCTACTGTGAAAAACAATTTGAAAGTTCCTCAGAAAGTTAAGTATGGAATTACTGTTAAATCTGGCAATCCCACTTTTGGTATATATCCAAAAGAATTGAAAGCAGGGACTCGAACAGATATTTGCATACCAGTATTCATAATGACATCATTTACATTTGCCAGAAGATGGCTGCAATCCAAATGTCCATCAGCCCATGAATAAACAAAATGTGATATATACATGGAATGGAATATTATTCAGCCTTTAAAAAAGAATGAAGTTCCAGTACATGCTACAACATAGATGAACCTTGAAGACATTGAATGAAATAAGCCAGACACACAAGGACAAATTCCTTATGAGCTTACTTACATGAAGTAAGCAGAATATTCAAATTAATGAAGTCAGACTAAAATGCAGGATACCAGGGGTGGGGGAGGGGAGGGGAGTGGGGAATTTAATGTTTAATTGTTACTGAGTTCTGTTTGGGTTGGTAGGAAAGTTTTGGCAGTGGGTATTGGTGACAGGGACACAACTTTGTGAATGTAATTAACACCACTGAATTATATATCTGAAAAGGAATATAAAGGAAATTTGGGGTTGTATTTCATTTACTACACACACAGAAAAGCAGCCGGTAAAACTGTACAACCCAAAGAGTGAACCCTAGTGTAAACTGGGGGCTAAAATAAATAGTGTAGTTATATTAATATTGCTTCATCCGTGTAACAATGTTACCACACTTACTCAAAGTGTTAATAATAATGTGAAAGAAGGGATTATATGGGAACTCTGTACTTTCTGCATGATTCTTCTGTAAACCTGCAACTGCTGTAATTTAAAACAAATTGTTTTAGAGTCCAAGTAATTTTAAGTTAATATTGATAGAACTATTTTCACTGCTACAAATCTATAATCCAAACCCTTACATAATGCTAGTGTAGAATAAATATGTCCATAGTTTTTCTACTTTTTACCTCCCAATTCTACTTTTAGCCTTTTAACTCTCCTTTTAAAAATTAGTCAAAATCCAAATAATTCTACAGTATCTTACAAAATTTAAAAGTTCCATTGTAGAAGACTCCCAAGTCCAGCACAGCTATATGTACAACAGGGACAAAACTTCCTCTTTGACTATAAGGTAAAACTCTTACCTCAGGTATGCAGTTTGGCAAGGAAGAACTGATAAGAATAAAATGCTGGTTAGGATGTAAGTATACACATTATTTTAAACTTGGCTCTGACTTGATTATTTCCTACTTCCTTTTGTCATTTGGATTTCTAGGAGTCAACAATACCTTAACATGGGGATTTTGGTAGCTATCTTAAAAGGTAATTATTGGAAAAAAGTATTATGCAAAGTCCCCTGGGGGACTGGGGAGAAAGGAGGAAATATTCAACTTCCCCATCTGGGGAGTTCCTGATAGTCTCGCCTCCGGCAGTGGAAACAACCAGTTCAAAGGCTGAGCCTCAGTTGGGGCTCTCTGTTGGGGATCGCCCCTATGAAGCTTATTCCTGCAAAGGAGAGGCTAAAGCCTACTGATAATTATGCCTAAAAGTCACCCCCAGAGAACTTTTGTTGCTCAGATGTGGCCTCTCTCTCTGAGCCAACTCAGCTCAGAGAGAGAGAGCCCTCCCCCGTACATGGGACATGACTCCCAGGGGTGGGAATCTCCCTGGCAACCTGGGACCGAACTCCCGGGATGAACCAGGGACCCAGTATTGTGGGGATGAGAAAGCCTTCTTGACCAAAAGGGGAAAGATAGAAATGAGACAAACGAAAGTCTCGGTGGCTGAGAGATTTCAAACAGAGTCAAGAGGCTATCCTGGAGGTTATTCTTACTCATTATATAGAGATCCTTTTTTTTAGTTTATGGTGTATTGGAGTGGCTGGAGGGAAGTACCTGAAACTGTTGAACTGTGTTCCAGTAGCCTTGATTCTTGAAGATTATATAAATATATGGCTTTTACAATGTGACTGTGATTGTGAAAACTTTGTGCCTGATGTGCCTTTTATCCAGTGTATGGACAGATGAGTAAAAAAAGGATAAAAAATAAAAGAGAGAGATAAAGGGTAAAATTTAGGTAGATTGAAATGAGAGGGAGGGGTAAGGAGTATGGGATGAATGAGTTCTTTTCTTTTTATTTATTTTTCTGGAGTGATGTAAATGTTCTAAAAATGATCATGGTGATGAATACGCAAGTATGTGATGATATTGTGAGTCATCGATTGTATAATATGATTGGACTGTACATGTGGAGATATTCCTCAGTAAAAATATTTTTTAAAAAATAGGAAATAACACATGTCAAAAAAAACCTTCATTATGGCTTTTAAAAAATAAGGTGTTATGTTGAAAAAATGCAGCCATTAAATAGAATAGCTTCTGAAAAATAAAATTTGATAGAGGAAAAAAAATAATTATTGGGAGCAGTTACATGGTACAGTTTACTATTACACAATAAAAGCATTTTTTTATTGGTCACCTACCACCTGATGGAATTGCCAAACTGAGTTTTTTTGATATATACTAATAGCTTATAAATAATGTTTGATGAGTTTCTGTGATTAATAAGGAAATTTTAGAGTTCAGTGTTTTGATTATTTTTGTTAATATTTTTAATTGACTATTGTCTAGTGACATATTCTGTATGTTAACTCAATGTTCGTGAAGAAAACATTCCTGCTCTTTTAATTTCTCACATTGCTGTTCTTTTAATTTAGCACACGATGGCAAATACAGAAATTTCCTCTGACTGAAAAAGCTGACTAAACAGTTTTTCCCCAAGCTGTTGGTAGTAAAAATGATTAAATGAGAAAGCTTTCACATACCTTAAATATATATTCTATCCAGAGCAATCGTTTCAAAATTAGTGTTTCGCTCTTTTAAAATATAATGTAAAGTTAAAAAAAAAAAAGACAGTATAAAGATCAAACGAGTGATATTATCATCTCATTAAAGGGTATTTATTATCTGAAGGATTTGTAAATGAACTTGATAAATATTAACATCAATGAGTAAAGCTTATTAATGAATCTTTCCAGGAAAATTAATCAATTTATACCAAAAAAGTAGGTCTGTATGTTTTGTGATTCTAGTACATACATGAATTTCAAGCAGCCATATATCTTTCACTTTGTAACATTTAAATTCAACAATACTGTCTTCAGGCTCATGAAACAATACAAAAAAATTCACCTTTGTAGAATATTATTTCCTTGTTACCATGGAATATTGTATTGGTTTTAATGTGGGGTTTGTAAATATTATTATTCCTTTAAGCAAATTATTGTAGATAATTGATTGCTCTTGGTGCCTTTTTAGTTGAAGAGATAGGAAAATTTTAAAAATTTAAAAATTAAAATTAAGATGAATTAATTTTTCATTTCTCTTCCTCTTTTATCAGTTGACATTGTTGTGCGTGAAACTTTGTAGTTAGCATGTTAGGCAAATGACTATGATTTGGTACATTTATTTCTGTACATTTAAAGATAATCAGAATTTATATTTACCATCTATAGTCTCTTACATTAAAATAGATAATTAAATTTCATGTTACATTTCAGACTTGTTTGTCATTGTTTCATATTGGTTATTCTATGTTTTTCCAGATGGGTGCATGTTTTTCAAAGGTTTTTAATGGATGTCCCCTGAAAATCCACTGTGCAACATCATGGATAAACCCAGATACAAGAGGTAGTACTGTATATTTTTATCAGATAGCTTTCTAATTTTAAACTGGGGGCCTGAGAGGATCTCTAACCTTAGAAACGATCATAATCAGAATAGTTGTTATTAGAAGCTAAGGACTTGTTTGTGCTACCTCTCTTGCTGTGTATCTATATCTTAATATCTATTTATCTATCTAGCTATATAAGATACACAGAGATACACCCACATATGTGTCCTTACTGAATCTTCTAAAAATCCAACAAGGTAAGTACTTTTATTTCACAGGTAGGGAAACAGACACTCAGAGGTTTGTTTTTTTTTCACAGCTAGGCAATGGTAGAGCTGTGGCTTGAACCCAGTTCTGTCTGACCACAGAGTTTATTCTGTTAATCTGCCTGTACTGATCTTAAATATTGAACAATTTAGGAGCCCTCTAGCATTCTAAATTGTTCTCAGCATAGTTCAGTTTAGTTTAGAAAAGTTCTTGGCCTGTTCTCTTAAGTCATCTTAAAAATACAGGTCAGACAGGACCATGGCCAGGCTTCTAATCTTCTAGAAAGCGTTGAGTACACTAGCAGGTACCCAGGTTAAAGTATTTTAGTACTCAGAATCAATGGATTATTTTTGTTCTTTCAGATCAATACTTGATATTTGGTGCTGAAGAAGGGATTTACACCTTGAATCTTAATGAACTTCATGAAACATCAATGGAACAGGTATGTTACTTTGTATTTTCCTTTTTTTCTTTACCCTTTTTAAAAGTTATAAGTAGCCGATAGACAAAGAGGTTTCAGTTCTATGATTTGCTGCCTCTTTTAAACATACAAACCTTGTGGAACATATTCTTTATACCAGGTACTAAAAACAGATTAATAGAACTAGTCCTTACCCTTGAGAAGCTCACAGTCTAATAGAGGAAACAGAAACATGTGGTGTAGTTTACAGTAGAAACCAGTGGCTACAACACTCAGTGGTAAGTGCTACACTAGAAATAGGTGCAAGGTACAGGACACATAGACAGGAGTCACCAGCACTTCCTATAGAGAGACGAGAAGAAGGGACATTTTAGATGAACCTTAAATGGTGATGAGTTTGCCAGACAGTCAGAAAGAGGATATACATGAAGGCATGGAGTTGTTAAGCAGCATGGTAAGCATGGGGAACCACGAATGGGCAGTTTGACTGGAGTTAGACTAGTGGCGATAGATGGAGCTGGGTGCGTAAGTAAATGCCAGACCCAGAGTTTGAATACCATGCTGATGATCAGATATGTATTTTAGAAACACCTGTTTGCAGTGTTGTTGTGGGAGCTGAGACTAAAGGCTGTGATCAAAGGGTGAAGAAGTGTTGAGAAGGAGTAGAGGTGGAGAGAATAGAGAGGAAAAGATGAGGTTTGAAATTGTATGGAGACATTCTTGGTTGTCAGCAATGACTGAGAGGAGCTTTTGGCATTTAGTGCCTAGAAGCAGAGAACACTAAACAACCTGCAAAAGTGCTGATGTGATCTTGCTACTGCTGCTGATATTATTAAAGCTGATTCCAATATAAGGATTCTTTGTGCCAGACACTGTACTGTTAACTTTTTTATTGTATAATATAACATATATACAAAGCAAAGAAATAAAAAAGCAAAAGTTTTCAAAGCCCTCTTCAACAAGTACTTACAGGCCAGATCCCAGAGTTTATCATGAGCTACCATAAGATCCTCCGAAAATTTTTTTCTTTTTTTGTGAAAAATAACATATATACAAAAAAGCAGTAAATTTCAAAGCATAGCACCACATTTAGTTGTGGAACAGATTTCAAGAGTTTGGCATGGGTTATAAGTCCACAATTTTAGGTTTTTTACTTCTAGCTGCTTTAAAATACTAGAGACTAAAAGAAATAGCAATTTAATGATTCAGCAGTCATATTCATTTGTTAAATCTTATCTTCTCTGTATAACTCCACCATCACCTTTGATCTTTCTGTCCCTCTCTTTAGGGATGTTTGGGCTGTGGCCATTCTGAATTTTTCATGTTGGAAGGGGCTGTCAGTAATATGGATAGGGAGATAGAACTAGCTGATGTTCCGGAGAGGCTGGGCCCTCTAGGTTTCAGAAATTCCCTGGTCCAGGGACCTACCTGGAGGTTGTAGTTCCTGAAAAGTTACTGTACTGCATGGAATCCCTGTAGAATCTTATATATTGCCCTAGGTGTTCTTTAGGATAGGCTGGAATGGTCCTTGTTGGGGTTTGGCAGGTTGTGATAGGTAGTAGTGTCTAACTGAAGCTTGCATAAGAGCAACCTCCAGAGTAGCCTCTCGACTTATTTGAACTCTCTCTGCCACTGATACTTGATTAGTTACACTTGTCAGATACTGTTTTTAAATATTTTACATATATTAACTTAAAAATCTTCTGAACAACCTTTAGAGGTAGATTCTATTATTATTCTCATTTTACAGGCAAGGAAAGTGAGGCACAGAAGGGATCAGTACCTTGTCAAAGATCTCACAGCTTGTAAAGAACTGAGCTGGGATAGGAACCCAAGCTTCACCACACTGCCTCTCCTAGCTGTGAAGCTCCTGTTGAGAAGCACTGGCCCCCCAAAAAAATTAATGGGCTAGAACTGGACAGATTGAATGACCAATTCAACGTGGAGGTTGAGGAGAAGTCTATGTTGACTTGAGGGCTTTCAGCTTGAATGACAGTGTGAAAGACAGTGCCACCAGGCAGAGCATAGTATACAGACGCTAGTTTGAAGGATGTGGTGAGGCATTCAGTTTGATTGTGTTGAGTTTTTGGTGCCTGTGGTTTGCATAGCTAATTCTCCATTATTGGCATTTATGTATTACCAGTGGCAAAAAAAGTCCGTAGGTAATGATAATTTCTTCATAACCAAACATTTCCACATTTTCTCATCCCAACTTTTTTTTTTTTTTAACATGGCCAGGCACCAGGAATCGAACCCGGGTCTCTGGCATGGCAGGCAAGAACTCTGCCACTGAACCATTGTCAAACCGTCCCCAACTTTTTTTAAAAGCAGATTTTCTTTTTTTGTATATATATATATCTATATTTATTGAGATATCTTTGTGCACCATACAGTCCATTCAAAGTATACGATCAGTGGCTCACAATATCGTCACATAGTTGTGTATTCATCATCATGATCATTTTTAAAACATTTGCATTACTCCAGAAAAATTAATTAAAAAAAAAAATTCATCCCTCTCATTGATTACTGGTATTGTAGTCTACCCAACTCCTTTTTTTTCTACCCCTTGTCCTCCCCACCCCATTATTTATTTTTTATCCTTGTTTTTTATTCATCTGTCCATACTCTGTTGAATCAGCCAGAAGACTAAGGCATAGGCACTCCATTTTACAGATAGGAACAGTGAGACACAAAAGGTTAAATAAATTTCCCATTTGGAAATCAGATAATCTGAATCTAGGCAGGCACACCATACAACCTACCCTTGTAGTTACCCTTGTTAACTGTTATATTATTTTGTTAAACTGATTGATTCTAGAGGAAATAGACATTAAAAATCTAGTAAAGCTTATAAGTTTTAATAAATGTGGTTTAAATGAAAATCAGAAGTGAAACCTAATGCTAATAAAATTTTATATAAGTAATTTTCTCTTGTCCCTATATTGATAATATGAAAGGAATTTGTGTTTTGCCCTAGTAAATTTACATATGCTTGTATTAAATAAGAAAACCTACTTATTTGTATATAGTCTCATAATAGTCTGTTGATTTGGTACTAGAGGAATACTTTTTAAGTATGTATATGAAAATAAACCCAGTTTAACACTGAATTAATGAAAAACCACTTTCTTGCTGCTTGGGGACATGTATAGCTCTATGGTCTGGGATAAGTTGTTGCCTCTTTCTCTGCCTGAGTTTACCAATATAGCTGTAGATTACCAAATCTCTCTTGAATTTTTAATGAAAAGCATAAAGTAGAAATGTGTGTTGATGTCCATTCAGTCTGAAGTGCAGCTACAGGCACACTTTCCAAATTAAAAACTATGTGGCAATGCCGTATTTTCCAAATAGATGAAACAATCAGGTATTACTTAAATTATTATTTCCATTTTATTTAAGTATTTTACTTTGCTGCTCCTCTTTTATTAGAACTTAATTTACCATTTCTCTCTTAATTATTCAGGGCCATCAGTGTGACTGTGTGCTGTAATGCAGTTATGTCCTCAGAACCTTGATATGTTGCATCATTTGTCTCTTCTCTCCTTTCCCTGTCCTCATCCAGTCTATTTTGGAATAACCTAGTAGGAATTGCCAGAGCAAACCCAGCAGGCAGGCTTGTTTTTAACAAGTGCCCAAGAGTGCTGCCAGTCCAGGGACTACTTTGAGAACCTCTGATATTTATAATGAAATGTCCTAGTGAGAGTACTTTTTTCCTTCAGAATATATGGACTGTATTCTATGATATTCAGTTTTCTTTGTCCTTAATACTAACCACTGTGAAGTTCCCAGGAATGCCTCTCAGTTCTTATGTACTAGATTAGTAACAAATTCATGGATATGTAGTAATCCTCTATGATTTATATTTTTTCATCTTATTCCCTAAGCCTTTCCCCCCACCCAACTTAGTGTCTTCACATCCTCTGTTCTCCTACACCATTCATGATCCTTTTCTTGTATCTCTTAGACTCTAGAAACCCTGCATGTGCAGATGCTTAGATACATACATTTCTTGGGAGTATATGAGGGTCTTTGCACTACACCTAATGAAGTATTCAACCCAGCACCAAAATAAAAGAATAAACATTATTTGAAAAAGTTGCTTTTCCCTGTACAGTTTCAGATTTCATAGTCTTCCTCACAACACCCTTTGACTTAAATAATGAAATTACATTGCTACTTTATTTTTGTCCTATATAAATGAGTGTGTATCATACTGTTTTAAAGGCTACATGAAATAAATTTCTATTAAAAATAAATTATATTTTGAGAACTGGCCTATTGATTTGATAGCTTACATGATTAATAAATATATATTTACTATTGTGTATTACTCTTTCTAAGCTTTGTACATTTTTTTATCAGCTATTTCCTCGAAGATGTACATGGTTGTATGTAATGAACAATTGCTTGTTATCAATATCTGGTAAGTCATTTAGTTTTTAAATATCTTGTAGTTGTATCTATTTGTATTATTAGCTTTTATGTCATGTTTGTTTTTCTCTACAGGTAAAGCATCTCAGCTTTATTCCCATAATTTACCAGGGCTTTTTGATTATGCAAGACAAATGCAGAAGTTACCCGTTGCTATTCCAGCACACAAGCTCCCTGACAGAATATTGCCCAGGTAATTATATATTTAATTATGTTTTTTTCTTTTCCTTAGAGGTTAGAGAATATTGGTTATATTTTCTAAGAAATACTTATGGTATAGAAAGTGAAAGAACACTTAGTTTGGGTTAATAGATATCATGCATAATGAAAAAATTGTAAGAATTATTTTTTCTATTTTTTGGTTATGGTAACATATAAAATTTGCACTTTAACCATCTTTTTATTCCTTTTTATTAGAGATGTAAATTTACAGAAAACTCCTGCAGAAAATGCGGAACTCCAATATACTCCCCTCAAAGATATAGTTTACCATGCTATAAACACTTTGCTTTATAACAATATTGTATTAAATATTATTAAAGTTATACCACTAACTATTGTCCATAGTTTACATTAGGGTTCACTGTTTGTGTTGGACAGGTCCTATGGTGGGTGTGTGTTGTTTTTGTTTTTTTTTTTTCTAGTAATATATATATATATACCCTGAAATTTCCCCCTTTTAACCACAATCTAATATATAATTCATTGGTGTTAATCACATTCATATTGTTATGAATATAACAATATTTTTACATCACTATCATCGATTACTAAAACTTTTTCATCACCTCAGACAGAAACTCTAATGTCCATTGAACATTAAGTCCTTATTTTCCAGTCTCCACCCCAGCCCCTGATAATCTATATTTTAGTTTCTGACCCTCTGAATGGTGATTATTCTACTTATTTCTTATCATTGCAACAAAATTGTTTATCCTGTAGTGTTTGGCTTATTTCACTCAACATGATGTCTTAGAGTTTATCCATGTTGTTGCATGAAGCAGAATTTCATCTCTTTACAGCTGAATAATATTCTGTTGTGTATATATGCTACATTGTGTTTATTCATTCTTCTGTTGATGGGCACTTGGGTTGCTTCCATCTTTTGGCAATTGTGAATAATGCCACTGTGAACACCAGTATGCCAATATCTGTTTAAGTTCCTGCTTTCACTTCTTTTGTTTATATTTGTACAAGTGGTAATTCTATGTTTAACTTTTTGAATAACTGCCAAACTTTTTCACAGTGGCTGCACTAAGAAATAATATATTTTCACAAGTATTGCTTATCGTATTCTTGTTCTGAAATTAATTTACTTCATACTTTTCATTTACATCAAAATTTTTCTTTAATTCTGTTTTTCTGCAAGGTTCAAATTAAATTTTCATCCTGTAATTTGCTTCTGATTTTGCATCACGTATACTGCTTTTGCTTTTAACATGTATGTTAACTTATGTAAAATAATTTTTCTCAGATTTCGTTTTCTAAACTTAGAAAATAAAAATGATTTATTAAGTAAAGGTTTGTGCATTAGGAGATAATTACTTAGAAATTGAAGGGCTTATTTTTCTACTTAAAGAATTTTTAATGATGTACTGTTCCTTTTGCTTATTATAATATTGGACCTCATTTGTTAACTAAAAAGTCTTCTGGGTATGGTATAAATTGTATTTTACAAGCTTTA
Source organism: Tamandua tetradactyla (assembly GCF_023851605.1). Lineage (NCBI taxonomy): Eukaryota > Metazoa > Chordata > Mammalia > Pilosa > Myrmecophagidae > Tamandua > Tamandua tetradactyla. The sequence continues at coordinate 10,550,320 of NC_135343.1, read as the reverse complement.
TAATATAGCCATTCTCCTTCATATTTGTTGTAAAGCGAGTAATGTAAAATCTCTGTTTTCCAATACAGTAATTTGTTGTTCTCAATTGCCAAGTTTACGGTATAGCTAAGATTTGCCCCTTTCTGCACAGAAACTTTTTTAAAATGAATGCTTTTGTTAATTTAAACATATACCTCATGCTTTTCAGTCTTCTGAAAATAGATATTACATAATTGGATCTTTTCCTGATGAGTCAGAGTTGTGATTATGAACTATAATTGTGCTATTATAATGTACTGTTATATTTGTAGTTGAAGTTAGTGGTGTTTCTTTTATAAGTAGCCCCAGAACTGAGTTTGGGGGGTTTCTTTTTTATAGTTTACCTGCCCTTATGCGCTCACCTGTATAGCATCTTTCCATCCGAAATTCTTACGTGATATCCCTGAATTCCTATGGGCATAGAAACTGACCACCAAGCTTTAAAGTATTGTGTAAAAGCCCTCAAGTTGCATAAGGCATATTTGTGTGCTTTCAGCTGTGTTCAATGTTTCAACTTTTTACTTAATACGTTAGTGTGCAGGAAACATCCCAGTGTATAGATGATATAAAATTAAATAAGATGTTGCTACTTCTTTTAAGAAGTTTCTATACAGTAAAATTTTATATCTAAGAATATTTCACCTTCAAGTTATTATTGAAGGGATTTTTATATCAATATGTCTTTAGTTAGTTACACCCACAAATGTGTCCTTCCCACTTCTTCAGTTTCATTATCTAGCAATCTATTACCATAAAATCTACTCTTAGACCTCTCATTTATTGGCAGGAAATCTAAAAATCCTTTTTGTACAATAATATTTATGTATTAGTAGTACCATTTCTTCTATCATACAGTGAATACAATTTAAACTTTCTTTAAGTATCTTGTAATGCCTCATGGTTTTCATTCTGAATACAGTTACTCTCTGTACCATATTATAATTCTGCTTTAGGAAAGCAAGGCTTTGGAATTTAAGTAGACTTTATTAAATCCTGTATCATCCCCTTATTAGATCTGGGACCTTGGGTAAGTTGTACAATCTCTCCAAATGTATTCATCTATAAAATGGAAGTAGTGTATGCATCTTGCAGAGTAGCTTTGAAAATGATAAATCACACATGTAATGTTACTGCCCTGGTTTCTAGCAGTTATTAGCCTCTCAATAAGTAGACCTCTTGACATCATTATCAAGCATGCTAAATTGACTCATTTCTGTAGTGTACCCTAAGATATTCTACATTAAATTTATTTCAAATGTTGGTTAACTTAGGAGTCCAGTTAGTTGGGTACTGATGAAATAAATGTTATTACCTTTTTGTAAAATCGTGACTAAAATTAAGACATGTCAATCACTATAGAATATTGATTGAATCTTTATATTTCATTGTGCTGTCCATACTGTATTTTGATTAGTTTCATGATTGCTGAATATAAGCCATAGTTAACTGTTGATTTTTCTCATAAATTAGTATTCTTCTTTATATCTCTTAGAATCTGGCAGTCAGTTAATCATTCTGGGTTTTGACCCAATCAGTAGCTTAAACCCTAATGTAGCTTTGGGGGCCAAAGGACAAGTTCCCAAGCATGGGCCAGGAATATTCAGCCCATTGCCAGTGGAAATCTATCAGCTGCCTGGTTGAGGTCTTTAAAAAAATCTAAAAAGCCCTTTGGTTCAAAAGCTTTGGTAAAGGAGATAGGAATGTGAAACTCCCAATGTGTATTAAAAGGACATGTGCATAATTATAAATTAGTTCATGAATTGAAATGTAAAACTTTGTAATATAAAGTTAGTCATGAAGAACAATGAAGTACTTTAACCAGATATTTGAAAACGTAAGTTTTAGATGGCCATTGTAGAATCCAATACCTGACTAATAATCTGTGTCGTTTAGGTACCATAGTTAATCAAGAAAATTCTGATTCATACAGATAAAAACTTCCATATGGTAACAGTTTTAACAACTTACTATTTAAGCTAATAATACCTTCATTTAAACTGATTAGTAGGGTAAATAAGAAACAGTAAGTTTTTTTTACTGTGAGTGCTGGAGTCAGACAGACCAAGACACTAAATTAGAGGTCTTTACCCCTACATTGCTGACTTATATGACCTTGAATAGATTACTAAATCTGAGCCTCAGATTTCTATGCTGTTCATCAACTTTATTTAAGCATTAGGGGGACTAAATAACACGTAAAATGCCTGTCATATAGTAAGAATTCAGTATTAGCTATAATTATTATAGGTTTTCATAAATATTAAAGTCAGTATGGAAAATGAACTAATGGCTAAAATTACAATACCAGATGTTAATATGCTTTGTTCTTACTTAGTTGAAATTATACAGCGACAAGACCGTCCATCAAGAAAATTCTTCTCAGCTTGATTGGAATTGTAGTGAATGTCACATATGCGATGTACAAATTTTATGTTGCCAGAGAAGCACAACACTGATTTAAAGAGAAATGACCTCTAAGCTTTGATGCATTTACACATTTTAAAGTAGTTTAAATGTGTGTACAAAAATGGAGAAGTTTAATTTGAGGTTTGCCTAACTCTGCTTTAGCAGTCTCCCTTGTAGTAACTTTTATTATAAAAGACATTTGCATATGTAGTATATATTTTTATTGTAGTTTTAAAAAATAGTTTAAAATGGATTCATAAACATTAAATTTGAATCAGATGTTTGCAGAATCTAGAGCACCTCTGCAACAAATCTCTTTCCCACTTTTCCTGACTAGAGAAATAAAGATACCTAAATAGAAGTCCTGAAGATTATTTTAGTGGCAAGACAACTTTTTACGTAGCTTAATATATGTATTAAAAATATATTTTTCCAGTTTGTGACTTATCTTTTCACTTTCTCAATGGCATCTTTTAGTAAACCAAAGTTATTAATGTATTCCATCAGTTCATCCAATCAACTGAATGTCATCTACATGCCAGGCATAGTTTGAAGTGTTAAAGATACATCAGTGAAAAAAATGTCAATTGAAGTTTTTCAGTATTTTCCTGTATGATTTGTCTTTTTGCATTTATTTAAGAAATCCCAAGGTTATATTCTAAATGTTTTATAGTTTTGTCTTTATATTTAAATCCTTAATCCATTTGGAATTGATTGGGGGGAGGGAAGTGGGGAAAGGTGCCAATTTATCCTTGTTTTTGATAACCTGTTGTGTCAGCACTGATTTTTGAACAGCCCATTCTTTCCCCACTGATGGACAATAGCACCTTTAATGTATGCTAAGGTTGCCTACATGTATTACATATTAATTTTCCTTTATATTTTAGGAAATTTGCTGTATCAGCAAAAATTCCTGAAACCAAGTGGTGTCAGAAGTGTTGTGTTGGTAAGTAAACTGTCAGTAACATGTAGCCCTTTGTTTCACAAGGTGGATTAGAAAACTTCATGAAGTTCCTTTTTTTTTTTTTTAACTAATATAAAACAATCTTCCAGGGTATTCTTCAAGTAAGAGCTTCTTTTTCCCGTTTAGCAAAACAATTTCTTGGCTATTCCAAGAAATTACAGACTAAGCCTTAATAAAGCACCTTGCATTTAATACTTGCTTAGTGACTAATGTGTTGACTGTGGAAAGACAGGCATGATATTTTATAACAGCACTTTATCACACCCTGTTCTCCAAGGGGCCTCTTACTTACCGTTCACCATTCTGCTTAATAATGGCTTGTAAGACTGCATTTTTTCATTCAGTGTGATTTCCATGCCTTTAATATGGGAAACTCTGTGCTCTGTGATGTGGAAGTCATAGTCTCCCTGTTCATATATCAGTATCCTAAAATTTCCCCACCTCTTAGCAACCAGCTATTTTATTCACTTGTAACAAAAAAATGATGGTTTCCTTTCTTAAGTAACTAGTGTTTTAAAAGGGAAGTTTGAGGAAAATATAAATCACAAGCCCACAAAATACAGTATGGAAAGGACTTAAACCATCTTTTAAACAGCTTATTGAAGAAGGTGGGATGTGGGCTAGGTCTCAAAAGATTTTAGTTATTAGTAGTTGAAGAGACTATTTCAAACAGGAAATGATAAAACAAACATGGGTGAAAAATCATAATGCTTATATAATAATACTGAATATTCCAGTTAGCTGGAGTACAAGTTATGGAGAGGAGAATGGTAGAAGGTTGGTAGGGACAGTGAGATTGGAGATAGACTGTGAAAGACCTTGCGTGAACAGTCTAGAGGGCATGAACTTGATTTGCTTGCTATACAGTAAGGAGGATCCTGAGTTAAGGTAGCAGCAGTGGAAATAGAAAGGAAGAGATGACTTGAAAACTTGAATCTAGAAGTCTGATGGAATGGCAGTGTTGTTACCAGGAAGTAAGGAGAGCAGCTGTTTGGGAACAAAGAAGAATGGCAAATTTAGGTTTAGTTATAATGGTTTGAGTTGCCATTGGAACATCTAGCAAACTGACCCTGACTCTATTAAGGAAGAAAAGAGGCAAAGTTTTCTTCTAACTGAATTCCTATACAGATTTTACTGTTTGCTTTGGCAAGGTACTGCTTACCTTTTCTCTACCACTTAAATATTTCAAATCTCTGTGAAGTTTGTAGACTTGACTGCTGTTCTTCTTTTTATAGTTTAAAAAATTCCGTACATATTTTTTGCTTTTAATTTTAACAATAAGAAAGAAAACCCAAAATCTGAGACAATTCAGTTTTATTATTTTAAATCTATATTTTGAAATTTGATTAATCTCTGTAATTGTTTTGAGTAGCCATAAAAGTTTAATAAAGATGTATAAGTGGTTTCTTTATTTTTAGAACAAAGCATTATTGCCTCTGAACATAACTACCAAAAGCACCCTCAGCCCCCATCCCTCAGTGTGCTGCGCCTGTCCTTCCTGCTGTATCCTTTCAAGTTGACATCTCCCCAAGTCTGATTTTACCTTTTCTCCAGGATCTTGCTGCCTTAGCTAACCTCCCTGATAAGGGTACCCTAAGTCCTTCTCTTCCCCCCATCCCCTTAACAACCAGTAGTTTCATTTGTGCACCTTAAGCAAAAAGCCTGCAAATGATGATGGAATTTTCTGCTTTTACTTGAAACTTTATTTTTCTTCCTTCCCTTCCTTCTCTTCCTTCCTTCCTTTTCTTTCCTTCTTGCTTTCCTCCTTTCTTTTCTTTTCTATGTAATTATTATATTAAGGACTTTATATTATAAGAGAAATTACATGTACTTTTTTTGCCTTGACAGTGAGAAATCCTTATACAGGCCATAAATACCTATGCGGGGCACTTCAGACAAGCATTGTTCTATTAGAATGGGTTGAACCAATGCAGAAATTTATGTTAATTAAGGTAAGTATGAAAGTCAGCATATGTCATTCTTTCTTTTCTTTTTTTTTTTCTTTGCATGGCCTGGCACTGGGAATCAAACCCGGGGTCTCCTGCATGGCAGGTGAGAACTCAGCCTGCTGAGCCACTATGGCCTGCACTATGTCGTTCTTAATATTAAAACTTATCTGCCAACTCTTTTGTTCTTTTGAATCAGAGATACATTCCAAAAACATCCTTCCAGGTAATTCTCAATTTGATGTAATGATTTTGGATTGTGTGATGGGGTGATGAATGATAATTGGGGAATTGGGGTGCCCGATTATCGGAAAGGTTTTGTCATGAAAGTTTGGAAAAAAAGTGCAGGAATGTGGCAGCAGAGAGCTGGAAATAAATGTCTCAAATACACAGTCTGTTGTCAAGAGCAGGAGGTGCTTACAGATAGCAAAATGTTTTGATTATATTCTCTGGTTGACCTCCTGCATCCCTTCAGAGAACACCCTGCAAGTTGGTGTTCAGTCTGAGAAGACAAGTGATAACCATAATGACAGGGAAATTATCTGTTTTGGTTTTATGCCTGCCTATTAATTAACACAGGCCTTCCCATGGCTTGTTGTGCCTAAGTTTCTGTTGGATGTTTAGTTAATGAATATTATTTCAACTACTTAATATTACCCTGTTATAAATTACATTTTAAGGGAAAACCAGTTTGTAAAATGTATAAAGTTTAATTTCAGTCACACCAAGAAAATATCAAATGAATTTTTAAAAACTGTTTTATTTGTTATAATATATGGGTTAAGTAGTCCTATTTCATGAGCATTTGGTATCTCAGTAGAAACTTGAGTCAGAACATGGTTGGAGTGGGATTCTGCCTAAATTTTAAAATGCAGAAAATGATATTTAAAATATCGGCTGCCTGTTTCTTAAAATATTATAAGTCACTGAGGAATCAGGGATCTATTTTTAATTTTCACATGAGTATGTATGAACCTCAAGATAATATCCAAAGAACATATAGTTTTGAGAATTTGGAACCCACTGAGGTAGTATTTCCACAAATGAATTAATGGTTTTTAATTCTTTAAACTAGTTTTGTTCTCAGCTCCCCTTTGTTCTTGCCTATTTGACAAAAGTACACGTTATCCTAGAGAGGGAGGAAAAGTCTATGCAGTTTGATTTTTCTGCAGCCCCTTCTTTCCCTGACTGCATTCTTCCTTCCTTTTCCTCAATCCACTTTAGGTATGTCCTTCATATTCCTTTCATTCCTAACTTCCATCAAAATGAAAAACACTTTCATTATATCAGTTATTCCTACATACTGATTAAGCCTTAATATGAGTGGATTTTATGTGTTTTCTGATATGTTAAACAATTTTTCATAATATGTAAGAAAATTTTAGTTGTCAAAGCATGCAAGAGGGAAATTATGTTTTGAAGAAATGGGAAGCTTAAAATGACCCATCTGTGTCTTGACTTTCCCAGGTCAATAGTTCCAAGAGCACATGCAGGGAGCCTGGCCTAGCCTGGCTCTGACTAATGAAGCGTGATACCAGAATTCTAAGACATTTGGACTTATAACTCCCTCACGACTCCTACTACCTTGAAACTTCCTCAACTATAGGCCCTTACCTCCTTCCTTTAATCTTAACCCAATTCCCTTTTCTCTGTCTCTCTGCTTCAAGACTTCTGTATGTATTTTGTTTCTGACATATTTGGCACTGTTATTAGAATTTATGATGTTTCTGTATTATAACTCTTCATCAGATGTGTTTTGAAGCATTCATATGCTTTCTTACTCTTTTAAATGACTTTTCTGACATAGTTTTTGCTTCATTAGACTGCATTTTCATCGTAACTAAAAGTTAGAAATTAAATATCTCCCCAGCAAGTATTTGTGTACTTATTACAAACCAGGCACAGTGCTATTTACTAGTGAGACAGGGATGAAGTCACTGAGATAGCCCCTGCTCTCAAGCATGATCACCGTGGCAACTGGATTTAAAGTTAGTAGGAGGGAATCCCTTTCTTTTGGTGACTTAGTCACAATGCTTAGTTTTTATTGAGAACTACAGAAGTAGTCAAAATCTGTTGATTTTTCTATTTGCTGACAAAAAATAAGCAAAGAAGCAAAAGCATTGCTTGCTTTCTGCTTTATTGCTCTTATGTTTCAAAGAAGATTATTTAAATTGTATTACCTTATTAAAAATGTGACAGATGTTATCCAAAGCATTTGCCTGTGGTGATGGGAAAGCTCCTGCAGGTGAGGTTTGGAGAGTGAGCATTAATGAAAATAAGTCCCTGGCCATGTGGGATGGAGGCAGTCCAGTAGCCACGGGGAAGGAAGGAGTGGGGGCACAGCCGAGGGAGACAGAGCTTCCCCTACAGCCTTGAGGAGCACATCACATCCTCTCACACTTTATAACTCGTAGTTATGGTAACCTCATTTTGCCTTTTTATTTCCTTTAGAAAGTGCTAAATTAGGTAAAAACCATCTGTTTCTAATTATGTAAAACTGCATATGGTATGGCGTTCAGCAATAAATATTTTTAGTGTTTAAGAAGACATTTGGGAGAACGAGAAAAAAGAAGGCATCGGAAGCTTCTTGAGACTTACATCTATCATATGTATCTTAGTGTGTTTTGTACTTCAGTAATTCTCAATGGAGGGTGATTTTGCCCACCAGGGAACATCTGGCAATGTCAGAAGCCTTTTCTAGTTGTCACAACTAGGGAAGGGCACTACTGGTGCCTAGTGGTAGAAGCAGGGAAGCTACTAAACATGTTGCAGCCAGGACGGCCTCCCACAGCAAAGAATTTCCCAGCCCACCATGTTAATAGTGCTGAGTTTGGGAAACTCTGTTATCTATACATGGATCCTATCCAAAGATCGAATGGAAAGGCAGAAATAGTAGTAGTGGCATTCCTGATAGGAAGAGGACAAAAAACAAATCATTGGTTAAAAACAAATCCTGGGTTGAAATAAAATAAATATATGTTACTTTTGAGACACACATCATGGAATAAAAGCTACTGAATGAGAAATGTAAGAACAAAATACCAGAACTACATTGTACTAAAAATTGTCATTTATTTACCAGCCTGTTACAAAGCAGAATAAATAAGATGCATAGATACTATAATGAATGTTAGTATTATACGATGTTATACTGAATATTATGTAATGTTACACTGAATTTTATGGCCACCGAAAGGCTACTTTAGTTGGAGAGGAGTCTGAATGAGCAGAAAAATAAGTAGTATCTCAGTCCCCAGTTTTCGGGGGTGTTCAGCAGGAGTGGAAGGTGGCTCAGCAGTTGTCCACTTCAGTGATGGCCTAGCCTGTTTCTCCAGGGACTCATGCCTGGCAGGCATAGTCATTTAAGCTGCAAGTCTTTATTTGAAAAATCAAATTTGGTATCAAAAGATTTTTTAATTTAAGGATATCCATGTTTAATGTACTGAAGGTTATGTGAAAGTGGATGAAAGTCAAGATAACCTACGTTAGCAGTAAAGGAGATTTAGCAGTAGGAGGAGGATTATTCAGCACAAATAGGAAGCCTTTGTTCCAGGGAAAACTCAAAAATAAAAGGAATTCCATTTTGATAATTTAAATAGTCAATTGATCTACTTAATATGTTATATATAAATATGAAAAAAAAATCTATTTAAAGCCAAATTAAAAAAAAACAGAAGTTAAAAACAAGAGCAGAAGAGAAGTGCCAGCCCCCCGACCATTCAGTATAGTTTTGTGTGTTCTGGCCAACACAGTAAAATGAGAGCAGTGAAACATATTGGAAGCATAAATTTAGGAAAGGAAATATGATTTTATTTTGGAAATATGAATGGATACTAGAAAGAATTAAATTTCTTAAAGTTTGCGAGTTGCCAAATTAAAAATAAATCAAATTCAATAGTTTTGTTAAATACTTACAGTAGCCATTTGGAAAATATAACGAAAACATAGCCCATTCATAAGAGCAACAAATATATTAGAAATTAATAAAATATGTATACAGCCATTATTTTTAAATGCAATTTTTGTTAAATATGAAAGACCTAGAATAAATGTAAATCATGACCTCATCTTGGATGTCACTTTTCCTGAATTAGTTGTAGTTTCAAATGTAGACTGTTGCAGTTAAAACTTAACCGGAATTTTCTATCAGAAAAAAATAAAATGACAAGGATCTTAAAGATTATTCTGAAAAATAAATACAACGAGGAAAATTCTTCAACTCCAGCACTTCTTACATGTTTCAAGCTATCTTAGCTGATGTGGCCTGGCTTATTTTGGCAAAATTAGATAAATGAAGGAATGTTACCTTCCTATTTAAATAAAGTAAGAGTTATATTGGGACTTAAAGTAAGAAAAGTATTCTAATGCTTAATAGGTAAAAGGACAAGAGGCCTGCATAGCTGCATGTATCTCTAAGCGTTAGAATTAATTCTACCTATGTTTTAACAGTATATAAGTGTAATCATGCAGTATGTATTATTTGTTTGTATCTGGCAACATATACTTGTGTAGTTGCTGGATATAGCTATAATTCATTCATTTTCATGACTCTGATTTTCCATTGTGTGGATATGCCATAATTTGTTTATCCATCACACTGTTGATAGGCATATGGGCTTTTTCCAGTTTTTTTTGTTTTTCTGAATACTGCTTTTGTGAACATTTTCACATCTGCTTCCTGGTACACAGGTTCTCTAGGGTATGTATCTAGGAATGTTTTTGCAGGGTGATAGGCATAAGCATTTCTTCAGCATTAGTAGATAATAATGTAGGTAGCCGGAGAGGTTGTGCGGTTTCTGCTCCCAGCAGCAGTGTCTGCGCATGCATTGACTCCTCCCTGACACTTCTTGTCATTCGTTTTAATATCAGCCATTCTGGCATGTATGTGTGTCTCATTATGAATCTAATTCCCTGATGATTAGTGAAATTACTGTTTTCCATCTCTTTTCCAAGCTTTTAAAATGTGAATTTAATCTCTTTGTAGCAAAACAGCAAAAAAAAAAAAAAAAAAACAGTAATTTTAAAGTTTTGTGAAATTAAAATCAGTTATATTATAAATCTTATAAGTTCATTTATTTGGTAGAATCACTTGAGATATGAGGCTAAATTTCTCTCTTATCTGTGGCTTTTTCTGTCCATACTTAGGAGTTTCTTTCCCTAATTAGAGTCTCAGTTTTTCTCATCCATGTTTGCTCAGCTGGCTGAGAAGACAGAGTAGGATATCTGAAGAAGCATCCAACTGGGAAGCAGTAAACTGCTACAGAGGGCTGGGTGACCCTACTCCTGGGCCTCAGTTTCCAACTCTGTAAGGGGGGTCAGAGAGGTGATTAGGAAGTTCCTTTCTAACCCTAATACCATAAAATTATAGGATTGTAACTTTAGAAGTATTTTCACAGCTGTGCACAGGTAATTCAGTGGTTGAATCCTCACCTGCCATGCGGAGATTGAGTTCAATTCCTAGCACATACACTCAAAAATATATATATATATATTTTTTTTATTATATATATTTTTTTATTATATATATTTTATTTATATATTTATATATATATATATGTATATATATTCAGCAAATGGTGCTACAATAATGGGATATGCACGTGGAAAAATAATGAAATGTGACCCCCTTTGCACAGCATACAAAAATATATATTTTTTAACAGTAGCAAACCTAAAATTTTTATGAAGGTATTTCATAAGTTAGACTTTTCTGCATTCCCTGGTTTCTTAGACAAGGACTGCTCTTTATAGTAGAAAACTATTTTATATTTTTATACAACTAAAAATTGTTTAATAGTGTCATCGTGAAATGATTTGCCTTTTTGTGTTCCTTTGCTTACTGTATTTTCGTTTCTTTCTCCAGCACATAGACTTTCCTATACCATGTCCTCTTAGAATGTTTGAAATGCTGGTCGTTCCTGAGCAGGAGTACCCTTTAGTTTGTGTTGGTGTCGGTAGAGGGAGAGATTTCAACCAGGTGGTTCGATTTGAGACTGTCAATCCAAATTCTACCTCTTCTTGGTTCACAGAATCAGGTTTGTGATTTTTATTGTCTATACTAGTTTTATCATTAATAATTTTACCATATCGCTAAACAAAAATTGTACATGAAAACCCATCTTAAAAACTTACTAAATTGAGAGATGATGACTTGCTTTTTTTTAAAATAGCCAAATTTGTTTGAGGTATTTTAAAAGAATTCAATTAACAGGATATGTGTATTGTGTGCTTACTTTATCCAAAGTATATACACCAATTTTTTAATTTAGAAATGAAATATGATATGAATCTGATCCTCAGTGACTTATACTTCACAATTTTGCAGGAGCATATCTGTTACTATAAAATTCCATATATCTCAATCATTTTATTATTTTTAAGAAGCACAACATAAAATATGACATTTTAAATAACAGTTCCCATAGGCCTCTGCAGACCCCCCGACTCTTACCCCTTAAAATAATGAACTTTAAGTTACTTAAATCACACAGTACAAATCCTAAAGAGGAAAATAAAGAACACAAGATTGGAAAGTATTATTTTTCCATTAAAGCTTGCTGAGTAATCTGTAAAGATTTCATTGTTTCAAAAAAATTTGGTAATGGATGATAGTGATGGTAACACAACACTTGTGAATATAATTAACACCTCTGAATTGTGTACTTACAAAGTGGTCAAAATGGGAAATTTTATGTTATGTATATGTTACCACAATAAAATTTTAAAACTCAAAAAAAAAATTTTTAGTGGTATGTCTGAAAAATTACATTATTTCATAACCCCACTTACCCTGCCTCCCTGAATGATTTTGTCTTTTTAATCACATTTCCTCACTTTACTAGGAGTGTTGATAACAGAGATCACTGAGTATTTGATACAGACTGGTGATTCCCAAACTTGAGCCTGCATCAGAATTACCTGGAGGCTCATTAAAATACGTTGCTGGGCCACACAACTGGAGTTTTTCATTCAGTAGGTCTGGAGTACAGCCTAAGAATTGTCATTTCTATAAGCCCCTTGATTTTGTTCCAGGGACCTGGCATTTGAGGGTACTTAAAAATAATTCTCTAATATAAATTTTTGCCTTATGTTTTGTTCTACATTGTCAAGTAGCGTAGCAAATCTTTCCTTTCTCATTAGTTTCCCTAGTACTTGAGGAAATGTTATTCCCAACTAATGAACTTTTTACAAAAAATTTGATTATTGTTTGAAACTGTCATATTGTGTTGTTGCAGGCTGTACATGTAGGTAAAACTTGAGTTTCATGATAATTAAAACAGGTTGAGCTCACACTTAAAAGCATGATTTTAAAGGCTCTTTTATCTTTATTTTTATGTGTTTTTTTATGCAGCCCTTTTACTTTTTTTAGAGGCTTTTTTACGTTTTCTCTTTACCAATACCATATTATAAATGTAAATAACCACTGAAATATGTATTTGAGTGGTTAGATTGTATATCTGTTACTAGAATAAAAATTTTTTAAAAATAAGACTATAATACAAAAAGAGAATCCTAATGTAAACCATGGACTATGGTACAATTAAAATAATGTTCTTTTGTCGATTTTAATAACTATACCACACTAATACAGGATGTTAATAATAGGCATTTGTGGAGCCCTTTATTTTCTGCAACCCTACAACTTCTCTAACAAAAATAAAAGATAAAAACTATCATTTTACAATGGTTTGTTGTAGAATGTACAAAGGCAATTTTAAAAGGTAGTCTTTTTAAAGGTCTTGCCAAAAGACCCTTTGTCAGAGATTTTGTCTAATTGGAAAATATTAAAGAGTCAGTTTTCCAATAATATATTGATAAGGCAGGAGTTTGTTGAAAGCCTGGAAGATTATGCATGCAACTTTTGGGGAGATTAAAAGATATATATATATTTACAAAAGCCTGGAGGTAATTACCTGGCTTGCTGAAGCCCAGGTTCTGTTAAACCACACATTAAATTTGAAATTCTGCTTTCCTTTAAGGACACATCGTCCTCAGCAACCTCATGCAGCTTCATATTGGCTCCAAACTCCCCATACTACATTCTTCCTTATCCACCCAATTTCCTTTCAGAAAGCTGGTGCCCACTTGTTTTCTCATCTCTTCCTCCTTATTTAACAGTAAGGGATCGTTGGTTGATTAAGATCCTGTTGTCAGAGAATTTGAGTTAATACCTTACTTCTCCCAAACATTTTAATTGTAAATGCTTTACTTCTAATTGTTGAACAAAAGGCCTCATTTCCTGTATCAAAAGGAATTTTATTTTATACAGCTATGGGTACCTTCCTTCCCAGGAAACTATGATGACATCCACAGTATTATGTCACCATAACCACCTTCCATTATCAAAACTTTTGTACCCATTAGTCAATAATCTTCCATCTTTGTCCTTCCCACCCTGGCCCCTAGAGATCTGTCATCTGCTTTCTATTTCTATGAATTTATTTTACGTATTTTATATAATTGAAATCATACGTTATTTGTAGTTTTGTATCTGGCTTATGTTACTCAACTTGATGTCTTCAGGATTCATCCATGTAGCATTTATCAGAACTTCATTTCTTTCTTTGGCCAAATAATATTCCTTTGTTTCCATATACCACATTTTGTTTAGCCATTCAGCTGTTGATGGGCACTTGTGTCGTTCCCATCTTTTGGTAATTGTGAATGATGCTGCTATGAACATTGGTGAACAAATATCTGTTCAAGTCCTTGTTTTCATTTCTTTTGAGTATATTGAGTATATACTTAGAAGTGGTGTATCATATGATTACGTAATTCTAAGTTTAACTTTCTGAAGGACTGCTAAACTCTTTTTCACAGTATTTGTACCGATTACATACCTACCAGCTGTGCACAAGGTTCCAGTTTCTCCACATCCTCACCAACACGTGCTATTATTGCTATTTCTCATTTTTGTAGTGATAATCATCTAAGTGAGTATAAGGTGCTATCTCATGATGGTCTTGATTTGTATTTCCCTAATGGCTAATGATGTTGAGCATTTTTCATGTGCTTATTATTGGCCAATTATATATCCTCTTTGGAGAAATGTCTAATCAAGTTCTTTGCCCTTTTTTTTTTTTTTTTTTTTTTTTTTTACATGGGCAGGCACCGGGAATCGAACCCGGGTCCTCGGGCATGGCAGGCAAGCATTCTTACCTGCTGAGCCACCGTGGCCCACCCTTTGCCCATTTTTTAGTTGGGCTGTTTCTCTTTTTGTGGTTGAATTTTAGGAGGTCTTTATTTAAATTAAACCCTTAACAAATGCATGATTTACAATTATTTTACCCCATTATGTAGGTTAATTTCTTTTCTTGATAACTTCCTTTCAGGTACTTTTTTTTTTTAATTTAGATAAAGTTCAGTTTATCTATTATTTCTTTTGTTCTTCATACTTTTGGTTCCATATATATCTATCTCACCAGCATGGCAGGCAAGAATTCTGCCACTTGAGCCACCATTGTGCCTCCTGGTTCAATATATTTTTAATATGTTTGTACTTGAAGTAACTTGTTTGATTCTGGTTCATTCGTTCAATAAGTATTTTTTGTGTGTGCTAGGCACCTAAGGCAAAGTCCTTGACCTTCTGAGCTTAAAATTAGAAATCAGTCATAGCAGTAATTAAAAGATTAGAATTCCTGAGTCCCAGTTTCAAATATGAATGAAAGTAGTGCCACCACCAGTAGTAATAGCAATAGCTAACACTTATGATGTTGAGTCCTTAAAAAGTTTAGCATAGTTTGAACCCACGCAGTCTAGCTCCAAAGTCCAAGCTACCAACCACTACATTAAAGGTGTATATCCATTTCAAATGCATTGACCCTCAATTTTTAAATGTCCATATGCTTTAAATACTTTTTTTCTGTACATTTATCAAACTTTGTTTGTGTTTTAGATACCCCACAAACAAGTGTTACTCATGTAACCCAACTGGAGAGAGATACCATTCTTGTATGCTTGGACTGTAAGTTTTTTTTTTATTTGTGAACATCTTGTTTTGATAAGATTATTTTTATCTTAGTTTCTGAGTAACATTTTTTCTTCTCTAGGTTGTATTAAAATAGTAAATCTCCAAGGAAGATTAAAATCTAGTAGAAAATTATCATCAGAGCTCACCTTTGATTTCCAGATTGAATCAATAGGTAAGTCAGAGTTTTGTATAGACTGATAGATTGTGTTATGAGCAGGATAAAATAGTTTTATCTGTGGTGCCTGCCCATGCAAAAATAATAATAATAATAATTTTATCTGAAATTAGAAAACTGTGTTATTAAGAACTCATTTTAGAAAAACATAGAATATAATGAATATTAGAGTCTTTAAAATAGTTCACTAACTGTAGTATAAATAATGTTATCTTCTTTACAGATTTGTCATTTTTAAAAGAAATATTGTTTGTTATAACATAGTTAATGAATTTTCATTTCTTCTGGACTTCTGTAGACTTTCCCTTTAAGTTCTTTATAACTTAGATATACTCTATTGTGTACTCTATTGTGTTTTTACTGTTGTCTTCTGGTCAGTTTTTCCTTCTTTTTTTCACATCTTGCTTGTCAGAGAGCTTTTTCCAGAAAGGGATTTCTGACAGAATCAGTATTCTAAAATGAGTGCATTCAGGAAAAGCAAGGTGAAACTGATCATTTATGAGATAGTTCTGCGAAATTGAATGATAATTTAGTATTTAGTGATACACAGTTTTTCTGGTGTTCTTTATTAGTGAAATAAAGATACTTGGTTGTGTATGTGTGGCAAAAGGTAAGGTCAAGGACAGATACCTTATTTTTTTATTGGTTTTATTTTTCCCAACCAGGACCTACTTAGTACTGTTTGTTCTTTCCCTTCCCTTCCCCCAAAATGATGATGATGATGAGTTATTACGAAGACACATATGCTCAGGATGTTAAAATTGAATCCAGGTTTAGTAAATATAGCCAGGGTCAAAAAGCAAGATAAGCAAAGAACCGAAACTCAAAGCAGAATGCAGGCCTAAAGTCATACAGACCTGTTGGGCTCCAGGTATACCAGTAGACCAGAGCTAGGCCTCTGACTGATAAAGATTAAAAGTATTTCTCAGTAGATGGAGACCTAGAGACGGACTCTTTGCTTCATTGCTTGGGATGCCTGGTAATCAAGACTTTCCCCATGAGAGGAATAAAGCCTGAATGTTGTTTTTATTCACCCTTGAAGGAATAAATAATCCCATTGTATACAAACTGTTTCAGATATAGATCAAAAAGGAATGCTGAAAAGAATCAATGTATAAATGAAATAAACATTGATATTAAAATCAAACAAGACTAATACAGAAATCAAAATCTTCAGTAGATACACAAAAAGCATTCAGTAATATGCAAGTCATTCGGGATTTTAAAAAACTTTAAACTTCTTAGCAAATTTGAAATAGAAGGAAGTGTTCTTAATCTAACAAAACTTATTATAATCATCATGTATAATGATCAAGCTAAGACAAAAATGGCTTGCTGTCATCACATTTCAACATTGTCTTATTAGACAAGAAAAGGAAGTATGAAGATTAGAAAGAGAAGTTGGAAAGATCCTTTTCTGTTGATGGAATCTACATAGATAAGAGACTCTAATAGATTACTAGAACTGATAAGAGAATTCAGATCTGCTAGATATGAATAAACACAAATGAATAAGTTTCCTATATACCAGAAGTAATCAGTGAAAAATTTAATAGGGAAAAAAGATCCCATTCACGATGGCAACAAAATAAGATTTAGGAAATAAATCTAATCAGAACATGTTAGAGGCCATTTACACAGGGAATCCAAAATTATTATTTAAATATATAAAAGAAGATTTGAACAAAGAAAGAACTATACTATGTTTATGAGTAGAAATTATGAAAAAAGTGTCAGTTCTTCACAAATTAATCCACAAATTCTGTGCATTCTATAGTAAAAATCCCAACCCAGTGTTTTGTGCCACTTAATAAGATGATCTTGAATTTCACGTGAAAAAGCCAAAGTCTAAGAATAGTAAAATAAATGTTGAAAAATATACCTTACTCGATATTGAAATTTCCTATAAAATCAAAGTATAGTGTCTGACAGTGTGGTAGCATAGCAGCACAGGCATTAAAAAAAAGGTAGAGGAATGGAACAGGAGAGAGAGCCCAGAAGTAGAAATGCCATAAAGTCCCATGTAAATATCAGAAGGGAAATGATGGACTACTCTAAACAGATGATGCTGGTTAAAATTAGTTATTTGTGGGAAACAAGGTTAGATTTCTTCATCACTCAATCCACACAAAACTGTGGATTAAATATGTAAATATTAAAAGCAATTAAAATATTTAGAAGCTATGTATTCTTCTCCTAGGTATCTACCCCAGAGAAGATTTTGCACAAGTATACAAGATGTATAAGAATATTTATTGCCACATTGTTTGTAATAACAAAAAAACTAAAAACAAATGTTCATCATGCCAAATGTATGAAACTTGGAAACCTGATATATAAAGCTTTTACTGACATTGTAAAATTACTGTGCAGTGATAGTAAAAGTACAAATGAGAATTACAAATATTAAATTTATAATAGTGGTTATCTCTGGGAGGAAGGAAAGGCAGGAGTGGATTAGGGTGGATTATATAGGGGATGCTAGCTGTATTTTTATTTAAAACAAAAAAGCAAATATGGCATATTTTAGGATTTGATAGGTAGGTACATTTGTGTGTGTATTTATGTATATTATATTTGAAGTATCTTATTTTTTTAGGTCAGTTTAGCAAAACAAAAATTCGTATAAAAATGTTTTTTGTGAATTTTCTTTTATGAAAAATGAATAAGTTCTATATAGTATATTAAACAAACACTTTTAAAAATAAAGATGGTATATAAATATAGAATATTTGACATTAGTTAACAATTGAAATATTGCTATTAAAGAGAGAAAGAGGAATGATACGATGCTTATCAGTTGAACTTTTGTACTATTAACAGTAATTGAGCTATTCTTGCCTGCTAGTTTGCCTACAAGACAGTGTACTCGCTTTCTGGAAACATGGAATGCAAGGTAGAAGTTTTAGATCTAATGAGGTAAGTAATCTTTTAAAAATTGTATCCATTAAATAGTCACAAGACATTACCAAATTCTACTTCAATTCTCTTTAACTTTGGAAAATTCCTAACTGATACAAGTAATAATTGCTTTGCTAACTTTGTTACTATTTCCTAAATTCAGTTTAATAGTAAAGCTAAATCACACATACTCTATAGCCAACTTTCTCCACTACTCAAAGAACGTCAGTACATATTTTATGTACATCCAGTTAATGATCTTTATATTCAGAATTATAGCTTCCTAATACTGCTGAAAATTAGCCAACTGTAATTTTCTTTCAACTTTTCCAGACCATCACCTGAAACAAGAGGGCTAACTCCCTCTGTCCTGAGTCACTTTTCCTACCTTGCATTTCAGAAATAGTGACTAATGCTGCCTAAAGCAGGCTATAAGTCAAGGGTTCTGCATTTCTCTATTTCACTCCTATTTCTTTAATCCTTATTCACTTAACATTTACAAGATTCTTTGCCCCCTGTTCTCTTCCCTTTTAGTAACTTTTATCTGTAGCTCGTGAGTCCTCCCAACTTTTTAGGGATAATTTAACTTCAAGCCATGTGATATATACACCTCAATTTAACATTTATGACAGAAATTGCCAGGGTTATAAATAGGATCGAGGCATGGTACTTGCTCCTAGAAAGTCGTTAACAAAGCCATCAAAAATTCTTCCAGTAGTCCAAGCCTCTCTACCATTCACAGTAGTATAAGTTTTACTTGATCATCTTCGAGGAAAAGGAGAATTTCAGGCTTCTCAGGGAAAAAAAAAAAAAAAAGCTCATTTGTGTCCTAAAATCATTAACTCAGAGCACTTTAACAAAATAAGTAGTATAGTACTGTGCTGATGAGCATTAGTTCTAGGGTCAAGACATCCAATTCAAGTCTTAGTTCTAATACTCAGTAGCAATGTGACATTGGCATGTCACTTAACTAATTGCCTTTGTTTTTTTCATCTATGAATTGAGAGTTTAAAAAAATAGTACTTACTTCATTTCAGTGCTACATTTAAATGAAACAAAGCTTGTAATATGTTTGGCAGAAGTGTCCCTGGCTTCTGTAGTAATCAGCCAAGTTTTTAAAATGGTAGGAGACTCGTGCTGCCCTTGCTGGCCCCTCCCCACCCTCTCCCTGTCACCGTAGGGTTCCCAGTGCTGTTTTGGAGGGAGCAGAGTAACCTGTAAGTGCACACTGGGATTCCTGCATGCCCATGCCAGTCTATCAGGTAGCATCCGGAAAGACAGCTAAAGCAGTGTGACAGACAATTAAATCACAGCATTCCGGGGCCAAGGATTACCTGCTTTAGGTCATACAAAAGAGCAGTGAAATAGAGAAAATCTGTTTCATAGGGAGTAGACAGGGCATTTGAATTCTTGTAAGTGGGATTCCAAAGACTACAAGTAAGCACAAGCCCAGAATAAGACTCAAGCCCAGAAAAGACAGACAGGACCTCTATTTTGTATTCTCCTTGGTTTGATCTTAATAGGAGGCCTAAACTCTGAAGAAGATCACTGGCCAACACAGAACCAGTTTGCAAAGACTATGAAAATTTTTTTTCTTACATTGGTTTGTTTGTTTTTGTTAGCTCCTGGCACTCAAGGAAATTTCTGTCATATCAACAACTGAATACAAACCTAAGGAATAGACAACTAACAGGCTAAATTCCAGACTTAACTCTTTAAAATATTAAAATGTACAACAAAAATACAAGACAAAGAACCAGAAAATGATGGCTCGTCCACAGGAACAAGATAAAATCCAGGCATCAACAACTTGGACATGCTAGACAAAGACTTTTGAAAAATAATCCTCCATATGTTCAAGGAGATAAGAAATAAGGGAGATAAGGAAAACAGTGAATGAATAATATGAGAATCTCAATAAAGAAATGGAAATGTTCTAAAAGGAACCAAACAGAAACACTGAAATTGAAGACCACAATAACTGAAATGAAAAATTCCCTGGAGGGTTTCAGTAGTAGGTTGAAGCTAGCAGAAGAAAGAATCACTAAACTTGAAGACAAAGCAATCAGAATGATTCAGGCTAGGAAGCAGAAAGAAAAAATCATCTTAAAAAATGAACAGCCTCACAGACCTGTGGGACACCATCAGGTATACCAATATAAGCATTTTAGGTGTCTAGAAGAAAGAAAGAAAACGGCAAAGAAAATATTCAGAGAAATAATGGCAAAAAACTTCCCAAATTTAGCAAAAGACATGAATATGCACTTTTAGGAAGCCCATTGAACCCCAAATAGGATAAACTTCAAGAATACCCCACCCAGCCACGTAGTAGTCAGACTGTCCAATGCCAAGGACAAAGAAAGAGTTCTGAAAGCTTTAAGAGAAAAACAACATGTTATGTACAAAGGAGTCTCAATAAGAGTAAGTGCTGATTTCTCATCAGAAATCATGAAGGCCAGAAGGCAGTGGTATGAAATTGTTTAAGTACTAAAAGAAAACAATTGCCAAATTTTATATCTGGCAAACCTATGTTTCAATGATGAGAGAGAGATTAAGACATTCCCAGGTAAACAAAAATTGAGGGAATTTGTCACCACTAGACCTGCCCTACAAGCAGTGCTAAAGGGAGTTCTTCAGACTGAAAGGAAAAGAAATCAGACAGTTAATCAAAGCAGCATAATGAAATAAAGAGTCCTTGTAAAGGTAACCATATGAGTAATTATAAATATAAAGTGCTATTGTATTGTATTTTGTGGTATGTAACACCACTTTTTACTTCTTATAGATTCTAAAATAATAATGCATAAAAGTAATGATAAATCTATGATCTTGAACATATAATATATAAAAATGTAATCTGTAGCAAGTACAGCAGAAACATGGGTATACCAAGGGGTATAGGAACAGTGTATGCTATGCTATTGAATTTAACTTGGTATCAAATCAAACATGAATATTACAGATTTAGGATGTTATAAATTTAAGATGCAAATAACTAAAATCATAAATGAAAGGGGGTACATTATTACCAATAGCCAGTAATATAAGAAGATAAACAGTGTAGAATTGTTTGCAAACAAATTAGATAATCTAGGTGAAATGGACAAATTCCTAAAAACCATAAGCTTCCTACACTAACTCAAGAAGAAATAAATCTGAACAAACTGATAACAAGTAAAAAGGTTGAATCAAAATCAAAAGCCTTCCAACAAAAAAAGCCTCAGACCACATGACTTCACTGATGAATTTTACTAAGCATTCCAAGAAGAATTAACACCATTCCTGCCCAAAGCTCTTCCAAAAATTGAGAAGAAGATGCACTTTCTATGAGGCCAACATCATACTACTACAAAAGCCACATGAAGATTCCACAAGAGAAGAAAATTGCAGACCAATATCCCTTATGAATGATGAATAGAGATGGAGAAATCCTTAACAATATGAGCAAACTGAATCCAACATCACATTAAAAAATTGTATACCGTGATCAAGAAGGATTTATCCCAGGAATACAAGTGGTGGTTCAACATAACAAAATTAATGTAATATACCACATTAATAGAACGAAGGGAAAAAAACATAATTATTTTAGTTGATGCTGAAAAAGCATTTGACAAAATCCAGCACCCTTTCTTGATAAAAACTCTTAGAAAATTAGAAATAGAAGGAAACTTCCTCAACATGATGAAGGGCATCTGTGAAAATCTTAAAGTTAGCATCATAGTCAGTGGTGAAAGACTAAAAGTTTTCCCCGTAAAATCAGGAAAAAGACAAGGATGCTTGTCATTGTTATTCAGTGGTGTTTTAGCCAGACCAGTTAACAAGAAAGAGAAATAAAAGGCATCCAGATTTAAAAGGAAGAAGTAAACCTTTGTCTTTCAGATGTCATGATCCTTTATATATAGAAAATCCTAATATCAATCCTACAAAATCTTCTAGGGCTAAGAAACAAATTTAGCAAAGTGCCTAGTACAGTACCAACACGCAAAAATCAGTTGCGTTTCTATATGCTAGTAATGAACAATCCAAAGACAAAATTGAGGGGAAAAAATTCCATTTACAGTAACAACTGAAAGAATTAAATATCTAGGAATAAGTCTAGCCAAGAGTATAAAGGACTTACACAGGATAAATTATAAAACATTGCTAAATGAAACCAAAGACATAGGTCAAAAATAGGACATTCCATTTTCATGGATTGGAAGGCTAAGTATTGTTAAGGAGTCATTTCTGCCTAAAGTGGTTTACATAATCAACTGTATTCCAGTCAGAATTCCAACAGCCTTCTTTGTAGAAATTGAAAAACCAGTCATCAAATTTATATGAAATAATAAGGGGTCCAAAATAGTCAGAACCATCTTGAAAAAGAAGAGCAAAGTTGGAGGACTCACACTTCCCAATTTTAAAACTTATTAACAAAGCCACAGTAATCAAAACAGCATGGTAAGGACACAGGGTTGGATGTATAGATCAGTGGAATCAAATTGAAAGTTCACAAATAAATGCTTATTTCTATGGCCAATTGACTTTTGACAAGGATGCCGCGTCCACTCAATGGGGAAAGGAAAATCTCTTCAAGAAGTAGTACAGGGGAGGGCAAGGGTAGTTCATTGGTAGAATTCTTGCCTGCCATGTGGGAGATCCGGCTTCGATTCCTGGCCCATGCACTTCCCAAACAAACAAGCAAACAAACAAACAAAAGCCAGAAAAAGCATTCAACAAATGGTGCTGCAATAAGGGGATACTCATGGAAAAAGAATGAAATGTGACCCTGACATACAGCATACAAAAAAAAAAGGAATGAAAAGGAAATATCCAGGGAAACTGGATATTTATATGCAAAAGAGTGAAGATAGACTCCTATCTAATTATACAAAAATTAACTCAAAATGGATCAAATCCCTGAATATAAGAATCAAAACTATAAAAATATATAGGGAAGCATCTTCAGTATCGTATGTTAGGCAGTGGTTTCTTAGGCTTTTTACCAGAAGCGTAAGAAATAAAATTTTAAAATAGATAAATAGAACCTCATCAAAATTAAAAATATTTGTGCCTCTAATGTAAAAGTGAAGAAACAACCACAGAATGGAGGAAGTATTTGAAAGCACCTATCCAATAAGGTTTTGATACTCAGAATATAAAGAAATCACACAACTCAACAACAGAAAGACAACCCAGTTTTAAAAATAGAGAAAAGACACAAATAGTTATTTCTCCAAAGAACATATAAAATGATCAAAAAGCCCATGAAAAGATGCTCAACATAATAAGGTATATACAAATCAAAACCACAAAATACTGTTTCAGCCCTCTAGAATGGCTACTATTTAACAAAATAAATAAATAAACGAGTGTTGGCAAGCATGTGAAGAAACAGAAACACTTCCGTGTTGATTTTGGTGAAAGTAAAATGGTTCAGCTGCTGTAGAAAACATTTTGGTGGTTCCTCGGAAAGTTAAGTACAGAGCTACCATGTGATCCAGCTGACCCACCTCTAGGTATATACATAGAAGAGAAAGCAGGAACTGGAACAGACGGTGCACACCAATGTTCATAGCAGCATCACTCACAATCGCCAAAACTTGGAAGCAATTGTTAACCAATGACTGGATAAACGAAATATGGTTTATAAATGCAGTGGAACATTATTCACCTTTAAAAAGGGATGCAGTTCTAATACATGTGACAGCATGGATGCACCTTGAAGACATCTTTAGCTAGACACTAATCACAATGTTATATGACCCCACTGATTTTGAAATAATTAGAATCAGCAAATTCAGAGTCAGGAAGTAGAGTAGAGGTTAACAGTTCCAGCATGGGATAAGAAATAGGGTGTTAATGCTTAATTGGTACAGAGTGTCTGTTTGGGTGAAAAGATGAACAGATGGTGGCAGTAGGAGCCCAGCATTGTGAATGTGACTGATACTGCTAACTTGTCGATTTAAATATGGTTGAAAGGGAACATTTTAGCTTGTAATCTATGTTACTGGAGAAAAAATTTTAAAACCCAACTATCCAATACAAACAATGAACCCAAATTAAATTAAGGACAATAGTTAGTCCTTAATTTTTAATAATATTGTTTCATCACCGTTGTTTCATCACTGTGTCAAAAGTATGACACTAATGCACAGTGTTGGCAATAGGGGAAACTGCATGTGCCTAATAGGGGTATAGAGAAACCCTGTTTTTTTTTCATCATTTTTCTGTAAACTTATAACTTCTCTAATTAAAAAAAATATATTTAAGAGAACTCTGTTTTTTCAGCATACCAAGTTTGGGGGAGAAGTTACTGCCATTATAATAGAGAATGTTTTGAATTCATTAAGCTGTGGAGAGTGGTTTTCTCTTTCTCCTGTAGGCCTTTTCTTACCTCCCCAACAGGTAATTGGTCACACTGAGTACTTTTAGAAGAATATATGCCATTACAAAATATTTTATTATTTCAAGAGAATGGGGAAGAAATTGGAGAAACAATTTTTATCTCTTGAGCACTTCCTTACTTAGACATTGTACCCACTTAATACTTATAAGACATTGTACCCACAGTAATAGTTATATGGTTTTGCTACCTACAAGATGAGAGAGAAAAAATATATATATAAAATAAATGTTAAATATATAAAATATATACAAGTATATTGTAGTATATATTTTCTCTCTCATCTTGCAGGTAGCAAAACCATTTCCAAGAGATTATTTATCTTGCCCAGTGTCACAGCTAATAAATGGTTAAACTGGGATTCAAACTCAAGTCATGTCTGACTTTTAAACACTTCCTGTTATACCAAACTACAGCCTTCAAAGAATAATATTTAGATAGAAGTGGCTTGCTGCTTTCAGTAGCTTACTGTTAGCATTAACATAATATTACCATAAATAATTAAAGATTTCTAATGAATAAAATGGACTGGTTACTTTGCTTTTAGTGTTTTTGCTTTGAGGTGTACAATTTAACAAGTAAAATGGTTTTCGTTTACCCATATTTTGTGATTAATTCAAAATTAGCCTCCCATACTAACAAATTAATACACCTTATGTGCCGAGTTAATAAATTTACAGTCTGCAGGGAAATATTTCCATCTTAGGAGCTGTGTTTCTTTTCTGTAGTGTTATAAATGAAATGCCCATATAAAATTTTGTATCTTTAATTTCAGAAATTGAAACTATATTTTAATTAACAGGTAACACAGGAAATTTCAGATAGCACAAGAATTTTCAGGCTTCTTGGATCTGACAGGTATGAAATGGGGTTATGTTAAATATTTAATTCTAAAGGTGTTTTATAAATTCAGCATGGAACTGGTTTCTTTTTAAAGAGAATTGAAATTTCTACAATAAATGTGTTCCACATTGTATTTTTCACACTATAAAATTGTACAAGTCAGAAAGAAAACCCTTGAAAATGAACCTATCTTCCATGTACTGGAATTTATAGATCTCTCTGTGCTAGTTTTGCATTAAACATACTGTCTAAAATCTAAGTTATAGCACAAAAAAGAGCAAGTGCCATGTATAAAAAAAGAGCACTTTTTGTTTTTAGTACCAAATAGGATTTGAGTTCTATTCTGCTTTAGTTTCTTATTCTTGAACTGCAGATTTTTTAACATTTATAAGAAGTTCCTCCACATTTTTCCTAATACAGGTTTTTAGTCCCTCTGAGTCTTACAAGTACACTGGATTTAGAGGTGGGAGGTGGCGGGCAGTAAAATTACTTCCCAGAGTTGAAGCTGGCCTTTTAATTAGAGTGATTTGCAAATGATTTCTGCAAATGAGCAGCATTTATAGAGGCAAGTAATGGAGAAGCATTGGAAAGTTTTTTCCTGCTTGTATTAGTTTTCAAGAATAATTGTGTTTGTTACATGTTTTTTTGTTTGTTTATTATTTTTAGGGTCGTGGTTTTGGAAAGTAGGCCAACTGATAACCCCACAGCAAATAGCAATTTATACATCCTGGCGGGTCATGAAAACAGTTACTGAGAAATGTTGTGCTTTGACAGTTAACTATAGAAAGAACACTACTGCTGCAACATTAATGGATGCTTGAAGCTGTACAAAAGCTACAGTAACCTGGCTTCAGTTACTTTGTAATTTATTGTGGCATGAGACAAAGATGGGAAAATTTTTTGTTTTAAGTGGTATGGATATATTTAGCATATTGAACCACACAAGTGCTTAATTCATTGTTATGTAATCTTTGTACATATAGGCAGTATTTTTCTGTGAAACTTCATATTGCTGAAGACAAACGAGCTTATGTAGATAATATACTTTTATGAGATGTATAAGTGTCTTATGTGTACAGATGTAAATGTTGATGAAAATTGCAATTGGGATTAATATTTTAAGAATTCTTTAGTATATTATTGGGTGTGGTTATATTACAAAATGGGATGCTGACAATGGAAACAGTACATTTAACACTATTGTATTTTTATTATATGTAATTTAGTAATATGAATATAAATCTTATAACTTTTAAAACTGTAATGGAGGCTGTAATCATTTTATAATCTTGTTTTTAATTTTAATGCAAGTACACTGGTGTTTATATTTGCACAAAGTATTGATATGTGATGTATTAAGTCACAAAAGTAAGCTGTGACATTGTCAATATGCAGTTGACTCCACAACATCTTTTTTAAATGTATTTGGATTTGTTTTCTTTGTGAAACAAACCAATCAACCACCTGTTGTAGTAACTGGTCTTTTTATATTTAAACACAATCTTGTAACATTGCTTGTTCCTGCTAAAAACAATAACTTTGAGCGAAATTTTGGATCACAAACTAGCGGTACCGTGAGGTTAACACTGCAATTGTTGTCTGATTTACAATAGGCACAAAGAATAAATCAGCATTATTAAAGTGTCCACACTAAACATTTCATAAAATCACATTGAGGAACTATGACATTCCATAGAGTGAAGTGATTCAAATTTTTAGTGGAATTTTTACTTTTGTTGGCCTTATTGTCTGATCATTTTCATATTTCTTTTTATTTAGAATATTAACACATGGCCAAAATAATTTAGTTACTACCTCATGCAAACAATGTAATGGTTACTATGCGTCACAAGAACTTAGTTTTGGTTAAAATCATTTTTGATTGCTATTTTCCAACGGAATATGTATATACCATGTTTAAGCAAAATGTACACTTTGGGCTCTTTTTTGGTATGTATTCTTTATATGTTAATGTGAGTATATACACTAAGAACAAACTAAATTGTGATTTATGGTCTTCATTTATTTTAATTGATAATGCTTTTAAATATGTTCCTGATTGTACATAGTGTAAAATAAACATGTTTTTTTAACATGCTGTTGTATAATAGCTTGTTATCTTGCTTAATCTGTATATAATAAGATTAAAATGTTTTTAAGGGAAAAAGCATTTTTTTTTATTCTGCATTCAAATCCTTAAATATCCTACTGTGGTCCCTCAAATATCAGTAGTTTGAATTATTTGTTTGCTCTTAGTGAGAAGCTATAAAATTTTTTAACCATCTGAATAATCTACCCAGATGACAAAGATTGTCTTCTCAGACCAATACATTTATTGATATGTATGTTGACCATCTCCTTCCTTACTGTTTTAGACAGTGCCTCCTCACTTTTAAAAATACTTTTTTTTAAAAAAAAAAAAAAGTATTTTTATTTGATCTGCGATCTCAATTTCATGAATCAGTAATATTCCCATAAGTGAGAATCTTCTGTAGAACCTTCAGCTTCCTGCTCAAGAAACTCAAATGTTCATAGATTTTTTGGTTAGAGCAGGGGTGGGCAAACTACAGTCTTTAGCCCAATTCAGCCCATGGCCTGTTTGTAAATTAAGTTTCATTGGACCATAGCAGCATGTATTAACATATTTCTTTGGCTGTTTTTGCACTGCAATGACAGAATTGAATGGTTGCAAAACAAAAAATGTATGGCCCACAAAACCTAAAATATTTACTGTCTGACCCTTTACAGAAAAAGTTTGCCAGTCTCCAGTGTTAGAGAGTATATTTGGGAACTGCAGTTCCGGAGGTAAGAGGAAAAGACTAAGTGGGAAGAATTGGATTGGGGGTTTAAAAGCTCCATTTGCTTATGCCACTACTTGTTACTGTGAACTTGGACAATTTGCTTTACTCTAGACCAGTTTCCATTTCTAAAAATGTGACTTCTAAAGAGTACAGAAGCAAATAAATATAGCAGTTGTATACATTATCACTTTTCCCAAACAAATGCATTGTGACTAATTTTATCATTTAAAATTGAATAACTATGTTTTAAAACACATCTTAGGCAACTTAATATCATCACCAAGCAGACTCATGGAAAAGATTTTTAGAAAACCAAGTTGCTGTTATTAGCATTTATTGGCAAGGTTGTTATTCCTTTTCTGAGTACTGTTTTTTCCGGTTTTCAAGCCCTATAAGTTATATAAAATGTAAAATTTCAAAAATGTTTATCCATTACATTTAACTAACTCTCAAGCACTTAGAAATATTTCCAGAAAATGTGCAGTTGGTTGTGCAGACCCCTGTAATCTTTGGAATAATCTTTGGAAGTGAGGCCCAGTAACCTATGTTACAAAAATATACAAGTGATTCTGATACACAACCCTGCATAAAAACCGCTGGTAGGCATTGGATGTAAATCAGTGTTTCAGAATGTGGTCCAAGAATCACATGCCTCAGAAAGAATCATTTTCGGTAAATAAAAATGCTTAAATTTTAAGAGCGCCACACAAGAACTTTTGATTATGGACCTTTGTGCATTCTAAAGCAAGACAGCAACTCAAATGTTGAAACAATATTTCATCTTCATTGCAGTTCAAGCTATCTTATTAACTAGGTGCTTAGACATTGGTGTTGAGGAAAATGAGATCCATTGTTTATGGACCTATTGTCATCATCCATCGTGCAAGTGTGTCACTGATTGCAGTAAAGACCAGGAAAATAAAGAATAGATGGATCAGTGTTTTCACCAGTACTGAAAGAAATGAAAGTGTATGCTGTACAAAATAACGAGTAACAACAATGGGTAAGAATAGTCTTGAAGTTATATAATGTGTCTAATTCACATATTTGTGTCCAGTTGCTATTCTACATGCTTTTTGTGGTTTCTCCCACTTAATCCTCAAAACAAGCCAGCGAGATTGGTATTGTTAACTTCATTTTACAGGTGAAGAAACTAAGGCACAGAAAGATTAATTTGCCCAGGACTATAGCTATTAAATGTTAAAGCCAGGATTTCAACCTAGGCAGTTGGTTCAAAATGTTTACTCTTGGGCGGTGCGATGGTGGCTCAGTGGCAGAATCCTTGCTTCCCATGCCCGAGACCCGAGTGGATTACAAGTGAAAAATGTTTACTCTTAACCACCATGCTATTAAACGGAGTTCAGGCAACATATTCACTGCTCTCTAAAATACATTCCAGTGGTTTTTCCCTCTGAAATTTGATTTTGATTTCTCTAAGAACTTGACTTCAAATTCTGATTTTCTCTATATAAAGTTTGCTTTACCACAAACTTGTTGGACGTAAGGCAGGACCAGAGCAATGACCGATGATACAGGATTTTAATAGCTGAAGGTATCTACCCAGACAGGGAAATGGACTCATTGATATTCAGTATTTACGTGTGTTCAATTTTAGTGTTCTGGACGCCTTCTGAAGGGACAGGACTTGGTGTGATGACAGCGTCAAGGGAAAAGGTAACTAAAATACTTCCTGAGCGCCTTCGTCACGGCATCTTAAAGGATTCTCGCGTGCATCCCTAGTTTGACACTTTGGGCTGGGTCCAAGGGTTACCGACCCTGATGAACCCCTGCGGGGCGGCGCCGGAAACCGCCCCGCGCCGCGCCGCCTGGGCGTCCTGGTTGCCCGGGAAACGCCGCTGCGGTTCCGCCGGGAGCCGCTGAGCCCGCACACCTGCGCAGCACGACCGCGCCCCAGGCGCTCGGCGCCGCGTGCCCCCTCGCGCGCGTCTGCGTGTTGAGTGCGGGTTCGGGCGGCGGGTGCCGGCCTTCGACCGCGTGGGGTGGTGTGTGGTGGAGAGAGAAGGGCGCCGTAGTGGCAGGCCCCGAGGGAGGGAGCGAAGACGCGTTTCCTGAGAGAAGCACGGGGCCGCCTTCTGCGGTGGCCTGTGGAAGGGAGGGTAAGCGAGGGGCCGGAGGCGGCACCTGGCTGCTGCGGCCGCGCGACCCCCGGGTGCGGGTCCTTGGGGCGGGAGGGAGGGGCGGCCCTGGAGAGGGTCGCGGGGGCTCGTCGCGGCGGAGGGGAGTCGATGGCATCTTCCGTGGGGCGCACGCGCGCGGCCGGAGGCTCGGTGTGGCCGAGGCCAGGGCAGGGGCCTGAAGGCTGAATTTAGGCCAGGCTTGTGCATTTGAGGGTACAAGACTTGTACGTTTGAGGGTGCTGCTGTGAAACGAATTCCTTTCTTGGATTCTATGTATTAAATGCTCTTCTGATTTCCGTGGATGCTTTTAATGAAGTCGATTGTGCCGTCACCAGCCCAAGTTTATAAACAGGTGTGAAATGCAGTAATTGGGGGTTATGTTTACGACATGTGCAGAATGATTTCAGAGCCCATTTTTCTGCTCAGCACTTTGTGACTTGTGCTTGGAGAATCTCTAATTGCTGTGGCTTGGTCTTGAAAAACTCTCCTTTCCAACCTCATTCCTAACTCCAGTGTTTACGTGAATATCCCGGGAACTTTTAAACTAGGAAATTATAACATGTTGAATTTTGAATTTTTTATTTTGCTTTTTTTCTACCCACCATTTCCTCCTTCTCCCTTTCTTGACTTTGTTTTCCTTTTTGCAGTGTATTTCTTAGGCTTGCTTGAGCTCTCCAGACCTGATTTGTTATATAATCATAGAAAATAATCAGCTTCCA
This sequence comes from Tamandua tetradactyla, assembly GCF_023851605.1. NCBI lineage: Eukaryota > Metazoa > Chordata > Mammalia > Pilosa > Myrmecophagidae > Tamandua > Tamandua tetradactyla. The sequence continues at coordinate 10,519,051 of NC_135343.1, read as the reverse complement.
AATGTTTTCTCTGTTTCAGTGCACATTATTTTGCAAATTCTTAAAAGAAGGAAATTAAATAGAAAAATTTCAAGGAATGTAATGATCCGTTCAAGTATTTACCTCTGTCTCCGCCTGTGTTCACTAGTAGGTCTGTGTCTCTATGCCAGTCGTTGCCTTTGTACACAGGATTTTATAAAACTTGAGAGGCAAGTAATTGTGAATACTGAACTCAGGAGACAAGCAAGTACTATATTAACAATAAAAATGAACTTCTTGGGCGGTGCGACGGTGGCTCAGTGGCAGAGTTCTCACCTGCCAAGGTGGAGACCCAGGTTCAATTCCCCGTGCCTGCCCACACACACACAAAAAAGAGGAATTTTCTGCCTTTACTTAAAAATAAAAATCACTTTAAGTGTTTAGTGGGAAAGATAGCATATAGCATTAAAAGAGGACTTCAAAAAGGTTGAGTGCCTCCTATGAGTCAGCCAATGGGTTAATCAAGAGTGTGATAAATGATGTTTAAAAAGAGTGTAGAAAGGTTATTTTCATCAAAACCTGTGTCCAGAGAAAGAGCCTGACTTTGGGGATTGGAATAAGATATTTGAGTTGAACTAAAGGAAAAACGAGTTCAGGGTCAAACATTCCAGGCACTGGTATGAGCAGAGAATTAGAGACCTGAAAGTGTTTGTAGAAGAATCTGAGGTAGCAGTACTGGAAAGGTAAACTGAGGCCAAGGTGGAAAGGGCTATAAATATACTACAGTTTGAACTTTATTCTATGGTTTTAGGAGCTATAAAACATTTTTAAGGAAGGACAATAACTAATCTGTTAGAGAAAGATGTTTTTAGTATCATGGGGGTAGATGTGAAGAAAATAAGTGAGATAAGGCATTTAATCCTACCATAAATATCTGGATTTTTAAAAATAGCTTTATTTTTGACATAGTAATTTCAAACTTGCAAGAATAGTACAGAGATATATCTAAATAAATGTTTTACATGTTACTCCATTTGTTTCTTCTCAAGATATACATAATACACATAGCTTTCTGTACCTTCTGAGAGTAAATACCCTAAGTAATTCAGTGTTTGTTCATAAGAACAAGGATATTTCCTATATAACCACATTACAAATGACCAAAATCAGAAAATGTATTATCTAATCTCCCATCAGTATTTACATTATGTTGATTATTCCAGTATTATTCTTTATAGTTATTTTCCCCCTTCCAGATCCAATTCAGGATCACATATTGCATTTAGTTTTCACGTCTCTTTAGTCTCACTAAACCTGAAGCAGTACAACTTTGTCTTTCATGACCTTGATGTTTGTTCTAGTTCACTAGCTGCAGGAATGCAATATACCAGAAACAAAATGGCTTTTAAAAAGGGGAGTTTAGTAAGGTACTAGTTTACAGTTCTAAGACTGAGAAAGTGTCCCAATTAAAACAAATCTATAGAAATGTCAATCAAAGGCATCCAGGGAAAGATACCTTGGTTCAGGAAGGCCAATGAAGTTCAGGGTTTCTCTCTCAAGTGAGAAGGCACATGGTGAACACAGGGTTTCTCTTTCATCTGGAAGGGCACATGGAGAACAACACATCATCTGCTAGCTTTCTCTCCTGGCTTCCTGTTTCATGAGGCTCCCGGGGAGGCGTTTTCCTTCTTCATCTCGAAAGGCCCCTGGCTAGTGGACTCTTTGCTTCATGGTGCTGCAGCATTCTCTGCTCTCTCCTAATCTCTCACTTTCTCCAAAATGTTTCCTCTCTTATAGGATTCCAGTAAACTAATCAAGACCCACCCAAATGGGTGGAGACACATCTCTACCTAATCCAGTTTAACAACCATTCTTGATTGAGTCATATATCCAGGAAGATGATCCAATTACAGTTTCAAACATACAGTACTAGATAGGGATTAGAAGAAATGGCTGCCTTTACAAAATGGGATTAGGATTAAAATGTGGCTTTTCTAGGGTACATACATCATTTCAAACCAGCACAATGTTATTTTATGAGTACAGGCCAGTTATTTTGTAGAAAGCACCTCAATTTGGCTATGTCTGCTGTTTCCTCATGATTAGATTCAGGTTTGCATTTTTGGCAAGAATCCAACAGTTTTGGACAACAGTGATGTTTTATGTTCCCAGTAGTTTATTTGCCTTTTCTAGAAATTTCATATAAGTGGAATCATAAAATATGCAGTTTTTTGTTTCTGACTTCCTTCACTTATCATTAGTTTATATTATGTTCACCCACATTATACTGTATATCATTCATTTTAGTACCTCAATTTCAGTACCTCATTCATTTTATTCCTGAATAAATATTGCAGTGACATTCCATATTTTGTTTTATCCATTTAGCAGATGGATGTTTGGATTATTTTCTGTTTGAGGCTGTTATGTATAATGCTACTAAGAGTACTTGCTAAATATCTTTGTCTAGATGTATTTTTTAAATTTCTCCTTAATAGATACCAAGCTGTTTTCCAAAGTGACTATGCCATTTTATATTTCCACCAGAGTTCCAGTTTCTACACATCCTTTTCAACACTTGTTATTGTCAGTCTTTTAGATTCTAGCCATTCTAGTGGGTTCTTAGTGTAGTTTTAATTTTAATCAGCATTTCCGTGATGTCGAGTCGCATTTATACATGTGGGTATTAGACATTTCTGTGTTTCTTTTGGCGAAATGTGTACTCATATCTTTTGCTCACTTTTTAATTAGGTTGTCTCCCTATTATTGAATTGTAGGAGTGCTTTATGTACTCTGTTTACAAATCCTTTATCACATGTATGATTTGCTGTATTTTTCCTCAGTCTGTGGCTTGTCTTTTCACTTCCTTAATGGAACAATTTTTTTTAGAAGAGCAAAATACTAACTATGATAAATACCAGTTTGTCATTTTTTCCTTTTATGGGTCATTCATTTGGAATCATATCTAAGAATTCTTCACTTGCCTGAAGATCCTAAAGATTTTCTCCTGTGTTTTCTCTTACATTTAGATCAGTAATCCATTTTGAGGTTAGTTTTCTTTGTGGCAGTCTAAGTTTGGTTGTACTTTTGGTTTTTGGTTTTTTCTTTATGGATATCCAATTTTCCAACCATCAGTTGAAGAAAAGACTATTCTTCCTCATTGAATTGCCTTGGAAACTTTGTCAAACATCAGTACACTAAAAATAAAAGGCTTCATTTCTTGACTCTATTCTATTACATTGATAAACGTCTGTTGTTATGCCAGTACCATTCTCTTGATTTAATGTAACTTATAGTAAAATTTGAAATTAGATAGACTCAGTCCTCCAACTTTGTCCTTTTTCAAAGTTATCTGGACTCTTCTAAGGCCTTCACATTTCTCTATACATTTTCAGTTCAACTTGTCAATTTCTACAAAAAAAAAAAACGATTGATATTTTTAAGGACTGAATTGAAACCAAACATGAGCTTGTGGAGAATTAACATCTTATTGAATTTTCCAGTCTATGAATATGACATAGACTTTTGTCTCTTCTTTAATTTCTCTCCAGTGTTCTGTAATTTTTGTTGTGCAGGTCTTGTACTTCACTTGTTAAATTTATTCTGAAGTACTTTATTCTTTTTTGTGTATTGTGAATGGACTTGTTTCATTATTTTCATTTTCAAATTATTTGTTACCCATATATTAAAATTTATTACTGTATATTGATCTTGTATCCTACCATGTTGCAAATTTATTTATTAGTTCTAATAGAATTTTTTGTTTTTGTTTTTGTTTTTTTGGTAGGTTCATTATGATTTTCTAGATACAGTGTCAAACCATCTCCAAATAATGGCAGTTCTACTTTTCATTTACAATCTATATGCCTTTATTTTTCTTTCCTTATTGCACTGACTAGATCTTCCAGTACAGTGTTAAATAAAAGTAGTAAAGATGAACTTCTTTTTCCTAATCTTAGGGAAAAATCTTTCATTCTTTTACCATTAAACATGATATCAGGTTTAATGTAGGTTTTTCATAAATACCTTTGACTAGATTGAAGAAGTTCCCTTCTATTCCTAGTTTGTTGAAGTTTTTTTTTTTTTAATTTAATTTAATTTTTTTTTTACATGGGCAGGCACCGGGAACTGAACCTGGGTCCTCTGGAATGGCAGGCAAGCATTCTGCCACTGAGCCACCGTGGCCCGCCCTGTTGAGGTTTTTATGAATCTTTTATGACTGGGTATTAGATTTTGTCAAATAGACATTCTGCATCAGTTGAGATGATCATGCTTTTTGGTCTTTTATATATGGTATTTTACGTTATTGATTTTCAGATATAAAACAGCCTTGCATCCCTGAAATAAATCCTACATGGTCATGGAGTATAATCCTTTATATATGTTTCTGGGTTTAGTTTGCTGATTATTTGAGAGGTTTTTGTATCTGTGTTCATGAAAATAATTATCAGTAGTTTTCTTGTGATTTCTTGTCTGACTTCAGTTTCAGGGTAATAGTTCTGGCTTCATAAAATGAGTTGGGAAGTGTTCCTTCCTCGTCTTCTCTTTTCTGAAAGAGTTTGTGTTATTGGAATTGTTTCTTCGTTAAATATTTGATAGAATTTACCAGTGTAGCTATTGAAGCTTGGCTTTTCTTTGTGGATAGATTTTTTCATTTCTATTTCAGTTTCTTAACTTTTCCTGGGTGTAATCAGATTTTCTATTTCTTCTTGGGTTAGTTTAGGAATTTTGTATCTTCGTAGGCATTTATCCAACCAAGTTGTCTAATTCAGTATAGGATGGAAGTGAGGTCCTCTTTTGTTTCTGATTTTGGTAATTTTTGTCTCCTCTCTTTTTTCCTTTGTCAGTCTAGCTAAAGGTTCATCTCTTTTGTTGCTCTTCTTGGAGGATTAATTTTTTTAAGAAACTAAGTTTCCTTTTTTTGTTTTTCCTGTTATTTTTCTAGTGAGAAGTCAGTCATTAAGCATATTGTTGTTTCCTCAGATGTGATTCATTTCTCTCTTGCTGCTTTCTTTTCAGTAATTTGATTATGATATATCTAGGTATGCATCTCTTTGTATTCATCCTACTTGAGCTTTGTTGAGCTTTATGGATCTGTAGATTAACGTGGGTTTTTTTAATCAAATTTGGAAAGTTTTTGACTATTATTTCTTGAAATATTTTTTCTACTCCTTTCATTCACCCCTCTTTTGGGGGAAACTCATTACACATGTGCTGATACTATATTTTGTCCCTAGGTCTCTCAGGCTCATGCATTTAACAATTTTTTTCCTCTCTGACTTTCACATTGGTTAGATCTATCTTCAAATTCACTGACTCTTTCTTCGGATAACTCAAATCAGCTGTCAAGCCCATCTAGTTAAGTTTTCATTTTAACATTGTATTTTTGACTCTAACATTTCCATTTGGTTCTTTACTTATAATTTCTATTTTCCTATTGAAATCTGTTATTTATTGAGTCATTGTCACCATATTTCCTTTGATTCTTTATAGTTGCTTTACTTATTTGAATATATTTAAAATAGCTGTTTTGACATCCTTGTCACCTAAATCCAACATCTATGTCTACTCAGAGTACATTTCTGTTGACTTTTCTTTTTTTTCTGATTATGGGTCACATATTCCTTTTTCATAGCTTGTTTCATAATTTTTGTTCTTATTGAAAACTGGATATTTGGCCACCAAATTGTACACTTAAAATCATTAAAATGACAACTTACATGTTATATATGTGTTACCAAAACAACAAAAGCATAAAATAAAATGGACGTTTTAAATAATATATCATAGCAACCCTGGATTCTGGTTTTCCCCCTGAGGGTTTTATATGTGAGTTATTTTTGTTTTTGTTTTTACAACTTTCCTATGTCCAGAATCTTCTCCCCACAGATATGTGGCTGCTGATATATCTATTCAGTTTCTTATTCTTATCTTTAGCCTCACTTTCTAGATGTCCCCACTGTGTCTGTATGCACAAATGATTGGGGCAGCAGTTGGACTCAAAGCACCCAAGCCTGTAAGTCTTCCACCCTCTACCAGTGGATCACGTGTGGGTTAAGGAGCTATTCAAAATTCAGTCAGTTATTAAATCTGCCTTGACTTTAACTTTTCTGTGGGTATTTGGGGTCCATCTGTGCATGCCTGTAGTTTCCCAGTTAACCAGAGTTGAGTGTGAAGAGCTAATCTAGCCCTTCTACAATGTTCATTTTCAGGCTCTTCCTATAAATTTCTGGTTGATCGACTACCGATCCCATCTGGGACATTATCTTTGGGCTACCAAAGCAATAGTTTTTCCCCCATTTATTTCTTACCAAGTTTGTGTTTGTACTGACAATGTTGTCTCAAGTTTTCAGCCTCTGAGCTATATCAAGACCACCACCTCTATGTGTAAGGCTGCTGGTTTTCATGGACAGTCCACACTGATAATACTGCTGCACCTCCTGAGGGGACTACCGGGGGGGTACTGGAGGCTTAGGAGAAGTCCCAGGCATGAAAGACTCAGACCCCACTGTTTTGTTTTGTTTTGTTTTTGGCATGGCCAGGCTCCAGGAATAGAGCCGCGTCTCCTGCATGGCAGGCGAGAATTCTGCCACTGAGCCACTCACCACCCTCAGACTCCACTGTTTTAAGTGAAGTTCTAGCAGCCTTTTCAAATTTGTTTTTTGCGTTTGGTTGATTTCCAGAGCCCCAAAATAGTTGGTTTGGGCAGGTTTTCCCAGTTTTTCACTTGTAATTGTAGGAATATGATTCACCTGCGTCTTCACCTTACCATAGTACCAAAAACCCGGATGCCTTTTTGTTGTACTTTTTTTTTTCCATAATATTCTTTATTTCTTACATAGAAATGAGTCTTAATTCTCAATGTCTAGTGGGTCAGACTTGGTAAACTATTTTTCTAAGAAATTATCCATTTCATCTGGGTTTTCATAGATGCCAGCAAAATTTATTTTTGCTGTTTTCAAGATTATTCTCTCTTATTTTCTGTTCTGTGTATTTTTTTCTATATTTTACCTTAAGCTAGTTAATGATTTGCTATTTTAAATGCTTCAAGGAACCAGGACTTTTATTTCCTTATTAGATCTATTTTTATGTTCTCTACTCTAGTTTCAGACTTAGTTTTATTATTAACTTATGTTTTCTGTTAGTTTTTTTTGTGTGTGTGTGTGTGTATGCTGTATGGTAGGGTCACATTTCATTTTTTTGTCCATGGGGATACCCTGTTGTTACAGCACCATTTGTTGAATTTTTGTTTGTTTTTGTTGGTTTCTTTTGTTTGTTTTGGGAAGTGGATGGGCCAGGAATCTCTGTTAATTTATTTTGTTGTTCTTTTCCTAGCCTTTTGAATTAAGAATTTACTTCATTTATTTCTATTTTTTTATTGATTTGTTTAAATCTCTTAATTTGTCCCTCTTCACTGCTTTCTATCTGTTTCTTAATCTAAGGATTATTGGCATTTTAGGTCAAATGCTCCTTTATTATGGGGCTTCTATTCTATGCATTTTAAGATATTTAGTAATATCCCTGGGCTCTCATGACTATCAAATATGTCTTTAGACATTGCCAAATGTCTATTGGAAGGCAAAGTCACCTCTATTTGAGAATCACAACTTAAATCAATTCTATAGATTTTGATGTGTAATATTTCATCATCAATTTTTTTGAATTCCGTAATTTCACATTCTCCTTTCAACCAAGATATTAAGCATAATAGAAGGTTTTTAAAATTTACAGATGGGAAATGTTTTTTTATTTTTGTTGTTTTGTTTGGTTTTAATTTCTAGTTTGAGAGCATTGTAATCAGAAGGTTGCTTGTACTGTTTCTACTTTATGGCATTTACTGGTGCTTTCTTGGTAAACTAATGTGATTATTCGATGTGTGCTTGGGAGGAAATTATATTCTACATTATCAGAGTATAAAATTTGATATATATCCAAAAGATCTGCCTTATTGGTTCCATTGTTTAGGCCTTCTATGCATTTATATATTTTTGTTTACAAGACCCACCCTAAATGAAATTGGTGTGTTTAGATCTCTCATTGTTAATGTCTCTTTGCATATACTACAGTTTCTCCTATATAAGGGTAATTGCTGTGTTATGTGGGCAATGATATTAAAAAATATATCTTCTTTGTGAATTATATCTTTTAACATTAAAAACTGCACTTCCCCTTTTTGCATTTAATGCTTTTTTGGCTTGAATTCTACATTATCTGATATCAGGATCACATACCTGCTTTCATATTGTTTTCATTTGTCCTATATACCTTTACCCATTCTTCATTTCTAACCCTTCTGAATCACTTTAGATGTGTGGGTTACGTATAGCCTACGTTTGGACCTTGTTTTGTGAGACATTTAATTAAAATTAAATCTTCCTATTTTAATATGTGAGTTAAGCCCCTTCACATTTTTTTATGACTAGTACTGGTCTTTACTTACATTATTTCATTATTTATGCTATAATTACTATAGTATTATATTTGCTATGTCATTTTTTTTTTTTTTTTTTTTTCACATGGGCAGGCACCAGGAATCGAGCCCGGGTTCTCGGGCATGGCAGGCAAGCACTCTTACCTGCTGAGCCACTGTGGCCCACCCAGTTGTTGTTTTTGTTTGTTTGTTTGTTTTACATATGTCTTATTTTTAAAATTTCTTTGGGTGTTTAGGAAGATTTCAATTTTTGTTTCCATAGTTAACTTTTGTTAACTTTTAAAAAATGTCTCATAGTCCCATTTTTTTTTTATTTAGCCTTATATTCCCTGTCAGTATTTTAATGTTATTTTACTTTTAATTATTACCTGTTTGAATTATGAATTAGCTTTTACTGCTTTCCTCTTTCCATCACCATTCTTTTTACATACTCTCAGTTGCATTATTTTCTACATTGTCAGAGCTTGTAGTCATTATATATTATTCTTCCACCCTTGTCCCAATCTTTGTTTTAGTCTTTAATTAAATATATTAAATGCTCACAATCCTTGTGCTGTAATTTACCCAATCTGTCACTGTGTAAATGTCATCCTCCAGTAGATTTTCAAAAAAAGGCTCTTGAACAAGCATTCTCTGAGTTTTTACACATTTAAAATTGTCTATCTGTAGTCTTTATACTTGAAGGAAAGCTTCACTAAATGGAGAATCATTGTCTCACACTTTATTCTTTTGAGTTTCTTGAAAATGCTGCTGCATTTTTACTTTGCATTGAATGTTGCACTTGATAAGCCTGTTCCTCTCATGTTTAAGTTATTTAGTCTTTTGCCTAGGGGCCATGAGGATTTTCTTTTTCTTTGACAGTTTATTCTATTATGTCTCAGAGTGTATCATACCATGCCAGTTTTCTCAACTACCTAGTATACCCTTTCAAGATGTATATTCAGGCCTTATTTTATTTCCAGAAAATTTTCTGAGTTTTAGTTTCAAATATTAGTTTTGTTCCATTGTTTTGTTTTCTTCTACAGGACTCCAGTTAGACATGTGTTGGCTCTTCTTTGCCTGTCTTCCCTTTTGTCTACTTTCTCTTTGAACTGTTTTACTTTTTTACTTCATTTTTACCCTAATTCCTATTTGGCCTTTCTTCAGTGTCCCTTACTAGATTTCTGAGGTGATTTTGTCTTTTTCTTTCATTTCTTTCTGAGTTCAATTGTTTTTTATTTTTTCCTATGTATATTTTTTGTCCATCTCTGGACCTGGTATTTGAATTTCTGATTCAGAGAGGCTTTTCACATATTCATGTGATTTTTAAAACATATATGCATCGTTTTGGAGTATTATGTTGTTTTTCTTTTGCTTCATGATTAGGTGTTCTTGGAGTGATTTTCATCCACTGAAATGTTTAGATTTTCATTTCTGTTTTCTTCCTATTGTAGCTTTGTATGGAACTGCTTTCCTCTATTTTATTTTTTGGGCAGGATTTAGTTTGCAGTGATTTACAATAATCCTAGTTTAAGATTCCTCTTTTGTCACTGTTGCAAAGAACACTATCTTTTTGTTTCTTTTTTTCTTTGCTTTTTAGTGGGTATTCTAGTTTGCTAGCTGCTGGAATGCAATATACCAGAAACAGAATGGCTTTTAAAGGGAGAATTTAATGAATTGCTAGTTTACAGATCCAAGGCCTAGAAAATGTCGCAATTAAAACAAGTCTATGGAAATGTCCAATCAAAGGCATCCAGGGAAAGATACCTTGGTTCAAGAAGACCGATGAAGTTCAGGTACTCTCTCTCAAATGAGAAGGCACATGGCGAACACAGTCAGGACTTCTCTCAACTGGAAGGGCACATGGCTAACATGGCGCCGTCATCTGCTATCTTTCTCTCCTGGCTTCCAGTTTCATGAAGCTCCCCGGGAGGCATTTTCCTTCTTCGTCTCCAAAGGTCGCTAGCTGGTGGACTCTCTGCTTTGCAGTGTTGCTCTCTCTGAATCTCTCTGAATCTCATTCTCCAAAATGTTTCCTCTTTTATAGGACTTCAGAAACTAATCAAGACCCACTTAAATGGGTGGAGACATGTCATCCCCTAATCCAGTTTAACAACCATTCTTAACTAAATCACATCAACCAGGGAGATGATCTTATTACAGTTTCAAATATACAGTATTGAATAGGGATTATTCTACCTTTAAGAAATGGGATTTATATTAAAACATGGCTTTTCTTAGGGGGCATACTTCCTTTCAAACCAGCACAGTGGGGAGGGGAGAAGTTTGTATATCTGTTGATTTGGGGGTTCTTGTTTGTCTTCCATGATCATAAATTTATCCCTCTTGCTTCTTTTCCCCTTCACTGACCAGTGTCCAACAGGTGCCTCTCCCTTCCCTCTTATACTTCTTTTCCCCAGGAGTGGTGCCACTTCAGTCCCCATGTATTTTTAAATCCTTTCCCTGTAGTCAAATACCCTAAAGTACAGGAGACTCTTTTAGTATTTTTGCCCTTAAGATGTATTTCCTCTTCTGGGGGAATGATTTTAAGTCAATCTTAGGCCCTTTTTTTCTTCAGTCTTCCTGTTTTTCAAGGCCCTACCTACCCCGTCTTTGCTCTCGGCGCAGACTTTAATGGGAGGTCAAGAGATAGCTCTGCCAGAATTTGGGGGTTACTTTTCTCCTTCAATTTTTAGCATCTTCTGTCTTCTTGTTATGTAGGAGGTATTGGATTTTTGTGGTTCTGTATGTCCTTCTAGCTGTATAGCTCTATGGAAGATGGATAAAGAGCTTTGATTAATACAGCTACCGTTTTCTTTGACTACTCAAAGTTCCTCACCAATGCATATTAATAAGACATAGGGATATAATATGGAACAAATTTGTGAGATGTTTGGCTAGGGGGAGATATTAAGGAAAGAAGATTCGGCATTTGGTTTAGAACATGCCAATTTTTGAGATGATTCTGTCCATCCATGTTAGCTGTTCATCAAGAAGCTGGGTAGTTGATCTGAACCTTACATTAAAGATTAGGAGATGCTGCTTTTAAAACTCTGGTAGAGCTCTGAAGCTATGAATGTTAACATTACCCAGTAGAGGAACTCTTTTAAAAGTTGAAAAAGGGATCTGACTTCAAGTAGAGATATGAATGAAGTTGAGCTGGATAGAACTAGGGTAAATCAGAATACAGAATAAAGGATGATATGGTCCTTATTTTGAAATGTGCACTTCTGTGTGAGACCAAAGGGAAAGATGTTTATTTTGTGCAACTTTATATTTTCAGTAATGCATTTCCTAACTTAACTTTTATGGTAAGTTTAGTTGAACACTATAAGTACATGACTCTTAAATAGGGCGTGAGATTTTGTTGATTTGTCCAGGTTAGTATGATGCCCCAATATATCCCAGAGTAATTTGGGCAGTGAATAAAGAAGTATTTGCAAAGCCCCTTTGGGGTACTGGCGAGAAAGGAGGAAGCGTTCAGTTTACCCATGTAGAGAATTTCTGACATTCTCACAAGCAATGGAGACAATCAAGAGCCCTCAATCTTGGGGTTCGCCCCTGAGGAACTTATTCCTGCAAAGTATAGGCTAGGGCTGTTTAAAAATGGGCCTAAGAGTCACTCCCAGAGAACCTCTTTTGTTGCTTAGGTGTGGCCTCTCTAAGCTGATGCGGCAGGTCACAGTCCCCCACCCCCACGTGGGATATGACTCCCAGGGGTGTAATTCTCCCTGGCAATGGCATCCTGGTCCCAGGATGACCTGGGACCTGGCATCAAGGGATTGAGGGAGTCCACTTGACCAAAAAGGGGAAGAAAGAAATGAGACAAAATACAGTTTCAGTAGCTGAGAGATTTCAAGTAGAGTCAACAAGTTATCCAGGAGGTTATTCTTACGCATTATATAGATATCCCTTTTTGGATTATGCGGTATTAGATTGGCTAGAGAGAAGTACGTGAAACTGTTGAGTTGTGTTCCAGTAGCCTTGATTCTTGAAGATGATTGTATTCTATAATGATATAGCTTTCGCAGTGTGACTGTGTGATTGTGAAAACCTTGTGTCTGATGCTTCTTTTGTCTAGGTTATGGATAGATGAATAAAAAATATGGATGGAGAATGAACAAATAATAGGCAGGGCAAAGGGTAAAATTAATTGGGTAGATTGAAATACTAGTGGTCAAAGAATGGGAGGTGTAAAGGGTATGGTATGTATGAGGTTTTTCTTTTTTCTTTTTATTTCTTTTTCTGGAGTAATGCATACGTTCTGAAAAATTATCATGATGATGAATGCACAACTGCATGATGATATTGTGAGCCATTGATTATAAACAGTGTATGGAATGTTTGTATGTTAAGGTTTATCAGTAAAAATATATATATTTTTAATTCTGGTATAGTTCCAATAAGCTGGAAGTAGAACCGTAGAGGAATTTGTATACTTCCTGCCTCAGTCTAACTGCAGTCTGCGGACTCAGACTGATCTTCCATGAACGTATAAGGACTTTAGAAAACAATTATATTGAGAGGTTGCCAAGTGAAGTACTATTTTCTAGAACCTTATTTTATTGTATTCAGCAGTTGGTTGGTGTGATTGAGAGAATAAAGAGAGTTAAATCTAGTTTGAGGCAACAATCACTAAATCTTTTCTAAAAAAGGAAAATCACAAATCACCAGATCATTTACCTAGGGAGATTAAGAAAAAAATGCATGGACTAAAGCTTGCTTTTGGGCATTTTCATAATTTTCATCAGTTAGCATAGTGGTTATCAAGTAGATTAAATTCATGAATCTATAAAGTCCTGTACCAGTATCTTTCTAAAGCAAAATACCCAGCTTCTCCTATTCAGTTTTTTTCTCAGCCGCCTATTCCTAGGCTAAAGAAAGGCAAATGTATGCATGCCTTTATCTAAATACCCTTAAGATAATAGTACTTTGTAGAAGTACAGTGCAGTTAACTGGGATTTGAAAACCTTGTCTGTGATGGATTTTCCATGTGTTACTTGAGTATGTATTTTGAGTTTTCATTAGTGGATCCTAGGAAATAGAATCCACTAAAAATAATTCTCATTGAAAAATATGTTAGTGGTCATTTGCCCAGGTAAACACTTCTTCTGGTTGTATATTTTTGTTGTGGCAAATGAAAATAGATTATTTCTTTCCACATTGAGATAATTTATGGAGGGAAAAAAACAATTTTAGCAAAGTAAAAAAAAAATTGTTCTAGTTTGCTAGCTGCTGTAATGCAATATACCAGAAACAGAACTGCTTTTAAAAAGGGGAATTTAATAAATTGCTAGTTTACAGTTCCAAGGCTGAGAAAGTTTCCCAATTAAAGCAAATCTATAGAAATGTCCATTCAAAGGTATCCACCCAGGGAAAGATACCTTGGTTCAAGAAGGCTGATGAAGTTCAGGGTCTCTCTCAAGTAAGAAGGCACATGGCAAACATGGTCAGGGCTTCTCTCTTAGCTGAAAGGGCACATGGTGAACACTGCGTCATCTGCTAGCTTTCTCTCCTGGCTTCCGGTTTCATGAAGCTCTCCAGGAGGCATTTTTCTTCTTCATCTCCAAAGGTTGCTGGCTCATGGACTCTCTGCTTTGTGGTGCTGCAGCACTCTCTGCTCTCTCCAAATCTCCTTTATTCTCCAAAGTGTTTCCTCTTTTGTAGGACTCCAGAAACTTATCAAGACCCACCCAAATGGGTGGAGACATGTCATCGCCTAATCCAGTTTAACAGCCACTCGTGATTAAATCACATCTCCAGGGAGATGATCTGATTACAGTTTCAAGCATGCAGTTTTGAATAGGGATTATTCTGCCTTTACGAAATGGGATTTAGATTAAAACATGGCTTTTTAGGGGACATATATCCTTTCAAACCAGCACAAAAATTGTACTCATTTGAAACTTGAGAAATTTTTTAGGTTGTCAGACTCTTTCACTTGACATTTTATTAACACCAAGACCTAACTAAGGTGGTTCCTTGTGCATTCTTTTGAATTAACTGAGAGGCAGTATAGTATAGTGATTGAAATTGTGATCTCTGGAACCTAATTGCTGGGTTCTAATTCCATACTGGCTTCATTGTACCCCAGTTTTCTTATCTATATAAAGCAACTAAAATAATTCCTACATCATAAAAGGTTAATACAGATTACATATGGTTTGCTTAGAACAGTGTTAAGTACTAGCTACTGTTGTTACTAGGCTATACTAATAGGATTTTGCTGGGTGAGGTGGGGTGGAATTTTTTTTAAACTAATCATAATTTTTAGATTTTTAATTTGGACTAATTCATTTAATTATGTTGATCTTATTGGTCATTTAGCAAATCATCCAGTCACTACAATATTCACAAATAGATGATGCAAGAAAAATTAAACCATAACCAGTGACCCATAATAGTTATAAAAGTATTGATGAAGAATTAGAGTAATGTGTGTTCTTTTATGGCTTTACCATTAATTTCTATGAGGGCTAATAATTTAAGGATCAGTTCCTCCATATAAATAAAAACTAAGAGCAACATAGGATAATTAAAAAGGATAAATAAAAAGATTTTGTGGTTACTGTTTTTAATGGCTGCTTTGTTCAAAGCCCACATTTTCTCTCCACCAGGTGGAAACCTAGCACTTTATATCATGTCTTTTTATACATTTTCTAGTCACTGCAAAATTCATGTGCCAAGTTGGATTTATAGATAGATACCATAATCAAGAGTATGAAATGTTCCTTCAGCCGGATTTTACAGTATCATGTTTTAGTCATTTACTTAAAGATAATGAAAGCAATAGATTGGTTCCTTTCCACAAATTATTTTAATTCAGATGAGATAAAAACAGAAATAATATGTGAAATCTTTGTGATCACTGAAAGAACTAATTAGGACTAAACTAAAGTATTACTAACAAGTACACTTTAAGAGTATGCTGAATATGCTGAATGTGAGAATGATAGCGGGAGGAGGGCTCGGGTTGCAAATGAGATCAGAAGGAAAGATAGACAATAAAGACTGAGATGATATGTAATCTAGGAATGTACAAGGGTAGCAACTAAATGTGCAAATTAAATGTTTTTGCATGAGGAAGAACAAAGGAATGTCAGTATTGCAGGGTGTTGCAAATAGATAGAAATTCATATTTTTAATTTATGTGTGAGACTAAAGCAAAAAAATGTTTATTTGATACAAAACTTATATTTTGACTAGTGCATTTCCTAATATAACTTGTGTGAATAGTTTAATTGACCACCATAAGTACATGGAACCTTGAGTAGGGCATGAGATTTTGTAGTTTGATGGCCCAATAAATCCCAAAGTGATTTTATCAGCGAATTAAAAAGTATTTGCAAAGTCCCCTTGGGGAATGGCGAGAAAGGGGGAAAATTCAACTTCCCCACGTGGAGAATTCCTGATATTCTCACAAGCAGTGGGGACAACCAAAGCAATAGGCCGAGCCCTCAGTCTTGGGGTTTGTTCATATGAAGCTTATCCCTGCAAGAATAGGCTAAGCCTACTTAAAATGAGGCATAAGAGTCACCCCCAGAGAATCTCTTTTGTTGCTCAGATATGGCCTCTCCCAGCCAACACGACAATGCAAATTCACTGCCCTCCCTCTGTCTACATGGGAGTGAAAGGGAGTGGTAAGGGGTATAGAAAAGAATAGGGGGAACAAAGGCTAGAATATGGGTAGATGGAAATATTAGCAGTCAGTGGGAGGGAGAGACAAGGGATATGGTATGTATGAGATTTTTTTTTTTAGAGTTGTGTGTGTCACTAGAAGAAAAGCTGGAGGCTAGAACATGAGACTGCATAACAGTGTGAAATCTGTGGTGAATCATGACTGTGATTAACAATACAACTATAAAAATGTTCTTAAGTGAACTAGAACAAATGTACAACACTGTTCCAAGGAGTTAATAGTAGAGTAGTATATGGGGGGAAATGCCCCTATTGCAAACTACGTACTATACTTAACAATCATAGTTTAATAGTCTTTCATCAGTGGTAACAAATGTCCCACACCAGTGGTAGAGGTTAGTACTGGGGGAGGGATCAGGGTATGAAATGTTTTGGGGTTTTTTGGGGTAATAAAAATGTTCTAAAACTGATTGTGGTGACAGATGCACATCAATGTAATGATACTATGAGCCGTTGATTGTATACTTTGAATTGTATGATGGGTTAATGTATCGCAATAAAATTGCATTTTTTAAGAAGTATGCTTTTAAACGAACCAATGGAGGGCAGGCCACAGTGGCTCAGCAGGCAGAGTTCTCGCCTGCCATGCTGGAGACCTGGGTTCGATTCCCAGTGCCTACCCAAGCAAAAAAAAAAAAAAAGAAACTAATCAATGGAAATAAATCTTTGACAGCTTTAGAAAATTGGCTTTATATATGAGAACATCATCTTTTGTAACTTTTTTAAGACACATGAATCTTATTTTCCAGGTGCAACATCATTCTGCAAGTCAGTCAATACAATAATTTGTCACTTCGGATATAATGGAAAAGTATGAAAAATTAGCTAAGATTGGAGAAGGGTCTTATGGAGTTGTATTCAAATGCAGAAATAAAACTTCTGGACAAGTAGTAGCTATTAAAAAATTTGTGGAATCTGAAGACGATCCAGTTGTTAAGAAAATAGCACTAAGAGAAATACGTATGTTGAAGGTAGGTTAGCTTTCTACATGTGTTTTCTATAATCTATATAACAACATAGGATCGGGTGAAATAGGACTGTCAAAATTAAAAAGAATTTTAAGGTAGTTTGTAATTTTTTCGTTGAACTTAAGTCCTTTGTAGCAGCAACTTTGAGAAATACATTGATTAACACTTTGGACTTTGGACTGATGTTCTACTGATACTTATGAGTACAGCTGTAGATGGTTAAAATATTGAAGCCCTTCAATTCTGGTTGCTAAATGCTCACTGTGCTAAGTAACCCCCTCCCAGTGCTTTCTTCCTCACCACCTCCCACCCCCAAACCCTGGCCCCTCCTTTGGAGCCCTCTAAACCACTCCCACTCAAAAAACAGCAACCAAAAAGCATGATATTTTAGTTGCTTCCCCAGGACCCTGGTAGATAAGAAGATTCATTGGTTCTTGCCTGCACTGCTCTGGTTCTTAAGAACCAACTATTAGATGGTAATTAATATTTTAAAACTTCAATTTATATGTGAGACTAAAGCAAAGAATGTTTATTTGATACAAAATTTATATTTTGACTAGTGCATTTCCTAATATAACTTATGTGGATAGCTTAATTGAACACCATAGCACATGGAACCTTGAGTAGGGCATGATATTTTGTAGGTTTGTCCAGAGTGATGGTCCGATAAATCCCAGAGTGATTTGGACAGTGAATAAAAAAGTATTTGTTAAAGTCCCCTTGAGGGAATGGTGAGAAAGGGGGAAAATTCAACTTCCTCTAGTGGAGAATTTTTGATATTCTCACAAGCAGTGGGGACAACCAAAGCAATAGGCTGAGCCCCAATCTTGGGGTTTGTTCATATGAAACTTAACCCCACAAAGAATAGGCTAAGCCTACTTTAAATTAGACCTAAGCATCACCCCCAAGAGAACCTCTTTTGTTGGTCAGATGTGGCCTACCTCTCTCTCAGCCAAGATGACAAGCAGACTCACTGCCCTCCCCCTATCTACATGGGGCGTGACACTCAGGGGTGTGGACCTTCCTGGCAACGTGGGACAGAAATCCTAGAATGAGCTGGGACTCAGCATCAAGGGATTGAGAAAGCCTTCTCAACCAAAAGAAGGAAGAGCTAAATGAGACAAAATAAAATGTAAATGGCTGAGAGATTCCAGAGTAGAGAGGTTATCCTGGAGGTTATTCTTACGCATTAAATAGATACCACCTTTTTAGTTAAGGTATATTGGAGAGGCTGGAGGGAAGTGCCTAAAAATGTAGAACTGTGTTCCAGTAGCCATGTTTCTTAAAGATGATTGTACAATTATATAGCTTTCACACTGTTACCGTGTAGTTGTAAAAACCTTGTGTCTGATGCTCCTTTTATCTCCCTTATCCACAGACGAGTAAAACATATGGATTAAAAATAAATAAATAACGGGGGTACAAATGTTAAATTTAGTAGATTGAAATGAAAGTGATCAATGAAAGGGAGGGGTAAGGGGTATGGTATGTATGAATTTTTTTCTGTTTTCTTTTTATTTCTTTTTCTGAATTGATGCAAATGTTCTAAGAAATTAATCATATTTTACATACAACTATGTGATGATATTGTGAGTTAATGATTATTTATGTAGAATAGAATGCTCATATGTTAAGAATGTTTGTGTTTGTATGTTGGCATGTTTAATAAATAAAATTTTTTAAAAAACCAAATATTATACCTAAAAAATGTACACATGATGCTGGATATTTTTCTCATTTGTTTATTGCTATGTTTATTTTTTTTCTTTTGCAAACTATCTATGATCTTTGTTCAAATTATCTAATGAAATATCTTGTAATAATTGCCACAATTTTTCCCAGTTACTATTAATTATTTTTACTCATAGAAGAAATATAATATGTTTTATACAGTCAAATCTATACGTTTACTTGTTTTGAGATTTTTACATTAATTTTATTTTGGGGGGGTACATGTCTGGGGATTGTCTCCTGCATGGAAGATGAGCATTCTACCACTGAATCACCCGTGCACCTGAGATTTCTACATTAATTTTTAAGCTTAGACAATCCCTTTCCCTCAGGTGATCAGATAACATTCACTTGCATTTTCTTTTGCACCCTAATTTTTGAAAATTTATAAAAAATTTTATTCAACACAAATCTAAGCCATTTTCCTTAAATATTGTGAACAAGTTTACAAATATTTGAGAAGAATCTTCCCAACTGCTGTGTAACCAGAACTTGCCTGAGTCTGACTTGCTTTCCTAAAGCACGTCTTAATAAATTAGTTTTGATTTAAATTATTAAAAAAAAAAAAAAGTATACATTTTTTACACAGTTTTGTGTTTTGTTTACTCTAATAGAACTTGATGGGTAAGATTCATAAATTCTCAAAGTAAATTTTTTCCCATCCTAAAAATCTTAGTTTTAGAACTTTGAGACCTTAAAGATGCTCCAGGAAATCTTGTTGACATGCAGATTCTTCGTCAGGAGACTGAGGATCTGCATTTCTAAAAGCTTCCAGATGATACACAAGCTGCTGCTTCAGGGACCATACTTTGAGTTACAAGACCCTGAAATTTACTTTACTAGAGAACATACAACACACCTTTACTTATAACGTGTATAACCCATTTTTAGAAAAATCTAGAAATTCAGTTTGTAAAGGGGGGTACAATAGTTATCATCTGGTCTCTCCTTTTAAAAATATTATTTGCAATGTGGTTCCTCAACTAATAAGTTCCAGTACTTTCTTTAAAATATGATTTGATATAACTGTTTTCAAGAACATATCCACTCTGATTTTTTTTAAATGTTTCACTGTCTCTTCTTAGCCAGTAGAGAGTGCTGGTCAGCGGCCAGCCATGGCCTGAGTCCCAGAGCTAAACTGCGAGCTGTGTTTGAACACAGGCAGTGGGTTACTTTTTATAATAAAAATAGCACTTTAGGCGGGCCGCGGTGGCTCAGCGGGCAAAGTGCTTGCCTGCTATGCCGGAGGACCTCGGTTCGATTCCCGGCCCCAGCCCATGTAACAAAAACGGAGAAACAGAATACAATAAAACAAGAAAATGTTTAAAAATGTTTCCCTTTCTTCCTTCCTTCCTTCCTTCTATCCTTCCTTCCTTCTCTCTGTCTTTCCTTTAAAAAAAAAAAAAAAAAAAATAGCACTTTACCCCTTCTCCCAACCAAAGTCTACAAGTAGAGTTAATACTCAATTATTAACCCCTGGTTTACAAGTATCCCAATCTGAGAATGAGCTTTCAGGAAACAAGTAGCCAGATTTCAATTCGGCTGGGTCTCTGGTGGTGACTCTGAATGTCACCTGCTTCTGGTATGTTGTACCCATGCATGCCCTGAGCATATTCCTTCCACAATCAGTCTATTCCTCATATTCTGCTGTTATTTAAATTTTATTTGCTTCCTTACCATGTGTTTTAATGAAAGTCACAGGGTTTTGGTTTTGGTTTGGTTTTTATTTTGTTTTTGTTTGGAGGAACAGGGCTGCTAAGTTAATTTCATTTGCAAAGGAGATATAAATTCCTGATACACCCACAGGTGGGAGGCTTGGGTTCACCTTTCATGTTGCATCCAGCTATAGCATCAGTGAACCCCTTAATCCCCTAGGAGGGTCCTGTTTCACTTACGTCCTATGATTTTACTGCAGCACAGGGCAACTGGCTTACTGGTTTGAGGTGTTTCCTCCACTGTTTGCCTTTGTACTCTTTTAAACAGTGGAGTATGTGGAAATTTACTTGGTGCTGTGTTTATGTTTTTAATGTATAATGAATTCCCTTTTTCTCCAGCTGCTGAGCAGCAGGCATATAATCACAGACTTATATTATTTTGGTCAGACCACACGTAAATACGGAGGGATGTATGTAGGCCATGGACCTAACACTCTGTACTGGGCCTGCTGTAATTTATTGAACTTCCACTATATGCAAAACATGGTGTTCTCTTTCATTTATCTTTCTGAGTAAATGACATAGAATTTGGAAAGTTGATTTGACTCCTCTCATGGAAAAATAAAGGGAAAAATGAGTTAAAAGTAGGAGCAATCCTGATTTGCCCAGGACAGTGCTGGCTTATAGCTGTTATCCCAGGGTCCCTTCTGGCTAATATCCCCCTTCAGAAGTACCCTGTATCACCCTAGTCACGGTCAGGGTGACCATATGTGCCTGTTTGTCTGGGATAGTTCCAGGTTACATTCACTGTTCCAGTGTGGATAATTCGACAGTCACTCTAGTTATGGATTGTCTTATTTAGGGTTTACCCTTTTTTTACAATATTAAACTGAAGCTGTATAGTGAAAGTGCTTCAGTTTGGAAACAGGATTTAACTTATAAAATATCAAAGCATAAGAGAAAACGATAGAATCTAAGAACAGAACTGAATCTATAATAAATAAAACACGTGGAAATTCTCCCCAAGGTATGCATAGAAAATGATGAGCAAGGACTTAAGTCCTTAAAATTGTAAGAGGTGAAACTATTAATACAAATAGATCCCTTAACTTTGTATTTCAATTCCTTTGCAGCAATTAAAACATCTAAACCTTGTGAACCTCATTGAGGTGTTCAGGAGAAAAAGAAAAATGCATTTAGTTTTTGAATACTGTGATCATACACTTCTAAATGAGCTGGAGAGAAACCCAAATGGGTAAGTAATCTAGAAACTGAAGTCTTGTATGGCCAGTTTTCAGTTTCATTATATATGGGATTAACTATGACAAAATTTCAAATCCTAGTATCGTTCCTTCTCTACCCTGCATGCATCTGGCCACCGTTTTCCTGTGTCTGTTAGGAGGTACTCATAGAGCAGATTTTTTTTTAAGCTTTTTATTGTAGTAACAAATATACAGCTCAGAATTTCCTATTTTAATCACTTTCAAGTGTACAATTCAGTAGTAGTAATTATATTCACAGCATTGTGCCACCATCACCAATATCTGTTACCTCACTTTTTCATCATTATGTAGAAACTGTACCCATTAAGCAATAACTCCCCCATTTCTTCTTCCCACAGTCCCCGGTAACCTCTAATCTACTTTCTCTCTATGAATTTGCCTATGTTAAATGTTTCGTTTAAGTGAAATCTTACATTATTTGTCTTTTTATGTCCAACTTACTTAATCTTGTTTTCAAGATTCATCCATTTTGTTACATGTATCAGAACTTCATTCCTTTTACTTCCAAATAATATTCCATTGTATGTGTAGAGCGTATTTTATTTATCCATTTATCTGTTAATGAATACATGATTTCTTTCCGTCTTTGGTTATTGTGGATAATACTGCTATAAACATTGGTGTACAAATACCTGATCAAATCTCTGCTTTGAATTCTTTTGGGTATATGACAAGAAATGGGATTGCCAAGTCCTATATGTAATTCTGTTTTCAGCTTTCTGAGGAATTCTTAAAAGGATTTCCGCAGTGCCCTAGCAGTGCTTAAAGGTGCCTGTCTCTTCATATTCTCACCAAAGGGGAAAGGAATATTAAACTAGAGGAAAAATAATGAGGAAGATAAATGTACTGCAAACATAAATTACCATGCATAGTAAGACTAAATTATAGATTAGATTGTCTGAATTCAAGCAGTGAACCACAGTTCAATATTAAGAAATCTATTTGTTTAATTCTCTAACAGGTTAAAGGAGGAAAAATACATATAATTGATGAAATTTGAAAGGCATTTCATAAATTCACAACCTTTCCTGATTATTTAGAAAATAAAAAAAAACACTTAGTAGGCTAGGATTAGAAGAATACTTTTGCTGTAGTTTTCTTGGCTGCTTAAGCAAATAGCATGCAGTAGTTTGGCTCGAGCAATGGAAATTTATTAGTTCATGGTTCAGAGGCTCAGAACAAGTCCAAATCAAGGCTTCATCAAGGCAGTGCTCGCTCCAAGAAGACTTGGTCCTGGCGCTTCTGACATGTGGCACTGCACATGATGGCCTCTCCCTTCTTTTCCAGGCTCCACTGTCCTTCACCTTCTTGCTTCCCCTGGCTTTTTCTTTGTATGTGAATTTCATTCTCCTTATAAAGAACTCCAGTAATAGAATTAAGACCCATCCTGACTGAAGTGGGCCACATTAACTGAAGTAACCTCATCCACAGGTCCTGCTTACATGAGTTCATATGCACAGAAATAGATTAAATTTAAGAACATGTTTTTCTGGACTGCATAGCTCCAAATCACTGTAACTTTCTTACCATAAAAAGAAAAACCCTCTTCACATCACAGCCGATTTTCTACTCAATGGTGAAATACTTGAACAGTTTCTGTTAAAGTGAGAAACAAGACAAAGACATCAGTTGTCATCACTGTAATGTAACATTGTTCTGAGAGTTCTAGCTAATGTAATGTAATAAGAAAAACAAATAGAATATATAGATTTTGGAAAGGAGATAGAATTTTCATTATTTGCATTTTGTTATTATTCTCCCACAAAATCTAAGAAAATTATCTTGTATAAGTGAAACTAATAGAATTCACTACAGTAATCACAACAGCACTATAAAAATCACAAAAAAATCAACAGCTCTTACTTCCGGAGAAGATGGCGGCTTAGTAAGACGCGCGGGTCTTAGTTCCTCCTCCAGAAAAGCAACTAAAGAAACAGAAACAATACGAAACAGCTCCCGGAGTCACGACAGAGACCAAAAAGACAGCGTACCCCATTCTGGAACAGCTGAACAGGCAGGGAGAATCTGCTGCGGTGAGATACCCGAGGGGCGCGCGTTTTCCCGGCCGGGGTGGCTGGCGACTGGGGTCCCCGCCACGCACGTGGCTCCCCTGTCTGACTGGGAACGTTGGATAGCGGGGCCCTCCCGTCACGCTTGGCGTTTCGGGCCAGCTGGACAATTAGGACCGGCACTCTCCCAAGCCGCGGCGGCCAGCGACCCCCGCCTCCACGCGCGGTTTCCCCGGCGGACTGCCGTGCAGAGAGATGAGTGCCACGAGCGCCACCTACTGGGCAGGAAAAGAAAAACAGAGCCCAGAGATTTCACAGAAAAAGCTTTCAACCAGCTGGGTCCCACACCCAGGAAAATCTGATCAAATGCCCAGACACCAGCAGAAAATAATGGATGACGCTCGGAAAATTGAAGATATGGCCCAGTCAAAGGAACAAACCAATAGTTCAAATGAGATACAGGAGCTGAGACAACTAATGCTGAATATACGAACAGAAATGGAAAAACTCTTCAAAAACCAAATCAATAAATTGAGGGAGGACATGAAGAAGACATGGGCTGAACAAAAAGAAGAAATAGAAAATCTGAAAAAACAAATCACAGAACTTATGGGAGTGAAGGACAAAGAAGAAAACATGGAAAAAACAATGGATACCTACAATGGTAGATCTAAAGAGACAGAAGCTACAATTAGTGAACTGGAGGATGGAACATCTGAATTCCAAAAAGAAACAGAAACTGTAGGGAAAAGAATGGAAAAACTTGAGCAGGGGATCAGGGAACTGAATAACAATATGAAGCGCACAAATATACGTGTTGTGGGTGTCCCAGAAGGAGAAGAGAAGGGAAAAGGAGGAGAAAAACTAATGGAAGAAATTATCACTGAAAATTTCCCAACTCTTATGAAAGACCTAAATTTGCAGATCCAAGAAGTGCAGCGCACCCCAAAGAGAATAGACCCAAATAGGCGTTCTCCAAGACACTTACTAGTTAGAATGTCAGAGGTCAAAGAGAAAGAGAGGATCTTGAAAGCAGCAAGAGAAAAACAATCTGTCACATACAAGGGAAACCCAATAAGACTATGTGTAGATTTCTCAGCAGAAACCATGGAAGCTAGAAGACAGTGGGATGATATATTTAAATTACTAAAAGAGAAAAACTGCCAACCAAGACTCCTATATCCAGCAAAATTGTCCTTCAAAAATGAAGGAGAAATTAAAGCATTTATAGACAAAAAGTCACTGAGAGAATTTGTGACCAAGAGACCAGCTCTGCAAGAAATACTAAAGGGAGCACTAGAGTCAGATACGAAAAGACAGAAGAGAGAGGTATGGAGTAAAGTGTAGAAAGAAGGAAAATCAGATATGATATATATAATACAAAAGCCAAAATGGTAGAGGAAAATATTATCCAAACAGTAATAATACTAAAAGTTAATGGACTGAATTTCCCAATCAAAAGACATAGAATGGCAGAATGGATTACGACCCAGCAATACCACTGCTAGGTATCTACTCAAAGGACTTAAGGGCAAAGACACAGACGGACATTTGCACACCCGTGTTTATAGCAGCTTTATCTACAATTGCAAAGAGATGGAAACAGCCAAAATGTTCATCAACAGACGAGTGGCTAAACAAACTGTGGCGTATACCTACGATGGAATATTATGCAGCTTTAAGACAGACTAAACTTATGAAGCATGTAATAACATGGATGGACCTAGAGAACATTATGCTGAGTGAGTCTAGCCCAAAACTAAAGGACAAATACTGTAAGGTCCCACTGATGTGAACCGACATTCGAGAATCAGCTTGGAATATATCATTGGTAACAGAGACCAGCAGGAGTTAGAAACAGGGTAAGATAATGGGTAATTGGAGCTGAAGGGATACAGACTGTGCAACAGGACTAGATACAAAAACTCAAAAATGGACAGCACAATAATACCTAAGTGTAATATAACTAGGTTGGAACACTGAATGAAGCTGCACCTGAAATATGGTTTTTTGTTTGTTTGTGTGTTTGTATCTTTTGTTTTTTTTTTTTTCTTTTTCCTTTTTATATATTTATATATATATATTATTAGTATTATTATTTTAATTCTCTTCTCTATATTAACATTCTATATCTTTTTCTGCTGTTTTGCTAGTTCTTTTCCTAAATCGATGCAAATGTACGAAGAAATGATGATCATACATCTATGTGATGATACTAAGAATTACTGAGTGCATTTGTAGAATGGAATGATTTCTAAATGTTGTGTTAATTTCTTTTCTTTTTTCTGATGAATAAAAAAAATTAAAAAAAAAATCAACAGCTCTTATATATATTTAATGTTTTTATTGAGAAAGCTTCACACATATATATTCTGTATATGGTATACAATCAGTAGCTCACATTATCATCACATAGTTGTATATTCATCCCCGTGATCATTTTTCAAACATTTGCATCAGTCCAGAAAAAGAAAAAGAAAAAACTCATACATACAATACCCCTTACCCTTCCCTCATCTACCCAATTTATTTTACCTTTTGTCCCCCTATTATGTATTTATTTTTTATCCATATTTTTTTACTCATCTGTCCATAGCCTGAATAAAAGGAGCATCAAGCACAAGGTTTTCACAATCACACAGTCACATTGTAAAAGTTATATCTTTATACAGTCACCTTTAAGAATCAAGGCTACTGGAACACAGCTCATGGTTTCAGGTACTTCCTTCCAGCCTCTCCAATACACCATAAAATGAAAAGGGATATCTATATAATGCGTAAGAATAACCTCCAGGATAACCTCTCAACTCTGTTTGAAATCTCTCAGCCACTGAAGCTTTATTTTTCTCTTCCCCTTTTTGTCAAGAAGGCTTTCTCAATCCCTTGATGCCAGGTCCCAACTCATCCCACAGAATCATGTGGGATTTCTGTCCCACATTGCCAGGGAGATTTACACCCCTGAGAGTCATGTCCCACTTAGTGGGTAGGGCAGTGAGTTCACCCGCCAAGTTGGCTTAAAGAGAGAGAGAGGCCACATCTGAGCAACAAAAGAGGTTCTCTGGGGATGGCTCTTAGGCCAAATTTTAAGTAGGCTTAACCTGTCCTTTGCAGGAGTAAGTTCCATAGCGACGAACCCTGAGATCAAGGGTTTGGCCTATTGATTTGGTTGTTCCTACTGCTTGTGAGAATATCAGAAATTCTCCAAATGGGCAAGTTGAACATTTCCTCCTTCTCCCCAGTCCCCCAAAAGGACTTTAACAGCTCTTATATCGACCAAGAATTTAGAAAATCTAATGAAGGATCCCATTCAGATACTAACAACAACAAAAAGTTTAGGAATTAAGATTAAAAAGTTGTTCAAAATGTACATTAAAAATTACAAAACTCTCTTTGTCCGCCGGCCCGGCGCACGGCGCCCACGCCCCGCAGCAGCCAACCCACCCGCCCTCCTCTCCCCTCCTCCGGCGGCTCTCCAACCACCACCGTGCCCTCTTCCTTCTTCACCGGCTCCTCCGCCACCGGCCTCGACAGCCTTGCCACCCTCACCTTTCCTCCTCCAGAACAGCTACTGGGGGAGTGGAGACAATACAGAGCAGCTCCCGGAGCCACGACGGAAATCAAAGGGACGGCGTACCCCATCCTGGAACGGCTGACTGTCTGGGAGACCCAGCTCCGGTGAGATCACCGAGGGGTGCGGGCTTTCCCGGGCGGGACGGCAAGCGGCCGGAGTCCCTTCCTTCCTCCTTCCCAGGCCAGCTGGCAGAATTGGGCAGGCGGTCCCCTTGGGCCATGGCGGCTGGCACCCCCACCACGCGAGGCCCCCCGGACCAACTGAGAGAGTTGGGTCGGAAATCCCCAGACTGTGGAGAACGGTGACCGGGGGGTCCCTTCCAAACACGTGACTCCCCGGTCCGGCTGTGAACAGTGCACTCTCCCGGGCTGTGACAGCTGGCGCCCTCCCGCCACGCTTGGCTCCCCGGGCCGACTAGGAAATTCGGTCGGGCGCTCTCCCGTGCTGCAGCGGCCGGCAGCCCTCCCCGCGTTCGGACCCCCGGGCCGGCTGGCACTCTTCCAAGACGCTTCGGCTGCCGAACCTCCCCTACGGCGAGAATTTTCCAGAGTTAAAGGACCCACAGCAACTTTCACTGGTGGAACCCGTAGACAAACGTGTGCCACGAGCGCCACCTACTGGGCAGGATAAGAAAAACAGAACCCAGAGATTTCACAGAAAAATCTTTCAACCTGTGGGGTCCAACACCCAGGGAAACCTGACTAAATGCCCAGACGCCAGCAGAAGATAACGGATCACGCTCAGAAAATTGAAAATATGGCCCACTCAAAGCAACAAACCAATAGTTCAAATGAGATACAGGAGCTGAAACAACTAATGCTGAATATACGAACAGAAATGGAAAACCTCTTCAAAAACGAAATCAATAAATTGAGGGAGCACATGAAGAAGACATGGACAGATCAAAAAGAAGAAATAGAAAAACTGAAAAAACAAATCACAGAGCTTATGGAAGTGAAGGATAAAGTAGAAAACATGGAAAAAACAATGATACCTACAATGATAGATTTAAAGAGACAGAAGATAGAATTAGTGATTTGGAGGATGGAACATCTGAATTCCAAAAAGAAACAGAAACTATCTGGAAAAGAATGGAAAAATTTGAACAGGGTATCAGGGAACTCAAGGACAATGTGAACCGCACAAATATACGTGTTGTGGGTGTCTCAGAAGGAGAAGAGAAGGGAAAAGCAGGAGAAAAACTAATGGAAGAAATTATCACTGAAAATTTCCCAACTCTTATTAAAGACCTAAAATTACAGATCCAAGAAGTGCAGCGCACTCCAAAGAAATTAGACCCAAATAGGCGTTCCCCAAGATACTTACTAGTTAGAATGTCAGAGGTCAAAGAGAAAGAGAGGATCTTGAAAGCAGCGATAGAGAAGCAATCCATCACATACAAGGGAAACCCAATAAGACTATGTGTAGATTTCTCAGCAGAAACCATGGAAGCTAGAAGACAGTGGAATGATATATTTAAGTTACTAAAAGAGAAAAACTGCCAACCAAGACTTCTATATCCAGCAAAATTGTCCTTCAAAAATGAGGGAGAAATTAAAACATTCTCAGACAAAAAGTCACTGAGAGAATTTGTGACCAAGAGACCAGCTCTGCAAAAAATACTAAAGGGAGCACTAGAGTCAGATACAAAAGGACAGAAGAGAGAGGCATGGAGAAGAGTGTAGAAAGAAGGAAAGTCAGATATGATATATATAATACAAAAGGCAAAATGGTAGAGGAAAATATTATCCAAACAGTAATAACTCTAAATGTTAATGGACTGAATTCCCCAATCAAAAGACATAGACTGGCAGAATGGATTAAAAAACAAGATCCTTCTATATGCTGTCTACAGGAAACACATCTTAGACCCAAAGATAAACATAGGTTGAAAGTGAAAGGTTGGGAAAAGATATTTCATGCAAATAACAACCAGAAAAGAGCAGGAGTGGCTATACTAATATCCAACAAATTAGACTTCAAATGTAAAACAGTTAAAAGAGACAAAGAAGGACACTATCTACTAATAAAAGGAACAATTAAACAAGAAGACATAACAATCATAAATATTTACGCACCGAACCAGAATGCCCCAAAATATGTGAGGAATACACTGCAAACACTGAAAAGGGAAATAGACACATATACCATAATAGTTGGAGACTTCAATTCACCACTCTCTTCAATGGACAGAACATCTAGACAGAGGATCAACAAAGAAATAGAGAATCTGAATATTACTATAAATGAGCTAGACTTAACAGACATTTATAGGACATTACACCCCACAACAGCAGGATACACCTTTTTTTCAATGCTCATGGATCATTCTCAAAGATAGACCATATGCTGGGTCACAAAGCAAGTCTTAACAAATTTAAAAAGATTGAAATCATACACAACACTTTCTCGGATCATAAAGGAATGAAGTTGGAAATCAATAATAGGCGGAGTGCCAGAAAATTCACAAATACATGGAGGCTCAACAACACACTCTTAAACAACAAGTGGGTCAAAGAATAAATTGCAAGAGAAATTAGTAAATACCTAGAGGCGAATGAAAATGAAAACACAACATATCAAAACTTATGGAACTCAGCAAAGGCAGTGCTAAGAGGGAAATTTATTGCCCTAAATGCCTATATCAGAAAAGAAGAAAGGACAAAAATTCGGGAATTAACTGTCCACTTGGAAGAACTGGAGAAAGAACAGCAAACTAATCCCAAAGCAAGCAAAAGGAAAGAAATAACAAAGATTAGAGCAGAAATAAATGAAATTGAAAACATGAAAAGAATAAAGAAAATCAATAAGACTAGAAGTTGTTTCTATGAGAAAATCAATAAGATTGATGGGCCCTTAGCAAGATTGACAAAAAGAAGAAGAGAGAGGATGCAAATAAATAAGATCAGAAATGGAAGAGGAAACATAACTACTGACCTCACAGAAATAAAGGAAGTAATAATAGGATACTATGAACAACTTTACGCTAATAAATACGACAATTTAGATGAAATGGACGGGTTTCTAGAAAGACATGAACAACCAACTTTGACTCAAGAAGAAATAGATGACCTCAACAAACCAATCACAAGTAAAGAGATTGAATTAGTCATTCAAAAGCTCCCTAAAAAGAAAAGTCCAGGACCAGATGGCTTCACATGTGAATTCTATCAAACATTCCAGAAAGAATTAGTACCAACTCTCCTGAAACTCTTCAAAATAATCGAAGTGGAGGGAAAACTACCTAATTCATTCTATGAAGCCAACATCACCCTCATACCAAAACCAGGCAAAGATATTACAAAAAAAGAAAACTACAGACCAATCTCTCTAATGAATATAGATGCAAAAATCCTCAATAAAATTCTAGCAAATCGTATCCAACAACACATTAAAAGAATTATACATCATGACCAAGTAGGATTCATCCCAGGTATGCAAGGATGGTTCAACATAAGAAAATCAATTAATGTAATACACCACATCAACAAATCAAAGCAGAAAAATCACATGATCATCTCAATTGATGCAGAGAAGGCATTTGACAAGATTCAACATCCTTTCCTGTTGAAAACACTTCAAAAGATAGGAATACAAGGGAACTTCCTTAAAATGATAGAGGGAATATATGAAAAACCCACAGCTAATATCATCCTCAATGGGGAAAAATTGAAAACTTTCCCCCTAAGATCAGGAACAAGACAAGGATGTCCACTATCACCACTATTATTCAACATTGTGTTAGAAGTTCTAGCCAAAGCAATTAGACAAGAAAAAGAAATACAAGGCATCAAAATTGGAAGAAGTAAAACTATCACTGTTTGCAGACGATATGATACTATACGTCAAAAACCCGGAAAAAATCCACAACAAAACTACTAGAGCTAATAAATGAGTACAGCAAAGTAGCAGGCTACAAGATCAACATTCAAAAATCTGTAGCATTTCTATACACTAGTAATGAACAAGCTGAGGGGGAAATCAAGAAACGAATCCCATTTACAATTGCAACTAAAAGAATAAAATACCTAGGAATAAATTTAACCAAAGAGACAAAAAACCTATATAAAGAAAACTACAAAAAACTGCTAAAAGAAATCACAGAAGACCTAAATAGATGGAAGGGCATACCGTGTTCATTGATTGGAAGACTAAATATAATTAAGATGTCAATCCTACCTAAACTGATCTACAGATTCAATGCAATACCAATCAAAATCCCAACAACTTATTTTTCAGAAATAGAAAAACCAATAAGCAAATTTATCTGGAAGGGCAGGATCCCCCGAATTGCTAAAAACATCTTGAGGAAAAAAAACGAAGCTGGAGGTCTCGCGATGCCGGACTTTAAGGCATATTATGAAGCCACAGTGGTCAAAACAGCATGGTATTGGCATAAAGATAGATATATCGACCAATGGAATCGAATAGAGTGCTCAGATATAGACCCTCTCATCTATGGACATTTCATCTTTGATAAGGCAGTCAAGCCAACTCACCTGGGACAGAACAGTCTCTTCAATAAATGGTGCCTAGAGAACTGGATATCCATATGTAAAAGAATGAAAGAAGACCCGCATCTCACACCTTATACAAAAGTTAACTCAAAATGGATCAAAGATCTAAACATTAGGTCTAAGACCATAAAACAGTTAGAGGAAAATGTAGGGAGATATCTTATGAAGCTTACAACTGGAGGTGGTTTTATGGACCTTAAACCTAAAGCAAGAGCACTGAAGAAAGAAAGAAAGAAATGGGAGCTCCTCAAAATTAAACACTTTTGTGCATCAAAGAACTTCATCAAGAAAGTAGAAAGACAGCCTACACAATGGGAGATAATATTTGGAAATGACATATCAGATAAAGGTCTAGTATCCACAATTTATAAAGAGATTGTTCAACTCAACAACAAAAAGACAGCCAACCCAATTACAAAATGGGAAAAAGACTTGAACAGACACCTACCAGAAGAGGAAATACGGATGGCCAAGAGGCACATGAAGAGATGCTCAATGTCCCTGGCCATTAGAGAAATGCAAATCAAAACCACAATGAGATATCATGTCACACCCACCAGAATGGCCATTATCAACAATGGCCATTGACAAGTGCTGGAGAGGATGTGGAGAAAGAGGCACACTTATCCACTCTTGGTGGGAATGTCAAATGGTGCAACCACTGTGGAAGGCAGTTTGGTGGTTCCTCAAAAAGCTGAATATAGAATTGCCATACGACCCAGCAATACCATTGCTGGGTATCTACTCAAAGGACTTAAGGGCAAAGACACAAACGGACATTTGCACACCAATGTTTATAGCAGCGTTATTTACAATTGCAAAGAGATGGAAACAGCCAAAATGTCCATCAACAGAAGAATGGCTAAACAAACTGTGGTATATACATACGATGGAATATTATGCAGCTTTAAGACAAGATAATCTTATGAAGCATGTAATAACATGGATGGACCTAGAGAATATTATGCTGAGTGAGTCCAGCCAAAAACTAAAGGACAAATACTGTATGGTCCCACTGATGTGAACGGACATTCGAGAATAAACCTGAAATATGTCATTGGTAACAGAGTCCAGCAGGAGTTAGAAACAGGGTAAGATAATGGGTAATTGAAGCTGAAGGGATACAGACTGTGCAACAGGACTAGATACAAAAACTCAAAAATGGACAGCACAATAATACCTAAGTGTAAAGTAATCTTGTTAAAACACTGAATGAAGCTGCATCTGAGTTATAGGGTTTTTTTTTTTACTATTATTACTACTCATTTCTTTTCTCTATATTAACATTTTATATCTTTTTCTGTTGTGTTGCTAGTTCCTCTAAACCGATACAAATGTACTAAGAAACGATGATCATGCATCTATGTGATGATGTTAAGAATTACTGAGTGCATATGTAGAATGGTATGATTTCTAAATGTTGTGTTAATTTCTTTTTTTTTTCTTTCCGTTAATAAAAAAAATAAAATAAATTAAAAATAAATAAATAAAAAATCACAAAACTTGGGCGGTCCATGGTGGCTCAGCAGGCAGGAATGCTTGATGCCGGAGGACCCGAGTTCAATTCCCGGTGCCTGCCCATGTTAAAAAAAAAAAAATACAAAACTTGACTGAGGTACATAAAAGGTTTTGCTTAAATGAGCAGTTTCTGGATGGAAATATTCAGTAGTAACATGAAGATGCCACCTCCCCAACTATATTGCACAAAATTCTAATCAGAAAACCAGTGGGATTTTTTTGAATCTTTAAAAATTTAGACACAATCAAAAATTTTTTTAAAACAAGAAAAGAGGAAACTGTAACTGCCAAATATTAAATTGCATTGGAAAACTACAGTAATTAAAGCATTTTGGTAATGACACAAAAATATACACACAGACCAGTGAAATAGTTGAGAAGTCCAGGAGCAACTGCAAGTCTACATAAAAATTTTATAGCATGCTAACAAGGTGGCAGTAGAAATCAGGAAAGAAGGGCATGTTTATTCTTCGATAGACATAAGAATTGCTGACATTTATTTAGCACTTTTGTGCACTATAGCATTACTAGAAGAAAGCAGAGGTGAATCATAATACAATCTTAGTGAGACAGGCTTTTCTAAGTGTAAAAGCAAAGGAAGGAAACTGTACAGATTAAGCTATTTACAAGCATTAGAGATTCCCTTTGACAAAAAGTACCATAAAACAAAAAAGAAATGGAAAATTGGGTAAAATATTGTCAGATCAAGGATTTGTATAAGCTGATATCTACACATACATATTTTACAAATCATTTTTTTAAATACACCCATTTAGACAATGTATTTATTAAATACATATATATTTAGTGAGCTCGTATGATATGCCAGCCATACTACTCTAGGTACTGTTACAATGCTGAACAAGATACATGCAAAAATTCTGCCCTCCAGAGTTTGCGTTCCAATGAACATGGAAAAGCAAATGATTTTTAAAAAGGGAAGCAAAATGACTGATAGATCTTTGAAAGCCTATTTATCCTCCTTATTAATCAAAGAAATTCAAAAACTGTAATTTAAGGTACCATTTCTCACCTGTCAAACTGACAGGTTTTTCACAACTTAAGATACCCAGTATTGCTAACTATGAGACATTCAGGCACTCCACTTCGCAGCTAGAGAGAGTATAATTAGGACAGAAGTTTGGTGATGTGTATGACTTTTAAACTTTTTGCCTTGTTTAATGGAGAAGTTCCATTTAGAGAAAATTGTAGTAAGGAAATAATCAGTTGCGAGAAATTATGTATACACGTGTTTACCACATCACTGTTTGTAACAAAAGTGATTTAATTGCCTAATAGGAAAGAGTTAGTTAAATACATTTTGGTAGAGATATACAACGGAACAACTTGCATCCAGCCCTTTAAAAAAGTATGCTGTAAAAGAAGAGTTAATGTCCTAGGGAAATGTTCATGAGATTATAAAGTATGCTCAGTGTAATTGAAAATTTATTTTGAAAAAATAATATAGATTAAGTAGGTGGTTGAACAGATAGACAGATATGTGCTTCAAAAATAGTTTCGAAAGCTATACACCAAAACACTAACAATGATTATTGGATTGTGGCCGATCTTTTTTACATTTTCCTTTTTTGAATTTTCACATTATTCTAGTAAATGCACATACATCACATTTTTCTTTTTTCTTTTTTCTTTTTTTTGCATGGGCAGGCTCCCAGAATCAAACCCAGATTTCCAGCTCAGCAGGCAAGAATTCTTGCCACTGGGCCACCATTGCACTGCCCTTTTTTTCCCACCACATACATTACTTTCAACCTAAAAATTAATTTTAAAAAAGCAAAAATTATTGAATCTCAATTCAGCTTAACTTTATTATGAGCTAAATAAGCTTCGTACATTGTCTTAGAGGCAAACGTTAGAGATCCAATCAATCCTATAAGTTGATTTATAAATTAACATACATTTTCATTAAGTTCGCAATCTATACCTAGTATTCAAGTATTGTTCAAGGCCCTGAAATTAAAACCTAGTCTGTATACCATTTTAATTAAACATCTTTGTCTTCACTATCCACCCCTAAGCCTTCCTGTCTTTAGGACCTAATTCCTGTTCATCCCTTAACTACAATGTTCTAGCCTTTTCCGCTGTCCCTCTGTTATAATCTTTAAAATGTGAAGTCCTTAATATTGTTATTATCTCTGAAATTCCTCCGTCCAAATGAAATTGCTTTCCTCTGCCCCTCTAAGAATTTTGTTTTTACACTGTCATGGAACTTGGCGTTTACTACCTTATTATTATGTTTTGATGTGGAAACTTTCTCCCTTACTAGACTATAAATTTCTTGAGGGAAGAATTCATACCTCATTCATCATAAGAGTTTCCTCAATGCCCAACATTCTTTCATTCACTTCAGTCAAAACATATTCTATTATTTTTTTAAATACCATAAAAATGGTGCAGAGGATACAAAGATACAAACTCACAAGAAGCTTAAAATCCAAGGAAGACACATAAACAGCGTTGCAATTATAAATTTAAATGTTGATGCAGAAAATGTAGAAGAGAAGCAGCTCCAACACCTATTGGCCCTGGGGAATCAGGGAAGATTCTGAAGGGGGATTGTCATTTAGGCTGAGGCTTTGAAAAGGGTTGCTCAGATAAACAGTCTTGTAAGAATACATTCCATTCAGTAGGAACAACATATAAAAAAGGACTGTGAAAGAACAAGGTATGTTCAGGCAACTCCTATGTTCAATATGTATTTAGCAATCCCAGGGATTTCTGAAATATCCTCCTTTTCACTCTTTAAGTTTTACAGGATTATTTAGCAATGCCAGTCTATAGATGTGCTCTCCATCATCCCAAAGATTTGGATATATATATATATACGGAAATGCAAATAACAACAGTGCAGATCTGGCGCTCATTTTAATGACATGCTATGTGCTCCGGATAGCAATGATTAATTAAAAACATGCATTTTCTTTCACTCCCTTCCTGAATCCTAGTTAAATAATAGCCACGGTGAATAGCAAACAGAGGTAAATAACCAGACAACACATATCAGATCTACTAGACTACTATTTATTAGGGAATACTCACAGAGTTAGAAGAAATGATTGGTGTATAGGCATAAGATCATCAATGTAATGGGCCTGTGGGATGGTGAGATGATCAAGGAATGCAAGTACTACATTATAGCATAAGGACAAGAGTTGATATACACTGAAGTAGGACAGTGAAGGTATACTGCTTTCCCTGCCACATGAAAGCCTCTGGTGTTCTCTACTTATTAGATAGGGAAAAAGCATTTGTTAGATCCAAGTACTGAGACTCTTGAATTTGTGCCAGTAAGGAGACTGCATGCATTAGAGCAGCTCCAGTTGACATCATCTTATTAAATTTTAAATTTAAAATCTGTTCTCATTCTCCAAGATCCTCTTCTGCTCCACAAATGCCAGCAGGTAAATTAATTGGGAATGTGATAGGAATGTTCACTTCTATCAACAGGAAGGAGTTCCTTTGTTTATATGATGGAATAATCCTGTCTGCAAGAAGCTTACGATCCAATGAAGAGGCAGATATACAAAGAAATAATTATAAATGATTACGGTGTTATAAAACAATTACATGGGTTTATAAAACTACAGCAGTCCACTTCTAGCTGGCAGCTGTACATCATACACATCTGTAAATGAAGCTTAAATTTCTTCCTCAGTTAACTTACCATAGGAAATGGGTGTGGGGTTGAAGGGAGGAGAACATATTGAGAAATACATGATAAGGGGAGCACCACCATCCTGAACAGCAATGAAATGGTATTTCCCAGATGATGCAGGGGGCGTATCTTTTATGGCTTGCTGACTTCAGTGGAGATAATGGGATGTCTGGGTGGCTGAGGCTAAGTAGCTCTACTTCCAGGAGCATGGTGGGCATGGGTAGCAGGGCCACAGGGGTGATCATAATGGTTCAATCTGATGTTTGATGGTGCCTGATTGACCATAGGTTCTCTGAAACAAAATAGATGGGCAGATCACGAAGATTCTGTATGTTCTACATAAACTGGTAACTACAGGCCTGGCTTGAGTAACCACAATAGCCAAATCAATTCAAAGACTCAAGCCTCATGAATAAAGGGAGACAGCTATGCTGCAGAAACAGCCCTACACTATCACCACGCACTTAGTTCTTCCACATAACCTCCCCCAAAGTGACTTATGGTAATTTACCAGAACTTTGTGTATTGGGAAAAGGGAAATACCCAATCTTTCAAGAATTATTGGGCAATTGCTCTGAAGTAAAGACAATTACTAGTGACCTTGAAAGCCACTGTGGTTCGGGAGTCAGGAGGCAAATGGAATTTTGACTTAAATCCCTCTCAAGTGTCCCACTGTGTACAAGAAATCATCCTGGGGACCGTCTCCCCATTTCTCATGCGGTTTTTATTCCTTCTGGCCTCCTTTTTGCCCATGCGTGTTTGCTAGGTGTACAAAAAAAATCTAACACTAGCACGCACTTGAGTATTCACTGGCAGTGTGAACTGGATGAATCGAAGTCTAGTCTTCTCCCTGCAAAATAGATTTTGGGTCAGCTTAAAGTTCACCCCTGTAGGATCAAAATGGAAATACCACTGCTAGAACTTATCCTAAAAAAATAATTGTGCAGCTGCAATAAGATGAATGATTACAAATATTCACTGCAGTATTGTTTATAGAAACACAAATTGGATCAACATAATTGCTAATTAAGTAAACTATCATACATCCATACATTGAGATCCCTACAGCCACTCATATTAGTGTACATATTAGTGTTTGTACCTCTCTGCATACGTTGTTTCTGAAAGAGTGGGAGGAACTTCAGAGAATGAAGTGGGTAGCTGAGAGGCAGATATTGAAGTCTTTCATTGTATACTTTTAAAATTGTGAACTGTGTGAATTCACTTATTTAAAATTAAATTTCAAAAGTAGATGCAGTCTCTGTTAAGTGCAAATGATAGATAGCAAGAACCATAAAATATATAGAGGTTATTCTGTGATATCTGGGCATATAAGACATGACTTCAGTGACCCCTTTGATCAGATACCTCCTAGTGGTGACTAAATACCTGATCTGTTCCCAGATAGTTCTCTGATATTGACTGCCAAAAGCAATAATTCTAATCTGGGGTCATTGGACACATAGATTTATTTGTTAAAGGCCCACATATCATGTATAATGTGGGGGGATAGGGGAAGCTTTTTCAAATAGCTAAGAAAAAGCTGCTCACACTTCAAGTATAAGGTGTCCTTGCTCTGAATCTGTGGAATAACCTTGGTTGAAGTGGGCTGAAGTGGGCTATCTTATGCAGATCAGAAACTTTGGCAATTATATACCTAGAATTAGTAAAATGTCAAAAAGTACCTTGTTAAAAAATTTATTTAAAATATATATAAGAGGTGTGAGGGTAGTTGAGTGGTAGAATTCTCACCTGCCAGGTGGGAAACCCGGATTCAATTTCCAGCCCATGCACTTCCCAGAGAAAGAAGGAAACCAATGAAAACAAACAAATTCAGCAAATGGTGCTGCAATAACAGGATACGCACATGAAAAAATAATGAAATACGATCCTGCCATACACATACCAAATACATATATATGTATATACATATGTGTACATATATATATATATAAGATAAAAAAAGTAAATGCAGGGGTGGGCCGCGGTGGCTCAGCGGGCAAGAGTGCTTGCCTGCCATGCCGGAGGACCTCGGTTCGATTCCCGGCCCCAGCCCATGTAAAAAACAAACAAACAAACAAAATATAATAAAAAACAAGAAAATGTTTAAAGATGTTTCCCTTTCTTCCTTCCTTCCATCCTTCCTTCCTTCTCTCTGTCTTTCCTTCCCTTCCTCCCTAAAAAAAAAAAAAAAAAAAAAAAAAAAGTAAATGCAGAGAGAGAGAGAAAGAGATAGAAATGCCGGAGAGAAAGCCACCAAAATGGGCAGCAGTTATTTTGTGGTAGCAAGATTTGGGTTGATACTTTTTATTGCTTTACTTTTCTATATTGTTTGAATTTTTGTGATAAGCA
Source organism: Tamandua tetradactyla (assembly GCF_023851605.1). NCBI lineage: Eukaryota > Metazoa > Chordata > Mammalia > Pilosa > Myrmecophagidae > Tamandua > Tamandua tetradactyla. The sequence continues at coordinate 10,479,705 of NC_135343.1, read as the reverse complement.
TGGATCATTTTTACAGATGTAAAAATTTTCAGTTATATAATTATAGTAGGAAATAAAAAAGCAATTTTCATTAAAATTTTTTTTAAATATTTTTTCAGGACACCCTTTGCACCATGCTCGTTGGTCATGAAGTCATGTCCTTTGCACTACCACTCCCAGCCCTAGCTCCTGGAACCCCAGCCCAGTAGTTTTCATTTCCTTTTCTTATCCTTTCCTCCAGAGTTGCTGATGGCGTAATCAAGAGTGTATTATGGCAAATGCTTCAAGCTCTTAATTTCTGTCATAAACATAATGTAAGTAACATTTTTAAATCTATTTGTTAATTTCTTCACAATGGCTCCTTTCTTCTAAGTAGCTCTGTTCATTTTGAACCAACTACAGACTGAAGGAAAGATAAGACCCAAAAGAGCAAAATTAAAGAAAGTTATAGAATGTGAGGAAAAAACATGGCCCTTTTCCAATTTCTCTAGAAATCAGATTACTTAATTCCTTATAAATTAAAACTTTGTATAAACCTAATGTTTCTTTTGCCACAGTACTAATGATTCCCTTAAAAAGTTGTTAAGTGCTTAAAGTAATTTTTCAGAATATCAGTAGTACAATCCACCAGGGTTGGTTTTATTTTATTGTGTCTCAATTCTTTTATCCTATAACAGTCCTCTTTCCTCTGCCTTTTTTCTTTTTTTTAGTATTTCCATGCCGTTAATTTAAAAAAAAACAAAAGTTTTATTTACACCATATAATCCATCCTAAGTGTATAATTAATCACTCTTGGTATAATCACATAGTTGTGCGTTCACTGCTACATTCAATATGAGAACATTCTCATTTTTTTCCAAGGAAAGAAATCCTATACCACTTATATTCCCCCCATTATTGACATTTACGTTTGGTTTAGTGCCTTTCTTACAATTAATGAAAGAAGATTACAATGTTACCATTAACTACAAATCTTAGTTTGCATTGTTGTGTTTTTCCCATATGCCACCCTGTCATTAACACCTTGCACTAGTTCATAGTTATAGTACATGTAAAAACTGCCTTATATTTATACAATTAACTACCATCATTGTCCACTCTGGGTTTAGCTAAGTTATATAGTCCCAGCTTTTATCCTCTAGCATTCCTTCTGGTGATATACACAACTATAGCCTTTCTCTTTCAACCATACTCACACTTGACTTTGTTAATTACACTTAAAACAGTGTTGGGCTACCATCACACAATATCATGCTATTCATTTCCGAATCTTCAAAATGAACCTTATCGAACATTTATCTCCTTATTCATCAATTGCTCAGTTTCTCCCCACTCTCTATCTCCTGATAACCTGTGCTCTTGAATTTAATTCTGAGTTTACTCATTGTAGTTAGTTCCTATTAATGAGACCTTGCAATATTTATCCTTTTGTTTCTGGCTTATTTTACTCAATATAATGTCCTCAAGATAATTCACCCCTGTTTGCATGCCTCACAACTTCATTCTTTTCTGCAGGCACACAATATCCCATTGTATGTATATACCACAGTTCGCCCTTCTGCTCATCAGTCATGGACTGTTGGGCTGCTTCCAATATTCCATCAATTATGAATATTGCCGCCATAAACATTGGTGTACAAATGTCTATTCGTGTTCCTGCTTTCAGTTCTTCTGAGTATATAGTTAATAACAGGATTGCAGGATCATATGGCAACCCTATATTTAGCTTCCTGTGGAACTGCCACATTACCCTCTAGAAGGGCTGAACAGTTCTACTTCCCTACCAGTAGTGAGTAGTTATACCCCCTTTCCACATCTTCTCCAGCCCTTGGAGTTTTCTGTTATTTTTTTTTTAATATTTTATTCATGCACCACACATTCCATCCAATGTGTATAATCAGTGGCTCCTGTTATAATCATATAGTTATGCATTCACCACCACAGTCTATATGAGAACATTTCCATTTCTTCTGATAAGAAAGAAGAAGAATAAAAGCCCATACCCCTCCCTTATACCCCCTCTTATTGACATTTAGCTTTGGTATATTGCCTTTGTTATAGTTAGTGAGAGAGTATTATTGTTAACTGTAGACCCTAGTTTGCATTAACTTTATTTTTTCCATATTCCATCCAATTTTTAACCCTTTGTAAATGTGACATACATCTGTTCACATTTGTATAAAAGCTTTCTTATATATGTTCAATTAACCACCATAATTGTTCACTCTAGGTTTTGCAATGTTCTACAGTCCCAGTTTTATCCTTTATTTTTCCTTTTGGGGCCATAAATACCCCTAGCAAATATCTCTTGAAATCATATTCACTCTCAGCTTTGTTCATTATACTTACAGTACTGGGCTCCTATCACACAGTATTGTGCAGCCCATTTCTGAACCTTTACAATCAATCTTGTTAAATATTTTGTACTCCTTAAGCATTAAATGCCAAATCTCTACCTCCTTCTGTCTCTTGATAACCTGTGTTCTCAAATTTAACTCTGAATATGCTCATTATGTTAGTTCTCATTAGTGAGACTATACAGTATTTGTCCTTTTATTTCTGGCATAATTCACTCAACATAATGTCCTCAAGATTCATCCATGTTGTTACATGTATCATGACTGCATTCCATTTTAAATCTGCATAGTATTCCATCATATATATATATACACACCAATTTATTTATCCTCTTGTCAGCTGATGGACATTTGGATGGTTCCATCTATTGGTAGTCACGGATAATGCCACTGTAAACATCAGTGTGCAGATGTCTGTTCATGTACCTGCTTTCAGTTCTTCCAAGTATATACCTAGTAATGAAATTTCTGGATCATGTGGCAGTTGTATAGTTAGCTTTCTGAGGAACTGCCACACTGCGTTCCAGAGTGGCTGCACCATTCTGCATTTCTGACAACAGTGAATAAGTGTTCCTATTTCTCCACATTCCCTCCGCACTTGTAGTTTTCTGGGGTTTTTTGATAATAGCTATTCTAGTTGGTGTGAAATGGTATCTCATTGTGGATTTGATTTGCATTTCCCTAATGCTAGTGAAGTTGAGCATCTTTTCATATGCTTTGGGGCCATTCGTATTTCTTCTATGGAAAAGTGTCTGTCTATGTCTTGCCCATCTTTTAATTGAGTTGTTTGTCTTTTTGTTGTTGAGTTGTAGAATCTCTTTATTCTGAATATTAAAAAACTCTTACAGATATGTGGTTTCCAAATGTTGTCTCCCATTGAGAAGGCTGCCTTTTTACTTTCCTACCAAAGTCCTTTGACACACAAAAAGTATTCAGTTTTGAAGATAACCCATTTATCTATTTCTTCTTTCATTGCTTGCACTTTGGATATAAGTCCTACCACAAAATCTTTAAGATATTTCCCTATATTTTCTTCTAGGAGTTGTATGGTCTTATCTCTAATATTTAGATCTTTGATCCATTTTGAGTTAATTTTTGTATATGGTGTGAGCTCGGTGTCCTCTTTCATTCTTTGGATATGAATGTCCAGTTCTCCAAGCACCATTTTTTGAAGAGGCTGTTCCATTCCGGTTGAGTGGACTTGGCCACCTTATCAGGAATCAATTATCTGTATATGAGAGGGTCTATTTCTGAGCACTCAGTTTGATTCCATTGGTCAGTATATAAATCTTTATGCCAATACCATACTGTTTTGACTGCTGCAGCTTTGTAATACGCTTTTTTTGGAGCGAGGGGTGGGTGGCAGGGTGTATGGTCTGGGAGCTAAACCTGGGTCTTCCACATGGAAGATGAGCATTCTACCATTTGACAACCCGTGCACCCATAATATGCTTTATTAATGCAATTTTTTCGAAATATGTTCACATACCATATAATCATCCAAAGTGTAAAGTCAATTATATAGTATATAATTGTATATACTTGTATTAATTTTTGAATATTTTCATTGCTCCAAAAAAAATAAAAATAAGAATTAAAATTAAAATTGAAATAAAAAGAACACCTAGAACACCCTATACCTCTTATCCCCTCACCTTTTATTTATTTATTTCTTGCCTTATTCCCTTACTCATCTGTCCACACACTGGATAAAAGGAGTGTCAATCACAAGGTTCTCACCATCACATGGTCCCACCATAAAAGCTGTATCATTATATAGTCATCTTTAAGAATCAAGGCTCCCGGATTACAGTTCTACAGTTTCAAATATTTCCTTCTAGCTATTCTAATACACTAAAAACTAAAAGAGATATCTATATAATGCATAAAGAATAATCTCCAGAATGACCTCTCAACTTTTCTTTTTTTAATCTCTCAGCCACCAAAACTTAATTTTGTTTCGTTTCTTGTCTCCCTTTTGGTCAAGAAGACTATCTCAATCCCACCATGCTGGGCTCATCCACAGGAGTCATATCCCACATTACAAGAGATTTACACCCCTGGAAGTCATGTCATACGTAGCGGGGGAGGGCAGTGAGTTTAGCTGCTGTGTTAGCTTAGAGAGGCCCCATCGGAGAAACAAAAGAGGTTCTTTGGGAAGTGACTTTTAGGCATGATTATATAAGTAGGCTTAACTTCTCCTCTGCAAGAGTAAGTTTCGTAGGGCTTGGCCTATTAAATTGATAGTCCCCAATGCTTGCAAGAATGTCAAGAATTCCTGATGTAATAGACTTTAAAGTCAGGTAGTATGAGACTTCCAACTTCACTTTTTTTTTTAATTAATTTAAAAATTTTTTTTAAATACCAAAATAACACCAAACACGCAAACATTCTTAACTTTTGATCATTCCGTTCTGCATATATAATCAGTAATTCACAATATCATCACGTAGTTGCATATTCATCATCATGATCATTTCTTGGAACATTTGCATCTATTCAGAAAAAGAAATAAAAAGAAAACAGAAAAAAATTCATACATACCATACCCCTTACCCCTCCCTTTCAGTGATCACTAACATTTCAATCTAAATTTATTTTAGCATTTGTTCCCCCTATTATTCATTTTTATTCCAAATGTTTTACTCGTCTGTTGATAAGATAGATAAAAGGAGCCTCAGATACAAGGTTTTCACAGTCACATAGTCATATTGTGAAAGCTGTATCATACAATCATCTTCAAGAGACATGGCTACTGAAACACAGCTCTACATTTTCAGGCAGTTCCCTCCAGCCTCTCTATTACATCTTGACTAACAAGGTGATATCTATTTAATGTGTAAGAATAACCTCTAGGATAACCTCTCGACTCTGTTTGGGAATCTCTCAGCCATTGACACTTTATTTTGTCTCATTTCACTCTTCCCCCTTTTGGTAGAGAAGGCTTTCTCAATCCCTTGATGCTGAGTCTCAGCTCATTCTAGGATTTCTGTCCCACATTGCCAGGAATGTTCACACCCCTGGGAGTCATGTCCCACGTAGACGGGGGAGGGTGGTGAGTTTCTTGTTGTGTTGGCTGGAGAGAGAGGCCACATCTGAGCAACAAAAGAGGTTCTCTTGGGGGTGACTCTTAGGCCTAATTTTAAGTAGGCTTGACCTATCTTTTGTGGGGTTAACTTTCATATGAACAAACCCCAAGATTGGGGGCTCAGCCTACAACTTTGGTTGATGGCACTGCTTGTGAGAATATCACAAGTTGAATTTTCCCCCTTTCTCACCATTCCCCGAAAGGGACTTTGCAGATACTTTTTTATTCACAGTTCAAATCACCCTGGGATTTATTGAGGCATCACTCTGGGTAAACCAACAAAATCTCATGCCCTACTCAAGGTTCCATGTACTTATGGTGTTCATTTAAGCTATCTACGTAATCCAGCTTCACTTTTCTTAAGATGATTTTAGCTATTCAGGGCAACTTGCTCTTCCAGATAAATTTGATTATTGCTTTTTCTATTTCTGTAAACTAAGTTGTTGGGATTTTAATAGGTATTGCATTGAATCTATAAATCAATTTGGGTAGAATTGACATCTTAACTATAGTTTCTCTTCTAATCCATGAACATAGTATGCCCTTCCATTTATTTAGGTCTTCCTTGATTTCGTTTATTAATGTTTTGTAGTTTTTTGTGTATAGATAGGTCTTTTCTGTCCTTGGTTAAATTTATTCCTAAATTTTTATTCTTTTAGTTGTTATTGTAAATGGAATTTTTTTCTTGATTTCCTCCTCGGGTTGCTCATTACTAGTGTATTATAAATAATACTGATTTTTACTTCTTGGTCTTGTATCTGCTGACTTTGCTGAACTTGTTTATTAGCTCTAATAACTTTGCTGTAGATTTTTCAGTATTTTCTACATATAGAATCATGTCATTATTACCAGACTAAGGCCGTAGATTCTTTAGCTCAACACGCTTAGTAACCAATTCCTGAGACTGGGTTTCAAAGAGAGAAAGAGTCTATTACTAGGTATGTAATAGGAGAGTAGATGGCCTAGTGGCCCCAAATCTATCTCCCCAAACTCCAGTAATTCTGATAGTTTTATTAGAGAAAAAGATGGGCAGGGTTTAGAATAATGAGCTCAGTGACCCCAGATGATGTAATTAGAGGTGATTTAATTATTGGGCATGTGCAGATTGATTACATGCTTAGTCACAGAATGTATGTAACAAAATGGCAGAATGAGGTCTAGGTGACTTGTAGGTTAATGTCTAAGCAACTATGCATGTCGGACGGGCCCACTTTGGTTAGATCCAGTCTTGGTCATCCAGATAACTTTAAATTTAGGATGGGTTAGTTCTTGGCTGACCCAAGACCTTTCATTAATAAATATTAGGAGCTATCTTTAGTGATTACAAGTCTCTAAAGTTGAAAAACTGGATAACTGAGTACAAATGAAGGTTATTCACAGGGTTTTTACAGTCACAGAGGCAGAAGACAAGGGCTATATAATCATTATCAGAAATCAAGGCAGCTGAATTACAATTCAGAGATTTCAGGTATTTCCCTTTGTCTACTCCAATATGCCAGAAAGCAAAAAAGAAATATTTATATAATGATGCAGTAATCAAAATCATCCCTTAAATCCTGATTTCTCAGTTACAGCATCTGCAAAAAGTGAAAATTTTACTTCTTTCTTTCCAATTTGGATGCCTTTAATTTATTTTTCTTGCCTAATTGCTCTCATACCATTAATTTTTAGACCCGTAGTTCCCAAACATTAAGCATGCATGAGAATTCCCTGAGAATTTATTAAAGCAACTTGCTCAGTCCCATCCCCCAGAGTTTATGATTAAGTAGGTCTGGGTCTAGTTTTATTAGAGAAAAGATGAGTAGGGTTTAGAATAATGAGCACTGTGACTCCAGATGATGTAATTAGAGGTGATTTAATTGTCGAACGTGCACAGATTAATTACATGCTTAATCACAGAATGTGTATAAGAAAATGGCAGACTCAAGAATTTGCATTTCTAGACTGATAGAGGGGCACAAATGAATTCGAAGGAAAGATAGATGATAAAGACTGAGATGGTATCATCTAGGAATGCCTAGAGTATACAATGATAGTGACTAAATGTACAAATTAAAAAATGTTTTTGCATGAGAAAGAATAAAGGAATGTCAATATTGCAGGGTGTTGAAAATAGTTGATAATTCATATTTTGAAACTTTATGTGTGAGACTAAAGCAAAAAATGTTTATTTAGTACAAAAAAAAAGAATTTGCATTTCTAACATTTTCTCAGGTGATGTTTAAGCTGCTGGTCTAGGAATCACATTGTGGTCTATTGTTTCCTGTGCGTAATTTAACTTCTTTCCTTTATATTTTCTTTAAAGTGATATTAATATCTAGAGGCTTGATTATACTCATGTTCAGTTTTTAGAGAAGTCTTCATATATGGTGCTGTATACTTCCTATTGCATCATACATGAAGCATGTAATGTCTGATTGTCCCATTTGAATCATGTTAAAATTGATCAGTGGGTTCAGGAAGTATTAGTTTGTTCCCCTCCATTATAAATTTCCCTGTCAACCCTTTATACAGTGGTTTTAGCATTGGTTGATAATTAATGCCTACTAGTGACTGTATCTAGTAGTAGTTCATTAGGGTTCAGAGATGGTGATTTTCTAATTCTATTTTTCCTTCTGCATTCATTAATTGAAATTCAGTAGAGAAAAATATGCCCTCATACTTTATAGTAACCAGACTCCTCATATTTGGAGTCTGGTTACTATAAAGTACAATAAAAAAAAATTTGATTATTTCCCTCTATTTGTCAGTACTCACAGTGATAAGTTGGTGACTTGGCAGCCTTCAAAGGTGAAAAATGATTGTTTTTTCCCTTGTGGGGAGACATCATTAAAAGCAGATAGATTTTTATATATGAGTTATGTTTCAATATTTTGCAGAAATTGTTTTCTCTGATACTTAAATTGTAGAATATCAGGCCAGTAGGAGCTTCTTCAAGTTCTGGGTGCTTGTACTATAATAATAATGCATTTAAAAAATATTTCTGGGCCTTTTGAACAGATCCTAGACAGAGACAGTGTTGAGGCAAGGGTGCAAATTTCAATATGGTCATTTTGGTATCAGCCGAATTTCTACCAAGTAGTTTAGAATTGCTGAAAAAGATAGTATAAGATCATGGAACTAAATTTCAGTACATAGAGAAACCTTTCTTTAGTGTTAATGAAGTCAGTGAAGTTTTTGTTAGAATTAACCAGAAGTTTTCATTTCCCACTAATAACATATACAGGGATATTGTACACAAGGTGCATGAACATGTTTTTCATGGTGCAAGTACTTGTGCTTTCAAATACTCACTAAAGGTGATGCTGTATTGAATCCATTATTTCTGTTGCTTTCTCCACCATGTGATAGGAAGTCTTAAAATTCACTTTAAATTCCACTGCAGGAGTTGTATAGGTAGTTAAAATGATTTTTTTTAAATACAGTTTATCACAGATGTTTTCTTTCACTTTATCTTTGTATGACCACACACTTTCTAGTGTACCAGAATATAATTTTGAATGCTGTGGCTGCAGTTGATTAATCTTTGTATCTCTTACAATGCCTGGCTTGTTTCTTTTATATAAAGTTGCTCAATAAAAATGTATTGAAAAATGGAATGAATGAATGAATCAGCTAATCAACCAACCTACTACCTGATTGTGACTCACCATTTCAAGTGGACCCAAATATTATTGCAGTCAGTGCCACTGCCATCACTTCTCTGCTTGGACCAACAGATTTTGTATGTTAACCTTTAAGATATTGAAAACATCCCATTGATGATCTATGAACTATATTAAAAAATGGGTAATTTTTTAGACAGACTTGCTTCCTCAGGATGGAAATACTTCTGAACTCTGGTTTTCTCATTTTCTTATGCTATGGTAAGCCTTTGCATATCAAACTCTTAATTTTACCTATTAGCTAAAATGCATAAAAAGGATAAAAATCTAAGTTTTATATAAGCTGTTATAATAATACATCTAAAACCTTTATACTCACCTTATTTTTAAAGGAACCCTGATGATACTCTTTAAGAATAGAAAAGGCAATCTGACCCAGTGGTGTTACTGCACACCCACAGCTTCCAACCTGTGGAGAATGTGTACCTTGGTATCGCTGGAGTTGCGATCCTAACCAAGACCATGAAGATTAAAAAAGTAGTGCAAGATTAACCTTGCTACTCAGTGTATGGTTGCGTAGCGGTCACCTAAGGCTCATTAGAAATCTCAGACTCAATAAGACCTACTGAATCAGAATCTGCAGTTCAACAAGATCTCCAGGTGATTCATATGCACATTAAGTTTTGAGAAAATTGAATCTAAGAAAATAGCCTACTATTTTGTCTCTTTCTTCTCTATGATATCACTGGAATGACATAGCCAGAGTGACCCATTAAGCATCATTATAAACTCATGGATTTTTATACATTTGATGTATTAATTAGCAGAAAAGAACTTCATCTCAAAATGGCAAAACTACAGTGGTTCCTGGGGTTATAAGTATGTCCAATACTTATAATATCCATTAACTTGTTGAAATTAATATTTTGGTTGTCAGGAAAGGGTTCTCTTTCCTCCATCATTGCTATGTATCTCACCAAAGCTCAAAAAGAACAACCTTCTCAGATAACAGAAAATTGTTGCTCTGTGGGCTATATAAAAAGCAACAGGATGGGAAGATGATGGAGTATGAAGCTCCATGAATCAGTCCCTACCCCAAAACAGCTATTGAACTGGCAGGAACTGTCTGAATAGAAAATTTTGAAAGTCTTGAGTCTAGTGGAACATTGCAATATCCAGAAAGAGCTGAAGGAAAAGGCTGGTGAATTGCAGTAAATATTGGTGAATTTGTTCCTCTTGCAGTGGCTACCATCCCCCACCCCCAACCACATGGCAGGCAGCAGTGTGTGCTGTATCTTGGGCTCCTGGTGGAGCTTGCTGGTTCCAGGGTAGGCTATAATAACCCAAGTCCTCCAGAGTCCAGGGATGTGTGGTCTGATTACTGATCACTGTTTTGGATTATTTACTTCAGTTCGCTGGAGGACCAGTGCTGAGGGCAGCCGTTGTTCCAGTACCCTTCAATCAAAAGTGGCAGAAGAGTCCTAAAGAGGCATTGCCTTTTACCCTCCCCCTCTTCTCTTTCCATTCCCCACTTAGAGCAAGAAGAATCTGGTGTAGTCACAGATTGACAGTTCTAGCCCACAACAACAACTAAAAAAAAAGGTAGCAATTTCAGAGGAGTAGGAGAACTAGATTTACAAAATTATAACAACATTACCAGAATATCCAATTTGCAACAAAAAAATTACAAGACACACAAAGAAATAGGAAAATATGACTCATTTACGGGGAAAAAAATATTCCCAGAAAGCATTCCTGACAAAGGTCATACATTGAAACTATTAGTCAAAGACTTTAAGTGAACTGTCTTACATATGTTGAATGAGCAAAGCAATCCATATTGAAAAAACTAAAAGAAATTCAGAAAATGTCTGAACAAAATAAAGATTTGAAAATTATAAAAAGGAACCAAACAGAAATTTTGGTGCTACAAAGTACAGTAGTTGTAATGAAAAACTCATTAAATGTATTCAACAGCAGATTCTGAACAGGCAGAAGAAAGGATCAGCATACTTGAAGATTTTCCAGTGTGAGAAGCAGAAAGGAAGAAAATAAGGAAAAATGAACAGAACCTGTGGGATCTGTGGGACACCATAAAGTATACCAACATACACATCATTGCAGCCCCAAAAGGATAAGAGAAAGAAGAAGGGGGACAAGAAGTATTTGAAGATATAATGGCTTAAACTTCCCAAATCTGATGAAAGGCCTGAATATTATCATCTAGGAAACCACACAAACTCCAAGCAGGATAGACTTTAAAAGATCTACATCAAGACACATAATAGCGAATTATCAAAATCCAAAAACAGAGAGGATTTTGAAATCAGCAAGAGAGAAGCAACTTGTCACATACAAGTGATCTCCAATAAGATTAACATAGGATTTCTTGTCAGAAACTAGGGTGGCCAGGAGACAGTGGGATTGCATATTTAAAGTCCTTAAAGAAAAATATGTCTGGAAAAATTATCTTTCAAATAAAAAGTCATTAAGACATTTTCAGATAAAAATTGAAAGAGTTCACTAGCAGAAGGCTTGCTCTACAAGAAATGCTGAAGGGAGTCCTTCAGGCTGAATAAAAGAACCCTAGGTGGTAACTTGAAGCCATTAGAGAAATAATGAACATTGATAAAGATAACTATAAAGGTAAATATAAAATCTATATTATGTTACTTCCAGTTTGTGATTGCTTTTTCCTCCTATCTGACTTAATGGAGAAAGTTGTAAAATAACATTTTAACGGATACAGAATTGAATAAAGATGTAATCTGAGACAATAACAGTATAAAGGGGGAGGAAGAAGATATATAGAAATAGTGAGTTTATATACTACTGAACCTAAGTTGGTACTGGTATAACTAGATTGTTATTAGTTTAAGTTGTTCATTGTAATTACAAAGGCAATCACTAGGAAAATAACTGAAAATTATAGAAAAATGGAAAGAAGGGAATCGAAATCATATACTACAAAAAAAGCATCTGTGTTCAAAAAGGTGAGTAGTGGAGTAATTGAGAAACAAAGCACACAAAACATACAGAAGACAAAGAGCTAAATGGCAGAAGTGTCTTTCTTAGTTATTACATTAAATGTCATTGGACTAAACTTACCATTTACAGGCAAAGATTGGTCGATTGGATGAAAAAGTATAATCCATCTTTATGCTGTTGACAGGAGACTCTCTTTAGGTAAAACACACACACACATAAAGAGTTTGAAAGTTTCAATACAGGGAAAAGATATAATGATTATAAACATATATGTCCCCCACAACAGAGGCCCAAAATATATGAAGCAAAAATGGACAGGATGGAAGGGAGAAATGGATAATTCTACAGTAATTGTTGGAGCACTTTCAATAATTGATAGAACATCTAAACAGAAGATCAATAAGGAAATAGAGGACTGGAACAACACTAGGAACCAGTTAGACCTAATGGACATATGTAGAACACTCCACTGAATGACAGAGGATACTTTCTTCTCAAGCATACATGGAACATTTTCCAGGATAGACCATATGTTAGTTCACAAATCTAATCTTAATAAATTTTGAAACTTTGAAATCATTCAGAGTATCTACTCAGACCCTAAAGAATAAAGCTAGAAATCAATAACAGAAGGAAAACTGGAAATTTTACAAATATGTGAAAAATAAACAATGCTTAAACAATCAATACATCAAGGAAAAAATGACAAGAATTAGAAAATATATTGAGATGAACAAAAACACAACATACCAAAACTAATATGCAGTGGAGGTGGCGCTCAAGGGAAATATATAGCTCTAAATGCCTATTAAAAATGAAAAAAGATCATAAATTTGTAGAATAACATGCCACATAAAGAAACTAGGACAAGAAGAGCTAACTAAACTCTCAAAGTTAGTAGAAGGAAGAAAATACTAAAGATTAGATATAAATGCAATAGAGAATAGAAAATCAATAGAATCAACCAAACCAAAGTTTAAAAGATGGATAAAATAGACAAATGATTAGCCAAACTGACAAAGAAAAATAGAGAATACAAATAACTAAAATCAGGAATGAAAGTGGGGACATTATTGCCTACCTTACAAAAATCAAAAAGCTATAACAGTACGATGAAGAATTGAATGCTAGAAAATTAGAAAACCTGTATTAAATGGACATATTCCTAGAAACATGCAAATTACCTAATCTAATATAAAACAAAATAGAATATCTCAACAAACTTATAACAATTAAAGAGATTGAATGGGTAATTAGAAGCCTTCCCACAAAGAAAAGTCCAGCACCAGATGATTTCACTGCTGAATTCTTCCAAATATTTAAAGAAGGTTTAACACCAATTCTCTTCAAACTCTTCCAGAGTGTAGAAGAGGAGCGGTTACTTTCTAACGTATTCCACAAGGGGCAGCATTACCCTGATACCAAAGCCAGATACAACAGCACAAGAATAGAAAATTACAGACCAATATCCTTAAGAATATAAATGCAGAGAGAAGTAAGACAAATAGTGTTTTGGTGGCTGAGAGATTTCAGACAGAGTTGAGAAGTTATCCTGGTGGTTATTCTTATGCATTATATAGATGGATTTTTTTAGCTTATGGTGTATTGGAGTGGGTAAAGGGAAATACTTGAAACTGTAGAGCTGTGTTTCAGTAGCCTTGATTCTTGAAGATGGTTATATAAAGATAAAACTTTTACAGTATGACTGTGTGATTGTGAAAACTTTGTGTCTGATGCTCATTTTATCCAGGGTATGGTATGATGAGTTTAAAAATATAGATAATAAATAAATAAATAATATAGGGATAAAGGGTAAAATAAATTGGATGGATAGAAATACTAGTTGTCAGTGAGAGGGGGAGGGATAAGGAAAGGAGTATGCTATGTGTGAGGTTTTTTCTTTTTTTCATTTTATTTCTTTTTCTGGAATGATGCGAATGTTCTAAAAATTGATCATGGTGATGAATACACAACTATGGGATGATATTGTGAGCCACTGATTGTACACCATGTGTGGAATGTATGTTTATGAAGATTTGTCAATAAAAATATTTTTCTAAAACGATTCAAAAATCCTTTAACAAAATACTAGCAAACCAAATCCAACAATATATTAAAAGGATGATGCACCATAACCAAGTGGGATTTATTCCAGGAATGCAACAATGAATAAGAAAACCATTCGATGTAATATAACACATTAATAGAATGAAGAAAATAAAACACATGACCAACCCGTTTGATGAAAAAAAGGCATTTGACAAAATCCAACATCCTTTCATGATAAAGATACTTAGAAAACTAGGAATAGAATGGGACTTTCTCACCAGGATAAAGGGCATTTATGAAAAACCCACAGCACACATCATACTCAATGGTGAAAGACTGAAAGCTTTCCCCTTAAGATCAGAAATAAGATAAAGATGTCCACTGTCACCATAGTTATTCAGTATTGTACTAGATACTCTTGCCAGAGCATTCAGACAAGAGAAAGTAATAAAAAGCATCCAAACTGGAAAGGTATTTGCAGATGACATGATCCTATGTAGAGAAAATCACAAAGAATCCATAGTAAAGCTACTAAAACTAATGAACAGATTCGGCAAAATTGCAGGATACAAGCTAAACACACATAATTCAGTTAGATTTCTATGTACAGTAATGAACAATATGAAAAGGAAATTTAAAAATTCCATTTACAATAGTATCTAAAAGAATAAAATACCTGGGAATAAACTTAACCAAGGAGGAGAGAGACTTGTACACTGAAAAATGCAAATACCTCTCATTGCCGAAAGAAATTAAAGAGGGCCTAAATAAATGGAAAGACATGCCATGTTTATGGATTTAATATTGTTAAGGTGTCAACAATATTAACACCTTAGCCTAGAGCTAAGTGTGTTAATATTGTTGACACAATATTGCTCTAACTGCCTAGAGCAGTCTACAAATTCAGTACAATGACTATAAAAATTCCAGTATCGTCTTTTGTAGAAGTGGGAAAAGCTGACTGATTACAAATCCACATGTAATTGCAAGGAGCCCCAGATCAGCAAAACAATCTTAAAAAAGATAACAAAGTTGGAGGACTCACACATTTCTGCTTACAAAGCTAGTTATTAAAATAATGTGGTACTGTCATAAGGATAGACATATAGACCAATGGAATAGCATTGAGAATCCAGAGGTAATGCACATGTCTATGGCTAGTTATTTTTTAAAACTTTTTTATTGTATAATATAACATACATACAAAACAAAGAAAAAAGCAATAGTCTTCAAAGCACTCTTCAACAAATAGTTACAGGACAGATCCCAGAGTTTGTCGTGGGCTGCCGTACAATCTCAGATTTTTCCTTCTAGTTGCTCCAGAATATAGGAGGCTAGAAGGCCTAAATATTTTTTTATCATCACAATCGACTATTTTTTCTTTTTTGTTAAAAGTAACATATATACAGAAAAGTAATAAATTTCAAAGAACAGCACCACAATTAGTTGTAGAACATATTTCAGAGTTTGGCATGGATTACAGTTCTCCAATTTTAGTTTTTTACTTCTAGATGCTCTAGGATACTGGAGACTAAGAGATATCAATTTAATAATTCAGCGATCATGATCATTTGTTAAATCCTGTCTTCTCTGTATAACTCCGCCATCACCTTTGATCTTTCTGTCCTTCTCTTTAGGGATGTTTGGGCTATGGCCATTCTAACTTTTTCATGTTGGAAGGGTCTGTCAATAATACGGGGTAGGGAGATGGAACTGTGATGTTCTGGAGAGGCAGGGGCCCCTAGGTTTCAGGACTTTTCTGGACCAGTGGCCCATCTGGAGGTTGTAGGTTTCTGGAAAGTTACTCGAGTGAAAAGAACCCTTGTGAAATCTTATATGTTGCCCTAGGTGTTCTTTAGGATTGGCTGGAATAGTCCTGGTTGGAGTTTGGCAGATTATGATAGGTAGCAGTGTCTAACTGGAGCTTGCATAAGAGCAACCTCCAGAGTAGCCTCTAGACTCTATTTGAATTCTCTATGCCACTGATACTTTATTTGTTATACTTCTTTTCCAAACCCTTTTGGTCAGGATGAAATTGTTGATCCCACGGTGCCAGGGCTGGACTCATCCCTGGGAGTCCATCTCCCATGTATGGCTAATTGATTTTTAACAAAGGTGCTGTTCTAGTTTGCTAGCTGCCGGAATGTAATATACCAGAAACGGAATGGCTTTTAAAAAGGGGAATTTAATAAATTGCTTGTTTATGGTTCTAAGGCCGAGATAACGCCCCAATTAAAACAAGTCTATAGAAATGTCCAATCAAAGGCATCCGTAGAAAGATACTTTGGTTCAAGAAGGCCGAAGAAGTTCAGGGTCTCTCTCCCAAGTGAGAAGGCACATTATGCACACAGTCACGGTTTCTCTCTTGGCTGGAAGGGCACACAGTGAGCAGGGCATCATCTGCTAGCTTTCTCTCCTGGCTTCCTGTTTCATGAAGCTCCCTGGGAGGCATTTTCCTTCTTCATCTCCAAAGCGCTGGCTAGTGGACTCTGCTTCATGGTGAATGCTCTCTTTCTCCAAAATGTTTCCACTTTTATAGGACTTCAGAAACAAATCAAGACCCACCCAAATGGATGGAGACACGCCTCTACCTAATCCAGTTTAACAACCACTCTTGATTAAATCCCGTCTCCAGGGAGATGATCTGATTACAGTTTCAAACATACAATACCCAATAGGGATGAGAAGAAACGGCTGCCTTTACAAATGGAATTAGGATTAAAACATGGCTTTTCTAGGGTACATAAATCATTTCAAACCAGCACAGGTGCCAAGTCCATTCAATGGTGAAAGAATAGTCTCTTTCTCAGATGGTGCTAGAACAACTGGAAATCCACATGCAACAGAATGAATGTGGACTCCTACCTCTTACCATATAAAAATTATCAATTCAGAGTAGAAAAACAATCTAAATATAAGAGTTAATACTAGAAAATTCTTATAAGAAAACCTAGGGAAATATCTTCAGGACCTCACAGTAGGCAATGGATTTTTAGGTTTTACACCAAAAGAACAAGCAACAAAAGAGAAAAAATAGGTAAAATGGACTTCATCAAAAGTAAAAACTTTTGTGCATCAAAGGACATTACAAAGAAAGTAAAAAGACAGCCTACAAAATGGGGGAGCATCCTTAGAAACTATATATCTGATAAGGGTTTAGTATCCAGAATGTATAAGGAACTCCTGCAACTCAACAAAAAGACAAACAACCCAATTGAAAAAATGCACCAAGGATTTGAACAGACATTTCTCCAAAGAAGATATGCAAATGGCCAATAAGTATGTAAGAACATATTCAACATTAGCCATTAAAAAATGCAAATTCACACTACAATGAAAACAAAAAACTGTTGTTACCACTTCACGCCCACTAGGAATGCTATTTTTTTCCTGTATTCATGCATTTTATTTCTGTTATATACCACACTATATGTTGTTGTTGCAGTTGTTATTATTATTATTATTTTGATTTAAAAGGAATTTATTCTCTCATGGTCCTGGAAACCAGAGATCTGAAATCAAGGGGTAGAAAGGCCATGTTTTCTCTGAAGGCTCTCATGGAGGGCCCCTCCCTGACTCTTCCTCCCTCCTGGAACGTCTCAGCAATAGGATGGCTATTATTTTTTAAAATCCAAACTAAAAAGAATGAGTGCTAGCAAGGACTTAGAGAAATTAGGACCCCTAGTTCATTGCTGGTGGCAATGTTAAATGGCGCGGCCACTATGGAAAATACTTTGACAGTTCCTCAGAAAGTTAAAGTCACTCTATGACTTGGCAATCCCACGCCTAAATATATTCCCAAAAAAACTGAAAGCAGCGACTTGAACAGACTTTTATACACCAGTGTTCATCTCAGTGTTATTCACAGTGACCAAAAGGTAAAAGCAGCCCCAGAGTCCATCTACAGATGAATGGATAAACCAAATGTGGTATACCCATATAATGGAATATTTTCCAACCGTAGAAAGAAGTAAAGTGCTGGTGCGCACTACAACATGGATGAACCTTGAAGACAACATGTTGGGTGAAATAAGCCAGACACAAAAAGACAAATAATGTATGATTTCCCAGTATGAAATACTCGAATAAGCAGATTCGTAGAGACGGAAAGCAGAATAGTTGTGTGAGGGGAATGAGGAGTTATTTATTGGTAAATGAGTATGAGTTTTGGTGTGTAATGATAAAATAGTCTGGAAATAGAGGTGAAAGTTATACAGTATCATCAGTGTATTTAATGTAGAAGAATTATTTATGTAGAATGGTTAAAATGATTTTTTGTCATATATGTTTTACCACAATTAAATAAATAAAAATTTTAAAAAGTAATGAAAGGTTATTTTAGAAGCTGTAGAAGTTGAAGCTTCTGGCAGTGATTCTTAAAATTGAGAAACAGGTTTAAAATAACATGGATCCCTCTTCTTGCTGGCTTGTGAGCCCAAAAAAGTGTAATTGTACATCAGCCACAGTAGCACAACTTGAATAATGTTTACAAAAAGCTGTATGTGGAACCCAAGTTCATTAAAATTCTTCTGGTATTGTGACTCACATGTTTCTTATTTGATAGAAAATAAGCTGACTGCAGAGAGTTTACACTGAGTGGAGCTTTGCAATATAGAAAGTGAAAGCTGTATGTCTGTTTTCCATCCTCCATGCTGTTTCTTTCTGTTTCATTGTTCTTATTCCCCTTTCTCTTCAATATCCTGTCCTTCTTTATCAGTTGCTTCTCTTACCTGTACCTACACCAGTAGATTTTTCTGTTTCCTTGGAACATATCACATACTTCACAATTTGTCTTAATACTTTTTTTTGAAAGAAAGTTTTTGTAAATTTCACGTGGTTTTGTATTAATTCAAAAAAAAAACATATTCAAAATAAATCAATGGGTAGATATTAGTGTAAGTCCATTTATTTTTGCAACACTACACATAAAACCTGGAAATTTTAGAATTTGATGCAAACTCATTTGAGGGACATAACCTTCTTCTAACTAAATCACCCACTTTTACCAGTGAGTATGACTCAGTCCAAGTTCCATAAATTTATTGCTTAAAAAGTAGATATCAAAATTATCTTTGCTTTTATTCCAGTAGTGTAATTTTTTAATTAATATGTAAGCATCCAGGAGTGGGAGTCTCCCTGGCAGCGTGGAAGATGACCCCCAGAGATAAGCCTCGCCCTGGCACTGTGGGATCAACAATGCCATCGTGACCAAAAGGGGGGAAAGAAATGTAACAAATGAGGTGTCAGTGGCTGAGAGAATTCAGAGTTGAGAGGCTACACTGGAGGTCACTCTTACACATGCTTCATTTAGACATCGCTACCTGTCATAACTTGCCAAACCTCAGCCAAAACCATTCCCGCCAATCCTAAAGAATACCTAGGGCAATATATAAGAGTCTACAAAAGTTCCATACACTAGGGTAACTCTCTAAAACCTATAACCTCCAGATGGGTCTCTGGACCAGATAAGTCATGAAATGCAGAGGAGCCAGCCTCTCCAGAACATCAACTAGTTCTATCCCCTACCCCATATCATTGACAGCCCCTTCCAACACGAAAAAATTAGAATGGACATAGGCCAAATACCCCTAAAGAGAAGGAGAAAGATCAAAGGTGATGGTGGAGTTGTGTAGAGAAGGTCGGGTTTAACAAATGAGTATGAGTGCTGAACCATTATATTGATATTTCTTTATCAATATAATAGCCCAATTTAAAAAATGCACCAAGGATTTGAACAGACAGTTCTCCAAAGAAGATATGCAAATGGCCAATAAGTATGTAAGAACATGTTCAACATTAACCATTAAAAAATGCAAATTAACACTACAATGAAAACCAAAAAACTATGAGTTACAACTTACCTTAGAGCAGCTGGAAATAAAAACCTAGAATTGTGGAATTGTAACCCATACCAAGCTTTAAAATCTGTTTTATAACTACTTGGTAAAATGTACTTGGAAATTTATTGCTTTTTTGTATCTATGTGATATTTCACAGTTGTTTAAAAAAGTTAATAAAAATTAATATATAAGGCCTTAGGGCTTTTAGAGGTCTAAAAGTTTTCCTAACTGCTGGTCATCCAAATTATGAAACAGTTGATGGTAATTAAGACTCCATAGGAACAAGTTTCAGCTACCAGGGCCATTTTCATGACCTAAAATGAATTTAAGGTACAGGCTCTTTTTCTTTCTTCCTAGATGGCCATTGTAGAAATAAAAATTGTTTCAGAATTGTCACCCTGGCGGGGACACTGAACGGGACTGACAAGGCATGGCAGAGAAGGGAGGCAAGAGGAGCTGGCACGGTTATACTTCGATCTGTAGACTCTGGCCATGCAATCTAAGGACTGGTGTGAGAATGAAATCATTCATGGGAAAGTGCTTTGGAAAACACGATGGCCAAGTTGTAGAACAATATTATTTTTACCCATTTGAATCTTTTGGGCTTGGATAAACTGGAAGGATAAAGGTCTCATGGATAGGGCCTGGGTTTTCTCTAGGATTTGCTGTGTGTGTGACCAGCACTCACTCTGCTACCTGCCTCCATGCCCTGCTGAGTCCTTGCAGGGGAGAGATCCTAGGGTGATGCTGCGTCTGAGGGTGCCATGTGTAAACCACTAACGGAGCCTGGGAAGAGTGAGGGAAGAGTGCCTCACAGTGGTGTCCGGGTATTCCAGCAGCCCTCGGATGGGGTGCTCCTCATTCCGGGTTCACTCGTTGTTTTGGACACCTAAGTGTCCCGCGCCCCCTGATGTGGAATGCTCTGGTATCCCAGATAGGTGGAGGGACCTGAGGTCCCAGCTTACCCAGGACAGATCTGGTGTGTGCCTGGCGTTCTGACTTGGATGATAAATACTCTAATCTTTCAAATTATAAGTGAATTTGAGGTAACATTGTCATTCAGATGCTTTTGCAATTTTTCAAACCTGCAATACTTATCAGCCTCAATTGTGATTGTTGAGTGGCAGTTCTTCTTAGAGGTTCACTGACTCTAGTGTCATTTACAATTTTACCTATTACAGTTTAAACAGGGCCCAGTAAAAAGTGGAATTAAATAATTGTATGATACTCTTTTCTTAAGCGGGGGAAAAAAAGTTTTTATGTCCCATGATTAATATAGCAATATTTTCAATACAGTGTTTATTTTGGTATGACAGGATTTACAAATACAAAATTGCCAATTAAAATTCCTTTAGAAAAATGAAAGAAACCCCTATTTGTTTTTATCTCAGGCTATGTTTATCCATCATTTAAAGTTCATAGTTAACATCTAAGCCTTGTCTTTTTGACAGTTCAGAGACATAATCAAATATTATCTTACAGTGTATTCACAGAGATGTAAAACCTGAAAATATTCTCATAACTAAGCAAGGAATAATCAAGATCTGTGACTTTGGGTTTGCACGAATTCTGAGTAAGTAGCAATTTTTTTACTGACTTCATCCAATTCAGATAACTATGCTATTATATAGCTTAAATTCTTACTTTAGATATTAAATGTATGTTTGTTATTCTTCAAAAAGAATTCTTGCACTGTTGTTCTTCAGAAAGGAAAATCTCACTTTAATCTTTTAATTACTACATTAGTTTGCACTTCACCTCCATTCCATTTAACAAGAGCTGTTGGGTGTCATGTTTATGTGCTTTGCCCTGTAGAGGAGGAAAAGTATTATAAGATGCATTTCTGTTCTTTATGCACTTATAATCTGAGGTGGAAGGAACAGTTAAAAAGTAATACAAGGGCGGGCCGCGGTGGCTCAGCGGGCAAAGTGCTTGCCTGCTATGCCGGAGGACCTCGGTTCGATTCCCGGCCCCAGCCCATGTAACAAAAACGGAGAAACAGAATACAATAAAACAAGAAAATGTTTAAAGATGTTTCCCTTTCTTCCTTCCTTCCTTCCTTCTATCCTTCCTTCCTTCTCTCTGTCTTTCCTTTAAAAAAAAAAAAAAAAAAAAAAAAAAAAAAAAAAAAGTAATACAAGATGATTAGCAATAAAGCGCTAAAGTGAAGATGTAGACAGTTCCCTGAGGGGGAATATTAATGTGGGTTAAAGTGGTTGGAAAAAACTTCGTGGAGCTGGTGAGACTAGAAAAGTAAAATTGAAATTAAAGAGAGAAGATTTAAAGGCAATGCTAAGAAGGGGGAAATCATCCCAGGCAGAGAGGAATGGAAAGGAAAGGGGGCAAATAACTGTCCCTGAATCTAGAACTTTGAAGTAGGTAAAAACACTCATATTAGAAATATTCGCGTTGCAATCTGGTGTGTACATATTCAGTGTCCTTGTATAACCCAAACACAGGTAACTTGACCATGTATTTGAAAGGGTTGGACCAAAGCAATAACTGGTGAAGGTTCTCTGAGGCTCCTGCCCTCTGCAGTGTGGATAATGGGATCCGAGTGATAATTGTTCTCTGTACCATGTAGTTGAAAAGAGAATAGATAAACACTGGAGGACATTTGAGCAAATAATGGTACATCCACATCATGAAATATTAGGTAGCCATTAGAGGTGACATTTACAGAGTTATCAGTGACATGGGAAAATGTTTAAGATGTGATAAGTGAAAAAAAGAAAGCTAAAACTTATTTATATAGTATCATCTCAACAGTACATATTAAAAATGCCTGCAATACAGGTGACCCTTATCTTAGGAAATAAGTAGATAATATTCATCCAATACTTCCTATAACTATAATGTTATAAATTCATTTTGTTTTTCCAGGAAATCTGTTTTATACTGTAAAAATACCCAAGTCGGTTAAGAAAAAAAAATTGGATTATCTTTTTCTTGTTGAGCTATAGAAGTTCTTCATCTATTCTGGATATCAATCCCTTATCAAGATATATGATTTCCATGTATTTCTCCCTTTCTGTAGGTTTTCATTTCGTTCCCTTGAGTATGTTCTTTGATTTTAAAAAGTTTTAAATTTCATGAAGTCCAGTTTATCTATATTTTTTCTTTAACCTGTGCTCTTGTTGTTATGTTTAAGGAACCATTACCAAATTCATGCAGATTTGCCCCTGTGTTTTCTTCTGAGTTTTATAGTCATGATATCCATTAACTTTTATAATTTAAAAATGCATATAATTTTACAAAGAGCAATTAACAACGAAAGGTCATTTTCCCTCCCTGCTCCTATGAGGATTTTCTTTGATGGGAGCTTCAATTCCTATCTGCTGAACTGTTTTGTGGCAGTGAAGTGGGTTGCCTGAAGCCTTCACTAAGGAGAATTGCCCATATCCATCTCTGCAAGCCAAGCTTGTTTACCAATTGCCTGTCCCGGCCCGCAGGACAATCAACTGAGGCTCCAACTCCTGTGAGGGAAAAAGGAAATGGGACAGAGAGACACGAAGAACGGCAGCAAGGCAAATATTCTGATCAAGCTGCAAAAGTTTATTGAAAAGGCAGGGTATATATATACTCTAGGAGAGGGGGTAGCTAGTAGGAATAGGTGACGATCTCTGATTGGGTGAGTAAGGACAAAGGGATGACTTGGGATTGGTGACTGCTGTTGCTAGGGTGAAGGGCAGATGTACGGTTAGTACTTTTGGCGCGAACTTTAGGCGCGAACTACTATTACTTCCATGAAGAAGGCTGATTATAGTTTAGGCTGTTCTTTGTTTCAGCCCTGGCGGCCATGTTGCATGTTTCCGGCATCGCTGAGGGTGGAATTTATACATGCTACTTTAATTGTCCCCAACAATTGCCCTTCCACAGTCGTACATTTGTAAAGTCCGCATGTGAAACCCAGCTTTACCAGTTGAAGGCCAATGGAATTTTCTCACCAACCTACCTACAGCCTCAAAGGAATAAGCTGGATTTCTGGGCCTTCATGATCCTGTGGGAATTGTAGAATTTGCTTCCACCCACTTGGGAGTCAAGTACCTTGCCCCAGGTGGTTATACCTTTGGAGTAGGACAAGGATGGGTAGTGAGGTTGCACCCAGAAATCCTGTCATTTGCCTGTCACACACCACACATGACTCAGCACAAAAGTCAAATTGAGGTTTTTGTCTTAATGAGTCGTAAGTAACAAATTTAGATAAAAGAATTAGTTCAATTCATTTAAGGTACCTTTGGAAATTGAAATAACCGTGTCAGTGCATGGTTATCAGTGTAACTGAATTAGTGCTGCAGTGCGTTTTAGGAATACCATGGCCTCTGAGAATTATTGAAGCTTGCCTGAATGCCTGACCTGCTCATGGGAGTAGCTCACACATTGGGAGAATGTGGCTCATGAGTTTTGATGCATTTTCAGTTCCAGGAGATGCCTACACTGATTATGTTGCTACAAGGTGGTACCGCGCTCCTGAACTTCTTGTGGGAGACACTCAGTATGGTACTTCAGTCGACGTGTGGGCTATCGGCTGTGTGTTTGCAGAACTCCTGACAGGCCAGCCACTGTGGCCTGGAAAATCAGATGTGGATCAACTTTATCTGATAATCAGAACACTGGGTATGCATTGCACTTAATCACCTACACAATTGTTAAATTGTTACAGTAATAGTATGTTTCTGTAATGAAATCCAAGAGTTTTCTTGCTTCTCCAAAGTGCTACTCAGGGTAGTTGGTCTCGGTTTTGGATTATAGCCAAAGCCCAGAGCTTTTCCCAATATGTAGATCCATAACTATACTCAGAGAAGAGCTTTCAGATACCTTTCAAAATAAAACGAGTTAGTCATGAAATAAACTATACATTTATTGTCCTTGTCAGGTTAAGATAGGAATAAGGATATGAATCAGCTGCCTAGAGCTTAACCTAAGAGATCATTGATCAAATGCAATTTCTGTTCTCTCTAAAAGAGGCTCCTCCCTACCTTCCTTCTGGAGCAGGGGTGTCAGCAAACTTTTTTTATAAAGGGCCAGATAGTAAATATTTTAGGTTTTACAGACTGTACAGTCTCTGTTGCAAAATCAGCCATAGTCAATATGTGAACAAATGAGCATAGTCATGTCCCAGCAAAATCCTTATGGAAATTTAAATTTAAATTTCAAATAATTTTTGTGTAATGAGATATTTTTCTTTTGATTGTTTTTAACCAGTTAAAAATACAAAAATAAAAACCATTCTCAGGTCACCAGCCATATGAAAACAGGAGCCAGGCCTGATTTGGCCCACAGACTATAATTACAGGCCCCTGCCGTAGAGGTCAGGAGGCTAATTGTACTTCCTGAGTGGCTGCCTCAGCAATGGCTGCCAGAGCTTAAAATAATATTAACATTTCTCCTTTGAATAGTACTTAAGAAGTTACAAATTACTTTCATACAATCTCTCTTAGTCTTTAGGAAAAAACTATTCAGAGAGTTATATAACATTATTAATTGTGCCAGTTTTACAAGAGGAAACTGAGGCTCAGGTCCTTCCATGATTGGCCTGAAGTCAGTTAAGTGCAGAATGGGTCAAGGGTTTGCTCTCATCGTTTGTCAGCATCTTCAGCACTTGTTGTGTCCCTCCTCCTCCTTCTGTGTGGAAGAGAATGTAAGTGTGAAGGTTAGCAGCAGCTTTACTCCAGAAACACAGATGCAAAGAAAGCAATACCTCTGCACACATGAAGGGCATTCATTAATTCCTTCCTCCACACTCTCCTGACAGCCTGGCTACTGAGCAAGGGAATTCCTGCAGCCTAATGCTGTTCCCTGTTTGGCTCCAACACATTCTCCTGGAAAATTTTACAGAATGAAAAATGTGGGGTAAAGTATCACTACAGGTCATACCAAAAGTGAATATTATCCATTTGATTGATTTCCTAAAATGATTGTGGAAATTTACAGTGAGCTTTAGTCTTAGACAGACCTGAGTTTGAATCCTAGGTCTGTCTCTTAATAACTGTTTGAACTTGGGCAAGTTTTTAAACCTCAGTTTCCTCATCTGTATAGTGGAGATTAAAGATTCCACCCATTATGAGATTGTTGTGAGGTTAAGTGAGAGCATATGTAAAGC
The DNA here is from genome assembly GCF_023851605.1 of Tamandua tetradactyla. Lineage (NCBI taxonomy): Eukaryota > Metazoa > Chordata > Mammalia > Pilosa > Myrmecophagidae > Tamandua > Tamandua tetradactyla. Next base: position 10,453,696 of record NC_135343.1, on the reverse strand, counting down.
CTCTGGCACCATTTCCTCACCTCTTCTTCTGATGACTGTTGAGTGGCAGACTGAAGTATGTGTGATACAGTGGTGTGGGTTAATTGACTTTTCCTGAGAAACCATGCTTTTGCAGTGACCCATTCCTCCCAAATCAAGGGAAAACATTAGACTCAATATTTCTTTCATACCTACACCTCAGAGGATAACCATATAGACCCTCTATTTTTTAATTATTAAATGTATAAAAGAGCTAAGCAAAGTTATTAGATAACAATGAATTTTTTTGGCATTCAGTACAAATTCATGATAAAGTCTTAAACTAACAATGCTATTTTTGCTATATTTACATGAGTTATGTGGCTTTGTTTTACAGGAAAACTAATCCCAAGACATCAGTCTATCTTTAAAAGTAACCAGTTTTTCCGTGGCATCAGTATACCCGAACCAGAAGACATGGTAAACTGCTCTATTTTGGATACTTACTATTCATGTTGCTGCTTTCTTTAAAGGGATAGTTGTTTCATTTTTTATATTTGTGGTTTTTGCTTCTATTTATGAACAGCATACTGACACAGATACTATATAAAAGCTACAAAAAAAAAACAGACAAATGCTTTAAAATTTTACTTGTCCTGTCTATTCAAAGATTAATTTAATGTTAAATTTGAATACCTTACCTAACTACTTTGATCCTTTTTGAGCAAATCGCAAAGATAACTTTCCTCAAAATAATTATGTCCTCATAATTGTGTTCCTCTTTATTTTGAAAAAAAAAATCATTCTCTTAATTTGTTTCTCAGTTTATGAAACAAATAAAAAAAAAACCTTTTTTTCACTAATTATTTTCAAATGGAAGGACATTCTACAAAATGATCCTCATTCATTGTATTCATTAAGCACTAAATCACAGTGGGCATCCTGTGGTCTTTGCCTTGATTTGGGGGTGTATCAATGACTACTTGACCCTCTTATTCTCTGTAGACCTTGATTTCCTGTCTGTGTTACCTAAGTTTGGGCTATGTTCTTTGAAACACCATATGATCTAAAAACTGCCTGTAGAAACAAAGTTCTGCGGAAGAGGTATGCATCCACATTCAAGCCATGTTGGAACCACAGTGATGCAGGGATGGGGGGAAAAATCTGTGAAGCCAGACCATGATTTATGATGCATGTGAACAATCTGAGGTTCAAATGGTCCAACTATCTTTGGAAACTCTATGTTCATTTAAAGTCAGTTATTTAAAATAATGCCTTGGTTTATATACCATTTTTCTTTTTATTTTATTTGTTGAAGTTTGACTAGAATACAGGTTAAAGTTTTACTTACAAAAGAATGTTTATATGATGTATTTAATTTAGAGAAAAAATACAAGTTCAACATGTGTCCTGTGCCCAGTTAAATAGAATATTTATTTCCATTAGCTTTGAGGCTTCCCCTTCCCCATGTGCTCTTCTTCATTCCCATCTCCTCTCATCCCCACTGCTCTGAATTTTGTGTTGCTTTCTTTTGTGCTCTTATACATGTAGTATAACCTATTTTCATTCATACTCAAAGCATCCCTAAAATAGATAAGGCACAGATATTATACTACTATTATAGGATTTCCTTTTTTTCCCACATGAGCAGGCAGCAGGAATCGAACCTGGGTCTCGGGTTTGGCAGGCCAGAACTCTACCTGCTGAGCCACCATGGCCCACTCTGTTACAGGATTTCAAATGGAAACTTTGGGTACTACGTTTTTGCAGCATCATTTGTAATATGCAATGAAATGAAGATAATAATTCCTGTTTTATGTTTCATATCTTTAAGTTGTAGCATAAAATTATGTAAAAACATTATTTTTTTTAACTTCAAAAAGAATTATCTAACCTACTAGATGTGCTTTCTCCAAAGTATTCATCTTACTAACATATACAGAATATATGTTGCTTTATTGTGATATACCATGGAAATTATTTTCTTTGTTTTCCAGGAAACTCTTGAGGAAAAGTTCTCAGATGCTCATCCCATGGCTTTAAATTTCATGAAGGTACTTCAGAATCAATTATAACCATTATTGATTGTAAATTGTAATGATTAAAACTGGCAACTCTAAGAGAGGTGAACAGTAGATTAAAAAAAAAACTACCAAAGTAGGATATAGTCAGTGAAAATGAAAGGAATGCCAGTTAAAGGAACATCAGTGTTTTAAGCAATAGTAGTTTTAATGTATCCATTTCAAATCCATTGAAATTTAGTAGAAAACCATGAAGTCACTAGACCCAGCCCCTCCACCAAGCCCAAGAGAGATGGTCAAACAAAGGACACATTCTAATAAAAAGTGGAAGAAACTTGCCTATGACTGGCCTTGCAGTCATGCTTGAGCCACTGAGGCCATGCTAGAAGGTGTGACCTTTCCATCCAGTATGGATACCAAAGGCTCTAGGGGTATACTAGTGCATATATCTATCTTTAACCAGCAAGTACATTTCATGTAGAGCAGTGATTTCCAGTTGTGGTTACTCATCAGTGACCTGGAAGCTTTTTAAAAATACAGATTCCACTGTCTAACTTTGGATTTATAGAAGCAGAATCTCCATGAGTAGGATCTTCGAGTCTTCAGCAACCACTTAGGTGATTATGATAAACAGCCTAGTTGGAGATGAATCTGATCTAGCAAGTGGGGCCAACTAGATGACCTAGAGTCAAAATTTGTGCTAGTGCCAGTGATTGCTGTGGTACTATCCGGGGTGTTGGATTGCTTCAGTCTGAGCCCTCTCTGAGATTCAGAGCTCAATACCTGAATTGGTGTACTCATGCTCTTCTTACATACTCCACCTGACCTTAGCTGCCACCTACTCTGGTTCCCTACTCTGACCTGCCTTCACCCAAGACTGTGCAGGTCCTTTCCTGGAAGCCCAAGTCCCTGACCTTATTCTTAACAGTTCATTCTGACTCAGCTACTATTTAGCAAAACCTCTAAGTGGAAGGGGAGACATCAAGCATGTAAGCCCAACCCATAATCAGGTGGAGACCAGCCTCTGGTTACTCTTCCAGCTAACCAGAGGAAAAGCTTCCACAAAGGAAACTTTAGGATATGAAAACTCCAGTGTAGAAGACAAGCACCTCATCTCCAAATATGAAGTGCTCTTTTGACCTGCCCATGATTTTGAGTGAAGTGCTCAATTATCTGATTTAGACCTATAAATATCAAACTGAGACCCAAGTATTCTCTAGGTGGGTGAAGGATTGTGCTATTTTATGGGCCACCCCCTATCCCTTAGACTCCTGCCCCATGTTAGATGGAAGAAGACTGTCTTTCATTAATTGCAATTGAGACATTGCGAATACCAGCCCGCAGAGGAAGCAGTTATCCCATGGAACTGGGTCATGTTCTGTGAAGGGGATTGCTTGGATAGGTGAAGTGTCAGTATGACAGATTAAGTGCCACTTTCTCTTCAGAAACAATGGAAGCAGGAAGGCATTGGGAAGACATTTAAAGTACTGAAAGCAAAAAATTGCCACTCAAGAATTCTATATCTAATAAAACTGTCTTTCAAAAATAAGGGAGAAATTAAGACATTCCCAGATAAAACTGAGAGAGGTTATCACCACAAGACCAGCCCTGCAGGAGATGCTAACAAGAGTTCTACAGGTTGAAAGAAAAGGACACTAGAAAATCAGCTGAAGCCACATGAAGGAATAAAGATATCCAGTAAAGTTAATGGCATGGGTATATACAAATGACAGAACTTTTCTGTTTTTTATGTGTAACTCCACTTTTTACTTCCTACAGGATTCAAAAGGCAAATGCATATAATGTAATGATAAATCAATGGTTTTGGATTCATAACGAATAGATATATAATTTGTGATAAGAACTACTTAAAGTGGGGGGATGGAGGGTTATGGGAACATAGTTTACATATACTATTGAAGTTATATTGATATCATAGCAAATGAGATTGTAATAGATTCATCATGGTATATTTAAGCCCCATTATAACCACAAATAAAATATTGGAAAAATGCAAACTTATAGAGACAGAAAGTGCAGTTCAGGTTCCAGGGACAGGGGAGGGGCGTAGGGCATGGCATGGCATGAGGAGTTAATACAAAATGTGTGTGGGATTTCAGTCTGAGGTGAAGGGAAAGTTATAAAGGATGATGGTGAAGGTACTACTGCAATATTGTGGATGTGATCAAGTCCATTGAATACTGAATGGTATGCTTAGGAGGGCTTGGGTTGGGAAGATTTATGTTGTACATATAGTTTCCACAATTCTAAAGAAAAAGAAAGAGAAACTAGAGTTATAATGGCAAATACAATACATGATAATGGTTTGGATCTAAGAATGGAGCAGAAAAGGCTCAAAAGTACATTATTAGAACATAAGAAAACATTGAAATATAAACTGTAAGCTTTATATCAATATTATTGTACTTAAGGTAATTACATAAGTAAATATCCTTCTTTGTAGGAAATGTACATGGAAGTATTATGTGTTCCAGGAGTAAGATGTGTGCAACGTGCCCTCAGATGTTCAGAAGATAGATAGACAGACAGACAGATAGATAGATAAAGAAAGAAAAGCAAACAAAAGAAGGGAAAAGGTAGTAAAACTTTAAAAAAAAATACTTTGACTACAATATAAAACCTCGGTGACTGAAATTGAGAGTGTGGGTTATCAGGTTGGGGCCTATTATGAAGGGTCCTCAATTGTAAGCTCTCACAGCAGTCACGCATTTTCAGGAGTTGTAACTGTTATTTCTAAATTCTGAGATATTGAGCTGTTAAACTTTGGGTGTTTATGTGATGCCTGAGTTAAAGCTCTGAAATTATGAAAGTCAGCAGTACTCCATACAGTTGGAAAAGGGATCAGACTTTGACTGGAAATATGAATGAAGCTGATCTGGATAGGGCTGGCGTAGATCAGAATACAGGGTAAAGATGATATGGTCCATATTTTAAAACTTCAATTCTGTGTGAGACCAAAGGGAGAGGTATTTCGTTGGTGCAAAATTTATATTCTGGGTAGCACATTGCCTAAATTAACTTGTGTAGTCAGTTTAATTGAACCCCTAAGTACATGGAATCTTGAATAGGGCATGAGATCTTGGTGTTTGTACAGGTTAGTGTGATGCCCCAATATATCCCAGCGTAATTTGGGCAGTGAATAAAGAAGTATTTGCAAAGTCCCCTTGGGACTGAGGAGAAAGGAGGAAATATTCAGCTTCCCCATTTGGAGAATTTCTGATATTCTCACAAGCAGTGGGGACAACCAAATCAGTAGGCGGAGCGCTTGATCTTGGAGTTCACCCCTATGAAGCTTATTCCTGCAAAGGATATAGGCTAAGCCTACTTAAAATGAGGCCTAAGAGTCACCCCATAGAACCTTTTTTTGTCGTTGCTTAGATTTGGCCTCTCTCTCGAAGCCAGCTCAGCAGATGAACTTACTACCCTCCCCTCTGCATGGGACAGAACTCCTGGGATGAGCCAGGACCCAGCATTATGGGATTGAGAAAGCTTTCATGACCCAAAGGGAGAAGAGAGAAATGAGACAAAATAAAGTTTTAGTGGCTGAAAGATTTCAAACTGTATTGGGAAGTTATCCTGGAGATTATTCTTAGGCATTATATAGATATCCATTTTTAGTTTATGGTGTATTGGAGTGGCTGGAGGGAAGTACCTGAAACCGTTGAGCTGTATTTCAGGAACCTTGATTCTTGATTCTTGAAGATGAGTATATAACAGGGATTTACGGTGTGACTGCATGATTGTGAAAACCTGATACTCCTTTTATCCAGGGTATGGACAGTAAAAAAAAACATGGATAAAAATAAATAATAGGGTATAAGAAGTGAAATAAATTGTGTACATTCAAATACTAGTGGTCAGTGAGAGGGAGAAGTAAAGGGTATGGGATGTATGAGTATTTTCTTTTTTCTTTCCATTTCTTTTTTCTGGAGTGATTCAAATGTTCTAAAAATGATCATGGTGATGAATACACAACTATATGATACTGTGAGCCATTGATTGTATACCATGTATGTACTATATGTGTAAAGATTTGTCAATAGAATATTTTAAAAATAAATAAATTTAAAAATAAAAAAATTCTATGTAACATTTAATAAAATAGAAATTTAATTTTTTTAAATGATATTTTGAGACATAAAGCTGTTAAGACTTAATTATGATTGAAATGTAGGGAGTGAAGCAGAGAACAGTGGCAAGGAGGTGCCCTGGAGACCAATCAGAGATGTTTAGTAGGAGTTGTGTGTATGAATTTGGAGTTCGAAGAGGAGGACTGGACTAGAAATATACATGTATGTGAAAGTCTCTGGCACACCTCAGTGATTGAAACCATGGACATCAGTGAGATCAGCTAGAAGCAAAACAGATGATAAGAAACAAGAACTAGGACTGAGCCTTGAGCAATACCATTCAGCCATTGTGGATAAGAAGGTAAACTAGTAAAGGCTGCTTTGAAAAGCAGTGGCCCAGGAAGTAGGGGAAGGAAAGTGAGGTGTCAGAGAAGCCAAAGAGATTTTAAAGAAGGAGACGGGGTCAGTAGTGTCTACTACTATTAAGATGAGAATTCGAAATACCTTTTGGATTTAAGGATATGAAAGTAGAGATCATAGGTATTAATAACAAGAGCCTCTTTGGTGGAATGATGGAGAAGCCTGAATGAAGTGATAAACTGGAGACTACCACAGTGTCTACTCAAAATAGTCTTTCTTCCCCTGGTTTTTTATCCCTGACAAAGTTGGTGTTTGAGAAGACTGATTCCCAATAGCAGCTGGAGTTAATATATGTCGTGGATCATTAATTAGAGGGCCATGTGTTCAGAGCAGGTATTAGATGTGGAGTGACAGCCAAGGCTAATACGCTGAGTGAAATTGTTTCTTGAAGAACAGGGCTAATCAGATACATCTCCAAAGGACAGGGGAGACTGTTTAGGGGCAGACAGTTCTCGGGGAGCCCAGGCATCTGAGGACAGCTTGGCTTGGGGAAGGACAGACACACTCCAAAGCAGCCTATGGCTGGAGCAATCTCAGACAAAGCAATCATCCTGACACCTGAGTACCCCAAGCAAAGTTTGTTATGTTGATGAACATTATTTTTTCCTGTGAACAGAGAGCAAGAAACTCCAGGCCTTCTGTGCCTGGGTGTTGTAAGGCTGCTCCAATTCTTTGTGGACCATGATCTGTCTTTCTTGATGGAAAAAGTAAAATTCTCCTGTGAAAGGGTAACAGGGCTTTTTGAGGAAGAATCTCTTTGTGTCAGGATGACCACTCACCCATCTACTGCCATCGTCCTTCCCAAGGTGGGATCAAGAGCTAAAGGCTTCTAATAATCTCTAATATAAAAGGGTCGTAATATCACTTTTCCTTTTTGCCCCTGTTTCTGCTTATATGGATAAATATTCCAGTTACCCCCACTTAAGAGTCTTTCCCATAAAGAGGCTTTCACTTCCTCAGCCACCTCCCTGAACCAGTGACATCATAATCCCCTGGAGAACTTAACACACATTGCTGGGCCCTATCCCCATGTTTATGATTCAGCAGGTTTGGAGCAGAATCCAAGAATTTGCATTTCTAACAAGTTCCTAGATGAAGCTGATGTTGCTAGTCTGGGGCCCATACCCTGAAGAGTACTACAGACTATTTGTTTTGACTTAGTAATGGAGAGATGCCACTGGTGGAAACATCTGTAGTATATGTAGCCACTTCCAGAGACAATGAATGTTAATCACTGCTACATTCCAGAGGCTTAAAATTGGCAAAAGAAAGCCACTCTAGCTATTAACAAGTTCTGTGTACTTGGTAATATATACAAATTTGGAGATTTTCTAAGATTGTATTTGCTCTATCAACTTATTATTCAGAGGCTTTTGGCACAGTAATAAAATAAACCCCTCTCTTAATATCTTTGCTTTTCTCTTCTTCCAAAGGGGTGTCTGAAGATGAATCCAGATGACAGATTAACTTGTGCCCACCTCCTGGAGAGCCCCTACTTTGATTCTTTGCGGGAGGACCAAATTAAAAGAAAAGCACGCAATGAAGGAAGAAACAGAAGACGTCAGCAGGTACCTCTGTTCAAAAGTTAAAGTTCTATAAAAATGATTTTTTTTTTCTTTTTCTACCTTTCAAAGTGAGATCAGATAGACACCAAGGCCTTTTCTCTGTATTGGTTTAGTTGTATTTATTTTTCTTAATAAATATTGGTGTTTGATATGCTAAAAACTAAATATCCAGATTGTTGGAAAATCTTATTCCACTTACACTTGAATCCAGTTACTGTACAATTTTTTGGCTATACTGATGTAGATCTGCCACCGATTGGACTGTGTAACCCGAACACAAGCATTCATACAATGAAACTCTGGATGCGACAGGACTGAATTGTACACAGGAGCTGCCCTGTCTTTGTATAACCTCCAGACACACAATAAAGGGCACAACTCTTGCGTTTTTTCACCGGTGGCAGCCTTTCTTAGGCTTTCCCCCGGAAACCAATGACTAGATATAAAGAGATGAACACCAGAGACCTGGGAACCAGCTGCTATCCTAAATTTGCAAATATTGCAGCAAAAAAGGAGTGTGGATATTATGAAAAACATTGATTCTGCAGTTTATTAGGTGCTACCCTTTAGCTGGTTTTCAAAAACTTTGATTAAACATAAGCTCCATGGAATCATTTGGTTTGATTTGGTTTTGCCTTTTTCTCACTGCTGTATCCCAGTATCTGAAGCAATATCTGACACATAGAAGTTACTCAGTAAACGTTCAAATAAGTGTATAAATGGATGACTGTTGCTTATTAATAAACCAGAGAAGTCATTTCCAATTTATTAGAGACAATCCTCACATTTTACATTTGCTTAGTCTTCCATCTTTGAGGTACCGTTTGGTCATTTTTCCTCTCGTTAGCATGTGTCTATTATGAAGGAAGAAAATAGTCTTTTTTTTTTTTAATAGTCGAAATAGAAGGTCTGGAGAGAGTAAGATCATACTACCCAATAAGATAAAATATTGGGTTTATCTCTGTATCCAAAATCTCTGGGCATCCAAATTCTTACAACATAGGCCGTTTTACCGTTTGTTGTTTAAGTGTCTGCAAAACAAGCCCAATGCAACTTACTTGAATAGCAGAAGAATAGCATTTCTTCAGAAAGTCTGAGCATTTGAAATACGCTGTGACTTTAAGAGCTGTCCCCTTAATAACGTCTCACTAGATTCCCCACTGTTGGTCTTGGAGAATGAATCTCCACCAGGAAAACAGTGACGTTGCTCCCCTCTGCTCCCCTCCATCCCCCCATTCACTTTCCTCTTGGGGATCTCTCACTGCCCTGGCCTTGGTGGAGTGAGGCTGTGTGTGGAAATGCAACTCTTCTTTTAATGGCCCGGTCTACAGCCATGCTACCCTTTCCTTAGTATCCTGCTCCCAGCTGATACAAACAGAAACTTTAACTGAACAGCTTTCTAAAAGACCCAGGGACAACAAAAAAGGAAAAGAAGCTGAAAGGACATCTAGATAATCTGATTTACAAAGATTATGCCATATTCTCTGTCCTTATTTGGCTGCATCTTCTCAACCTTTTTGTGGTAGGCCCTACTGCAGTCCACACCCATGAGACGATACCTAACCTCCTCCTCCAGAGAGCAAGGCCAGGAGAAAGACAGGGATGCCTTCAAGTTCTGGGGTTTGTCTGAAAATGTACCTCTTTTCTAGAAATTTTACCATATCAGAAAATAAATAATTATAGAAAGGCCTTTTCGTTCAGTGTGGTTATTGCTTTCTGGGATCAAATTTCTACCTAGATATCCTAGCTTCTAAATCTCTAAATGGATGGCCAACAATTTCCTTAAGAAAATATTATTTAAAGTTGATTGTTAAGAGGATTTTAGGTCTTTGTTGCTTTGCCAGTATATTAGCTATTAAAAACCCGAGTTGGGTAGAAGGTAGACTCCTAGAATTACTCATTAATCTGGCAGGCACTTTTAAAAACTAAATATGGAAATAAGTGATAGTACATCCAGAGAATAAATAATAAAAACTAATTTTTAAGTATCAGATCACAATTTTTTAAAGGTAACCCTGCTTAATTTTAAAATTGATGTATATTGACACCTTTGTACCGCATGTATCCTTTTCGTTTTAGCACCTTTAAATAAAACTGTACAAATAGGAATTGTTTTCAATTTACTTTCCTATTTTTGTCTTGTTCTGCTATTAGAATCAACTGTTGCCTCTCATACCAGGAAGCCACATCTCCCCCACACCTGATGGAAGAAAACAAGTCCTCCAGTTAAAATTTGATCATCTTCCAAACATTTAGGAAAATGTTCTTTCAAGTGGAAAGTAATTTAATATGTACACATTTTTGTACAAGTGAGATAGGAATTCTGTGTTTCAAATGCAAATGAGCCATATGAAAATTAAGATGCCTTCTAGAATTGTTTTTGCTCTGATCATTGCTTATCCCTTTCCTCATGCTTTTTACATGCCAATTTTATCTTTTAGAACATTTTCTTTAAATCTTATAAAGCCTGAAACTGTGCATATGGAAGAGACATTTTCAATTTCATCAGAACAGGCCTTCCTGAGGCAATTTATAGTGAGAATTTGTGGACTTACACTTTGTACATGAAAGGTTTATATGTACCATCTTGCATCAGCTAACTGCATAATGTGTTCAAGCAATATCGATAGCCTGCCTAAGTGCTGTTCATGTAAGGAATGACATTGTATACCTGTATTTTAATTCACTCTTATTGTAACCTAGTCTGTTGAGTTTTGCTGGTGTTTTATTCTGTGTTTTTATATTAGAGTAGGAAGGGAGCCTTGAAAGGTCGTCGAGGTTTATCCTCTGATTCCAGGTCAAGCCCTACTTTCTCTGTCTCATAAGACATTGACAGTTCTATTTTAGCACAAGCTAGAGAAGATTCCAAGCATTTACGTAGCAGATGGTCAGTAATCTTCATTGTATTGACAGCTCACTGTAATGCTGTCCTTTAGTGCACTGTGGTTCCTTCTCTTTTTCTCTTCCTGGACAAATCATCTCTCTGCCGAAATTATTTCTGGTGGCTGTATTTTCTAAATAGTTCATTGTCAACACTCTCCCCTGTGCCTTTATATCCGAAGTCCCTATGAACTTCAGCAGTCCTAAACTAGTGCGTCATAATCAGATCAGATCTGTGAGCGTTTACAAGAGCAGGAAGATTATCTTTCAACTAATTTCATTTTCTGTCCCTTTCAAACAAAACAAACCAAACCAACAAAACACTTCAGTAGGTAAGCTGAATTTACACTAGAATATTTTTCCAAGTAAACTTGACAAGCAAATATTTATAAATTTAAAAATATTGCAGATGTTTCAATGTGCTTTTAGGTTGTGTCTCTTAAATAATAATAGCACAGTGTCATCTGTCACTGTCTGGCATCGAGGCACAAAACGGGGATATTCCTATTATTACAAATTAAGAAAAAGTATTTAATCTACTCTTTTCTATTGCTGGGTTTGTCATGCTCATCTGAATGTTGTCAGGTTTTGCAAATACATATTATTCCAGAAATCCCTTGTGGCTGACACCTACGTTTAAGCATAAATTATTATTAATGAAACAAAGTAACACCCTATATTCATCTCTAAAAGTCCACTGCAGTGGGAAGGTACTTATAAACAGGGCTATGTAAATGTCCAGAGAATTTCATTCGGTTATTTGGGATCCCTCCCTTCAGTAAAGAATCATGGCATCACTTGAAAGACATTGTACGGAGGCTTATTTGGCCATTAAACATTCCTAGTTAGTGTGAATAGAAACAGAGTCTTTTTTAAAAAACATTTTTAATTGGGAAATATATATATATACACACACCCAAAAAAGCAATAACTATTGAAGTACTTTGTAACAAGTAGTTATAGAGCAGATTTCAGAGTTTGATAAGAATTACAGTTCCGCGATTTTAAGTTTTTCCGTCTAACCACTACAAGACACAGGAGACTTAAAAGATCAATGTAACAATTCAGCAGTCAGACTTATTTGTTAAATCCTATATTCTCTGTTAAAACTCCTTTTCCTTTGATCTTTTTCCCTCTCTTTAGGGGTATTTGGGCTATGCCCATTCTAACTTTTTCATGTTGGGAAGAGGTGTCAACAGTATGAGTGAGGCAGATGGAACCAGTTGACGTGGAGAGGCTGGCCCCTCTGAGTCTCAGGACTTATCTGGCCTAGGAGCCCATCTGGAGGTTGTACATTTCTGGAAAGTAATCTTAGTGCGTGAAACTTTTGTAGAATCTTCAGACAGAGCCCTGTGTGTTCTTTAAGGTTAACCAGAATGGTATTGATTAGAGTTTAGCAAACCAAGGTAATTAGCAATAGATCTAGATGAAACTTACTTAAGAGTAGCCTCCATAACAGCCTCTTGACTCTGAACTCTCTTAGCCATTGATACTTTATTTTGTTACATTTCTTTTCCCCCTTTTGATCAGAAAGGCACTGTTGACCTTGTGGTGCCAAGGCCAGGCTCATCCCTGGGAGTCATGTCCCACGTTGCCAGGTAGACTTACACACCTGAATGTCATGTCCCATGTAGGGAGGAGGGCAATTATTTTACTTGCAGAGTTGGGGTTCGGGAAAAAAGAAGCCACATCTAAGCAACAAAAGACATTGTCTGGAAGTAACTCTGAGGCATAGCTATAAGTAGGCTTAGCTTCTCCACTGCAGACATAAGTTTCATAAGAGCAAGCCTCGAGGTGAAGGGCTAGGCGTATTGACCAGGAGTCTCTAATGTTTGAGGCAGTATCAAGGGAAACAGAATCTTTTTATTTTCAGCTTAAAATAGAAAGGGCTTTGTTTTTGTGCCTCTTCAGATTTATATCTTTCATGCATTTTTAATAGGTTGATACTCAGGTAAAAAGAAAATTAGAGGAATGCAAAGGTAGTTCAGTGTTAGAATTCTCCCCTGCCATGCAGGAGACCAGGGTTTGATACCTGGTTCATGCACTTCCCAAAAAACAAGCAAAAAAACAACCAAAAAAAAAAAAAAAAAAAAATTCCACAAATAGTGCTGCAGTAATGAGATACTCACATGGAAAAAGAATGAATTGTGTCCCCAGCCATACAGCATATGAAAAAAAGAGAAAGAAAATTAGAAATAAAAGATAAAGGCAACTTTGCTGAAATATTTCCTTTTAGATTTCTTAGTATTTTCTTTATTCAAACCTTATTACCAAACCATTCATGCTACTCCAGCTATCCTAAAAATAAAATATATACATATAAGAAAATAGGAAGATAGCACAAGGCTCCACCACCCATTTTGCCTGTAATAACACCTCAAAAAAAGGAGTTTGGGGCAGGGGTTAGTGGTAGGGGACAGGGCGGGTACTGACTGTCTCCCCTTATTTTTTACTTACATTTAAGAATCCAAACCAGCATTTCTGATTCTATTTTTTTTCCTCAAACAAATCCATCATTAGGTATGCCTAAGTATCCTTGGAGAGGAGAACGCATATAATGCTTAGGAAAATATTCTGAAGCAGTTATGTTACCTTAAAGAAAAATAATATGATGGCATTCGCAGATTTAACTTTTCCTGGGTGAACCGGGCCACATCGCATTGCTGCTGCCCCATCAGTGGCACGCCTGAATGTCAGCCACGACTTTTTTCTGCTTCGCATGCATATTATTCGGCCTTGTACCACACACGGTCCTTTGCACATCACAACCACAAGAAGACAGTTGTGCTTCTGGGTCTAGTACCCAAATTTTGTTAAATAAATCCTCAGTAGATAATCTTGCCCCAGGCTCTTCCCAGAAGCTCACTTGCCTCTGTAGCCATGCATTTCCTTTAGAATAGTATACATTTTTCTGCCTTAGCTGGGTCTCGTCTCACCTTTGCCAGCGTTCAGGCTAGTTAACTTATTTAGGTTGCTCTCTCCCTTGGGGTCCAGTTGTTGCATGTCTAGTACACACTGCCACCCGACCTCCCCTCTGTGCACCACCCCTGCGTGGCCATCTGGTGCCCTGCTTTCATAGGCTCTCCATACACGTGAACCTCAAAGCCTCCAAACCAGACGATTGCTTTTTTTACTTGGCAGAACTCTTCACAGACCATTGAAAGTACACACTTTACTTATTCTTAGAAGTTCTGCTTCTTGCATGAGGAAGGAAGTGCATCATAGAAAATGACATTTAATTAGACCACTGTTGCCCTTCCCAAGCTCATTTGCATGGACTCTGCCTTTGCTTTCCCCAGTGCAGAGCTGCTGACACTTGAATGTAATTGTTCCAACTTGCCCTTACCAGAGAGTCCTTTCAGAGGTCATTTTTGAAGATTATTTTAACTAGATTGAATAATAAAAAAAAGTTGTGTTCAAGAGGGTTTTGGGTAAGAGAGATGATTGAATAAAGGGTAAAAACAAAGCTCCCAGGCAGGGAATGGAGAGTTAAAGCAAAAAGTAGATTTTCCTTCTAAATTAGGTATATCACTGCTCTCCATTTCTGTTGCAGATTTCCCAAACCACGAGACATAAGAAAACCAGCAAGTTATTTTGAAACAGTTTTCAATTCTGAAGATCTTGTATCCTCCTTCAGCTGCCACAGAATAATAGTATTTTAAAAAGATGGCACTTTCTTAGTTATTTATTACCACCAATGATTTTCACCCTGGTTTTGGAACAACTTCAGTGGTACTGAATTCTAAAAATATATATATATTTTTGTTTTAAATTAAAATATAGCACCACAAGACAAATGATACTAAAATTCCACAGTGATATCTTGTGGGGGGGGGAGAAAAAGGGGACATCAGTGTAATGTAGTACCTGACCTACATACGATCAGATTTTTATTGTATGAAGTTAAGGCATAAAGATAAGATGCTACTTACAAGTTAAAGTAATGTGCTGAGTGTGTATTTTCTATTAAATTTATTAATTCAACAATTTCATTCTTGTTTTAGTAAATAAAAGGTTTTTAAGAATGGTAGCTTACATAAATGGCTTCTCTCTAAGCCAACTTGGCAGGTGAACTCACTGCCCACCCCCCTAGGTAGGACAGAACTCCCAGGGTGTAAATCTCCCCGGCAGTGTGGGACAGAACTCCTGGGATGAGCCAGGACCCTGCATCATGAGATTGAGAAACCCTTCTTGACCAAAAGGGAGGAGAGAAATGAAACAAAATAAAGTTTCAATAGTTTCTGAAGATTTCAAACCGAGTCGAGAGGTTATCCTCGAGGTTATTCTCATGCATTATGCAGAATCCCTTTTTAGTTTATGGTGCATTAGAGAGGCTAAAGGAAAGTACCTGAAACCATTGAGCTGTGTTCCAGTAGCCGTGATTCTTGAAGACGATTGTATAATGATATAATTTTCACAGTGTGACTATGTGATTGTGAAAACCTTGTATCTGATGCTCTTTTTATCCAGAGTACAAACAGATGAGTAAAAAATAAGGAAAAACAAATAATAGAGAAGGAGTAAAACAGAAAAAACGGGTAGATTGCAATACCAGTGGTCAGTGCGAGGGAGAAGTAGGGGTATGGGATATATGAGTTTTTTCTCGCTTCTTTTTATTTTTCTGGAGTGATGCAAATATTCTAAAAATGATCGTGGTGATGAATACACAACTAAGTGATGATATTGTGAACCATTGATTGTATACTGTGGATGGACTGTATGTGAAGGTTTCTCAATTAAAATATTTTTAAAAAAGAAAGAAAGATAGCTTTGAGAATAATAGAAGGATCTAGGAAATAGGACAACCAGATTCTTTTTGTAACAGTGTAACTTTTTGTGCCTTCGTTTTTTCATCTGTAAAATAAGAGGGTAGACAAACTAGATGATTTCTAAGATTCTTCTTCAGCTCTTAAACTTCGGCAATTCTCTATAGCACATAGTGTTTATGTCCTGGACCTATCTCCCAAAAGAAGAGATTCACTAGAGATTATTTTTCATTAAAAATACTAAGATAAAAGTTTGTTGTCTATCGAGCCAGGACCTAGGAGATGGCTCCCTCTCTTCCTCTCTCTGTTGCTTTTTCACACCTACACAAACACACACAACCACGCCCTACTAGTTCTGTCAAGTCACTGGTAGCTTAGGGAATTGTCTTAAAGAGATTAAATTTTATAAATGAAAGTGGGTTTTAAACTATCACTAGGTTTAATTAACATAAGTAAAATAGGTGTGCTTTTAAAATGTAGAGTAATATGTAATCACTCTTCAATTTTTTAATCTAACTCTAATTAGCTTGGAAATGACACATAGGCAATGAAATATTAATTTAGGATATCCGTCAAAGCAAAAAAAGCATTAGTGAATTTCTAACTTTAGTACATCCTTTAATAATTTCAGTAAATGATAACAATGGAGTTCTACAATATATGTGATTTATACCCTTCTTATATTTCAATAGCAGATAGTCGGGCTTGGGCAACTTTTTATTTACACCTATAATTTACTCAGAACGAGAATTGAATATCTTACTCAATAGACATAAATGATTTGTATTATGAAGTTGCAAATTTTCCTTTGTTATAAACACTGTCACTGACCATATCTCTAAATATTGTCACATTGAAGATGCTATGTGTCTACCTATGATAGTAGAACACACTTGTACAGAAATAGGTCTATTTCAGATCACAAGAAATTGTAACTGTATGTTAATTAGCATGTGAAATTCATATGATGATAATTTGAACTTCTAGGAATACTTTACTCAAGGTAGTTTTAGTAGTACTGTGTTAAATTAGCCATTTCTCTTCAAATATACATAATATCTTAGTATTTGTTTTTAACTTACTTCAAGATATTTAGAAAACCTAAGTATGAGATAAAATACTTTGGTGACTTTATATTTGTGTGTGTGTGTGTGTGTGTATATAAATCAACCTGATTATGTTCTTTAGCTTATTTTAATAAAGTTAAAAATATTTGTCTCCTGATTTTTCCACTCAACTATTAATCTATTGTCTAATACTTTGTATTAAGTGAGAGAAACTATCATCTTCATGTATAAATTCCAGAACATGTTATTTAATTTCTAACAGCCAGAATATCTAAACAGCTGACGTGGCAAACTATTCCACGTTATGCGTTGTGTTGGGAATTTTTACAAATGGAAAGACTAACAAAAGCTTTTCCAGTCTTATTAGCTACGTGCTTATCCCTAGAACATCTTTACAGCTTGACTTTGAGGCTGTAAGTTTTTTCTTTCAATTCATCAAAACATTTCTCTAATCCTTTACAATATTTAAACTATAAGACATGCATTTCTTTTTTTCATCTCCAAATCCAGACTGTCAGTAGTTTCTGTTGTGGGGTTAAAAAGGTGAAAAGGCTCAAGACCAAACTCAGTGTAATGATGAAAAGACAGGAAAACATTTAGTAAAATAATGAATGAGGTCACTGTTTAAATATGCTTCAATTCTATTTATTTTCTTTTGCGCTAACCTTTCTGCTTTCATTATTCTTAATAGTGCTTATGTTTGAAAGGGCACAGTACACTGTTTCCAATGATAACTACAACCGTCTCTCCCATCCTACATGCCTTTTGCAAGGACACTTTGCCATTCCTCTAATCAACAGATGAAGACTCTTGCCACTGTCCCCACCTTGACCTTGCACCTTCCTTAGACAATTAGAATGCAGCAGAGGCGATGCTGTTCCAGTTCTGGACTTAGCCCTTGAGAAGCCTGGATGCTGCTGATTTCTCTCTCTGGAGCACCTGCCATGATGCTATGAAGCTTAAACCAGGCTACTGTGTGATAAGACACCACATGGAGAGAAAGAGGCCACTGAAGAGCCCTAAGGGGCCACACACATGAGCAGAGCCATCCTGGACTTTTCCAACGCAGTGCAGCCACCAGCCGAATGTTGCCAAATGAGTATACCCAGCCACTGTTGAGTAGAGCAGTTGTTACCCAGCTCAGCTCCATCAGCCGATAGAATCATGAGAAATAATCATTTGTGTTAAGCCACAATCATTTGAATTTGGGGTGGTTTGTTATGCTACAATAGCAGTATGTTTTTTAAGCCATTACAATTGAAAAACATGTTCTCAATAATGGTTAAAGTAAAGCATAGGGTCTTAATGTTATTTAATCTAGAAGTATAAATAGCACTGTAGGGGACTATGAAGATCATTCTTTCTTGCTACCCTTTGACCTCATTCTTTGAATCTTATTTTATCTTAGTCAAGGCTGCTATACTTCCAAGTGGATCATCATCTTCTCATCAAACATGCATAACCACCCTACAGTGGAAATCATTTTGGAGAGAGAGAGGAGGAAAGTATTGTTTAGCACTGTAATGAAGAAATGGCCCAGACATTGTATTTTGCAAAACATGTGAGCATGTTCATGCTAGAGATTTACTCGATTTCTTCACAGTGACCTTAGAGGAAACTTCCTTCTTTTTAGAAGAAAAATACTCATTTCTAGGTTAGATAGCTAGGTGTATGCTAGTCTATGAGTTTAGTACCTTTGGTCCAAAAAACTGTCAGTTTGGGTCCTAATGGATATTTTTAAACCAGTGCTCCTCACTCTCCCTCCCTTTCACTGAGCATCAGCCAGTGATCATTTTCTGTGTTTTCAAAAAGGCTAACCTAGTTGCATGAGAAGAGCTTGTCCTTATAACTTAAAAGGTCTCTAGCAGCTTGGAGTGAGAGACTCTGTGATCTCTCACCTGGACAGAGTCCCCATTAGATACCCAGTCAGAGATCAGGTTTTGGCTCTGCCACTTATGAGTCATCAGTGTCTTCAACTCCAAACGCCTTTCTCTTTAGGTTATGAAAAGGACTAATTAAAACAACTGCATTACTATGTCTTGCAATGTAAAAAGCTATATAAAAGGAGTGAGAGAGAAAGGAAAATGAGAATTAAATTAGCTTTAAATTTGAGAACTTAGAAAAGCAGGGGGTGGGGAATTGATGAAAAGAAGTAAACAACTTGCATATTTACAAACAGGTGTAAAAGAAGATGGTTATTGATAACACTAAGACAATAGATGCAACTCTGGCAAATCTTACCACAAAAATTACATAAAATGTAGAATATAGGTATTAATGTATTAATGTGGAAGCAGCTTTAAAAACTGTAAGGGAATACCATATAACTCTGCCAAAACTTTCAAAATCTAGATGAAAAAAATTAGAAAATATAAAACATTATGTTTTAGATCTATCTTTTGTTAACTCTATGTATTTGGATTTTTTTACCCAGTCTGACAATCTCTGTATTTTAACTATATCATTTAGTCTAAAAAAAAAAAAAACAAAAACCCTACATAAATGTTAACAATAATTCTTACTACCCTCTAGAACTTATATTTGGTCCCTTGAAAGAAATTCATAGGTTTTTTTTTTAATGCTGTATTTGCCATGTTTCTGAATCCCGAAGAAGTTGCTACCAGATAAAGATGGTAGATTCTTTTGCCCCATGTGCTCCAATGACCAGTTCCTGAGTCAATAGAGTTTCAAAGAGAGAAAAAGTTTATTGCTAGGCATGAGATCAGATGGCATATTGACCCAAAATCTGTCTTCTGAACTGCAGTAATTCTGATAGTTTTATAGTATCAAAAAACGGGCAGGTTTTAGAATAATAAGCTCAATGGCTCCAGATGATGTAATTAGAGGTGATTTAATTATTGAGCATGTGCAGATTCATCACCTGCTTAATCACAGAATGTATGTAAGAAAATGGCTGCCTTAATATGATGGTGGGCCTGATTTTTAGAATTATAATGAGTATAGGTGACTTACAGATTAAAGTCTAAGCTACTACGTGTCAGGTGGGCCCATTTTGGTTAGATACAGCCTCAGATATCAAGGAAACTTTGGTCTTGGGGTGGGCTAGTTATGGGCTGACCCAGGGGTCTTCATTAATGAGTATTAGGGACTGTCTTTAGTGATCGTAAGACTCTCAAGTCAAAAACCTGGATAAATGGGTACAAGTGAAAGTCACAAGGTTTTTACAATTAGAAGGGCACAAAATAAATGCTATACAATTATCAGCAATCAAAGCTGTTGAATTACAGTTCAAAGATTTCAGGTATTTCCCTTTGTCTACTCAAATATACCAGAAAATAAAAAGTAATCTCTATGTAATGATTCAATAGTCATAATCATCCCTTAAATTCTAACTTCTTGGTTACAACTCCTCCCTCTCAAAATTGATAATTTTCTCTAAATCCTGAGAGATATCTGGGCAATGACTCTTCTGACTTCTTCATGACTGAAAAAGGGGCATTTTCATCATGGGGCAATGGGATGAAACTGGTGGTGGTTCTTGGAGAGTCCGGTACTTAACGGGTTTCAGAGCTTATCTGGCATTGAAACAATCTGGAGGCTTTAAGTCTGAAAAGCAAAATAAGTAAAACTCTTATACAGCCCAGGGTATCACCTAGGGTTTCCAGGAACACTGTTTGTTGGGACTTGCTATACTGTGGCAGTTTGCAGTATCTGGCTGAAATTTGTATAAGAGTAACCTTCAGAATGACCTCTCAACTTGATTGGAAATCCCAGCCATTGAACTGTATTTCTTTTCCCCCTTTTGTCAACTAATCCTACTATGCCAGGGCCAGGCTTAGTTCTGGGAGTCATGACCCTGTGTTGTCAGGGCCATACTTATCCTTGAGAGTGTGTGACATATTGCCAGGGGGACTTAACCCCTTGGAAGGCATATCCCACGTCGGGGGGAAGTCAGAGTTTGGCTTAGAGAGAGTGAGACCACATCTGAGTAACAAAAGAGGTTCTCTGGGGATGACTCTTAGGAACTAGTTACAAGTAGGATCAGCTTTGCCATTACAGAAGTAAGTTTCATAAGGGCAAGCCTTAAGATTGAGGCATTGGCTTATTAAATTGGGAGCCTCTTTTGCTTAAGAAAATATCAGGAATTCCCCAGGTGGTTAAGTTTAATAGTTCCACTTCATAACCAGTCCCTCAAGGGACTTTGCAATTACTTTCTCATCTTCTGCCCAAAATACTCTGAAATGCATCAGGGTATAACATTAACTTGTACAGAATATTGAAATTTTATTCCTTATTCTAGGTTCCATGTCATATAAAGCTGAGTTAGATTGTTTAAATAAACTGATCAGATAGGTTGGACTAAATAGTGTGCTATAGAAAATTCAAATTTTCAACAAAATAAACATTTCTTTTAGTCTCACACAAAACTTAAAGTTTTAAGATACAGACAATATTGTCTTTTATGCTGTATTTTTATTTACCTTAGTTTTAACAAGATCCGTTTCAGTCACATCTCTGATCAGATTCTGATCTCTTTTTCAGTTTTTTAACAGTTGCTGTATGAAGTTATGTTGACTTTCAGAGCTGGAGAGCTAACTCTGAGTCTCAGGTGTCACACAGATACTTAAAGTTCCAGGGAACTACTAGGTTATGCAAAGAGCAAAGCATTTCAGAATTTAGAAATAACAGTTAGAGCTCAACAGTAGCTATGGCTGCTATAAGAGCTTACAATCTAAGCCCTAATGTTCTTACAAGCATTTTAAATGAAGCTATTTATTTACAGAAATAAAAACATTTGACAGCTGTCTTATATTGACAAACCATAGCAGGTGTTTTGTTCTAGTTCACGTTTGCACATTTACCAGAGTTATGTTAATTAATAGATAATATATAATTTATATATTTTTCGTGCCTCTCTTTTAAAGTCTCTCCTTGTTGCAGATGAAACTCTGACCTATAGCTGACCACATCTACTTTAGAGAAGCTTTTGAGCAAAGCAACGTGACACAAGTAAACTTGGCTGTTTCTATGATCTGTAACTTTTAAGAATAACTAGAACCATGACTAACAACATCATACCATTGTTTAGCATCATGCAGATCAGTATCAGGATTTGACACGGACAGTGAGAGCATTGTCCAGCCTTTAGGATTTTTATACAGTTTCTAAATATATGAATAACATTTTACCCATAAAAATTTAGCTAACAACAGGATGGAAAATCCCTTTTAACCACTATAATACTTCCCAAACACCATCTATGCAATAGGTTAAATTATTTTAGCACCTTACTTTTTTAAAAGGTAAAAGAACAAATTCTTTGTAACAGTTTTTTCCTTAAAAATGAGAAGACTTGTCCCCTGAAATAAAGAATGATAAAGCCATAAACATTAACAAGGATATTATTTTGATGTAAAATTTTTGTCTTCTAGACAGAGTATCAGATGATTAAGAAAAATGTTTTAAAAACTTCATTAAGAGCAGACTAATTGCTGAATCATTTTGATGTTTCTGTTGGTCTCCAGTGTCTTGGAGCAGCTAGAAGAAAAAAACAAAAAATCATGAAATTTTTCAATACCAAACCGAATACCAATACCAAGCTTTAAAAATCTGTTCTATAACTACTTGTAAAAATGTACTTGGAAATTTATTGCTTTTTTTGTTTGTATGTTATATTTCACAATAAAAAAAGTTTAAAAAAAAAAAAGCAGACTAACAATCTACATTATTTTAATATTTTAACAGAGAAAACAAAACTTTAGTTTTGTATGAATATGCTGTTTGACGCAAAAATCTTTTTAAAAATATGTTGTAGGGCGGGCCACGGTATCTCAGCAGGTAAGAATGCTTGCCTGCCAAGCCCGAGGACCCAGGTTCGATTCCCAGTGCCTGCCCACGTAAAAAAATATATATATATATGTTGTAAGCAAGCATTGTGAGCACAGAAGTAGACCAATAATTCTAACCGTTAGTCACAGAAATGTCATAGAAGAGACTACATTTGAGATAAGTTTTGATGTGTAAGAGCCCAATAGGCAGAGATTTGTGAGGGCACCTAGGACAACAGGAATTTCTTCTCTGTTGCAGCAGGGGATTCAGACTAAGCTGATTGAGAAGCCAGGTGTGTGCTGACAAGAAGGAGTGTCATGGACATCTGACCACTCAGAAATCACGGCTGCTAAGTACTGAGACTTGGTACGTGCCAAATGCTTTTCAATATCTCATTTAATCCTCCAGTATAGTTCTGCAAATTCATAACATTGAGCCCTTTTATGACTGAGCAAAATAAGGCTCAGAGAAACTGTGAGATTTCCTTACTACTACAAAGATAGTAAGGGGGTGAATGCAGAAATTAAACCCAGACTCATGCACCAGCAGTGGAGACAACCAACTCAATAGGCTAGGCCCTTAGTCTTGATGTTTGCCCCTACAAAACTTATTCCTGCAAAGGAGAAGCTAAGCCTACTTATAATTATGCATGAGAGGGCCAGCAATGGTGGTGTAGTGGCAGAATTCTCGTCTGTCATGCTGGAAACCTGAGTTCGATTCCCAGTGCCTGCTTGTGCAAAATATATATTAACTATATATAATTATACCTAAGGGTCACCCCCAGAGAACCTCTTTTATTGCTCAAATGTGGCCTCTTTCTAAGTCAGCTTGGCAGGTGAACTCACTGTGTGGGACATGACTTCCAGGAGTGTAAAATCTCCCTGGCAACATGTTTAGGACTCCTGCGATGAGCCAGGACCCAGCATCAGGCAATTGAGAAAGGCTTCTTGACCAAAAAGGGGAAGAGAGAAATAAGACAAAATAAAGTTTTAATAGCTAAGAGATTTTAAACACAGCCACAAGATTATCCTGGAGGTTATTCTTATGCGTCATATAAACATCCCTTTTTAGTTTATGGTGTATTGGAGTGGCTGGAGGGAAGCACCTGGAACTGTAGTGCTGTGTTCCAGTAGCCTTGATTCTTGAAGACAAATGTATAACTACATAGCTTTTACAGTGTGACTGTATGAACGTGAAAACTTTGTGTCTGATATCCAGCGTATAAACAGATGAGTAAAAAATATATAATAATAGAGGAGATAAAGTAAAATAAATTGAGTAGATGAAAACACTAGTGGGAGAGGTAAGGGTTATGGGATGTATGAGTTTTTTCTTTTTTCTTTTTATTTTTCTGGAGTGATGCAAATGTTCTAAAAAATGATCATGATGATGAATAAACAACTATGTGATAGAAAAATATATATTATTAAATTTTTGGTCAGCATTGACTATGACAGATTTTACTTTTATAAACCTTTAATAACTTTCTGAATTCATTCAAGGCTTGTAGTCAGCATACAAATAAAATTCACTTTAATCAGAGAGTATGACCATCTTAGTATGGAAAATAATTAAAACTACTATCTATGCTACCTGTAGTTCTTATTTATCCATACTGCATACAATCAGAAATAAGTTTGATAACAAATTCACAAAGCTTTTTGAACATGCATACTACCTTCAATAACAGCATTCATGAAGGAGAGAAGAGACAGATGCTACAAGATAATGAAGGGAAGAAATGTATGCTTGGGTTTGGAATACAACCAGGCATTTATTACTTTATACTCAGAAATTACAAATGATTACTTTGTGATAAGCCTAAAATTTCTCAGCCTAAAATTTCTCCGCCTAATCCAGCACTACCTTCAAAGGTCATAAAATCCCCAAGTTTGAAGTATAATCAGCTTTTCAATATTTAGGGGATTTATATTCAGAAAAAATCTCGAATTTTTCTCAACATTATTCCCAAATGCTAAATAATACAAGGAACATGTTAGTTTTACAAAATAAGTTATGGCTTCTGAAGAAACTAGTCCAGAGCTTTATTTGTTTAAATGCTACTTCTTAAAGGTCTTACAAGTGTCATCTTTTCTATGAGGTCTTCATTATCTGCTTTTTAAATTCTTCCAGCATTTTTGCTCTTTATTACTACTGTCTTATACCATGACCTGATACAAGTATATTTTAACTAAAATATAAACTCTTTGAAGCTAAGAATGATGTCTTCCCTATTCATGACAGCACTTACTAACAAAAATGCACTGATTAATATTGACAAAGCCACTACAAATTCAAATTTTTTCACATACTGAGGTAACAAATGACAAAGTAACTAAAAAGCCAGATTCATTGTAATCCAGGCAATCAAGGTTTTTAAAAAAATCGCGTTCATCTTACTTAGCTTTACTGATTTCTTAAGTAGAATATATTTGAAGCATCAGCATATTCTCATTTTTTATTCAATTAAAAATTCATCAAATTCCTTTTATTGGAAATTTTAAAAATCTCTGTTTTTATAATATCCTGAAATTACAACTTTAAAAGTACACTGACTATCACGTTTTGGAAGATGTACTTCAAATGTTTTATTTGTCCCAAGCCTACATCCAAGAAAACTTTTTCTTAATTCTCAAGGACCTTTCATTTTACTTACTGAAATTTGGTAATTAGATTTTATTCAGTTACTCCTATCTCAAGGCTAGTCATATTTTAATAATGATCTAATTACTATGGTTACCATTGCAAAGGTATTGTTGGAAAAAAATAGTTTTTAACAAACATGGCTGTTTTGGTTTGCTAATGCTGCCAGAATGCAATATACCAGAAATGGGTTGGCTTTTTTTTTTTTTTTACATGAGCAGTCACCAGGAATCGAACCTGGGTCCTTTGGCATAGCAGGCAAGCATTCTTGCCTGCTGAGCCACCATGGCCCACCCTGGATTGGCTTTTATAAAGGGAATTTAATAAATTACAATTCTAAGGCCATGAAAATGTCCAAATTAAGGCACGAGCAAGAGGATGCCTTCTCAGAATCAAGGCTTCCAGTCAGCTGGGAAGGCATGTGGCTGACGTCTACTGGTCGTTTGCTCCTGGGTTCTGTCGCTCTAAGCTTCTGATTCCAGTGGTTTTCACTCTAACCATCTGGGAGCCCTCACTTAGCTTCTCCGGGGCAAACTCTGGATTTCATCTCTTAGCTTAGCATCTCCAAACATCTCTCTTGGTTTCATTCCTCTGCTGTCCATATTGGTTCTGAATTCTCTCTCCATAAACTCTTTTAAGGCCTCTAGTAAACTCAGAACCACCTTGAATAGGCGAGGTTACATCGCCATGGAAACAATCTAATCAAAAGATCCCACCCAAACAATAGGTCTGCCCCAAAAGATTGGTTTAGGATAAAAGAACATGGCTTTTCTGGGGTACATGACAATTTTAAACCAGCGCAATAGCCTATTCTGCAGCACTTTCTATGCCTACCATTTCTAATCTCCAGACCCAGTTGGAAGTATTCTAAACCATATCTCCTCCAGCTTTCTGCACCCAGCGTTTCCCTCAGGGCTGGCTTAGTTGGTTAGGCCCTGAAGGTAGGCATAGGTGAGCAGATATAATAAAGTCTGGTTTGTTAAACTTGGAGTTTAAAGTTTTAGGTGAGGACTGAGGGATTTCAGAATTCCTATGCCCTCCTTTTAACTATTTCCAGTTATTAGGTCTATTTCAGTTAAGGCTATGACCTTAACTGAAAAGTTCTTTGCCTTTTCAGCTGCCATAGGGGAATTCCAGGGGCATTTTCTTTCTAATGTCCAGGTACATTTACAGTAACTACAAAATTAAGGCTTTGAAACTTGTGACCCAGAGGGTTTTTTTCTTTTTCTCTGGGACTTCAGGAGTACTAATTTATATTTTTATATAAAAGTACTTATTTATTTTTTAAGCAATTCCAAAAGAGCTCTTGAAGAATTTTATGTTAATTTTCTGTTACTGTCCGGAGGTATGAGAATACACATTGAACAGACTGACGCAAATAGAAAGTTAGACAAGAAACTGAAACAGAGAAATACTATTGAGAGAGACAAATAGAAAATTGAATATACATTATCTTATCCCATCTCTGCCCTTTTGCAGAACAATTATAGAGCTATGCTCAGGCTATTTCCTCCCTGATCTTAAATCATATTGAGGCCAGACTGTGTTAAATAGGCCTTTTTTCATAGGCTCATAACTAAAATCTTTCCAATTTTCAATACAGCCCAACAGTTCCTATTTTAAAAGATTTTTTTTTTTGCAATCAGTAAACAATTAGAAATAATTAACCAATACAAATGCAGGAACATACCAACTAACAAATTTAAACAGATACTTAACTATTAGGTTACTAATATTAATATTTATTTTATCAACTAATATTAATAATATTAACTATTATTAAGCAGAGACTATGTGTAAGTAACACACCAATTAATGACTAGACCAAACACACCAACTAACAATTAAACAGGCATTAAATGCTTAACACACAGATTTGCAATTAAAATAACATTAAGGGCGGGCACTGGTGGTACAGTGGCAGAGTTCTTGCCTGCCATGCCTGAGACCCAGGTTCAATTCCCGGTGCCTGCCCATGCGAAAAAAATACATATATATATATATATATGTATTTAGCATTAAACATTATATATTATGTTTAATATGTTTATTAATATAATTAATATGTTAATTAGCATTATATATATATAATGCTATATATATATATATATATATATAGCATTAAACACTTACTATACCTAGGTAACTCTCCAGCTAACAGTTAAGCAGACCTATTTAATTTCATTTAACAACAAGTGATTGTTGGATTACTTAGTTTACAGGAGTGTACTCAACAGACAAACTCAAGTCATCAGGACTTCAAAGCCCATACAGAATGGTAACCAGAAAACAGAGAAGTGTGGAGGTCAAAGTAAAGGGGATCCTTCTGGAAGCAGAACTGGGCCTCAAAGTCAGGTCCAGGAGGACTCAAACTACCATATTAACTCCCTGATCCACTTTTACCCTGATGACCCACTCAGCAGATGTCCAGAGGGAACTGGTAACAGTTTCTTTGAAGCTTTTTAAGGCACTAAAACGGTTTGGAGTGCCAGCAGAACAGAGAAAAAACTGATTGCCAAGCCTCTAGACTAAATATAGTCCAACAGCTGCAAAAAGCTAGGTTACCATGCTTACCCGTTCTACTGGGACTCCAGAGCCTCAGGTATGGTCCCTTCATGGTCGCCAAATTGTTGCGGGACAAAGGCAGTGGATTTTTTTTTGCCCAAGGCACCAGTGACCAAATTCTGAGACACCAGGGTTTCAAAGAGAGAAAAAGTTTGTTGCTAGGCATGAAGCAGGAGATCTGATGGCCAAAATCTCTTTCCCAAAGTACAGTAGTTCTGATAGTTTTATAGCATCAAAAGATGGGCATGTTTTAAAATAATAAGCTCAGTGGTTCCAGATAATGTTAGAGGTGATTTAATTATCAAGCATGTGAAGATTACCTGCTTAGTCACAGAACATATATAAGAAAATGGTGACCTTGATGTGATGATGAGCATGGTTTTATTATTAGAATGAGGTATAGGTGACTTACAGGTTAAAGTCTAAGCTACTGCACATGTCAGGTGGGCCCATTTTGGCTAGATCCAGCTTCAGATATCAAGATAACTTTGGATTTGGCATGAGTTAGTTCTGGGCTGACCCAAAGCCCTTCATAATAAATATTAGGGGCTGTCTTTAATGATCACAAGACTCTAAAGTAAAAAAAAAAAAAAATCTGAGATGAATGGGTATAAGTGAAAGTTAGTAGCAAGGCTTTTAAAATCACTAGGGCACAAGATAAAGGCTATACAATTATCAGGGATCAAGGTGGTTGGATTACAGTTCATAAATTTCAAGTATTTCCCTTTGTCTACTATGCTATACCAGAAAGTAAAAAGGAATGTCTATATAATGATATGGTAATCATAATCACCCCTTAAATCCTAACTTCGTGGTTACAAGGTGTGAACTCATTCTTCTCAGCTGCTCTTATCTTCCATTTGATAGGCTTTTCATTTCCAACATGAAAATGTTCTTATCTTCCAGCACACAAAAATGTCAAGTTTTTATTTTTACACCAAATTTAGTTTACTGACACTCTTTGAAAATGTTTATTTTCTAAGTGTATACAATACATTTTAATACTGTTAGATACTAGGCAGAAACAGAAAGAAACCAGCATTCAGTAGGATACAGAGCCACCAAGGAGAACCAGCCTAACAGAGTTAGCCAGAATGGCACAGATTACAACTTCAGACCAGAGAACGTAAAGACAACACCAACATCATGAAATAAATCTGACCATGACTGAGAGATTTCCTGAATAATTGAAATGATCAAAGATAGAGGAGTTGGGTGGGAAGGTGTCATAATTTTAAAGAAAAGGCATTTTGGGTGTGGAAATAGATAAAATAAGTTTAATATTGTGTCCATTAGACAGTCTAGAGTGATTAGCTATAGCAAACACTCAACTGGAGAAAAAGCAAGTGATCCAGCCCAGAGACACAAGTCTGAATTTAATCTGTGCCTTCTGGCAATGAAATCACACGAGCAATTTATATTCAAGGCAGGGAGGAAATGTTGCAAGTGAGAAGAAATTTTGTTTTATCCTTGAGAAACGCTTGCAGTGAGAGATAAATGGAAAAGAGAACCTTCAGAAGTCCTAGCTGAAACAGTCTCCGTCTCAAGATCCTCTTTTCACTGTGTCTGTCCTCTTCTTTCCTAATTACCCCCTCTTTAGCCAAATATCTGCTTTTCTTGTATTTGAGTCCTCTAATGGTTAAATTCATACCTCTGGTTGAACAGATTATGGTGACCAGTTGTTTGGCCAAGCAAGCACTGACCTGATTGTTACTGTGAGTGTATTTCATGAATTTACATCACTAGTCAGCTGCT
The DNA here is from genome assembly GCF_023851605.1 of Tamandua tetradactyla. Lineage (NCBI taxonomy): Eukaryota > Metazoa > Chordata > Mammalia > Pilosa > Myrmecophagidae > Tamandua > Tamandua tetradactyla. The sequence goes on along the minus strand of NC_135343.1, from coordinate 10,424,175 downwards.
TGCTGACTAACCTACAATCAACAAAGGAGATTGCAGTGAGAGAAGTCTCATCCCATCAGTTGAAAGCTTTGAAGGGAGAATTGATGATTTAAGCAGTCAAAAGAATTTCTTTTTCTGTTTTAGCCTGCTTCTCCTGGGAAATTCATCTAATCCTTCACAGGGCTTCCCAATTTGCAGCCTGCCCTATGCCCCACAGTCACATGAGCCAATTCCTGTAATAAATCTATTAATATTTACATGTATATATGCTATTAGTTCTGCTTCTCTGGAAAATGCTGACTGATACAAATTATGCCATCAGTTTCATCCTTCACCAAATACCCATCAGTCTACCCACCAGTCAAATTTCCTTCCTCCTGGGTCTCCTCCTCCTCCCACCTGCAGTTTTCAGGTCAGAGAAAATCACTTTATACTTAATCTCTCTAGGAGTAACCCCCTGTAAAATGCCAGTATTATCTTTATCTTGCATAAACTAAATTTGAAAATAATCTTAGACTGAATTAAAAATAAATGCATACAATATATTTATTTTAGAGAGTGACATCTCTCTGGATGCAGTATATTTTCTTATTTACATACAATCTCATTTAGAGAAAAAAAAAACCCTCACCAAAATTGACTCCATCAAATATTCCCCCTGAATCAGAGGTTTGTAACCATGAATGGGTTTCAAGGAATCCATAGCTCCCCTCAAATTGCATGAAAATTTTTATGGAGTACATGATCTCAAAAAAAAAGCTTAAGAATTGCTGCTCTAAGTAATGAGAACAAACAACCATTTAACCAAAAAAAAATTGGAAGTAATCTCTTTGATTTAAACTTGAGTGACTGCCACCAACTCCTGAAGAGGTCTGCTGGGTTAATGCCTTGACAGTTGACAGCTTGCTGCTCCCTTGGTGCTGAGCCCTTTATGACTTGACCAGAGAGAGGCCATAACTAATTTGGCCCCATTGACTGACTGACCCAGAAGAGATCAAAATCCCTTCCTCATTCTGTTTTAAGTATTTAGAAATTCATTTGGGTTCCAAAGTAATCCCCCTGAGAAGATTAGGGAGATTAAGTATCAATTGTTAGAATTTTTATGCAAATCTGTTTAAGGAAATACCTTTCCCAAGAGCTGATTGCCATTTGTATGTTGATAAATTGGCTCTGTGGTCTAGGATAGGTGGAACTTTTGGGTTAGTCAGAAGGCAATGCGAGGGATGAAGCCTTATTTTAGGGGTAGGAGGGTTAAATGGTGGTTTGTTCTCATTACTTAGAGCAACAATTCTTAAGCTTTTTTTTTGAGATTCATGTACTCCATAAAAATTTTCATGCAATTTGAGGGGGGCTCAAATTTCTTACCACAAAGGGTAAGAAATGGAGATGGAAATAGGCCTACACCAAGCTGCATCTACTTTTAAATTTTACCAATGCCAGCCCTGCCCATCTTTTCTACCCAAGAACATCCATCAAAGCAGCGTGGTAAAGTGGAAAGAGCCTTGGCAGGGTTCTAAAACCAGCTCTGTTACGAATGCAGTGTTGAGCATGTTTCCTTCCATCTCTGGCCTCTTAGCCTATATAAGGAGTAGTCACCTAGGTGATTTTAAGAACCCTCCCGGCTAAGATATTTTGTGAGATATTTTGTGAACTGATTATCTCTGCCTTGTCCTAATCCCATGACCTCTTTCACCCTCCTTTTCTCAAGTCTGTCCCAGCTTGAATGGAGAAGTGAGAATAAAGGAAGGTCCCAGCTAGTGATGGTGCTCCATCTACTTTGCAAGGAAGAAACTGGTCTTGCATCCGTCCACCCTTCTAATCTACTCTGATCACCCTTCTCCATCCCTTTCTGCAGCAGAGAGCTAGCTCCATGGTGACAAATGTAAAATCCTGAGGGTGCAGTTGCTTTGCAGGAAAGAGTCCAGTTTTTAAATTTTTAATCAAACTAAAGATATATGAAGTATAAGGTGTTTTATATTCAGCACTGGGCTTAGTTTTTGTTTTGTTGCTATTGCCCTCTTGCTTTGTTTTACTTTAATAAGCACTTTAAACTCCTTGTTGTCATAGATGAAGGCATACCATAAGTAGATGAGTAGGACGTCACTCTCAATAGGAAGAATACCGCTCTTGCCCAATAAGTGTACAACATGCCCTTTGATCAATAAACTTGACAAAGAAGAATGTGCATGGCGGACAGAATAGCTATTAAATGCAAGTGAAATTGAAACTTCAGTTTTCAAATTGTACAATACCTAAGAATTAAAGTAAATCCTTGGCCAGGAGTCCAGGAAGACTCCATCTAGCACATTGCCAGAAGATTTTCCGGCAAACTCATTCGGTATACAAAATCCCAGAACATTATCTATGGTATTTTGGATTTTAGCTCCACTGCCACCATTATTTTGCAAAACTTACACCATGTTTTGTTTTGTTTTTTAATTTCCAGATCTGCTCACCCCTTAAGGGAGCAAAAATTACGAATGCAGTCAAATATCTTAGAGAATTTGGCAGGATCAAAACTAAGAAGCAGCATTACATAATTATAGAAATCTTAGGTAAGCCTTATGTAGTAAAAATGAAAAACTATTTTAAATTAATACTCTAAAAATGAAGCAGCTATCATATGATGAAATGCAAGTCACTGGTGCATTGTGGAGGCACATTATGACGTTGCCGAAGTCCAAAATCAAGGCATTAGGAAGGTGATGGGTTCTCCCCAGAGACCAGCATTCTGGGACTGGCTGCCTGTGCTCCTCAGTCCTTGGCTTTTCTGTCCCATGGCAGTGTACATGGTGGCATCTTCTCCTTTCTCTTCTGGGCTCCATTGACTTCCAGCTTCTAGGTTTCCTGGGACTTCTTCCACTTCCAGTTCCTTTGCCTATAAGGACCTCAGCCGTATTGGATTAAGGCCCACCCTCACTAGCTTGGGCACACCTTAACTAATAACATCTTCAGAGGCTCACACCCACAGGACCAGGATGTTGTTTTTAAAAGTCTCCAAGACATAAGCTTCACAAGAGTGAGCCTCAGGGGGACTTCCTGGAAGATGGCGGCTTAGTAAGACGCGCGGATCTTAGTTTCTTCTCCAGGACACCTACTAGGGGAGTAGAAACGATACAGAAAGCGCCCAAAGCCACAACAGAGATAAAAAAGACAGCGTACCCCATCCTGGAACGGCTGGCTGGCTGAGAGAAGCAGCTCGGGTGAGATCGCCGAGGCGCGCGGGCCTTACCGGGCGGGGTGGCAAGCGGCCGGAGTTACTCCCTTCCCCCTTCCCGGGCCGGCTGGGAGAATTGGAGACGCGGTCCCCTGAAACCAAGGCGGCTGGCGCCCACACCACGCGCAGCCCCCGGACCAACTGAGAGAATTGGATCGGAAACCCCCAGGCCGCGGAGAACGGTGACGGGTGGGGGAGGCCCCTTCCAAACCCGTGACTCCCGGGGAACGTGCACTCTCTCGGGCGGGCCACTGCCGCTGGCGCCCTCCCGCCACGCTTGTTGCCCAGGGCCGACTAGGAAATTCGGACGGGCTCTTTCCCTGGCTGCGGTGACCAGCAACCCTCCCTGCGTTCGGACCGCGGGCCGGCTCAAGCCGCTTCGGCTAGCGGACCCCCAGGACGGCGAGAGTTTTCCAAACTTTAAGGTCCCACAGCACCTTTTACTGGTGGGACCCGCAGACAAACGTGTGCCACGAGCGCCACCTACTGGGCAGGATAAGAAAAACAGAACCCAGAGATTTCACAGAAAAATCTTCCAAACTTTTGGATCCAATACCCAGGGAAATCTGTCTAAATGCGCAGACGCCAACAGAAGATAACGGATCACACTCAAATAATTGAAAATATGGCCCATTCAAAGGAACAAACCAATAGTTCAAATGAGATACAGGAGCTGAGACAACTAATGCTAAATATACGAACAGAAATGGAAAACCTCTTCAAAAACGAAATCGATAAATTGAGGGAGGACATGAAGAAGACATGGGCTGAACATAAAGAAGAAATAGAAAAACCGAAAAAGCAAATCACAGAACTTATGGAAGTGAAGGACAAAGTAGAAAAGATAGAAAAAACAATGGATACCTACAATGATAGATTCAAAGAGACAGAAGATAGAATTAGTGATTTGGAGGATGGAACATCTGAATTCCAAAAAGAAACAGAAACTATCGGGAAAAGAATGGAAAAATTTGAACAGGGTATCAGGGAACTCAAGGACAATATGAACCGCACAAATATATGTGTTGTGGGTGTCCCAGAAGGAGAAGAGAAGGGAAAAGGAGGAGAAAAACTAATGGAAGAAATTTTCACTGACAATTTCCCAACTCTTATGAAAGACCTAAAATTACAGATCCAAAAGTGCAGCGCACCCCAAAGAGAATAGACCCAAATAGGCGTTCTCCAAGACACTTACTAGTTAGAATGTCAGAGGTCAAAGAGAAAGAGAGGATCTTGAAAGCAGCAAGAGAAAAACAATCCATCACATACAAGGGAAACCCAATAAGACTATGTGTAGATTTCTCAGCAGAAACCATGGAGGCTAGAAGACAGTGGGATGATATATTTAAATTACTAAAAGAGAAAAACTGCCAACCAAGACTCCTATATCCAGCAAAATTGTCCTTCAAAAATGAGGGAGAAATTAAAACATTCTCAGACAAAAAGTCACTGAGAGAATTTGTGACCAAGAGACCAGCTCTGCAAGGAATACTAAAGGGAGCACTAGAGTCAGAACCAAAAAGACAGAAGAGAGAGGTATGGAGAAGAGTGTAGAAAGAAGGAAAGTCAGATATGATATATATATAATACAAAAGGCAAAATGGCAGAGGAAAATATTATCCAAACAGTAATAACACTAAATGTTAATGGACTGAATTCCCCAATCAAAAGACATAGATTGGCAGAATGGATTAAAAAACAGGATCCTTCTATATGCTGTCTACAGGAAACACATCTTAGACCCAAAGATAAACATAGGTTGAAAGTGAAAGGTTGGGAAAAGATATTTCATGCAAATAACAACCAGAAAATAGCAGGAGTGGCTATACTAATATCCAACAAGTTAGACTTCAAATGTAAAACAGTTAAAAGAGACAAAGAAGGACACTATATACTAATAAAAGGAACAATTAAACAAGAAGACATAACAATCATAAATATTTATGCACCGAACCAGAATGCCCCAAAATACGTGAGGAATACACTGCAAACACTGAAAAGGGAAATAGACACAAATACCATAATAGTTGGAGACTTCAATTCCCCACTCTCATCAATGGACAGAACATCTAGACAGAGGATCAATAAAGAAATAGAGAATCTGAATATTACTATAAATGAGCTAGACTTAACAGACACTTATAGGACATTACATCCCACAACAGCAGGATACACCTTTTTCTCAAGTGCTCATGGATCATTCTCAAAGATAGACCATATGCTGGGTCACAAAGCAAGTCTTAACAAATTTAAAAAGATTGAAATCATACACAACACTTTCTCGGATCATAAAGGAATGAAGTTGGAAATCAATAATAGGCAGAATGCCAGAAAATTCACAAATACGTGGAGGCTCAACAACACACTCTTAAACAACGAGTGGGTCAAGGAAGAAATTGCAAGAGAAATTAGTAAATACCTCGAGGCAAATGAAAATGAAAACACAACATATCAAAACTTATGGGATGCAGCAAAGGCAGTGCTAAGAGGGAAATTTATTGCCCTAAATGCCTATATCAGAAAAGAAGAAAAGGCAAAAATGCAGGAATTAACTGTTCAATTGGAAGAACTGGAGAAAGAACAGCAAACTAATCCCAAAGCAAGCAAAAGGAAAGAAATAACAAAGATCAGAGCAGAAATAAATGAAATTGAAAATATGAAAACAGTAGAGAAAATCAATAAGACCAGAAGTTGGTTCTATGAGAAAATCAATAAGATTGATGGGCCCTTATCAAGATTGACAAAAAGAAGAAGAGAGAGGATGCAAATAAATAAGATCAGAAATGGAAGAGGAGACATAACTACTGACCTCACAGAAATAAAGGAGGTAATAACAGGATACTATGAACAACTTTACGCTAATAAATACAACAATTTAGAGGAAATGGACGGGTTCCTGGAAAGACATGAACAACCAACTTTGACTCAAGAAGACATAGATGACCTCAACAAACCAATCACAAGTAAAGAAATTGAATTCGTCATTCAAAAGCTTCCTAAAAAGAAAAGTCCAGGACCAGATGGCTTCACATGTGAATTCTACCAAACGTTCCAGAAGGAATTAGTACCAATTCTCTTCAAACTCTTCAAAAAAATCGAAGTGGAGGGAAAACTACCTAATTCATTCTATGAAGCCAACATCACCCTCCTACCAAAACCAGGCAAAGATATTACAAAAAAAGAAAACTACAGACCAATCTCTCTAATGAATACAGATGCAAAAATCCTCAATAAAATTCTAGCAAATCGTATCCAACAACACATTAAAAGAATTATACATCATGACCAAGTAGGATTCATCCCAGGTATGCAAGGATGGTTCAACATAAGAAAATCAATTAATGTAATACACCATATCAACAAATCAAAGCAGAAAAATCACATGATCATCTCAATTGATGCAGAGAAGGCATTCGACAAGATTCAACATCCTTTCCTGTTGAAAACACTTCAAAAGATAGTAATACAAGGGAACTTCCTTAAAATGATAGAGGGAATATATGAAAAACCCACAGCTAATATCATCCTCAATGGGGAAAAATTGAAAACTTTCCCCCTAAGATCAGGAACAAGACAAGGATGTCCACTATCACCACTATTATTCAACATTGTGTTGGAGGTTCTAGCCAGAGCAATTAGACAAGAAAAAGAAATACAAGGCATCAAAATTGGAAAGGAAGAAGTAAAACTATCACTGTTTGCAGACGATATGATACTATACGTCGAAAACCCGGAAAAATCCACAACAAAACTACTAGAGCTAATAAATGAGTACAGCAAAGTAGCAGGTTACAAGATCAACATTCAAAAATCTGTAGCATTTCTATACACTAGTAATGAACAAGCTGAGGGGGAAATCAAGAAACGAATCCCATTTACAATTGCAACTAAAAGAATAAAATACCTAGGAATAAATTTAACTAAAGAGACAAAAAACATATATAAAGAAAACTACAAAAAACTGCTAAAAGAAATCACAGAAGACCTAAATAGATGGAAGGGCATACCGTGTTCATGGATTGGAAGACTAAATATAGTTAAGATGTCAATCCTACCTAAATTGATTTACAGATTCAATGCAATACCAATCAAAATCCCAACAACCTATTTTTCAGAAATAGAAAAACCAATAAGCAAATTTATCTGGAAGGGCAGGGTGCCCCGAATTGCTAAAAACATCTTGAGGAAAAAAAACGAAGCTGGAGGTCTCGCGCTGCCTGACTTTAAGGCATATTATGAAGCCACAGTGGTCAAAACAGCATGGTATTGGCATAAAGATAGATATATCGACCAATGGAATCGAATAGAGTGCTCAGATATAGACCCTCTCATCTATGGACATTTGATCTTTGATAAGGCAGTCAAGCCAACTCACCTGGGACAGAGCAGTCTCTTCAATAAATGGTGCCTAGAGAACTGGATATCCATATGCAAAAGAATGAAAGAAGACCCATCTCTCACACCCTATACAAAAGTTAACTCAAAATGGATCAAAGATCTAAACATTAGGTCTAAGACCATAAAACAGTTAGAGGAAAATGTTGGGAGATATCTTATGGATCTTACAACTGGAGGCGGTTTTATGGACCTTAAACCTAAAGCAAGAGCACTGAAGAAGGAAATAAATAAATGGGAACTCCTCAAAATTAAACACTTTTGTGCATCAAAGAACTTCATCAAGAAAGTAGAAAGACAGCCTTCACAATGGGAGACAATATTTGGAAATGATATATCAGATAAAGGTCTAGTATCCAGAATTTGTAAAGAGATTGTTCATCTCAACAACAAAAAGACAGCCAACCCAATTACAAAATGGGAAAAAGACTTGAACAGACACCTCTCAGAAGAGGAAATACGGATGGCCAAGAGGCACATGAAGAGATGCTCAATGTCCCTGGCCATTAGAGAAATGCAAATCAAAACCACAATGAGATATCATCTCACACCCACCAGAATGGCCATTATCAACAAAACAGATAATGACAAGTGCTGGAGAGGATGCGGAGAAAGAGGCACACTTATCCACTGTTGGTGGGAATGTCAAAGGGTGCAACCACTGTGGAAGGCAGTTTGGCGGTTCCTCAAAAAGCTGAATATAGAATTGCCATACGACCCAGCAATACCATTGCTAGGTATCTACTCAAAGGACTTAAGGGCAAAGACACAAACGGACATTTGCACACCAATGTTTATAGCAGCATTATTTACAATTGCAAAGAGATGGAAACAGCCAAAATCTCCATCAACAGAAGAGTGGCTAAACAAACTGTGGTATATACATATGATGGAATATTATGCAGCTTTAAGACAAGATAAACTTATGAACCATGTAATAACATGGATGGACCTAGAGAATATTATGCTGAGTGAATCCAGCCAAAAACTAAAGGACAAATACTGTATGGTCCCACTGATGTGAACGGACATTCGAGAATAAACTTGAAATATGTCATTGGTAACAGAGTTCAGCAGGAGTTAGAAACAGGGTAAGACAATGGGTAATTGAAGCTGAAGGGATACAGACTGTGCAACAGGACTAGATACAAAAACTCAAAAATGGACAGCACAATAATACCTAATTGTAAAGTAATCATGTTAAAACACTGAATGAAGCTGCATCTGAGCTATAGATTTTTGTTTTGTTTTGTTTTGTTTTGTTTTTTCCCTTTTTTTCATATTTATTCATTTACTTAACATATTTTTTGTTATACATAATGAAAAAATAAAATTCAGCACTAAGAATTATCACATATTCCAAATTAATGAAATCTGTGTTATTAAGGTTTGTCTTGTATCATTTGCATCCCTAGCACCAAATTTGCACGGTGAGGTATTTAGTGAGTGTCTCTGATGATGAAAACTTGAATAGTTCTGATTTAGAATGCTGTTGTGCATCCATACCAAGGGGAAAATGATAACTCTCTGTAGCCCAACAAACTCTTCAGTCCTTTCTGTCTGGAGTATTTTAATTTGAAAGAGTTCTTTGAGTCTGATTTCAGGATCTCATTCTGAAGACCCAGAGATGCATTTTGGGCTGCGGGATTTTCACTCCCTGTGGCAGGGATCTCAGTTTCACTTGAGGCACATTCTAGTTTAGTAAACAAATGGATACTTCAGGGTCATCTGACAACGTAGATGTTTTGTAAAGTGATTCAGTTATTATTCTCTGCCAATGAGTCAATACAAGTGCTTAGAGAGCCTGAACCATACATGATGATTGTGTCCTCAGGAAGCTCAAAATTTGTTTGGACAGACAGCAAGCAGTGTGGGGTATTCCTGTAATAAAGATCTGAGGATCTGGAATCAAAATTGCCTGGACTTGAGTCTCGAGCTGTGTGATCTTGACAAGGTCCTTGGCATCTTTTTTTTTTTATTATTAATTAAAAAAAGAATTAACAAAACAATTAGAAATCATTCCAATCTACATGTACAATCAGTAATTCTTAATAACATCACATAGTTGCATATTCATCATTTCTTAGTACATTTGCATCGATTTAGAAAAAGAAATAAAAAGACAACAGAATAAGAATTAAAGCAATAATAGAAAGAAAAAAAACAAAAAAAACAAAAACAAAAAACCTATACCTCACATGCAGCTTCATTCAGTGTTTTAACATAATTGCATTACAATTGGGTAGTATTGTGCTGTCCATTTCTGAGTTTTTATATCCAGTCCCGTTGTACAGTCTGTATCCCTTCAGCTCCAATTATCCCTTCTCTTTTTTTTTTTTTTTTTTAATTAACGGAAAAAAAGAAATTAACCAACATTTAGAGATCATACCATTCTACACATGCAATCATTAATTCTTAACATCATCACATAGATGCATGATCATCATTTCTTAGTACATTTGCATTGGTTTAGAAGAACTAGCAACATAACCGAAAAAGATATAGAATGTTAATATAGAGAAAAAAATAAAAGTAATAATTGTAAAATCAAAACAAAACAACACAAAACAAAACAAAAACCTATAGCTCAGATGCAGCTTCATTCAGTGTTTTAACATGATTACTTTACAATTAGGTATTATTGTGCTGTCCATTTTTGAGTTTTTGTATCTAGTCCTGTTGCACAGTCTGTATCCCTTCAGCTTCAATTACCCATTGTCTTACCCTGTTTCTAACTCCTGCTGAACTCTGTTACCAGTGACATATTTCAAGTTTATTCTCGAATGTCCGTTCACATCAGTGGGACCATACAGTATTTGTCCTTTAGTTTTTGGCTGGATTCACTCAGCATAATATTCTCTAGGTCCATCCATGTTATTACATGGTTCATAAGTTTATCTTGTCTTAAAGCTGCATAATATTCCATCGTATGTATATACCACAGTTTGTTTAGCCACTCTTCTGTTGATGGAGATTTTGGCTGTTTCCATCTCTTTGCAATTGTAAATAATGCTGCTATAAACATTGGTGTGCAAATGTCCGTTTGTGTCTTTGCCCTTTGTTTTGTTTTGTTTTGTTTTGATTTTACTATTATTACTTTTATTTTTTTCTCTATATTAACATTCTATATCTTTTTCGGTTATGTTGCTAGTTCTTCTAAACCAATGCAAATGTACTAAGAAATGATGATCATGCATCTATGTGATGATGTTAAGAATTAATGATTGCATATGTAGAATAGTATGATCTCTACATGTTGGGTTAATTTCTTTTTTTCCGTTAATTAAAAAAAAAAAAAAAAGAGAAGGGATAATTGGAGCTGAAGGGATACAGACTGTACAACGGGACTGGATATAAAAACTCAGAAATGGACAGCACAATACTACCCAATTGTAATGCAATTATGTTAAAACACTGAATGAAGCTGCATGTGAGGTATAGGTTTTTTGTTTTTGTTTTTTTTGTTTTTTTTTCTTTCTATTATTGTTTTAATTCTTATTCTGTTGTCTTTTTATTTCTTTTTCTAAATCGATGCAAATGTACTAAGAAATGATGAATATGCAACTATGTGATGTTATTAAGAATTACTGATTGTACATGTAGATTGGAATGATTTCTAATTGTTTTGTTAATTCTTTTTTTAATTAATAAAAAAAAAAAAAATGTCTCCAAGACTTGGGAAGATGGTCATGATATAACCTTGAGTAAAAAAATATAAGCAGATAAAAAGACTGAAGGAAAAATACCACAAATTGTTAATAAGAGTTAATCCTAAAAGGTAGGGTTGTGTTTTTTTTTTTTTCATTTCTTCTATGTAACTTTGTGTATTCTGCAAATTCCCTATAATGTACAGGTTAAAAATTGTCTTTTTCTACTTACAAAAATAATGCAGGTTTCTTTGTCCATCTAAAAATACAGATAAAACCAAATAAGAAAATAGTAAATCACTCATGCTCCCGCCACCCAGAGATAATAAGTGTTGCCATTTAGGTGTGTTCTTTTTCATCTGTTTCTGTGTGTCCATTTTGTTTTATAAAAATAAAATTTTACTAGACCTAATTTTTATAACCAGCCTTTGCCAATTAAATGTATTATGAACGTTTTTAAGATTTCATTAAATGCTCTTCACCAATGTGATCCTGCTGGCAGCACAGGGACATAATTTATAAGTAGGCATCCAGTTGTTACTAGTTTTTGCTTTCATAATTGGGGCACCAGACATTTGCATGGATAAATCTTTGTGCATACATATAATATTTTTGTCTGAATAGATAGCTAGTAATTGAATTTCTGAGTCAGATGGCTATGAAATTTGATATATTTTTCCAAAACTCTCTTCAGAAGGATTTAGTAAGTTTTCTTCACTGCAGTTGTGTGAGATAGTGTACATTTTTCACACTTTCATAGGTGCTGTGTGTTACTAATCAGGGGCCTAAGTTTTATTTTTTCTCTTATTAAAAAAATGCTAAAAGTCTATTAAAGAAAACTTAGAATCTACAAATGAGCAAAGAGAATTTAAAAAATCATCAAAAAAATGAATTTAGTAGAGTGAAATGCTAGTGATCAATGAAAGGGAGGAGTAAGGGGTATGGGGTGTATGAATTTTTTTCTGTTTTCTTTTTATTTCTTTTTCTGAATTGATGCACATGTTCTAAGAAATAATCATGATGATGAATATGCAACTATGTGATATTGTGAGTTATTGATTATATAACAACAATGGAATGATCATATGGTAAGAATGTTTGTGTTTGTATGTGGTTATATTTCATAAAAAAAATCATCAGCAATACCACCAAACTGGTTTTCTCTGTCTTTCTCTTTCTCTACAGATAGAAGGTTATGTATATACACACATACTCATATGCATATGTTCATATACACTTTAATTTACTAAAATAAAATCATATGAGTAATAGCAGCTAATATTAAGTATTGACTATGTGCTAGACCCCATGCTGTGCATTTAAAGTGAATTACTTCACTGAATCCTTATGTACCTATATAGTAGCATTGTTAGTGTTTAAAATTCCCATTTTTTAAAGGGAGAAACTGAGACCTAGAGAAATTTAAAAACTTGCCCTAGATAATATAGCTAATCTGTGAGACAACTGGAATTATGTTTCGTTAGAGCCCCTGCTCTTTTATCTATTACCTGGGTGGTAATGCTTTATTAAAGCATAAGCGATAGCCCAGATACTTTACCATAAGCAATATTTATTGCTTTTAATTAAAAGGATACCTGTATATAAATAGGTGATTGAATAAATTATTTAAATATATGGGGTGGAGAAGGGACACATCTTCCTTACAGAATTCCAAATAATATACATGTAGTTCTCCTCCTTCCTTTGCATGTGGGATGGACTTAATGACTCTTAATGACGCACTTCCAGAGAAGAGAGTGTGGGAAGGGAAAAAGAGTAACTTTACAGTGACGAACCCACCATAATCAAATACTCGAGATGAGCATCACCAGTGTCAAGCCGTGCGGATGCCCTATACCCACATCTGACGCAATGAGGACACTTCATCCCTGCAGTAGTCTTCCCCAAACTCATAACCCCAGTATAATCATGAGAAAAAAAATATGGTAAACCCAAATCGAGTTCCTCCTCAAAACGGTCAAGGTCATGAAAGACAAAAAATGACTGAGAAACTTCCATATCAGAGTAGTACACAGAGAAATGGCAACTAAATGCAATGTGAAATCGTGGAGCAGGAAAAGAACATTTGTGGGAAAACTGGTGAAGTCCAAATAAAATCTGAAGTTTAGTTAATAGTAATGTACCAATGTTGGTCTCTTAGTTTTAACAAATGCGCCATGGTCTGTATGATGTTAACATTAGGGGAAGCTGAGTGAGGAGTATAAAGGAACTCTCAGCATTATCTCTGCAACTTTAATTCTAGAATCATTCCCAAATAAAAAGCATATTTAAAAGAGGATGGTTGTTTTGGTAGGAACACCACCTGTGGATAGCAGAGATAAGATTCTAGCCATGGCAGCTTTTCAAACTATCAGGGGCTGACCAGTCTCCCCTCTTTTTGTCATTGCTTCACAGAAAGGTCCAGCATCTAGCCAGGGCGGGGCCAAAAGAGAAAAGCTGGGTGGGGTATAGCAGACTCATCTCTAGTCCCTGAACCCTGGGCTCCCACTAATTTTCCTGTCGGGCTTGGTTTGATGGTTTATGCAGAACTGAAATGTTGTCTATTAGTCCAAGCCTCTGATAGATTCTTTTTTGTATTCTTTTTTGTTTTTTTAAACATAACAACATAAAACACAAACATTCTTACCATGTGATCATTCCATTCTTGGTATATAAACAATAACTCATATTATCATCACATAGTTATGTATTCATCACCACGATCACTTCCCAGAACATTTACATCAATCCAGAAAAAGAAAAAAAACTTCGTAGATACCATACCCCCTCTCCCTTCCCTTCACCGATCACCAGCACTTCAATCTACTAAATTTATTTTAACATTTGTTCCTCCTATTATTTACTTATTTTTAATCCAAATGTTTCACTCATCTGTCCATATCCTGGATAAAAGCAGCATCAGACACAAGGTTTTCACAATCACATAGTCACATTGTGACAGCTGTATCATTATTCAATTATCCTCAAGAACCATGGCTACTGGAACACAGCTCTACATTTTCAGGCAGTTCCCTCCATCCTCTCCATTACACCTTAACTAAAAAGGTGATATCTATTTAATGCGTAAGAATAACTTCCAGGATAACCTCTCGATTCTGTTTGGAATCTCTCAGCCATTGACACTTTGTCTCATTTCTCTCTTCCCCCTTTTGGTCGAGAAGGTTTTCTCAATCCCTTGAAACTGAGTCCCAGCTCATTCTAGGATTTCTGTCCCATGTTGCCAGCAAGGTCCACACCCCTGGGAGTCATGTCCTACGTAGAGAGGGGGAGGGCAGTGAGTTTGCTTGTTTGGTTGGCTGAGAGAGAGGATATATTCTGACTCCAGTTGTTAGCAAGCAAAAGAGGAGGTGGTGCCTGCACTCCTGGGTGGATTTCAGGCATCAGGGAAGTCTCAGACTGGACGCTACTCCTGCAGTGCTGGCTGGCATCACAAATGGGCATGGAAAAGTGTGTGATGGTCACCAAGTACCCAGATGTTCTAGTTCGCTAGCTGCCAGAATGCGATATACCAGAAATGGAATGGCCTTTTAAAGGGGGAATTTAATAAGTTGCTAGTTTACAGTTCTAAGGCTGAGAAAATGTCCCAATTAAACAAGTCAATAGAAATGTCCAATCTAAGGCATCCAGGGAAAGATACCTTGGTTCAAGAAGGCTGATGAAGTTTAGGGTTTCTCTCTCAAGTGAGAAGGCACATGGCAAACACGGTCAGGGTTTCTCTCTCGGCTGGAAGGGCATGTGGTGTGCACAGCATCATCTGCTAGCTTTCTCTCCTGGCTTCCTGTTTCATGAAGCTCCCCAGGAGGTATTTTCCTTCTTCATCTCCAAAGGTCACTGGCTGGTGGACTCTCTGCTTCTCATGGCTACATCATTCTCTGCTCCCTCAGAATCTCCTGGCTTTCTCTCTTATCATTCTCTTTTATAGGATTCCAGGAAACTAATCAAGACCCACCTGAATGGGTGGAGACATGTCTCCACCTAATCCAGTTTATCAACCACTTTTGATTGAGTCACATCTCCAGGGAGATGATCTAATTACAGATTCTGAATAGGGTTCAGAAGAAATGGCTGCCTTTACACAATGGGATTAGGATTAAAACATGGCTTTTCTAGGGTGCATACATCATTTCAAACCGGCACACCAGAGAACAATATAAACCTGTGTTTATGTATAAACCTTTTGCTACACTACCTTCCCAGTGTTTCTTTCGATCCTGAACCAGGGCTATTTGCCTGGTTACAGAGGCTAGCTCACAGCAGGCCCAGTGGACGTGCCATCCCAGCGACTCGTAAAGGCAAATGCCAAGCTTTTGTAAGGACATGCTTACGTGCGCACTAAGGCCTTACATAGCCTTGCAGGCCACTGTGACACTTTGCTACTTTGTAATCTGCTGCTCTGTTTTTTTCACTTCATAAACCATGAACCTCTATCTGGTGCAAAATGTTCTACAAATCTTCTACAAATGTGTTTTTCTCAAAAGGGGTAATAAATGGACAGATACCAATGGGATACTCTGTACTTGTTTGAAAGAATGAGGTAGCACTCATATTGGACAATCTATTACAATTAAGTGTAAAAAACAAAGGATAGAGCTGTGTGGCTATACATTAAATTATAGACATAAAAAATGTATGTGCATAGGGTGGGCCACGGTGGCTCAGCAGCAGAGTTCTCACCTGCCATGCTGGAGATCCGGGTTCCATTCCCTGACCCTGCCCATGCTAAGAAAAAAAAATGTGTGTGTGTGTGTGTATAGTGAAATTTTTTCATCTGTGGAAGGACTGAAAGGGAAACTTATCAGTTGCCTTCAGGGAGGGAACTCGGGGTTGGGGGCGTGGGTAGAGGATAGTAGAGAGAGAAAGGCTTATTTTTTACTGAATGGCCCTTTATAAGCCTTCTGAAATTTGTAACAGGCTCATGAATTATTTATTTTTAAATGATACTTTTTAGAGATTTACAATACCATGGTTACTGCCTGCTTGATATGTACCCTAGGCTATTAAAATTATCATTAGTATATGTAATGCTGCATGCCACAGCTTAGCTAAGTCTTTATTCACATTGATACTAATTTCCCTCAAATAACTTGCTGTGAATGAAATTCCTGTATCAGAAGGTGGGAACATTTTTAGACTTTTTGATATGTTTTTACTAAATTCTCCAGAAACACTGAATGAACTTATTCTCCCACCATCGTACTTCCATTTACCATCACTTATTTCCTTATACCCTTGCTAACAGTGAAGAGTATTTGTTTTATTTTGATTTTGATAGGATAAGAATATAATAGGATATTGTCCCTTTTCTTGTTTCATAGGGAGCATGTGGATGGTAAATGTTCAAGGTCCTTGCATATCTTCATCGTTCTGACAGTTACAGATTTTAGAGTTCAGAATACTTTATCTCACAATTTGAAGACAGGTCGCCATTCCCTCTACCACCAGGTCCTGCTGATACGACTCTGATGCTGGTAGGCTTGGTCCCCTCTTTGTGAGTTACCAGGTTTCTCTTCTTCCCCGGGCAGGATTTTAGAGTTTGGACATCGCATTGGTTGGATTTCGCTGACTAGGCTGTGTAACAATCTCAAAATTTTAGTAGCTCACAGCCATAGGTATTTATTCCCTGCTCACATTACAGGCCAGTGGCTGTGGCTTGGCTGCTGCAGCTCTGCCCTGGACTGGGAGGCCTGTGGCTTCTGTCCAGGCCCCCAGACGAAAGGAGCAGCTCCTGTAGGATACGTGCCCTTCTTGTGGCGGACACACAGGAACCAAAGGCCTGGGGGACACTTGTACTGCCTCTAGAATCTTCTGTTCAGGAATGGTGCAGGGCCTATCTGCACATGGTCTGTTGTCCTAAGCAAATCACTGGGACACGCTCAAGTAAAAACCACCTACAGGGAGGAGGGAGTTAATAATACATAAGCCTTATCCCTTGGGGTTCAGAATTTTCCCTAGGAAGTGTCCAGCCATGAATTCAGCTCCTTCATGTTCTCAAAAACCCTCCTCCTCGTACGGAGCAGTGAGCACGTCGTGGTCTTTGCTAAGGATTGGAAGAAAATGAGAAGACAGCCAGGATGATTAGAGCAGTGTAACGAAAAGCTTCAGGCTTGAATCCTGACATTCATGGGGATAAAAGTCCTTTGGCTTTCCCACCACTGGGGAATTTTCCCCTTCCATCTGGCCTTGTGGAGCGGCACATCATGCTGTCTTCTTTCTCCTCTCTCTGCTCTTCTTTCTCCACTGCCCCACTGTCTTTAGTTCTTGGAATTTGGGGATCGATATTCTGGAACTTGAATGGGGAGTGGGTGCCTGAGAGGCGACGATTAAGTAGGCCTGTTTCGGTTATCTTTTGCCACATAACAAACCCCGCCAGCACTTAGTGATTTGCATCAGCAGCCCTCTTATTATCTGTCGCTCTGTGCAGGCTGGCCGGAGCTCAGCTGGGTGACCCGTTCCGTTGCTCTCATCTGGGGCCTGTCAGGCCGCTGCACTGCGACAGTGTGGGGTGGAGACGCTCGCCTGGCCCCTGGGCGGGGGTGGCCAAAGGGCACCTCAGCTGGGATGCTGGCCCCGGCGGGTCTCTCTCCACCTGTGTGATCTCAGGCCCTTTCTCTCTCCTTGTGATCTCCCCAGGGAGTAGACGTGCACCGGCAGGGTAGCAGGACTTCTTACAGGTTTGCTCAAGGCTCCAAAATGCACAAAAGTGGAAGCTGCCAGCCCTTCCTTGGGTCCAAACAGGCAGAGAGTCACTTCTGCCACATCCACTGGTTCAGGTTAGTCCCAGGCCAGCCCAGACCCGGGCGTGGCCGAGGACCGTATGAAAGGGCGACGAGCAGGAGACACGCCGCACCCGGTGGGTTCTGGAGACTGGTACCGTAAGGCTTCCACAGCAGCAGCCAATAGTATTCATGCTTTCAACTATACTTAGAAAGTAGCAATAAAATTTGATATGCACCATCTAATATTAAATATTAAAGTATTGGTATTGAACCATCTATTAGTACTTTGTTTTTTGTCATTGTTGCTGATTGACGATTTTAATCATGACTATCACTCCTTTTACTCTTCCTCCCTGCTCCAAATAAATATAACACGACTTAGTTCCTCTGTTGGATACTTTTATACCTTTAAATAACATGCTTACACCTTTATTTTTTTAATATTTTTATTGACAAATCTTCACACACATACATTCCATACATGGTGTACAACCAGTGGCTCACAACATCACCACATAGCTGTGTATTCATCACCATGATCATTTGTAGAACATTTGCATCTCTCCAGAAAAAGAAAGACAAAAATCTCATACATACCCCTGACCACCTGCCTCTCATTGACTACTAGTATTTCAGTCTATTTATTTTTAATCAATCAGCTCTGCTCAGTTCATAAAATGGGAATATTTTTGCGCCTGTCTGTTCTATCACCTCTTTTCTCCTCTTTCTACCTGCTAAATTCTGCCTGCTATAATTTGCATTGTCAAGATTGATAACATTTATAGGTATTCTGTAACTAAACTCATTTCCATACATCTCTATAGATACCAAAAGCTCAAAAACAATAAGCAGAGTTTACGTTATCATCATTCACCCAACAAATATTTTTTGAGAACTTAGTATGAGCTAAAATTATCTAAGAACTAAGGATATAGCATCAACGAAACCTACATACCCCCTGCCCTTCTGAAGCTTACAGTCTAATGAAAGAAAGCCATAATGAACTAGAAAACAAACATATACAAAATACAATTTCAACTAAGTGCACTGAAGAAAAATGAGGCATGGGAAAGGGAGAACGAATGACAGAAATGGAGGAGACTTTTAGACAGGGCATTCAGGGAATGCCTTTCTGATAAAGTGACATTTGAATAGAAACTGGAATGAGGGAGGAACTTCGTGGCTATTTGGGTGAAAAATGTTCCAGGCAGAAGAACAGTAAGTGGAAAAGCTTAGAGGCAGGAACAAACATGGTGTGCTTAAAGATCCCAGTAAGGTGGCTAGGGTGCCTGCAGCAGGGGGAGCCAGGGAGAAGGGGGGCAGTGCAGATGAGAGAGGCAGCTGGGGGCCAATCCTGCAAGGCCTTTGTGGACCACTGAGAACTTGGACTTTGTAAGAGGAGAAGTCCTTAAAATCCTCCCCAGCTTCTTCCTTAGCCCTGACGTTGCTGGACACTTTCTCTGCCTTAAATCTACCAGCCATCTCCTTGGTCACCTCGAATATTTTTTTGAAAGAAAGGAAGGAGGGGAATGAAAAGAGAGGAAAGCAAAGGGGAAAGCTTGTGGCCATTTTTAATGCTCCTCTGCAGAGAGAGCTGGAGCTAAAGATACAGTGATCTTACCAGGAGTACTGTGGATATCTCTATGGTATCGTAGGATGATTACATTTCCTTTTTTCTAAGTCTTGCGTGTCAAAAAAAAAAAGTCTCTTTCAACTACATTTGAGCCATAGTTTAGATGTGTATGGAATTCTGACTTGGAAATACTTTTCCTTGATAATGTTTAAGGAATTTTTAATGGTATTCTAATATCCACTCTTGCTGATAAAATACTTGATCTCAATTTGATTCTCATGTCTTTATAGATGACCTGTCTTTTCTTTAGTTTGTTAGTTTTTCCCATTTTCTGGAAGCTTTTAAGACTCTTTATCCTTACTGTACTGAATTTTTACCATCTGAATCTTCCTTCTTTCCTTCCATGTCCTTCAATGCCAGACAATTCTTATATTACTATTTTTATAATTTTCTTTCCTCTGTTTTCTCAGAAATTTCTTTTCATAACTGCTACAGGTCAAGTGTTGGACTACAGGGGGTGATCTTCTATATTTCTTAAACTTTCTGGCATATTTTCCATTTCTTATGCATTCCTCTAAGATCATTTGTTTCTTTCATAGTCTTTCTTTTTCTTTTGCAAGTTTCACCATAAATCTGTGTGTGTAAGCACAGCTCATTGGCTCTTTACACACTTCATCAGTTAACCCATAATTTATCCATTTGCCATACTTCATACTTGTGTTGAAATCTCTCATCTACAGTGGCTCCTCCTCTAGTTCTCTTTGGCATGTGTTTCTCTGAACCCACTCAAGCAGGAGGCTTGGAGTCTGTTTCTGCTTAGAAACCACACCTCCTATAAAAGAAGAAAGGAGGAAATATTCAGTATTCAAGAAACCATTTTCTTCCTCTCCCAGAGGTTCTTTCTCATCCATTTGAAATCAAAAATGAAAAAATTCATTTTTGAATGAATTTCTACTCTTACTTCCTAGCTAATTCACTCTTTTCCTGAAGAAGTGAGACTCATCTGCTGGGGGAGGTCAGGAGAAGGTCTGAGTGTGGCTGGGCTCCCTCTTTCCTCTCTAGGATCAACCTGCCACCAAGCATGCCTAACTCCTCCCCCTCCTCTGGGACAGGCTGCTAAAGAAGGGAGGCGATGCAAGGTAGGTTTGTTCACCTCAGGGTGAGGAATAAGAAGCACCCTAAATCTGATCACAGGTCAAGCTGTGTTCTCTAATCTAGCTTTAGAGTAGTAAAAATGAAAAACTTGCATATCATCCCTCTTCTTGATGCACTTATTTCACAATTGATTCAGAAGTCGTGGTAGGAAAGGGGAGTAACTGATTATCACTTCTTAATCCCCAGGCCCAGGATCTCTACTGAACTTAGAAAAGTTATGTTTATAGTTTATTAATGTATTTTCATTACAATATTGTGTGCTAATTAAAGAAAAATTGAGTGTAGAAAAAAAAAATCACCAACAAAGCACAACTTCTGTTAGCATTTTGCAGTACTTCTTCCAGATTTTGTTCTACTTATCCTCTTAAATATTTCTAAACACCTTAAAACACATTTCAGTAAGCCCTAAATAGTTTATAGAAACTGGAATTCATTATATGCACATGTATACATTACAAAAAAGTAGAAAAAGAAAGTCATCACATGACCCTACCTCCTTTTAACATTTGGTGTATTTCCTTCCAGCTTTTTTCTATTCTAGCTTGCCTTCACAGCACATTTCAGTGAGTTCCGGGTTGGTGTTGGAAACTGGAATTTAAATCTGTGTGTAACGTTCGCTGTTGGCTTCACTGGCCTTGTTTTGTATTACTAATGTGCCCTGTCATCTTGCTGAAGAAAGTCCACCACATGCTGGTGGCTCTGAATGGCCAGCAAGTGGTTCTGTGGAGAATGGAGGGGCTCAGGGTGGGCATGGGACAGGTGTCATGCTCAGCATCGGGGTCCATGGCTAGGCTTGCTGCTCAAGTCAGAGCAAAAGGATAGAGTGTCTTATCCAGTGAATGCCATCAAGACATTCTTCCCAGGTGTCTAGCGTACCTGGGTATATTTAACCTCATCATTCTTTTTTTGAAGTGGATTACTTATTTATTGGGGGGGGAGGGTTCTAGTTTGCTAGCTGCCAGAATGCCATTTACCAGAACGGAATGGCTTTTAATAAGGGGAATTTAATAAGTTGCTAATTACCTGACCAAAAGGGGGAAAAGAAATGTTACAAAATAAGATATCAGTGGCTAAGAGATTTCAAATAGAGTCAAGAAGCTATTCAGTAGGTTACCCTTGCGCAAGCTTCAGCTAGATATTGCTAATTGCCATGGTATGACAAGCCCCAACCAACAATATTCCTGTAAACCCTAAAGAATACCCAGGGCTCTATCTGAGACTCTATAAAAGTTTCACTCACTGTTTATTTTTCAGAAACCTATAACCTCCAGATGGTTCCTAGGCCAGATAAGCCCTGAAACCCTGAGTTACCAGTCTCTCCAAGAGCATCAACCAGTTGCCACCCTCTACTCCATAATGTCAACATCTCTTTTCAACATGAAGTGAGACTGGCCATTGCCCAAATATCCCTAAAGAGTGGGAGAAGGATCAAAGGAGAAAGAGGAGTTCTATCAGAAAAGATAGGATTTAACAAACAAGTATGACTCCTGAATCATTATATTGATATTTCTTTTTAGTCTCCATTG
This sequence comes from Tamandua tetradactyla, assembly GCF_023851605.1. Classification (NCBI taxonomy): domain Eukaryota; kingdom Metazoa; phylum Chordata; class Mammalia; order Pilosa; family Myrmecophagidae; genus Tamandua; species Tamandua tetradactyla. Next base: position 10,401,946 of record NC_135343.1, on the reverse strand, counting down.
TTTTAAAGCAGCTAGAAGGAAATACCTGAAATGGTGGAACTGTAATCCATAACATACTTTGAAATTTGTTCTAAAACTACTTGTTGAAGTGTACTTTGAAATTTCTTTCTTTTTTTTTTTGTATATGTTGTATTTCACAATAAAAAATATATATAAAAAAAAGAAAAGTAGTTTACAGTTCTAAGGCCAAGAAAATGTCCCAATTAAAACAAATCTATAGAAATGTCCAATCTAAGGCATTCAAGGGAAAATACTGTTCTAGTTTTCTAGCTGCCGGAATGCAACACACCAGAGACAGATTGGCTTTTAATAAAAAGGGATTTATTTCATTAGTTCTTCAGAGGAAAGCCAGCTAACTTTCAACTGAGGTTCTTTCTTACTTGGGAAGGCACAGGATGGTCTCTGCTGGCCTTCTCTCCAGGCCTCTGGGTTCCAACAACTTTCCCCAGGGTGATTTCTTTCTGCATCTCCAAAGGCCTGGACCGAGCTGCGAGTGCTGAGATGAGGTATTCTTAGCTGCTTGGGCTGTGCTACGTTGACCTCTCTCATTTAAGCACCAGCCAATTAAGTCAAACGACATTCATTGCAGCAGGCACGCCTCCGACTGCAGATGTAATCAGCAACAGATGAGGTTCACACGCCATTGGCTCATATCCACAGCAATAGATCTAGGCACCTTCACCTGGCCAAGTTGACAACTGAATGTAACTACCACAGATACCTTAGTTCAAGAAGGCCGATGACGTTCAATGTTTCTCTTTTAGCTGGAAGGGCACCTGGCGAACAGGTGGCATCTGCTAGCTTTCTTGTGGCTCTACAGAAGGGACTCTCTCCAAAATGTTTCCTCTTTTAGAGGATTAATGGGTAGAGTCACAACTCCATGGAAGCTATCTGATCAAAAGTTACCACCCACAGTTAGGTGAGCCACAGCTCCACGGGAACAATCAAAATGCCCCCAGCCAACAATACTGAATGAGGACTAAAGGACATGGCTTTTCTAGGGTCCACCACAGATTCAAAGTGGCACAGAAGGTGAAGGAGCTCCAGTTGGAGGGGAGGGGAAATGAGGCCAGAGGGGGGCCTATTGCTTAGACAGAGGCAAACAAGGGTCTCAGTACAGAAGGTAAGGAGTAAAAAGAGATCAGTCACACCATCCAGTGGAGTTACAGTCAAGTGGAAGAGCTGGAAAGGGATTAGACCTGGCCCACTCCTGCTCCAGGAAGTTCTGCAGAATGTGCTATTCCATCGCCTCCATGAAGAGCTCACAGTGTCCATAGTACAGGACACTTTACAATCTGTGGAGAGGTTGGTTGCCTTGGGAATCCTCACCAGTGTTCCCCCTCCTCACTCAGGGTGAACACAAGAGAGTGTACCACAGCTGGTACTGGGAGCACACATACACGCCACCCCACTCTGTAGGGACCTGATTTCTTGGCATGAACAATGTGCTGCAGTTAGTCAGGGAGACTGTGCGGGCAGACAGCAGGATTGGGCAGAGCCGGGCAGCAACTCCGTGGCTGGAGGAGGAACTCGCCCCTCACCTCTCTTGAAGATGATTGATTTTTAAATAGCAAAACAGTCTCTGAAAGAAAAGTTCCCTTTTGTAGCATTTTTATAACAAGAACTGTGCATTCCACCAAAAAAAAAAAAAAGGTCTATATTGGCAAAATGAAAAGTACATTTCCGGGGTCCTTTCTGTAATCTTTAAAGTCCAAGAATAACCTTAGAGTCTTTAAAGATGTAGAAAAGCACAGGGCCAGGCGAGCCCAATTACTCTTATCTCCTAGTATTCATGTCCTGTGTTGTCTCCTCCCACACTGAATGGGAATGACCTGTGTCACTAGTAAGATATAGAAGAAATAATGGGGGTGACTTCTGAGGCTAGGTCATGACAGACATTGGGGCTTCTACCTTGATCTCTTGGAAGGATCTCTTGATATCAGCAGAAGCCAGCTGCTGTGTGTGGGGACACTTAAGTGGCCCTATGGAGAGGTCCATGGGATGAGGAACTGAGGCTCCTGCCAATAGCAGCTGCAATGCCAGCCATACAAGTGAGCCCTCTGGAAATGGGCCTCCAGCCCCAGTTGAGCCTTCAGATGACCACAGCCTCAGCTGACATCCTGACTGCAACTATGATAGGCCTTAGCCAGCAAAACTGCTTCTGCATTCCTGACCCACAGAAAATGAGAATAAGTGTTTATTGTTGGTCTAAGCTGCTAAGTTTGGGGGTAATTTGTGACATGGCAATAAGTAACTAACATAAGGGATAAATTCTTTTTTTTTCTTTTTTTATTAATTAAAAAAATTAACAACAAACAAAAGCATTAACATACCATTCCATTCTACATATATAATCAGTAATTCTTGTTATCATCACATAGTTGCATATGCATCGATTTAGAAAAAGAAATAAAAAGACAACAGAAAAAGAAATAAAATGATAACAGAAAAAAAAAGATTATACATACCATACCCCTTACCCCTCACTTTCATTTATCACTAGCATTTCAAACTAAATTTATTTTAACATTTGTTCCCCCTATTATTTATTTTTATTCCATATGTTCTACTCATCTGATGATATGGTAGATAAAAGGAGCATCAGACACAAGGTTTTCACAATCACAGAGTCACATTGTGAAAGCTATATCATTGTTCAATCCTCAAGAAACATGGCTACTGGAACACAGCTCTAAATTTTCAGGCAGTTCCCTCCAGCCTCTCTACTACATCTTGAACAACAAGGTAGTATCTATTTAATGTGTAAGAATAACCTCCAGGATAACCTCTCGACTCTGTCTGGAATCTCTCAGCCATTGACACTTAGTCTCATTTCACTCTTTCCCCTTTTGATCAAGAAGGTTCTCTCAATCCCTTGATGTTAAGTCTCAGCTCATTCTAGGGTTTTTCTAAAACCCTCGATGCTGAGTCTCAGCTCATTCCAGGATCTCTGTCCCACATTGCCAGGAAGGTCCACACCCCTGGGAGTCATGTCCCACGCAGAGAGGGGGAGGGTGGTGAGACTGCTCATTGTGTTGGTTGGAGAGAGAGGCCATATCTGAGCAACAAAAGAGGCTCTCTTGAGGGTGACTCTTAGGCCTAAATTTTAAGTAGACTTGACCTGTCATTTGTGGGGTTAAGTTTCAAATGAACAAACCCCAAGACTGGGGACTCAGCCTATAGCTTTCGTTGTCCACACTGTGAGAATATCAAGAATTCAACTTGGGGAAGTTGAATTTCTCCCCATTCTCACCATTCCCCGAAGGGGGCTTTGCAAATACTTTAAGGGATAAATTCTTGACTAGCTCTCGTTAGCATCCCACAGATATTATAGGGCACAGCTGCTGGCAGAGAACTCTTACCAGATTCTGTCAGTGAGTCCCATGTAGCAGAGAGCAGTAATATAGCCTGGATTGTATTTGGAATATTAATCCTTCATTATGTTAGATTCCCAACTGCTAAAAGAAATACCACACAATAAGTTGGCTGAAACACCATATCTTTTTTTTTTATGGATTTAACTTTATTGAACAGATTAAGATGATACCACCTTCCAAAGAGCAAAAGCACTAATCCAGTGATTACCAGCCACACATGGCATGATCACTTGCATATGCACACATACTGCAATCAGGGATCCAAAAGTCTAACAGAAACCAAACTTTTGCTTTTCTGGAGCAAAACGTAGATAAAAGATCGGTAGAGAGATGCAAAAGAGTCAGTTGATCATAAGGGCAAACAACTTTAATGAATCTAAAGCTAAACAAATAGTCTGATAGAAAATAATGATATATTATTCAGCCCAAACTTCCTCAACTCTCTGGACAAAAGAAAAGTTTTTGGGTTTTTAAGTTCTGTGAATAGGACTTCCTTGGGAAAAAAAAAAGTACTTTGAGCACTACTCAGGAATCCATTTTTGGGAGAGGCCCAGAAGAATGGATACTCCTCCGCCCGCTTCATGGAGGAGAAGCAGACTATCGGGCTTAACCCCCAGCACTTCCACCTACTACATATGTGACCTCTGTCAAGTCATCCATCCTCTGCATGCATCAGTTTTCTTGTTTATAAAATGGAGACACTAACCACATCAGTCACACAGATGTAAAACTCTTACAAAGGGGGCAAAATAACAGTCAATAAACTGAATCTTTTTTTTTTTCTCACAGTTTTGAGGCTAGGAGAAGTCCAAAATCAAGGCATCAGCAAGTTGATACGTTCCCCATAAAGACTGTGGCATTCTAGGACTGGCTGCTGGCAATCCTTGGTCCTTGGTTTTTCCATTACATGGCCAGGCACATGGCAGCATCTTCTCCTTTCTCTTCTGGTTCCATTGACTTCCAGCTTCCAGCAGCATCCCACAGGTTTCTCTGTATGGTCTTTAAAACCTAACCTGATATTATTAATAATAAAATATCCTTGCATTTTTACTTTATCATGATATACTATTGTTTTGATACACATTTAAATTTTAAGTGTTGAAATTTCATTAAAATTTTGTATCAATATTAAAAAAAAAACCCTAACCTGATTCAATTGGCCAAACACTTTAACTAAAAATGACATCTTAAAATTTCCTATTTTTAATAGGTTTACATCTATAGGAAGGGATTAAGATTAAGAATATATTTTTCTAGTGTATATAACTCCAAGTCAGCACAAGCCATCTAAAATTGAGGATTCCTCATTACTCATTTCTGATGGTATTACCCTTCAGTTTTATTACAGATGTATTAAAATATTACATATTTTTATCCATTTGGAACTTGAGAGTGCTTATAAGGAGTGTACTGTGTGCCTAACAGAGGAAATATACTCTTTGTTTTTGCTAGGGTTTGAGTTTTGCTAACTTTTCAAAACCATAACATGATGGTTAGGCATAGTTACCCCTCAGTCACTCTGGGTATATTTTATTATCCTCAAAAATAGAAATAAATATTTTCAGAATTTAAAAAAGGGAAAGTGCTGAAGCAAAGTATAACAAGTAACTTTATATGTATGTTTTGAACTGTTAGTGGAGAAAGCCTGAAAAACTACTGTGCTGACCTTAGTCTAAACTAGCATGGACTCTTGATGCCTCATAGATGGTGTTAGTTATGCCGGAATAACTTAAACATCGCAAGGTATCCCGATGTCAGACTGTTACACCGGACAAGGAGAGGCCTGGAGGGCGTTTTTGCAGGCTGGGACGATAGATGACCTGAAGCCAGGAGGAGGAGGAGGAAGAGGTGAGGCTCGTGGGGACGCTGAGGACTTGCCTGCGAAGCCGCTGCCTCTGAGTGCTTCCCTTCCTTTGTGCCTACACTTTCTGTAGTATCTCTTTAAAGTGAGAGCCTGGTGTCTGGTATGAGGAACTAGACAGCAGTAATAGGATAGGCAGCAAAGGGAAGAACCATGTCCCCTCCACCAAGGTCAAGTGATAATACCCAAAGTGATTATATTGGAGTAAAAAGCTAAATATCTGTAATAAAGAGACTACAAAATCCAATGATTCACAATAAAACAATATGTATGTACTGAAGCTTTTTCTCAAAATTTTGTGTTCTCCAGGGATTTCCTAAGCCTCCAGGGTTTTGGTTCCATAGGTATTTTTAATAGAAGTAAATACTCTAATTTTTTTTTTAATCCAGAGGTTCAAACAACCTAGAAGTTCACTTCTGTGTCATGTAACTGTCCAGGATGGGAGTTCTAGGTTAGTGGACAGCTCTGCTCCACACAGACACTCAGGGACCTATGCTGGTGCATCTGCTCCCTTAATACCTGGCTTGCAGGGCCTCTCTAGTCATCGCATTCCAGCCAGCAGGAAAGGGGAAGAGGTGACGTTAAAGGCGAGGAGTCTAGAGTGAAGCCGAGGGAGTCCAGACAAAAGCTGGAGAAAAACTTTAAAGAGGGTTCATTTTATGCAGTAAAACTAGTAGAGATTCAACATCCTAATTTAAATGGTGATTTTTTTTTTTTTAATTTTTGCCTTTGATTTATTGAGAAGGCAGTGTGGTACACTGCAAGGAGCAAGGAACGTGGGATCAGGAGGCCTGGGTTTAAATCTTGGTGTTACTTGCCATTTACTAATTTTGAAATGAATAGTTTCTCATCTTCATTTCTCTCATCTGAAAACCAGTAAAGCCCTTCTCCCTTAGCTGACAAGATTGTTGGGAGAATCAATTGAAAGAGGACTTTAAAGTCCTTTGTAAATTTTAAGTATGAGGCAAATATGAAATTGCCCATGTAATAATATACTTTGTTGGTTTATCTTGCTATGAAATGTAATGCAGAAGTCCAAACAAACAAAACCCAGAAAACTACTGGTCCTGTGGCAACTTCTCTGCTAGTGAGGGTCCAGGGTGGGTTTAGCAATTCGTGCTGCCTCATACCCATTTGGGGATGAGACAAGGTTTGTATAACTACGCTAATAGAGGACCACAAATCTGAAGAACTAGAGAAGGTGTGAGCCTCAACGCTTTCCCCAGTTTTGCTGGTTTGAATACATGGAGAGAGGGTAACCAACATTTAATGGCATCATCCTCAGCCTACAAGAGCCTTCCTTTTACAGATCGTGTTTAAGAGGGGAAATTTAGAATTGATGACTCCCACATACCTCTCCAGGTTCAAGTGACTATCTCTAAGAAACTGAATTTCTCCATAAATTAGATTTTTTAAAAAAGGCAAAAGAAGGAATGCTCACCAAATAAGTCCCAAACCAAAATGCCAACTATGAAGAATGAAAGAAAAAGAGATCAATTCAAAATTTAAAAAAGATTGAAGACCCAAAAAGACATTTCTCTAAAGAAGATATACAAATGGCCAAAAAGCATGTGAAAAGATGCCTAACATCATTAGCCATCAGGAAAATAAAAACCATGATGAGATACCATTTCATACCTAGTAGAATGGCTTCTGCTTAAAAAATGGATAATTTCCAGTATTGCAGAGGATATTGGGAAATAGAACATTGCCATTCATTGTTAGTGGCAATGTAAAATGGTGCAGCCACTGTGAAAGACAGCTTAGAAGTTACTCATAAAGTTAAGAGTAGAACTACAATTTGACCTGGCATTCCCACTTCTAGGTATTCACCAAAAAAAATTTAAAGCAGGAACTCAAACAGATATTTGCACACCAATGTTCATAGCGGCATTATTCACAATTGCCCAAAGGCAGAAACAACCCAAGTGTCCATCAACTGATGAATGGATAGAAAAAAGAAATGTGGTATATACTCAAAATAGAATATTATTCGGCTGTGAAAAGGATGAATATTGAAGCAATCATTGAATGAAATAAGCCAGACACAAAAAGACAACTATTGTATGATCTCATTGATATGAGATAAGAATAAGCAAATTCACAGTGTCAGAATCTAGACTATAGGTAACTAGGAGACTGGGTTGGGGAAGGAATAGGACATTAATGCCGAAAATGTAGAGTTTCTGTTTGGGATGTTGGAAAAGTTCTGGTAATGGGTGGTGATAGATGGTAGCACAACACTGCAAATGTAATTAACAGCACTGAACCATATATTTGAGTGTGCTTAAAAGGGAAATTTTAGTTTATATAGATGCTACTAGAATTAATTTTTTTCAAAAAAAATCCATGGAACTGTACAACACAGTGAACCCTAAGTTAAACCATGGACTATTGTTAATAGTACAATTATAAAAATGTGCTTTCCTCAATTGTAACAAATATACCACACCAGTGCAAGGTCTTAATAATAGCATAGTATATGGGAATCTTGTATTTTATGCACGATTTTTCTATAACCCACAAATTCTCTAATTTAAAAAATTACCTGTTATTCACCTGGTAAAATCCAGACACATCAATTAAAGTAATGACTAAAAGATCACAATTCCCCCCAAAATTGAATAAAATACCACAGTTTTGGTTAAAAACAATAATTACCTAAAATCCTGTTTTGGAAGAAGGTGGGCAGGAGTTACTGCACCAACTGTAATTTTTCTCAGTGTAGACTATATCTAGCAAAGAAGAAGATAAGGAATTCTAGATGCAAAGATTCAGAAAACTCCAGGTTATTTTCAATAACACTCCACTGAAGCAGGCATACATAATTCTTGACAAAGTGTTTCTTCCTGAATGAAACATCCTCCTAAAGACTGAATGCAAGCCCCACTGTCAAACCCTTTGTGTCATGGAACACCATTCATTCAGGTATGTAACAGATGTGGCTGAACGGGGGCGCCAGTATTGACCTGTTTGTTAAGTATTAAAATGCTTCATTTCTTATTTCCCAGATAAAAAAATAAAAGAAAGTTGTGCTGTTTTCCCTCCATGGGATTTCCTTGACTACCATCTCAAGTGCATGCTTTTCCTTTTGGAAAAAACCTGCTCCAGATCAGCGAATCTAGAAAGCCAGTCAGTTTTCCCAGACTACAGCAAAAATAAGAAAATATAGACAATAAAATAAGTTTTCCCTAAAGCTAAATTAATACAAGATGCTCTCCTTTATTTGGGGATTGTTCTTAAAAAAAAATCAAAATGCCTTTTCATTTGTGAAATGATGGTGATAGGACATAGTAGTTTTAATCAAACCCTTTCTTGGCAGAAATAAATATATCCCTCTAAAGTATTTTGTATTGTGAAATATAACATACATACAAAAAAAGCAATAAATTTCAAAGTTCACTGTAACAAATAGTTATGGAACAGATTTCAGGGTTTGGTATGGGTTACAGTTCCACAATTTTAGGTTTTTCCTTCTAGCTGTTTCAAGACACTGGAGACTAAAAGAAATATCAATATCAATTCAGCAGTCATACTGATTTGTTAAATCCTATCTTCTCCATTATAACTCCATCTTCTCCTTTGAGCCTTCTCCCAATCTTTAGGGGTATTTGGTTATGTACATTCTGACTTTTTCATGTTGGAAAGGGCTATCGATAATATGGGGTAGGGGAATGGAACTAGCTGATGTTCTGGAGAGGCTGGCCCATCTGAGATTCAAGACTTATCTGGCTTAGGAACCCAACTGAAGGTTGTGAGTTTCTGAAAAGTATCATAGTGCATGAAACTTTTGTAGAATCTCAGATAGAGCCCTAGGTGTTCTTTATTGTTGACAGGGATGGTTTTGGTTGGGGATTGGCAAACCATGGTAAATAGCAACATCTAGCTGAAGTTTGCATGAGAATAGCCTCCAGAATAGCCTGTAGACTTTATTTGAACTCTCTCAGCCACTGATACCTTATATTCTAGTTTGCTAGCTGCCAGAGAGCAACATACCAGAAATGGAATGGCTTTTTAAAAGGGGAATTTAATAAATTGCTAGTTTACAGTTCTAAGGCCAAGAAAATGTCCATAGAAGTCTATAGAAATGTCCAATCTAAGGCATCCAGGGAAAGATACCTTGGTTCAAGAAGGCCAATGAAGTTCAAGGTTTCTCTCTCAAGTGGAAAGGCACATAGTGAACACAGAGTTTCTCTCTCATCTGGAAAGGCACATGGTGAACACGGTCAGGATTCCTGTCTCATCTTGAAGGGCACATGGCAAGTACGGCATCGTCTGCTAGCTTTCTCTCCTGGCTTCCTGTTTCATGAAGCTCCCCAGGAGGCGTTTTCCTTCTTCATCCCCAAAGTTTGCTGGCTCGTGGACTCTCTACTTCGTGGTGCTGCAGCATTCTCTGCTCTCTTTGACTCTCCTTCATTTTCCAAAATGTTTCCTCTTTTAGAGGACTCCAGAAATTTATCAACCCACCCAAATGGGTGGAGACATGTTGTCACCTAATCCAACTTAACAACCACTCTTGATTACATCACATCTCCAGGGATATGATTTGATTACAGTTTCAAACATACAGTATTGAATAGGGATTATTCTACCTTTAGGAAATGGGATTTTGATTAAAACATGGCTTTTCTAGGGTCCATACATCCTTTCAAACCAGCACACCTTATTTTGTTACATTTCTTTTTCCCTTTTTTGTCAGAAAGGTATTGTTGATTCCACAATGACAGGGTTCATCCCCAGATTCATGCCCCATGTTGCCAGGGAAACTTTCACCCCTGGATCATGGCTCATGTAGAGGAGAGGGTAATGATTTTACTTGCAGAACTGGTCTTAGAGAGAGTCCACATGTGAGCAACAAAAGAGGCCAATGGAAGACACTCTTAGGCATAACTATAGGTAGGCTAAGTTTCTCCACTATATAAGTAAACTTCACAAGGGTGGTGGGGGTGCAAGGGTAGTTCCGTGGTAGAATTCTCACCTGCCATGCAGGAGACCTGTGTTTCATTCCCAGCCCATGCACTTCCCAAACAAACAAAACAACAAACAAAAAATCCAACAAATGCTGATACTCACATGGAAAAAGAATGAAATGTCACCCCCACCATACAGCATACAAAATAAATAAATAAATAATAAGCTTCACAAGAACAAGCCTCAAATCAAGGGCTTAGCCTATTGACTTGGGAGTCCCTAATGTTTAAGACAATATCAGGGGTTTCCCCAGTGGTAAAGCTTAATAGTTCCATATTTTTTCTCCTGTCCCTAAGGGACTTTGTCAGTATTTTTTATTATCTTCTCAACATACTCTGAGATGCATCCAGATATTACATTAAACTATATGGAATTACAAGCTCTCATTACCATTCTGAGCTCCATGTGTTGTGTTGTTTAAATGATCTATCCAGACTGGTTGAGTTAGATTATGTGCTACAGAAAATTTAGGTTTTGGACAAAATAAACCTCCCTTCCTTTGCTCGCATAGAGTAGGTAATGTTTGAAAATACAGACGATGTCCTCCTTACCTCTGTATTCTGATTTACTTTAGTCCTGGCCCGATTGGCTTCATTCTTATTTCAAATTGAAGCCTAATCTCTTTTTCAGTTTCCTAAACAGTTGTTGTATATAGCAATGCTGACTTGTAGAGCTGCAGAACTCCTACCCTGAGACTTAGGTGTCACACAGGAACCCAAAGTTCCAGAGCTATATTTAGGCTATACATATATGGCACAGCATCTCAAAATCTAGAAATAACAATTACAACTCCGTGACTGCTCTAAGAACTTAGAATCTAGGCCCCAATTTTCTTATAACTATTTTCTAAAAGAAACCATACATTATTTGTTCTTTTGTTTCTGGCCTATTTTGCATCACATAACGTCACCCTGGTTCACTCACCTCATTGCATGCCTCATGATTTCATGCATTTCTGTTGCCACACAATATTAGATCCTGTGTACACTCCACAGTTCACCATTCTACTTCTCAGTCATTGTATCCTTCAGCCACCTCCATCCATTGGGCAATATGTATAATGTCCCAAGTCAACAATCCATGTCTCACATTATCCTCACTTAGTTGTACAATCATCAATTTCACAACTCAATTGTACTCTTTCACAATTTTCACTCCTCTCAAGAGAAAAATAACAAACACATCCTCACCAAATAGAAAATCCAAACCTCCCCTTAACTTTTGTCCTTCCTCCTCAAGTGTTTACCCTTAATATTGCTGTGGTACAATGGATGTCTTCCTGTTAAACATATACCTTAGCATGCAATGGTATTTTCCCCCTACATCCCTCTATTATTTATACTTTGTACAAGATTCATTACCTTTGAAGTAGTTCATGCAAGAACTTATTTATATTTTGTAGGGTTATGTGGGATATATGGCTGCATTCAACCCCTTTTAATCATGTTCACCTTCAATATGGCAATATTATCTCAAGTATTTCTTTTAGTTGAACTCCTCTGTGAATATTTTTAAAATCTGCAATGACTTGTTTCAGATTATATGGCATTTCAAATAGCTTTTGTGGAGGGGTTGGAGAAACATGGGGAAATGTTAAGAAGACTGTATAGCAAATAGAAGTAAGAAACATTTAAAAATAAAATGGCACAATAAAATGCTGCTTCAAGAATTTAGGCTTTTTGAGTAGCCTGAGCTCATATCATTGCTCCATGGATATCAACATTTAAAAAATCCACAACTCTAAGAAGAAAGTAAAATATTTTTTCATTGTTCCTCATCTTTTGTTTGTTTTAACTATTAAGTTAGCACTCACCAGGAAACAAACTGAATGGAAAGAATTTTAATCTCCTTAATTCCAAAGTATTATATTCCAAAGTATATCTTTATGGTCCGTATTTTCTTGAGAATTTCCTGATTTTAGAAAATTATTCCCTTGCATATTAGTTTTGCCCTATAGCATTCTGTTCAGTGAAGTTTTGATTTTGAGAAAAATATTTTCTCAGAAAAATATTCTGCTTGAATTCCTGAAAAAGGACTGAGCAATGGTTTAAATCACCGATGCCAACTAGAAAGTAAATCCCAAACCAAACCTCGGAACCACACCCAGCTCCCCAGATAGCAAAGCAGGGCTTGAGGAGACCAGTCTACAAGGGCAGCAGGCGGGGAAGGGAACAGTACTTTCTTTTTTTTGCATGAGCAGGCTCCAGGAATTGAACCCTGGTCTCTGGCATGGCAGGTGAGAACTCTGCCACTGAGCCACTGTGGCCTGCCCAGGAACAGCACTTTTATTACACCCTTTTTTTTATGTCAGTCTATTTTAGGAGCTTTATGTTATCTCATTTAAAAAATATAAGTGAGAGTATGGAAAAAGGATATAAAGAGAGGTCAAAATTTCCCCCCTCCCCCCATCTTTACCCACCAAGTACAAAACCATATCTTAGTAGAAACTGACAATGACGGATTCCAGGAAAGCCTGGGTGGGGGAGCTGCCAAGCACAGCCACCTCCTGGGAACTCTAGCGCCCCACCCCACCCCCAGAACAGGTGGCAAGACTTGGCTAACCAGCCAGTAGGAGAAAATGTATGTTTAATTTTGGAGAGAGGACCTGCTGTTTTATATGATTCTATTTTCTGGGGATTGATTAAATTTGGAAATAATTGCATTTTTGGGAACAATCTCAGAACCTCAGATTGTAAACCTAGGGTTGCCTCAGGAATTCAGGGATGGGTTGTCATCAATTGCCAGTCCTGAAAACAAGCATCCTTTGTCTGCTGAAGAGGCTGTGATCATGCAAATTTTTTCTCTTTCTTCTTGCCTGGAAAAAGAATCTCATTTGGCCAACTTCTTTTTTTTCCTCTCTTTTCTTATATGAAATATGCAAAACGCAAATGCATGAACTGCCAGAGCAGCAGATTGTCACTTGAATATTGCAGATAAAATTGAAACATGACAAGAAGGTAAAATTTACCCTTGGGAAGAAGCATGTTAAAGATACTTTATTTGCATAATGATATTGTAAAATCTTTAATAAATCCACAATGAGAAATCCAAATAACTATGAGGAGGAATTACCAGTTTGATAAACTCAGTTATAAATAAACTATTAAGAAAAAATAGTTTAAGGATCTAGACTATTTAAAACTGGAATGAGAAATTGCTATTTTATAAACTGAAAAACTAAGATTTTTAAAAATATTGTTTAAGGTTATATTTCTAACTTATTTCTGTTGACCACTCTACAATTTATAAAGCACTTTTACACCTATTATACCATCTGATACTAACAGTCTATGAAGTAGGTAGGGCAGCTATTATTAGACCTATTTTATAGATGAAAAAACTGAAGCTCAGAATAGTTTTGCCATATTTGGCTTTACTTGGATCCCACACTCAGGTCTTGACATTCAAAACTCCTGGGCTCTTTCCAAAGTATCACACTGCATCTATTCTCTTCCTGAAAATATTAGGAAAGCTAAGTAGTAAGTTAATCATAGAGCCAACTCCTTAGTAAATTGTACTCACTAATACAAATTTAGAAGGTCATTAAAGTGTGGAGAGTAACAGCATGGCCTGTGAGCCAGTGCTCAGCTCTGTGATCTGGAGTAAGACACCTAGCTTTCGGTGCCTCCATTTCTTCATCTGTGCAATGAGGCAATAAAAGGAACAATACCTTTGGGTTTTTGAGAGCAATAAATGACTTAATATATGTTAGCCATCTGGTACCATGACTGACTCACATAAGTCCAGCACAACCCCGAGACCAAAGAACACGTTGGACAGAAGATTATTCCTGAGTTTAAGTAGGGGCTTAGGGACAGACAGGAGGAGGGTCTTCCCCTATGGTGGCCGGTTGAAAGATGAAAATCGGCAGTCCACAAAAAGCTAAAAGATTAAAAGAAACAGGGCGAGGTGGGTGCCCAGGGAAAGGCTTGTAAAATGTCACAGTCTCCTAAGATTTGGTTCCAGGAGTTTCCGCAGACTCTCATGAGATTTGTTTCCAGGAGGTTCCTCAGACTCTCGTGAGATTTGGTTCTGTAAAGAAGGATTTTATAAAGCTTAACAGTAGCTAACTTTTCTTAGGTAAAGAAGGATTTTATAAAGCTTAACAGTAGCTAACTTTTCTTAGGTAAAGAAGGATTTTATAAAACTTAGCAGTAGCTAACTTTTCTTGCCTAATTTAGCTATTTACATGTATTTTAGCTTCTGAATGATAGAAATATCTAGCAAAAGGATTTGTGTCATTTTATATTCACTACTATGCATTTGGTGTGAGTTAAGGATTGTAAAGGAAAGAGTTATGGGCCCCATCAGGCTAAGAAAAACAACTCGGGACCTTCCGGGGTGGTTACCTGCCTCTCCCAACCCCCATGACTCCTTGCACCAGAAATGCTTGTTGTGAAAATGATCGTTACCTGCTTCTTGCATGAAGCAACACCTGTGACCCATGCTCGACCCCCACCCCCCTCCTCCTCCCCCTTAAAGAGCTTCCCCAAACCCAGGCTAGGGGCTCTCTGTTCCTGCGTGTTCAGTGAGCCCCATGCATGTGTGGTAAATAAACCCCTTGTGTGTTGCATGAGAGAACGTCTCTTGGAGTCCTCCTTTGCGTGGAAAAACTCTCGAATTCTTACAGTTCCAGGAGGTTCCTCAGACTCTTGTGAGATTTGGTCATTAGGAGAGGGGGGATGGGTGTCCATTTTTTGACCTTTGACATCTGTCCCAGTGGCGCAGGCAGCTGTGTGATTTACTCTCAAAGTGGAGGAGGAGGGGGCAGAGCCCGGGCGCGAGATCCTTACATCGTGTTTACCAAATTAATATTTATGTTAAGGTTATTCTAAAAAGCATTGAAAGATTAATTAAGTAGCCATATTAAATTTGCAAATTAACTTTATGCTTAGATTACTCTGATAAACATTGAGATATTATTTTAAGTAGCTATAACTATGTTGTATTTCATGGATCCTACAACTATACCAATTAAAGATTGAAACCAGTTTTCTCATCTCACTATCTCTAGCGTGCTCTTGCCAATTATGCTTAAGTATCTGTAACTGTTATCAGGTCTCAGAGCTCAGAGTCAAATTAATTAAACTAAAGTCGTAGTAAACATTGCAATTTACAATACCAAGCCTAAATTGTCTTAATCCGAGAATCATGGGGATCTCAATATCATTGTTAACAACGTTTTCCCTTTTCCAAGATAATGGTCAAACTGAATTACCTCGTTTGGGTACGTTTATTAGGTAGAACATTCCCTTCAGAGACCAGATCCCTTTGGAGGGATGTAGACTAATGGACCTTATTCTTGCTTCCCAAGATTCATTATGAGAACAAGCAAGTCTTCTCAGTGACGTGCTCAACAGTTCTTGGAGCCAGGAAGAAAGAACATAGGAATAGCTTAAAGGGGGTTTCACCAGGCAAATGAGGGACTGTTTGATCTTAAAAGGAGTGGTGATTATAACTGATTTTAGCACACTGCATTTCCACAGTCTGTGAATCTATAGTGATAAAGGCGAAAAACAGAAATGTAGGAGATAGCTTTTTTGTACAAAGGAATGCCAGCTAATAAATGTTCAATGGATGATAGAAATTCACCATTTTGCAATCCCAGTGTTATAACTAATTCAGGCGGGGATTATCACAAGCAGTGATTCTCAAACTTCAGTGTGCACCTGAATGGCCTGGAAGCTTGTTAAGATACAGATTACTGGGTCTCAGCCCCAGAGTTTCTGACTCAGTAGGTCTGAGGTGGGGCCCCAGAGTTTGCATTTCTATCAAGCTCCCAGATGATGCTAGTTCTAGGACCACACTTAGAGAATCACTGATCTAAAAATCCTCTTGGGCTGTTGAGGAACAAGATAGTCACATGACCACAGGTTTTTAAAATAAACATTTCGTGGGAAAAAAGAATTACAGAGTATATCAGAGTGGTAGAAATTATCAACTCTTCTCAGGAGTTGTTGAACTTAATCAGGTTAAGTTCATACATCATTCAAGCTGTTACCTGGTCCTGGAATTGTGGAATCTGAAAGGGCAGACATTCCCTGAAATGCCAGGCAAGATCACATCTAAACTTTGTGATCACATTAGGACCCAGGCGGCTAATGTTGTTTCTTCTACTAACAGACTTGTATGACCTTGGTAAAGTACCTTGGGCATGTCTCTTTGGACTCTATCCCTTTACTTAATAAAATAAAAGTCTTTGAACACAGTCTTCCATGGGTCTAATGAGAGTTACCTAATCTAAAGGAATCAGGCTGGAAGAAATTACTGCACCTGAAGGTTTGGCAATGTTTAAAACTTTTTATTTTGAAATAATTACAAACTCGCAGGACAGTTGCAAATATAATACAAACTATAACATACCTCACTCCCACAGATACCCAAATCTACCAGTTTTAACATTTTGTCACATTTGCCCTACCATTCTATGTCTGTCTGTCTATCTATTCCTTGAACAGTTGAGAGCAGGTTGCATACATCATAAGTCTTGAACACATAAATGCTTAAAGTCAAGTTAAAAAAACAGAGTTGCTGCAGTGACTCTGATTTGTCTGGGGGGCTATGAATCACTTTACCCTGCAGAAATAAATTAACTTGGTTCTTTTGAACCAAGTCTTACTCTCTTGCTAGATGTAAAACCACAAACTGCTCTTGTACGAGTCTTCGTTTGAGAAAAAGGTGGATTAAGAAGGAACTTGTCAAGAAATATATCATTCTTTGCTACTGACTATCTGTAAAATGCAGATATAATCAATAATCGTTTTATTTCATTTATAATCAATGCGAGTTTAAACAGTTCTTGGGCTTCTGTCTTTTTGGACCTTCTACTCCTGCCTTGAGGAATAAACAGGATTAGAGCTAAAATGGGCATAATTTGAAAGGTGCCTCCAAGACCATATTCCCATCCTCTGCTTTTTTAAATTTAATTTATTTTGTATTTTCAAACCAAAACAACATACAAACATGAACATTCCTAACATACAAACATTCCGCTGTGCATGGAACTGTACATGGAATGATGTACAGTCCATGGCTCACAATATTATCACACAGCAGTATATTCATCACCATGATCATTTTTTAGAATATTTTCATCAGTCCAGAAAAATAAAAAGAAAAGAGAAATAACTCATACATACTGTACCCCTTACCCCTCCCTCTTATTGACCACTAGTATTTCTATCTTACCAATAGATTTTAACCTTTGTTCCGCCTACTTCTTTTCTATACCCCTTACCACTCCCTTTCATTGTTCACTAGTATTTCAATCTACTGTTTATTTATTTTTTAATTTTATTCTTTTAAATACCAAAAAACACGAACAAATGCAAACATTCCTATTTTGATACTCAATTTATTTTAACATTTGTTCCCCCTATTATTTATTTATTTTTAACCCATATATTTATTTATTTTTAATCCATATCTCCTCTGCGTTTTTACATAAGATCCCATCTTTAAAGACTCGATCCCTCTTGGCCAGGAGAGGGCAGGCCACCTTGACGGGGCAGGGGGTGGGGGTGGCGAAGGGCGGTGGTTCCCTGCAGGGAAATTGCAGGAGTTCTCACTGAAAGAAGGGCGGGAGGATAAGATTAGGTGTCAGGGTCTGGTAAAATGAAATTAGAATCTCAGAGGAAATAGGAGTTGGTGTCAGGCAGGTGAGGGGCTCTGGAAGCAGAGCCCGTTACAGAATAGAGAGGAAAGTCTAGAGGCAGCCTGGTGGGCGGTGCGGATGGGAGAAGCCCCACTGGGTAACGCTTAGCCTGAAGGCAGAGCCTGTCAATCAGGGGGAGGAGGAAAGGATGCCCCAGAGAAACCAGGGCTGCTTTCATTTTCCCCGATGATGCAAGTGGAGTATAAATATCACTTTCAGCAAAGCTGATTAAGCTGAAATTCCTTGGTTCTAGGCCACATGTTCCCATATATTTTTATCCCATGCATCAGTCAGCACTGCCTGCTCCCTCCAATTGCCACTCTTCCACCCCAACAAGATATCCTTTCGTCACTCTCTGTCATAATAATGGGTTGTAAAGCAAGGGGAGGAGGTCAGAGCAAACTGTGTTCCACTCCTCTTGGTCTGCAGTACGCAGCTCCTGAGCTCTGTAGGCTCTTGGGAATTTCCTGGTGGTCCCAGAGGCTGAAAGTCACAGTCAGATGTGCGGATTGAGACTCTGTAGGGAAAAGTGTGCCCAGCCTTTGGCTCACCTGCATTCCAGGATAATTACGTGCATTAGAAACGCATAATTAAAGGCATTCCAAAGTGCACATAGACATCCGTACTTATTTATCTTGGTTTAAGAACATGCCCTAATATTTCATAACCTTTAAGGTTTGTAAAATCATAGAAGAGAGATTTTTTAAAATTCTGATGGTGTTATATCATGCTAAGTTCTTAGCATAGTATGAATCTCAATTTTGTTAAGACCCAGTTTTTTGGACCCATTTATAAAAGCATTTACGGTGCTCAAATAGAGGGTGGTGATGCATATAGCATAAACGTAGAAATATGGTTTTGGTTGCACACACCTAGGCCAAGGATCCATTTTCCTAGCACTGGGTTTGGAACGTAGGAGTCGAATGGTGACTAATAATCAGATTCACCTCCTAAAAAAAAATTGCTGAGGAGCAGGGATGGGATTGAGCAAGGGGACTTCTTCAAGTCACAGCCTGCCTTTGGCGCTAGTTGCACCTGACAATAGCCTTGCACATGGTGTCTTTGAAAAGATTAAAAACAAAATTGCTGGTACTTTCCTCTCTTGAACAGTCTTGTTTTTTCGAAGGCCCAGCCTGAAACAGCAGTGTCCACGAGGTCTTCTGCGAGGGGAGCCACTGGGAAGGGGTGAGGCAGGTGTGGACTCAGCTGCTGATGCTACATCAGCTCATCGAGGCCAGAGTGTTCAATTTTAGTGAGCTCCACTTTTCTCCTCAGAGAAGTGGGGACGTTGACCCTTGCTTCATAAACTAAAATGTAAGTAAGGTACTTTTCTAACTTAGCTCTTAAAGGGCTCATGTTGGTGCAACCTTAAGACCAAAAAGCACGTTTGGCACAGAGGTGGACACGGATTTTATTAGGACTTACGGAGGAGACGTTCCCCATGGCGGCCTTCTGGAAAATATAAACACAGCACCCCGCAAAGGCTGAGTGTGCAAGAGACAGCTTATAAGGGTTTAGGACAAAGATATTCCGTAGCATATGGCAGCAGTTTCAGCAGGGTTTTGTGACACAGAGGTTTGGAGATTTATTGCCAACAGTAATTAGGGGGAAGGAGTTTTATTGCTTTATGAGATAAGTGGTATATGATATCATGTGCACATTTTTTCCTCCTGGAGGAGGTCTGTTGACCTTTAACCTCTGTCCCGGTTATGTGGGCAGCTACGTGCAGCACTTACTCTCAGTGTGGAGGGGGCACGGGGGCCTTGGCTTCCCACAATTCACCCCCACGAGGCAGACTGCGTTGATCTAGGACAGGCATTGCAGTCAGATCCTACAACAGTATATGATACAGAAGAATGCTAAGAGTTCCCCGCACAGAGATAATAACCTTACAAAAAGATGCTGTCATGGCTAAGAAAGGGAATTAAACTATTTAAACAAAGGCTTTACTGATAAATGATCAATATTATGTGTTGCTCCTGCTTATGATTTAAAACTTGTGAAACAGTGTGCAAATGATTAGGAATATATACAAAGCCCTGCACATAATTAAGGCACAGGTGCCACTTTGTGCTGCAGTGAGGATAGTTAAGGTCATTTAATTTTGTAAAACTGCTTTTTTAAGCTGGTAGTTTTTTTTAATTTCGCAAGGATATGCCTATTTTGGAATCATTGAGTGCTTGGACAATGTGATTGGCTAAAGCTGCTACGTGGTTTTCAGTAACTATTGCAGCTCCTTTTGGTACAGAAATGGCTAAAGGATAATACTACCACAGAGTGCATTTTATTTTATATTTAGTTTTAACTATTTCCCAATTACTAGGAGTATGGGGAAAGAGGTATTGTTCTAGTTTGCTAGCTAGAATACAATATATCAGGAAAAGAATGGCTTTTGAAAAGGGGAATTTAAAAAGTTACTAGTTTATAGTTCCAAGGCCAAGAAAATGTCCCAATTAAAACAAGCCTATAGAAATGTCCAATCTAAGGCATCCAGGGAAAGATACCTTGGTTCAAGAAGGCCAGTGCAGTTTAAGGTTTCTCTCTCAAGTGGAAGAGCACATGGTGAACACAGTCAGGGTTTCTCTCTCATCTGGAAGGGCATGTGGCAAAACACGGCGTCATCTGCTAGCTTTCTCTCCTGGCTTCCTATTTCATGAAGCTCCCTGGGAGGCGTTTTCCTTCTTTATCTCCAAAGGTTGCTGTTTGGTGGATTCTGCTTCTTGTGGCTTTGTCATTCTGCTCTGCTTTCTCTGAAACTCTCTCCAAAATGTTTCCTCTTTTATAGGACTTCAGAAACTAATCAAGACCTACCCAAATGGGTGGAGACATGTTGTCACCTAATCCAGTTTAACAACCACTCTTGATTAGATCACATCTCCAGGGAGATGATCTGATTACAGTTTCAAACTTACAGTATTGAATAGGAATTATTCTACCTTTATGAAATGGGATTTAGATTAAAACATGGCTTTTCTAGGGTCCATACATCCTTTCAAATCAGCGTAGGTATATAAGGTAGTGGGTACATAGGGTTGTTCCTATGTACAATGTCCTGTTCAGTTGTAGGGTAAATGGGGCCAACCATATTGCCCACAGATCTATCACTTAACGGGAAGGATATGCCCCATGTTGGTGGGAGATACTTAGCTAGTGGAAAAGCATATTGGTTTGTAGCTTAATAGTAAAATTACACAATTTGGGGGACAGCCACCATATTGTAAATTCTATTAAGTCATTTTACACAAACAGGGGCCACATGGCTTACTGTTGCATCTTCTGCCATTAGTCACCCTAAACCATTAAACACAGCATCCCCTAATATAGGTCAGGGTTTGTTCACCTGTTCCGGTACAAGAGAGAAGATGTACACCTGGTCTCATCAGAGGACAGAAGTTGGATTTTAGTCTTAAATGGGGAGATTTTTTTTTAAGATTTTTTTAATCCTTGAATTTTCCCAGGCCACAGGGTATTCCACACGGTTTAATTCACTGGGTCACGTTTGAGGAAGGCCAGTAGCACCCAAGGATGGCAAGTCCTTGCAAACCGAACCCTGGGTTCGATTATGGACATGAGTTACCACTGAAGCCCACTGTTGGAAGGTGTTCACTAGGACCCTATGGGTGAAAAGAAGGATGTTTATGGGGAACAATAGGGTGTAATTCTCGTTGATTGAATAATATACATGCTAGAGTTCTACTGGTTGATAATAAAGTATCAGGCAGAGGAACACTACAAAGAGGTTTTAAGTACCAGATATTTTCTCCTTGCAAATTTTGAGAGTCCTTTACCATTAGGTTATTTTTTTTTCTTTTTTTTCTTTTTTTGCACGGGCAGGCGCTGGGAATTGAACCTGGGTCTCCGGCATGGAAGGTGAGAATTCTGCCACTGAGCCACTGTTGCACCACCCTACATTAACTTTTAATTTGTTCATAAGAAGGGTTTACATAGTTATGCATAACATTTTCATGGAAATAGGAGGCCCTGAATTGGTGATAAAGATTTTAACAGGCATCTTTTTTTTTTATAAATTGAGTTTTTATTACACTATTTTGGGTCATTACAAATTTATTACAATATTTTGACTCCTATTCCCCAGGGACTTAGTATTCTAATCAGTGCAACTGCATAGGCCAGTACCAAGGCTAATTGACCTCATTTTCTCCTTTTTGTATGGTCTGAGTTACAGGCAACAGCAAATTATCATTATTCCTCCCTTCAGGCTGTAAAGTGACTGCCCTTTACATTTGTATTCTTAGTGCCTGCGTTGGGCTTGCCCTTCGCAATTCAGTAGGAGAAGGTGCAACAGCCCTCGGCGTTGCATTTAAACAGACTAAGGCCTGATGGAGTCTCTTAGTCCACCGTTGCAAGGAAATTTTATTATTTTTTAACTGTTCCTTTAAGAGGCTATTCATTTTTCCAATAAGGCCCGCACCCGTGGGACTATAAGATAGATGAAGCATCCACATGACACCTTGATCCATGGCTCGTGATTGAGTTATTTACCAGTGAAATCAGTTTCCCAATTACTATTTATATGTGTAGGCACTCCATGCAATGCTCTTACTTTTTCCAAACATTGGATGGTGGCCCATTGGTTAGCCTTCCCCACTGGAAAAGCTGACAACAGTCCTGTAGCCATGTCCACGGCAGTAAAAGCAAATTTCACCCCCTCCAAGAGTGGAAGGAGACTGGACTGGTGTAATCCACTTGCCAACTGGGACTTGTGACCAACCAATGTGTCCCATTTGGTGTGGTAATCTACACGGCCGATGCAGGGAGCACAAAGGGTGCTCTCTAGAGATGTCCATTAGCTGCTGACACGTGATTGACAGCTGGAACTGCTGGGCCAGATGCCACAAGGTTTGATACTCTTGATGTCTGCTTTTCCAATCAAGCCTTTCTGCTGCTTCTCTGGTTTCAGCTGTGCTGCTTTGAACCTGTGCAAGTGCATCTGCTT
The DNA here is from genome assembly GCF_023851605.1 of Tamandua tetradactyla. Taxonomy (NCBI): domain Eukaryota; kingdom Metazoa; phylum Chordata; class Mammalia; order Pilosa; family Myrmecophagidae; genus Tamandua; species Tamandua tetradactyla. The sequence goes on along the minus strand of NC_135343.1, from coordinate 10,379,126 downwards.
CACCTTCCTGGGTGATGTGTTGGGAGTATGGGCAGGGACATGATAGACAGTTAACTTTCAGTGACGTCTTTCTACAACTCTTGTCCCCAGAGGGAAGAAGACTATGACTGTCCATTGTTCAGGTTGTAAGACCTTTGTAAACAGTCCAGCTGTCAGTACAGATAGTTAGCATGTTTCTAACTATTCACGCACTATTACTATTCATACTGCTCTTTAATTCAGCCTATTGATTGCTTTGCATGGCACCAGTCTCCCACCGTTTAGTGTTAGTACTGGGCTCTACCATCATGGCTGTCCATGTGGGAGCCTGCCCACTAATGAATCCATCAGTGTACCAAGCAGACTCGGGAATGGGGTATCTCCCAACAGACTGATACCATCCCACAGGAATGTACCTGTGCCTTCTATAGTGGACATTCCAACAGCTATTTCAGGTGCAGCAACTATATGTTAAATCTTCTATTAGAACATTGGTCCAAGAATTTCATGCATTTTTGTATTCAAAGGGCCGCTATTGAAAATACTGTGCTATAGCAGTGTGCTGGTTTGAAAGGATGTATGTCCCCTAGAAAAGCCATGTTTTAATTTAAATCCCCATTTCATAGAAGCAGAATAATCCCTATTCAATGCTGTATGTTTGAAATGTAATCAAACCATATCCCTGGAGATGTGATGTAATCAAGAGTGGTTGTTAAGCTAGATTAGGTGACGACATGTCTCCACCCATTTGGGTGGGTCTTAATAAGTTTCTGGAGTCCTATAAAAGAGGAAACATTTTGGAGAATGAGAGATTCAGAGAGAGCAGAGCAGAACGACATAGCCACAAGAAGCAGAGTCCACCAGCCAGCAACCTTTGGAGATGAAGAAGGAAAATGCCTCCTGGGGAGCTTCATGAAACAGGAAGCCTGGAGAGGAAGCTAGTAGATGATGCTATGTTCACCACGTGCCCTTCCACTTGAGAGAGAAACCCTGAACTTCATTGGCCTTCTTGAACCAAGGTATCTTTTCCTGGATGCCTTTGATTGGACATTTCTATAGACTTCTATGGACATTTTCTCAGTCTTAAGGCTGTAAACTAGCAATTTATTAATTTCCCCTTTTTAAAAGCCATTCCGTTTCTGGTATGTTGCATTCTGGCAGCTAGCAAACTAAAACAAGCAGATAGGCTTTCGTGTGTTCAGCATGCTCAGTTAGGCACTGCCAGAGTGTGGCTCAGAAGCTGTGTCAGTTACCTACTCCTCAACAGGGATGGCCATTTTCTAGGTAACTGGACATTTTTGCATCAGTCCCTTCACTTGAAATAAGGCATTCTATTCAGCACACAATTACTTTAACAGGGGACTGTATTTCATTTTTGTCCCTTTCCATAATTGTGACCAACAATCAAGGCCATTTGTTTAGAATGTGGCCTCTGCCACAGACCCCATCTAAAGCCACCTATCAGCACTGACTACAACAAATACATAGGGCAGATCTGTATTTATGCCCCCCAGTGCTTGTGTCTGTGCTATTGCCCTTTTTGCCTTTTTAAAAGCAGCCTGTTTGTTGATATCCCATTCCAAGGGATGGCCTTTCCTAATCAAAACATGCAAAGGTTTTAACATTTAGGCGAAGTGAGGAACAGAAGATCTCCAACGTCCCAACAATTCCAAGAAAGTCATCAGTTGTTTTGGCATTTGCGGTGTGAGGAAACACTGCACTTTATCAATTACAGCAGAAAGTATGATTTTTGTCTTATCTGACCATACAACACCTAAGAATTTGACAGAGTAGCCAGGGCCTTGCAATTTGTCACAAATTGATTGCCCATCTCAACTTTTAAAGTGAGATAGCAATGAGCCTGAGACTTCTTTTAATTCTGAAAGAGTTACTGGTTAACATGACATCATCGATATAGTGAAATAGGTTACATTGGCAGGACTTTTCCACTTAGCTAAATTCTTTGCCACAAGAACATGGCAGATGGTCAATCAGGCTATGTATGTAGACTTGAGGAAGCACAGTAAAAGTCCATTGTTGTCCTTCCCAAGTGAAGGTGAATGCAGGCTTGCTTGATTTTTTTTTAAGGAAGATACTTAAAAAAAAGCATTAGTAAGATCTAATATTAAATGATATTGACGCAATTAGGTAACTAATCTTGTGTAAAAAAAAAAACAGTGATGTTTTGGACTGTGGCATACAATGGTGGTGTTACTTTATTTAACTCCAAATCTACTATTATATGTCATGTTCCATCAGGCTTTTGTACTGGCCATACAGGAATATTGAAAGGGCTATAGGTAGGTAATATCATCCCCATTCACTCCAACTCTTTAATAGTGGCTAAGATTTCTTAGTGCCTTCCCAGAAGTTTATATTATTGTGTAGCCACAGTCTCTTGGGGTGGGGGTACTTTTACAGGTGATTATTTAGCTTGTCCTCCCAGTACCTCTTTAATTTCACCCAGAGCAGAATCCCCCTATAGTGGTTTGCAACATGGCATCTGTAGAAGATTAATCACTAAAATGTATTCTAGTATAGGAGAAATATATACCATACACACTCGGGGAAGGCAATTTCCCAATTTGTAAAGTTAGGCTGTGCCACTTTGCCTGGATGGTTTCCCTCCCATAGCCATCTATAGCCAGAAGTGGCCTGTGGGATTGGACTGCATTCCCACTGATTAAATTGTATTTGGCTCCCATATTTAATAGTGTTAACACTTGCTGTTGGTCAGTAGGGTACCAGTAAATGGTTAATTCTACATCTGGCCTCCAATTCCCAGGGTCCCCAGCTGTTGTTTGCACGTGGGAATATTGACCTCACCCCTATAGAAGAGGGAAAGGGGCTTACCAAGGCTCTTCCAGGCGAACGGAGGGCTCCTGTTTTCTTTCCTGACTTCCTTTCTTCCTCCAAAGCTTGGGAGCTCACTTTAGTAAATCCTTGGTCCATAGACATCTTTTTCAATCGTTTTACCAGAACTGTGTTTGGTTGCTTAACTACAGCCTCTATGTCCATGCCTGTGGCGATGAAATCCACCCACATTTCACTGGTGGGACATCCTATTACAGCTGTTCATGCTCATGGGGAACCTTTCCCATTGCCTTTACCCCCACCACCTTTCTCCACAGCATTTCCAACTCTCTGAAGTCAACTATATACTGAGTGGCAAGGGTGATGGGCTGTCTTACTAGTGAACTTAGAATAGACATGAGAGACCCATAGTAATGGTTGAGGGTAGTATGCAATACCATGTCTTTCATTCTTGCAGTAAAAGTTTCTGTATAGGACCTAAGAAAGCTATTGCATATATGACATGTTTCATTCCTAGTCCCTTTAGCTCACCCATGCTTTGCCAATGGGGGTATTATGCAGTATATCCCCCTCATTTGGCTATACAGCATTTATACCTGTCAGTTAGCCATACTCATAACGAGGCGGTTTTTGCATCATTTGAGGTAGCACACAAGTGCTGTCATAGTGAAGGATGCATTGTAATGGACACCAATTTACTCATCTCAATTCCAGAAAGCATACCCGCTCTGTTCCAGTGTCCTAAAACCTCAGAATCCTATTGGGTAGGGACTTCCTGTTTTTTGTTTGTTTGTTTGTTTTGTCTATACTGCTGCCTTAAATCACCCAATTTGGCAGTGGTATAATCTTTCATAGTAACATGTAACTTCTGTTTATGAGGTTGGAATTGCTGAGCCCCAGGAGGTTGATTTTCTGGTGCCTTCCATTTCTTGTTGTATTATGGGGCATACCTGTCAGAGCTCTTCATCCTCCTACACCTTCTATTCCTCTTCCCCTTTCCAAAGAGGAGTTAATGGGGTCCCACAATTTGGGATTCCATCCCAGAGTCACTAAAATCCCCTGGACTCAAGCCCAGGACAACTTATGGCCTCTGACTTGGGTATATCTACATGCTAGAGTCTCTAAATGACTGTCCACTTGGTGCAGGAGATCAGTCAGAAAGCCCTTTATTTCCACCTGGGCATGGTATGTATCTCTTTCTGGTTTCAATTCCTCCTCTATATTATGGGCTGTTGTTTCTGCTGCCTATTCTGCCTTTGTGGCCATAACAAAGCTCCTAAAAGGGACCAGGTTATGGCTTCCACTACTTGGTGTTCTTTTTTTTTCTTCTGCTTCTTCTAAAATTGAGTTATCCTGTTATTTGTTGCAAAACAGTTAGCAACCCTGATGGAGTTTTCAGGGCAACCCCATATTCTTGCAGTGGTCTCCATACGTCCAGGAAGACAGCCACCCCTCCCCACATGGATGATATAGGCCAATTTGGTATTTCCCCAATGGATTCTCCCTTCTGAGGACTCATGACCTCTCCAGCTAGTGGCTGTTTGGTCTCCTGACTGGCTCACCAGTTGTTCCAACCCAGCTCTTGAAGGCTCAAGTCAGTGCAGCCTTAAGATTAAAGAACACATCTGGGACAGAGTTAGACATGAGTTTTATTAGGATTCATGTACAGGAGGAGATCTTTCCCCATGGCAGTCATCTGGAAAATATGAAAGCAGCATACTGCAAAGGCGGGTGCAAGGACAGCTTATAAGGGTTTGGACAAAGATATTCTACAGATTATGAGAGCAGAGTTTCAGCAGGGTCTTGCGACACAGGGTTTGGAAATATGTTATCAACCGTGATCAGGTGGAGGTGTTTTAATGCTTTACAAGATAAATGGTTTACGACACCATCTATATATTCTTTCATCTTTGAGGTGGTCTATTGACCTTTAGCTTCTCTCCCTGTTGTAGAGGTAGCTACTTATTCTCAATGTTCAGTAACTTATTCTCAATGTGGAGGGGGAGCTTGGGTCCTGGGTCTCCACCAATACTTGGGAGATGGGAGAAGCTCAAACTGATATTTTTAGTTTTCTTTCCCATGACCAAAATATTTCTATGAGGAGGGCAATGTGGAATGATAGAGAAAGCGTGGTCTTTATATTTAAAATGAGGGAGAAGGTGATGAACCTCAAGTTGATGGTTTTGATGTTCTCAATAAAATAGAAGTAAAGACCAGGAGCAGAAGAGAGGTGAAAAGGGGATGGGGAAAACAGATGTAAGAGGAAAAGGTATAAATTTGGAGTTCTGAAGATTGATATACTTCGCTTGCTAGAGATTCAGTAGGCTGCTGGGTGATATTGAGTGTCCCTTTGAGTCCTATGATCATGAAATTAAAGTGATGCCAAGCTGTACAATTCTATGGTTCTCCCACAATGCTCAAGCATCCATCAACAGATGAATGGAGAAATAAAATTGGCATATATATACAATGGAGTGTTATTCAGCTGTAAAAGGAATGAAATTTTGATGCATGCTATAACATGGATGAACCTTCAAGACATCATGTTGAGTGAAATAAGACAGACACTATAGGACAAATACTGTATGATCTCACTTATATGAAATGAGCAGAATATGCAAATCATAAAGTTAGATACCAGAATACATCTTACCAGGGGCTGGGGCAAAGATGGAGGGAAGAGATGGAACATTAATGCTTAATTGGTATGGAGTTTTTATTTGGGTGATGGAAAAGATTTGGAAATGGGTAATGATGATGGAGATAGAACTTTATGAATATAGTTAACAGCACTGAATTACATTTGAATGTGGTTAAAAGGATAATTTTAGATTATCTGTATGTTACTAGAATACAGATTAAACTAAAAAAAAAAAAAGGACTGTCCAACACAAACAGTGAACACGAAAGCAAGGTTTGAACTAAAATTAATTGTATAATTAGAATAATAGATATTGTTTCAGCAATTTCAACAAAGCTACCACACTAATGCAAATTGTTAATAATAGGAAAAACTGTGTGAGGGGAGGTATATAGAATCTCTCTGTTCTAGTTTGCTAGCTGATGAAATGCAATATACTAGGAATGGAATGGCTTTTTAAAAGGGGAATTTAATAAGTGGCTAGTTTACAGTTCTAAGGCCAAGAAAATGTCCCAATTAAAGCAAGCCTATAGAAATGTCCAATTTAAGGCGTCCAGGGAAATATACCTTGGTTCAAGAAGGTCGATGAAGTTCAGGGTCTCTCTCTTAAGTGAGAAGGCACATGGCGAACACAGGGTTTCTCTCTCAGCTGGAAGGGCACATGGTGAACACCACATCATCTGCTAGCTTTCTCTCCTGGCTTCCTGTTTCACGAAGCTCCCCAGGAGGTGTTTTCCTTCTTCATCTCCAAAGGTCACTGACTGGTGGACTCTGCTTCATGGTGCTACAGCATTCTCTGCTCTTCTGAATCTCTCACTTCTCCAAAAGGTGTCCTCTTTTGTAGGGCTCCAGAAACTAATCAAGACCCACCCAAATGGGTGGAGACACGCCTCCACCTAATCTTGCTTAACAGCCACTCTTGATTAAATCACATCTCCAGAGAGATGATCTAATTACAGTTTCAAACATACAGTACTGAATAGGGATTAGAAGAAATGGCTATCTTTACAAAATAGGATTAGGATTAAAACATGACTTTTCTAGGGTACAAGCATCCCTTCAAACCAGCACACTTTCCATTTTCTACATGATTTTTCTATAAACCTAGAATTTCTCTAGTAAAAAGTTTAAAAGTAAGAAAAATTTGCCTGTCCTCCCCTGTAAAAAAGAAATAAAAGGAAACTTTCTAAATATGCTAAAAAAAAAAAAACATTGTGGCTGATATTGCATATTGGCAGGCCCTAAAATGGATGCACAGAGGAAAGCCAAGATACTACATTTCTGAGACTCTTTTGTGGCTGGGAATCAAGATGTGATTTTGGGTCCACCTAATAGAAGCGTATGTGTGCGATTTTGATTTGGAATTGAATAAAATGTGGAGTGAGGTAGGGCTCAGAGCGTCTGCTTGGCTGGTAAAGACTGTGGCAGAGGTAGCATGTCTCTCAAGCAAGCCACTGTAGCAGCAGCTTATTAATTTAAGAGATAACTCCTTGGTTGAGCAGTTGTCTACATCAGTAGTGGCAGCTTGCCCAATTTTGGTCAAGGTACAGTCATCACAGGGCCCAGGAGTTTTTCCTGAAACCTTGGGCTGGGTCCTGCTCCACCAGCCTTTAGAAAAGGGCTGGGAGCAAAATTTTCATGATTTGCCTAAAAATGATTGCATGTGCAGAGATTCAAAGAGACTACTATATTTTACAAAGAAAACTATTGCAACTAATGAGTTTTTGCAACTCATAATAAGTTATTGCAACTAAATAACTTTTTCTTTAACTCAACAATAATCAGATAGAAATGTAGTTTAAAAATCCCATTCTAAAGAACAACAAAAGTTGATAATAACCAGGAATACTTTACAAACTGGCATGTAGATTCCATTTCAGTCTCTTATTCCCTGTTTCACCTCCTTCAGAATATGTTCTACCGTCTCCTGACTAAAATCAGCAAAGAGCTAAAAAGAATATTATAACAAAATATTTCAGGAGAACTGTTCCCTCTGAAGTATGAGTAATAAAAAAACCTATTTTTACCACATCATCCTAGCAAATTGCAATTCTAATTCCCCTTTGGCTGTTACTATTGTTTTCCAATCCAATACTTTGTTTTTATTTTAACTTGTATGTGAAAATTAAGAACGCAAAAACCATATACCACATCAATCAAGGGAAACTTTTTCTTTTTTAGACAAAGGGTGTTAGAAGGAAGGCAGTTCTGAAGCCACAATACTTTTTTTTTTTTCATAAAAATAATCCTTATGAAACTCTGTTCCTGGTATTCTCTCCATAAACCATGCATGTAGATGTAACTTTCAAAGACTTAGGGAAATGAGCTACTGCACAAAGGATGTTCAGATGCATTATTTTCTTTTTGTATTTTTTTCTTTCTCTTTTTTTTTTTCAGGGTTGCTGGTAGTTTATTGGCCAAAATATGTAGAGAGTGCCTGTTGAAAGCTGTTATAGAAGAATAGATCTGATCTATATTTTTTATAAGTAAACTCTGCTTAAGGAACATATCAAACTTATAAGAAACTACATGTTCTTTACTTATAGATTCAGAACCATATTAATTTCTGCTCATGCTTTGAGAAAGGAATCTGTTTGGAAAGTTATAGATACAGATAGGTCTCTATAATCGATGAATTTGAGGTATTTATACAGATGTATCATGATTAAAAAGATTGCCTGCTATCCTGTAAAACAGTATACATATACAGTTGTATCTGTTGGGTTCTCAGGGAAGCATATCCCTGGTTGGAGTAAGAATGCAAAAATCTTGAAAGGAAACACACTTGTGAAAGGAAAAGGACAAAAACAAAACTGGGCAGGAGAGCTATCAGACCACAATGAGATCTGACAGTGCTTCAGTCATCATGATGGCGTTCTGGAGAAAAGATTGCCCATTAGAAAAGTCCGGGGCGGGCCACGGTGGCTCAGCAGGCAAGAATGCTTGCCTGCCATGCCAGAGCACCTGGGTTCAATTCCCAGTGCCTGCCCATGTAAAAAAAAAAAAGAAAAGGAAAGTCCGGCATTGGGTACAAGTGGCCAAGTTCTTGCATAACCGTCTGACTCAGTCATTGATTGGGGTCACCCTAAGAAGAGCATGACCTTTGCTCAACGTTGATGGGAACCTGAAGGAATTAACAGCCAGGGGCAGTCAACTAGCCACACAGTCCTTGCAGTTGGGCAATGAGTCTTTTCTTGAAGGGGGATATAGGCTGTGCAGCATCTCCTTGCCTGCTATAAATTAACATTAAAGTTGCATTCAAAATAAATGGTGTGCTACTTCCTTACAATTTCTTACTCTTTAGAAGTGATAAAGGGAGAAAGAAGAGTTCAACAATAGTGCTGGGAAAACTGAATATCTAGATGCAAAAGAATGAAATTTGACTTCTACTTTGTACCATATTCAAAAATTAACTCAGATCAACAATCTAAATATAAGAGCTAAAGCCACAAAAATCTTAGAATAAAACATAGGGAAAAATCCTCAGGACCTTGTAATTGCCAATGGATTCAAAGATATGACACCAAACCACAAGCAAAAAAAGAAAAAAATAGATAAATCGGGCTTCATCAAAATTAAAAAATTTGGGGGTGATAAAAAGTTTTGGTAATGGATAGTGGTGATGGTTACACAACAGTGTGAATGTATTTAGCAGCACTGAATTATATATTTGAATGTAGTAGAAAGGGGGAATTTTAGGTTGTGAATGTTACTAGAATAAATTTTAAGAATTTAAATTTTAAAATGTTGTGCATCACAAAGGTTAAAATAAATTGGGTAGATGGAAATACTAATGGTCAATGAGAGGGAGGGGTAAGGGGTATGGTACATATGAGTTTTTTCTTTTTTCTTTTTATTTCTTTTTCTGGAGTGATGCAAATCTTCTAAAAAATGATCATGGTGATGAATGTACTACTATGTGATGATATCATGAGCCATTGATTGTACAGCATGTATGGAAAGTTTGTATGTTAAAAATGTTTGTGTTTGTATGTTGTTTTGGTTTGTCAATAAAAATTAAAAAAATTTTATGCATCAAAGGACATTATCAAGAAAGTGAAAAGAGAACTTACAGAATGGGAAAGCTAACAGGTGTTGATAAGGACGTGGAGAAATTGGAAACTTCACGCATTGCTGGTGTGAATGTTAAGTGGTGGAACCACTGTGAAAAATAGTTCGATAGGTCCTCAAAAAATTGACCATAGAATTACCATATGACCTGGCAATTCTACTCTTAGGTTTATACCCCAAAGAATTGATAATAGGGACTCAAAGACATACTTGTACTCCAGTGTTCATAGCAATATTATTCACAATAGCCAAAACATGGGAATAACCCAAGTGTCTTTATCGACAGACAGATAAGCAAATGTGGTACATCCATACAAGGGAAAATTATGCTGCCATTAAAAAGGAATGAAATTCTGATATGTTACAACATGGATGAACCTTGCAAACATCATACTAACTAAAATAAGCCAGGCACAAAAGGACAAATATTGTATGATTCCTCTTCTATGAAATATCCAGGATAAAGAAATTCAGAGAGACAGAAAGTAGACTAGATGTTACCAGGAACTGTGAGGAGAAGCAATTGGGAGTTGTTGCTTAAAGGGTAAAGAGTTTCTGTTTTGGGTGATAAAAGTGTTTTAGTAATGGAGATGGTGATGGTAGCACAATATTGTACATGTAATTAATGCCATTGGATTGTATATTAAAAATGGTCAAAATGGCAAATTTTATGTTTTACACTTATTTTAGCACAATAAAAGGATGATAAGGATATAAAACCTACAGCCAACCTCAGTTTTTATGAAACGCTAACTGACCAATTGACCTGTTGGTTCTATAATTTTCTTTATATATATGGAAGAAAAAAGGCATTTTCTAGGTTCTGTGTGTTTATCTAATAAACTCCAAGATCACTCCACCCATCTGTCAGATCACCTGATGGGGTCACAGCCCTGGTAACCAAAGGATTGACAGAAGAACTTATTCCAGAGTAAATGTATCTGTCATAACTAAACTGAAATGCTTTACAAATTGAACCTGGAATAAGACAGTAATAGTAAAATGGTCATTTATCTCATATAGTTCCAAAAATTTTACCACTTCAAGGTAGGAGGTATGATTTCAGGGAAACTAAAACACTATTTTAGAGGCTTTATAGATACTAATACAACAGGAATAGTCATGATTCAGTAACTCAAATTTTATGCCCTGCCTTATTATTATTATCATTATTATTATTTTGTATGCTTTATGGCAGGGTCACATTTCATTATTTTTCCATGTGAGTATCCATTTGTTGAATTTTTGTTTGGTTGTTTTTTGTTTGTTTGTTTTTTTGGAAAGTGCATGGACTGGGAATTGACTCCGGTCTCCCGCATGGCAGTCAAGAATTCTACCAGTGAACTACCCTTGCACCCCCCTGCCTTATTATTATTGTTATTTTTAGACATAGACAAGCGTAAATTTTATTTTAATACAACGATTACTGCTTAACATATTTACGGCAGATTTGCTGCAGAGCCAACACAAAAAATGATTTGCAAACAATATTACTACTCATATCAATGATCCCAGAGCCCTAAATACTTGTAGCTTTCTAAAACATCCACCACCGTGTGTGTATGTGTGTGTCTGTTTGTGTGTGTGTGTGTGTGTGTATGAGAGAGAAAGAGAGAGAGAGAGAGAGAGATGCTTCTGCTAATAGGTTGATTTACTAAGAATACATTTTTCCTCATATATATGCCTTAGCTTATTATTATTACACCGATTTTAATGAGCATCCTGAAATATATTGTCAGCATTAAATACATTAAAATTAAAATGAATATTATACAGTATGTATACTTATGTACACTTATCTCAGTAAAATTGCTCTCAAAATTAAGGTGAAATTAGCTCTCCAGTATGTCAATATCTATCAACATTACAAAGTACCTGCCATTTGACCCAGAATTTCCTCTTCAGGGAATTTACTCTCAAATATACTTGAGTGCAAGCAAAATGACTTTTACTTATTGCAGCACCCTTTATAATAAAATACTAGGAAAAAAACAAATATACCTCAACAGGGGACTAATTAAATAAATCATTGTACATCATATAATGTAATTCTATGGAAGTACTGAGATACTATGTATAGATTTAGAAGGATCTTTAAGATATATTGTAAAGTATAGAAAAAGATGCAGAATAGTTGTTCTAGTTTGCCAGCTGCCAGAATGCGACACACCAGAGACGGATTGGCTTTTAATAAAAGGGAATTTATTTCTTTAGTTCTTCAGAGGAAAACCAGCTAACTTTCAGCTGAGGTTCTTTCTTACTTGGGAAGGCACAGGGCGATCTCTGCTGGCCTTCTCTCCAGGCCTCGGGGTTCCAAAAACTTTCCCCAGGGTGATTCCTTTCTGCATCTCCAAAGGCCTGGGCTGAGCTGCAAGTGCTGAGATGAGGTATGCTGAGCTGCTTGGGCTGTGCTACGTTGAGCTCTCTCATTTAAGCACCAGCCAATTAAGTCAAACATCATTCATTGCAGCAGGCACGCCTCCTGCATCTAGCCAACTGCAGATGTAATCAGCAACAGATGAAGTTCACGTACCACAGAACTAGGCACCTTCATCTGGCCAAGTTGACAACTGAATCTAACTACCACAACAATGTTTGTTACAATCTGTTAATTAAAAAAGTAATTTAAGAATATGAATTTTTAGACCTAATAAATGAGCCCAGTAAAGTTGCAGAAGGCAAGATCAATATACAAAAACTATTGTATTTCTATACACTAGAAATGAACAACCCAAAAATGAAATTGAGAAGTCAACCGTTTATAATAGGATCAAAAAGGATAAAATACTTAAGAATAAATTGAATAAAAGTTGTGCAAAACTTATATTGAAAACTACAAAACAATGCTGAAAGAAATTAAAGAAGATCTATATACATGGAAATATATCACATATTCATGGATCAGAAGGCTTAGTATTATTAGGATGACAGCACTCCCAAAATGATCTACCCACTTGTCGTGATCCTTATCAGAACCCCAGATGCTTTCTTTATAGACATTGACAAGCTGATAAAAAATTTCAGATGGAAATGCAAGAGTTCTAGGATAGCCCAAACAGTCTCAGAAAAGAAGAGCAAAATTAGAAGACAAACACTTCCTGATTTCAAAAGTTGCTACAATACTATAGTAATCAAGACAGTGTGGTATTTGTATAAAGATATATATATATTCAATGGAATACAATTGAGAGTCTAGAAATAAACCCTGACATTTATGGCCAATTGATTTTCGACATATTAAGCATATTAAGACAATTCAATGGGAAAGGAATAGTTTTTTCAATAAATACTTCTGGGATTCGCAAATCAACAACAAAAAAGCAAACCCAAGTAAAAAATGGGCAAAGGACTTGAATAAACATTTCTCCAAAGAAGATATACAAATGGCCAATAAACACATGAAAGACATTCAACATCATTAGCCATCAAGGAATTAAATCAAAACCTCTATGAACATATGCTACTTATAACCAGTATGATGGCTGTAAGAAGTATTGGTGAGAACAGGAAAAATTGGAACCCTCATATATTGCTGGTTGGAATGTAAAATGGTACAGTCACTTTGTAAAACATTCTGGACTTTTCTCAAATGGTTAATCACAGTGTTATCATATGACCAAGCAATTTTACCCCTAGGTAGACCTTCCCAAGAGTAATGAAAAAATATGTCCACACAAAAACTTGTACAAAACTTGTACAAAAACTTGTACGTAAACATTCATATCAGCATTATTCAGTATAGCCAAAAAGGAAAAACAACCCAAATGCTCATGAACGGATGAATGGATAAACAAATAGAATATATTCATAAATCACTTATTATTTGGCCATAAAAGTACTAATTTGTGCTACAACATGAATAAATCTTGAAAACACGCTAAGTGAAAGAAGCCAGTCAGAAAAGAAAACATATTGTATGATTCCATCTACATGAAATATCCCCAGAAGAGAAATCTATGGAGACAGAAAGTAGATTAGAAGTTGTCTAGGGCTGGGGGTAGGAATTGGGGAGAACAGGGGAATGACTGCTAATGGGGAAAAGGCTTCTTTTGGGGGTGATGAAAATATTCCAAAATTTGTTGTAGTGATGGTTCTTAACCCCACGGATATACTAAAAACCACTGACTTGGGCACTTTAAATGGGTGAACAGTCTGTGAATTACATCTCAACAAAGTTTTTAAAAAATAATATATATTTGTACAAATCATTATAAATTAATTACGGGGCGGGGGAAGTAACTTTGTAGTGGAGAAACCTGACAGAGTGCCCCATAACCAAGTAGCCAAATTTAGCATCACTAATGATGGGACAAACTGCTATTACGTACCCCCGATGTGATACACTGAGAAGGACACAACATTCCTGCCCAAAGCGCACAACCTGAATCTTATCATGGGAAATCATTACGTAAATCCAAATTGAGGAACATTATTTTAAAAAGTCATCTTAATAAATGTCTATACTGTGAAGATAAAGAAAGTCTTTAGAATCATCCAGTTGAAAGAAGAGACCAAAGAGATGTGAAAACTAAATGCAGTATATGATTCTGGAGTGGATGCTAGACCAGAAAAAGAAAATGCTATGAAGAACATTGTTGAAACAACTGGTAAAACTTGAATAAGGTCTGAAGATTAGATGATAGTATTATATCCATGTTTGTTTTCTAAGTTTGATCATTGGACTATGGTTATGTAAGTAAAAGCCTTCGTTCTTAGGAAATGCACACTGACTCAATGAAGTATTTGTGGGTAAAGGGGGGTGATATTTGCCACATAATCTCATGTGATTCCGAAAAAAAATGAACACAGACATAAATACATATATTGCCTATGGTGAGACAGAAACAGAGAAAATGATAAATGTGGCAAAATGTTAAAAACTGTTGAATCTGGGTGACAGGTATATAAAGTCTTTGTATTGTTTTTAAAACTTTTCTGTTGGAAATTATTTCAAAATAAAATGCTTAAGGATATAAGTGTGTTTGCTTGTATTTGCAACAAGAAACTTTGGAGGAATATATAAGAAATAAAGTTTGCTACCTGTTAGGGAAGAGGGTAGAAGCCCTGTGTATAAACATATATATATATACCTAGTAGTCAGTGTGACAGACACTTTTTGAATCGTGTGAATGTATTACTTATTTGACATTTTAAATGCTAAATTATTTTTCCAATTAGTTATGTATCATGGTTTTTCATATCCAGATATTGAACTCTTTATTAAGTGGGTACTTGGTAAGTATTATTAACTGCCTGATGAGGTTTCTTCCTCTGGATACAAATTATACAACTTGTTACAATAGATACTGATTTGCCCAAGGCCACAAAAAGTCCTTGAGTTGGACCTGAGTTGACTCTCTTGTGTTCAAACCAAACTGCAGTTCTTCTTTTCCGTTGCCTGTCCAATCCTCAGTATCTGAGACTGAGAAGTCTTGGAAATGCCAGCTTTTTCTTTTTTTTCAGTATTGCTGGGGAGAGGATAAAAGGGAAACAGGAAGTCAGTATAGACATGTTTTTTTCTTTAAACTGTTGTCTACTTGTGTTTACTTCTAGCCTCTTGCAACTCTGCCCTAAAATTCACAGCAGGAAGAATTTTTATTTCTTAAGTGCATTTCTGAGACAGTTATGGTCCTGGTTCAGAATTGTCAATAAATCCATTTTGTCCTGTCCATTGACCCATTGTAGCCATTATACCTTTGGGTGTTTGTAATTTACAATACATACAAGAAGAGTAGATATTTTAAATAAAATGAAAACTGTGTACACACTACCCAGATTAGATCTCGAACATCAAGGGTGTTTCAGGTGTCCCCTGTATAAACCCTCCCCAATTGCAAACAATGTTCTATAGTATTTTTCTACAATTAATAGTTTATCTTAACATTCTCCCCACAACCACCATTATGAATTTGGTATTAATTTAAAATGTTTGTTATAATGTTACCACTCACGAATATCCATACATGTATTCGTATTTCTAAATGAATGTATAAATTTTCTAATACCACCTAACACATGACTCCAAAACCTGGTGGTTTAAAGCAACACACATTTATTATCGCAGTTTCCGTGAGTCAGGAATTTAGATGTGGATTATCTAGGTCGTTTTGGCTCAGGATCCCTCAAGAGGCTGACCTGCGTTTTGGTTGTCTGAAGGCTTGATTTCGGCTGGAAGATATTTCCAAGATGGTTCTTTCACCTTGTCTAATGGTGGGAGGCCTTGGTGCCTCTCCGGGTGGACTTCTCCACTGAGTGTCCTCACAGCATGGCAGCTGGTTGCCCTCGGCACAAGGAACCAAGAGAGAGGCTTGCTGGGGAAGTCACAGGGGCATCCAGTGAGTATCTCCCAATCTGCGGGTTTCTCCCAAACCAGCCTCCCACCCCTCACCTCCTTCCTATTGTGTACACATGTTTCAATACGTTTCCATCCTGCAGCCCAGGGCAGCTATAAGGTGGAATGGAGCAGACTGACCATACCTTAAACCCAAATCTGGGAATGAGCAGGTCCAGCTGTTGATAAGGGTAGGACCCCTCAATGGCAGGGCCCCCTCCCTCTGGGTTGTATAATTACCCAGCCTGCAGGCGGCACAGATTTGTCTTTGCTTTCTTCAGAGACGTGGGGTGTGTGGAGCAGCCACCCACAGAGCCTGACCTGAGCAGTGTCTCCCAGGGAGAGAGGCCACTACAGGATGGTTACCCCTGCTCTTTCAGACCTTTTGTGCTGTGTAAGTTACAAAGTGGTCATTTGCTAAAAGTTTTCTTGTGCCTGAGCCTGTGTTCCCATCAAGCACCATAGAGCCGCTTATTCCACAGGGCTAAAGTCCCTAATGTCTTTTATGATGTAGCCTCAGGAATCATGCATAATTTCTATAAAATCCTATTGGTTCCTTGGGTCAGTTCTAGCCAACGTGGGACTGGTGTCTACACTAAGATATAAACATCAGGTAGAGAAGCTCACTGGGCCATCCTGGAGGAAGAGTACCACAACAAATAACACAAAATGTCGTTTTACTGTTTTTTCTATGCTTTATATAATGAATCATATAGTGTGTACTTTTCTGTTTCTTGCTTAGTGTTCTGTTTAGTATTATGTTTTTATGATTCATCTGTGTTGATGTGTATAGCTGTAGTACATTCATTTTTGGTGCTCTACAGTATTTCGCAATTTATTTTTTCGTTTTACTGTTTGTGCTATTACCTACTGTGGTTCAAATGTGAAAGTGTTTCTCCGGGACTTTTATGTTATGGGATTATCCTCCACGCCAGTTTCTATAGCACTTGCCCATGTTCACATTTTAAGAAAAGACAAGTTTCTAAAGTGGATGTACTAATTTATTTTTCCTTTAGCAATTGATGAAAATTTCAGTTGCTTTACATCCTTTCCAAAGCTTAGAATTATTCAACTTAAAATTTTTTTTCAATTCAATGGACACAAAACAGTATTTCATTATGGTTTGAACTAGCATTTCTCTGATTACTAATGAATTTGAATATCTAATCAGCAGGATCTCCTCTATAATAAACCTCCTATTCTGAAAACAAATTTTTTGGGTTGTATAAATTGCAACTATTTTCTCTAGTTTATGGCCTTGCCTTTTCACTTTTTTAATGGTATAGTTTGATTTACAGAAGCACTTAACTTTAATGATGTCAAATATATCAAACTTTGCCTTTATGGTTTGTGCTTTTTG
The DNA here is from genome assembly GCF_023851605.1 of Tamandua tetradactyla. Taxonomy (NCBI): domain Eukaryota; kingdom Metazoa; phylum Chordata; class Mammalia; order Pilosa; family Myrmecophagidae; genus Tamandua; species Tamandua tetradactyla. The sequence goes on along the minus strand of NC_135343.1, from coordinate 10,361,930 downwards.
CACCTTATTTAAGAAATCCTTTCCTACCTTGAGCTCATAAAGATATTATTTATTTTCTTTTAGAAATTTTATAATTTTGCTTGGCATGTTTAAGTCTCTTATGCACCTGGGATTACTTTGTGTTGGTTGAGTTAGGAATGTAATTTTATTTTTCACATGTATTATCAGTTATCCCTATTCCATCTATTGAAGAGTATATCTTTTCCCTACTCATCGGCAATTCCTATGTCATAAATCATTGCTATATATTTGGTTCTCTATTGATCCACTGGTTTATCTGTTCCTATTCCAATACCATATTATTTTAATTACTCTGGTTATGTCATACATGTTTGTACCTGGTAAGGCAAGTTGCCCTCCCTTTCTTTTATAGGAGTACTAGCTTTTCTTGGGGTTTTGCTATTCCATGTACATTTAAGAATCAGTTTATCAAGTTCCATGACAAATCTGTTGGGAATTTGATGAAAATGGTCCTGGATTGTGGTAAGGTCAGTTTGAGAAGACATTACAACTCAAATCATCATTGCAAAAAACAAAAAAACTGGACTCTGTAGGGATTCTGAAAAAGAAGTGCAAGGATAGTCCCATATGTTTGGGAGAGCCTTTTGTCATTTCTTCTATCTGCACTTGCTCCTCACCATCTTTGCAGAGAAAAGAAAGGGAGAGATTCACGCTGTTAACACAATGGTAGGCATCCAGAAGCTTTATCAGCCACTATTTCTACAGAGAATTTTCTGGGGAACAACACACTCCTTGGAGAAGTGGAAATGAAAGCAGGGCATGGGAAGAGAGTGAGGACAAGGATAAAGGGAGAATATGCTGTTGAAGGATGGCATCTGTTCATGATTGAAACTGCTGTTCCTTTGCTTGTCGGGCCCTGTAGTTCAAGGAGACAAATCCTAAATGGAGGCTGCTGAAACCGGGGACAACAGTGACTGTTGTAAGGTTCAGGAGGCGAAAAAGAGGCAGACCGAGAAACTTTAAAGTGAGTGAGTTTATTCCTGTGCTCCCGGGCAGTACTCACAGAACCCAAGGTAGGGAGTTGTGAGTTCGCCACTGGGTCCTGGTGTGGGCGGTTTTTAAGCAAGGGGGTTAGGTGACGTCTAGAAGGGGCGGCACATTTTACACAGCTCGAATCATGGTGACCTTCCCTGTTCCCCCGACCTAACATTCCAGCCTTTTTGTGATAATAGGGCGCCAAGATCTTTCTGGCTACTTCCTGCTGCATTGGGGCAGTGTGGGGTTATAGGCTGGAATCATCAGTCAGGAGAGTGGGGAGGTTGGCTATAGGAATCTGGTGAGAAAGGCAGGCGGTGATGATGATGTAGGAGCATTTGGTTGATTGCCACCTGTGACAGTTCTTTTATGCATCCTTGAAGGAAGTTGAGGAGACAGGGAGCTAGGAGAAAGAAAAGACATTAGAATAACTGGTCCTAGTAGCAGGAGGAGTCATGTCGCCAGGGGAGAAGAGAACCAGATTAGGGCAGCGTTGGTTCCCTGTTTTCTATGGTAGAGATCTTCTTTTAGTTTGTTTAGGGTGTGAACATTTTGTTCTACCAGACCTGACTCATTGACATGATAGCAGCATTCTACCTGGAGGAATATGCACGTCTCTCCTTTTTCGGCTGTCAGCAGGTCCAAGGCCTGTCGATTTTGAAGAGTTACCTGAGCTAGTGAGGTAAGTTGATGTTTCAGAGAAGATAGGGATTCTGATGTTGATTCCAGGGCTGATTCAGTGATGAATGTACCTGAGAAAGAACATCGGGGGCTTGTTTGGTTGGGAGAGCCACCTTGTTATCGAGGAAGATCCAGCCTTCCGGTGTAGTAGAGCTTCCCCAGGCAAGGAGGTTTTCATGTTCCCTGAAAGAATAAGCAGGTTGGAGGGAGGGGAGAGTAAAGAAAAGAGTTGATGCTGGAGGGTTTAAAGGTGAGGGTTCTTTGGTCAGTTCCCGTGCAACAGCATCGGCCCAGTTATTTCCATGGGTGATATCGGATTTATCTGTTTGGTGTCCTTTGCAATGGATGATGGTCACCTGTGATGGTAATTGAAGTGCTTGAAACAGGCATTGGATAAGCTTAGCATTAATTACAGGTGAGCCTTTGGTGGTAAGGAACCCTGGCTCCTTCCAGATGGCTGAGTGGCAGTGTGCTACCTGAAAAGCATATTTGGAGTCCGTGTAGATGTTGGCGGATTTACTTTTGGCTAGGTGTAAGGCTCTAGTGAGAGCAATTAGTTCAGCCTTTTGGGATGTGGTTCCCTCTGGGAGCCATACAGCCTCAAGTATTTCGGTGGAAGAAACTAGAGCGTATGAAGCCCTGTGCTTTCCCTGTTGGTTTATTATTGAGCTGCCGTCAATAAAGAGGGTGAGATCTGCCTGCGACAGTGGCATGTCTGAGAGGCCCTGGCATGGGGAGGTGAGCTCTTCCATGATTTCAGTGCAAAGGTGGGTGGGCTGTGGAGAGAGGTTTGATAGGGAACTGTGAGGGAGAGTAGCAGGGTTGAGGCTAGGCGAGACAGAGAGTGTGACATCGAGTTTTCTAGGAAGAGCAAATGAAATTCCTGGAGGTGGGAAGGCGTGAGCATAGAGAGATTTATGGGATAAGAGGTTTTGTAGACAGTGGGGTGACAGGACTTGGAGAGGGCTACTCAGATTAAGTTTAAGAGCTTCACGAGTTAGGGTGGTGGCCGCAGCCAGCACTCGGAGACAGGGAAGCCATCCACGGGCAGTGGGGTCCATTTATTTAGAGAGATAGGCTACTGGATTATTTTGGTCCCAGAGGCTGGGTCAAGACTCCCACCACTATTCCTTGCTTTTCATCAGTGAAAAGGAAGAAGGGTTTGTTAGGACTTGGAAGAGCGAGTGGAGGTGACCGAAGTAAGGCATCACGGAGAACCAAGAAAGTTTTGGCTACAGTAGAGGGGTCGTCTAGGGGTCCCATGGGCGTCGCCTTGGCTGCTTCATAAAGAGGTTTCGCTAGGAGGGAAAAGCCAGGGACCCGGTGTTGGAAGAACCCCACAAGACCTAGGGAGGATAAAATTTGTTCAGCATTTTCTGGAGGCTGGAGTTCTCGGAGGGCTTGCTGTCTGTCTACTGTTTGATGTCAGGATGTAGGAGTGAGGCAGAGCCCCAGGTAGGTGACGGTGGAGGAAGAAAGTTGAGTTTCGGCGTGGGAGACTCGCTATCCTTTGTTAGCTAAAAAATTTAATAAGGTAGCTGTAGCCTTTGTGGAAGTTTCTTCAGAAGGGCTGCAAATTAATAGGTCATCTACATATTGGTGAATGATACTGGGAGTTAGTTTGCACCTTATTATAGGTCCCTGGCTAGGGCTTGACCAAAGATATGGGGGCTGTTGCAAAACCCCTGAGGTAATACTGTCCATGTAAGTTGTTGCGCAGCCGAAGGGTCCGGGTCTTCCCAGGTAAAGGTAAATAAATTGTAACAGGCAGGGTCTAGAGGGATTGTAAAGAAGGCATCTTTAAGGTCCAGGACAGAATAATGAGTGGTGTGAGTGGGTATGTGTGAGAGAAGAGTATATGGGTTGGGAACTACTGGGTGGATGGGGATGACAGCCTCATTAATTAGTCGGAGGTTTTGGACTAGACGATAAGAACCGTCAGGTTTTTTGACAGGCAAAATAGGGGTGTTATATGGCTAGTTAGTGGGTATGAGGAGTCCCTTTCCCTTGAGCCGGTTAATGATGGGTTGGAGTCCTTTCCCATGGGTTATGGAGATGGGGAATTGTGGCCGAGACGGGAATGAGGAGGGATCCTTTAACCGGATAAGAACTGGTTTATGATGGGAAGCTGTCAGGGGAGTTAAGGTATCCCATACTTCTGGGTTTACTAGTGAGGTGGTAGGGGAGGAGCGGGAGGGGTGGAACCAAGTGGAGGTGGAGGCCACACATAAGGGTAATAATAAATTTGTTTGAGGTCTTTATATCCAGTGAAGTAAGGCCCCCAACTTGGTAAGAAGATTTCACCCCATTAGTGGGCTGGGGCAAGAAGGCATCACTAAGAAAGAGTGTGTAATTGGGGTACCCTTCTATTAAACATGTAAGTGGTCCAGTAGTTAAGGGGCGCAAAGGACAGCCATCTATGCCCATAGATGCATAGATGCATAGACCGTGACCTGGGAAGGAGGGAGTTGACCTGAGTAGGAGGGGAGGATGGAGAAGGTAGCCCCCGTGTCCACTAAAAAGGATGTGGACTTACCCCGCTACCTTGACTGTTACCCTGGGCTCGACAAGGGTGATTGGGGTCGCTGAGGCTGGGCGTCATCAGTCGTTGGTGGCCAGGCCCACCAATGGTGGGTCAGTGGTTGGATAGACGGCCCCCACAACGGCCAGGCGCTGAGGGGCAGTCACTTTTCCAATGTCCCTTTTTCCCACAGAGAGGGCATGGTCCCTTGGGCGGTCGAGGATTGGGGCACTGGCGGGACCAGTGTCCTTCGAGGCCACATTTGAAGCACCTTCCTGGTGGTGGATTGGTCATAGCCGGCAGCTTGTCAGTTGAAGTGAGCCACAGGGCCTTAATCAGGGATTGGGTTAGAAAATTCGCCGTTCGGCGGTCCCAGGACTCCTTCTCTGCCCTCTCTAATTCATCACGAGTATTAAAAATTTTAAAGGCCATGTTTACCAGGTCACGAATAGGGGTCTGAGGACCATCTTCAATTTTTCTGAGTCTGCGCCTTATATCTGGAGCTGACTGGTATATAAAATGTATGGCTAAGACGATTTTACCAGCCTCTGAGTCAGGGTCTAGGTGGGTATATCGGGAGAGGGCTTCTTTGAGCCAGTTTAGAAAAGCAGCAGGATTTTCTTCAGAACCTTGAGTAATTTCCCTCAGTTTACGAAAGTTTTCAACTTTATGGGACGCTTTCTGCATGCCGGCTATGAGGCATGTAAGCATTTTGTCTCGCCTAATCCGTCCGTTTCTCCCCGCTGGAGTATCAATCTGATAGTCCCACCCTGGCTCTTGACCTGGCACTGCCTCCCTATTGGCATGGTGTGGTCAATCATATGCACCTGGTCAGCATAAGCCCTGGCCGCATTGAAAATGTGGTCCCTTTCATCTGTAGTTAGGGAAGAAGAGCAGATTACATAAATGTCATGCCAGGTAAGGTCGTAGGCATTAGCCAGATATTGGAATTCTTTAGTATAGGTAGTCGGATCGCTGGAGAAGGAGCCCAACCACTTCTCGATGTGTGAGAGATCAGCCAGGGAGAAGGGAGTGTGTACTGGAATTAACCCTTCAGGTCCTGCAACTTCCGGAAGGGATAGAGTAAAGTACTTTTTGAGCAGGTATGGGAGCTTACAGGTGAGGATGGCAAGGCTGTCGAGGACAGTGGCGGAGGAGCTGGTGAAGGTGGAAGAGGGCACGGTGGTGGTTGGAGAGCCGCTGGAGTAGGAGGAGGAAGGGAAGGATAAGATGGCAGATGGAGAGCCGCCGGAGCAGAAGGGGAAAGAGAAGGGCAAGATGGCGGCGGGAGCGCCGGCGGAGAAGGGGGAAGAGGAGGGCTAGATGGCGGCCGGGAGCGCCGGCAGAGAACGGAGAAGAGGAGGGCTAGATGGCGGCGGGAGCGCCGGCGGAGAAGGGGGAAGAGGAGGGCTAGATGGCGGCGGGAGCGCCGCCGGAGGGAGAGGAGGGCGGAGCAGGGGAGAAGAGGATAGTTTCCCTACATGCGGTGGAGACCCTGGTTGTTTAAAGGAAGATGAAGCAAAGGGGTCAGGAAAGGAGGAAGTTTCATCGGACTGTTTAAGAACCTGAGCCATAGAGCAGGAAGTGCAGAGAGAGGGGCGGGAGCGCAGGAGAAATAAAGCCTGGACATAAGGAATTTCGGTGCATTTGTCGTTCCTCCAGCAAAAGTTGCGGAGGTTTGTAAGGATATTAAAATCGAAAGTCCCATCCTCAGGCCAATGAGAATCGTTGTCTAATTGATATTGGGGCCAAGCCGTTTTACAAAAGTGAGGCGTTTTGGCCTGTCATCTGGAAGTAAATCCAGTGTGGATAGATTAGTCAGGAGACACCCCAGAGGGGTGGAGGGTTTGGCTTTCGAGCATTTGCTGCCCATACTGACGGGTCTCAAAGGAGAAAGGACTGGCCCAGGGGGTGTCGGCGTCCCAACACCCTGAGAGAGTCTTCGGAGCTCTTACGAGCCGGGGCTCGTCTTCCCAGGGGACGTCTCACCCTGGTTTGCGATTTTCAGGACCTGAAAATCCGGAGGGAAACGATTTTCGGAGGGTAATTTACGGACAGGCTCTCTCCGAACGGTGAGACCCGGCAGCAGGGCTAGGAGGGAAGGGGCTTACCCGATCTGTGGTGGATGCAGTGGCGGCCGAGGGATTCCCTGGTCGCTGGATATGTGGAGGAAAGAGGAGAGAGGAGGCCGGGTCGCCCCTGGCCAGGCGGGCAGCACCCGCACTCTTCTCCCGGGTTTTGGGTACCAAAATGTAAGGTTAAGGAGGCGAAAAGAGAGAAGAGACGGACCAAGAAACTTTAAAGTGAGCGAGTTTATTCTGCGCTCCCGGGCAGAGCTCACAGAGCGTAAGGTAGGGAGTTGTGAGTTTGCCGCTGGGTCCTGGTGCGGGCGGGTTTTAAGCAAGGGGGTTAGGTGACGTCTAGAAGGGGCGGCACATTTTACACAGCTCCAGTCTTGGTGACCCCTGTTCCCCCGACCTAACAACCGTGTATGGTGGGAGAGGGTTAGGTGGGGCTGTGGCGCGTGGGGTTGGAGAAAAATGGGTCTGAGCAGTCCGGGCAGATGGAACGGTGTATGAAAAAGACAGAAGCAGAAAAGAGATGGATGTGTAGGAGCCAACAGGTTGCTCATTTCCAGTGGGAGATACAGTTGGAAAGACAAGTGTTGGCCCGAGCGTTCAAGGCCATGAATTCCAGGCTAAGGACTCTGGACTGTTGAAGAGCCAGTGGAGGCTCTTGAACAGGAGAGTAACGGGTTCTGAAGGATGCTTCAGGAAGAAGAGTGCGGTCACTGCACGGGAGGGAACCGCGCAGCGCGGTCCAGGCCAGCCGCGTGCGGTAAAGCGCCGAGTGCGCCCTTCCGCCTGCAGGGGGCGAGCTGTGGAGCCAAACGCTTTCCCCGCCCCCTTCCTCAGTGTCCCGGTTCCGACTTGCACGCTCGAAGTTCGGCTAAACCTCCTGGACGCGCCCTCTTCGGGCCTCGGCTAGTCCGCCTGGATTCACTCCCGGGCGTCCCGTCCGCTTTGGCGCGGGGCTCTTGGGTCTGAAGAGGGGCGTGAGCCGCAGCCTCGGCGCCTGCGCCGTGGCGCCGCAGTTGGCTGGTGAGGCTGACGGTAGGGGGCTTCCGCGCCACGGCGGTGCTGACTGGTCTCACGTCCGTAGGTGTTTTGTTTTGTCCCAAGAAAACGAGAAATAGGCGAACAGTGCGGAGGAGCTGGAGTGCTCCCTGACTTTAACGGCGCCGAGCCTGGCCCCACTGCCCCCTTGTCTTTCAGCTGAGAAGCAATGGGTGTCTTCACCGCAAATTTCCTCCAGCTATTTGCTCTCAGCCTGCGGCCTAAATATCCATACTAGTGAAAACCTGCCCCGGTCTCTGAGCTTGTCCAGTCCAGGCTGAAATCCGTAGTTTTGGAGCTGGTTTCCCTCTGCGATAAAATCAGAGACTCGGAGTTGGGGAGCCAGTGGGTGAGAGGCATTTTCCGAGATTTTCAAGTCCAACCTCTTAGCCCTTCTCGATATACCGCGTGAGTGAATGTGTAGTTGTAAACCTCCGACGACTCCCCGTTTATGTAGTCTTCTTCTTGGAAGTTTCCTCCATACAACTTTCACCCTTTCAAAAATATTTATTGAGCACCTACTATGTGCCAGGCACCGTAGATCTTGGGAGTGCAATGCCTACTATACACACACGATTGCTGATCCGCTTGGTGTTTACATTTCAGGGGGAGGGGAGAGAAGTGACAATAACCAAAAAATAGGCTGTGATAATAGGGCTAGCAAGGAAATAAATAGGGTTTATTGTAGAAAAAAATAAGCAGGAACTATTTAGAGTGATCAGAGGAGGTGTCTTCGGATGTGAGGTTTAAAACTAGCCAAGTGCACAGCTAGGAGCAATGAGTTCCAAGCTGAGGAGAGAGCAAAGCCCTAGAGGCAGGGAAGAGGTTCGTGTTTTCTCGGAGTGGATGAAAGGCCGGTGTGACTGAGTGGGATAGTCAAGGTTGAGAAAGTAAGCAGGAGCCAGATGCACGACTTTGTGGGCCATAGTACCTTGGAGATGTAATCTCAGAGCAACGGGAAGCCCAAGGAAGAGTTCATGGCAGAAGAGTGAGCTTAGATCAGTCGTTTAGAACCATACAAACCAATTAGTTTTTCATATCATAGTCCTTTAGGTATTTGAAGATGGCTGACATGGTATCCTCTGAGACCCCTGCTTGTGCCTCCAATTCCTCTCCAAGCTAAGGTTTCTTTACTCCTTATTCAGAGGGTTTATGGACAGATTTCAAAATGTTATTTTGGCCCCTTTGAAAGTGTGGGAACATTTTAAACATGTAAATCATGTGTGACCACTTTAAAAGGAAAGGACCAAGACTTATTTCAGATCCACGAAGAGGTCCTTTAAAGATTAAGAGCCACTGCTTAAGCATTTTTCATCAATGTGATCCTGGCAATTCTCAGAGATAGAGTAAATGTCACCTTCAACCCGACTCCTTCTCTAAATGAGATCTCATCTGTGAAACGAGAACAGTAGGGTTGCTATGAGGATTAAATAGGATAGTGCTCAAAATGTGTTTAATGATAAATCATGAGACGGTTACAGAGTGCCACTGTTATAAACAAATATTTGCATGCTAGGATGGGGAGGCAATTTAGAGATCATGCTCCTTTAGCATTCCACAAACATCTACCACGAGGCTATTCTGTGTAGAGCTCCTGGTGAAAAAGATCTGCTCTTCCAGGAGTTTATTATCTAGTCTAAAGAGTAAAGATACAAAATACTATAGACTAAATGTCCTGAGAGGAGCATGAGTAAAGTGCTCCCGGAGCTGCAGAACAGGTCTGTTTCCACTGAAGGTGAGAGATTATTGGAGAAGTGCATATTTGAAATGGGTTTGAAAGATGAAATGACTGAATCTGAAAACACATAACAGAAACTCAATACTACGTGTCCACATTTTGTCCTGTAGGTATGTGGAAAGACCGACTGGAAACACTGCAATCATTTCTACCACCCCACGAACATTGAACACTTTGTTCTCGTGAGAAGGGATCCTATCTTTTGTCCAGTCTGTTTACTATATCGTACATGTTCTGGGCAGTCCTTATCTTCACGGTCGGGGACAAAGTACACATACGCTAAAACCTCGGAACGAAACGAAAGGCCCAGATCTCTCCAACACCCAATGGGGGCCGCTTCACCGTAGGTCGCCGCCGCCCCCTGGCTCCCCACCGCCGCAGGGCCGCAGTCCGCCCGGGGTCGGACTTCTTGGGGACCCAATCTGCCTGGGGTCGGAATTCTTGGGGCCTCTCCGCCCCTCCCCGGCAGCCCCCTGGGCTGCAGCGGCAGCACAGCCCGGAGCCCTCCCTCCTCCGCACTTCCCTCGGCCTTCACTGGAGAGGCCGAAAACCCGGAGCGAATCGACCCAGCCCGGCGGCGCATGCTCAGTGGTGAGCAGGTTCAGTTCGCAAGTAGGAAGCTCGAGGAGCGTTACACCGGTGTCGGCGGCGGCGGCGGCGGCACCACCTCACTGCGGCCGGATTCCCCAACAGCGATCCAAGGCCCTTCCCCTCCCCCGCTAGACCCCGGCCCCAGCTCCGCCCCGCCCGGGGCCTTGCGCGTTTCGGGGTCCCAGCTGCTCGCAGTGGGAGCCTCGGCCTGAGCGTCCTTCCACACACCCTCCCCCTCGCCGCCGGCTCCGCCGCTGGGCCAGGCCGGGCCCAGGAGCGCCGCCCCGGCGGGCAAGCGTCGGTCGCTGCGGAGGGCAGCCCGGGGCGGCGCCGGCGGGCTGGGGAGGGGTGGGGGGGCTCGGCCCTGGGGCGGTGGTGCGGCATGCCGCCGCCTCCGGGCTGCCTTCACTCTCCTCGGCTAGTGCCAGTGTCGGGTAGGTGGCCGCGCGCGGGCCTCGGCCCCCAGCCGGGCCGTCAGGGCTAGCCGGGCCGCGCGGCGCCCCGAGGGGGCCGGGCTGTCCCGCGGGGTCGCGGCCTTGCTCGGCGCGGCGAGCTCGCCCTCTCCCTCCGCGGTCTGGTCGCCGCCGCCGCCGCCGCCCCCCTCCCAGCCCAGAGGCGCCCGGGGGGCACCATGCAGGCGCAGCAGCTGCCGTACGAGTTTTTCAGCGAGGAGAACGCGCCCAAGTGGCGGGGTCTGCTGGTGCCTGCGCTGAAAAAGGTGAGGAGCGCGCGGGACCCCGCTTCCCAGCTGCATCCCCGGTGAGGTTGCCCGGCCGGGGCAGGGCTGGGGAGGCGGGGCGCGCTGGGCTGGCTTTCTTCCCGTTCTCACCGCCTCTCGGAAAGGACAGTGCGCACTGAGAGGGCCCCCCACACTCGGCTAGTCCTCGCCGTTGACGTTCGGCCGGTGTGTGGGAAGGCCGCAGGGCGCCACGGAGATTTCGTAGGAATCCTCCGACCGCTGAGAGATTAATGCCCTGCGCCTCGATTCGAAGGCTACAGTTGGAGGAGCCTCAGTTTTCCGTGGAGGTCAAAGCAGGCCAGTTTTCCTCCGTCTCCCCCTCACCCGGTAGCTGCTGTCAGCCTTCTGTTTTACTGGGCTCGAGAAGTGCTCTGGCCCTGATGCTTACTCTGATGGCACAGCTCGCCTGCCAGCAGGAGTGGGGACACGGCCTGCTCCGCTCGCCTTCAGTCTTCACTCCCCATTCTCCTGAATCCCCCACCCCTCGGGTCAACCCGGGCGCCTGCAAAGGCCACTCTTCAGATTTTTGTGGTCGTTGATTGTTCGAGAATCTTGGTACTAGTTTTTGGTTTGTCGATTGCAAGTGTTAACCTTTTATGTGCTTTTTCTTTTTTCTTTTCAAGTGTGCCACACTTATCTAAAGTTATCTAAAGTTATATCCTACGATCTGTTCTTTTAAATGTTTTCGTATACTCTGGTTTCTCTTCAGATCGTTTAAGTATTCTAGTATAATTAGGAAATGTTGCTAATTTTAAAAGTTTCCTTAAGCAATGTTGTCACTTTAAAAACACATATTCTATTAAAACCTCAGAAATTGGTGTATTTGAATGGATTTAAAAGCAACCAGAGTACTTTTTGTTTCCTTCATTTACCTTTTTATAAGTATAGAGATTATTTTCCTCTTTTAATAGTATTTCAAAACCCTAATTTTTTTTTTGCCCAAAGAATGTTTTGTGTTATCTGTTAAAAAAATATATATGTACATATTTGCTCCCACTGAGAATTAAGATTACAATGTTCCTTTTGTACTAAACATTTGTGCTTTTTAAAAAATGCATCTTAAAAGATGTCTGCTATTTCTCAAAGGCTAGAAACTTTTACTTTCCCTTTTGTCCTGTTCTTAACTGCCTTCCACCCTCCATCTCTAACTGTAGAAAAATATGCTCATATAGTTCAGATTTAAGTTGCCGCCCTTTTTTTTCAAGTTTGATTAGTCATAAATATTTCTGTGATTCTGTTTTCTAAGAAGACCAAGGAGTTGATTTACAGAATATATCTTTTATTCATTAGAAATACCATCAGGTTTTCACTTTATTTACGTTTGCTTTACCTGAAAGCTTGGCCTGATAGCTTACAACAGAAAAGGGAGTAGGAAAGGCTAGAAGATATTCTGACTGGGAGGTAGACAGAAAAACTGTTCAAAACATACAAAAAAAAAAAAAAACCTTAGAGAACATTAGCAATTTGGGGCTGTTTTGCTTTAGAAGGACACAACTCCTACTCCAAGGGAACCAAAGGGTCATATGGCAGGATAGAAAAAGCAGTGTAGAAATTGGCAGACCTGGTCTAACTGCTGTGCTGGTGGGCCTTGCTGAATTCTGTCTACAAGAACATTTCGTTTGGCTGTTATTATTTGTATGCTGTGTGGTGGGGGTCACATTTCATTCTTTTCCATGTGACTGTCCTGTCATTGCAGCACCAGTTGCTGAATGTTTTGTTTTGTTTTTCCAGGGTTCATGGGCTGGGAATCAAACCCTGGTCTTCTGCATGGTAGGCAGGAATTCTATCTCTGAAATACCAATTAGCTGTTATTTTCAAATGTAATTAGTTGCCAGTATTTAAAAATGGGAGCATATAAAATCTAAATTTTGAAACTTTCTTGACGAGCAGAAAGATCTCTCAGTGTTGGGTCTACATTCATGCAAGGAAGTATATGACTGGAAATTAGTAAATGGCTGCCCCCTTTAAATAGAACATTTATCTCCAATTACCACAGTCCCCACCAGTTCATCTGGCGTATTTACATAAACCAGTGTTTGACTTTTAGCAAAGATACGTAATAACAGTAGAAATGTTGGTGAACAGGTGTAAGTGTATACAATCTAGCTGATATGTAAGGTTCTTGGAATTTCTCATTCAGACACCAACTAACAATGATTCTAAGCCACTTAAGAAAAGATTGAAAGTATATTTCATATTTGGATGTGTTTTTCGGAACCCAAAACCTGCATTTTCACTTGCCTCCTGGATATTTCATTTGGATATTTTCACATCTTGAATTCATCCTTCTGACCTAACACAAGATGTGCCCAACTTGTGTTCTCTTACCTGAGACTGTTTGGACATGCTGTTCCCTTCACCTGAACTGCCCCTCTTTGCCTGGCCTAACATTGCTCCTCCTTCTGGACTCACGTTCAACTTGAGAGTTCTTAGGACTGAGTTGGATGTCCCTCCTCTTTTTTTTTCTTTTTTCTTTTAGCACCCTGCCCTAGCAGTTAACAGTGAATTTTAAGTTCCTATTTATTTCTGTCCCCCCAACTAGATAGGTTGCTCCTTTAAAACAGAAGCATCCTTTTATCCCCCATGTAAATATTGCCTGGCACTGTTTGGCACTCAGATTATTTGAATGAATGGGCAAAAGGATATTGTGTACTTGTACTTCTTTCATATCCTTTAAATGTAGTACTTTCCAAACTAAAGTCATCACCTCTTTCCCTTCCACTTACTCCCCCCACCCCCCCACCTTTTTTAGCATGGAATTGGTGGTGGTCACTGATGTAGCTTCATCCTGGTTTTCTGACTAGGTTGCCTACTATAACCTTTCATGTTCTTTATGCTTTAGCTAGGTAGGACTGACTGTTTTTTCTGTATATGCCCAGAAAGTCCCACTGCATTTATCAGTCTAAGGCCTGTATTTTCTAGTATACAAAATATGTTGTGCCTACCACAGACCAGGCTTTGCCCTCAACACTAAGGATAAAAAGGTAAATGCCATGTTACAGAAATGACTGAATTAGAACATACTGGAAAGTGTTGGGGTGAGTCTGGAGGGATAGCAGGTCTATAGATAATTTTTTATGTGTTAAACTAAGAGTTTGAATTTTATCTATGGGAAATCGAGTCCATTGAAGAATTTTAAATAGGAGGGTAACATCAGATTTGAATTTTAGAAAGTCCGCTTTGACCATAAAAGGAAAATGGAGAAGAATGAGATTAAAATAAGGACGAAAGCTAGAAGAGTAGTATTTTAATAGACCGGCTAAGAGATGATGTATGTTTGAAGTAGGATGGAAATGTGAAAATAGATTTTATTTGAGAGATTCTTTTTTTTTTTTTTTTTTTACATGGGCAGGCACGGGAAACGAACCCGGGTCCTCTGGCATAGCAGGCAAGCATTCTTGCCTGCTGAGCCACCGGGGCTCGCCGTATTTGAGAGATTCTTAAAAGGCAGAAGTGACAGGACCTACTAACTCACTGCATGATTGGTGGAGTGGTGAGAGAGCAGGCAGAATCTGCTGGTTTTAATCAGGATAGAAAATGTAGGAAGAGAAGCTGTTCGGGGGAGAAAGGAATGGCATAATAAGGTAAGTTTTGGGCATGTTGATTGAGAAATTCTTTTGGGTTATCCAGTTGAGCTTCTCTTATTGGAACTGGTTGTTGCTATCTGGCGAAGCAGATTTGGGGCTTCTGGGAATGTAAGTAAAGAATTCTTAGAATAGATTCTATTCATATAAGAATAGATGAAGCTTATATCCATACAAAGACTTATACATGAATGTTCATGGTAGCTTTATTCAGCCCAAAACTGAAGATAGCCAAAAGCTCATCAGTGGGTGAGTAGATAAATAGATTGTGATATAACCATTTAATGGAACACTATTCCACATTAAAAAGGAATAAACTATTAAAATGCCTCCAACAACACGAATGAATCCCAAAATATTGATTCTTTCATTTCATTTCTGAATGAAAAAAAATAAAAAAAGATCAAAAAAGTACATGCTGTATGATTTCCTTTATATAAAATTCTAGAAAGTTCAAACTAATCTGTTATGACAAAAAGCAGACATATTGTCTGGGATAAGTGTTCATTTATCTTGATTGTGCTGATAATTTCAGGAGTATATACATATATTAAAACTTACCACATTAGCTGTTCAGGAAATGCAAATCAAAACCACAATAAGATACCATTTCACACCCACTAGAATGGCTACTATGTAAAGAGAGAAAATAAGCATTGGAGAGGCTACGGAGAAATAAAAACACCTGTTTGTTGTTTTGTGAATGTAAAATTGTGGAGCCACTGTGGGAGGACAGAAAGCTAAACATAGAATTACCATATGACCTGGCAAACTCACTGCTATATATATATCCAGAATAATTGAAAGGGGAGACTTGAACAGATACCTGCAAACTGATGTTGCGTGGCATTATTTTTATTTTTTTACAAATATTTTTATTGACAAATCTTCACACACATATAGTCCATACATGGTGTACAGTCAGTGGCTCACAATATCACCACATAGTTGTGTTTTCATCACCATGGTAATTTTTTGGGACACTTTCATCACTCCGGAAAAAATATATAAATAAAAAAGAAAAAATTCATATATTCCGTGTCCCTTACCCCCCCCTCTCATTGACCACTAATATTTTTAACTACCCAATGTATTTTAAACCTTACCACCCTATTGTTTATATATTTTTTAATCCATTTTTTTTTTTACTTATCTGTCCATACCCTGGATAAAAGGATGGTAAGGTTTTCACAGTTATGCAGTCACATTGTAGAAGTTTATATTTATACAGTTGTCTTTCAGAATCAAGGCTGCTGCTAGAACACAGCTCAACAGTATCAGGTATTTCCCTCCAGCCACTCCAATACACCATAAACTAAAAAGGAATGCCTATATAATGCATAAAAATAACTTCCAGGATAACCTCTTGACTCTGAAATTTTTTAGTCACTGAAACTTTATCTTGTCTCATTTCTCTTTCCTCCCTTTTGGTTAAGAAGACTTTCTCAGTCCCTTGGTGCTGGATCCTTGCTTATCTCTGGATTTCTGTCCCACGTTGCCAGGGAGATTTATACCCCTGAGAGTCATGTTCCATGCTGGGGAGAGGGCAGTGAGTTCACCTGCAGAGTTGGCTTAGAGAGAGAGAGAGGCCACATCTGAGCAATAAAAGAGGTTCTCTGGGGGCAACTCTTAGGCATAATTTTAAGTAGGCCTAGCCTGTCCTTTGCAGGAATAAATTTCATGGGAGTGAACCCCAGAATCGAGGGCTCAACCCATTGATCCAGTTTAATCAATGGCATTATTCTTATTCACAATTGCCAAAACCATCTTTTACTTCCATCAAGCAATCCTAGTGTCCATTAACAAATGAATGGATAAACAGTTTCAGGTACTTCCCTCTAGCCACTTCAATACACAATAAATTAAAAAGGCATATCTGTATATTACCTAAGAATAACCTCCTGGATAACCTCTTGACTCTGAAATCTTTCGACTACTGAAACTTTGTTTTGGCCAGTTTCTCTCTTCCCCCTTTTGGTCAAGAAGGCTTTCATAATCCCGTGATGCCAGGTTCCAGCTCATCCCTGGGGGTCAGGTCCCACATTACCAGGGAGAGTTCTACCCGTGGGAGTCATGTTTCACATAGGGGGAGAGCAGTGAGTTCACCTGCCGAATTAGCTTAGAGAGAGACCACATCTGAGCAACAAAAGAGGTTCTCTGGGGGTGGCATTTAGGCATAATTATAAGTATGCTTGACTTCTTTGCAGAAATAAGTTTTATAGGGGTGAACCCTAAAATTGAGGGGTTGGCCTATTAAATTGGTTGTCCCCACTGCTTATGAGAATATCAGGAATTACCCAGGTGGGAAAGTTTAATATTTCCTCCTTTCTCCCCAGTCCTTCCATGGGGATTTGCAAATATATTTTTTTCTCTTTCCAAATTACTTTGGGATTGGGGCATCATAATGAACTGTACAAACCAACAAGATCTCATTTCCTATTCAAGAATCTAAGTAATTATGTTCAAATAAACTGAGCATACAAGTTAAATTAGATATTGTAGTACCAAAAATATAAATTTTGCACCAGATAAACATCTCTTCCTTTGGTCTCACATAGAAGTTCAAGTTTTAAAATGTAGACCATGTCATCCTTTACCCTGTACTCTGATTTACTTTTATCCTATCCAGATGAGCTTCGTTCATTTCTCTAGTTGAAGTCTGATCATTTTTTCAACTGTTTTTAACAGTTGCTGTGTGGAGTAATGCTGACTTGCATAGCTTTAGGCTCTAACTATGAGTCTCAAGTGTCTCACAAATAACTAAAAGGGGAAAGCTTAGATTTTTGTGTGTTATCAGAATAAATTTTTAAAAATTTAACCCGTAGGACTGTACAACACAGTAAACCCTGATGTAAACTATGGACTACAATTAGTCGTATAATTATAATAATGTGCTGTTTTGAAGATGTTATGTACCCCAGAAAAGCCACGTTCTTTTTCCTAATCCAATCATGTGGGGACAGACCTACAGTTTTAAGTGGGAACTTTGATTGGGTTGCTTCCATGGAGGTGTGGCACACCCAATTGTGAGTTGAACCTTTTGATTAATTGGAGATGTGACTCCTCCCATCCAGGGTGGATCTTGATTAGTTTACTGGAGTCTTTAAGAGAGCTCATGGAGAGGGAAAGAGCTCAGAAGTGTCATAGATACAGACATTTGGATATTGAGACAGAAATAGCCTGGGTACTAAGCTAGGACTCACAGAAATAGCGAGAACCTGAAGAGAAGAATTCTGTGGCCCTGGGACATGCTAAGGTAAGAGACAAAACCTGGAGTTTTGCCCCGGGAGCAGCTTAGTGCGGACCCATGGACACTTTGAGAGGAAGCCTCTGGAATCTGAAGCTGGAAGCAATAGAACCAGGAATAAGAACTAGCAGATACCGGTCATGTGCCTTCTCATGTGACAGACATCAGCCTTTTTTTCAGAGTCAACCTTTCTTTCTATAGATGCCTTAGTTTGGACATCTTTAAGGCCTTAAAACTATTAATTTGTAACTCAGTAAATTCCCTTTATAAAAGCTATTCCATCTCTGGTATATTTCATCCCAAAGGCTGGAGCAAGCTAAAACAAGTAATGCTTTATCAATTGTAACAAAGGTACTAAACTAATGTCAAGTGTGAATAATAGGGAAAACTGCGTATGTGAGGGAGGGAGTGACATATGGGAATTCTGCACTTTCAGCATGAAATTTCTGTAAACCTATAATTTCTCTAATTAAAAAGAAAACTCATCACTTACCAGATTGTATGTTCTAGATATTTGCTGTTTATTGGATGTCAGTTACATCTCAGTAAAGTTGTCTAAAGAAGAATTAATCAGGCCACCCACTGAAAATGATTGAAGTAAGACTGAAATGGGGGTGGCATCAGAACTGGGGAGGGGGGGTGGATAGTAGTTTTTAGTGGAGGGCTGAGAGGCATGAACAAACGAGATTGAGAAGGAAGAAGTCAGGTAGAAAAGAAGGAGGTAACCCCTAGTGTCTGAGAAGCTGAGGGAGGAAGGAATTTAAAAATAAAAAATAAAAAATACTATAGAAAAGTATAAGCTGCTTGAAAAGTGTTGTATTGGACAGCCAGCAGGCCACTGATCATTTATGTCTGAGTGGTTTCAGTATGAGGGTAAAAGATGGAATAGCATGGGAAAATTAAGAGTACCAATGGCAGTTTTTTCAGATTCTTTTCTAGATGATTGGTGATAAAGGTAATTCTCTAGGAGGAAGGGGATTCAGAATTGAGGAAGACATTTTTGTTTCTTATTTGACGGTAGAGCGGAATAATGGGAGTGGGGTCTTTCATAAAGTGCCCAGCACCCACACCAAAGCATGGGACATCAGTGGGCTCCTCCCAGGCCCCTCTTGCCCCTCCACTTGCCACTCCCCTCCCAAGGGTAAACGCCATCCTAACTTCTAACAATGGAGACTGGTTTTTCCAGTTTAAAAACTATATAGATAGAATCATACAATGCGTGCTCTTTTGTATCTGGCTCCTTTCACGTAACATCTTGTTAATGAAGTTCATCCATGTAGTTTATTGATAAGATTATTTATTTTCATTTCTAGGAAATATTACATTGTATGAATTCACTACAGTTTATTTACCCATTCACCTGTTGATGATGCATATTTGAGTAGTTTTTAGTATTTAGCTATCATGAATAAAACTATGAACATCCTCATGCCTGTCTTTTTTTATTATTATTAGTTTAACTTTTTATTTTGAAATGCTTTCAAACATGCAGGACAGTTAAAAAAAATAATACATTTTCAGTGGTTGAATGCTTGCTTTCCATGTGGGAGACCATGTTCGATACCTAGACCATGCACCCCTCCCCCCCAAAAAAATACAAACCCTAAATGTAGAACTCCACCTATCCCCCAGATACCAAAATCCACCAACTTTAACATTTTGCCACATTTTGCTATATCAGTCTCTCCATCTATCTGCCTGTCTATCACTATTTTCTGAACACTTGAGTATAAGTTGTGTGCACCCGCTTCTTGAACACTTACTATTGTCATGCATATTTCCTGAGAACAAAAATATTCACACATGTTCCTACCTTAAGTGCAGTTATCAAGTTCAAGAAATTTGACATTGATATAATGCTTATGGTCTATATTCTCAAATTTCCGAATATCCCTTTAAGCCTTTTTTCCTCCCTTGTTCCCATCCAGGAACATTGCACTGGTTTGAAAGTATTACGTACCCCAGAAAGGCCATGTTTTAATCCTGATCCAATCTTGTGGGAGCAGCTATTTCTTTTAATCCTAATTCAATACTATAGGTTGGAAACTTTTAATTAGATTATCTCGGTGGAGATGTGATACACCCATTTATGGGTGTGATCTTTTGATTAGATGGAGATGTGACTGTCCAGTCAAGATGGGTCTTGATTAGTTTACTGGAATCCTATAAAAGAGGAAACATTTTAGAGACGGTTTGGACGTTTTTACAGGCTTAGAACTGTGAACTTGCAACTTAATAAATTCCCTTTATAAAAGGCCGTTCCATTTCTGGTATATCGCATTCCAGAAGCTTCCAAATCATATATTGCATTGAATTGTCATAATCTCCTTAGCTGCTCTCTCTCTTTTTTTTTTTTAATTGTATGAATATGTATACAACATAGATTTACCTGTCTCAGCCATTCTCAAGAGTACTAGTCAGTGGGATTTTTCACATTCGCAATTAGGAGGTATCCTTACAACCTTCCATTACTAAAACTTTCCCATATCCCCAAGCAGAAACCGTTTACACATTGTATATGAACTCCTCATTCTCCCTGCCCCTGGCAACCTGTATTCTAGTTTCTGTCTCTATGAACTTGCATGTTCTTGGATATTTTCTTTGTAGTTATTTGGGGCTTAAATTTAACATCCTAAATCTATAACATTTTGTTTTGTTACTGATTTATTTTCAATAGTATATGCAAATTATGTTACTGTACTCCATCAGTCCCCCCGCATTTATGTAGTTCTTGTTACAAATTACATGTTTCTGCATTGAGTCCAAAACTGCTGATTTAACATTACATTTCATGGATTTGCCTTTTAAATCATGTAGCAAGTGAAAAGTGGAATTACAAACCCAAAATACAATGGGACTGCCATTTATATTTACCCATGTCATCACCCTCATTGGGGATCTTTTTTTCTTCATGCAGCTGCAATATATTGTGTATTGTCTTTTACTTATAACTTGCAGAGCTCTCTTTAGCATCTCCTGTAGCACCAGTCTAGTGGTGACAAACTGTCAGCCTGTTTTTTTTTTTAAATCTGGGATGACTTTATCTCTCCCTCATTTTCAAAAGATAGTTTTGCTGGATACAGAATTCATGGTTGGCATTGTATGCTTTTAGCACTTTAAATATGTCATCCCCTGCCTGCTTGTGTCCATGGTTTCTGGTGAGAAGTTGGCACTTAATCTTGTTGAGGCTCTTTCATATGTGACTTGTTGCTTCTTTTTTGTGTGTTTTTCAGAATTCTCTTATTGCTAGCATTTGACAGTTTGACTGTAACCTGATGTGGTGTGGAATCTACTTGGTTTTATCCTGTTTGGAGTTCGTTAAGCATATTAGATGTGATATTCTTACCTTTCATTAAATTTGTGAAGTTTTATTTCGCTATATTTTTGAATATTCTCCCTTTGCCCTCCTCTTTTTTTTCCTTCTGGGACTCCCACAATGCATGTGTTGGTATGTTTGAAAGTATCCCACAGGTCCCTCAGCCTCTGTTCACTCTTCATTTTTTTCTTTTTTCTCCTCTCAAATTGAATGATTTCAATAGTCTTTGCTTCACATTCACTGATTCTTTCTTCTGCCAGCTCCAATCTGCTGGCAAACCCTTATAGAAAATTTTTAATTTCTGTTACTTTGGCCTTCAGCTCTGTTTGGTTCCTTTTCATAGTTTCCATCCCTCTAATGATATTCTCTTTGTGTTCCTCTCTCATTTTCCTGATTTCCTTTAGTTCTTTGTCCATATTTTCCTTTAGCTCATTGAGCATTTTTAGGACCATTTTAAAAAAGTCTTTGTCTGGTATGTCTCAGGGCCGGCCCTAAAATACACTTAGTTATTCTAATGTGTTATCTATAAATCTAGACTCCAAAGCATCTGTTCCTTAAGCTCATGTCAGACTAGTGTTATGACAAAGCTTTCCTTGAATGCCAGGTCCTAAAGGAAAAAAGAAAACATTTTTCCCTGTGTTTGCAGATTGACCTGTGCAAGTGCTCTTCTTCAGGCTTATCCATACAATAAATTACAGAATGGCTCCATGCCCAATGTAGGGGCCTTCCTGTTCTTTCTGCACATGTGTCTTTTCTTGGGCATGTGTGTGTGGCCCTAGGAATTCCCCAGTTTATGTGGATACAAATATCCCTTTTCCCTAGGCAATAGTTTTTTTCTGGTCCTGGGTACTGCATTTTATGTGCTACAAGCAGCGATCTCTTGCTCTAGGCAGCCTCTTGTCTACTCCCTGTGAACTCCTTTCTACATATAGACAAGTTCTGGAATGGCTTGTCCCTCAGACCACCACCAGACAATTGGCCCAGTATTGTGAGCTCCCAGTGTGTACGGAAGGATTACTGTGCACCCTCTGATACTGGGACCAGGGATTCTTACTAGGAATGTGGGCCGGTTCTGTACCAGTCTAGTGAGGAGTGGAAGAGAGGCCACCAAAAAAAACCCAGTGAGACTGTACAGTTTGTAAGTAGTTTTCCTCTTGATCTGGCACTTGTTATGTTACTGAAGTCCTTTAACTATTTTCTGGGGCTTTGAGAAAGATGTTTCTGACAGTTTTTGTTGGTTGTTTCCTATAGTTCTTGTTTTTTTTTTTACAACCCGCAAGTATTTTGTTTTTTACACCTCATATGCCGTGAATTCATAGGGAATAGGCTCCAGAAGCTCAGCCTCCTTTCCATTGGTTCTCACAAAGTGTGCTTTGTTTACAACAACACCAACAGCATGCTGGGAAACATCATAGACTCTTCCAGTTTTGCCATGGTAACTTTTGTGGGACATTCGTTTTTGAAAAGTACCCATTCCTTTGATGTCCACAATATCACCATTCTTGTAGATTTCATGTGTGTGGCCAGAGGAACTATGCCATATTTTCTGAAAGGCCTAGAAAATATACAGTGGGTGCCTCCCCTCTTTCCCTTTGTGTTCATCATTTGGCAAATTATTGCAAGATGGCGGTTCTGGCCAAAAGGGTATAGTGCTTTCTGATGATCCCAATTTTTTTTGTTTTTCAGTGTTCTCTAAGTGGTTTTTTTTTCTTTTTAAACTATTTTTATTATAGTAAAATTGATAGGTAATATAAGAAATTGTCAGTTTAACCATTTTAAGTGTAAAATTGATTGGCATTAATTTATTTTACAGTGTTGTGCTACCATCATCACCGTCTATTACCAAGGCTTTTCATCACCCAAAGCAGAAACTCTTTACCCGTTAAGCCATAACTCCCTATTTCCCCTTCCCTCCAGCCCTTGGTAACCTTTAATGCACTTTCTGTCTCTATGAGTTTCTTATTCTAGATAATTCATGTAAGTGGAATCATAGATTATTTGTCCTTTTTTGTCTGACTTTTTTGTCATTGAATATAATGTTTTCAAGGTTCATCCATGTTGTAGCATGTATCAGAACTGCATTCATTTTTATGGCTGAATAATTTTCCTTTGATGGGTGCATCACATTTTTTTCATCCATTCATCCATTCATCAACCTTTGGTTTATTTCCTTGGGCTATTGTGAATTATGCTGCTATGAATATTGGTATACAAGTAGTATCTGTTCGAGTCTTTGCTTTCACTTCTTTGGTGTATATACCTCAGAGTAGAATTGTTGGGTCATGTGGTAATTCTGTGGTCAACTTTTTTGAGAAAAGGCTGAACTATTTCCCACAGCTGTATACCATTTTCTATTCCTACTAGCAATATAGAAGAGCTCCAGTTTCTCCACATACTCATCATTATTTTCATTTTTTTTTTTAAATGAGTGCCATCCTTGGTGTGTAGTGGTATCTCACGTTTTTGTTTTTTTGTTGTTGTTGTTTTTATTTTTTATTGAGAAATTTTCACACACATACAGGCCAACTATATTATATAATCAGTGGCTCACTATATCATCACATAGTTGTGTATTCTTCACCATCATCATTTTTAGAACATTTGCCTCACTCCAGAAAAAGAAAAAGAAAAAAACAAAAGAACGCATACATCCCATACTCCTTACCCCTCCCTCTCATTGACCATCAGTGAGTATTGGATCTTTCAGCCTACCCAATTTTTACCCTTTTTCTCCCCCTATTATTTATTTATTTTTATCCTTTTTTTTTTTTTAACTCATCTGTCCATACCCTGGGTAAAAGGAGCATCAGTGTGAGGTTTTCGCAATCACGCAGTCACACTGTAACTGCTATATAGTTATACAGTCTTCAAGAATCAAGGCTACTGGAACACAGCCCAGCAGTTTCAGGTACTTCCCTCCAACTGCTCCAATACACCATAAACTAAAAAGGGGTATCTATATAATGCATAAGAATAACCTCCAGAATAACCTCTTGAGTCTATTTGAAATCTCTCGGCCACTGAAACTTTGTCTCATTTCTCTGTTGCCCCTTTTGTCAAGAAGGCTTTCTCATTCCCATGATGCCAGATCCCGGCTCATCCCCAGGAGTCATGTTCCACATTACCAGGGAGATTCATACCCTAGGGGGTCATGTCCCATGTAGTGGGAAGGGCAGTGAGTTCACCTGCCAAGTTGGCTAAGAGAGAGAAGCCACATCTGAGTAACAAAAGAGGTTCACTGGGGGTAACTCTTAGGTATGGTTACCTCATTGTGGTTTGATTTGCATTTCCCTAATGGCTAATGATGTTAAGCATCTTTTCAAGTGCTTTTTTGCTATTCATGTATCTTTGGAGAAATGTCTGTTCAAGTCCTTTGTCCATTTTTAAATTGGGTTGATTATCTTTCTGTGGTTGAGTTGTAGCGGTTCTTTATATAGCAGTTCTTTATATAGACCTTTATCAGATATATGATTTGCGACTATTTTCTCCCATTCTGTAGGTTGTCTTTTCACTTTTTTGATAGTGTCCTTGGTGCACAAAGGTTTTTAATTTTGATGAAGTTTCATTTATCTATTTTTGTTGTTGCTCATACTTCTGGTGTAATAGGTAAGAATCCATTGGCAATTAATTACAAAGTCTGTGAAGATTTTCCCCTATGCTTTCTTCTAAAGTTTTATGGTTTTAGCACCTATATTTAGGTTGTTGACCCATTTTAAGTTAACATTTGTATGTTGTTTGACGTAGGGATCCATTTTCATTCTTTTGCATGTGGATATCCATTTTCTCAGTACCATTTGTTGAAGAGACAATTTTTTCCCCATTGAGTAGCTTTGTACCCTTCTCAAAAACAAATTTTCCATGGTTGTGTGTGGGTTCAGTCATTGAGTTTTCAAGGTAGCAGTTTCCCAATTTTATAGCTGAAGAGATAGTTTCTCACAGAAGCAAATTGCTCGAAATCGTACAACTAATAAGGAATATAATTGAGATTTTAACCCAAGTCTGTCTGGCTTCAGAGATAATTCTTCCCATTACACTGTGTTACCTCCTTTTCTAGGCAGTGTAATACAGCACAGTGGTGTTGTAATTGTCCTGCACCTTAGATTTAAGTACCTTAAGAGAGAGGGAGGCTGAATGAAGAGGGTTCTGGGGAGCCAATCCTCCCACCCCCCTGCTTTAAACTAAGATGTCCTTTCACATGTTGAAGCTCTGCTTAGGATTTCATTTGAAAAAACGGTTCTACTAGATTAAAACAGTAAGAATTTTAAAGACTCTAGTTAATACAAAGATAGCATGGACCATAAAGGAAAAAGGCTGAGTAATAATCATCTTGCAGAGGGGCAGGGTGAACAATGGGAAGGAAGCTTGGAGACTGTCCTTGTGTGCTTATGTTTGGAAGTTATAGAAGAGACATTTTAAATGCAAGTGGGAGGTAGTCAGGTAAGGACGAGGAGGAAATGGGTTATAAGGATTTGTAGTGGCTCAAAGACCAAGAGAAGTTTAGCATATTAGGAAGCTGTGAGTGGCCGGAGTCTGAGAGTGTGGGACCAAATCTGTGAGCCTAATTGTTACATTTTATCTTGTGAGCAGTGGGGAACTATTGAAGGGGTTCAAGCAGAATACTGACAATTAGATATGAATTTTGAAGAATCTTTGTCTCCTCATGTCTCCTTTGGAGCATGGATTGAATGGGAGCAGAATTGTAAGCAGGAAGGCCAGTTAGGAAACTTACAGCATTTAATGGTCTCTTAACTAGGGCAGTTTTAGTGTGGGTGGAGAAAAGTGGGCAGATTTTAGAGATTTAAAGTTAGATTGGTGGTCGAATGGGCTGGGGCAGTGGGAGAAAGGATCCATGCTGATTCCTAGGTCTTTGGTTTAGGCGTCTAAATGCTGGTAATGATGAAAGAGGTGATACTGGGAGAGGAGAATGTTTGGAGAGGAGCTAAGGAATAAATAGTTCTCTGGATATGAGAGGATGTGAGAGAATTGTGATAGGAGGGGTTTATGCTTTGGAGGTAGCAAAGTGTGCAAGCATGGACTGTATCTTTGTTGGACTGTCCTTGTTAATTATAGATAGTTCATCCTGAAGGCTCTGATGATGTTTTTCAAAGTGCGTTTCAAATAATACCTCTTCTGCAAAGCCTTTCTACTATTACTCCACCCAATAAATATAATTTATCTCTTATTTCCTAATTGCAGTATTTATGACAATCTGCCTTTTAAAGTTTTGTGTCTGTGCCTAGGCTTCTCTTCTAGATTGGAGTTCTTTAGGGGAAAGTATAGGGTCTTTCCTTTGTGTTCCCTATTATGCTTAGCATATTTCTCATGTGTGGCAAGTGTTCAGTACATATTTGTTGAATTTCTTGTAGTTCTGAGTTTGTTCCTTCAAGAATTTATTACTCAGGAGTTAGGTGCATCTTAGTTGAGATCTTTACCAGTCAAAAGACTTTGGAATTGTCGTGTTCAGTGTTTTCTTTCTTTCTTTTTTTTTTATTAACGGAAAGAAAAAAAAAAGAAATTAACACAACATTTAGAAATCATACCATTCTACATATGCACTCAGTAATTCTTAACATCATCACATAGATGCATGATCATCATTTCTTAGTACATTTGCATCGGTTTAGAGGAACTAGCAACACAACAGAAAAAGATATAAAATGTTAATATAGAGAAAAGAAATAAAAGTAGTAATAATAGTAAAAAAAAAAAAAACAAACAAAAAAACCCTATAGCTCAGATGCAGCTTCATTCAGTGTTTTAACATGATTACTTTACAATTAGGTATTATTGTGCTGTCCATTTTTGAGTTTTTATATCTAGTCCTGTTGCACAGTCTGTATCCCTTCAGCTTCAATTACCCATTATCTTAACCTGTTTCTAACTCCTGCTGGACTCTGTTACCAATGACATATTTCAAGTTTATTCTCGAATGTCCGTTCACATCAGTGGGACCATACAGTATTTGTCCTTTAGTTTTTGGCTGGACTCACTCAGCATAATATTCTCTAGGTCCATCCATGTTATTACATGCTTCATAAGTTTATCTTGTCTTAAAGCTGCATAATATTCCATCATATGTATATACCACAGTTTGTTTAGCCATTCTTCTGTTGATGGACATTTTGGCTGTTTCCATCTCTTTGCAATTGTAAATAATGCTGCTATAAACATTGGTGTGCAAATGTCCGTTTGTGTCTTTGCCCTTAAGTCCTTTGAGTAGATACCTAGCAATGGTATTGCTGGGTCGTATGGCAATTCTGTATTCAGCTTTTTGAGGAACCGCCAAACTGCCTTCCACAGTGGTTGCACCATTTGACATTCCCACCAACAGTGGATAAGTGTGCCTCTTTCTCCGCATCCTCTCCAGCACTTGTCATTTTCTGTTTTGTTGATAATGGCCATTCTGGTGGGTGTGAGATGATATCTCATTGTGGTTTTGATTTGCATTTCTCTAATGGCCAGGGACTTTGAGCATCTCTTCGGGTGCCTCTTGGCCATCCGTATTTCCTCTTCTGGTAGGTGTCTGTTCAAGTCTTTTTCCCATTTTGTAATTGGGTTGGCTGTCTTTTTGTTGTTGAGTTGAACAATCTCTTTATAAATTCTGGATACTAGACCTTTATCTGATATGTCATTTCCAAATATTATCTCCCATTGTGTAGGCTGTCTTTCTACTTTCTTGATGAAGTTCTTTGATGCACAAAAGTGTTTAATTTTGAGGAGCTCCCATGTATTTATTTCTTTCTTCAGTGCTCTTGCTTTAGGTTTAAGGTCCATAAAACCGCCTCCAGTTATAAGATTCATAAGATATCTCCCTACATTTTCCTCTAACTGTTTTATGGTCTTAGACCTAATGTTTAGATCTTTGATCCATTTTGAGTTAACTTTTGAATAAGGTGTGAGATACGGGTCTTCTTTCATTCTTTTACATATGGATATCCAGTTCTCTAGGCAGCATTTATTGAAGAGACTGTTCTGTCCCAGGTGAGTTGGCTTGACTGCCTTATCAAAGATCAAATGTCCATAGATGAGAGGGTCTATATCTGAGCACTCTATTCGATTCCATTGGTCTATATATCTATCTTTATGCCAATACCATGCTGTTTTGACCATTGTGGCTTCATAATATGCCTTAAAGTCCGGCATCGCGAGACCTCCAGCTTCGTTTTTTTTCCTCAAGATGTTTTTAGCATTTCAGGGCAACCTGCCCTTCCAGATAAATTTGCTTATTGGTTTTTCTAATTCTGAAAAATAAGTTGTTGGGATTTTGATTGGTATTGCATTGAATCTGTAGATCAGTTTAGGTAGGATTGACATCTTAATTATATTTAGTCTTCCAATCCATGAACACGGTATGCCCTTCCATCTATTTAGGTCTTCTGTGATTTCTTTTAGCAGTTTTTTGTAGTTTTCTTTATATAGGTTTTTTGTCTCTTTGGTTAAATTTATTCCTAGGTATTTTATTCTTTTAGTTGCGATTGTAAATGGGATTCGTTTCTTGATTTCCCCCTCAACTTGTTCATTACTAGTGTATAGAAAAGCTACAGATTTTTGAATGTTGATCTTGTAGCCTGCTACTTTGCTGTACTCATTTATAGTGTTTTCTATTTTAAGGAAGTGAATGTTATGTTTTAGAAACAGTTCATTTAAAATGGTTAGAATTTATTATGGTAAATGCTTTTGAGAGAAAATAGGGAAGGAGACAAGGAAAGTCCATGATGCAAGTCTGATCCTCAGGTGAAAGAGCGAGCGGTAAAGAAGAAAGGAAGTGTGAATGAAAGCGTCCTATACTGCCCTGCAGTTCTAAGGAAACTTGGCCAAGGTCATCAGGAAGCCCTGAAGTGAAAGTTGCTCATCATGGGAATTCCACATCTCCTAGGAGTAGGCCTGCTTTAGCATGTTTACTGGGGGCAGTCACTGACTGAGAGTGGCCAGTAAGAAGCGTGACCTCTGCACAGACCCAGTGATGGATTTCAGGCTCTCAATCAATTATGCTCCCTGTGTGTAGTTGGAGACCTGAGAAGCTATTCTTATGGCCAGTCAGGGTCATCCATGTGTCTATGAATTGCCTGATTCAGGATAATTGAATTACAGTCTTCTCCCACCTAAAGTGGGTTATATTTGTTCTTGAAAAAACTTTATGCTCAAAAAAGATGTCTTAAGTTGAATTCTTAAAAGTCAAAAATTTAATTACCACTGAAATTAATGATGTATAATTGCTTTAGTAGTTATCAAATAAAGTTTACATTTCATACTCAATGTTTATGTAATTAAACCCTTAATGCTCAAAGCATAAACAGAACAAAAGAAAAAAGTGAAAATGATACCAGATTGTTACTGTATTAGCTAGTAAACCATGAGCATTTCAGACAAACTAGTAGTGCCCTGAGTTAACAGCCACACAACTAGGGGGTGACCACTCATTGGCTTTCCTTCCTCCCTCAGAGGCAGGCAAACTAAATCAATCTTTGGAAATGCTATGTCCCAATAAGTTGGGGCATTAAATTCAAAATTTAACAAAATTCTGGTAACTCCACATTGGAGTTGGGGGTAGGGATATATGAGAGAAAAGAAGTAACTAAAGTTTTGGTTTTATGGACCTTAAATTACTCATATATTATTATTAAAGTAGCTATTTTAAACTGTAACAAGAAGATAATTGAGGAAAGAGTCTCTTTAATGCTACTTTCATGCTGAGTTTTACTGGCTTGGTTTTATTCACTGTATTTGTTGAGCACTTACTGTGTGGCAAGCCCTAAGGACATACAATTTAAAAATTAAGCATAATTGTTGCTTTTGTGAAACTTATCTGGTTTGGGTTTTTTTCTTTTTACTTTTTTTATTTATCTTTTTTGTTGTTGTTGTTTTTTGAAACTTATCTGGTGTTAAAAAAAAAATCTGTAGTCTGCCCATGTATGTTAAAGTATCCCAATTACAGATGGGATCAATCCTGATAATAGAAAGTAGTTTGGTTCAGGGCTAAACAGAAGTCAAATAATAAAACAACTGTTAAAAAAAAGTTGAGTTTTTAATTAACTGACTTTTTGTAAAAGCTAACTTAAATTCCAGTTAATCTTTTATAATTCCTGAAACAGTCTTTTCTGTTTTTGTATAGACAGTCTCATTTTCTAGTTTACTTCTACACTAAGCCATTTGCAAGTCAACTGATATCTATATAGGGTCCAATAATTTGTAATGAAATGTGCTTGGTGGTAATTGCATTCTCAGAAACTTTTGTTTAAGGACATTGGCAGGACTCTGGTTTCTGGACATATATTTAATAATGTATTTTTGTATGTCTTTTATAACTATGTTAAGTCAATTTACTTTAAAACTATAATAGATCTCCTACTTTTAGTTTTTCCCCAATATAAGTGGGCAATTTATAATTTCTATATGGTATGATAAATCTTTTGCCTAGCTGTAAGAGAGTCAGAAAACAGTATTTAGAAATTAGAGGGCAGGCCACGGTGGCTCAGCAGGTAAGAATGCTTGCCTGCCATGCCCGCGGACCTGGGTTCGATTCCTGGTGCCTGCCCATGTTAAAAAAAAAGAAATTAGATAAGGAAATATTTCATTTGTTTTCCTGTTGAAAGATAGTATATGTACACAAGTATTACGTATCTGTTGGAATCAAGTATAGCATGTTCTGTTGTTGCACATCTTGAAGGGTGCTTATCTTCTTATTTTGCATAGCTATAGATAAGAATGAAGGATTACAACTTGATAAATTAATTATATACATTAATTAAAAGAACTTTGAATTGCATGTACATATGCATATGTATTTTCCTCATGAGACTAAGGAAATTCCATTTTTAGTAAAGGAAGACTGTGCCCATGGAATACAACGCTAAGAATTAGGATAAAATTCAAGTCCATGTCTGAGATTTTTCATTGTGTTATGTAAGTTAAAGTTCTCTCTGCTTTTCACAAGGAAGTAATTTGTAGTTTGGTTTATATTAATTGGCACCTTAGTTTTTGTTTTTTTAAATTCTTAGATAATAATTAGTTCTTGATTTACCTAAATTCTTGGCATCTCAAGTATATAAATGACTTTGCAGAAGGTGCTTTCTGCAAAGCAGAACCTCTGCTTTCTGAACTCTAACATTGACCCTGATGGAGAACCCAGTTAAATGCAAGAGATATTTATTGAGTATCTGCTATATGTAAAATCTTATGCTTGACTTCCTAGAGGTGCAACTAAAATAGTTTCTGCTTTCAGAAAGTTTATATAATTCAATAGGTTATACGTCAGTTCCAAAAATAGTTATTCAAAGTACTAATTAGTAAATGCCTTGAAGTATATGTTGTAGTACAACTGTATAAATCTTTTTAGGTATTGGATGAATGGTTGAATTAACTACACACACTGGCGCACACACATACATACTTTGCAGAGGCATGAGATTACAAAGGTAAGAAAGGAAGATGTTGGTAAGAAAGTTAGTAAGAGCTGGAGTAACTTTAGGAAACTAAACTGAGGCTGGACAAGAGGAATTTCCAAACAGGAATAGTGCTTTCGTCTTCTGTATTGCTTAAACATTTTCATTCTCCAAATTTTTACATATTTTTTTAATTGTACTCTCTGAAATCCTGCCAATTATGGTTTTGTTTAAACTAACAAGTATAGTCTTAAAAAATTGCAAATACTTCCAGGAAGACTTAGGCCCCATTTTATTTAAATTTATTTAAAGAGTGCCTCTGTTTTGCTATCTATAAATTGAAATCACGTGTTCATGAGAGATTGCGTCTTGGTGGAAAGAGGGTTGGTGGGTGATTTAAGAACACGCATACATTTTGGAACGGGGAAGGCTTTGTGGTGTGCTGCAGTGGGGGCATTTAAGGCAGTGTAAGAAAAGAGATTTAAAGAGGAGGGCGAGACATTTGTATTTAAGATGACATTTACCTACTTGGAAATTTTGCCTGAGGTCATGTTCTTTATTGGAAAGGAGAGTAAAATACTCTTCCTATTTTTTTTTTAATCACAGAATTTTTTGCTCCTAGTTCCTAGAATTCAGGTTGATGCCATTAGATCTATATATTATGTAATTTCATTAAACAGACTTTTGTGAGGTCCTGAAGCTTTAATCTCCATTTATAACATTGTCTCCATGGAAAAATGTGTTCTCCGAGTTATACAAATAATGTCTTGGAATAGCAATCAGTTTGTAAATTTGAAATTATTTTGAAAAATCACTTCCATTAGAAAACTTTTTCTATCTTAAAATGAGTATTTTAACTATTTAAATATCAAGTTTACATAAAATCTTTGTTTCGTATTGTGTATTAAAATGTTTGTGTTGCTATTTTACATTGTTACACAGTTTGCTACCAAACACATCATCATTTAATAGCATGTAGTAAATTCTTGGAAATACAGTTTATTTATAAACTCATTTCAGACTCAATTTGGTAATTTTTTTCAAATGTTATTTGCTATGGTTAGGTTCATATATCAGTTGAGCCATGTGATGGTGGCCAATTATCTGGTCAAGCAAGCACTGGTCTAACTGTTACTGCAAGGACATTTCATGGCTGGTTAATAAACCAGAAGGCTGGCTTATTAGATCATCAGCATGTTGATACTGATTGCATCCATGGCTGATTACATCTGCAGTTGGCCAGGGCGAGTGTCCCCTGCAATTAGTGATGTTGAAGTCTTTAAAGGAGATGTCAGAAGAGAATCTCTCTCTCTGCTTCAGCCAGCAAGCCTCTCCTGGGGGAGTCATTGAAGACCTTCATCAGAGCTGTCAGCTCGTGGCCTGTCCAATGGAATTTGGACTCAGGCATCCCACGGTTGTGTGAGAAGCTTTTATAAAATCTCATATTAACAGTTATCTCCTATTGGTTTAGTTTCCCTAGAGAACCCTGACTAATACATAATTCATGTTTGTTTAGTTTGTTAAAGCTGCTGGAATGCAATATACCAGAAATGGAACAGCTTTTAAGAAGGAAGTTTATTAAGTTGCAAGTTTACAGTTCTGAGGCCATAGAAATGTCCAAACTATGGCATCCAGAGAAAGATACCTTAACTCTAAAGATTAAGGGCCAGTGAAGTTCAGGGTTTCTCTCAGCTGAGAAGGTACACAGGATGTCTGCTAGCTTTCTCTTCTGGCTTCTTGTTTCATAAGATTTCCTGGAGGCGTTCTCTTGCATCTCCAAAGATCTGTGGCTGTGTAGGCTCTCTTGGCTCACTAGGCTTTTTCCAAAATGGTTCCCTCTTAAAGGACTCCAGTAAGCCTTTTGAATGGGTGGAGACACATCTCCGTGGAAACCATCTAATCAAAAGCTACCACCCACAGTTGGGTGGGTCAGATCCCCATGAAAACAATAAAAAAGATCCCACCCAGCAATATTGAATGAGGAGTAAAGAGCATGAATTTTGGGGGGTACATGACAGTTTAAAACTGACACAATATTGAATTCTTTTTTTTTCCAGTTAATACTTTTCATGTATTAACTGGGGACCAATTTAAAAACTACGCTATTTTTTTTTTCTTATTGGAAAACTTTAAAACTTTTTAGTTCATTTTTGTTTAAGTAATACATTCACAGATTTCAAAGCAGAAAAAATCATATGATGAAAACTCTTCTTTCCATCCCTCTCCTTCAGAGGCAACCAAATTTATAAATTTCTTATGTATTCTTCCAGAGATTTTTCTGTGTTAAAGTATATATGTCTGTGAGCATATTTTCTTTTTCTTTTCTCTGGTATGTTTTGGAGGTCATAACAATTATGCCCACTCTCATTCTTTTCTTTGGTTGCATGGTATTTTGTTTGGTTGTATTATAGTTTATTTACTTAGTCTCCTTTTGATGAACATTGAGGTCGTTTCCTGTATTTTTCTATTGTAAACACTGTTGTGGTGAACACTTGAATATATGTCACATCACACGTGGAAAATGTCTCTTCATGTTTTTTGCCCATTTTCTAACTGGATTATTTGATTTTTTACTATTGAGTTTGTTAGTTCTGTATATTTTCTAGGTACTAATCTTTTGTTGTATGTGTGGGTTGCAAATGTTTTCTCCCACTCTTAGCTTATCTTTTCATCCTCTTTATGGGGTCATTCTCAGAGTGAAAGTTTTAACAATTTTGATGAAATCTAATTTGACAGGTTTTTTTTTGTTTTATGGTGCCTCCTCTAACAGTTTTTCTCCTATGTTTTGTTCTAAAAGTTTTATAGTTTTTCATTTTCATTTAGGTCTGTGATCCATTTTGAGTTAATTTTTGTATGAGAGACTTAAGGCAAGGTTCATATTGTTGTCTGTGGATGTCCAATTGCTCTAGCACCAGGTATTGAAAAACCAATCCATCCTCAATTCAGTTCCTTTTGTACCTTTGTCTAAAATCATTTGTGCATATTTGTGTGGGTCTGTTTCTGGGTTTTATTCTGTTCCATTGATCTATGTGCTTGTCCTCTGCTAATACCATGTAGTTTTGATTGTTATAGCTGTATAAGTTTTAAATCGTATACAGTGATTCCTCCCACTTTATGCTCCTGTTTCAAAATTTTTTTAGCTATTCTAGTTTCTTTGCCTTTCCATATATGTTAAAGAATAATCTTGTTTCTGTCTATAAAAATCTTGCCGGGATATTGATAGGAATTGCGCCAAACCTGTGTATCTTTACTATGATGAATCTTCCAGTCTATGAACGTAATCTGTCTCTCCATCTATTTAGAACTTCTTTGATTTCTGGCATTAGTTTTGTGTAGTTTTCAGCATATAAGTCCTGTACATGTTTGTTAGATTTGCACCTAAATATTGTGTGGGTTTTTTTTTTTCAGTGATTGTAAATGTATTCAGTTTTTATATTTAGTGTCCACATGTTCATTGCTCATATATAGAAATATTGATGATTTTTGTAGGTATCCTGCAACCTTGTTGAGCTCACTTATTAGTTCCAGGAGTGTTGGAATTTTAAAATATTTTTAATTATTAATTTTTTTTATTCTTTGGTATTTTCTACCTAAACAACCATGTCATCTGCAAATAGAGATAGTTTCATTTCTTCCATTCTGATAATTAGGCTTTTTAATATCTTTTTCGTGCCTTATAATAAGGCACTGTGTTTTATAGTACTGTGTTGAATAATTTGGTGAGAGTGGATATCCTTGTCTTTTTCAGTTTTTCACCATTAAGTAAGTATATTAACTGTAGGTTTTTATCTATTGATGTTCTTTATCAAGTTGAGGAAGTTCCTTTCTATTCCTGTATTTCTGGGAGTTTTTACCATAAATGGATTTTCACTTTTTCAAATGTATTTTCTGTATCAATTCATATTGTCATGTGGTATTTTTTGTTTAGTCTTTTAATATGGTGTATTACATTAGTTATTTGAGTTTTGAACCAGTCTTGTACTTGTGGAATAAACCCCATGTAGTCATGGTATATAGTTTTTTATATATTGCTGAATTCTGTTTGCTAATAATTTGTTAAGGATTTTTTTTTTCCATCCTGTCGTTGGTTTTGGTATCAGAGTAATACCATCTTTATGAAATAAATTTGGAAATGTTCCCTTTGGATCTGTTTTCTAGAAAAGATTGTGGAGAACTGGTATTAATTCTGTAAAC
Organism: Tamandua tetradactyla; assembly: GCF_023851605.1. NCBI lineage: Eukaryota > Metazoa > Chordata > Mammalia > Pilosa > Myrmecophagidae > Tamandua > Tamandua tetradactyla. The sequence goes on along the minus strand of NC_135343.1, from coordinate 10,326,825 downwards.
ATTTGGTAGAATTTTTTTTTTAAACCATTGGCCTAGAGAGTTCTTTTTTTAGGGAATTTTAAAATTACAAATTCAAATTCCTTAATCTTAATAGAATTATTCAGATTATTAATATATTGGATACATTGTGCTAGCTTGTATATTTTTTAAAAATTGGTCCATTTCTTGTAAGTATGTTATCTTTTTGATGCTGGCGGGATCTGTAGTGCTATCCTTTCATTTCTGATAATAGCTATTTGTATTCTTTCTCTTTTTTCTTTGTCAGTCTTTTGCTAGAGGTATGCCAATGTTTCATTAATATTTCTGTTATCTTCTGTTTTCAGTTTCTTTGATTTCTGTTTTTATCTTTATTATTTACTTCCTTATGTTTTCTTTGGTTTTAATTTGCTCCTTTTATGTTTTTAGAGGTGACAGATTAGATTATCTTCTTATATTCTATAAATTTTCCTCTCATCACTGCTTTATCTGTCTCTCACAAATTTTGATATTTGCATTTTCATTTTCATTCCGTATTTTGATATAGTTATATATTTTTATTTCCCTTGAGACCTCCTTAATAAATACATATAATAAATATATAAAAATATATATAATATAAATATATAATAAACTATATTTTTTATTTCTCTTGAGACCTCCTTGTTGATGATGGATTACTGAGGCAAAGCAAAAGAGAAGAGAGTGTGGAAAAATAATAGGGATTCCCCCACACAACAGTGTTCCCTTTTTGCAGTTTCTCTTTTGAGAGAGATGGGTTTTCTCTTCAGGCTTTAGGTGCCCACACTGCCTGCTCTGTGGCATTGAAGTTCCATGACTGAGACTGGCCTTGGAACAGGGCTGGGATTAAGGCAAAAGAGAGAGGGGTAAGGGGATTTCTGTCCAGCTTTTCTGCATCGAAGCAGAGCTTTGTCAGAGTCATCTGGCCAGGAAGATGGGTTCTCTTGAAGTTTTTACTGTCTGTTTATAATCTGTGGATCACTGATTTAACTTACTCTCAAGTCAAAGTCAACAGATAAAGGATGTGCTGTACTTGTCATTCTTCAAGTTTTGTCTTTCTTCAGTTCACCTGCTGTAATTTACTTTCCAAAATCCTCAACTAGTTGCTTTTTATATATTAATGCACATATCAGTGGGAGAGAGAGGCTGAAGCAGACTTACTCAATCTTGGTTAACACAGGAAACCCTAAAATAGTCTTAATAACAGTACCATTCTTTTCCCCAAACTATTACTGTTTATTTTTTCTTGTAAATGTTTGTTTCTGCTTGTCTCTCCCTTAATTTAGATATTTCGCATACCTAACTCATATAAATCAGTCACTTAAAAGTGATTTTAAATAAGTAAGCAAACAGGAAAAAAACCCTACAAACCCCATTATTTGTAGTATGCATTATTAACAATTTGATTATATTCTTCCATATTTTTATGTATGTGTACAGAAACATGCATGCATGCACACTGTGCTGGTTTGAAATGATGTATGTACCCTAGGAAAGCCATGTATTAACCAAAATCCCATTTCATAAAGGCAGAATAATCCCTATTCAAAACTGTATGTTTGAAACTGTAATCAGATCATCTCCCTGGAGATGTGATTTAATCAAGAGTGGTTGTTAGGCTGGATTAGGTGACGACATGTCTCCATCCATTTGGATGGGTTCTGATTGAAAAAAAGAGATTTTGGTGAGTAAGAGATTCAGAGAGAGCAGAGAGAGCAGAGAGTGTTGCAGCACCACGAAGCAGAGAGTTCATCAGCCAACACTTTGGAGATGGAGTGAAGGAAAGATGAAGAAGAAGGAAAATGCCTCCCGGGGAGCTTCGTGAAACAGGAAGCCAGGAGAGAAAGCTAGCAGATGATCCTGTGTTCACCATGTGTCTTCCAGCTGAGGGAGAAACTGTGACTATGTTCACCATGTGCCTTCTCAGATGAGAGAGAGACCCTGAACTTCATCAGCCTTCTTGAACCAAGGTATCTTTCCCTGAATGCCTTTGATTAGACGTTTCTATAGACTTGCTTTAATTGGGACATTTTCTTGGCCTTAGAACTGTAAACTAACATCTGATTAAATTCCCCTTTTTAAAATCCATTCTATTTGTGGTAGATTGCATTCTGGCAGCTAGCAAACTAGAACACACGCACGCGGTGTTTTTGTTTTTTTCTTGAAAGGAAAATTGATCTCATGTTTCATTTTACAATAAATGTTGTATTTAACAAAGTGTTTAATGGGTTGAGTTTCTTAATGAATCTATCGAAGATAGAAGTTGAAATTATAGTTTGTGATAATCTTTAATATGCTATTTTAGCTAAACTTGAAATTAAAAGCTTAAAATTCTTAAATGATCAAATACTGTAACAAAATTGTTTCATTAGTCTAATAAACATGTTTTACAGTCTTGTGAAATCTTACTGTGCATTTCTGTATGAATTTCTGTGAAAAACATTTTTATTCTAGCTGAAATTGTTTTGATTGGCTTTAAAATAATAATAACTTAGAAAGCTTTAGCAAATTATTTCATAAGGAAACTATAACTTTTTAGATGGCATTGATAGCTGTACGTAATTACTTATAATAGCTACATAAATGAACTCTTGAAAGTCTCTAGTGAGGGAAAAAAATTGTATTTATCTATGTATTTGTTCCCTCTTCCCCCCCAATTCTAAGTCAGGACATTTTATATTTAAAAATTCTACAGTAAAGGTAATTTTTAATTCCATTGACAGTATTTGCAATTTGAAATCAAACAACTCAGTTTGTAATATATGTACTATAAAACTACAAAGGCAAGTGCGAAGAAATCTCTTCATGATGATACTGTTTATGAATTTGTTATCCATGTTACATTAGTGTTTTACTTGAGAAAGTTTAAACTTTAAAAGGTGGAAAAAGTAGTAGTATTCAGAAATACTTGCAAATCTATATAATAAGCCAGTGAAATTAGACTTTGCTTTTGGAGTTTTGCCTCCTACTAGGAAATCCTATGACAGGATTAAGTTGAACACATTTGAAGTTGGCAAATACATAACTTCATACTCTTATTCATACTTGTATTAGTTAGTGTTGTCAGGGAAACAGAACCAATAGGAGATTATATATATAAAATATAAATATGAGATTTATATTATGTAAATATGTAAATATTATGTAATATATATAATATGTAAACATGAGATTTTTTATAGGAATTGGCTCACATGACTCTGGGTATAGGCAAGTCCAGATTCCATAGGGCAGGCCACAAACTTGGAATTCCAATGAAGGTTTTTGATGAATTCCCCAGGAGACACCAGCTGCGTGAAGTAGAGGTGGAAATTGTTTTGTTCTAACTGCTGAAAGCATCCCTTTTCCTTTTAAAGCCTTCTACTAATTGGATGAGACTTCTCTCATTGTTGAAGGCAGTCTGCTCAGTTTACTGTAGATGTAATCATCCAAGATACAATCAGTTTACTGATGATTTAAGTCCGTGAATTATCCTCACAGTAATAATCAGTCCCAGGCTTGTTTGACCAAACAACTGGATACTGTAACCTGCCAAGTGGACACATAAACTTAACCACCAGAATGCCTTATTAATAGTTTTATAATATGTAAGGAATTCTAGCTATTAGAATGATTTAGAATTTTCACAGAATTTATTTTATTGTTCTACCATTAAGCAACTCTACTTTTAGTTTCTATATGTAGTCAGCATTATGGAACAACAAAAAATAATCATCATAAGCCAAAACATTCCATCCGTGGTTTCTTAAAATTTTTTGTATGTAATGCTTTTTATCAGTTCATAATACTGAGCTGTCTTGATAGTTGTATTTCAGCAAAAATAAAAGTTTATTTCCGTATTTAAAAAATAGCATTTTAAATGGCTAGAGTTGAATAGTCAATATGGTTGTAACTATGAGCATGTTTATAATGGTTTTGTAGCTTTAAAACAAAAAAGAACAGTTTAAAAGATTGAGAGCTTTCTTATGATATGCGTTGGGGTGACTTGTTTCCCTTTTAAGTAGTAATAAGTGGCGAAAATATTCAGGTAAAACAAATGTATATAAAGTAAAAATGAAGTCTCTTCCTGCTCTCTTTCCTCCCTCCACTTCACTTGTTCCTCTTGTTTAGCATAATCTTTAGGACTGCAGAACCACTGTTTTGTTGTTATTGTTTTTAATCAATATTGAATCCTTTCCCTTTAAAAATCAAAGTGGTGCTTCAAGAAATCTTAAATTAAATCCCAATATATGAGGAGATTACAAAAAAAGGACTTAGTTTTTTTGCAGAAGTAGTAAGTCGAACCAGGCTGCTTCCTCACCTTATCCGGTGGTGCTGGAGGCACCTTTGAGAAAGTCCTCAACTATTCACTCATAGTTGAAAACCTGTTTCCCATGTTCTTGCTGCTGGTAATGAGAAACACTAAATTATTTTGAAATTTATTGGTGGTCCATTGCCAATTCCTTTTCTGTTTTGTCTTTTTATAGTTAAAAATATTAATATACTCCTAATGTGAATGTTGCTTTATCAGACATTTCAACGCTTAGAATACATTTTGGTAATTTCTAAATTAATCTACTGTAATTCAAGCCAGGCTTAATTAGGATGAGGGTGCCCAGAAAACTGTCAGCCGTCATATAATGCTGTATATGAATTTTTCTTTTCTATACCATCTAATTGTTCAACATTGCTAATGAAACCACTTTTTTAAATATAAAATAATAAAAATTTTTATTTAAGTATTGTAAATTGAATTCAGTAGCCTTCACATACACCACATCCATCTATGCTCCATCAAACCCAACAGCAGTTCGTTCTTGCACAGTCCACGATTTAGGGCAAAGTTCCTTTCCACTTGCAGGAAGATCCTACTCAGCTCTGAAAGGTAGGGACTGGGAAATTACACCTTATTTCTGATCACTAATGTGTGATGAAGACATCAGGAGTTATATGAAAATGAGTAAGAAGGGATTTTGGTTTCAGAGTACATTGTTTGGCAACAGGAACAAAACATCAAAATAATATATACCTGCTTCTACTAAATTCTTGATGGAAAAGTTCTCAGGAACAAGCAGTTTGTTTCCTACTCTGTTCTTTTCCTTCTTTCATTTTTCTTTTTGTAAGAACTTTGATATAATTCACATATCATACAGCTCTCCCATTTAAAATACACAATTCAGTGGTTTTTAGTATATTCAGAGTTATGCTGTCATCACCACAATTAACTATATTTTCATCACCTTGAAAAGAAATCCCATACTCTTTAGCTATCACCTCTTCTCCCTGTCTCTCCCCCAGCCCTAGGCCACCCTTAATCTACTTTCTGTCTCTACAGAGTTGACTGTTCTGAATATTTCATATAAATTGAGTAATACAATATTTGGTCTTTTGTGACTGACATCTTTCACTTACAATATGTTTCAAGTGTTATCATATATCAGTACTTCATTCCTTTGTATGGCCAAATAATATGTATTTGTATAGATATTCCACATTTTGTTCATCGGGGTTGTTTCCACCTTTGGCTATTCTGAATAATGCTGCTATGAACATTTGTGTACAAGTATTTGGACACTTATTTTCAATTCTCTTGGGTATGTACCTAGGAGTGGAATTCCTGAATCAAATGGTGATTTTATGTGTAACATTTTGAGGAACTGCCAGACTTTTTTATTGCAGTGGCAGCCCACAGGCAGTGTATGTGGATTCCATGTTCTCCATATCCTAGTTAAACTTGCTATTTATTATCTGTCTTTTTTGTTATAGCCATCATAGTAGGTTTGAAGTGGTATCTCATTGTGTTTTGTTTTTATTGAGAAATCTTCACACACATGCAGTCCATGCATGGTGTACAATCAGTGGCTCACAATATCATCACATAAGTGTGTATTCACCACCGTGATCATTTTTAGAACATTTGTATCACTACAGAAAAAGAAATAAAAAGAAAAAACTCATACATCCCATACCCTTTACCCCTCCCTCTCATTGACCACCAGTATATCAATCTACCTGATTTTTTACCTTTATCCCCTCCTATTATTATTTCTTTTTTCTCCTTATTTTTTACTTGTCTGCCTAAACCCTGGGTAAAGGAAGCATCAGCCACAAGGATTTCACAATCACACAGTCACACTGTAAAAGCTATATCGTTATACAGTCATCTTCAAGAATCAAAGCTGGAACACAGCTCAGCAGTTTCAGGTACTTTCCTCCACCCACTCAAATACTCCATAAATTAAAAAGGGATATCTATATAATGCATAAAAATAACCTCCGGGATAACCTGTAGACTCTGTTTAAATCTCTCAGCCACTGACTATTTTGTCTCATTTCTCTCTTCCCCATTTCAGTTGAGAAGGTTACCTCAGTCTCTTGATGTTAAGTCCAAGCTCATTCTAGGATTTCTGTCCCACGTTGCCAGGGAGGTTTACACCCCCTGGGAATTATGTCGCATGTTGGGTGGGATGCTGTGAGTTAACCTGCTGAGTTGGCTTAGAGAGAGAGGCCACATCTGAGCAACAACAGAGGTTCTCTGGGGGTGACTCTTAGGCATAATTATAAGCAGGCTTAGTTTTTCCTTTGTAGGAGTAAGTTCCATAGGGGCAAACCCCAAGATCAAGGGCTTAGCCTATTGATTTGATTATCCCCACTGCTTGCGAGAATATCAGAAATTCCCCAGATGGAGAAGTTGAGTAGTTCCTCCTTTCTCTCCAGTCCTTCGTGGAGACTTTGCAAATACTTTTTTATTCTGTGCCCAGATTACTCCAGGATATATTAGGGCATCACACTGATCAGTATAAACCATCGAGATTTCACGTCCTATTCAAGATTCCATGTACTTATGGTGTTCAAATAAACTGACCATCCAAGTAAATGAGGTGGTGGGCTACCCAAAATAAATTTTACACTAAATAAACATCTCTCCTTTTGTTCTCACAAACAATTTGACTTTTTAAAATATGGACCATATCACCCTTTACCCTGTATTCTGTTTTACCTTAGTTCTATTCAGATCAACTTCATTCATATCTCTAGTCAAAGTCTGAACACTTTTTCAGCTGATTTTTTTTTTTTTAATGTGATCATTCACTGGGATTGAACCTGGCTCTGCGGCATGGAAGGGGAGAACTCTGCCTGCTGGGCCACCGTGCCCCTACCTTCAGCTGTTCTTAACAGTTGCTGTATGGGGTAATACTGACTTTATATAGCTTCAAAGCTCTAACTCTAAGTCTCAGGTGTCACATAAATACCTGAAGTTTCTGGGAATGACTAGATTCATTGTGGTTTTGATTGGTATTTTCGTGATGACTAATCATATCGAACATCTTTTTCTGTATTTGTTGACCATTCGTGTATCTTCTTTGAAGAAATTGATATTCGGATCTTTTATCCTTTTTTAATTGTGTAGTAGTGTGATAATAGTTATTTATATATTCTGGATACAAGTCCCTTATCAGATATGTGATTTGCAAATGTTTTCTCCCATTCTGTGAAATGGAGCATTCTTATAAATATGATATTGTGATTAATAAAGAATAGTTATATTTAAGGCTTGTATAGACTTTAATTTTCAATAAATGAAAATATTCAGCACTTAACTCTTTTTTAGTATTTTTTTCATTTTTATTGTGAGAAATAACATATATACAAAATAGCAATAAATTTCAAAGCACACTGCAAGAATTAGTTGTAGAGCAGATTTCAGAGTTTGATATGGGTTACACTTCTACAATTTTAAGTTTTTACTTCTAGCTGCTCCAAGGCACTGGAGACTAAAAGAAATACCAATATAATGATTTAGCAGTCATCCTCATTTGTTAAATCTTATCTTCTCTGCTGTAACTCCACCTTCTCCTTTGATCTTTGTCCCAATCTAGGGGAATTTGGGCTAAGCTCATTCTAACTTTTTCATGTTGAAAAGGGCTGTCAATAATATGGGATTGGGGATTGAACTAGTTGATGTTCGGGGAAGCTGTCCCTTCTGGGTTTCAGGACTTATTTGGCCTAGGAACCTATCTGGAGGTTGTAGGATAGGAACCTGGAATTGAACTCGGGTCTCCAGCATGGCAGGCGAGAACTCTGCCTTCTGAGCCACCGTGGCCTGCCCTTTCTCGCTCTCTCTCTCTCTTTTTTTTAGCACTTAACTCTTGAAACATTAGTGTTTAGCATTTTAACTTCAAGGTCTGTGTTTTAGGACCATGGTTTCCAAACTTTATCAGAATTACCTGATTTTGTTAAAATCTGGGCTTGTTAAAACATACTTAGCTCTCCCTACTCCCAGAGTTTCCAAATCAATAGGTCTGGGGTGGGGCCTGAGAATTTACATTTTTTATAAGTTCCTAGGTAATAAGTTCCTAAGTTCCTAGCTGATGGTCCTTATTCATGGACCACTACTTTAATGGTCCCTTTAAACTCTCATAATGTATTAGAAAAATGCTGATAAGTAGGAATTTCTACCTTATAAAAATATAAATTTAGATTTATAGTGTCTGTTTGCATTTCCTTAGAAATTATGGATGTAGCCATTCTCAAGGTCAGGAAAGTACCCATGAGTCTTCATGAGTATTGTCTTCTCACTTAGCAACTCAGTTATGAAGAGGACTTACTTTTTTTTTTTAAACATTTTTTTATTATGAAATATAACATACATATAAAAAAGCAGTACATTTCAAAGTATGTCTTAATAAATAGCTGTAGAACAGATTTTAAAGTTTAGTATGGGTTACAGTTCCACAATTTCAGGCTTTTCCTTCTGGCTGCCCCAAGACACGATATATGATATTAAAACTAAATATCAATATAATGATTCACTGATCATACTGATTTGTTAAGTTCTAACCTCTCTGTTATAGCTTCTCCTTATCCTTAGATCTTTCTTTCAATCACTAGGCATATTTGGGTTATGCCCATTCCTACTTTTTTGTATGTTGAAAAGGGGTGTTAACAATATGGGTTAGGAGGTAGAACTAGTTGATGCTCTTGGAGAGGCTGGCCCCTCTGGGTTTCAGAACTTATCTGGCCTAGGAACCATCTGAAGGTTTTAGGTTTCTGAAAAGTACACTTAGTGCATGCAGTTTTTATAGGATCTCAGATAGAGCCCTGGGTATTATTTAGGGTTAACAGGAATGCTGTCAGTTGGTGTTTGGCAAACCATGAAAATTAGCAATATTTAGCTGAAGCTAGCACGCGTGTATCCTCCAGAATCGCCTCTTGACTCTATTTGAAGTCTCTTAGCTATTGATACCTTATTTTGTTATTTTTCTTTTCCCCCCTTTTGGTCACTAAAGTATTATCAATCCCATAGTGCCAGGGCCAGGCTCATTCCTGGGAGTCATGTCTCACATTGCCAGGGAGACTCATGCCCCTTTGTGTCATGTAGAGGACTAACTTTTAGAATCAGTGCCTTTAGGCTGCCTTCCAGTCATTTATCATCTTGCTTGGAAAATCAAATTAGGTAGTAATTGAGTGTGCACTGGGCTGAAGAAATACTGATAAGAATAGGAGAAATTTGAAGGCTTAAAAAAAATAGAGAAGAAAAGAAAGAGTATTCTTGCATGGGAAATCCTTGTCTTCAATCTCATGTCAATCTGGCTGTTTCTGAATGGGTCTGCTGCATCAGAATTACTTGGGAAGCCTATTAAGAGTAGATTTCTAGACCCCGCCCCAGACAGACTGAATTAGAATCTTCAAGTGTAGTCCTTAGGAATCGTTTTCTCATAAAATCACCAGGTGATTCTGATAAAGCCTGTCTGTTTATTTTAGATTCTAACCCACCCTGCATGGAACCTTTTAAAAAGATGGATCTTTAAAAAACAAAACAGAATTGATCTTGTTACTTTCCTACTTAAAAATCTGCAATGACTTGCCCTTGCCTGTAGAATGAAGTCTAAGTTCTTAGCCTGGCCTGGGGTTTTTGACCATAACATGCCTTTGTATCTTCATCCTCCTCTTTTCCTGCTGTGTACCTAGAGCTCTGGCCATCCATCACTCTACCACTTTCCTGTGGCCAGGCCTTTGCTAATACTGCCATCTCTGCCAATAGTGCTGCCTTTGCAGATCTTCATAGATCCTGTTATTTCTGCAGATACTGCTTCCCCTGGGCAGAGTGTTCTTTACCTCCTTCTCCTTTTGGTGAAGTCTTCCTGGTGCACTTTAAAAATTTCTAGCACTGTGCTTGGCACAATATAGATGCCTTGAAAAATATCTGTTGAAATGAAGACTAATTAGGTGTTAGTCTTTTTTATGAAAACTTCCTTACTCAAAAATGGATGTAAAAACCATGCTTTTGAACCCCAATAGGAAGGAAATATTTGAAAAAAATTGCTAAAACAACAAAAACATTTATAATTGTAACAGTCTTCTAGAATGGAGGTAGATCTAGATTAGATGAAGATTCTTTGGGGTGATCTTTCTATTTCCTATCCATTTCTTAAGGATTAAGTTTATATTTACCCATCTTTGCTTAAAAAAAAAATTTTTTTTTTTTTTTTTGCATGGGCAGACACCAGGATTGAACCTAGGTCTCCAGCATGACAGGTGAGAACTCTGCCTTCTGAACCACTGTGGCCCGCCCATCAAAAATTTTTATTATTTTTTAAACATTTAAATTTTTGATCCATTTAGGATTTATTTTGGTATAGGGAATGAGATATGGATCTGCCTTTGCTTTTCTACGCATTACTGAATTATTATTTCTTTTTACTTCTGTATTATCATAAGCTGTGAGTTGAATTATATTGCTCTGGTGATATTCTGGCTTAAGAAAATATTTTAAATGCTTGCATTTAGAAAGACAAAATGAACTATGTAGTTCACTTTCTGGAAATAGCGTAAGTTTTTCGTGATAAATTCCCATGCTCCACCAGCTTCCCCACCTCAATGATTACTCCTTTTTTTCTGCTCCATTTTACAGCAGAAACTCTCAAGAGTTGTCGGTTCTTACTGTCACCATCTCATCTCCCATTCTCTTCCCCCTCCAATTTTTTTCCTTCAATTTTTAATTGTAAAATATTTCAAATAGGGGAAAGTTGGAAAAAATAACACAATAAACTCAATGTATCCTTCACCTGAATTCACCGATTGTTAACGTATAACTACATTTGCTTTCTTACATATGTTCAGATGTCTTACATCATACTTTTGTAGAAAGCTCAATCCCTCTTTTGCTTCATTCCACTGTTTTCAGTGTTTTTTTATCTACCAAACAAACAAAATTGCTCCGCTTATTTGGGAAATACGTCAAACAATTTTAAATATTATCAGATCTACATTTCAGAAAGAATTTTTGTGCAGGAGTATGAGGGATGTTGTAAAGTTGACATTCAGATGAGAATAGAGATCAACGATTTGTTCAGTATCTAAAGTTTGTCAGTTACTATTAGATGCTTCTGTCTCTAACATCTCATTTGATTAATTTAATCCACACAGCAACTAAGAAGGTAACTTCTTCATTTTGTAGATGAACTAAAACTTTTTTCAGTGCAGAATAATAAACTTTGCCTGAATCTAGGTCTCTTTCTCTAGAATGCATACTTTTTTTACTCTTTCTGAGTTAATTTAACTTGCATCTCTGTCTGCAGTCATAGTTTATGTCTTTCTTTTAGCTAGTAAGATGTCTGTAGTTAGGCATACATTTTTGTTCTAGATTTATGTATTAAGTAGGTTCCATCATATTTAGATAACACATCAGTGTGATCATTGGCTATACAGAAGTTACTCACTTAATCATATAATCTTATAAATTTCATCTGTAAATATGATTGATAAGCATATTTTAGAAAAAAGTTTGAGGGCTTTCTTATTTGCCAGTTTCCATAATACATTGATACTTTATGCCAACCTTTTGTTTTTTATAGGTAAATAATTGTTTTGTTTCTTTTATAGCTTTTCATTAAGGGTAGATATCTTAATTCGTTAAAAAATATTAAGTATAATTACCAGGGTAGGTGACAAACTGTCCATATAGCCACTAGAAGTTTAGTAAATATCTTTTCTTGCAGATCTAATAACAAATCAGTCTCATTTTAGGGTGCTGAGTTTTGGATTTTAATAATAGTATTAAGGAGAAATTGTAAGGGATTGGTATAAAAAATTGCCCTCTGTTTGGTTGGAATCTAACATTAGAGTGGAGGATAAACCAAGTGGGGAAAATGACAAATGAAGAAATAACAGATGTGGTATACATCAAGATAGTGTGACAGAGTGAAATGGGGACAGGGGAGGGGGAGATGAAATTAATACTTAGGAACCAGTGACCTCTTACCATTTTTCATATTTAAAGTTTCTCTATAGTATTTAGCCATGGCTAGTGGCTAAATCATTTGGTTTCTTTCCTTATGCATACATAAATAAAGTATAGTTTTTTTCATCTGTCTTCAGATCCTCACTCATTTGGTTGAGATTAAGAAAATATCTACTAATCAAAGAATGTTAGTGTTTAAATGGACTTTACAGATCATCCAATCCTTTCTTCCCCCCCGTGGGGATTAATTAATCAAATTAATGAAATCACTAATCCAAGGTGGCTTAATAATTAGTTAATTATTGGTAGATAGTGATAGTTCTGTGTAATGAATTTATTTTTGGCAATTCCTGTTTGAGGAAAAGTATAAAATGTTTCTAGCTAAAACATTTTATTCTAGTAACTGTTTCAGTTTCCCACCTACTAAAACAAATGCATACAATGGATTAGCTTAAACAATGGGAATATGTTGGCTCAAGGTTTTGAGACTAGGAGGAGTCTAAAATCAGGGGTCTCATCAAGGCAGTGCTTCCTTCCAGAAGACTGTAGCATTCTGGGGCAGACTGACAGTGATCTTTGGTCATTAGTATTTTTGTCACATGGCAACGCACAAAGTGAAGTCCTCCCTTTCCTCTGAGTTTCTTTGACTTCTGGTTCCTCACTCTTCCCATGGCTTTTCAACTTCTGTGTCCAATTTCTTTTGCTTATGAAGACTTCAGCCATATTGGACTAAGGCCCACCCTCATTCAGTTTGGTCACACCTTAGCTATAAAATCTTTAAAGATCTTTACAAATGGGTTCACACCCACAGGACCAAGGCGTGGGACCTGAACATACCTTTTCTGAGGAACATGATTCAATCCCCAACAGTGACTTTCAAATATGGTTCTTTTGATTTTTTTATATTTGTACTAAGCTACTTTCTAACCTTATTCTAGCTAAAAAAATACAAGTGGTTGTCATTTGTAATTATAGCATTAAAGAAAATGCTCTACTTTGTTTTGCCTTCTGTTTTCTCCTACAAAGTATGTCATTATGGTGATACAGACTTATCAAAATGTAATTTTCACAAAATGAGTATCTACTAAGATGCTGAATCTAAAATCTATTTCTTTTTTATATTGCATACCTAGTAGCAGGATTGCCAGGTAATATAGTGAAAATTTTACTTCTTCCTTGGAAATTTGAGAATCTTGGAAACTTGAAAATCTTTCTCCTGTCTTTTTTTTTTTTTTTCAGCCAGTAGCACTACCTTTAGTAGTAGTAGAACCTTTAGTAGTTCTTCTAGGGCTGGTCTCTTGTTAATGAACTCTCAGCTTCTCTTTATCTGTGAATTTTTTTTTTTTTCACATTGTAAAAGTTATATGGTTATACAATCATCTTCAGGAATCAAGGCCACTGGACTAATCTCAATAGTTCAGACATTCCAATACACCATAAACTAAAAAGGAATATCTATACAATGCATAAGAATAGCTTCCAGAATATCTTCTTGATTAAGTTTGAAGTCTCTCAGCCACTGAAATTTTATTTTGTCTCATTTATCTCTTCCCCCTTTTGTCAAGAATGCTTTCTCAATCCATTGATGTTGGGTCCTGATGAATCCGAGGAGTCCTGTCCCATATTACCAGAGAGCTTTACACCCCTGGGAGTCATGTCCACATAGTGAGGAGGGCAATGAGTTCAACTGTCAAGGCCACATCTGAGCAATAAAAGAGGTTCTCTAGGGGTGGCTGTCAGGCATACTTTTAAGTAAATTTAGCCTGTTCTTAGCAGGAATAAGTTTTGTATGAGTGAACCCCAAAATTGAGGGCTCAGCCTATTGATTTGGTTGTCCTCACTGCTTGTGAGAATATCTATCTGTGAATATTTTAAAATGTCCCTCATTTTTAAAAGATACTCTTGCCAGATAAAGAATTTTTGACTGACAGTTTTTGTCTTTCAGTACCTTAAATATGTTATACCACTGCCTTCTCTCCTCCATGATTTCTGGTGAGAAATTGGCACTAGTCTTACGGGGGCTCTCTTGTATGTGATGCATTGCTTTTCTCTTGCAGCTTTCAGAATTTTGACATTCTGATTAGTATGTGTCTCAGAGTAGGTCTATTAGGGTTTACTCTGTTTGGAATATATTACACTTCTTAGGCACAAATATATATTTATGTCTTTCATAAAAGTTGGGAAATTTTCGGCCATTATTTCCTCAGATATTCTTTCTGCCCCTTTTCTTTTCTTGTCTCCTTCTGGGACACCCATGATATGTATGTTGTATGCATCATGCTGTTGCTCAATTCTTTCTTCTCTTTTCTTTAATTGTTCTTCTGGCTGTATGATTTTGATTGTCCTGTCTTCTAGTACACTGATTTTTTTCTTCTTCCTCTTCTAACCTGCTGTTGTATGCCTTCAGTGTATTTTTTCTTTAACTTTTTTTTATTGTATAGTATAGCATGTATACAAAACAAAGAAGTAAAAAAGCAATAGTTTTCAAAGCACTCGTCAACATGTAGTTACAGGTGAGATCCCAGTGTTTGTCATGGGCTACCATACAATCCTCTCATATTTTTCCTTCTAGCTGCTCCAGAATATAGGAGGCCAGAGGGTTTAAAATACTTTTTCATCATCACAATCGACTTTTTTTTCCTTCTTTTTTTGGAACGATAACATATATACAAAACTATGAATTTCAAAACACAGCACCACAATTAGTTGTAGAACATATTTCAGAGTTTGACATGGATTACAATTTCACAATTTTAGGTTTTTACTTCTAGCTACTCTAAAATATTGGAGATTACAATATCAATTTAATGATTCAGCATTCATATTCATTTGTTAAGTCCTATCTTCTATGTATAAGTCCACCATCATCTTTGATCTTTCCATATCTCTCTTTGGGGTTGTTTGGGCTATGGCAGTTCTAATTTTTTGCTAGTGGAAGTGTCTGTCACTAATATGGGGTAGGGAGATGGGACTATCTGATGTTCTGGAGAGGCTGGGCTAGGTTTCAGGACTTATCTGAACCAGAGACCCATCTGGAGGTTGTAGGTTTCTAGTGCCTGGAACCCTTGTGGAATCATGTATTGCCCTGGGTGTTCTTTAGGACTGGCTGGAATGGTCCTGGTTGGGGGTTGGCAGGTTATGATTGGTAGCAAGGTCTACCTGAAGCTTACATAAGAACAACCTCCAGAGTAGCCTCTTGACTCTATTTGAACTCTCTCTGCCACTGACACTTTATTAATTACACTTCTTTTCTCCCTTTTGATCAGGATGTAATTGTTGATCCCACAGTGCCAAGTCTAGATTCATCCCTGGGAGTCATCTCCAATGTCTCCAGAGAGTTTTTCACCCCTAGATGTCATATCTCACGTAGTGGGGAGGGCAATGATTTCACTTGCAGAGTTGGGCTTAGAGAGAGAGAGAGGCCACATCTGAGCAACACCTCCACTGTTTTTTTTGGGGGGGGCAGGCACCAGCAGTCAAACCCGGGTCTCCGGCATGGCTGACAAGAACTCTGCCTGCTGAGCCACTGTGGCCTGCCTGCCACCAGTGTATTTTTAATCCCTATTATTGTGCCTTTTGTCCTAATTTCTGTTATTTATTTATTTATTTCATCATTTTGTTGAGATATATTCACATACCATATGATCCATGTAAAGTACACAGTGGTTTACAGTATTTGTGTTTTGTGTCGTTCATCACCACAGTCGAGTTTAGAACATTTTCATTTATTCCATGAAAAAAAAAACCCAAAACATCTCATGCCCCTTATCTGTCCCTATTATCATTAATGTTGTTTTGATACAACATTTCTTACTGTTGATGAAAGAATATTGTGAGATTACTGTTAACTGTAGTCCATAGTTTGCAATAGGTACATTTCCCCCCATATACCACTCTATTATTAACTCCCTGTAGTAGTGTTGTGCATTTGTTCCAGTTCACAAAATAACTTTTTTTATATTTGTACTGTTAATCTCGGTCATTGTCCTTCACAAGATTCACTATGTTATACGTTCACATGTTTTAACCTCTAGCTTTCCTTCTGATGACATACATTACTCTAAACTTCTCTTTCCACTACATTCACCCTGAATTCAGCACTGTTAGTTATATTCACAAATGTGCTACTGTCACCTCTATTCATTTCCAAATGTTTAATTTCAACCTAGTTTCAAATTCTGCACGTATATAAGCATGTGTTTCTTTTTAAACTTTCATAATCTTTATGCTCATACATTGTCTTCTTAATATCCTTTAGCTCTTTATCCATATTTCCTTCATCTCCTTGATTGATTTAGGAGGTTTGTTTGAACTACTTTGATTAGTTGTTCCAAATTCTGTACCTCCTCTGAAGTTTTAATTTGCTCTCATGATTGAGTCATATATTCCTGTTTCTTGGTATGGCTTGTGGTTTTTTGCTTTTCTCTGCTCATCTAACTCTGAAGGTCAGTTTCTCCCTCTTCCCTGTAGTTTTGTTGTTGATTGGCTTTGTGTTAAGGCTCTCTTTGACACTTGGTCCAGCTGGACCTTTATAGTAGCCCATGTTTAACTGTTCAGATTTTCTAAGCTCTTCTTCATGTGATTCTTGTGCTGGATATGTGATGGACTTTTTAAGATTGCAGTTTTTGTGCAGTTGTTTCACCACCAGGTGAAAGCTTCCTTTCCTTTATTTCTTCTCTGACAATCTTGATCTGTTCTGTTTGTTTTTGTACAGAATTTTCTTCCCAGCCCCTATGATTTGTTTAAACTCTCTCTGTCACTTTAGTGCCCCCTTTTCTTTATGCTTTTCAGTTCTGGTACCTGTTCTGTTTTACAGCAATTAAGTCTCTTTTCCCTGCTTTTTTTTTTTTTTTTCTTTTTCTTTCCCTCTGGGGCATTTCTGCCTTCACTTACTTCCCTGTTAGGTCGTCCTACCCCAAGAAACAGATAGGGTCACTACAGAAAGGTGGGTCAATCTAGAAAGGTCCATTTTGCATTTAGGTGATCCAATGAATAGAGTCTGGGTTGAGTGTGCATATCTCAACAGTTCTACCAAGGTCTGTCTCTTTTTTTTTTCCCCCTTTTGTGTGAGACACTCCTCAGCTGCTTCTGTTCTGCCCTGGGTCTCTGTGGACTTGAGTTCCTGTGCTTCACTATGAATGGGGTTCTTACTCATTGCTCTGAGGGGCTCTGTAACCTGTACCCACGGCAGAAGGGACCTGGGCTATGTTGCCTCTGTGAGTTTTCCAAGCTGCATGGGACTGAGAGATGGGGAGGGGTCTGGACTGAAGGTTCAGGAAGGAAATCTTCTCTCTGATCTTGGAGATTCTTTTTCTTTTTCTGCAATTCAGTTTCTGTGGAGTCCTTCTACAGTCTCTATCGTCCAACAGAGTTCTAAGCAAGTGGGATATGTCCTTTTATTAGTTGAGTCTGAGGGGTGACTTTTCCAGAAAATGTCTTGTTGCCTTGTTGATGATGTAACTCCTAAAACTTCAATTTAAAGGAAATAATTATTGGTACCTTTCAATGATTAGAAATTTTAGCTAATTTTATGCTTTTTAAAAACCCTAAAAAAATCAGATGTCAGCATGAAAAGGAAACTCAATCTGACTTCCTTATTCAGTTTATTCCCTGATTTAAAAGAGTCAAACCTTCTCCTTCTCCACTGGGGTAGCATGTCAGTCCAGGTTCTTGCTTGCAAATAAAAGGGACTTGTTGGAAGATGTTGCTCGGAGGGTCATGAATGTCTGGCAGGAGCTGAGAGATTTTTGGTTCAGGGCCTCCGGGTTCATTCTGCTGTGGCCATCCTCCAAGGGGTTCTTCCTTCCGTGGGTTACCAGCTCATGTTTTGAAGGGAAGTATCTGGTCCTATCCCCTGGCTATGCTAAAACTGGATGAGGGAAGGCCCATTCTTCTGCCTTCTACACTGGGAGTTAGTCACCAGAAATTCCTCTTCTTCCAAGATTGCACATAAGGGAGAGGTAACTCCTCAAAACTAAGTCATTATCCCATTAGGAAGGAGCATATATTTACCATAATTAGTTAAAGGAAGAAGAGCTATCTTTGTAAACCTGCAGAAGGAACAAGATTTACTTAAAACTGGATTGTCTGCCTCGCTAAAAAAAGAAGGCAGTTTAAAAAATGGCACATTTTGAACAGTAGTACAAAAACCCTGATTATTCCATTAATCATTTCTGAAATGAATATACTTAGGTGACCACTTAATTGATGTGATATTCCTGAAAGCCTTACTGTGTGCATGTGTGTGTGTGTGTGTGTGTGTGTGTGTGTGTATGTGTGTATGTGTATGAGACAGAGAGACAGTCAGAGAAAGGAGCCCAGCCCTTTCAAAGGTTTAGGGTCACCATCACCTCTGGAGTGCAGGGCTTTGAGGGCAACATGCAGGGATATCCCTCAGAAACAGAGGGTGGAACTCAGCCAATTGAGGAGACTTGATGTGGTCACTCAGAAGATGAGCTGCCAACATCAGAGTACAGATTTCCTTAAAAGTTTCAGCAGTGGAGAGAGTAAGACTGGAGGTTCTGGAGACCAGGAGGAACTTAGAGAAGCCTAAATCAAAGGTGAGAATCCCACCCAGGAAGAGGCTCTTAGGAACCTGCGTGGTTCTGGAAACAGAGGAGTTTCTCAGGTGTGGATAAATGGAGACCTTCAAATATGGAGGAGAGGGAAGAGCCCCAGGAACATGAGTCGCTGGAAGTAGAACATGGTATCAATGTTTGGTTCTTCAACCCAGGTTCAGCTCTTTGCAGGAGCGTCTGGGTGAGGGTCCACTGAGTGCCACCAATGAACTAGGTGCCCAGCACCGCCAAGGCAAAACCCTCCACATCTAACTGTGTAGACTTGCAGATGAACATGAAGAAGCCCTTTGCAATAAAGAGGACCACTGGGACCAGGACCCTGTTCATACTCCTCCAGCTTGAAGATCAGAGAGATCAAGATGAAGCAGTTGGCTTTGTATTTGCTCATTATGTGTAACAAGATGGTGATGTACAAGAAGCTCTAGTTGGACAAGCTCACATCAAGCACTGTTATCAGTGCTGTGGGAGCTACTCTTCTGAGGTAGTTGATCCAGCTCAGCCCCATGTGGGCCCTGTGGCTAGAGCACTGAACCAGTGCCTGGAAAAGGCAGAGAACAGGAAGATCATAGCAGATGCAGTATTGTCATGAAGAGGGGGAAATGGAAGCTCTTTGTCAGCCATTTGTTGTAGAAGGGGATGCTGATGGAGAAACAGTAGCAGAGAAGGACCAACCCCAAAGTCAAGTGTGCCTTCCTCAGAGACCCACTTTGAAGGCCCACCTCTCCATCTGTGGAAACTGCAATACCCTAGCTTCTTGGGTCAGTGGGTGCATGCGCCTCTTTTGAAGATAGCCCTCAGGAAGAGCTGGTTGTGCTGGGCCACAGCTTACAGCAAGAACGTCTCCTGCCCAAAGGAATTCTCTTCAACTCCATGACTTGGACTGGTCAGGGGAGCCCCAGGCAGAGTCTTCAGCCAAGAGGCTGGTGGCCTGAGTCTACCTTTTTCATGGTTAATTGGGTCATGAGGCAGGGTTCACAGGTCCCAGGTCTGATGCTCTGTCCAGGGTACTTATGACCAGGATCTATAACAGTATTTTGATGTATGTATTCTTTCCAGTTTGTAGAGTAGGGAAACCAAGGGGTTAAATCTGTTGTGCAGAATCATGTAGCTGCTAAAGAATCAAATTTTAATCCAGGTCTTAATTATTTCTATGTATAAGAGTGGACTGGATATCCCTTTATTATCTTCAAAATGGAGCTGAGTAGTGCCTATCTTGCAAAATAGTTTGAAGATTTGACATAATGCAAAAAAAAGTTTCCTGTTACTACGAGTTTAAAAACCTTTAGTTTAAATCTTGTTAGTTTTAAAAATACCTTTATTTTAAAAATTAAAGTATTTCTGTAGTAATTGATTTTTTGAGATCTTTATATATGCTTGGAGCCAAATAACCATTTATTAGTTTTTAATGCAATTTTATTGAGATATATTCACATAACATATATCATCACCCGAAGTGTACAGTCAATGGTTCATAGTGTTGTCATATAGTTGTGCATTAATCACCACATAAATTTTTGAATATTTTCGTTACTCAAAAAATAAAATAAAAATAAGAATAAAAATAAAAAGAACACCCAGAACCCATTCTGTGCCCCTTTCCCTCCCTACTATTTATTTATTTTTGTCTTTATTTTCTTACTCATCTGTCCATACATTGGATAAAGGGAGTGTCAGTCACAAGGTTTTCACAATCACATGGTCACACTGTAAAAAGCTATATAGTTACTCCATCATCTTAAAAAATCCAGGCTACTGGATGATGGTTCAGCAGTCTCAGGTATTTCGTTCTAGCTATTCTTATAGCCAAAAAATTAAAAAGGATATCTATATAATCCGTAAGAATAATCTCCAGAATGATCTCACAACTCTGCTTGAAATATCTCAGCCAGTGAAAGTTTGTTTTGTTTCATTTCTCCTCCTCCTTTTGGTCAAGAAGACTAGCTCAATCCCCTGATACCAAAGTGAGGCTCATCTCCCAGGCTTATGTCCGGTGTTGCCAGGGAGATTTACAATTCTGGGTAGGTCCCAGTGGGAGAGAGCATGTCCCTTGTAGGGGAGAGGGCAGTGAGTTTACCTGTAGAGTTGGCTTAGAGAGAGAGGCCACATGTGAGCAACAAAAGGGGTTCTCTGGGGATGACTCTTGGGCATAATTATAAGTACCTTAGCTTCTTCTTTGCAGGAGCAAGTTTCATAAGGACAAGCCCTAAATCGAGGCTTGGCCTATTAAAGGTAGTCCCCACTGCTTGCGAGAATGTCAGAAATTCCCCAGGTGGGCAAGTTTAATATTTCCACATTTTTCCCCAGTCCCTCAGGGGGACTTTGGCAATACTTTTTAATTTTCTGCCCAGATTACTTGGGAATGTACTGGGACATCACACTAAGCTGCACAAAACAATAAGATCTCAGTCCCTATTCAAGGACCATCTTTTTTTTAAGCCACATTTTACTAAAGAAATAATACTCTCTTAAAAGTCCTGAAGTTAACACTGAAGCTCTTGGATATTTAGAACTAAATTGTTTGTTTCATTTTAAACTTTAATATGGGAATTTCAGTGCCTTGAAGTTTTTCCTGAATGCTTGGCTTGAAGAGACTTTTATTTAAGGAATTAAGAGCTTCAAAGTAGATTTAAATTTGTCTTGCTTTTAAAAAGGTTTTAATTGAAATTTTCTCAATTTTTTCTGTTAGGCATGTTTTGATTGATTTTTTTTTTCATTTCAAAATTTAAATATATCACATACTTTACTTGCCTGAGAAAGGTGTGATTTCCTTGTGTGTAGTAGACATGTAAGGTGTTCAAGCATAAATATATGGACCTAGCTATTTTTAAAAGTTGGGACATAGGAAAAATATAAATGCAAAGAGGCAAATATACATCCAGGAATAGAGAGGAGTTATTTTGGGCTAGATTAGAGTTATGAAATGTTGGGGATTGTGTCTTCATCTGAGAAAATTTGTAGCAGAGCAGGAAATCCAGTCGCACCTGGTGTACTGTAGGGAGGTGAGAGGAAAGGTATTACATCAGTGATCTTCATCCAGGGGTGATTTTTCCGCCTTGGGGATATTTGACAACACAAGGAGAGGTTTTGGGCTGTTATAACTGGGTGTGTGTGCGCTACTGGCATCTAGTTTGTAGAGGTTGCTGCTAAACATCCTAAAGTGCACAGGACTATTAAAGGTAGTCCCCAATACTTGTGAGAATATCAGGAATTCCCCAGGTGGGCAAGTTTAATACCCCCCCCCCATAGAATTATCCAACTCAAGGTGTTAATAGAGGTGAGATTTAGAAGCCCTGCTTTAGATCTAGGATGGCTAGTACAAAATGAAAGTATAGCTTCAACTAGAAGAGGGCTAGGAAAGGATACTTAGTCTTCATTTTACAAATGTTTCTTTTTAAATTCAAGTCCCACCTAGAGTCTTCTCATGAAGGCAGCCTATGTTTAGTAGTACAGATACCATATTCAGAGTATTTAATGATTGTTATTAGCACTTACCAGTCTAAATGGGCATCCTGCTCTGTTGTGTGTTAACCCTTTAGTTAGTGGAGACGGGAGGTTTTGGATTTCAGGGTAAAGGCCTGGATGGCAAGCTATATGCCTATTGAAGCTGGGTTGGAAGGGGATGTTTGTAGACTTTGGTCAACAATTCAACATCAGACTTTGTGGTTACTTTTCAAGCTAGCTCTATAAAAGCACGTTTACCCTTCAGAAAGCAAATAAAAATAGTAATGAATATTAGCAGTGTAGGAAATGGGTAGAAAATGAAACTAGTAATTAAAGCAGAAATTATAAAGTAAGGATAGTTTTTTTTTAATTGTCAATTACATTTGATAAAAAATGGATTTAACTGTAGAAGATTGTGGAGCTAGATGAAGTTTTGTATCCAGTATCTGATGGGTACTTGTATAAGTTTGCTAAAGCGGCCGAAGTGCAATATCACAGAAATGGAACAGCTTTTAAGAAGGGAATTTATTATGTTACAGATTTACAGTTCTAAGACTGTGAAAATGTCCAAATTAAGGCACCAAAAAAGAGGTTACCTTCACTCGAGTAAGGCTGATGCTGTCCAGAACGCCTCTCTCGACTAGGAAGGCATGTGGCTGGTGCCTGCTTGTCCTTGTTCCCAGATCTGTTGCTTCCAGCTTCTGATGCCAGTGGTTTCTTGTCTAAGCATCTGTGGGCCTTCACTTAGCTCCTTCAGGACACAACTCTGGGTTCTGACTTGCTTAGCATCTCATGGGAAGGCCCATGGTGACACTGGATGGGCTCTGCTTATGTCTAAGCATCTGCTTTCTTTGCCAGCACTCCAACCATCTTCAAACATCTGTGTCCCTGTCAGCTCTGAAACAACTGCTCTCCAAATGTCTACATTTGAGATTCCTTTTAGAACACCTAAAAGCAATAAATTTCAAAACACCCTGTAGCAATTACTTATAGAACAGATTTCAGAGTTTGATATGGATTACAGTTCTACAATTTTGGCCATTGCTCAAATATCCCTAAAGATTGGAAGAAAGAGCAAAAGAGAAGGTTATAATAGAGAAGATAGAATTTAACAAATGAGTATGACTGCTGAATCATTATATTAATTTCTCTTTTGGTCTCCAGTATCTTGGAGCAGCCAAAAGGAAAACCCTTTGATATTGAATGAGGATTAAAGGATGTAGCTTTTTGGGGGTACATAACACTTTCAAACTAGCACAGTATTTTTGGATGCTTTTGAGAAATTGGACCCCAGCCCTTAAAGCATTGAAAAGCCTCCAATTTCTGCTGGATAGCATGTGTGAGATGTGGAGGAGAAAAAAAATGAGATTTTACTTTTACTTTGTTTCTTTTCTAGTGATGTAATATCTAACCACTTCTTTTTTTACTTTTCTTTTTAAAGTTTTTTTGTGTGAGATATAACATGCTGAAAAGTGATAAATTTCAAAGTACAGTTTTACAAGTAGTTATAGAGCAAATTTCAAAGCATAGTATTGGTTACAGTGCCGCAATTTCAGGTATTTCCTTCTAGCAGTTCTAATACAGAAGGGACTAACAAGAAATATCAATATAGTGATCTGGTAGTCGCAATCATTTATGAAATCCTATCTTCTCTATTATAACCTTCTTTGCTCTTTTCAACTCCTTCCTCTCATTTGGTCCTACTCCCACTTTTCAGGGGTATTTGGGCAATGACCATTCTAACTTCTTCATGTTTAAAAGGGGTGTCAACATTATGAGGTAGGTGGATGCAACTAGTTGATATTCTTGGAGAGACTGGTGCCTCTGGATTTCAGTGCTTATCTGGCATGGGAACAATCTGAAGATTTCACATTTCTGAAAAACAAACTTAGTAAATGAAACTTTTATAGAGTCACAGATAAAATCCTGGGTATTCTTTAAGGTTTTTGGGAATACTTTTGGTTTGGGATTGGCATACCATGGCAATTTGTATTGTCTGTTTGAAGCCTGCATAAGAGTAACCTCAGAATAGCCTTGCAACTCTATTTAAAATCTCTTAGCCACTGATACCTTATGTGTTAACTAGGGTTCTCTGGAGAAACAAAATCAGCAGGAAATATCTATAAATATAAAATTTATAAAAGTGTCTCATGTAACCATGGGGATGTAGAACCCAAGGTCTGTAGGGCAGACCACAAGCTGGCAGCTCCAGTGAATGTCCTCAGCAAGCTCTCAGGAGAGGCTGGCTTGGCAACCATAAGAGTCCAAGATCTGTAGGACAGGCCACAAGCTGGCACTTCCAATGAAGATCCTCAGTGAACTCTCAGGAGAGGCTGGCTGGCTGAAGCAGGAAGAGTAATTGTCGCTTCTGAATCCTCCTTAAGAGCCTATTGGTGATTAGATTAAGCATGACTCATTGCAGGAGACACTCCCCTTAGCTGTTTACAAGTGCTATCAGCTGTGGATGCCTCCAGTGTGGTCATGATTTAAGTCCATGAAATGTCCTCATAGCAACAGACAGGCCAGCATTTGCCCGGCCAGCAACTGGGCACCACCACCTGGCCAAGTTGACACACGAACCTGACCATGATACTTTATTTTGTTACATTTCTTTTCTTCCCTTTGGTCAGGAAGGCATTGTCGATCACAAGATGCCAGGGCCAGGCTCCCTGGGAGTCATGTTCCACGTTGCCAGGGTGATTACACCCTTGAAAATCATGTCCTACATGGAGGGGTGGTGGTGGTGGTAATGAGTTAACTTGAGAAATTGAGCTTATAGAGAGAAGACATAGCTGAGCAACAAAAGAGGTACTCTAGAAGTAACTCTTAGGCATAATTATAGGTAGGCTTAGCCTCTCTGCTACAAAAATAAGTTTCATAAGAGCAAGCCTCAAGATCAAGGGCTTGGCACATTAACTTGGGAGTTCCTAGTGCTTGAGAGGGTATCAGGGATTTCCCAGGTGGGAAAGTGTAATATTTCAATATTTTTTCTCTAATCCTTCAAGGGACTTTGCCAGAATTTTTGAATTATCTATCCATCATACTCTGGAATGTATCTCAGTATTACATTACGCTATAGAGAATGATAAGCTCTCATTCCTTATTCTAGGCTCGATCTAAACAATTTAGATCGTTTAAATAAACTGACTAGACAGGTTAAGTTAGAATGTGTGCTACAGAAAATTTAAGTTTTAGACAAATTAAACATCTCTTCCTTTGGTCTCAGACAAAAGTTGAAGTTTTGGATTACATACAATATCATCCTTTACCCTGTATTCTGATTTACTTGAGTCTCAAGCAGATCTCCTTTGTTCTTATCTCTAATTGAAGTCTGATCTCTTTCAACTTCTTTAACAGTTACTGTATGAAGTAATACCGTAGAACTTTAACACTGAGTCTTAGGTGTAACAAAAGTACCCAAAGTTCCAGCGAAATAGAGTGCAGCTTTTCAGAATTTAGAAATAACGTTTAAAGCTCAGGCATTTCCCCTAGGAGTTTTATGGTACTGGCTCTTATATTTAGGTCTTTGATCCACTTTGAGTTAATGTTTGTGTAGTGTATGAGGTAGGGTCCTATTTCATTCCTTTAGCTATGGATTTCCAGTTCTCCCAGCCCGTTTATTGAAGAGACTGTTCTGTCCCAAGTTACTGGATTTGGGGCCTTGTCGAAAATGAGTAGACCATAGATCTAGGAGTCTATTTCCAAACTCTCAATTCAATTCCACTGATTGATATGCCTGTCTTTGTGCCAGTACCGTGTGTTTTGACTGCTGTGGCTTTATAATAAACATTAAAATCAGGAAGTGTGAGTCCTCCCACTCTTTTTTTTAGGATATTTTTAGCAATTTAGAACCACTTTCCCTTCTAAACACGTTTGGTAACTAGCTTTTCCAAGTCTGCAGAGTATGTTGGAATTTTTACTGGTATTGCATTGAATCTGTAGATCAATTTGGTTTTAGAATTGACATCTTAACAACATTTAGTCTTCCTATCCATGAACATAAAATATCTTCCAGCCTATTTAGATGTTCTTGATTTCTTTTAGCAAAGCTTTGTTGTTTTCCATGTAGAGGTCCTTTACATCCTTGGTTAAGTTTAAGCCTAGATACTTGATTCTTTTAGTTGCTATTTTGAATGGAATTTTATTCTTAATTGACTCCACATTTCATTACATGTGTATAGAGACATTACTGATTTTTTCTAGTTTTTTGAAAGAATTTGAGCAGGAGTGGTATTGGTTCTTTTTGAAAGGTTTGATAAAATTCCCTTGTGAAGCCATCTGGCCCTGGGCTTTTCTTTATAGGAAAGTTTTTGATAACTAATTGAATCTCTTTACTTGTGATTGGTTTATTGAGGTCTTCTATTTCTTCTTGAGTCAGTATAGATTAAGTGTTTTTAGAAAATCGTCCCTTTCCTCTAAGTTGTCTAGTTTGTTGGCATATAGTTGTTCTTAGTGTCTTATGATTTTTTATTTCATCAGGATCCATAATGATGATCCCCCTCTCATGTCTGGTTTTGCTTATTTGCATCTTGTCTCTTTTTTTTACTTTGTCAGTCTAGCTAAGGACTTGTCAATCTTCTTGTTCTTCTGAAAAACCAACTTTTGGTTTTTTTTAGTCTCTCTAGTGTTTTATTTATTTATTTGTTTTGGTCTCCAGTTTGTTTATTTCTGCTTTGATCTTTGTTATTTCTTTTCTTCTACTTGCTTTAAGGTTAGTTTGCTATTCTTTCTCTAACTTCTTCAGTTGTTCAGTTAGGTTTTTGGTTTTTATAGTGTTTAGAACTATAAATTTCCCTCTCAGTACCGGCTTCACTGCATCCTGTAGGTTTTGATATGTTGAATTCTTGTTTTCATTTGTCTCCAGATATTTATCAATTTCTCTTGCAATTTCTTCTTTGTCCCACTGATTGTTTAAGAATGTTTTGTGTAACCTCCATATTTTGGTGAAAGTTTTGTTTCTTTGGTGGTTATTGATTTACAGTTTCATTCCATTATGGCTAGAAAAGTGCTTTGAATAATTTCCATCTTTTAAACTTTATTGAGACCTGTTTTGTGCCCCAGCATATGATCTATCCTGAAAAAATGTTCCATGAACAGTAGAGAAGAATATCATCCTGGTGTTTTGGGATGGAATGATCTATATATGTCTGTTAGTCCTAATTCATTTATCTTATTGTTTAGGTTCTGTTTCCTTATTGATCTTCTAACTGGTTGTTCTTTCTATAGCAGAGGGTGTTGGATTGAAGTCTCCCACTATTACTATAGAAACTTCTATTGCTCCCTTCAGTTTTGCCTCATGTACTTTGGAACTCCTTGACTGGGTGCATAAACATCTATGATTATTTCTTATGGTGAATTGTCCTTTTTATTAATATACAGTGTCCTTCCTTGTCTTTTATGACATCTTTGCATTTAAGGTCTTATTTTGTCTGATACTATCAGACAAAATCAGTTTTGTCTGTATCAGTTACTAATACTAGCTGTACTAGTATCAGACAAAATCAGACAAAATAGATATTAGCAGGTACAACTACCCCTACATTCTTTGTTTATAGTTTTTTGGGATATTTTTTCCATCCTTTCACTTTCTTTTTTTTTTTTTTTAATTTTTTATTTTTTTATTTTTTATTAACGGAAAGAAAGAAAAAAGAAAAAAAAATAAAGAAATTAACACAATCATACCGTTCTACATATGCACTCAGCAATTCTTAACATCATCACATAGATGCATGATCATCGTTTCTTAGTACATTTGCATCGGTTTAGAGGAACTAGCAACAAAACAGAAAAAGATATAAAATGTTAATATAGAGAAAAGAAATAAAAGTAGTAATAATTGTAAAAAACAACAAAAAAACCCTATAGCTCAGATGCAGCTTCATTCAGTGTTTTAACATGATTACTTTACAATTAGGTATTATTGTGCTGTCCATTTTTGAGTTTTTGTATCTAGTCCTGTTGCACAGTCTGTATCCCTTCCGCTCCAATTACCCGTTATCTTACCCTGTTTCTAACTCCTGCTGGACTCTGTTACCAATGACATATTTCAAGTTTATTCTCGAATGTCCGTTCACATCAGTGGGACCATACAGTACTTGTCCTTTAGTTTTTGGCTGGAATCACTCAGCATAATATTCTCTAGGACCATCCATGTTATTACATGCTTCATAAGTTTCTCTTGTCTTAAAGCTGCATAATATTCCATCGTATGTATATACCACAGTTTGTTTAGCCATTCTTCTGTTGATGGAGATTTTGGCTGTTTCCATCTCTTTGCAATTGTAAACAACGCTGCTATAAACATCGGTGTGCAAATGTCCATCTGTGTCTTTGCCCTTAAGTCCTTTGAGTAGATACCTAGCAATGGTATTGCTGGGTCGTATGGCAATTCTATATTCAGCTTTTTGAGGAACCGCCAAACTGCCTTCCACAGTGGTTGCACCATTTGACATTCCCACCAACAGTGGATAAGTGTGCCTCTTTCACCGCATCCTCTCCAGCACTTGTCGTTTTCTGTTTTGTTGATAATGGCCATTCTGGTGGGTGTGAGATGATATCTCATTGTGGTTTTGATTTGCATTTCTCTAATGGCCAGAGACATTGAGCATCTCTTCATGTGACTCTTGGCCATCCGTATTTCCTCTTCTGGTAGGTGTCTGTTCAAGTCTTTTTCTCATTTTGTAATTGGGTTGGCTGTCTTTTTGTTGTTGAGTTGAACAATCTCTTTATATATTCTGGATACTAGACCTTTATCTGATATGTCATTTCCAAATATTATCTCCCATTGTATAGGCTGTCTTTCTACTTTCTTGATGAAGTTCTTTGATGCGCGAAAGTGTTTAATTTTGAGGAGCTCCCATTTATTTCTTTCTTTCTTCAGTGCTCTTGCTTTAGGTTTAAGGTCCATAAAACCACCTCCAGTTGTAAGCTTCATAAGATATCTCCCTACATTTTCCTCTAACTGTTTTATGGTCTTAGACCTAATGTTTAGATCTTTGATCCATTTTGAGTTAACTTTTGTATAAGGTGTGAGATGCGGGTCTTCTTTCATTCTTTTACATATGGATATCCAGTTCTCTAGGCACCATTTATTGAAGAGACTGTTCTGTCCCAGGTGAGTTGGCTTGACTGCCTTATCAAAGATCAAATGTCCATAGATGAGTGGGTCTACATCTGAGCACTCTATTCGATTCCATTGGTCGATATATCTATCTTTATGCCAATACCATGCTGTTTTGACCACTGTGGCTTCATAATATGCCTTAAAGTCTGGCATCGCGAGACCTCCAGCTTCGTTTTTTTTCCTCAAGATGTTTTTAGCAATTCGGGGGATCCTGCCCTTCCAGATAAATTTGCTTATTGGTTTTTCTAATCCTGAAAAATAAGTTGTTGGGATTTTGATTGGTATTGCATTGAATCTGTAGATCAGTTTAGGTAGGATTGACATCTTAATTATATTTAGTCTTCCAATCCATGAACACGGTATGCCCTTCCATCTATTTCGGTCTTCTGTGATTTCTTTTAGCAGTTTTTTGTAGTTTTCTTTATATAGGTTTTTTTGTCTCTTTAGTTAAATTTATTCCTAGGTATTTTATTCTTTTAGTTGCAATTGTAAATGGGATTCGTTTCTTGATTTCCCCCTCCACTTGTTCATTGCTAGTGTATAGAAATGCTACAGATTTTTGAATGTTGATCTTGTAGCCTGCTACTTTGCTGTACTCATTTATCAGCTGTAGTAGTTTTGTTGTGGATTTTCCGTGTTTTCGACGTATAGTATCATATCGTCTGCAAACAGTGATAGTTTTACTTCTTCCTTTCCAATTTTGATGCCTTGTATTTCTTTTTCTTGTCTAATTGCTCTGGCTAGAACCTCCAACACAATGTTGAATAATAGTGGTGATAGTGGACATCCTTGTCTTGTTCCTGATCTTAGGGGGAAAGTTTTCAATTTTTCCCCATTGAGGATGATATTAGCTGTGGGTTTTTCATATATTCCCTCTATCATTTTAAGGAAGTTCCCTTGTATTCCTATCTTTTGAAGTGTTTTCAACAGGAAAGGATGTTGAATCTTGTCAAATGCCTTCTCTGCATCAATTGAGATGATCATGTGATTTTTCTGCTTTGATTTGTTGATATGGTGTATTACATTAATTGATTTTCTTATGTTGAACCATCCTTGCATACCTGGGATGAATCCTACTTGGTCATGATGTATAATTCTTTTAATGTGTTGTTGGATACGATGTGCTAGAATTTTATTGAGGATTTTTGCATCTATATTCATTAGAGAGATTGGCCTGTAGTTTTCTTTTTTTGTAATATCTTTGCCTGGTTTTGGTATGAGGGTGATGTTGGCTTCATAGAATGAATTAGGTAGTTTTCCCTCCACTTCGATTATTTTGAAGAGTTTGAGGAGAGTTCGTACTAATTCTTTCTGGAATGTTTGATAGAATTCACATGTGAAGCCGTCTGGTCCTGGACTTTTCTTTTTAGGAAGCTTTTGAATGACTAATTCAATTTCTTTGCTTGTGATTGGTTTGTTGAGGTCATCTATGTCTTCTTGAGTCAAAGTTGGTTGTTCATGTCTTTCCAGGAACCCGTCCATTTCATCTAAATTGTTGTATTTATTAGCGTAAAGTTGTTCATAGTATCCTGTTATTACCTCCTTTATTTCTGTGAGGTCAGTAGTTATGTCTCCTCTTCCATTTCTGATCTTATTTATTTGCATCCTCTCTCTTCTTTTTGTCAATCTTGCTAAGGGCCCATCAATCTTATTGATTTTCTCATAGAACCAAGTTCTGGTCTTATTGATTTTCTCTATTCTTTTCATGTTTTCAATTTCATTTATTTCTGCTCTAATCTTTGTTATTTCTTTCCTTTTGCTTGCTTTGGGATTAGTTTGCTGTTCTTTCTCCAGTTCTTCCAAGTGGACAGTTAATTCCTGCATTTTTGCCTTTTCTTCTTTTCTGATATAGGCATTTAGGGCAATAAATTTCCCTCTTAGCACTGCCTTTGCTGCGTCCCATAAGTTTTGATATGTTGTGTTTTCATTTTCATTCGCCTCGAGGTATTTGCTAATTTCTGTAGCAATTTCTTCTTTGACCCACTCGTTGTTTAAGAGTGTGTTGTTGAGCCTCCACGTATTTGTGAATTTTCTGGCACTCCGCCTATTATTGATTTCCAACTTCATTCCTTTATGATCCGAGAAAGTGTTGTGTATGATTTCAGTCTTTTTAAATTTTTTAAGACTTGCTTTGTGACCCAGCATATGGTCTGTCTTTGAGAATGATCCATGAGCACTTGAGAAAAAGGTGTATCCTGCTGTTGTGGGATGTATTGTCCTATAAATGTCTGTTAAGTCTAGCTCATTTATAGTAATATTCAGATTCTCTATTTCTTTATTGATCCTCTGTCTAGATGTTCTGTCCATTGATGAGAGTGGTGAATTGAAGTCTCCAACTATTATGGTATACGTGTCTATTTCCGTTTTCAGTGTTTGCAGTGTATTCCTCATGTAATTTGGTGCATTCTGGTTCGGTGCGTAAATATTTATGATTGTAATGTCTTCTTGCTTAATTGTTCCTTTTATTAGTAGATAGTGTCCTTCTTTGTTTCTTTTAACTGTTTTACATTTGAAGTCTAATTTGTTGGATATTAGTATAGCCACTCCTGCTCTTTTCTGGTTGTTATTTGCATGAAATATCTTTTCCCAACCTTTCACTTTCAACCTATGTTTATCTTTGGGTCTAAGATGTGTTTCCTGTAGACAGCATATAGAAGGATCCTGTTTTTTAATCCATTCTGCCAGTCTTTGTCTTTTGATTGGGGAATTCAGTCCATTAACATTTAGTGTTATTACTGTTTGGGTAATATTTTCCTCTACCATTTTGCCTTTTGTATTATATATATCATATCTGACTTTCCTTCTTTCTACACTCTTCTCCATACCTCTCTCTTCTGTCTTTTCGTATCTGACTCTAGTGCTCCCTTTAGTATTTCTTGCAGAGCTGGTCTCTTGGTCACAAATTCTCTCAGTGACTTTTTGTCTGAGAATGTTTTAATTTCCCCCTCATTTTTGAAGGACAATTTTGCTGAATATAGGAGTCTTGGTTGGCAGTTTTTCTCTTTTAGTAATTTAAATATATCTTCCCACTCTCTTCTAGCTTCCATGGTTTCTGCTGAGAAATCTACACATAGTCTTATTGGGTTTCCCTTGTATGTGATGGATTGTTTTTCTCTTGCTGCTTTCAAGATCCTCTCTTTCTCTTTGACCTCTGACATTCTAACTAGTAAGTGTCTTGGAGAATGCCTATTTCGGTCTAATCTCTTTGGGTTGCGCTGCACTTCTTGGATCTGTAGTTTTATGTCTTTCATAAGAGTTGGGAAATTTTCAGTGATAATTTCTTCCATTAGTTTTTCTCCTCCTTTTCCCTTCTCTTCTCCTTCTGGGACACCCACAACACGTATATTTGTGTGGTTCATATTGTCCTTGAGTTCCCTGATACCCTGTTCGAATTTTTCCATTCTTCTCCCTATAGTTTCTGTTTCTTTTTGGAATTCAGATGTTCCATCCTCCAGTTCACTAATTCTATGTTCTGTCTCTTTAAATCTATCATTGTAGGTATCCATTGTTTTTTCCATCTTTTCTACTTTATCCTTCACTTCCATAAGTTCTGTGATTTGTTTTTTCAGTTTTTCTATTTCTTCTTTTTGTTCAGCCCATGTCTTCTTCATGTCCTCTCTCAATTTATTGATTTCATTTTTGAAGAGGTTTTCCATTTCTGTTCGTATATTCAGCATTAGTTGTCTCAGCTCCTGTATCTCATTTGAACTATTGGTTTGTTCCTTTGACTGGGCCATATTCTCAATCTTCTGAGAGTGGACCGTTATCTTCTGCTGGTGTCTGGGCATTTGGTCAGATTTCCCTGAGTGTCGGACCCAACAAGGTTGTAAGATTTTTCTTTGAAATCTCTGGGTTCTGTTTTTCTTATCCTGCCCAGTAGGTGGCGCTCGTGGCACACGTTTGTCTCACGTATTTGGAAGGGATCCCCCCGGTCACCGTTCTCCACGGGCTGGGGATTTCCGATCCAATTCTCTCAGTTGGTCTGGGGAGCCGCGCGTGGTGGGAGCGTCAGCCGCCGCGGCTTGAGGGGACCCTGTGGCTCCTTTATTAATTCCCCTATTAGTGTTTGGTTGGACCCAGTCCCTGACACTGTCGGAAATTCCCTCCTCTCCCTGGAGGGGTGTCAGTCGCCGGCTGCATTGGGCCCGGGGAATTCACCACTGGACCAGGAAGCCGCCTGCGGGGGAGGGGCTCGGTCGCCGGCCTCCGCGGCCTGGGGAATTTGCCACCGGACCAGGAAGCCGCCCGCGGGGGAGGGGCTCGGTCGCCGGCCTCCGCGGCCTGGGGAATTTGCCACCGGACCAGGAAGCCGCCCGCGGGGGAGGGGCTCGGTCGCCGGCCTCCGGGGCCTGGGGAATTTGCCACCGGACCAGGAAGCCACCCGTAGGGGAGGGCCACCGCGGCTTGGGTAGCCCTCTGATCCGAGACTCGTAGCCCATCCAGGAAGCCGCCTGCAAAAGAGGCGCACCAGCTGCTGCGGCTTGGGAAACTTGCCTCTCCGAGACTCTCAGCCGGCCCGGGAGGGAGGGAGGGAAGAGCTCCGGCCGTCACAGCTGCTGCTGCTTGGGGAATCGCGCGCCGCTCGGGGATCTCACCACAGCAGAGTCTCGCAGTCAGACTAGCCAGTCCAGACTGGGGTACGCTGTGTGTCCATTCCCTGCCGTGGCCCGGGAGCTCATGATAGCTTCTTAAAACACAGACAAACCAACTACTTTGGTGCAGTTCTTGCCAAAGAATTGATCCATATAAAGCACAGACGTCTATGAAATAGCTCCAATTCTTTCCTTAAAAATTTCCTGTCCAGAGCAGCTTTTTTTGGAACTCTAATTATACATATGTTAAACTGCTTAATATTGTCCCACTGATCACTGAGGCTTCTGTTCTCTCTTTCTTTTTTTTTTTTTGGCATGGGCAGGCTCTGGGAATCAACCCCCCAGGTCTCCAGCTCTGCAGGCAACAATTCTTGCCACTGAGCCACTGTTCATTTTTTTCAGCTGTTTCCTTTCCTCTCTGTTCTTTATTTTGAGTAATTTATATTGCTATTTCACTTCTCGTTTCTGCTATTTCTAATTTACTATTATCCAATGTAACTTTCATTTTAGATATTATATTTCTATCTCTAGAATTTCTATTTGAATATTTTTTTGGTATAGCTTCCTTTCTTTCCTCATCATGCTCATGTTTTTCTCTACATTCTTGAGTATATGTAGCATATTTATACTAGGCTGTTCTAATGTCTTTGCAAATCTTGTTATCTCTGTCATTTCTAGGTCTTTTTAAATTGATTGACTTCTCTGATTATGGATCATATTTTCCTACCTCTTTGAATGCCTGGTAATTAATTTATCTTATTTATCTTTCACATTAAGTACATTATATATATTTTTCTTTTCTTGTGAAACATAAAGTATAGAAAAAAGCAAATTTCAAAACATTGCAACAATTAGTTGTAGAACAGATTTCAGACATTGGTATGGGTTACAATTCCATCATTTTAGGTTTTTACTTCTAGCTGCTGTAAGGTATTGGAGAGAAAAAGAAATATCAATATAGTTATCAGCACTCATACTCATTTGTTAAGCCCTACCTACTTTGTATAACTCCACCATCATCTTTGATCTTTCTTCCACTCTTTAGGGGTATTTGGGCTATTCCCATTCTAACTTTTTCATGTTGCAAGGGGCTGTTGATAATATGGGATTTGGGGGATGGAACTAGTTGATGTTCTGGAGAGGCTGGCCCTTCTGCATTTCAGGACTTATCTGGTCTAGGGACCAAGCTGGAGGTTACAGGTATCTGGAAAGTTACCCTAGAGCATGGAACCTTTGTAGAATCTTATACAACACCCTAGGTGTTCTTTAGAATTGGCTGGAATGGTTTTGATTGGGGTTTGACAAGTTATAATAGGTAACAATGTCTAACTAAAGCTTGCATAAGAGTGATCTCCAGAGTAGCCTCTTGACTGTATTTGAACTCTCGCAGCCATTGATACCTTATTTGTTAAACTTCTTTTCCCCCTTTTGGTCAGGATGGTTTTGTTGATCCCATGGTGGCACGGCCGGGCTCATCCCTGGGAGTCATTTCTGATGCTTCCAGGAATACTTTTACTCCTGGATGTTATGTCCCCATGTAGGGGGAGGGCAGTGGTTTCAGTAGCAGAGTTGGGCTTAGAGAGAGAGAGGCCACATCCAAGCAACAAAAGAGATCCTCCAGAGGTGACCCTTAGGCATACCTATAGGTGGGCCAAGCTTCTCCACTTCATATACCTGGTAGTTGTTGATTGATTGTCAGAAATTTTGAGTTTTATGTTGTCAAGTGGTAGGTTTTGTTACAGTTCTTTAAATACTATTTTGCTTTGTTCTGGCAAGCAGTTAAGTTATGTAGGAGGATAAGTTCATCCCTTTGAGGCTTGTTTTAAACTTTGTTAGAATGGGTCCAGAGCAAGCCTTTATGCTTACTACTCAGTTGTTATTTTCCTGAGGACTTCACCTGATGCCCAACTTAAGAGACCTTTCCACTCTGGCTGATGGAAATATGAACTAATCACAGCTGCATGTGAACCCTGGTATTGTTTTGTATTCTGCTTTCTACCTATTCTTTATTGGCCTCAGGACTTTATTTTATTATGTGCTTATCAGTCTTCAGTCAAAGATTTCAGGGACTCTGTAGATATCTGGAGCTCTCTCTACCTTGTACCACTTGGGTGTAAGAGTCCTCAAACATTTTGTTAGGCTAATGTGGCCTACAGCCTTGTTTTTCGTTTTTTGTTTTATTATTATTTTTTTAAAACCTCCTCATCTTTTTTTTAAAAATTATTTATTTTATTTTTTTATATTTTTAAAATATAACAACATATAAACATGAACATTCTTACTATATGATCATTCCATTCTAGGTATATATCAGTAACTCACAGTGTCGTCACATAGTTGTATATATTCATCACCATGATCGTTTCTTAGAACATTTGCATCAATTCAGAGAAAGAAATAAAAAGAAAAAAGAAAAAAACTCACATATACCATACCCCTTACCCTTCCCTCTCATTGACTGCTAGTATTTCCATCTATCCAATATATTTAAGCCTTTGTTTCCCTTATTTTTTTTCTATACCCCTTACCACTCCCTTTCATTGATCACTAGCATTTCACATTTCAATTTACTAAATTTATTTTAACATTTGTTCCTCCTATTATTTATTTATTTTTTATCCATATGTTTTACTCATCTCTCCATACCGTAGATAAAAGAAGCATCAGACACAGGGTTTTTGCATTCACGCAGTCTCATTGTGAATGCTCTATCATTATACAGTCATCTTTAAGAAACATGGCTACTGGAACACAGCTCTATATTTTCAGACACTTCCCTCCAGCCTCTCCGATATATCTTAACTAAAAAGTTGATATCTGTATAATACATAAGAATAACCTCTCAACACTGTTTGAAATCTCTCAGCCATTGACACTTTATTTTGTTTGATTTCTCTCTTACCCCTGTTGGTCTAGAACGTTTTCTCAATTCCTTGATGCCGAGTCCCAGCCCACTCTAGGATTTCTGTCCCATGCTGCCAGGAAGGTTTACACCCCTGGGAGTCATGTCCCACATAGAGAGGGGGAGGGCAATGAGTTTGCTTGTCATGTTGGCTGAGAGAGAGAGACCACATCTGAGCAACAAAAGAGGTTCTCTGGGAGTAATTCTTAGGCCTAATTTAAAGTAGGCTTAGCTTATCCTTTGTGAGGATAAGTTTCATATGAACAGACCCCAAGATTGAGGGCTCAGCCTGTTGCTTTGGTTGTCCCCACTGCTTTTGAGAATATCAGGAATTCTCCACATGGGGAAGTTGAATTTTCCCCCTTTATTGCCATTCCCCCAAGGGGACTTTGCAAATACTCTTTTTATTCACTGTTCAAATCACTCTGGGATTTATCAGGGCATCACTCTAAACAAACCTATAAAATCTCATGCCCTACTCAAGATTCCAAGTACTTATGGTGTTCAATTAAACTGTCTATATCAGTTACATTAGGAAACCCACTAGCCAAAATATAAATTTTGTACCAAATAAACTTTTTTTGCTTTAGTCTTGCATATAAGTTAAAGTTTTAAAATATGAATTACCATCTATTTTCAACACCCTGCAATATTGATATTCCTTTGTTCTTCCTCATGCAAAAACATTTTTTAATTCGTATAGTTAGTTACTATCATACACTCTAGACTTTCCTAGATTATACCATCTCAGTCTTTATTGTCTATCTTTCCTTCTGATTTCATTTGTGCCCTGAGCCCACCTCCCTCTATCATTCTCACATTCACCTTCATTCAGTGTACTAACATTATTGTATTACGTTAGGTAGTATTGTGCTATCCATTTCTGAATTTTTACAATCAGTCCTGTTGCACAATCTGTATCTGTTCTGCTCTAATTACCCAATATCTGCCCTGTTTTTGTTTCCTGATGGTCTCTGTTCTTAGCCGAAATTCTCCAAGTTCATTCACTAATGTTAGTTCATATCAGTGAGACCATACAGTATTTGTCCATTTGTTTCTGGCTAATTTCACTCAGCATAATGGCCTCAAGATCCATCCTTGTTGTTATATACTTCATAACTTTATACTGTCTTACATCTGCATAATATCCTATCGTATGTATCTACTACAGCTTGTTTAGCCACTCATCTGTTGATGGATATTTGCACTGTTTTCATCTCTTGGCAGTTGTAAATAATGCTGCTATAAACATTGGTGTGCAAATGTCTGTTTGTGTCCTTGCCCTCATGTCCTTTGAGTAGATACCTAGCAATGGTATTGCTGGATCATATCACAATTCTATACTTAGCTTCCAGAGGAACCGCCAAACTGCCTTCCTCAACGGTTGTACCATTTTACATTCCCACCAATAGTGGCTTAGTGTGCCTCTTTTTCCACATCGTCTCCAGCACTTGTCATTTTCTGTTTTATTGGTAATGGCCATTCTGGTGGGTGTGAGATATCTCACTGTGGTTTTGATTTGCATTTCCCTAATAGCCAGGGAAATTAAGCATCTTTTCATGTGCATTTTGGCCATTTGTATTTCCTCTTCTGAGAACTGCCTATTCATGTCTTCTGCCCATTTTGTAATTGGGTCGTCTGTCTTTTTGTTGTTGAGTTGAACGGTCTCTTTATATATTCTGGATACTAGACCTTTTTCTGATATATTTTTTCCAAATATTGTCTCCCATTGTGTAGGCTGTCTTTTTACTTTCTTGATGCACACAAATGTTTAAATTTGAGGAGTTCCCAATTATTTATTTATTTCTTCAAAGCTCATGTTTTGGGTGTAAGATCTAGGAAGCCACCTCCTATTATAAGATTTATAAGATATTTCCCAACATTTTCTTCTAAAAGTGTAATGGTCTTAGATCTAATGTTTAGGTCTTTGATCCATTTTGAGTTAATTTTTGTATAGGGTGTGCGAAATGGATCCTCTTTCATTCTTTTGCATGTGGATATCCAGTTCTCTAGGAACCATTTATTGAAGAGACTATTCTGTCCCAGGTGAGTTGTCTTGATTACCTTATCAAAGATCAGTTGTCCATAGATGAGAGGGTCTACATCTGAATACTCTATTTATTCTATTCCATCGGTTAGTATATCTATCTTTATGCCAGTACCATGCTACTTTGACCACTGTAGCTTCATAATATCCCTTAAAGTCAGGTAGTGTGAGACCTCCGACTTAATTTTTCTTTCTCAGGATATTTTTAGCTATTCAGGGCACGCTGCCCTTACAGATCAATTTGGTTATTGGTTTTTCTGTTTCTGAAAAGTAAGTTTTTGGGACTTTAATTGGTATTGCATTGAATCTGTAAATCAATTTAGGTAGAATTGGCATCTTAACTATATTTAGTCTTCCAATCCATGAACACTGTATGCCCTTCCATCTATTTAGGTCTTCTGTGATTTCTTTTAACAGTTTCTTGTAGTTTTCTCTGTATGGGTCTTTTGTCTGTTTAGTTAAATTTATTCCTGAATATTTTATTCTTTTGGTTGGTAATTGTAAATGGAATTCTTTCCTTGATTTCCCCCTCAGATTGTTCATTACTAGTGCATAGAAACACTACAGACTTTTGAGTGCTGATCTTGTAACCTGCCACTTTGCTGTACTCATTTATTAGCTCTAGTAGTTTTGCTGTGGATTTTTCAAGGGTTTTCGACATATAGTATCATATCATCTGCAAACAGTGAGAGTTTTACTTCTTCCTTGCCAATTTTAATGCCTTGTATTTCTTTTTCTTGTTTAATTACTCTGGCTAGAACTTCCAATACAATGTTGAATAACAGTGATAGTGGGCATCCTTGTCTTGTTCCTGATCTTAGGGGGAAAGTTTTCAGTTTTTCCCTATTGAGGATGATGTTAGCTGTGGGTTTTTCATATATTCCCCTTATCATGTCAAGGAAGTTCCCTTCTATTCCTATCCTTTGGAGTGTTTTCAACAAGAAAGGATGTTGGATTTTGTCAAATGCCATTTCTGCATCAATCGAGATGATCATATATGTAGTTTTTCTGCTTTGATTTGTTGATATGATGTATTATATTAATTGATTTTCTCATGTTGAACTATCTTTGCATATCTGGGATGACTCTTACTTGGTCATGGTGTATAATTATTTTAATGTGGTGCTGGATTCGATTTGCAAGAATTTTGTTGAGGATTTTGGCATCTATATTCATTAGCGAGATTCGCCTGTAGTTTTCTTTTCTTGTAATATCTTTGTCTGGCTTTGGTATGAGGGTGATGTTGGCTTCATAGAATGAGCTAGGTAGCCTTCCCTCCTCTTCAATTTTTTTGAAGAGTTTGAGCAGGATTGGTACTTAATTCTTTCTTGAATGTTTTGGTAGAATTCCCATGTGAAGCCATCTGATCCTGGAGTTTTCTTTTTGGGGAGCTTCTTAATGACTGATTCAGTTTCTTTACTTGTAATTGGTTTGTTGACATTGTCTATTTCTTCTTGAGTCAGTGTTGGTTGTTCATGCCTTTCTAGGAAGTTGTCCATTTCATCTACATTGTCTTGTTTATTAGCATAAAGTTGTTCATAGTATCCTTTCATTACCTCCTTTATTTCTGCAAGGTGAGTGGTTATGTCTCCTCTTCCATTTCTGATTTTATTTATTTGCATCCTCTCTCTTCTTCTTTTTGTCAACCTTGCTAAGGGTACATCAATCTTAATTGATTTTCTCATAGAACCAACTTCTGGTTTTGTTGATTTTCTCGAGTGTTTTGATGTTCTCAATTTCATTTATTTCTGCTCTGAACTTCATTATTTCTTTCCTTTTTGTTACTTTGGGGTAGGTTACTTGTCTTTCTCTAGTTCTTCCAAGTGGACAGTTTTAATTCCTTGATTTTTGCTCTTTCTTCTTTTTTAATATAGGCATTTAGGGAAATAAATTTCCCTCTTCACGCTGCCTTTGCTGCATCCCATAAATTTTGATACATTGTGTTTTCATTTTCATTTGCCTCAAGATATTTACTGATTTCTCTTGTAATTTCTTCCTTGACCCACTGGTTGTTTAAGAGTGTGTTGTTGAGCCTTCATATATTTGTGAATTTTCTGGCACTCTGCCTATTATTGATTTCCAACTTCATTGCTTTATGACCTGAGAAAGTGTTTTGTATGTTTTCAGTCTTTTTAAATTTTTTGAGACTTGCTTTTTGACCCAGCATAGGTCTGTTCTTGAGAATGATCCATAAGCACTTGAGAAAAAGGTGTATCCTGCTGTTGTGGGGTGTAATGTTCTATAAATGTCTGGTAAGTCTAGCTTGTTTATTGTATTATTCAAATTCTCTGTTTCTTTATTGATCCTCTGTCTAGGTGAGAGTGGAGAATTGAAGTCTCCAACTGTTACGGTAGATGTGTCTTTTTCTCTTTTCAGTGTTTGCCTCATGTATTTCAGAGCACTCTGGCTCGGTGCATAAACATTTATGATTGTTATATCTTCTTGTCAAATTGTTCCTTTTATTAATACATAGTGTCCTTCCTTGTCTCTTTTAATTGTTTACATTTAAAGTCTAATTTGTTGGATATTCGTATATATACTTCTGCTGTTTTCTGATAGTTGTTTGCATGAAGTATCTTTTCCCAACCTTTCACTTTCAACCTATGTTTATCCTTGGGTCTAAGATGCGTCTCAGGTAGATAGCATATAGGTAGGTCCTGTTTTTAAATCCGTTGTGCTGGTCTGTGTGTTTTGATTGGGGAGTTTAATCCATTAACATTTAGTGTTATTAATGTATGGGCAGTACTTTCTTCTACCATTTTGCTTTTTGGATTTTATATGTCATATCTAATTTTTCTTCCTTTTACCATTACTGATAGTCTTCATTTCTACACTCTTCTCCACACCTCTCTCTCCTGTTTTTTTCTGTCTGTCTCCAGTGCTCCCTTTAGTATTTCTTGTAGAGCCGGTCTCTTGGTCACAAATTCTTTCAGTGATTTTTTTGTCTGAAAATGTTTTAATTTTCCCCCCCAGTTTTGAAGGATAGTTTTGCTGGATATAGAATTCTTGGTTGGCACTTTTTGTCTTTCAGTATCTTAAATATATATCATCCCATTGTCTTCTTGCCTTCATGGTTTCTGCTGTGAAATCTGCACATAGTCTTATTGGGCTTCCCTTGTATGCGATGGATTGTTTTTCTCTTGTTGCTTTCCAAATTCTCTCTTTCTTTGACATCTGGCATTCTGATTAGTAAGTGTCTTGGAGTACGTCTATTTGGATCTATTCTGTTTGGGGTATGCTGCACTTCTTGGGTCTGTAATTTTAAAGTCTTTCCTAAGAGTTGGGAATTTTTCAGTGATAATTTCCTCCATTAGTTTTTCTTCTCCTTTTCCCTTCTCTTCTCCTTCTGGGACACTCATAACACGTGTATTCTTGCACTTCATGTTGTTATTCAATTCCCTGAGTCCCTGCTCCTATTTTCCATTCTTTTCCCTATATTTTCTTTTGCTTGTCGGATTTCAGATGTTCCATCCTCCAGTTCACTAATCCTGTCTTCTGTCTCTTGAAATCTAATATTGTAGGTTTCCAGTGTTTTTTTTTTCTCCATCTTTTCTACTGTTCCTTTTCATTCCCATAAGTTCTGTGATGTGTTTAACAGATCGGAATTTTTCAGTTCTTGTTTTTTTGTTTTCTGCTCTGCCTGTATGGTGCCTTCTTCCCCCCACACTTTGGAAGGTCTTCTTAGGTATTATAGACCCCAGTGAGATTTTCCCAGACCAAACTGGCCTCCTCTCCGGAGGAAAGAGTTCCCTGCATCTGTTTTCCCTGAGGGTGAGACAGAGCAGTTGAAAGACTTTCCTATGAAGCTCCTGGACTCTGTTTTTTTCCTATCCTGCCCAGTATGTGGCGCTTGTCTGCCTGCGGGTCCTACCATCATAAGGTGATGTGGTACCTTTAACTTGAGGAGACTCTCCCTGCTGGGGGTGTGGTGGAGACAGAGGAGAGATTGTA
Source organism: Tamandua tetradactyla (assembly GCF_023851605.1). Taxonomy (NCBI): domain Eukaryota; kingdom Metazoa; phylum Chordata; class Mammalia; order Pilosa; family Myrmecophagidae; genus Tamandua; species Tamandua tetradactyla. Next base: position 10,283,971 of record NC_135343.1, on the reverse strand, counting down.
TGCTGTCTTTAATTGCTTCACTTTTCCAGACCCTGAATTCCTTGAGGGATGGATTCCACCTGAGCTGGTCCCCACTCTTCTCCTGGGGAAGGCACAGCCTCCAGACAGACTCTCAAACAAGTTTAATTTTGCGCATTCCTGGGGCATTTGGAGCCTGAGACGCCCTACAACTGTATCCAAAGAGCAGTCGAGCCAGAGAAACAGCCACAAAAAAGAAAAGAAAAGAAAAGAAAAAGTCCTTTTCAGAGCAGGATCCCCAATTCCTCAGATTTGCCAATAAGTTGGTACATTACTCTGTGTATCTCCAAGTCTTATGTGTCCCCTCCTTTCCTTCAGGGCCCAGACCCGTTCAAGTATTTTGTGCTGTCTGATAAAAAAAACTCTGTTTTTTTTTTCCTTTATGATCAGCCCTGCCCCCTCTACACGGGGCAAAACCCAGCAACCTTAAGCTTTTACTCAAGGTTCAGTTGAGCTGCAAGCCTATATTCAGAAGTCAGAATTTGTTAATTAGTTTCTTAAGTGAAGCTTGGTTGTGTTCAGCCCTTGCTGATAGGAAAGTCTCTTTCCTGTCCCCTCTGGGAACCAGCCCGTGGGGGAGGGGCACGGGCCCCTCTGAGAACCAGTCCATGGGGGAGGGTCAGGGGCAGCTTGGGGGACTCACAGTTCTGGGTAGGCTCACAGCCAGTCCAGCTTTTCTAGACTGGGGTATGCTATGTGTCAAGTCACTTATGTGACCCCAGCAGTTGTTCTGTACTGTTCCTGGGTATTTGCTATCTGCTCTGGAAGACAGTCTAAATCCCACTCCTCACTAAGCCACCATCTTGGCTCCCCCACTTCATTCCTTCTTGGAGCCACTCAGTAGTCTGTAGCATGTACACACCACTGGAATGTCTTTTTCTAATTTCGAATAAGTTGCTGTGGTTTTTCATTTCTAAATACTAAAACTAAAAACTAAAAATATTTGGATTAAAAAAATCTTATGGATGATACGATGGTGACTCAGTGGCAGAATTCTTGCTTGCCATGCCGGAGACCCAGGTTCAATTTCTGGTGCCTGCCCATGCAAAAAAAATACTTCTTAAGTTCATAATTGAATTTCTTTGCTTATAAGCAAGCACTACTTGCATTATAGCTACAGAGAAAAATATTTCATGTGTTGTATTTCAACTAGCCTCTCACAGTTCTTCTAAGCTTTTAAATAGTTAATTACCTCTACTACCGTAAAATACCCTTTATTAACAGGCAACAAATTCTAATTTGGTTACTACTAGGGTATTAGTACCAAAATCTTGTAATTAAGAACTTGGAAAATATTTCATATGCCTAAATTCTAGGACCAGGTTTCTAGCTGTATCACTCTTGTTTTACTCAGTAATTCACAGCATCCAAATTGAAAAGAAGAGTATTTTTGTTTACTTTTACAAAGTATATATGTTTATATTTTATAACATGTTTATTGAAGAAAATACTTTAAACTCTCAAAGCTAGAAAAATAATAGTTTAAACACTATGTAGCTACCCATGATATTCTCTTTTAAATTTTTAAAGTTGCAAAATAGATCATACATTTAAAAGAGTGCGTGTAACTTATATATTCAGTTTAAAGAATAACAAAATGAACATCTGAGTACCCAACACATGGCATAAGAAATAAAATATTTCTTATATTTGAAAACATTTTGTGCTCTTCCCGGATTGCATCTTCTCTCTCGCCCCCTTTAGGTAACAGCTTACTGAGTTTTGGATTAGTCGCTTATATTTCTTTTCAGTTTTATCACATTTGTATAAATTCCTAAACAAAGCATAGTTTGATTTTGCCTTCTTCTGAACTTAATGTAAATGGAATTATATTGTTTATATTGTTCTGTGACTTAAAATTTTGGCCAGTAATATGTTTTCGAGATGCATGCATGTTATTGTGTATGGCTTTGGTTCATTCGTTTTTACTGGTGTTCAGTGTTCCATTTTTTAATGTACTGCAATGTATTGATCTATACCACTATTAATGGACTTGGATTGATTCCAGATTTTGCTTTTCAGACATTTCTCTTGGCAGTTTTGTGCTTGTTCACCAGGTGCATGTGTGAAAGAGTTCTTCTACACTGTACATAGAAGTAGAATTACTGGATCATATAGTATATTTATCGTCTATTTTACTAGGTAATCCCAAACTTTAATCCAGAGGTTACATCACAGTTTATTTTCTGACTAGAAATGAATGAAATTCCCCCCCTTTTTTTCCCACATTTTTACCAACACTTGATAATCTAAGACTTTAAAATTTTTGTTGGAGTAGTAAATATTTCATAGTAGTTTTAATTTATACTCAACTGAATGCTAGTGAGGTTGATGTTCAGCACATTTATAATATTTATAGGGCAATTGTGTTTCCTCTTCTGTGAAATGCTTATATGTAAGCATTTTGCCCATTTGAAAAAAACATGGGATTTTGTTTTTTCTCATTAATTCTTTAGCATTCTTTACTTTTCCCTTTATCCTTCATAGGTTATCCATGCTACATTTATTTTCTTCCAGTTTGTGATTTATCTTTGCACTTTATGTGGTTTCATTTTTTTCTTTCTGGTTTTGACCTACTGAAATGACAATTTGATTTTGCTCAAAAGAAAATAAGGTTTTTTCTGAAAAGGTGGCTTTTTCTGATTTGCTCAGAAGTGCCATGTAGGCCCAGCCATGATCCTGGGTGGTATATCCATTCTTTTTTTATTATTATTATTTTTTTTTAATTTTATTTATGAAACATATCCACATATAAACACAAACATTCTTACCATACGATCATTCCATTCTTGTTATAAAATCAATAACTCACAGTATCTTCACATAGTTGTATATTCATAATTGTGATCATTTCTTAGAACATTTGCATCAATTCAGAAAAAGAAATAAAAAGAAAACAGAAAAAAATTCATACATACCATATTGGTCACCCTCATTGGTCACCAGCATTTCAATCGACTAAATTTAACATTTGTTCCCCCTATTATTTATTTATTTTTAATCCATATGTTTTACTTGTCTCTTGATAAGGTAGATAAAAGGATCATCAGCCACAAGGTTTTCCCAACCACACAGTCACATTGCGAAAGCTATATCATTATACAGTCATCTTTAAGAAACATGACTACTGGAGCACAGCTCTGCATTTCCAGGCAGTTCCCTCCAGCCTCTCTATTACATATTAACTAAACAGGTGATATTTAATTCGTGCGTAAGAATAACCTTCAGGATAAGTCTCAACTCTGGAATCTCTCAGCTATTGACACTTTTTTTTTTTGTCTCATTTCACTCTTTCCCTTTTGGTCGAGAAGGTTTTCTCAGTCCCTTGATGCTGAATCCCAGCTCATTCTAGGATTTCTGTCTCATGTTGCTTGGCCCATATTTTAATTGGGTTGCTTGTCTTATTGTTCTTGGGTTGTAGAGTTCTATGTATATTCTGAATATTAAGCCCTTGTATTAATTATATGGTTTCCTATTCTGTTTGTTGTTATTTCACTTAATTAATAATGTCCTTTGATGCACAAAATTTTTAAGTTTGATTTTGAGTAAGTCTATTTTATATTTTTTCTTTTGTTGTCTGTACTTTTGGTGAAAATCTAAAAACTCCATTGCAGTTGATCCCTTGCTGCCTTTTTTTCGTATTCAGTTGTTCTTTTGTAGTACACCATTCTGATTCCTTTTTTCTTTCTTTCTCTTTAGCTTTATTTTTTGCTTATTTTCTTGGTGTTATCTTTGTAATTACATTTAATATCTTAAAATAACAACAGCTTAGTTAATGCTTTTAAAATCCTTTTGGCATTTCTTATAGGGCAGTCTTCTGGCAATGAATTCTTTCAGCTTTTGTTTTTCTGTAAATGTATTAATTTCTCCTTCATTTTTGAAAGATAATTTTGTCTGACATAGAAATTTTGATTGACAGTTTTTTGTTTTCTTTTTTAAAGAACTTTAAGTGTATCATCCCACTGTATTCTAGGCTACATGGTTTCTGATGGGAAATCCACTTTTAATGTTATTGGAGATTCACTGTATATGACAAGTTGCTTCTCTCTTGCTGCTTTCAAAATCCTCTCTTTGAAGTTTGACAGCCCAGCTATTATGAATCTTGATGTAGAAGTCTTAGAGTGTATCCTGCTTGGAATTTGATTAGCTTCCTGTGTGTGCATATTCATGTCTGTCATTTAATTTGCATCATTTTGCCATTATTTTTTGTAGGTTTGTAAAAGTTCATCGTATTTCTAATCAGGTACAGTTGTTTTGGTTTGCAAATTAGTCCATCATTGACCAGTGATATGTCCTGCAGAATATTCCAGGACATATCTTCTTTTTAAAGCAGTTTTATTTATATATATTCACACACCACAAAATCCATCCAAAGTATACAGTCAGTGGTTCATGGTATCATCACATAGTTGTGTGTTCATCCTCACAATTAATTTGAGAATATTTCATTACTCCATAAAATAAAAACAAAACATCCCATATGCTTTATCCCCTCCATTATTGACCTTAGCATTGGTGTGGTACATTTGTTACTGTGATGAAAGAATATTATATTATTACTGTTAACTATAGTCCATAGTTTGCATTAGGTGCATTTTTCCTCGTACATCACTCTTATTAACTCCTTTGTAATAGTGAAGTATATTTGTTCAAGTTCATGAAATAACATTTTTATATTTTTGCCATTAGTCACAGTCTTCATCCACCACAGGGTTAACTGTGCTATACCATTCCATGTTTTATATTCTAACTTTCCTTCTAGTGATATACACAAGTCTAAACTTTCCCTTTTAGCCACAAGCACATGCATAATTCATGCTGTTAATTACACTGAACATAATGTGCTATCATCACCTCTGTCCATTTACAAACATTTAAATTTAGCTTGGTTAAAAATTCTGCACGTGTTACACATCTGCTTCCTGTTCTTTATCTTCATTCTGTCTCCTGGTAACCTGCATTCTATGAGTTTACTTATTATACTTAGTTCATGGTAATGAGACTATACAATATTTGTACTTTTTTCTCTGACTTATTTCACTCAAAATAGTGTTCTCAAGGTTCATCCATGTTGTTGCATGCTTCAGAACTTCATTCCTTCTTGCTGCCAAATATTATTCCATTGTTTATATATACCATATTTTGTTTATCCATTCATCGGTTGATGGACACAGGTTGTTTCCATCTTTGGCAATTGTGAATAGTGCCACTATGAATGTTGGTGTGCAAGTATCTGTTGCTTCCCTGCTTTCACTTCTGTGCATATACCTAGTAGTGGGATTCCCAGATCAAATAGCAGTTCTATACATAGTTTCCTGAAGAATTGCCAAACTGTCCTCCACAGTCGCTGTTCCATTCTGTGTTTTCACTTACAATAGATAAGTGTTTCTGTTTCTCCACATCCTCTCCAACACTTGTATTTTCTTGTTTGTTTAATGGTACCCATTCTAGTAGGTATGAAATGATATCTTATTGTACTTTTGATTTGTATTTCTCTAATAGCTAGTAAAGATAAGCATCTTTTCATGTGCTTTTAGCCATTTGTATTTTCTCTTTGGAAGAATATCTGTTCATGTCTTTTACCCATTTTTTAATTGGTTTGTCTTTTTACTGTTGAGTTGTAGAATTTATTTATATATTCTGAATTTCAAACTCTTATTAGATATTTGGTTTCAAAGTCCTTTGGAGCATTGAAGTATTCAGTTTTGAGGTGGTCCAATTTATCTGTTTTTTTCTTTTGTTGCTTGTGCTTTGGCTGTAAGATCTAAAAAACCACTGCCTACATTTTTTTCTAGGAGTTTTATGATATTGGCCTTTTATATTAGGTCTTGGTCCATTTTGAGTTAATTTTTGTATAGGGTGTGAGATGGAGTTCTTGTTCAGTTCTTTTGGATATGGATAATTCAATTCTCCCAGCACCATTTATTGAAGAGACTGTTCTGTCTTAGTTGAGTGGACTTGGTAGAATTGTCAAAAATCAATTGACCATAGATCTGAGGACCTATTTCTGAACTCTCTTTGATTCCATTGATCTATATGTCTGTCTTTATGTCAGTACCATTCTGTTTTGGCCACTGTGGCTTTCTCATATGTTTTAGTGTCAGGAAACATGAGTCCTTACATTTCATTCTTGTTTTTCAAGATGTTTTGGCTGTTTGTGGCCTCTTACCTTTCCAAGTAAATTTAGTAATTAGCTTTGCCCCATACAAGGTCCTAGAGATATTTCCCTATGTTAAATTCTAAGAGTCTTATGGTTTTAACTCTTTTATTTAGGTCCTTGATCCATATTGAGTTGATCTTTGTATGTGATGTAAGGTCGGGATCTAACACCATTCTTCTGCATGTAGGTATCCAGTTTTCACAAGACTGTTTGCTTAAGAGACTTTTTTTTCTCCATTACATATCCTTAGCACCCTTGTCAAAAGCAGTTGGCTGATCCTCTCTTAAGAAAGAAATGAGGGGTTCTAGTTGGCAAGCTGCTAGAATGTGATACATCAGAAATGGAATGGCTTTTAAGAAGGAGAATTTATTGAGTTGCAAGTTTACATGTTCTAAGTTTGTGAAAATGTTCACGTTAAAACATGGTTATAGAAATATCCAATCTAAGGTATCCATGGAAAGATACCTTGGTTCCAGAAGGCCGATGATGTTCAGGGTTTCTTTTTCAACTGGAAAGACACATGGCAGAAATGGCCATGTCTGATAGCTTTCTTTCCAGATTTCCTTTTTCATGAAGCTCCCCCAGGGGTGTTTTCCTTCTTCATCTCCAAAGACATCTGACTGGGTAGGCACTCAAGCTTTTTCCAAAATGGTTCCCTCTTAAAGGGCTCTAGTAAGCAACCCCACCTTGAATGGGTGGAGACACATCTCCATGGAAACCATCTAATCAGAAGTTACGACCCATAATTGGATGAGTCACATCTCCATGAATAATGAAAAAGCTCCCACCCCGCAATATTGAATGAGGATTAAAGGACATGGCTTTTCTGGGGTACACAACGGATTCAGACTCATCTATAAAGATGGAGAAACATCACCATTCCAGTTCAAAAACCAGCAAAGCTAGTGTTTTCATCTAAAAGAAAGACACTGAATTCAAGAGACTTGTGGACAGAGAGAATTATACTCTATAGGAAAGAATAGTGTTTTCATCTAAAAGAAAGACATTGAATTCAAGAGACTTGTGGACAGAGAGGATTATACTCTATAGGAAAGAACGGGACCTTGTCAATGCAACCCACTCACTCTTTTGTCCTCTTTAATCAGTAACATATTAGGAAAACCATTCCAGAGTGAAAGCTCCAAATCCAAACACAGATGTTTGTTACTGTGTAGGTGATAGCTTTGAACTATGTGTTCAAACTATTTAAATTTTTTAAATTAAAAGTTTAAATGTTTAGATTTTAAAGGCACTAACCATATAACTTCTATATTTTTCCTATTTTTCTTGCCCCACCCCCCAGATATTGCTGCATATGCCTTTAGAATTAATGTAGTAGTCTTATTAAAATATGGAACTCAACTCATAAAGGCACTTACAAGCAGAGACTGTAGCATTGTTAGTTATTGAAGGGTTCATCCTCCCTACTATGTCACTGAAGCTGCTAGTCATTATTGATAATCAATTTAAATTAAAAAGCTGCTGGATAACATTGTTAATCAGATTCTTTGCAAGCACTTCTTATTACCGTTTCAGCATGTTTGGGTTATCAGCAGGGAAAACAGCAGTTATTGATTATCTACTTCTGTTAAGTCCATGCTGCATTTTTTTGTGAAATCTAATGGTGCTTCTCATTTTCTGGTCATTTTCCTAAAATTTTTTACAAAAGATTTTTGCCTTAATTTTAATTTTTTAAAATTTTTATTTTAGCATTTCTTCCCCCTATTATTTATCTTTATTCCATATGTTCCTCTCATCTGTTGACAAGGTAGATAAAAGGAGCATCAGACACAAGGTTTTCACAATCACACAGTCACATTGTGAAAGCTGTATCATTATTCAATCATCATCAAGAAACATGGCTACTGGAACACAGCTCTACATTTTCAGGCAGTTCCCTCCAGCCTCTCCATTACATCTTGAATAACAAGATGATATCTACTTGATGCATAAGAATAACCTCCAGGATAACCTCTCGACTCTTGTTTGAAATCTCTCAGCCATTGACACTTTGTCTCATTTCCCTCTTTCCCCTTTTGGTCGAAAAGGTTTTCTCAATCCCTTGATGCTAAGTCTCAGCTCATTCTAGGGTTTTTCTCAATCCCTTGATGCTGAATCTCAGCTCATTCTGGGATTTCTGTCCCACGTTGCCAGGAAGGTCCACACCCCTGGGAGTCATGTCCCACGCAGAGAAGGGGAGGGTGGTAAGACTGCTCGTTGTGTTGGCTGGAGAGAGGGGCCACATCTGAGCAACAAAAGAGGCTCTCTTGGGGGTGACTCTTAGGCCTAAATTTTAAGTAGACTTGACCTATCCTTTGCGGGGTGAAGTTTCATATAAACAAACCCCAAGACTGGGGGCTCTGCCTGTAGCTTTGGTTGTCCACACTGCTTGTGAGAATATCAAGAATTCAACTTGGGGAAGTTGGATTTCTCCCCGTTCTCACCACTCCCCAAAGGGGGCTTTGCAGATACTTTTCCACTCACTGATCGAATCACTCTGGGATTCATCAGGGCATCACTCTGGACAAACCAGCAAAATCTCATGTCCTGCATGAGATTCCAGGTACTTAATGGCGTTCAATCAAACTTTATATATTTATTTATTTATTTGTTTGTTTGTTTGTTTTACATGGGCAGGCCTGCTGAGCCACAGTGGCCTCCCCTGCCTTAATTTTTAAATCAACTAATTTCAGAATGAGGAGAACTAGGCATCCAAAACATCAGACATTGACTCAAAATCACTGGAACATCAAAAGTTCTGAGAATTCACGTCTTTATTATTTGCTATTGTATGGCATAAGAATACCAGTTTTATTCAAATCCTCTCATATATTTATAAATATAAGTAGTAGATCTGAGCTCAAGACCGAACAGAATTCAATCTAGAAGGCTGTCAATTCCTCAGAGAGTCATTAGCTAGAAAAAGCTATTAAAGATTCATCAGAGATCAACATAGTGTATTCTCACAGTTTACCCAAGGGATTCTTGAGTACGCTTAGAAGAGTCGTGTATCAAACAGCTAGGAACTGCTACAGACCTAATCCTTTTGCTTTTTCAAATTCCACAAAATCTGGCAAAAATAGCAGCAGATGGAGTGAAGTACATGAAACTGTGGAGCTGTGTTCTAGTAGCCTTGATTCTTGAAGATGATTGTATAACTATATAGCTTTTACAATGTGACTGTGTGATTTTGAAAACCTCGTGTCTGATGTTCCTTTTATCCAGGGTATAGACAGATGAGTAAAAAAAATAAGGCTAAAAAGTAAACACATAATGGGGGATGGGATAAAGGGTAAAAAGTTGGGTAGACTGAAGTACTGGTAGTAATGAGAGAGAGGGTTAAGGGGTATGGGATGCAAGAGTTTTTTCTTTTTATTTCTTTTTCTGGAGTGATGCAAATGTTCTAAAAATGAGCGCGGTGATTAATACACAACTATATGATGATATTATGAGCTATTGTTCACCATGTATGGACTGTATTTGCTGAAGATTTTTCAATAAAAATGTTAAAAAAAAAAAGCCAACAGGGGTGGTTCAGAATTTGTTAGAAGTTATCCTCAGGGTAGAAGCAGGTTCTTTTTAAACCAAAAGAAGGTTTAAAATTCAGTAGGTGGAGGGATTGAGAAAACCCCTAGAATGAGCTGAGACAGCATCAGGGATTGAGAAAACCTTCTTGACCAAAAGGGGGAAGAGTGAAATGAGACAAAATAAGTGTCAGTGGTTGTGAGATTCCAAACAGAGTGGAGAGGCTTTCCTGGAGGTTATTCTTATGCATTAAATAGATATCAACTTGTTAGTCAAGATGTAGTGGAGAGTTTGGAGGAACTGCCTGAAAATGTGGAGCTGTGTTCCAGTAGCCCTGTTTCTTGAAAATGATTGTATATAAGTGATAGAGCTTTCCCACAGTGTGACTGTGTGATTGTGAAAACCTTCTGTCTGATGCTCCTTTTATCTACCTTATCAACAGACGAGTAAAACATATGGAGTAAAGATGAATAATAAGGGGAACAAATGTTAAAATAAATTTAGAGTGAAATGCTGGATCGGTGAGGGGGAGGGGTGTGGGTATGGTATGTTTGAATTTTTTTCTGCTTTCTTTTTATTTCTTTTTCTGAATAGATGCAAATGTTCCAAGAAATGATTGTGATGATGAATATGCAACTATGTGATGATATTGTGAATTACTGATTATATATGTAGAATGAAATGATCAAAAATTACAAATGTTTGCGTTTGTTTGGTGGTTTTTGGTATTTTAAAAAACATTTCAAAATTAATAAAAATTCAGTAGGTGGCATCTTTAATTTAATATGGTGATTATGCATTAAATGAAGAATGACTTTCATTGTCGTATAACATTCTTATTCGTGGTTATCATTAATTCTTTACGTCTTTAACATTGCGTTTAAAGAGGCATATGAAGTTTTCCTGTTAAAGAGTTAAAAACGTAATGTTTTGAAAACTGTGTAAAGAAAAACCCTCATCTAGTTTAAAGTCACTTACAAGTGCTTATTATAATTGATCATAAACATACAACTCAGTAAATATCAACTGTGGATGGCTTCTGAAGGCTGTCTTCAGATTGAGCAGAGTAACCTATTCTATGTAGTCTTGACAATTTGGGTCATTTGATCCGTTAAATGTCTTTGAGTACCATTAATAATGAAATGGGACATGGGAGCTGTAACATTATCTCATAGAAAAGAAGTACTGTTTACTCTATTTATATATGAAATGTAATACTACTTCTGTCTGTTCCTTAAAGAAATCTCAGCTTTTTTGTTGAAAGACTAAGGAGCAAAGTCTGTGTATTTTAAGGAATTGGTGCTCTGCTTGCCTTTTAAATGAGGGATATTGCCATTATTCTTCAGTCTGAGGTTTTCTGTATTAATTTTATTTTTTTACTTGTCGAAGGGACTTTATGCAAGCAAAATAGATAACACAGAATTCATGCACTAAAGTTTATGTCTGTTAGTGAAAATTGATACCCCATAGTCCTGCTCGTAGTCTTTCTTAAAATTTTATAAATGCTATTTTATTTATGTATAGTCAGATACCATATAATCCATTACAATATACAGTGGCTCACAGTATCATTATACAGTTGTCCATTCATCACCTTAATCAATTTTAGAATATTTTAATCACTCCAGTAACAGAAATAAAAATAAAAAAGAATATCCAAAACATCTCATACTCCTTTCCCCATCATTATTATTCTTGTTGTTATTCTTTTCAACCATACAATTTATACACCATACAATTATTTTTTTTCATCAAAATGAAAAACTTTTTTAAAATTTTTTAAGTAAAAAAATTACAGAAAACAAACATTCCCAACACATACACTCAGCAATTCACAATATCATCACATAGTTGCATATTCATCATCATGATCATTTCTCAGAGCATTAGCATCAATTCAGAAAATGAAATAAAAAGACAACAGAAAAATATAACAAAAAGAAAAAAAAATTTTACAGGCCATACCCCTTACTGATCCCTTTCATTGATCACTAGCATTTCAAACTAAATCTATTTTAACATTTGTCCCCCCTATTATTTATTTTTATTCCATATGTTCCTCTCATCTGTTGACAAAGTAGATAAAAGGAGCATCAGACACAAGGTTTTCACAATCACACAGTCACATTGTGAAAGTTCTATCATTATACAATCATCATCAAGAAACATGACTACTGGAACACAGCTCTACATTTTCAGGCAGTTCCCTCCAGCCTCTCCGTTGCATCTTGGATAACAAGGTGATATCTACTTAATGCATAAGAATAACCTCCAGGATAACCTCTCAACTCTGTTTGGAATCTGTCAGCCATTGAAACTTTGTCTCATTTCACTCTTCCCCCTTTTGGTCTAGAAGGTTTTCTCAATCCCTTGATGCTGAATCTCAGCTCATTCTGGAATTTCTGTCCCACGCTGCCAGGAAGGTCCACACCCCTGGTAGTCAAGTCCCACGCAGACAGGGGGAGGGTGGTGAGTCTGCGTGCTGTGTTAGCTGGAGAGAGAGGCCACATCTGAGCAACGAAAGAGGTTCTCTTAGGGGTGACTCTTAGGCTTAATTTTAAGTAGGCTTGACCTATCCCCTGTGGGGTTAAGTTTCATATGAACAAACCCCAAGACCGGGGGCTCAGCCTATAGCTTTGGTTGTCCACACTACTTGTGAGAATATCAAGAATTCAACTTGGGGAAGTTGAGTTTTCCCCTGTTCTCACCATTCCCCGAAGGGGACTTTGCAAATACTTTTCCACTCACTGATCAAATCACTCTGGAATTCATCAGGGCATCACCTGGACAAACCAACAAAATCTCATGTCCTATACAAAGACAATTATTATTTTTAATTGTGGTAACATGTGCATAATGTTTGCCATTTTAACCATTTTTAAGTGTACGATTCTGTGCAATTAATTATTTTTACAATGTTGTGCTACCATCACCATCTTCTATCATCACCCAGAACAGACACTCTTTTTCGTTTAAGCAATAACTTCCCATTCTCCCTCCCCTTCATCCCCAGATAACCTCTGTCTCTTTGAAAGTGCCTATTGTAGATACTGCATATAAATGAAATTATACAATATTTGTCCTTTTGTGTCTTGGTTATTTCGCTTAGCATGTTTTAAGATTCATCCACATCACAGCATATGTCAAAAGTTCATTACTTTTTATGGCTGAATACCATTCCATTGTATGGATATACCACAGTTTGTTTATCTACTCCTTTGGCAATAGACATTTGGGTTGTTTCCACCTTTTGGCTGTTGTGAATAATGTTACTGTAAACATTGGTGTACAAGGATTTGTTCAAGCCCCTGCTTTCAGTTCTTTGGGTGTATACACCTAAAAATAGTCTTGCTGAGTCACATGGAATTCTGTGTTCAACTTTGTGAGAAACTGCCAACATGTTTTCCATAGTGGCTACATTATTTTACATTCCTACCAGCAATGTATGAGATTAAAATCTCTCAGAATCCTTTTTAGCATTTGTTATTTTCAATTTTTTAAATAATACATCCTATTGGATGTGAAATAGTCTCTTATTGTGGTTTTGATTGCATTTCCCTAATGGCTAATGATGTTGTGGGTCTTTCTACATGGTCATTGACCTCTTATCTATCTTCTTCTTTTTTTTTTTTTTTTAAACATGGGCAGGCACCGGGAATCGAACCCGGGTCCTCGGGCATGGCAGGCAAGCACTCTTACCTGCTGAGCCACCGTGGCCCGCCGTTGTCTATCTTCTTTTTTTTTTTTTTTTTTTAATTTTTTTTATTAATCAAAAAAAAGAAAAGAAATTAACACAACATTTAGAAATCATTCCATTCTACAAATGCACTCAATAATTCTTAGTATCATCACATAGATGTATGATCATCATTTCTTAGTACATTTGCATCGATTTAGGAAAAGAACTAGCAAAACAGCAGAAAAAGATATAGAATGTTAATATAGAGAAGAGAATTAAAATAATAATACTAATAATATATATATATATAAAAGGGAAAAAGAAAAAAAAACAAAAACAAAAGATACAAACACACAAACAAACAAAAAACCTTATTTCAGGTGCAGCTTCATTCAGTGTTCCAACCTAGTTACATTACACTTAGGTATTATTGTGCTGTCCATTTTTGAGTTTTTGTATCTAGTCCTGTTGCACAGTCTGTATCCCTTCAGCTCCAATTACCCATTATCTTACCCTGTTTCTAACTCCTGCTGGTCTCTGTTACCAATGATATATTCCAAGCTGATTCTCGAATGTCGGTTCACATCAGTGGGACCTTACAGTATTTGTCCTTTAGTTTTGGGCTAGACTCACTCAGCATAATGTTCTCTAGGTCCATCCATGTTATTACATGCTTTATAAGTTTAGTCTGTCTTAAAGCTGCATAATATTCCATCGTAGGTATACGCCACAGTTTGTTTAGCCACTCGTCTGTTGATGAACATTTTGGCTGTTTCCATCTCTTTGCAATTGTAGATAAAGCTGCTATAAACACGGGTGTGCAAATGTCCGTCTGTGTCTTTGCCCTTAAGTCCTTTGAGTAGATACCTAGCAGTGGTATTGCTGGGTCGTAATCCATTCTGCCATTCTATGTCTTTTGATTGGGAAATTCAGTCCATTAACTTTTAGTATTATTACTGTTTGGATAATATTTTCCTCTACCATTTTGGCTTTTGTATTATATATATCATATCTGATTTTCCTTCTTTCTACACTTTACTCCATACCTCTCTCTTCTGTCTTTTCGTATCTGACTCTAGTGCTCCCTTTAGTATTTCTTGCAGAGCTGGTCTCTTGGTCACAAATTCTCTCAGTGACTTTTTGTCTATAAATGCTTTAATTTCTCCTTCATTTTTGAAGGACAATTTTGCTGGATATAGGAGTCTTGGTTGGCAGTTTTTCTCTTTTAGTAATTTAAATATATCATCCCACTGTCTTCTAGCTTCCATGGTTTCTGCTGAGAAATCTACACATAGTCTTATTGGGTTTCCCTTGTATGTGACAGATTGTTTTTCTCTTGCTGCTTTCAAGATCCTCTCTTTCTCTTTGACCTCTGACATTCTAACTAGTAAGTGTCTTAGAGAACGCCTATTTGGGTCTATTCTCTTTGGGTTGCGCTGCACTTCTTGGATCTGTAATTTTAGGTCTTTCATAAGAGTTGGGAAATTTTCAGTGATAATTTCTTCCATTAGTTTTTCTCCTCCTTTTCCCTTCTCTTCTCCTTCTGGGACACCCACAACACGTATATTTGTGCGGTTCATATTGTCCTTGAGTTCCCTGATACCCTGTTCGAATTTTTCCATTCTTTTCCCTATAGTTTCTGTTTCTTTTTGGAATTCAGATGTTCCATCCTCCAGTTCACTAATTGTAGCTTCTGTCTCTTTAGATCTACCATTGTAGGTATCCATTGTTTTTTCCATTTTTTCTTCTTTGTCCTTCACTCCCATAAGTTCTGTGATTTGTTTTTTCAGGTTTTCTATTTCTTCTTTTTGTTCAGCCCATGTCTTCTTCATGTCCTCCCTCAATTTATTGATTTGGTTTTTGGAGAGTTTTTCCATTTCTGTTCGTATATTCAGCATTAGTTGTCTCAGCTCCTGTATCTCATTTGAACTATTGGTTTGTTCCTTTGACTGGGCCATATCTTCAATTTTCCGAGCGTCATCCATTATTTTCTGCTGGTGTCTGGGCATTTGATCAGGTTTCCCTGGGTGTGGGACCCAGCTGGTTGAAAGCTTTTTCTGTGAAATCTCTGGGCTCTGTTTTTCTTTTCCTGCCCAGTAGGTGGCGCTCGTAGCACTCGTCTGTCTGCGTGGCAGTCGGCCCGGGAAACCGCGCGTGGAGGCGGGGGTCACTGGCCGCCGGGGCTTGGGAGAGTGCCGGTCCTAATTGCCCAGCTGGCCCGAAACGCCAAGCGTGACGGGAGGGCCCCGCTATCCAACGTCCCCAGTCAGACCGGGGAGCCACGTGCGTGGAGGGGACCCCAGTCGCCAGCCGCCCCGGCCGGGAAAACGCGCGCCCCTCGGGTATCTCACCGCAGCAGATTCTCCCTGCCCGTTCAGCTGTTCCAGAATGGGGTACGCTGTCTTTTTGGTCTCTGTCGTGACTCCGGGAGCTGTTTCGTATTGTTTCTGTTTCTTTAGTTGCTTTTCTGGAGGAGGAACTAAGACCCGCGCGTCTTACTAAGCCGCCATCTTCTCCGGAAGTCTTGTCTATCTTCTTTGAAGAAATGTCTTTTCAAGTCTTTTGTACTGTTTTAAATTGGGTAGCTTGTCTTTTTATTGGTGTAGGAGTTCTTTATATAGTCTGAATATTAAACTCTTATCAGTTATATGATTTGCAACTATTTTCTCCCATTTCATAGGTTATCTTTTCACTTTCTTGATAATTTGCATTGATAAAAAACTTTAATCTTGATGAAGTCCAATTTATCTGCTTTTCTTTTATTGCTCATACTTTTGGTGTCATCTGAGAATCCATTGGCAATTACAGGGTTCTGAAGATTTCCCCTAAATTTTCTTCTAAGAATTTTATTGTTTTAGCTTTTATGTTTAGGTTATTGATCCATTTTGAGTTACTCTTTGTATATGATAGAGGTGGAAGTCCAATTTCATTCTTTTGCATGTGGTTATATCCAGTTTTCTCAGCACCATTTGTTGAAGAAACTGTTTTTCCCCCATTGATTGAACCTGACACCCTTGACTACAATGAATTGGCTATGGATATGTGGGTTTATTTCTGAATTCTCTGTTCTCTTCCGTTGGTCCATTTATCTGTCCTTTTTCTGTACCATACTATTTATTTAGCTTCATAGTAAGTTTTGAAATCAGGAAGTGTAACTCTTTCAGTTTCTTTTTCAAGATGTTTTTGCATTTGGGGTCCTTTGCCATTCCATAAGAATTTGATGATTGGCCTTTCCATTTCTGGGGGAAAAAAAAGGCTACTGGATTTTGATTAGGGCTCTGTTGAATCTGTAAACAACCTTGGGTAGTATTGACATCTTTATAATATACTTACAATCTGTGGACACTGGGTGTCTTGCTAATTATTTGTCTTTAATTTTTTTCAGAAAATGACTTACAGTTTTGAGTGTACAAATCTTTTATGTCACTGGTTAAATTTATTGATAGATACTTTATTCTTTTATTTGTCCTTGTAAATGGGGTTTTTACAAATTTACTTTTCAGGTTATCATTGATGGTGTATAGAAACAACACTGATTTTTGTGTTGATCTTGTATCCCTGCAACTTTGTTAAATTTGTGTACTTGTTCTAGTAGCTTTTTTATGTTTTCTTTGGGATTTTGTATATAGAGGATTATGTCATCTGCAAATAGAGATAGTTTTGCTTCTTTCCAATTTGAATCTTCTTTATTTCTTTTTCTTGCCTTGTAGCTCTGACTAGAATTTCCAATAAAATGTTTAATAGTGGTGATGAAAATGGATATCCTTCTCTTGTTCCTCAGCTTGGGAACACTTTCAGTCTTTCACTGTGGCTATGATGTTAGCTGTGGGTTTTAAATTATGCCCTCTATCATACTGAGGAAATTCAACATGCTTTTGTAGAGAAAATGTGCTGAGTTTTGTCAAATACCTTTTCTAAGTCAGTTGAGATGATCATGTGGCTTAGGTCTGAGATTTTGATGTATTGTTTTTGTTTTTGTGAAGGAAGTAAAACAATTTATTAGTTTCTTTTGTGAATGAACCGTGTGTTCCTAATTTGACAGGTTTAGGACTTACAGAGCACAAAGAGTCCTAAAGAGCAGGGGAAGAATTCTCCTGGGGTGCCAAAAACCGCTCCTGGTTGGGGTGAATGGATGACAGCTCTGCATGACTCATTTTAAGCAGAAGAGAGACAAATTTATATTGCTTGAGTGTGGTTTTTATCCACCCTCAGGGAAGGGGACCCTGTTCAGAATTCTTATCCTGATGATCATCTGAGTCTGCTTGTTCCTGGTTTCTGGGTTTGAGGTCTGGGCTTTTTCATTAGACTTAACATCTCCCCCAGGTTGTGGAATGAAAACAGCACAATAGAAGAGGTGGGTGGAGGCCAAGTAAGGGCTGGGAGATGGCTGCTTAGCATGTTTCTGTCATTTTCCCAGAGAACTTGGTAAATGTAGGTGAGGTTTGGTTAATGGCCTCTTAACAGGTGTCTGTGACTTCCCCAGTATTATTGTCTCACAGTTTCAGATGCTAGAAGCCTCAGCATCATGGTATTAACAGGGCTTGCTTTTTGCCTGGAAGGTGTAATGTTCTGGCAATCTTTTGCTTTGTGGTGATCTCTCTCTCCTCTCTGCTGACTTCTGGCTTCTGGCATCTGTTTTATGTGCAATTACCTTTGCTTGTAAGGACCTCAGTCATATTGGATTACGGACCAGGCTCACTCAGTTTGGCTACACCTTTACTAATAATATCTTCAAAGGTCCTATTTACAAATGGGTTCATAAGTAATTATAATTCATGTGACAAACCTGATAAAAGAATTGTGGTACTTAGTACACACATTAGCAGAGTATAAATTCCATGACAGTAGCGACTGTGTTTGAATCATCTTACATATCTAGCACCTAACAGAAGTAGATCCAATAAGTCAGTTAAATGAATGAGATTAATTTTATCTTAGAAAGAGGCAAGAAACAAGGAAATCTTCCCAAATGAGGTGAGATCTGGATTTTGAAAGTCAAATAGGTAGATGAAATAGTAAGAGAATGAATGTTTTCCAGGCTTGGAGAACAGCGTGAATGCAATTTGCAAGACTTGTTCTAGCAAAATACATATAGTTTAAGCAAGAAAGAACAACAACAATAAAGACATCTTTTATTGTGAAATATATCATAGGCAGAAAAGTGATAAATTTCAAAGTAAGGTTTAACAAGTAACTATAGAGCAAATTTCAGTGTAGTATGGATTACAGTTCCACAATTTCAGGTATTTCCTTCTGCCTGTTTTAATATACTAGAAACTAAAAAGAAATATCTTTATATAATGATTCAGTAGTCATAAATCATTTGTTAAATCCTGACTTCTCTGTTATAACTCCTCCCTCTTATTTCATCATTCTCTCAATCTTCAAAAATATTTGGGCAATGACCATTATGTGGGTCATTATATAAAGATGTTGAAAAGGGGTATTGAAGTTATGGGTTGGGGAATGCAACTAGTTGAGGTTCAGGGGGAGACTAAGACTGTTATAAACATTGGTGTGCAAATGTCTGTTTGTGACACTACTTTCAGATCTGGGTATATACCTAGAAGTGTAATTTCAAGGCCGTAGAGCAACTTGATATTTAGTTTTCTGAGTAATTGCCGAACTGTCTTCCACGGCAGCTGTACCATTTTACATTCACACCTGCAGTGGGTGTATTCCATTTTATCCATATCCTCTCCAGCATTTGTGGTTTTCTGATTGTTTAACAGTGGCCATTCTTATAGCTGTGAGATGATATCTCATTTTGGTTTTGATCAGCATTTCCCTAATAGCTAGTGAAGATCAACTTATTTTCATCTTTTTAGCCATTTGTATTTCCTCTTCAGAAAAATTTCTATTAATTTGTTTTACATATTTTATAGTTGGATTATTTGTCCTTTTGTTGTAGAGTTATAGGACTTCTTTGTGTATACTAAATATCAAATCATTGTCAGTTATATTGTTTCCAAATATTTTCTCTCATTGAATTGGTTGCCTCTGCATCTTTTTGGCAAAGTCCTTTGAGGTACAGAAGTGTTCAGTCTAGAGGTATTCCTGTTTATCTATTTTTTTCTTTTGTTGCTTGTGTGTAGGGTCTAAGGAAGCTACTCCTATGTTGCGGTCTTGAAGATATTTCCCTATATTTTCTTCTAGGAGTTTTATTGCACTGGCTCTTATATTTAGGTTTTTAATCCACTTTGAGTTAATTTTTGTATAATATGTGAGGTAGGGGTCCTCTTTCATTCCTTTGGTTATGGATATCCAGTTCTCCCAGCCCCATTTATTAAAAAGACTGTTCTGTCCCAGGTCACTGGATTTGGGTGCCTTGTCAAAATCAATTGACCATAGATCTGGGTGGGGTCTATTTCCAAACTTCCAGTTCAATTCCTCTGATGAATATGTCCATCTCTGTGCCAGTCCCATGCTGTTTTGACCACTGTTGCTTTATAGTAAGCATGAAAGTCAGGAAGTGTAAGTCCTCCAACTTCATTCTTCTGTTTTAGGATTTTTTTGGCTATTCAAGGTCTCGTTCCCTTTCAGATAAATTTGATAACTAAAGCTGCATATGGTTTTGAATACTTCAGCATAAAGTATAAAGGGATGAACAGATGGAGATGGGCCTGTAATAGTGAAGTATTATGGTGTTCTTTGAAAAATAATGAACTTAAAAAAATAATAACTTGAAATGCATGCACTTACACTTCTTGAACACTATCTAAAATGTGTTTTGGAGTACCTAAACTACCTTTTTAAAGTGCTTTTCTATTTGTAAATGATAATTAGAATTACTGTTGATTAAGTATTTTTAAATATTTATCTCTAGCATTTTGGTTTTAATGTCATATTTTAGTATAGCTATAATTTTATATAATATATAGTACATTAGCGTACTTTGTGTAATCAGTGATCATTTTGTCCATTCTGAAGAAGTAAATGATTTTATTTTTTCAATGTATAAAGATAAATGTAGTGTTCTATTTATATTTGTGTAATGCTGATGTTTACTGAAGTATGACAACAAATTTGAAGTCAAATTTTATGTAGAAGTTCACTGTATAAACAGATTTAGTCCTCTGGATAGCTACTCTGGTACCTAATGTAGCTACCTGGACATTACCCAGACTCCTCCAGTTTTAGCGGAAAGAGCTCTGGCCTGGATACCAGGAGGTCCGGGTACCAATACTTTCAGTACTACTAGTTAGCTACAGGATTGTGGGTATCTTTATCTGATCTACCAAATAGAACCTTGAGTTAAGTGTCCTCTAAGGTCCCTTTTAATTCTGAAAAGCTTCTGAAAAGCTTTGGTTTTGTCGATTTGTAGCTATAGTTCATATAATGCCACCCCTTAGCCAAGAGGAACTTTATAGCTATACTTTCTAGAACTTATCTTGGTGAAATCAAGGACTGTTTATATTTCATTTTTCTAAAATACGTATATTCATTTGAAAATCATTTATTAAACACCTTATATAGTTTTATATTTTCGACTTCTGTAATTTCCATTTTGTTCATGCTAAATTTGAGATGTTGGTAAGGTAGTCAGGTGAATATGTCTGAAAAGTAATTTTAAGTATGAGTCTAAAATTCAAGCGAAATCAGACATAGAGATAGATTTGGATTCGTTTATGCAAGTGATAGTTCATATTGTGTGAGTAAATGTGTTTACTTGAAGGAAAGAAGGGGAGCAGGCAGACAAGGATAGAATCCACATTTGAAGAATGAAGGAATACTTAGAACTGTACAAGGATATTGAAAAGGAGCAAAGAAGTAGGAGAAGTAGTAGAGTAGATTATGTCACTGATATTAAGAAAGATTTTAAAAAATGAAAGGATGTTTCAGCTGTCGGCCCAATAGAAACAGCCTATCATGATGTGTTCGAATTCACTGCTAAAGGAAGATCAGCCAGCTGTGAAGACACAGGATATCTAAGAAGACAATTTAAACCAGTGGGGGCATGTAATTTGCTGTGCAAAATAAAACATTTGTCAAGTTTCAGTGATAAGAAAGCTAAACTAACAGGTGGTTTAATAATGCTGAGTGTTCAAGGAAAGGAAGTTTACAAGGTCCATTACCGGTGCTGTATCAGTAAGAGCATGTTCACATGGTAACTGGAAAGCACTAAACTTAGAATCACAAAATCTGAGATCTAGTCCAAACTCTAGCCATTAGTTTAACTATCATTCCATGATGTAATATGGTATAAAGGTTTATAAGCAGATAAATTACAATCAGGTTAGTAATTGCTGTACAGAATATGATAAAAAGTGCTTGGAAAAATGATGTAAGCCTTCTGGGGGCTTTCTCTTCACTGTAAAATAGTAATAAATTGTTTAAAAAACTCATTCTATGTAACAGTTCACAGTTGTGAATTCTTATAATGCTATTTTATAAAGTATGGGTATATACTTTAAAAATCTTTTTTATATTCTATAGTATAACATATATACAAAGCAAAGAAATAAAAGGCAATAGTTTTCAAAACACTCTTCAACAAGTAGTTACAGGACAGATCCCAGAGTTTGTCATGGGCTACCATGTGATCCACTCCTATTTTTCCTTCCAGCTGCTCCAGAATATAAGAAGCAAGAAGGTTTAAATATTTTTTTATCATCCCAATCAACATTTTTTCCTTCTTTTTTTTTGTGAAAAATAGCATATATACAAAAAAGCTATAAATTTCAAAGCCCAGCACCACAATTAGTTGTAGATCATATTTCAGAGTTTGACATGGGTTACAATTCCACAGTTTTAGGTTTTTACTTCTAGCTACTCTAAAATATTGGAGTCTAAAAGAGATGATGATTTAATAATTCATTCATATTCTTTTATTAAATACTATCTTCTCTGTATAACTCCACCATCACATTTGATCTTTCCATCCCTCTTTTTAGGGCTGTTTGGGCTATGGCCAGTCTAAATTTTACATATTGGAAGGATCTGTCACTAATATGGGGTAGGGAGATGGAACTATCTGATGTTCTGGAGAGGCTGGGCCCTCTAGGTTTCAGTACTTATCTGGACCAGGGACCCATCTGGAGGTTGTAGATTTCTGGAAAGTTACTCTAGTGGCTGGAACCCTTGAGAAATCTTATATATTGCCATAGGTGTTGTTTAGGATTGGCTGGAATGGTACCAAGTAGTGCTTTTGCTGAGTAGTAGGGCAGCTTGATATTTAGTTTCCTAAGGAACCGCTAAACAGTCTTCCATAGTGGCTGCACCATTATATATTCCACGAGTAGTGCATAAATGTTCCTGTTTCTCCACATCCCTTTCAACATTTATAGTTTCCTGTTTGTTTAAGAGCAGCCATTCTTATATGTGTGAGGTGGTATCTCATTGTAGTCTTGATATGCATTTCCCTTATAGCCAGTGAAGATGAGCATCTCTTCATGTGCTTTTGGGCCAACTATATTTGCTCTTCAGAAAAAATGCCTATTCATATCTTTAGCCTATTTTATAATTGGGTTATTTGTTCTTTTGTTCTCAAGTTGTATGATTTCTTTATATATACAGGAAATCAAACCTTTATCTGATAGGTGATTTCCAAATATTTTCTCCCATTGAGTTTGCCTCTTCACCTTTTTGACAAAGTCTTTTGAGGTGCAGAAGCATTTACTTTTGAAGAATTCCCATTGATCTATTTTTTCTTTTGTTGCTTGTGCATTGAGTGTAAAGTTTAGGAAGCTACCTCCTATCACTGGGTCTTGAAGATGTTTCCCTATATTACTTCTAGAAGCTTTATGGTGCTAGTTCTTTTATTTAGGTGTTTGATCCACTTTGAATTAATTTTTGTGTAGGGTATATGATAGGGGTCCTCTTTCATTCTTTTGGCTATTGGTATCTAGTTCTTCCATGCCCAATTATTGAAAAGAATATTTTGTCCCAGTTCAGAGGATTTGGGGGCCTTGTCAGAAATCAGTTGACCATAGACTTGGTGGTCTGTTTCTGCACTCTCAATTTGATCTATTGGGCAATGCTTCTATCTCTGTGCCAGTACCATGCTGTTTTGACCACTGTGGCTTTATAATAGGTTTTAAAGTCAGGGAGTGATAATCCTCCCACTTCATTCTTCTTTAGTAGGATGCTTTTAGTTGTTCAGGATCTCTTTCCCTTCCAGATGAATTTGGTAAATTAGCTTTTCCAAATCTTCAAAGTAGGTTGTTGGAATTTGGATTAGTACTGTGTTGATTCTGTAGATCATTTCAGGGAGAACTGACATCTTAACTATATTTAGCCTTCCTCTCCATAAGCAGGGAATGTCTTTCCACCTCCTTAGATCTCCTTTGATTTCTTTTAACAGTGTTATGTAGTTTTCTGTGTACAACTCCTTTACATCCCTAGTTAAGTTCATTCCTAAGTATTTGATTCTTTTAGTTGCTATTTTGAACGGAAGTTTTTCCTTAACTGACTCCTCAGCTAAGTCATTGCTTGTGTATAGAAAATGTTACTGATTTTTGCACATTTTTATATCCTGCCACCTTGCTGAATTTGTTTATTAGCTCAAGTAACTTTGCTGTAGATTTCTCAGGATCTTCCAAGTATAGTATCGTATCATCTGCAAATAATGAGAGTTTTACTTCTTCCTTTCCAATTTTTCTTTGTCCTGCCTGATTGCTCTAGCTAGAACTTCTAGCACAATGTTGAATAATAGTGGTGACAGTGGGCATCCTTGTCTTGTACCTGATCTTTGGGGGAAAGCTTTTAGTCTCTCTCCATTGACTACAATGCTGGCTATTGGTTTTTCATATATTCCCTTTATCATATTGAGGTTTTTTAAAATTCCTGTCTTTTGGAGTGTTTTTATCAGAAAAGGATGCTGAATTTTGTTGAATCCTTTTTCAGCATCCATCGAGATGATCATGTGATTTTTCCCTTTTGGTTTGTTAATGTGCTGTATTACATTAATTGATTTTCTTGTGTTGAACTATCCTGGCATTCCTGATATAAACTCGATTTGCTAATATTTTATTGAGAATTTTTGCATCTATGTTCATTAGGGAAATTGGCTTGTAGTTTTCCTTTCTTATGGCATTTTTACCCAGTTTGGGTATTAAAATGATATTAGCTTTATAAAATGAGTTAGGTAGAGTTCCTTTTTCCTCAATTTTTTGGAAAAGCTTGAGCAGGCTTGGTGTTATTTCTTTTTGAAATGTTTGATAAAATTCCCCTGTGAAGCAATCTGGCCCTAGTCTTTTCATACCACTGCCTTCTCACCTCCAGGGTACTAGTTGAGTAGTCTGAACTCAGTCTTACTTGATTTCCCTTGTATGTAGTAGATTGTTTTTATCTTGCCACTTTCAGGATTTTCTGCTTCTCTTCAATATTTGGCAGACTGATTAGTATGTGCCTTGGGAAAGGCCTATTTGGATTTATTCTGTTTGGAGTTCTTTGGGCTTCTTTGGCTTGTTTATTTATGTCCTTTATGAGGGTTGGAAAGTTTTCCCCCATTATATCTTCAACTACTCTTTGTAGCCCTTTACTTGTAACACTATTCTACGTGGTGGTCGCACCCGCCTCGCGCCAGGTGGCGGGATTTAGGGGTGGGGAGCGGCGTCCACTTTAGGATCACCCGGCGTGGCGGCCTGTGGCGGCCCCATGGCCTCCCAGGCCAGCACACCGTGGCTGGCTCGTGCTGCTGTTCAGTGGGAAGAGGAAATCCGGGAAGAACTTCGTGACCGAGGCGCTGCTGAGCAGGTGTCAGTGGGGCGGGGACGGGGTGGGGGGCGCGTCCCATGGCCTGAGGGGCGTGCTGGCATGGGACCGGGAATTTCCGAACTGCGAACCTCCTCGGGCCCGGCGCGGGGCACGGTGGGCCCAGGGTACGGGATGGTGGCAGGTTGCTGTCACCACGTAGGAATGGCAGGCTGCACATGCCCACCTGAAAGAACCCGACGGTCAGCTGTGGGTCTTTCTCTCCAAGAAGCATTAGTAGGAGTTGTTGCCAAGGCGCTCGCAAAAAAAAAAAAAAAAAAAAAAAAGTTCTTATGTTTGTGCGCTTTGTTTTGTCTGTCATTTCCCTGAGTTCCCATTCAATTTTTTCTGTCCTTTTTGTCATTTGCTGTTTTGAGTCTTCAAAGTCAATTATCCTATCCTCTATATCACTTATTCTTTCTGCTGTGTCTTCAAATCTGGTGTTGTGTGCATTTGGTCAATAGAGTCTTTAATCCCTGTGATTTCTGCTATTTTTCTGTTTATTCTTTCAAATTCCTTTTTGTGCTCTTCTACTGTCTTCTTGATCTCCTTTATGTCATTTGTTGTCCAACTTACTTTATTAAGTAGAGTTGTATGAACATCTTTGAATAGTTGTTCCAACATCTGTGTCTCCTCTGGTGTTTTGTTTTTTGGTTTTTATTAATTAACGGAAAAAAAGAAATTAACCCAACATTTAGAAATCATACCATTCTACATATGCAATCAGTAATTCTTAACATCATCACATAGATGCATCATCATCATTTCTTAGTACATTTGCATCAGTTTAGAAGAACTAGCAACACAACAACAAAAAATAGAATGTTAATATAGAGAAAAAAAATAAAAGTAATAATAATAGTTAAAAAAAAAACCTATAGCTCAGATGCAGCTTCATTCAGTGTTTTAACATGATTACTTTACAATTAGGTATTATTATGCTGTCCATTTTTGAGTTTTGTATCTAGTCCTGTTGCACAGTCTGTATCCCTTCAGCTCCAATTACCCATTATCTTACCCTGTTTCTAACTCCTGCTGGACTCTGTTACCAATGACATATTCCAAGTTTATTCTCGAATGTCCGTTCACATCAGTGGGACCATACAATATTTGTCCTTTAGTTTTTGGCTAGACTCACTCAGCATAATGTTCTCTAGGTCCATCCATGTTATTACATGCTTCATAAGTTTTTCCTGTCTTAAAGCTGCATAATATTCCATCGTATGTATATACCACAGTTTGTGTAGCCACTCTTCTGTTGATGGACATTTTGGCTGTTTCCATCTCTTTGCAATTGTAAATAACGCTGTTATAAACATTGGTGTGCAAATGTCCGTTTGTGTCTTTGCCCTTAAGTCCTTTCAGTAGATGCCCAGGAATGGTATTGCTGGGTCGTATGGCAATTCTATATTCAGCTTTTTGAGGAACCGCCAAACTGCCTTCCACAGTGGTTGCACCATTTGACATTCCCACCAACAGTGGATAAATGTGCCTCTTTCTCCGCATCCTCTCCAGCACTTGTCATTTTCTGTTTTGTTGATAATGGCCATTCTGGTGGGTGTGAGATGATATCTCATTGTGGTTTTGATTTGCAATTCTCTAATGGCCAGGGACATTGAGCATCTCTTCATGTGCCTTTTGGCCATTTGTATTTCCTCTTCTGAGAGGTGTCTGTTCAAGTCTTTTTCCCATTTTGTAATTGGGTTGGCTGTCTTTTTGTTGTTGAGTTGAACAATCTCATTATAAATTCTGGATACTAGACCTTTATCTGATATGTCATTTCCAAATATTATCTCCCATTGTGTAGGCTGTCTTTCTACTTTCTTGATGAAGTTCTTTGATGCACAAAAGTGTTTAATTTTGAGGAGTTCCCATTTATTTATTTCCTTCTTCAGTGCTCTTGCTTTAGGTTTAAGGTCCATAAAACCGCCTCCAATTGTAAGTTTCATAAGATATCTCCCTACATTTTCCTCTAACTGTTTTATGGTCTTAGACCTAATGTTTAGATCTTTGATCCATTTTGAGTTAACTTTTGTATAGGGTGTGAGATACGGGTCTTCTTTCATTCTTTTGCATATGGATATCCAGTTCTCTAGGCACCATTTATTGAAGAGACTGTTCTGTCCCAGGTGAGTTGGCTTGACTGCCTTATCAAAGATCAATTGTCCATAGATGAGAGGGTCTATATCTGAGCACTCTATTCGATTCCATTGGTCGATATATCTATCTTTATGCCAATACCATGCTGTTTTGACCACTGTGGCTTCATAATATGCCTTAAAGTCCGGCATCGCGAGACCTCCAGCTTCGTTTTTTTTCCTCAAGATGTTTTTAGCAATTCAGGGCACCTTGCCCTTCCAGATAAATTTGCTTATTGGTTTTTCTATTTCTGAAAAATAAGTTGTTGGGATTTTGATTGGTATTGCATTGAATCTGTAAATCAATTTAGGTAGGATTGACATCTTAACTATATTTAGTCTTCCAATCCATGAACACGGTATGCCCTTCCATCTGTTTAGGTCTTCTGTGATTTCTTTTAGCAGTTTTTTGTAGTTTTCTTTGTATAGGTCTTTTGTCTCTTTAGATAAATTTATTCCTAGGTATTTTATTCTTTTAGTTGCAATTGTAAATGGAATTCGTTTCTTGATTTCCCCCTCTGCTTGTTCATTGCTAGTGTATAGAAATGCTACAGATTTTTGAATGTTGATCTTGTAACCTGCTACTTTGCTGTACTCATTTATTAGCTCTAGTAGTTTTGTTGTGGATTTTTCCGGGTTTTCGACGTATAGTATCATATCGTCTGCAAACAGTGATAGTTTTACTTCTTCCTTTCCAATTTTGATGCCTTGTATTTCTTTTTCTTGTCTAATTGCTCTGGCTAGAACCTCCAACACAATGTTGAATAATAGTGGTGATAGTGGACATCCTTGTCTTGTTCCTTATCTTAGGGGGAACGTTTTCAATTTTTCCCCATTGAGGATGATATTAGCTGTGGGTTTTTCATATATTCCCTCTATCATTTTAAGGAAGTTCCCTTGTGTGTTAGTTAGATTTAGTTGTCAACTTGGCCAGGTGAGCATACCTAGTCTTGTTGCTGTGGACATAAGCCAGCGGTATGTGAACCTCATCTATTGCCAATTACATCTGCAGTCAGCTAGGAGGCGTGTCTACTGCAATAAGTGATGTTTGACTTAATTGGCTGGTGCTTAAATGAGAGATTGCAACGTAGCACTGCTAAGCAGCTCGGCATTCCTCATCTCAGCACCAGCAGCTCAGCCCAGGCCTTTGGAGATGCAGAAAGAAGTTACCCCGGGGAAAGTTGTTGGAACCCAGGGGCCTGGAGAGAAGACCAGCAGAGACCATCTTGTGCCTTCCACGTAAGAAAGAACCTCAGCGGAAAGTAAGCTGCCTTTCCTCTGAAGAACCAACAAAATAAATCCCCTTTTATTAAAAGCCAATCCGTCTCTGGTGTGCTGCGTTCTGGCAGCTAGCAAACTAGAACACCTTGTATTCCTATCTTTTGAAGTGTTTTCAACAGGAAAGGATGTTGAATCTTGTCAAATGCCTTCTCTGCATCAATTGAGATGATCATGTGATTTTTCTGCTTTGATTTGTTGATATGGTGTATTACATTAATTGATTTTCTTATGTTGGACCATCCTTGCATACCTGGGATGAATCCTACTTGGTCATGATGAATAATTCTTTTAATGTGTTGTTGGATACGATTTGCTAGAATTTTATTGAGGATTTTTGCATCAATATTCATTGGAGAGATCGGCCTGTGGTTTTCTTTTCTTGTAATATCTTTGCCTGGTTTTGGTATGAGGGTGATGTTGGCTTCATAGAATGAGTTAGGTAGTTTTCCCTCCACTTCGATTTTTTTGAAGAGTTTCAGGAGAGTTGGTACTAAATTCTTTCTGGAATGTTTGATAGAATTCACATGTGAAGCCGTCTGGTCCTGAACTTTTCTTTTTAGGAAGCTTTTGAATGACTAATTCAATTTCTTTACTTGTGATTGGTTTGTTGAGGTCATCTATGTCTTCTTGAGTCAAAGTTGGTTGTTCATGTCTTTCCAGGAACCCGTCCATTTCATCTAAATTGTTGTATTTATTAGCGTAAAGTTGTTCATAGTATCCTGTTATTACCTCCTTTATTTCTGTGAGGTCAGTAGTTATGTCTCCTCTTCCATTTCTGATCTTATTTATTTGCATCCTCTCTCTTCTTCTTTTTGTCAATCTTGCTAAGGGCCCATCAATCTTATTGATTTTCTCATAGAACCAATTTCTGGTCTTATTGATTTTCTCTATTGTTTTCATGTTTTCAATTTCATTTATTTCTGCTCTAATCTTTGTTATTTCTTTCCTTTTGCTTGCTTTGGAATTAGTTTGCTGTTCTTTCTCCATTTCTTCCAAGTGGACAGTTAATTCCTGCATTTTTGCCTTTTCTTCTTTTCTGATATAGGCATTTAGAGCAATAAATTTCCCTCTTAGCACTGCCTTTGCTGCGTCCCATAAGTTTTGATATGTTGTGTTTTCATTTTCATTCGCCTTGAGGTATTTGCTAATTTCTGTAGCAGTTTCTTCTTTGACCCTCTCGTTGTTTAAGAGTGTGTTGTTGAGCCTCCACGTATTTGTGAATTTTCTGGCACTCCGCCTATTATTGATTTCCAACTTCATTACTTTATGATCCGAGAAAGTGTTGTGTATGATTTCAATCTTTTTAAATTTGTTAAGACTTGCTTTGTGACCCAGCATATGGTCTGTCTTTGAGAATGATCCATGAGCACTTGATAAAAAGGTGTATCCTGCTGTTGCGGGATGTATTGTCCTATAAATGTCTGTTAAGTCTAGCTCATTTATGGTAATATTCAGATTCTCTATTTCTTTATTGATCCTCTGTCTAGATGTTCTGTCCATTGATGAGAGTGGTGAATTGAAGTCTCCAACTATTATGGTATATGTGTCTATTTCCGTTTTCAGTGTTTGCAGTGTATTCCTCACGTAATTTGGTGCATTCTGGTTCGGTGCGTAAATATTTATGATTGTAATGTCTTCTTGTTTAATTGTTCCTTTTATTAGTATATAGTGTCCTTCTTTGTCTCTTTTAACTGTTTTTTGAAGTCTAATTTGTTGGATATTAGTATAGCCACTCCTGCTCTTTTCTGGTTGTTATTTGCATGAAATATCTTTTCCCAACCTTTCACTTTCAACCTATGTTTATCTTTGGGTCTAAGATGTGTTTCCTGTAGACAGCATATAGAAGGATCCTGTTTTTTAATCCATTCTGCCAGTCTGTGTCTTTTGATTGGGGAATTCAGTCCATTAACATTTAGTGTTATTACTGTTTGGATAATATTTTCCTCTAACATTTTGCCTTTTGTATTATATATATCATATCTGACTTTCCTTCTTTCTACACTCTTCTCCATACCTCTCTCTTCTGTCTTTTCGTATCTGACTCTAGTGCTCCCTTTAGTATTTCTTGCAGAGCTGGTCTCTTGGTCACAAATTCTCTCAGTGACTTTTTGTCTGAGAATTTTTTTAATTTCCCCCTCATTTTTGAAGGACAATTTTGCTGGATATAGGAGTCTTGGTTGGCAGTTTTTCTCTTTTAGTAATTTAAATATATCATCCCACTCTCTTCTAGCTTCCGTGGTTTCTGCTGAGAAATCTACACATAGTCTTATTGGGTTTCCCTTGTATGTGATGGATTGTTTTTCTCTTGCTGCTTTCAAGATCCTCTCTTTCTCTTTGACCTCTGACATTCTAACTAGTAAGTGTCTTGGAGAATGCCTATTTGGGTCTAATCTCTTTGGGTTGCACTGCACTTCTTGGATCTGTAATTTTAGGTCTTTCATAAGAGTTGGGAAATTTTCAGTGATAATTTCTTCCATTAGTTTTTCTCCTCCTTTTCCCTTCTCTTCTCCTTCTGGGACACCCACAACACGTATATTTGTGCGGTTCATATTGTCCTTGAGTTCCCTGATACCCTGTTCGAATTTTTCCATTCTTTTCCCGATAGTTTCTGTTTCTTTTTGGAATTCAGATGTTCCATCCTCCAAATAACTAATTCTATCTTCTGTCTCTTTAAATCTATCATTGTAGGTATCCATTGTTTTTTCCATCTTTTCTACTTTATCCTTCACTTCCATAAGTTCTGTGATTTGTTTTTTCAGTTTTTCTATTTCTTGTTTTTGTTCAGCCCATGTCTTCTTCATGTCCTCCCTCAATTTATTGATTTCGTTTTTGAAGAGGTTTTCCATTTCTGTTCGTATATTCAGCATTAGTTGTCTCAGCTCCTGTATCTCATTTGAACTATTGGTTTGTTCCTTTGACTGGGCCATATTTTCAATTTTCTGAGCGTGATCCGTTATCTTCTGCTGGCGTCTGGGCATTTAGTCAGATTTCCCTGGGTGTTGGACCCAGCAAGGTTGTAAGATTTTTCTGTGAAATCTCTGGGATCTGTTTTTCTTATCTTGCCCAGTACGTGGCGCATGTGGCACACGTTTGTCTCAAGTGTTTGGAATGGGTCTCCCCCAGTCACCGATCTCCGTGGCCTGGGGCTTTCGGATCCAAATCTCTCCGTTGGTTCAGGGGCCGCGCGTGGTGGGGGCGTCAGCTGCCGCGGCTTGAGGGGACCCTGTGGCTGGTTGCGGGCCGCAGCGGGCCTGGGGGATTCCCCACCGGACCAGGAAGCCTCCCGTGGGGGGGGGGCTTCCGCGGCTTGGATAGCCCTCCTATCTGAGACTCGTATCCGCGGACTCGAAGCAGAGACTCGAAGCCGCCCGCAAAAGAGGGGTGCCACCTGCCTCGGCTTGGGAAACTTGCTTCTCCAATACTCTCAGCCGGCCCGGAAAGGGGGGAGGGAGTAGCTCGGACCTCCGCAGCTGCCGCTGATCGGGAGATCGCACGCCGCTCGGGGGTCTCACTGCAGCCGAGTCTCGCAGTCAGTCTAGCCAGCCCAGACTTTGGATAGCCCTCTGATCCGGGACTCGTAGCCGCGGACTTAAAGCCGAGACTCGAAGCCGCCCGCAAAAGAAGGGCGCCGCCTGCCTCGGCTTGGGGAACTTACTTCTCCGATACTCTCAGCCGGCCCGGGAAGGAGGGAGGGATTAGCTCGGACCGCCGCAGCTGCGGCCGCTCGGGGGTCTCGCCGCAGCCACGTCTCGCAATCAGACTTGCCAGCCCAGACTTTGGATAGCCCTCTGATCCGAGACTTGTAGTCGCGGACTCGAAGCCGCCCGCAAAAGTGTGGCGCCGGCCGCCTTGGCTGGGAAGCTTGTATCTCCGAGTCTCTCAGCCAGCCCCGGAAGGAGGGAGGGATTAGCTCGGACCGCCGCAGCTGCGGCCGCTCGGGGGTCTCGCCGCAGCCAAGACTCGGAATCAGATTTGCCAGCCCAGACTTTGGATAGCCCTCTGATCCGAGACTTGTAGTCGCGGACTCGAAGCCGCCCGCAAAAGTGTGGCGCCGGCCGCCTTGGCTGGGAAGCTTGTCTCTCCGAGTCTCTCAGCCAGCCCCGGAAGGAGGGAGGGATTAGCTCGGACCGCCGCAGCTGCGGCTGCTCGGGAAATCGCCCGCCGCTCGGGGATCTCACTCACCGCAGCTGAGTTTCGCAGTCAGACTAGCCAGCCCAGACTTGGTTACGCTGTGTGTCCATTCCCTGCTGTAGCCCCGGGAGTTGTTTTGTACTGTTTCTGTTCACCTATTAGTTGATTTGGAGTCGGAGGAACTAAGACGCATGTACCTTACTAAGACGCCATCTTGGATCCGGTCGATATGTTGTATTTTCATTGTTATTTCCTTCAAGATATGTTCTGATTTCTCCTGTAATTTCTTCCTTGCCCCACTGCTTGTTAAAGAGTGTGTTGTATAGCCTCCATATATTTGTGAATTTTCTGGCCTTCTACTTGTTATTGATTTCCAACTTCATTTCATTCTGATCTGAGAATGTGTTATGTATAATTTCAGTATTTTTAAATTTATTGAGACTTATTTTGTGGCCCACCCTATGGTCTGTCCTGGAGAATGATCCATGAGCCTTTCAGAAACATATGTTTCCTATTTTGTGGGTGTAATATTCTGTAAATGTCTGTTAAGTCTGATTCATTTATTGTATTTGCAAAATCTCTGTTTCCTTATTGGTCTTCTGTCTAGATGTTGTATTCATTGATGAGAGCAGTGAATTGAAGTTCCAGCTGTTACTGTAGAGGTATCTACTCTTCCTTTCAGTGTTGTCAGTGTGTGCTTCATATATTTTGGGGCACTCTGGCTTGGTGCATAAATATTTATGATTCTTAGGTCTTCTAGATGAATTGTTCTTTTTATTAATACATCATGTCCTTTGCCTCTTTTAATTGTGTTATTTTTGATGTTTAATTTGTCCCATATTGGTATAGCCACTCCTGCTTTTTGTTTATTTTTTGTGTATGTAAAATATATTTTTACAACATTTCCTTTTCTGTTTTTGTCTTTGGGTCTAAAATGAGTCTCTTACAGACAAGCATATTGATGGGTCCTATTTTTTCAATTCTGCCTATGTCTTTTGATTGCGAAGTTTAAACCAATTATTTAGTATTATTAGTGTAAAGGCAGTACTTTCTTCTACCATTTTGTCTTTTGATTTTATATGGCATATCTTTTTTATTTTTTCTCTTTTACCCTTATTGATAATCTTCACTTGTACAATCTTCTCCAAACCTTTCTTTCTGTCTTTTCCTATCTGCCTGTAGTGGTCCCTTTAGTATTTCTTATCGAGTCTGTCTGTTAGTCAGAAACACTGTCAGTGTGTTTGAGAGTATCTTAAACTCTCCCTCATTTTTGCAGGGCAGTTTTGCCAGATATAGAATTCTTGTCTGGCAGTTTTTCCTCTTCCAGAATCTTAAATGTATTGTATCATTGCTTTCTTGTCTCCATGGTTTCTGCTGAGGAATCTCCACACAGTCTCATTAAGCTTCCCTTGTGTATGATGGATTGCTTTTCTCTCGCTGCTTTCACAATCCTCTCTTTGTCTTTGACATTTGACAGTGTGATTAGTAAGGGTCTTGCACTAGGTCTGTGCAAATCTATTTTGTTTGAGCTACAATGTGCTTCTTGCATCTGTAACTTTATGTCTTTTATAAGAGATGGAAAATTTTTAGTGATTATTTCTTCCACTATTCTTTCTGACTCTTGTCCCTTTTCTTCTCTTTCTTCGACATCTATAACATCTATGTTCATGTGCTTTGTGGTGTCATTTAATTCCCCAGATCCTGCTCATATTTTTCCATTCTTTTCCTTATGTATTCTTTTGCTTGTAGGATTTCAGATATCTTGTCATCTAGTTCACTAATCCTTTCTTCTACCTTTTCAAATCTGCTGTTATAAGTCTCCATTGTGTTTTTCATCTCTTACATTGTTCCTTTCATTCCCGTTAGTTCTGCCATTTGTTTTTCCAAGCTTTTGAATTCTTCTTTATGGTCACCCAATGTCTTCTTTATATCCTTTATCTCTTTTGCCGTATCCTCCTTCAACTCATTGATTTGCTTTTCTACTTGATTTAGCATGTTTGATTGAACATTAATTAGTTGTTTCAACTCCTGTATCTCACTTGAAGTGTTTGTTCCTTTGCCTATGCCGTATCTTTGTTTTTACTAATATCGCTCCTAATTTTTTGTTGGTGTCTTTCATCTGATTTCCTTGACTAGTTTTATTCTGGAGTTCATTTTCACTGTTTTACCTAGGGTTTTCTTATTGATTGGCTTAGTTCTCAGTTTTGTTTTGTTTTCTTTTGTTTCTTGGTGTTTAGTTCAACTCATTCTGTACCTCTAGCATAGCTTCTGTGTTACTGATCAGAATTTTTCAGGTCTTGTTTTTCTGGTTCTTGCTCTGCCGAAATGGAGCCTTTTTTTAAAAAAAAAAAAAGAGAGAGAGAGAGAGAGAATATATATAAATATTTGATATATATAAATTTTTGAATTTGCAGATTTTAATGATTTCATATCAGTGAGACCATACAATATTTGTGCTTGTACATTGACTTTCATATTGTTAAAGGTAGCTCATATCTGCAGTTTCTTTGTCACACTGTCAAGAGCTGCACAACCCATTACAGAAGCCACCAACCACACAAGTCTACTTAAATTTAAATTGATTGAAATTAAGTAAGACTTAAAATGCACTTCTTCAGTTGCAACTAGCCAGGCACATTTCAAGTGCTCAAAAGCCACATGTGGCTGGTGACTACTGTCTTGGATAGCACAAGAGAATATTTCTTTCATCTCAGAAAGTTCTGGATCAGCACTGCCTGGTCCACAGTTTGAGTTGAAGAATGGAAAACTGTTAATATTTTTTTTTCCTTTTTAAGGTTATTTAAATATTGTTCCGTGCACAGTCAATAATTTATTATCATTATCTATCTTTTGTTATGTTCCTTATAGATTTTCCAGTTTCTCCCTGTTTTTCCTAAACGCTTTGCTCCACAGGGGTGGCCTAACTGCTCCCTCCTTCTCCCTGTTGCTACACAGCTTAATCCTGGAGCCACTGAATTATTTCTTTCCCAGGTGGGCTCCTCTGTTCCATGCACTGCACATTTGCCTATTTTGTGGCTTACCCTCATTTTTGCTAAAGCACATTCTTTTTTTTTTTCTTTTGTTTTATTAATTTTTTTAAAAAATAACAAACTCAAACACTCTTAACAAATGATCATTCCATTCTACATATATAATCAGTAATTCACAACATCATCACATAGTTGCATATTCATCATCATGATCATTTCTTAGAACATTTGCATCAATTCAGAAAAAGAATAAAAAGAAAACAGAAAAAAATTCATACATACCATACTCCTTACCCCTCCCTTTCATTGATCACTAGCATTTCAGTCTATTACATTTATTTTAACATTTGTTCCCCCATTATTTATTTTTATGCCGTATGTTTTACTCATCTGTTGATAAGGTAGATAAAAGGAGCATCAGAGAGAAGGTTTTCACAATCACTCATTCACACTGTGAAAGCTATGTCATTCTACAATCGTCTTTAAGAAACATGGCTACTGGAACACAGCTCCACATTTTCAGGCAGTTCCCTCCAGCCTCTCCACTACATCTTGACTGACAAGGTGATATCTATTTAGTGCATAAGAATAACCTCCAGGGCAACCTCTCTAGTCTGTTTGGAATCTCTCAGCCATTGACACTTATTTTGTCTCATTTCACTCTTCCCCCTTTTGGTCCAGAAGGTTTTCTCAATCCTTTGATGCTGAGTCTCAGCTCATTCTAGGGATTTTCTCAATCCCTTGATGCTGAGTCTCAGGTTATTCTAGGATTTCTGTCCCTTGTTGCCAGGAAGGTCCACACCCCTGGCATTCATGTCCCATGTAGACAACAGAAGGGTGGTAAGTTTTCTTGTTGTGTTGACTGGAGAGAGAGGCCACATCTGAGCAACGAAAGTTCTCTTGGGGGTGCCTCTTAGGCATAATTTTAAGTAGGCTTGACCTATCCTTTGTGGGGGTCAAGCTTCACATGAACAAACCCCAGAATTTCCCCAGATATTTTTGACCCAGTTAGATTTTCCCAGATTAGATAGGCCCTGGTCTCTGGAGGGGAGGATATAATCAGTATTAAGTTGCCCTGGGGATGAGATCTAGCAGGTTGTTAGAGATTCCTGTGACGACTCCAGATTCAGTGTTTTTCCTATCCTTCCCAGCAGGTAGTTTTTGTCAGCCTACAACTCTTTATTGGAGTAAAGTGGTTTGATTTTATTAATGCTTAGCTGACCCTGTAGTTATCAGGAGAGTGGTTGAAGCAGAGGCTAATGTAGAAGGTGGGCTTAGGTCTTAGTCCCTAGGGTCTGACTTCTCTGACTGCAAGCCTCACTTGAGCTGGGCCCTGCTGCCACACACCCCCACCCCCACCCCCCCACCACCCTTTTCCTGGGGAAAATAAGTCCTTTAGGGAATTAACTCCTTTATTTGACTTGTTACTTTGACTCTCAGACCTATTTTAACGCTGCCCTTGCCTGAATCTGGGTGGATAATTGAAAACGCTGGAGGCTTTCTCTAATGAGCTACTTAGAATAGTTTTTGAAAAATCCCTTTTGAGAGTGGTTCCCCAACTCTGAAGATTCATCTGTGAAGAACAGGTGCTCATACCTGGCTCTCTGTGCCTTGGGGTACAGCCCTTTTTCAGTATTCTGAACTGGGCCAACTCTAAAATATTAAGTTTTTTGTTTCTGTTTTGTTTTCCCATCAGCCCTGTCTCCTGCTTGTTTGGAAAGACCTCAGGATTCCTACCCTACTTGCTCTGGGTTTATCTATGCTTGGAGCTTGTATTCAGCAGACCAGACTTTGTTAATTAAAATCATTATTGGAGCTTGGCTTGGCGGTACCCTTGCTTGCTCCCAGAAGAGGCCTCCAGAAGAGCAAGGAAGTGCTTCCGATTGAGTCGGCCCTGTCAGTGCAGGAGGGGCACCAGTTTCCAGTTTTTGGGGGCTTTACTCACAGTTCTTTGGTGTGATCTCAACTCTCACCTGTTCCAGATTGGTGTATGATGTACGTCTAGTCACAGATGTCCCCCAAACAGTTATTCAGACAGTTCCTTGCTGTTTACTAGCTGCTCTAGAGAACAAACTAAATCCACACCTCACTATGCCACCATCTTGCCCCATCTCCTGGTGTGTATACTTTTTTTTTTTACATGGGCAGGCACAGGAATCGAACGTGGGTCTCTGGCATGACAGGCGAGAACTCTGCCTGCTGAGCCACCGTGGCCACCCAGGGTGTGTATACTTTGAACATACATTTTAAAATATTCATTATACAGTATAGTGTTTATTAAAATTTTCTCCTACACTGGGGTTATTGTAGTCTGTTTGTTAATGGGATATAATAGAGCAGACCATACTGAATGCTGTTAGCCAGTAAGCACTGAGCACTTTTATCTAAAGAGCGTTCTACACTTTTGAGAGTTGAGCATATTTTGCAACATGTATTGTTCATCTCCTGGAGCTGCACTTTCTGCCATTTATTAGTGGGAAACAATTTTTACCAATAGTAAATGACAAAGGAATGCAAATAAAGACTGTAGTGCTGGTTATTAAAATGCAAATTTTACAGAGACAGTAGTCTGAGGCTTCACTTCAAAAAAGGTAAAGATCATTAGGCAGTTAAGGATGAGTGCCCACCAAGTGATCTTCCTACAGCACAAAGTCATAAATTGTCAAAGTGCCCATTTCGTGTCCTTTGATATAGGGTGACTTTCTGTTTAACAAATTTTTATCAAGCTTGTTCTATGAGCCCTACATAGAGCTAAGTGCTGGAATACATCACTGGTAAACAAGATGAGACATGTCTCTCTCACCTGTCATTATTCAGTAGGAAAGACAGAGTTAAAAAAAACAACGGAGGCTGACGGGAGGTCATTTTGCTCATGCAATATGTTGAATCATTTTTCTAAATGTTACTGGTTCCTGTTAAAAACAATATAAACTGTACCTTTTATCCAATGTGAATCTCTCACTTCCCTTCGCCATTCTCCCACGTTAGTAACCATGGTTTAAGCAAAGAATATACTGAAAATAGAGAATATACTGAAATGATATAGTAAGGTATCTGAATTATTAACTACATGTATGGTGCATGTAGTTGAGAACTGATTTCTGAGTTGATAACTTCCAAATCTGTTTTTGCAGGCCAGGCTATATTCTTTTTTTTTTTTTTCTTAAATAGTTTTGTTGACATATAGTTCACATACTATACAATTGACCCATTTAAAATGAGCAGTTCATTGGCTTTTAGTATATTTACAAACAGGTGCAACCATCTCTTCTCACCCTCCCTCCCCCCCAAGCATCCACTGATCTACTTTCTGTCTCTATAGATTTTCCTGTTCTGATTTTCGTATGTATGGAGTTATATAATATATAGTCTTTGGTTACTGGCTTCTTTCACTTAGCATGTTTTCAAGGTTTATCCAAGTTGTAATATGTATCAGAGCTTCATTCTTTATTACGTGGAATAATATCACATTGTATGGTTATAGCACATTTTGTTTATCCATTTGTCCATTTTTCCATTTTTCCATCGTCTTTTGAATTGTTTCTACCTTTTGGATATTATGAATAATGCTACTATAAATATTCATGTACAAGTTTTTGTATGAACATATGCCTTCATTCCTCTTAGGAATTACCCAGGAGCAGGTTTACTAGGTCACATGGTGACTCTGTGCTTACTTGTTTAAGGAGTTTCCATACTATTTTCCAAAGTGGCTGTACCATTTTACATTCCCACCAGGGAATGTTTCATGGTATGTGGGAAACCATAAAACATCCTCACCTACATTTGATGTTATTTGAATTTTGGGGTATATGGGAGTGGGTGGGTGTGTCCCGGTCTTTATCTCAAACTACAGGCCATATTCTTGAGTACAAACCCACATACTTTTTGTTTATAGGTTCAGGGGCAAGTTCATCCTACACTTGAATCTAATGATGACGCTCTTCAGTATGTGGAAGAATTAATCTTGCAGTTATTAAATATGCTATGCCAAGCTCAGCCCCGAAGTGCTGCAGATGTAGAGGTATGCTACATTTTGCTTTATATACTATTCTGTGTGTTTGTTATAATGTCAGTGAAGTGGAAAAGAGTTAGGCCTTCAATTCCATGAAATATATATGTTTTAAGAAAGTGAAGACTGGATTTATTTTAACTTTGTATTGGATAAATGATTGTATATGTTTTAGCTGTTAAACTATTTCATATTTTCCTTTTAATCTAAAATGAGCTGTAGATGGCCTTTAAACCCCACTTCTTGATGCCACAATAATGTACTTATACTTTAAGAGTAGGATATGTCCAGTTGCTTCTTTTGTTTTTTAAAGCCAGCTTGTCTTCCAAAAACATTTCAGGTCATCTTTTAATCTTCAGTTGTTACCTGTATTATAGGTGGTAAATGAACTCTTCCCCCACCAGCTGGAAAGGAGAGAAATGGTTAAACATTTATGAAGGAGGGTCTGTAATCTCTTATAAAGGGAACACGATCCATTCCTGTTAAGGGCATATAATTTAGTGGAGATACAGACAGGTATATGGACAATACCTTATTGTGATATACTATGAGAATATGGCATGTGGGAAACCATGAATGGGGTGACTAACATAAGCTTTGGGGCTTAGGGATAGTTTCTGAGAGGAAGAGACATCAACTTAGATCTAGAGGAGGCAAAAGTTTGAAAGGAGAAGAAAGAAGGTTTGAAGTGTCAGTTGAAGAAAATGGAAGATAGAGCTGGGAAGATAAAAGGAATTTTCTGGCAATGATTAAGAATCATTTGACTTTAATGTATAATGGTACAAATCTTTGGGTGTGTGTGACTGTTTTCCAAAAAGAGTGAGTTGGTTAATACAAGATTTGCATTTCACCATGGATATACAATGGTAATACAGGACATTGTGGAAATTGGTACTGGCCATGTTTCACAACCTTTACAGGACACCACATATAGAATATAATATCATTTTTATGATACACAGTGACTGGGGAGGAGGTGTCTCCAACTATTGCAGGCCTAACTCCCCTAAGGGCTGAGGGGTCTGTACCTAAACATACACAATGAGAAACTCTGCTGAAGTGGATCAGGAAATCTAAATTGGGTAGGGTAAAAATAAAATGTAATAGCTGATATTTGCGTGATTGCCATACTATTATGCAGTGTTCTAAAGAATTCCATATTGTATATTTCATTTGAATTTCATAATTACTCCATGATAATTATGTTCTTTTGGTCCAGGGATTTTGTCTTGTTCAAGGCTGAATCCTCAGCACCTAGAATAATGCCTGAGAAGGCACTGAGGAAATTTATCTTGAATGTATGAAGGTGAAAACGAAGCAAGAAAGGTTAAATAACTTGTCCAAGGTCAGTCTCATCTAATAAGTAGCAAAGCCAAGATTAAAATCCCAAAAAGTCTAGCTTTTTGAGAATGCATTCCACTAGACTAATCTGCAAGGAAGGAGAGAGCAGGTAGATTGGGAAAACTTGGAGGAAACAAAGTAGTAGAGTTCTCAATGAGGTTAGAGAACTGATAAAACTAAAATACTTGAGTAAGAGAAACAGAAGAAGGATTGGGATCAGAGACAGAGTTGTTTGAATGTAAGATCTCATCAATAGCGTAATGATTGGCAACTTAGTTATTAAGCAGGATGTGGCCATGCTGTGGGAGCTGGACTAGAGCAAAGATCCCCAAGATGAGTTGTACAAGGGAGTAGGAGGCCAGGCTATTTGATGTGTCCACAGCGTAGATAATAAAGTCACACAGGATGATTGTGAGACTTAACATGAGAGTGGAAGGACAGTTTTACAGAAGTAATGTGGGGAATGAAGAGGATGCTATGTAATCTGCATGTGGAGTATGGAAAAAGGAATAGTTCCTTTTCTAGAAGTCTTCAGGTTATAGTTGAAGCAAAGACATCTTAAGAAACATTGAATTACAGTGGTTGTGGATTTAGAAAAGATTGTGTACCATGGAGTAGTAATTAGTTTGATTTCTTAAATAATTCAAAGTAGGTTTCTTACATTTTTATTCCCTTTTTCCATTGAATTGTAAGTTGGTATCTTTTTTCATAATTTCCTTTTGGCATCTAATTACATTGGGCTTTACAGAGTAGATCTAGAATAGAACTGGCTACCTGACTCTCTTTCCCTTTAACAATTCCAGTTGCTGTTTTTTTCACTGTTTGGTTCCCCACAGTGTTTTATACAGTGCAGCATCTAACCTTATACCTAGTGTAATAGAATCCTGGTATAGGCCTCATCTTGCTTATTACTTCGGTGTTGGTACATTCCAGGTATTTACTAGTTTTGTGACATTGCGAATTCAAATTCAGCTCA
Organism: Tamandua tetradactyla; assembly: GCF_023851605.1. Taxonomy (NCBI): domain Eukaryota; kingdom Metazoa; phylum Chordata; class Mammalia; order Pilosa; family Myrmecophagidae; genus Tamandua; species Tamandua tetradactyla. The sequence continues at coordinate 10,242,026 of NC_135343.1, read as the reverse complement.
TTTCATATTTTTTGTACTGTACCTACGTTTCTCTAATTTCCTTTTAATTAATATGTAAACTAAATATATCATTCTCCAATATTTAAAGGAATTCTCAAAAGCAACTGAGTTTCTGTCTTCCATTTTCATAGATTTGATCAATATCTAGGTATTTAAGACCCTAAATAATAAAGAATATTTTACAGATTTTTAGTGCTCTTCTAAAAGAGAACTCCTGTGATATCTAAGAAAGTTAGCCTATATCCTATCTTATTTTTAAGCACTTAACTTGGGCCCTTAAAAGTAGATGTAGCCATATGCAATGCTCATGAGCTGGCTTTGGTATTGGGATGTATTTTTTTTTAAAAGAATATATGACAGTAATAGAAATAGCAATTAGTTTAATAGGTCTTTATAATTAAAAAATATTATTATATACATTTTATGTCCATATAACAACATTATGGAATAGTTCCTATTCTTTTAAATTGACTCTCTGAATGATAAAGTAGGTAAAAAAATGTAACCCTTGGTCTTTTCCAGTCAACTGTCAAATAGGCTTTTTCTCATACTTAATTCCTGGAAGGATATGAAGATATGGAGATATTTAGATGGGTATAATGGTGTCTTCGATTATTTTGTGAGGAAATAATTTTCGATATTCTCCTTTCATTAGAATTCAGTATTTCTCTAGTATATTTACAGTGTATTTCTTTAGTATATTTAGTATATTATTTTGAAATAATAAGGCCTTTGAATTTAACAAACGCTTCAAATACATTATGGGATTTGAGAATTCACCAAAATTTTGTAAATTTTCTGAGGGCCATATAAGGAAATTGTACTTTAAAAAATATATCAATCTGAATTAGTGGGATATTTGAATTTTTAAGTCTTTCATTGCTTTCAAGTGTAAACTTTGTTTATTTTAAAGTATAAACAATTCGGAGTTGGGTGGTAGTTATTGCTCAGTGTGTGGCCTCTATAGGATTTAATGAAAAAACATGGACTTTTAGTTTCCATTAGTTTTAGGAGAATAGGTGCTTCAAAATTCCTTGAAAATGAATACACAAAACAGTAGGAGCTATAACTTATCCCTATGTTAATAAGTAATACGACTAATTATATGAGAAAAAAATTTCTTGAAAGAAGTTGGATTGCATACTTATCTATAATTTCATTTATGCCTATTTAAAAGTTTTGATAAATTGTATTACAGATCATCACAAATTGTAAACTATCATAATACATATGAGTGGAATTTTGTTTTATTGATGTGGCTAATATTCACTAATCCATGCCACCAATATTTGATGGTCTATCATCTGTCAGGCAGTGTTCCAAATGAATAAGCAAGTATATGTAAGTTCTCTGAATATACAGAGGAGGGATATATGTTCCTTGGCCTTGTTGGTTCAAATTAATTCAGGTGTTTAAAAAATAGTGTATAAAAAAATGTTCAATCTTGTCTATTTCTACCTCTTGTATAAGAAGTATCATTTTCTACACGTAATGTTTTGAGAATAGAAGCAAAAAATATGTTACTGCCTCTATGAAGTAAGTTTTCTGGTGATGTGTTAGTATGCCCTTGATCCTCTTTAAAAATTTCATAACAGTTTGGTTTTTTCTCTGTGATAAATTCCTGGCAAAGTGAGGTCTTGTCCTTTCGTAATTTTATTTTTACTTTTTGTTTTTTTTGGCATGGGCAGGCACCGGGAATTGAACCCGGGTGTCTGGCATGGCAGGTGAGAACTCTGCCTGCTGAGCCACTGTGGCCCGCATTTTTTCTTTATTTCTGTCTGATTGTCTAGAATGATTCCCATTTTTTAATGTCTTTCCTTTTTCCCTTTCTGGTCTATATGTGTCCTGCATTTAACAAACTTTGGCTTCTTAGCATACTGCTACATTTTCTTCCCATTAACTCTGAAAGAGGAGCACAAAGCTCTTTGAACTCTTTAAACTTTTTTTTTTTTTAATCAGAGACTTATCCTAACGTTTTAAAAATCTTTCCTTTTTTATCCCATTTCCTTGGTGTCCTAAAGAATCTTATGATTTCTAATAAGTTTTCATTAGCACTTAGATTTTCCAAGTAATTCTCCCATATTTTCTATCTTTGTCAACAAATAAGTTTCTCCCACACATTCTAAGCTTTTATTACCCCAATTCAAAAGCATGTATTGGTCTGAAGTTTTTCACTAAAATGCACAGGTAAGAATTTTCATAAGGTCTTAGAATATGTGTTGGAATTAATCTTCATTATTTATGTAAACCCCTTTATTATGTAGAAAGAAAAGACAAGAGTCTTTTCTAATAAGAGGCAGAGTTGAATCTCAAACCTAGCTCTTTATCTCATTTATTTTTCCCAAAGCTTCTAGTTATAAATCAAGATGGAGTTTCTCATTTAAAACAAACAAAATTAGTAATGTTGAAATGATCAGTGCAATAGAATTCTAACTCATGAATCTTTCATTGATCGTTCCTCCTTGGGCTTCTTTTAAAATAATATATATAATAATTATGAAAGAAATTTTAATTTGCTACAAGGTTATAATTAAATTTGCCACTATAAGAGATAAAGTAATTATTTTAGTTTGTCCTTTCCATGTTCAGGGCACCTTTTTGATCCTACATATTTACTCTTTGGTAATTTGATTCCAATAATCCACTAAGTAAGTTTAAAATGGGCTGTTTTTATTCATTCTTTTCCTTTTCTTTTGTCCTGATTTTCTTTCCCCTTCTTTCCTTTCTCAAAACAGTGCATAAATTTGAAATGGGATGGATAAACTGAGATGGGTAGGGGTTGCTAATCTATTTTCTTTTTATCCCTCTTTAACCCCTGCCTACAGTTCACCTCCATCACTGGTGCCTTTTTTTAAAAATAAAAAAACACGTATCTTTAAATCTATTTAGAATTGTCAGGTTGTGTTCACCTTTGTTCCTCTTCTATTCTCAGTATCCACCTGGTGTTTTTTACATTCCAGGTTATGACCCATTATATTAAGCCATGAAATCAGTTCAGTGTACTGTCAAACCAATAGGTTTTCAATGAAGTAGAATAGAAAATATCGAGATATTGTACATAATAAGGGCAGGTTTTGTTTTATGAAACTGTGCTTTAGTTTTGTGTGTGTGTGTGTGTAATGTAAAATGTATTGAGAATTTATTTCTTACCATGAATTGAGATTTAAAAATAAAAAGCCATACGTTATTAGGTTTGTACCATGGCTGTACTTCTTCAGTTAACCCAGGGTTAAACCCATCACTGTGAAAAATTTCTTTGGAAACCATAGTAAAGGTAGTCCTATCTCTCTTGTCATTTTTGGATGAACAAGTCTATAGAACTGACTTGGAAAAAAGGGAAAGAATTTTCATTTCAGATACTCCTTTCCACCCTCCTTTCCCCACCTGCCTGCCATGCTCCCACGATATTTTGGACCTTTGTATTTATTACCTTTATTATATAAAAGTGGTATCCTGGAAAATAGCATTTCAATGTGACATTTGAAAAAGTATAAAAACCCTTTTTTAACTAAAATAATTTCTTTCAATACATCTCTAATTCTATTCATTAGAATTAGAATGATTACTTCTTTGATTTGTACTTGATTTAGCCTTGACCATAGAAGAGAATTTTTTTGATTGAATCTATGTGTTCCCTTTTTCCAGAGTATAATATGGCAGTCATTTTTATTTTCCATTTTAATAGCAAATGACAAAATTTTTAATTTAAATATATAATCAGGAAGGATGTTTGATTTTTTTTTTTAGTTTTTTTTTTGGCATGCAGACATCCACTTTAAATGTATTAAAAATGATTTAATAGCGACCTCTACTGGTTTTAATTATGGTATCTTGCAAGTGGATTTTAAAAACTTGAATGGATGAAAGAAATTTTGTTTGAAGTGAAATACATTGGTAAATTAAGGTAAAGAAATTCAACTGTTGCGTTAACATGAGTTCTTTCACTTTCAATAGCAATTTTAACAAGATAATTTCTAGAAAATAAACGGTATTTTGTTTAAACTTAATGACACATTAATGATAAACCACAGAGTATTAAAATTGCCATTAGCAATGTAAACCTTTGATTTCCATGAATTGTAACAGTTTGAAGTCAAGTACCTTTGAATGACAGAAAAAGAAAAAAGTTCTAGAGGTTTCATTTGCAAAATACTACTTGTTCTCTTAAGTGGTATTGAAAGTAAATACATGAACATTGGATTTAGATATTTGCCTTTTGAACTTCCATCTTGTTCTTTGAAATTGTATAAGAGTAATATGTTTAAAATTGCTTTTCCTACTCCTTCTTGTCAGTTTTATCTCCGTCAAATTGTAAATCAGGACGTGATTGCTCCCACTAGATAATACAAGGTTATATTTAGTTGCGTAATTGCCTAAGAAACAAATACATTGGTATTGAAAGTTTTTTCTTAGCGTAAGTATGTTTGTGGGTAAATTATACTGCATGTGAAAAGCTCTGCTTTTGGTATTCTTTGATTTTAAAAGTCAATTGTAAGCATGCACGGTGGTTCATTGGTAGAAAGCTGGCCTGCCATGTAGGAGACCGGCTTTGATTCCCGGCCCATGCACACACAGATACAACAACAAAAAAGTCAGTTGTAATGAAGAGCACTATTTAATACATTTGTTGCTTAGTTTTTATTTTCCTATTTTCTAAGGAACGTGTTCAAAAAAGTTTCCCTCATCCAATTGATAAATGGGCAATAGCTGATGCCCAGTCGGCTATTGAAAAGAAGAAGCGAAGAAACCCTTTATCTCTCCCAGTAGAAAAAATTCATCCTTTACTAAAGGTAAAGCTGAAATACTGCCTTCTTGCCTTTTAAGAGCAAAATAAAACCCACAGTTTTCAAACAGTAGGAATATATTTCATGGATAATAGAATTAACTGAAGAATAAAATTCTCTAATTTTACTTCTGGAGATTCCTGTGGTAGGGAGGGATATTATAATAGTAGGAAAGTATAAATCAGGCAACACGATTTAAAGTAATTTTATACCAGCAGTAATAATGAAGCAATATGAAAAGACTAAGGGAAGTTATTATGGATTTTGTTTATCTCATGTGTTGCTAGAACCATGAAGAGAATTTATAAAACTCCTTTCTTGCAGATTAGACCTAAGTGTCCCCATAAATCCTCCAGGCAATAATATTTTTTGTAGGGACCTCTGTGAGACTGCCACAGAGCAATGTGTAATTTTTGGTTAGACAAAAATTCCTTAAAGATCATCTAAAATATCCTGTCTTACTTGTCATATAAAATAGGCAGTCATCAGTTGTATGACATAAGTAGAAAGAATATCTGCTGAAAACTCTTCTAATACTATTCCTATTTTATTTAATACAGCAGATTACTGACAAGCTTTCATAAAAATATATAGGTATTATAATACTTAGAACCTTAATAATGCTTTTAGATATCGGTAACTTTGTATTTACTATAATATTTAGCAAAATGTTGATTTTTATTACTCGACAAAGTTTTTGTTTTTATCTAGTTTGAGGATGATAACTGAGACTGAAAGAGATTAAGTAACTTTTCCAACTTCACAATGCTAAGTGACAGTGTTCAGAAATCTAGGTCTGCTTGATCTTGTCCAAAAGGATGACTTTTAAAGCTATCAAGAGGCTATGTTTTGTGTTTTGTGTTTTGTGTTTTTTTGAACTTTTTTTATTGTGTAATTTAACATATATACAAAGTAAAAAAATAAAAAAGCAGTAGTTTCCAAAGCACTCTTCAAAAAGTGGTTATAGGACAGATCCCAGAGTTTGTCATGGGCTACCATATTATCAAGAGCCTATGTTTTACATTTGGTCATTTAATTAGAAATAACTGCCTTTCTTTTACTGCCCAATGTAAGAAAATAAGTGCAAGTTATGAAAAATCACTAATTTATTAGTGATTGCATACTTCTTTATAATTCTGTTTTTATAAGCTATATATTAAATTATATTTTAAGAGAACTAAGTGAGATGTGTGCCTGCTTATATCAATGATGCTAAATTTTTATTTTATGATCTAATTCTGGATATCATTTCAATTTATTAATATATCCATATCACTATATATTTGATGTTTTTTACATATCCTAAAATGGAAATGCAGTCTGTCCCCAGCTTATAAGTTGCTTCTTATTTCAAAGTTGTTTCTTTTCTGCTTTCTAATTGGATTATTTAGAAAATAAAATTTGTTTTCTTATAGGACTTGGTCAGCCCCATAAAAGCCCATAATCTCTTTGTCATATAGTAATAGAACTATTTAAAGTGCTCTTAATAAAAACAGTTATTCAATAGGACATAGCATGCATTTTTTTTCCTACAGAAAGAACCAGGGATACCAGGAATATTCAACTAGGGTTTTGGCGAGCCCAATTCCCCGGAAAAAAGGATAGAAGTATAAAGCCAGTAGATATTACCAGATATCAATAATAAAATTCACGTTCTGTGTAAGAGAAAAACTATCTTCTCACAGTTACTTCAGATATTTTGAATTAGGAAACAATGAATATTTGCCCATCTGTCCTAAATGTGGACTTTTTTTTTACCCTTTGCTTTATAGATTAGGGATTATCTATTTAGTACTCTAAACTTCTCAAGTATTTGACAGGATCAGAGGTAATTTTGCCCTATTTTTTCTTAGATTACATTCCTAGATAGCGATACATTTATTATTCATAGTTGAACCACTTAAAATTGTATGTGCTTAATAATAATAGGCCTCAATGAAAATTAAGCTAAGTTGCATACGTGGTTTACATTTTTATTAAGTGTGTTCAATTTACTGCATATGATGTCCAAATATGCTTTTCTTTTAATTTTGCAGGAGGTCCTAGGTTATAAAATTGATCACCAGGTTTCTGTTTACATAGTAGCAGTATTAGAATACATTTCTGCAGACATTTTAAAGCTGGTGGGGAATTATGTACGAAATATACGGCATTATGAAATTACAGAACAAGATATTAAAGTGGCAATGTGTGCTGATAAGGTAAGAGACTGAGCTCCTATATGTTTTGTTTTTAAATTTTTATTCATAACTTATTAGTTGCTAACAGACTATTCAGGCAGAATAAAATTTTGTATTATGTGTTAAGGGATATTTCTAGTGATCTAATTCTAAGTTTTCCAGATATCATATTATAGAAACAGAGTATTAGATTAGAGACATAGTTTTAAAATATGTTTAAACAAGTCATGTGTTGTTTTTTTCTTTTATGTGTTGCTGCAACTAGGGTCAATATCAGTAATAATCTCTTCATGGTGACGTTCGTAAAGTTTTATTCACTTTGGAAGAGCTAGACTTTTATAAATTTATTTGAAAATGTAAATATTCTAAGCTTTTGGGAGTTTTTTTCCAATACCTAGGTTTCTCTAGATACTATTTATATGGTTTTGCTATGATAATATTAAGAGCAAACAGTAGTTGTTGAAAGTTAAGCATATGGGTGGGCCACGGTGGCTCAGCAGGCAGAATGCTTGCCTGCGATGCCAGAGAACCCAGGTTTGATTCCTGGTAACTGCACATGAGAAAAAAAAAAAGAAAAAGAAACTTAAACCTATGGCTTATATCATTTATGGCTTACAATACCTTTTTAAGGTAGATTCTCTCATTATCTACGTTTTACAAAAAAGGAAACTGAAGTTTAGAGAGATTAAGGAATTTGTCTAGAATGTTTTTTTAAGTTTCAAAGTCTGGACTTGAACTCCAGATCTGTGTCTAAAGCTCTTGGTCATTGTACTGTACTGCTTCAGTATTTTCATTTTATGGTAAAAAATTAGCAGAAGAAAACATTTTGTGCTGAAACATTTCATTCCTTTTTTTAAAAAAAACTATATTCTTATTGATTTGGAACATTCTCTCTGATTATTGTATCTATTTATTTATGTTTTAGTATTTATTCTTTCAGATGTGAACATATACAGTAAAAGTCACCTGATCTGAAGTGTTTCAGATGTTGATATTTTGCGTGATCAATATTTGTTTTTTATAACTATTTTAAATAAATATAAAATATCTGATATTGTTTAATGAATCAGAAAAAAAATTTTAATACCTCCTATGTGTCCACACAGGGAGAAAATACAAGAGAAGTATTAAGACAAGGCTCAGAGTTGATGAAGTCATATTTAATATTCATGAGACAAGCAGAAAGTAGTATAAGATAAAATATCATTTATTGTGTTTTAGGGATAATGATTTTGCAGAAGTTCACAGAGGGGGAAAGATGAGTTTCAGTAAGAATAATAATAGACTTCTTGGAGAAAAGAAAGACTATTTTGATCCATCTCCCATCGATAAAGGCAAAGAGGACAAACAGGCTATAAGTATTACCGTAAACATAAGTGGTGAGGCCAGAGAATAAGGTAATGCTAGCAAAGGCATGATAGGACAGAGGAAACCAAGTCAAAGTGAGGAATTCAAGACAGGATTTGAAGGCAAATTCGAAGTAATTGCTAAAAGAAAGAGACAGCAAGTACCCATATTGATAGAGGACTTGGAGTAGGTAGTTTGTGACGCCAGATAGAGAATTTTATATTTAAAATGTTATGGAGATGGTGGTAGCAGTATATCCAAGAAGAGATATTCTGTGGGCATTTGAAAATCATACCAGAGCACAATTATTTAATAAAACTACAGAATTCTGAATCCTGATCATTTAAAACTATTCCCTTTGGTTTCAAATTACATATTGTTGTTCTCTTTCAATTTTCATTATTTATATATGGCAAAATACGATTTTAAATTAACAGAATTAAATTCTGAATTAATAAGTTAATTTATAATCAGTTGAACTATGTGTGTCTTTTATCATTAAGAGCTGTTATTCCTAGGGCATTTAACTTCAAATTTCACTATAGATCTTATATTTTATTATATTTTTTATGTCTCTGACCATATAGGTATTGATGGATATGTTTCATCAAGATGTAGAAGATATAAATATATTATCTTTAACCGATGAAGAGCCTTCCACCTCAGGAGAGCAAACTTATTATGATTTAGTAAAAGCATTTATGGCAGAAATTCGACAATATATAAGGGAACTAAATCTAATTATAAAAGTTTTTAGAGAGCCCTTTGTCTCCAATTCAAAATTGTTTTCAGCTAATGTAAGTATCATTGATTATATGTATATCACTGCATGTGTTGTGAATTTGTATGGTTTAGGATGGCTGAATTTGTATTGTTTAGGATGGCTAATTGTTACTTTCTTTCTTTTTTAAATTATGGGACTTAATTCCTAATGCCTCTGATCACAAATAAAGTGGTACAACAGTTTCAAGAAATTAAACTTCAGAAATTAGAAGACAAAATCTGAACTAGAGTGTAAGCAAAAGTGTATTCACAGAATCCTCTATGTGTACTGCAAAGAGAAAAGCTTAATTCTTGTTTAGGTGGAGGACATTTTTGTTTATTTTGACTCAAGTCTTTGTATTAACATTTCATTAGTGCCAACTGTATTGTCAGCACCACGCTTGGCATTGGGAAGTGAAACAGTTCTTGCCCTCAAGAAGTTCTTTGAGACAGATGTAAATTTAAACTGAAACTGCAATATACTGCAGTAATTACCATAATAATAGAATGATTAGTCTTATTAAGAGTACAAAGGAGGGAAGCAATAACATTGAAACTTAGAGAAGCTATTACTGATCTTACAGCAGTAATTGAATCTATAAATCAATTTGGGTAGAATTGACATCTTAACTATAGTTAGTATTCCAATCCATGAGCATGGTTTGTCCTCCCATTTTTTATGTCTTCCTTGATTTCTCTTAGCAATATTTTGTAGTTTTCTGTGATTAGGTCTTTTATGTCCTAGGTTAAATTTATTCTAAATATTTTATTATTTTGGTTGCTATTGCTGTTGTTTCACGTTGCTTTTGAGAATGTAAACTGGTATAAACATTTAAGAAAATAGTTTGGCAGTCTCCTATAACATTAAATATAAACTGACCACACTACGCAGCAATTTTAGCCACCTCACCCCCATGAAAACATGTTTGTAGAAAACTTGTTTATAAATTTTCACAGCAGCTTTATCTGTAATAGGCAGAAATTTGTAAATAAAGCTAAATACCCATTAGCAGGTGAATAGATTTACAAAGTGTGTATAGTCATACAATGGAATTGTATTACTATGCAGCAATAAAAAGGACTGAAGTAGTTCTACCTGCAATAACAGTGTTCAATTTTAAAAACATTATGAGGAAAAGAAACTAGAAATAAAAGTGTACATATGATTCCATCTAATATGCTAATGACAGAAAGCAGATCCTGATTTCCTGGGGGCTAGGGATTAACTGGGTTGGGGCACAAGAAAACATTTCAGGGTAAGGGAAATGTTCTGTATCTTGATTATGGTAGAGTTTACAAAGGCGAATAAATATTTAAAAACTAATTTTAAAATTTACATTTAAAATAGGTGAATTTTTAGAACATGGACCATATCTAAATACAGTTGACTTAACAAAAATATGTCACCAATAAAAATAATCAAATCAAATTGTAGTAATCATATTATTACTTTTTTCAGTTATCTAGGCAATTTTTTTAAGTTAAATTGACATGTTCATTGTTGTAAGAGTATGGCAAACTGTTATTCCCATGTGCTGTTGATGGGCGGGTCAAGTAGGATACCCTTTTTTAGAAAATGTCCATCAAAATTTAAATACATGCTCCAGGACAAATACATGTCTTTTCTAGAAATCTCACCTAAAGCAAACCCGCAGAAGTCACAAGTTGTTGTATTGACCATTCTTATTTGGTTATCTATTTATAATAAAACTAAGATAATAGAAGAGTAGAATGAATGAATGAATGAATGAATGAAATAAAAGGGGACTATATGGGATCATATATGGATTCTTTGTTACTGCTGGGTAGAACCAGAGCCTGGCATGCTAGTAGAAGGCCTGGTCAAGAGAAAAGCTAAGGCACATAGGAAGGTACATATAAAGCACTTCTGCTACGTACCAAAGTGTGATTGTCTTAAGGAAAATTATTGTGTGATTAAACTAACCACATTTTTCATACAACACTAATTGTACCTGAAAGAATGATGGGCAAATTACAGTAATTCAGGTTTGAGTACTGTCAGATATTTTCTCAAAAAATGAATGACTTGGGGAGAAAAATGAATAAAGTGAGCCTGTCACTTCAAGGAAAACTGGCAATATTTGTTGCCAGTGATAAAATTTGAGCCTTCTAGTGAAATTAGGATTTTGAAAAAGTTGTGTCCTCTCACATGACTGGCAGTGATGTTAACGGATTTGGGTTTTTGTTATTGTATTGTGAAATGTGTTGACACTTGAAGATCTGCAGAATTCACTGGACTGATATTTTCCAACTGACCAATGCATGACATTACAATGCATGGTAAAAAAAAAAAATCCATTCGAAGTTCAAATTAGATGAAAGGATTTTAATGTAACAGCACAAAATTGATGTTTCTGATTATACATTACAACTAATCTTTAAGAAACTGTCATTTGTTGAGTTTTGGGTAATATCAAAAAAGAATATATATATTCCATTTGTATGGAATATCGAGAATATCCAGAATAGGCAAATTCATAGAGACAGAAAGTAGATTAGTAGTCACCAGAGGCAATGAGGAAAAGGAGTGGGGAATAATGCTAATGGGTACAGTTTGTTTTGGGGGTGTGAAAATGATCTGTAGTTAGATACTGGTGATAGTTGTACAACTGAATGAATATACTGGAAACCATTGACCTTGTATACTTTCAAAGTGTAAATTTTATGGTATCTGAATTATAGCTCTAGAAAAAAGGGATATCCACAATTACTTGAAAAGATTACTAAAATACCCCTCCCTTCCCAACTACGTATCTATGCCCGAAGTTCTTCATATACTTCAACTAAAACAGTGTACCACAACAGGTTGAATGCAGAAATAAATGTGAAAATCCAACTGCCATCTATTAAGCGAGGTTTTAAAAATTTGCAAAAAAATGTTAAAATCGCCATTCTTCTTACTAAATGTTTTTGTTGTTTTAGAAAAATGTGTAGTTACTTACATTAAAATGCTATATATGCTAATGCATAGTAATGTATTGTTTTTAAATTTCTCAGTTTTAATTTATAATTTGGCAGATATCAGTAGTTATGAGCAAAAGTTCTTTGGAGTCCTCCATAAATAAGAGTATGAAGGGGACCTGAGACCAAAAAGTTTGAGAACCACTGAACTAGTGCAGTGTATTTTCAAATTATATATTGTTGCACATTGCACATAATTGTGAAAGGAATTTTTGAATTGTCCTTTATTTATATGTGTAAGTTGTTAAAATTTCTCATTATTTATCATGTGAAGTTTTGTGATTATAAAATGACTTTTGGCTCAAAATTTGTTTTATATTGTTATACAACCTAACTGAATTAATGTGTTCCCCCCCCCCAACAGGATGTAGAAAATATATTTAGTCGTATAGTAGACATACATGAACTTAGTATAAAATTACTGGGCCATATAGAAGATACTGTAGAAATGACAGATGAAGGCAGTCCTCATCCATTAGTAGGAAGCTGTTTTGAAGACTTAGCAGAGGTAAGTACTTCAGTTTTATTTATAGACACACACATACACACACACACACACACACACACACACATATCAGCATAAAAGCCTATATTTGAATTAAAATTGGAATCTCATTTTTTGTTTCCAACCTAATGTCATAATACTAGCTGCTAGTTATTCATTTGTATAGCCCTTTCCACACAGTGTCATTGTCCACATTTGTTTTTATTATCTTATTACAGAAAAGGTGGTCTCTTGTCCATCATAGAGAAGCACATTATACAGTGGGGAGACATTTACATCTGACACTCAGTGGCCTGTTCTAAAATATCATATAAAAAGGCTAAGGAAAGTCAAATATATTATAATCTAACAATGAAGAGGGCATAAGATTTGGCTCTGGTGTCAGATACCTGTGTACCCATCAAAACTTTTTGCTACTTATTAGCTGTTTGATGATAGACAAGTTACATAACTTCTCTGGGCCTCTGTATATCTGTATATTTAACTTCTCTAAACCTCTGTATATCTGTAAAATGAGTATAATAATAGTACTGAGGATTTTTGTGAAGATTAAGTAAAATAGCACAGCTGAAATATTTGACCTCCTGGCACACAATAAATGACTCAATATATGTTAGGTGCAGTATTATTTAGAATAGGAAGAGTGTACTGAATAGGAAAATCAAGTCCAGGGCCTAGATGGTTCAGATATCATAGGTTAGAAAAAGTGGTAACTGTCTACTTGGATATTTCAAATGCTAAAATTTATGGATTATTTCAAGTAAGTAAACGTGACACAAATTCGTAGATGTCTAGGTCTTGGCTGTTCTCACTCTAAAACCCACTATATCTTTTATTACAACAGAAGGTTTCACTTACAAATGATAGTTTTATAGTGTGGCCATATACAAATTAAGACTTCAAGGCAAAATAGTATGGTAAGTTCAAGCTTTACCACTGCTCCTCCTCTCTTACTCCAAACACATACAAGTAATAAAGTATAAAAGGAAAGAAATGGAGTATGCATAGCTATAGTCAAAAACAACCTGAGAAATCGAATAGATTACAGAGTCCTGAGTTCTGATAGCTGAATATTTGGCTCTTTGTATTCTAAATGTGTTCCATGAAAGCCAGAGCAAGGTTTCTTGCTCAAACTCCCCATTTGTAACAGGATTCTGGGAAATTTGCTGATCTGCTGTTTAACGTAAGGTTTTATAGAAAGTTGTAAGCTTGAGGAGGTAGGGACACAAAAACACTGCCTACATCAATAACTCAACAAAGTTTCCCATGATGTTATGCCAGTATGATCAGAGCCTGAGGCCCCCAAAATCATTTTAAGGTCAGGTTCTCGTCTGGGGTGGTCACGAAGGGATGGAAAAGGGAAAGGGAAACCAAAAATTAAAAGCCTCCCACTAAGAAGCCCATAATATAAAATGCACATATGATGATAGCTAACAAAATCAACAATTAGATCATGAATTCACACCAAATGAAATTAATTTTATGCAGTTGATACGCAAAGACTTTAAAAGAAGTCTGTTTAGGATCGATCCTCAAGAGATAAATGAAAGCATATGATTCAAATAAAAAAGACATTGTAAAACAAAACTAGGCAGGAAGTAAAGGAGAGCAGGTAGATATCAAAAGAAACAATTAGATGTTTGGAATTAGATATACAGACACTGAAATAAAAATTCATAATGTAATGCTTGCCTGGACCCAGTTAAAGGATAATATTAATGAATCGGAAGATAGAATTGAGAATTCAGTAAGAATGTGACACAGAAATAAAGAATAATAAAAGACTAGTTAAAAAAAGTGAAGGCTACTATTTAGAGGCTTTAATATACATCTAATATGAGTTCCAGAAGAAGAAAATGGTGGAGAAGCAATATTTAAAGAGATAACAATTGAGAAACCTTAAGAAATAAAGACATGAGTTAAGTAAACCTACGGCTGAAAACATTGTAGAGTTATAGAATATCAAGAGTAAAGAAAAATTTCTTAAACACAGAAAAGTTATATAACTTAGTAAAGTTATATGAACAGCTTTGATTAGTTTGTTCCAAAGTCTGTGTCTCCTCTGGTGTTTTAATTTGGTCATTAGACTGGGCTGTATCTGGCTGCATCTTCATATGGTTAGTGATCTTCTGTTGTCTTTGTGGCATGTAAATATCTTGATAGGGTCACTTTGGGTGTTGATTTCCTTTAGTAGTATAAAGCTTTGTATTTGCAAGACGGGTCTGGAGCAGGATAGGGGACGTGGAGAGAGGCACAACAGCGCACTGTCGGGTTGCGGTGCAGGTATATGCATACGTGGGGGACTCTACGCTGGTACCTTTGAGCATGGGACGCAGGTCATGGGGTTGTGGACCTGCCGTCGCCATGGGGGCGAGGTGCGGCTCAGGCAGGCCTTGGAGCACAGGAGCAGGGTGCGCATGGGGGCCACAGAGATAGGGCGCAGCAGGAGGCTGATGGGGCTGAGCAGATATGCTGGCTGCTACGTGGGCAGAATGCGGGGGGGCCACATGAAGCGTGTGGTCATGAGTGTCAAGGCTTGGAGTAGTGAGCACAGAATTTGGGGCACAGGAAGTTTGGGGTGCGGGTGTGTCCTTATGCAGGGGGAGGAGTCCAGGAAATCCGGGATGCGATGTGTGAGTGTGTAGGTGCAGAGCATAGGTCACGGTGGTTGTAGGATGTGTCAGGGGTGGGTGATGACAGGTGGGTGGAGCCCTGGCATGGGTCAACAGGTGAAGTGGTGGGGTAGGGTTCTCCCTTCTGCAGGCAGAGGCTACGTGGCACCGATGTGCCTAAGAGCACTGTCAGTGTGAGAGAAGGGCATCTGTGGTGTGCAGGGGTCAACAGATCCATGCACAGAGACATGGATACCTGGCTGGGAGGATGTATGTGGCTGTGCCCATGGGTGGATCGGGGTCAGGGCCCTGGTTTGCATTGGTCTGGGGGTGAGGGCCCTGTTGCCTGCGTGGACTAGGGAAGGGTGTGGCTGGTATGTGCAGGTTAGCGCTTGCCCGGAACTAGGGGGAGGGAGTGGCTAGAGTGGGCGCATGCGTGTGCATGTGGCTTGGTGGGGGCAGGGGCCGGATGCTGATGTGCGGGTTTACAGAACTGGGGTCCTGCGCAGGGTTGAGTGACTGTATGAGCTGGATGTGGGCGTGGCCGGGGAATGAAGGTGAGCCCCTGCAGCCCAGATGTGAAGTAATTGCCTGCAGAGAGCAGGAAGTGGGAGATAGGGGTCGAGGGGCAGGCCGCTGTACGTGGGTCTCTAGAGGGTGGGGTGAGACTGTGCGCTTGCGCGGGAGAGGTGGGTTGGGCGGGGACAGGTTTGTGCGCATGTGCGGGATCCGGGTGGGGCAGGGTTGTGTGGGGAAGGCGGCCTAGTCGGGAGTGCTTGGAGCACGGTAGGGGGTAAGTGATGGGGTTCATGTGTGTGGGGTGTGGGGGGAGTCGCTGATCGAGGGATGGGGGTGGTGTGCGTGAGGGTAGCATGTTCTTGGATTGGTTTAGTTCCTAGTCTTCCTTTCCCTGTCCGTGCACTCCTGTGGGTCCCAGGCCTTCGTCTGGAAATGGACGAACTAGGATGTTTGCACTAACTGGCTGGTGTCCGGTTCTGTGTGTCTCAGTTCTGGTTTTTCAACCAGGGCCTCCCTGTGTGATGTAGAAAACCCTCCCATGTCATTTACACCTTAGAATCGCTCTCCTGGTCTTTTTTTCTGCCCCTTCTCTAGCTGTGCTTTGGAGCAAGGGTGGACTCACCTATCCTATTCCGCCATCTTCCCGGAACGGTGAAGTATTGAATTTTTTTAAAGCAGTTTTTTTTTGAAATTTAAAGGAAAGGTTAAACTAAAATTCTAGGCATCAATAACAAGATGTACAGTATGTAAAGTAAGCTTATATTCAGAAAGATTGACGTATACTGAATAACTTTAAAAGAAATTATGGATAGTTCTATTCGATTTTTTAAGCATTTAGTAACTTAGCATATGTACACTGATAAAACTTGCTTATTGACAGAGAGTAATTATAACACTCAATTTTTTAAAATCCAATTTATATAGCTTGCAAGAGACATACCTAAAACAAAACCACAAAAATAACTGAAATAAAGGGAGGGAAAAATCATAACATGTGAAAACAAATCAAAGGAAGCTAGTATATCAACATTAATATTAGATCTAATAATTTTTTCAGGAAAAAAAGACAGAGTAAAGAATTATCCTGTTAATAAAAAGGAAAATATCATGGAGCTATAATAATAACAAATCTGAGTACAATTGATTATAAAGCCTCAAAATCTAAGAAGTAAAAACTGGCAAAAGAAATGAAAAAATTTATATCATATATCTTAGAAGCAAGTTTTGATACATTTCTACTAGAAATTAATAGATGAAACATAGAAAAAAGTAATATTATGGAAAATTAGGATAATAAAATGAATAGGTTTAACTAATATATTTAATATAACACCCTGTGCTTAACAGTGACTACATTCTTTATGAGAGATGTTACATTTATAGACGTCTTTCACAGTATTAGATCACAAAGGTTTCAGATTTTAAATATCACACATAATATAATTTATGGCCATATGCAATTCAATTCATAATTATAGTAAACAGTTTTCAAAATGTGTGTTGATTTCCTAAATAGCTCATGGATTAAAGAAGCAACAGCAATGGAAATTGCGAAATATTTAAACTGAGGAAAAGCAAAAGTATATATCAAACCTTGTAAGATGCAGGTAAAGCAGTACATAAAGAGAAACTTACAGTTCCAAATATTTCTTTTTAAGATAAAAATAATTACAATTAAATTTAAGCGTTTTACCAAGAAAAAGAAAAGGTGACCAGATAAACCTAAGAGAATATAAGTAAGGAAGAAATAGAACAGATTTAGTGAACTCAAAAACAAATAGTAGATATAATAAAAACCTCTAGTAAGGGTGATCAAGGGAAGAGAAAGAAAAAATATATAGATATTAGGGACAAAAAGAAGATATAATTTCTAAGAAATTTTTTTAATCATAAAAACACCAAGGTACATTTCAAGTATTTTGAATACATGGATGAAATAATTTTAAAAATATCTAAAATAGCAAAATTGACTTAGAAATAGATGTTTTGATTTACTTAAAACCATAAAAAATTGAATATATTATCAAAATTGTATTTCCACAATTGAGGCATATACCAAGTGTTATAGATGAGTTTTCTCAGTCTTCAAGAAACAGTTGATCTTTTATTTTTAATAATTGTTTCAAAGAATAGGACATAGAACAGTTCAGTTTAGCAGGATTATATGTGTTATCAAAACTGGGTAAGGACAGTACAAGAAAAAAGCATGAACCACTCTCACATTAAGTACATGTAAAATCTTTTTTTAAAAAATTTGCAAAGCAACTTCAGCAGTTTATGATAACAGTAAAACATTGTGCCTAAGTATGATTTATCTTTAAAAATTTTAAGTGGTTTGAAATTTTTAAAAAATAGTATTCCGCCATAATAGGTTGAAATCTCAAGAATTTTTCAAAAAGTTTCATTCATGAATTTCTTAAACATGCTTGGCAAACTAGGAATAGAACTCTCTTGACCTTATAAAGGATGTGCATCAAAAAACTATAGCAGATACAATGCTTAATGAGTAAACTGTAGAAGTATTCAGACACTAGACAAGAATGCCCAATATCACCATTTGTATTCAGAGATACCAGTGCAGAAGGACAGAAAAAGGATAAAACTGTCCTATTTGTCACCAATATTATTAGTATATAGCAAATCAAAGAGAATCCATGTAGTATCAGAATTAATAAATTGAGTATAGTTGCTAGAAAAAGATCAATAAATAAAATGTTGGTAGCATTACTAGACTCAGTAATAGCCGATTGAATATATAATATTAAAGAGGAAACGTTCCACTCACTTTAGAAACAAGACTATAAGGTAATCGGAAATCAATCTAAAGATCTGCAAGACCTAGTTGGGAAAGTTATCATAAAGAAAGATATGAATAAATGAAAATACGTGCCATGTTCTTGGATAGATAGGCTCAATATTGCAATGATGCCAGTTCCCAAGGTCATCTATAAATCCAGTGCATCCCCTGAAATTAAAATTCATGTGGAAGAAAGAAGGGGCAAAAATAACTCTTTGAGGAAAAACAAATTGAAGGGACTTCCAACCTCTCAGATATTGAGATACATAAGCTACAGTGAATATAAGTGTAGTATTGGTACAAGTGTAGACAGCTAAACAAATGGAAGTGAATTAGAGCCCTGATAAAAGAAATACACATTTGTGATATGTGACAGAGGTTACATTATTAATTACTAGGGAAAGAATTAACTAATTAATAAATGATGCTTGGGTCAAAATTGGTTATCCATATAAAAAATATAAAATACCTTCCTTTGTCCATACTATACACAAAAAGTTCCCAAAGTTTCAAAAACCTAAAGCTGAAAAGCAAAATTTTAGAAATTCAGAAGAAAATGTAGTAGAACATATTTATGATTCAGGTAGGGGAGGGTTTCTTAAAGAAGATAGTAAAAGCATAAACTATAAAAGAAGAGATTAAAATTTTAAACTTCTGTTCAAGAAAATACACCATAAAGTCATGAAATAAACACAAAAGAATGAACTTGACCATTGTTCCCACCATATAATTACCGAAAAATGGGTCAAAGATCTAATGTAAGAGTTAATGATATGTCAATTATTAGAAAAAAACAGGGCTTCATGACCTTGAATTTGACAAAGAATTCTAAGACATGACACCAGAAGCATGAGCAACAGAAGAAAAAATAGATAATTTGGGCTTTTTCAACATTAAAAACATTTGTGCTTCAGAGGGCACCAATAAGAAATTAAAAAGAGGACCCTAAGATTGGGAGAAAATATTTGCAAATTATATATCTGATAAGGGTTTAATATCCAGAATATGTAAATAACTTACAGATCAATGACGAAAAAAAATAAAAAAAGAACCCAATTTTAAAAATGGGCAAAGATTCAGAGGTGGGGGTATCCCTGGTGGCATGGGGGATAGCTCCCAGGGGTGAATCCAGACCTGGTCCCAGGGAATCGACAATTCCATCCTGGCCAGGGGTGGAAAAGGAAGTGTAATTAATAAAGTGTATCGGTAGTGGGGAGAGTTCAGGTGGAGTTGGGGGCAGGCCAGGGGGGGAAGCTTTCGCACAAGCTTCAGTTATACCTTGCTACCTATCACAGCCTGCCATCCCTGAAACGGAACAATTCTGGTCAGTCCTTGAGAACACCTAGGGCAATATATAAGATTCCACAAGGGTTCCATGCACTAGAGTAACTTTCCAGAAACCTACAACCTCCAGGTGGGTCCCTGGTGCAGATAAATCCTGAAACCTAAAGGGCCCAGCCTCTCCAGAACATCAGATAGTTCCATCTCCCTACCCTGTATTAGTGACAGACCCGTCCAATATGAAAAATTTAGACTGGCCATAGCCCAAACGTCCCTAAAAAGAGGGATGGAAAAATCAAAGGTAATGATAGAGTTATACAGAAAAGATAGGATTTAACAAAAGAATATGAATGCTGAAATCATTAAATTGATACCTCTTTTAGTCTCCAGTATTTTAGAGCAGCTAGAAGTAAAAACCTAAAACTGGAATTGTAACCCATGTCAAAGTCTGGAATATGTTCTGTAACTAATTGTCATGCTGGGCTTTGAAATTTATAATTTTTTTGAATATATATTATTTTTCACAAAAAAAGAAGGGAAAAAAGTCGTTTGTGATGATAAAAAAAAGTGTTTAAGCCCTCTAGCCTCCTATAATCTGGAGCAGCTAGAAGGAAAAATATGAGATGATCGTATGGTAGCCCAGGACAAAACTCTGGAAACTGTCCTATAACTACTACTATTGCTTTTTTATTTCTTTGCTTTGTATATAAGTTATATAATAAAAAAGTTGATAAAAAATGAAGAGGATGTTGAGAAATGGGAACCTTAGTACTTGCTAGTGGGAATGTAAAATGGTGCAACCATTATGGGAAATAGTCTGGTGGTTTCTTTAAAGCTTAACTATAATTGGCAATGATCCAGAAATTTCACCTCTAGTATACATCCAAAAGAATTGAAAACAGGTACTCAAAAAATACTTGTGTGTGAATGTTCATAGCAGCAGTATGTATTCGCAATAAGCAAAAGATGAAAACAAACTGTTTTAGTTTGCTAATGCTGCTGGAATGCAATACATCAGAAATGAACTGGCTTTTATAAGAGGGATTTATTTAGTTACAAATTTACGTTTCTTCAGAGGAAAGGCAGCTGGCTTTCCTCTGGCTTTCTCTGTCACATGGGAAGGCACACAGCGACATCTGGCCTTCTCTCTCAGCTTCTGAGTTCAAATGGCTTTCCCCACGTGATTACTTTCTGCATCTCCAAACGTCTGGGTCTGTGCCAGCTCTGAGCTGAGTTGTGCTGACCTATGTTGGGCTGCTTCTCTCTGTTCTGACCTCTCCTTTAAAGCCTCTAGCTAATCAAACTAAATGTCACTTACTGTGTAAGGCACTCCCCTTAGCCCACTGCAGATGTAATCAGCCATTGATGAATTCCTCACACTGATCATTTAAGTCTGCAGCCATGGAGCAACTGGGCACCATCACCTGGCCAAGTTGACGCCTGAGTTTAACTACTCTACAACCCAAATGTACAGCCGTGGTTTAATGAATAAACAAATTGTGGTATATACATACAATGAATATTATTTAGCCATAAAAAAGAATGGAGAAAAAAACAATAAATTGTGTGGTCATGCAGTAGAGTACTTACTACTCAGCAACAAAAATCAGTGAGTGCTGATACATACAGTAATATGAATTTATCTTTAAAACATAGTGATTAAAAGAATCCTTCCACAAATGAATGAATACTGTATGATTACATTCATATGAAGTTCTTAAATAGATAAATTAATCTGTGTGGAGAAAAAAATTAAACAATGACTGCTGAGGGAAAATTCATTTAACTTATGGATGATTCGTTTATATGAAATGTTTACAATAGGCAAATTTGTATAGAAAGAAAGTAGATTAGTGGTTGCAGTTGCCTAGGCCTGAGGTGGAGGTAAGGGTAGGGAAGAAATGATTCAAGAGTGATAGCTAAAGAGTGTGTGTTTCTTCGGGGGTGATGAAAATGTTCTAAAATTGTGATAATGGTTGCACAACTTTGAGAATTTACCATAAACACTGAATTGTGTACTTTAAATGGGTGAATTGTATGTGAAGGAATTATATGTCAGTAAAGCTGTTACTTTTTTAAAAGTATCAATTTAACGAGAGAAAAGTCAGTGAACCATTAGAGACCTGGCAAAAAACACGAAGTTGTCAGAGGATAAAATACAAATGTTCGATAATCAGATGAATAGGTTCTCAACCTCAGTTGGAATCAGGGAATTAAAATAAAAATAACATTTTCATAATCTTTCACAAAATCAGACTGACCAGTTGTAAAATTCTGGTACTGCCAAATGTTGACAATGAAATGGTCAATTGGGAAAAGTCCTGCTGGGAAGTATGTGAGTGGATACAATTTCTTTAGAAAGCAACTTCTTCTAGTTTATATGCTTTTTTAAAACAACCCTCATGTATATGTGCGCAAAAAGGCATACAAGGTGTTAACTGCAAAATTATCTATATATTTTTGAAAAATTGGAAACAAACTAAATGCCCATAGTAGAGAATGGATTTTTAAAACGATATATACATACAGGAGAATAATATAAAGTTTAAAATGAATTAACTAGAAGGAACTACAGTTGCAGTAAGAAAAAAAGCAAGTTGTAGAGGAATATATATGTTAAGATGTCACATAAACAACAGTGCCTCACGTTTTTTAGAAACTTAAGTTCTTTTATTATTTAGGTCAGTTGTAAGTTTAAATTACAGAGACCTCACATATCTCAACCTTTCATGTAGAGTATTCACTAGTAACATTTTGCATTAGTGTGGTATGTTTGTTACAATTGATGAATTAATGTTACAATACTATTAAAGTCCATAGTTTGTATCAGGGTTCCCTTTTTATGTTGTATAATTCTGTGGTGTTTGTTGGTTTTTTAATTTTATTATGGTAGTATATATAGGATAAAATTTCCCATTTTAGCCACTTTTCAAGTATACAGTGATAACAATTACATTTACAATTAATTTGATTGACATTGTTGTACTACCATCACAACCATCTGTTATCAAAACTTTTCCATCACCCTGAACAGAAGTTCTTTACTCATAAATGTTTACTTTCACATTCCTCACCCCTACCCTTCATATCCTATTCTCTGTGTTCTGTCTTTATCACTTGACATTTTTCTTCTTTCATGTAAGTGAAATCATACAATATTTTTTCTCTTATGTCAGGCTTATTTCACTTAAAATGATGTCTTTAAGATTCATCCGTATCATGCTGTATAAGAACTTAATTCCTTTTTATGGCTGAATAATATTCCATTGAATATATATACCACATTTTATTTATCCATCCATCTATTGATGGAACTTGAGTTGCTTCCACCTCTCAGCTATTGTGAATAATGCTGCTATGAACATTGGTCTATAAATATATTTTGTGTCCCTGCTTTCAATTCTTTTGGTTAAATAAGTGGTATTGTTGGGCAATAATGGTCTGTGTTTTAACTTTTTGAGGTACCATCAGGCTGTTCTCCACAGTGGCTACACCATTTTACGTTCCCACCAAAAATTCATGAAGATTCCTATTTTACCACATACTTGTCAACAGTTATTTTCTGTTTTTGTTTTGTTTTTTAAATAACCATCTTTGCAGGTATGAAGTGGTATTTCATTGGGGTTTTCATTTGCATTTCCCTACTGGCTGTTAATGCTGACTATCTTTTCATGTATTTATTGGTCATTTATATATCTTCTTTTGAGAAATATCTATTCAACTCCTTTGTCCATTTTTTAACTGGGTTATTTGTCTTTTATTGTTGAATTGTAAGAATTACTTACATATTCTGGCTCTTTTTAAGCCCTTACAGATTTATGGTTCTCAGATATTTTCTCCTGTTCTATAGATTGTCTTTTCATTTCTTGCTCATGTCCATTGATATCAAAAAATTTAAATTTTATGAATTCCTGTTCACCTGTTTTTTTCTTTTGTAGCTCATTGTGCTTTTGATATAAATTATAATACATTACCAATTAAAAGGTCCTAAAGGTATTTCCCTATATTTTCTTCTATGAGTTTTGTACTTTTAGCACCAATACTTAGGTGTCATTGATCAATTTGGAGTTAATTTTTGTATATAATGTGAGCTAGGAATTCATGGACTTCATTCTTTTGCATATAGGTATCCAATTTTCCCAGCATCATTTGTCAAAGAGACTCTACCTGTTTCTGTTTGCTAAATCTGCTGAAATACAGAATTTTACAATGGGGGTTTATTACCATACAATTTACAATTCTCAGATCATGAAAAATTTTCTCTAAACTCTCTGGGCTTTTTCTGTCTTTTATCTTCTCATAAGGACTCCAGTAAAAGGATTAAGACCCATCTTGATGGGCTAGGACACATCTCAAGTTAGATAACCTAGCCAAAATGTCCAACCTGTGGCAAGTCTGCACTCACAGGAATGGAGTAAAAGAAAGTATTTCCTGGGGTACATAAGAGCTTCAAACCCCAGCACATTACTCATTAGTATGGGTGGCGCCCTTGTCAAAAATCAATTGACCATAGGAATGAGGTTTTATTTTTGAACTCTCACTTTTACTCCCTTGGTCTATATTTCTGTTCTTGTGCTATTACCATGCTGATTTGATTACTATGAACTTTGTAATGTGTTTTGTGTCTTCCAGCTTTGTTCTTTTTTTTAATGCAACTTTATTGAGATAATTATATTCACATACCATATAGTAATCCAGATTGTACAATCAGTACTTCACAGTATCATCATATAGCTGTGCATTTGTCATCATGATTGATACCAACTTTGTTCTTTTCCAAGTTGGTTTGGCTATTCAGAGCTACTTGTCTTTCCATATGATTTTTTTGAAAAACTTATTAGAGAAGTTGTGGATTTACAGAGCAGTCATGCATAAAATACAGGATGGGGTGTTATATAGGAATCCTATGTTGAATCGAAATGAGTTTGATGGTTGGCTTTACTATTTCTGCAAGAAGCGTGTTGAAATTTTTATTGCGATTGCATCGAAACTGTAAATTGCTTTGGATTGTATTGTCATGTTAGCAATAGTATGTCTTTCAGTTCATGAACATGAAATGTCTTTCCATTTATGTAGGTCTTATTTAATTTCTTTAACCAATGATTTGTAGTTGTGTATATGATATTTATATCCTTGGTTAAACTTATTTATATTTCATCATTTAGTTGATATTGTAAATGGAATCTTGAGTTCCTTTCTGGATTGTTCATTACTGGTATATTAGAAAAAACATTAATTTTTGCATGTTGGTCTTGTTCTTTACCACTTTGCTAAATTGGTTTATTAGACTCTACAGGCTTTCTGGCAGATTCTTTTCATCATAATTTCATACCTTCTGTAAACAGGAATAGTTTTACTTTTCCAATTTGTATGCCTTAATTTCTTTTTGTATGATTTCAGTCTTTTTAAATTTGTTGAGACTTGCTTTGTGACCCAGCACATGGTCTATCTTTTGAGAATGATCCATGAGCACTTGAGAAAAAGGTGTATCCTGCTGTTGTGGGGTGTGATGTCCTATAAATGTCTGTTAAGTCTGGCTCATTTATTTTAATATTCAAATTCTCTGTTTCTTTATTGATCCTCTGTCTAGATGTTCTGTCCATTGATGAGAGTGGTGAATTGAAGTCTCCAACTGTTCTGGTAGATGTGTCTATTTCCCTTTTCAGTATTTGCAGTGTATGCCTCACATATTTTGGGGCATTCTGGTTCGGTGCGTAAATATTTATGATTGTTATGTCTTCTTGTTTAATTGTTCCTTTTATTAGTATATAGTGTCCTTCTTTGTCTCTTTTAACTGTTTTACATTTGAAGTCTAATTTGTTGGATATTAGTATAGCTACTCCTGCTCTTTTCTGGTTATTATTTGCAAGAAATATCCTTTCCCAACCTTTCACTTTCAACCTATGTTTATCTTTGGGTCTAAGATGTGTTTCCTGTAGACAGCATATAGAAGGGTCCTGTTTTTTAATCCATTCTGCCAGTCTATGTCTTTTGATTGGGGAATTCAGTCCATTAACATTTAGTGTTATTACTGTTTGGGTAATACTTTCCTCTACCACTTTGCCTTTTGTATTATATATATCATATCTGATTTTCCTTCTTTCTACACTTCTACCTCTCTCTTCTGTCTTTTTGTATCTGACTCTAGTGCTCCCTTTAGTATTTCTTACAGAGCTGGTCTTCTCTCAGTGACTTTTTGTCTGAAAATGTTTTAATTTCTCCCTCATTTTTGAAGGACAGTTTAGCTGGATGTAGAATTCTTGGTTGGCAGTTTTTCTGTTTTAGTAATTTAAATATATCATCCCACTGTCTTCTTGCCTCCATGGTTCCTGCTGAGAAATCTGCACATAGTCTTATTGGCTTTCCCTTGTATGTGATGGATTGTTTTTCTCTTGCTGCTTTCAAGATCCTCTCTTTCTCTTTGGCCTCTGACATTCTGACTAGTAAGTGTCTTGTAGAACGGCTGTTTGGATCTATTCTCTTTGGGGTGCGCTGTACTTCTTGGATTTGTAATTTTAGGTCTTTCATAAGAGTTGGGAAATTTTCAGTGATAATTTCTTCCATTAGTTTTTCTCCTCCTTTTCCCTTCTCTTCTCCTTCTGGGACACCCACAATACGTATATTTGTGTGCTTCATATTATCATTCAATTCCCTGAGCCGCTGCTCAAATTTTTCCATTCTTTTCCCTATAGTTTCTGTTTCTTTTTGGATTTCAGATGTTCCATCCTCCAGTTCACTAATTCTAACCTCTGTCTCTTGAAATCTACCATTGTAGGTTTCCATTGTTTTTTTTTCATCTCTTCTACTGTATCTTTCATTCCCATAAGTTCTGTGATTTGTTTTTTCAGACTTTCTATTTCTTCTTTTTGTTCATCCCTTGCCTTCTTCATGTCCTCCCTCAATTTATTGATTTGGTTTTTGAAGAGGTTTTCCATTTCTGTTCGTATATTCAGAATTAGTTGTCTCAGCTCCTGTATCTCATTTAAACTATTGGTTTGTTCCTTTGAATGGGCCATATCTTCAATTTTCCTGGTGTGATTTGTTATTTTTTGCTGGCGTCTGGACATTTAATCAGATTTCTCTGAGTGTGGGACCCAGCAGGTTGAAAGGCTTTCCTGTGAAGTCTCTGGACTCTGTTTTTTTTAATCCTGCCCAGTATGTGGCGCTTGTCTGTCTGCGGGTCCCACCAGCAAAAGATGTTGTGACTCCTTTATTAATGCCACTATTGGTGTTTGGTTGGACCCAGTCCCTGCCACTGTGGGGGAGGGGCGCCGGCCGCCAGCTGCCGCGGCTTGGGAAACTCGCTGATCCGAGCCTCGGAGCCGGACCAGGAAGCTGCCTGTGGCGGGGGGGCGGGGCCGGCCGCCGTGGCTTGGGGAACTCGCTGATCCGAGACTCGCAGCCAGTCCGGGAAGCCGCCCGCGAAGGAGGGGGTGCCGTCCGCCAGCCGCCGCGGCTTGGGGAACTCGCCTCTCCGAGACTCTCAGCCGGTCTGGGAAGGAGGGAGGGAGGGATGCCGGCCGCCAGCTACCGCGCCCCGGGGAAGCGCGAGCCGCTCAGGGAGCTCACCGCAGCGGAGTCTCGCAGCCGGTCCAGCCAGTCCAGACTGGGGTACGCTGTGTGTCTGGTCCCTGCTGTGGCCCCGGGAGCTGTTCTGCACTGTTTCTGGTCACCTAGTAGTTGCTCTGGAGGAGAAACTAAGACGCGCGTACCTTACTAAGCCGCCATCTTGGCCCCGTCCCTTAATTTCTTTTTGTTGCCAAATTGCTCTGGCTAGAACTTACAGTACCAGTTGAATAGCAATGATTAAAAATGGGCATCCTGGTCTTGTTTTTCATCTTAGTGGGGAATGGTTTCTGTCCTTTACTTTTGAGGATGATGTTAACTATGGTTTTTTAATAAATGTTCTTGATCATGTTGAGGAGGTTCCTTTCTCTTCTGGTTTTCTGAGTGTTTTTATCAAGAATGTGTGGTGGGTTTTGTAAAATACCTTTTCTGAGTCAATTGCAGTGATCATGTGGGTTTACCTTCATTTTATTAATGGTGTATTACATGAATTGATTTTCTTTTGTTGAACTACCCTTACATACCTGAGATAAATCCCACTTGATCATGGTATATAATCCTTTTAATGTGCTGTTGGATTCAGTTTGTTAGTATTTTGTTGAGGATGTCTGCATCTATAGTCATAAGGGATATTGGTCTATAATTTCTCTTCTTGTAGTATCTTTGTCTGCCTTTGGTATTAGGGTGTTTTGGTTTGCTAAAGTTGCTAGAATGCAATATACCAGAAATGGATTGGCTTTTATAAAGGGGATTTATTAAGTTACAAGTCTGAGGCCGTGAGAAAGTCCAAATTAAGGCACCCATTGAGAGGGTACCTTCTTGGAAGGAAGGCTGATTTTCTCTGTCCTGGGTTTCTATACCACCTGGGAAGGCACATGGCAATATCTGCTGTTCTTCCCTTCCAGCTTCTAGTTTCAGATGAATCTCTCAGCTTCTGGCATCTCCTGGGGGTTCTGATATCTTCTGCTTCTCCAAATGTCTGTATCTGAGCTTTTCCCATCTCGGCTCTTCTAAGGACTCCAGCAAACTAATTAAGACCCACTTTGAGCAAGCAGGGTCACATCTCCATCTAATCAAACAGTCCCACCCACAGTTGGAAGGGTCACATCTCTGTGGAAACAAGCTAATAAAAAAAGTCCCACTACAATAGGTCTGCCCCACAAGATTGGATTGGGATTAAAAGAACATTGCTTTTCTGGGGTACATAACAGTTTCAAAGCAGCACATAGGGTGAATTGTACTTTGGTAATTCTGGTGTACTGTGCTTTTGTACAGTAGGTGACTCTGGCTTCACAAAATGAGTTAGGAAGTGTTCCCTTCTTCAGCTTTTTGGAAGAGTTTAAGTAGGACTGGTGTTAATTCTTTGAATATTTGGTAAAATCCACCAGTGAAACATCTGGTGCTGGGTTTTTCTTTGTTGGGAGGTTTTTGAATACTGATTCAATCTCGTTACTTGTTGTTTATCTACTGAGATCTATTCTTGAGTCAATTTAAGTAATTTGTGTGTTTTTAAGAATTTGTTAGGAATTTGTCCATTTCATCTAGGTTATCTAATTTGTTGGTATGCAGTTCTTTATATTTTCCTCTTATAATCCTTTTTATTTCTTTAAAGTCAATACTAATGTCACCCCTTTCATTTGTTATATCACTTATTTGTGGCCTCTCTTGTTTTCTTTGTCAGGCTAGTTAAAGGTTTGTTGATTTTATTGATCTTTTCAAACTACAAACTTTTCATATTATTGATTCTATTTTCCTATTCTCTATTTCGTTTATCTCTGGTTCTAAACTTTGTTATTTCTATCTCCTCACTTTGAAGTTAGTTTTCTCTTTCTAATTCCTCCAGGCATTAGGTTATGTTAGTGGTTTGAAATATTTATTCTTTTTTAAATGTAAATGTTTAAAGCTATAAATTGTCCTCTTAGCACTGCATTTGCTGCATTGCATAAGTTTTGGTATGTTGTATTTTTGTTTTCAAATGTCTCAAGATGTTTTCACTTTTTTCAGTTCTTACCATTTCTTAGGCAATATTATGAGCACTTTACATATGATATCTCACTTACAATCCTGTGACATAGGTATTACCGCATTTTCTAATGAAGAGAGAGGCTTACCAAGGATGAGTCATTTGTTGAAGGTTACACAGTTACATACAATATTGGAATCAGAATTGGAACCTGGGTCTCTAACTCCAAAGCCTGTGCTTTTAAACAACTATACTGTATAGACTTTTATTTATAGTTATCACAAAACTCTATAATAAGTTAGGGATTATTCAAAGGGAAGAGGGCAAACAGTATTTATCTTCTGCACATAATTTCTAGAAGTCCAAGAGACCCAAAATAGAAGCATTTAATCATATTTTTATTATTCTTTTCCATCTATTGTATTCATGTATGCTTCCTTCCTCTTGCTGTTGTTGAAACCTTACTATCTATTCTTGTAAAATCTACAGTAAACTATAATTCCCTATGTTATATTACTGTAGAATATTTTAGTTGGGATGAGAGTTGTATTTGTTGATATTGGGAAATGAACTTAGAAGCCAGCTCAAGGAATTAAGGATGACTTGAAACTTTATAGGCCATATTGTGTTTCATAAAAGACCAGAACTCAGGTTTTCTGATTTCTGATCTGATATTTTTCCTTAAAAAGTGATTTGTAAGGCAGGCCCTGGCACCATGGGATCAACAGTGCCTTCCTGATCTAAACAGGGAAAAGAAGTATATTAAAATAAGGCATCCGTGGCTAAGAGAGATCAAATAGAGGCAAGAGGCTATTCTGGAGGCTACTGTTATGAAAGCTTCAACTAGGTATTGCTGATTGCCATGGTTTGCTAAACCCCAGCCAACATCACTCCTGTTAATTCTAAAGAACACCTACAGCTCGAAATGAGACTCTATATTTTCTTGTGCGCCAAGTTTACTTTCCCAGAACCTGTAATTTCTAGAGAGTTCCTAGGCCTGATAAATCTTGAAACCCAGAGAGAGCAATCTGCAAGATTTTCAACTGATTACATCCCTATATCTTATAGGGTCGACACCACTTCTCAACATGAATAAGTCAAGACTGGGCAATCTTTAGATTGCCTAAAAATCCCTGTAAATTGGGAGAAGGATCAAAGGAGAAAGAGGAGTTATAACAGAGAAAATAGAATTCAACAAATGAGTGTGACTGCTGAGTCACTATATTCATATTTCTTCTAGCCTCCCGTGTTTTGGAGCAGCTAAAAGGAAAAGTCTGAAAGAGTGTAATGGTAGCCCATGTCATAGACTCTAAAAATCTGTTCTGTTAACTATTTGTTGAAGTGTGCTTTCGAAATTATTGCAGTTTCTTTCTTTTCTTTGTATATAAGTTATATTTCACACTAAGAAACATTTAAGGAAAAGAACTGATTTGTAAAACTTTAAGAGTAACTAATACTTGAACATTTTATTATTTGTCTAATATTGTTTCTTATCTCCTTTTATCACACTCCTCCACTAGACGTCCTCTTCCTGTTTCTAGAATTATCCTTCCTGAAAATGAATTATTATAAGAATTTAAAGCACCATTTTCATAATAGATTTATTTTTGGAATGAGGCACAGGATGAAGGAAAGTAGAGGCCCAATTCCTCCTGCCAAAATCAGGACACCTACTCTCTTCTTTTTTCTCAGGAATCATCAAAACCAATAGATTCCATTCCTATAGCCCTAACTGTTCAAGTCAGTTCATCTATTAATGATTGTCTGTGGTATAATTTTTTTGCAATTTGGATTAAATTGTTAATTGCTTTGTTTTGTGAAAATCATAATGAATTTTAGATGATATAAACTGTTTTTTAGTGCATGGAATGTGAAAGTAATAGTCCACCACAAAGAAATAACCATGCAAAGATGCATGTTTGGCACCGATATTCTAAGTGTTTACATTTTACTAACTGTGGATATCTACGTCCTTTGTTGTTCAGGCTAGGGTTTATTTGTTTTGCAGAACCAAAAGTTTACTTTTACTTATGTTTGTTGATAACTCTCTACTAGACTCCTTTGAGAGCTGTTATAACTTACAAATATCCCATCACTCATCAGAAAGAATTTATTTATTCTTACTTGAGATTATTAGACTTATCTTCTTAAAATTATAATTATGAGCCACATAATTCTTGTATAGAGGCTTTAAGAGAAATATATAATTGTGCGTTCACAGATATGGCCATAATTTAATCTTTCTGTGTTTATAGTAGTAGGTTGTTTATGTTTTACCTTGGAGGAAGATGATTTATGTTTTACCTTCTGTATTTTCTAAGGAACTGGCATTTGATCCTTATGAATCGTATGCTCGAGATATTTTACGACCTGGTTTTCATGATCGTTTCCTTAGTCAGTTATCAAAGCCTGGGGCAGCACTCTATTTGCAGGTATAGTAATTTTTAATTCAAGGTATACTGTGTCTGCAAAACAAACTTAAAAAAAAAAAATTAAACCACTTTGTTTTCTAGTCAATAGGTGAAGGTTTCAAAGAAGCTGTTCAATATGTTTTACCCAGGCTACTTCTAGCCCCTGTTTACCACTGTCTACATTACTTTGAGCTTTTGAAGGTAAGAAATTTTTTATTGCTATTTACAAAATATTCAAATGTGACAAATTTTTATCAATTCATTTGTAAATGTGTGCTCTTACACATTAATGTGTATCTATTTTCTTTTGCCAATTAAGCATATATAAATAAATCTGCAAGGGAGTGGTGTATTTTCTTTAGTTTTCATGGTGAATTTTAAGCTCAAGTATTATTATTTTGTACCTTTCTTTTTTATTTGTATTGCTAATTCTTTGGAAACACCCTTGGATTTATGCACCCACATTTCCATTTTGGCACCGTAGCAGATTCAAGGACTGAGATAAGAGTCTCTGTGGGAAGAAGACCTAAGTAATGGGAAAGGTTAATTCACCTAAGTTTTACATCTCAAGTTTGCGGCTATGTTCATGCATCTGCTAATCATTACTTTAGAAATGGTGAACTATGTATAATCCCAGAAGAAATTCATCAGAGTGCTAAACACCCAATTTAGGAAACACTAACTGAAGGGAAAGGGTTTTGCTCTGCCCCCTGCCCTTTTCTCCTTTTGTACACTAATATTAAATAAGGAGATAGGGAACTTTAATCTGTATAAATTGTAGCTCAAAGTGATTTACATTTAAATATCTACTGAAGTCTTCTTTGTATTATGGAGAATATGTCTTATAAAAAAACATCAAATTATTTTTTTTCATAATTTTAAAGCAATGGCCTAAGATAGAGATATCCTGTTTACCTTTAATGAACTAGTCCCATAAAGACAAACATATGTGCATTAGTACTATATTATTTCTTTCACTGTTTAAAAATGTTTTTATTTAAGAAAACAATCAGTACACTTAGATCCACCAAAAATGGATATCTTAAGTTAGCTTAACAACAGGCACATTTAAATAAAGTATGCATAATCATTGTAAAATCTGTGTTTCTGCAGTAAGTTTCATAAACCACTTTAAAATTAAGGTATCAAGGTAAAAAATCTACCAATTCAGGTAGCAAAGTTCTTATATTCTAAATATTAAATACTAACTTAAATAACATTTGATCAGCTGTCAAAACTGTGAATGTTCTCAAAATATTTCCGCTTTTAAATATTTCGGTAAAGAAAACTTCTGTTTATAACCATGATTTTGTTACGGTAATGTATTACTAGAAATTATACTTCTGGTTTGTAGGAGCAGATGATGAAGTGGGAACTTTATATTGAATCAGTCAAGGAATACAAGTGCTCCAAATTTCATTAAACTAGAGGAACTCTCATCCTTAAACTTTCTTTCCATATTCCCAGGTCTCTTGCATTGTAGTAATTTGAATTTAAGGTAAATTTTTCAAATAAGAATATTTGAATTAGGAAAGGACTAGGGCATTTAAAGAATAATATTTAATCATGAGGCAGAACTGCAGAGCTCTTAGCTCTGTGCTAGATGCAGACAGTATACCATTCAAGATCTTTGATAATATAAAATGTTTATTTTAAGAAGATATTCAAGAGGAAGTATTTGTTGTATAAAATCATTCTTTATAAAAAACTCATAGTGACAAATCATAGTCATAATGGAATATTTGCAAACAGTTTTATTATATAGAATCCTTCTTTGTAATGGTACCTCCAATAATGGGGATTTTTTTTACCTGAATCTGTAATGAAATTCTAAAGAATTCAAAGGCAATATGAAACCACAAAGCAGTTACTCATTTGTACATAGAACAAGAAGTTTTGATGAAGGTTCAGAATGCTGTAAAACTCAATTACCTTAATAATATGAGGAATTAATTCCTTACTCCTCCACATATAGGCAATTAATTTTTTTTTAATTGTCTTTTGTGGTGATGGAATTTTTATTTTGTAGATACATCATTTAGTGATTTTAAAAGATTTCTACAGCTTTAGGCTTGTGTATCTCTAGTTGATATTATTGCCTAAGTTACGTTGCAAAATTAGCAGTGTATTGAGCAAGAAACTTTGCTTAGTTAATCCCACAGACTAATCACTCCTTTTTTCTCTGAATTCCTTCAGTATTAATGTACTATTTTTACTTACTTTTTATTTGTATTTTTGTTGTTGTTATCTTAATATTTTCATTGAGCAGTATTTTCTAAGTGTATTCCATGTAACGCCAGCCCCATGAAATACCCTAAATTAAAAGGGAGAGTGTGCTGGTATTCGGTGGTCACATTTGTTTGGGGAACATTACATCCTTAAATATACTCCTAGAAATTTTAATTGTATATTAGCCTATTTAAAGACTTTGTGAAATTGTAATAAAGCAATCTCACTGGTTTTTCAGGATTTCTAAATTAATTAGATCATGGAATCATTTAAAATGATAACAAAAAAAGTAACATTTTATGGAGGTTACTTTGGGAAACTATCAGAGCAGCATTTTCCATCAAATGCACACTTTCTAGCTCTTAAAGGTCTAAGACTTTCTCCAGCTACATGATTCTTAGGAGTTATAAATTTTTTGTCTTCTGGGTAATGCCCTTACCCCAGGTATCAGACTGGACTTGGTGTTATGAACTAAGTAGTGGGGAGTCAAAGATATCAGTGACAATTAGAAGCTATCTATAGTTGATCTATGCCATGCAGTGGCTTTCAAAAGCTTACTAGACTAGGTAGGAGTCTGATGTTTCTTCTCAAGTTGTAGTTTGGTAGCCTACTAGCTGAGTGGCCTACAACAAGTTTCTTCACCTTTTTGAGCCCTGGTTCCGTATCTACGAAATGCTTATTCACTGGGAGGTTCTATAAACTAAGATAATGTATGTAAAAGTACTTTATATACAGTAAAGAATATAAATACTAGGTATTCCCATCAATGGAGCAGTTTCTTCTTGATATCTCTCCCTCATTGTCCTGCAGAGAGCTTTAACATTTTATTGTCTTCCACCTGTCCAAATCTGTGCTTTTTCCAGTATTAAATATCTTTGTTGATCCATTCAGTCTCTCACCAGGAGCCTTAACACCATCCTTAATTCCTCTCTGTCCTTTTTACCAGATCCTCATTATTGTACTCCAGAAATATCTTTGGAATCCAGCCTGTTCTTTCCATTTCCACTGATGCTGCCTCCACATTTCTTACCTAAAC
Source organism: Tamandua tetradactyla (assembly GCF_023851605.1). Lineage (NCBI taxonomy): Eukaryota > Metazoa > Chordata > Mammalia > Pilosa > Myrmecophagidae > Tamandua > Tamandua tetradactyla. The sequence continues at coordinate 10,207,052 of NC_135343.1, read as the reverse complement.
TACTCTAAAAGCTTCCTATTTGGTTTCTCTACTGCCTGAAACTCCAATTTGAAAAGTGCAGTTGGTTCTCTGTCAACTGTAGCACAAAGCCTAATTTCCTTGGGGTTACAACAGCTATCTCTCCAGCCTCAATCATCACTTAATACTTGATCCTACCTACCTTATGCTTTAGCTATAAAGAAATTCTTAGTTGCCCTGGGAGTGACATCTGTTCAGGATTACATCCATCTGCATGTTCTTTTATTTTTCTCCATTTACTTGGAATTCTTTTTCTCCCATCTCTGCCCTCCTCTTACACCTGGCAAATTCATGTTTGCATAGAATTAGTTCAAATACTATTTTCCTTATTAAGTTTCCCTTGGTTCCTTCATCTGAATTCGTTAGTCATTTTGTGTAGCTTCCTCACTTTCTTCATATTTCTTTATAGAGAAATTTTTATTGTCTAACTCGTATTTATGCCTTCTTGTTAGACTGTGTGCTCCACGAGAGCTGGAATTGAGCTTTACGCATCTTTGAGTCCATTCTATCATAATGTCTGACACTTAAGCATTCTGGTTGTTAAAAATGAAATCTTAGAATTTCTGTAAATATTTCATATTTTATAAAGAAGTATAAAGAGTTTTGTATAATTATATTTATTTTGGAAACTTTTCCGTAACTTGAGGTATTATTTAGGTAGAATGCTTTAAACTTTTTGAATTCAGGAAATAAATGTTTAGCCATTTAATAGTATAATTATTATTATTCTAACAGTGATGTTAGAAAACTGAATGAAGCTGAATATGAGAATGATAGAGGGAGGAGGCCTGTGGGCACAAATGAAATCAGACGGAAAGATAAATGATAAAGACTGAGATGATCTAGGAACGCCTAGAATGTATAATAATAGTGACTAAATGTACAAATTAAAAATGTTTTTTGCATGAAGAACAAAGGAATGTCAATACTGCAGGGTATTGAAAATAGATGATAATTAATATTTTAAAACTTTAACTTATGTGTGAGACTAAAGCAAAAAAAGTATTTGGTACAAAATTTATATTTTGACTAGTGTATTTCCTAGTATAACTTATGTGGACAGCTTAATTGAATACCTTAAGTGCACGGAACCTTGATTTTGTAGGTTTGTTAAGACTGATGCCCCAATAAATCCCAGAGTGATTTGAACAGTGAATAAAAAAGTATTTGCAAAGTCCCCTTGGGGAAATGGTGAGAAAGGGGGGGAAAATTCAGCTTCCCCAAGTGAAGAGTTCTTGATATTCTCACAAGTCCATTTTTTCCCTTTAATTCTTTAAACATAATTCTAAAGTCTACTCGAAGTTTTTGCTAAATCCAACATCTGGGGCCTTTTGGAGTTAGTTTCAGTTCACCGACCTTTCTTCCCTGAGTATGGATCACATTTTCCTGGGTTTTTTGGTTGTTGTTTCTGTTTTCTTTCATTTTGTTATGTTTACTAATTATTAATTGAAATAATACATTAAGCACTCTGGATTCCACGGGATTGTTGTTTTTTTACTCTAATAGTTAATGTTCCTGGACTTAAATGACAATTTTTTTCCTGTGTTGTGTAGGAACTGATATCTCTGTTCACTTTTTAGGATTTCTGCTATTTTTTTAATCCAGCGCCTTAGGGCTTTTCTTGCATATGTATGATTTGGTGAACAGCCAAGGATTTAGGCAAAGATTATACTCAGATTTGGGGGCATATTCTTTCTATGGTTTCCTTGCATCTAGAGATTCCCCTTTGATTTCTGCCACCTAAGCTGTGTACATTTGGTGAATGAACTCAGTTTAAAAAGCAGCAAAAACAATCAAACAAACAAACAAAAGCAGGAAAAAGAAAAGCAGCAAAATCACAGTACTCACCTATTACAGCTCTATCCTTTAAGAGTATATTCTTGTTTGGTCTCTGCACATTCTTTTCCAGACCCCCTAGGAACCCCTGCATGCAGAGTTTAATAGTCAGCCAGGGATTTGGATAAAATTCATTTACAGGTTTTGGGTCTCAACAATTCTGCAGTTTTCTTGATTTCCTCCTTTAGTTTCCTCTTGAACCTCTCTGAGCTTTTTCACCCTAAGCTTGTAAAACTGGTGTTTTCCCCCATTGTAGCTATGGCTATTAGGAAAAATCCTCAGTCTTTTAAGTTTTTACTTTTATAATTGCAGTTCCTCAAGAGAAATAATTCTTTTGGCCTCTGCCTATTTTCACACTTTTTCCAGTGCTTATAAATAATTGTTCTTAATATATTGTCTAGATGATGAAATTATTACCTTCAGGAGGGTTCAAAGATTTCTTCACTGTACCACCATTACCGTAAGTTGTATTCATGCATTTTTATGGCTCTCCTTCAGATTTATTATAGTTGTGATATCTGCAACAGGAACGGAAACAGTAAAGGGCTCTCTTGCTCAGACCTCTAAGATAGCCAAGAGAGCTGCTTCTGTTCAGATAATATAAAAATAAATTTGATGCTAGAAAATTCCTTGGAATTTCTGTTTGAATATTTAGACTGTTTAAACATCACTTGCATTTACTTTTTTAAATTACTCTTATTTGTTCTTAAATCATCTTTAAGTTTCCCCTCACCTGGATGCCATGCTTACACTTGAAATAGTCCTGAACAAGTACAACAAAAAGGTACACAAATTTAATCAAATTAGAGGGAATTTTTAAAACTTTGTTTACACTAGTTATGATCATGTCAATCTGAAAAAGCAATGATATCTAGAAATATCATTTTTTGCCATTATGTAATAAATTCTTTATCAAATATGTAGTGATATACAGTTTTTTTTTCTTTTTAAAATAGAATTCATTTTTCCCCTCTTTTTTAGAGACCTAATAACAAAAATAACCTTGGCCTCAGAGTAATTTGATTCCAAGTTGAGATAAAAAGAGTTAATGAACATTATTCACAAGCATTTTAGCCTTTCATTTTTGTGGCTGTTTCCTTTTTTTTCCCAAAAGGTATAAAACCTTTTCTTTCACTAAGAGTCTCTCTAAATAAAGTTTTCAGAGTTTCCAATATCCTATAGTTTAATTGAAAATTATTTTATTAATAGATAATAATGAATAATGTTTTAATCATCTGTATCATATTCCTTTTTTTTTATTTTGCAGTAATTTCATGCTTACAGAACAATGGCAAAAATAATACAAACTCAGACAGAGAACTCCAACACACCCCTCATCCAGATAACCAGTTCCGTCTACTTGTTTATTTATTTATTAGAAAAGCAGTGGATTTACCAGGCAATCATGCATGAAATACAAGATTTTCATATACCATTCTACGTTGTTCCATTGGTATGGAACATTTGTTACAATTTATGATAATACATATTAATAATTGTATTAATTAAATATTAGTTAACCTGATTAACTTAGGGTTCACTGTGTAATGTACTTCAATGGATTTTTTAAAAAAATTTTATTGTTAAAAAAATTTAATTCTCTTACTATGTATATAAAATCTCACATTTCCCCTTTTGATCACATTCAGATATATGTTTCTGTGCTGTTGTGTTCACAGTGTTGTGCTATCATCACCAACATCCATTACCAAAGCATTTCTATGATTTCAAATAGGAATCCTGTATATCTTAAACCTTAATTTCCCATCCCTTTCCCTACCTCATCTTTCTAGATTCTGACTCCATGTGCTTGGCTATTCTAATTGTTTCAGATCAACAAGATTGTATAATATTTGTCCTTTTGTGTCTGACTTATTTCACTCAACATGATGTCTTCAGATTCATCCATGTTTTCACATGTATCAGGACATCATTCGTTTTTACAGTTGAATAATATTCCATTGTATATTTATACCACAGTTTGTTTATCCATTCATCCATCAGTTTGGGTTACTTTTGGCAATTGTGAATAACGCTGCTATGAATGTCAGTGTAAAAATATCTGTTCGATTCCCTGCTTCTAATTCTTTTGAGTATATACCTAGTAGTGGGATTTCCAGGTCATGTGGTAGTTCTATATTTAGCTATCTGAGGAACTGCCAAACTGTCTTTCATAGCAGCTGAACCATTTTACATTGCCAACAGCAATGAATGAGTGTTCCTTTCTCTGCATCTTCCCCAACACTTATTATCCTTTTTTTATAATAGCAGCTATTCTGATGTGCCTAAAATGGTGTCTTGTAGTTTTGATTTGCATTTCCATGATGGCTAAGGATGATGAGCATTTTTTATTGCTTCCTGGCCGTTTGTATGTCATTGAAGAGAAGTCTGTTAAGTCTTTTGCCCACTTTTTATTTGGGCTGTTTGTCTTTTTGTTGTTAAGTTGAAGGATTTCTTTATATATTGTTGACACTAATTATTTATTGAAAAGGTGGTTTCCAAATATGTTTTCCCATTGTGTAGATTGTCATTTTATTTTCATGATGAAGTCCTTTGAGGAAAAAACATTTTTAATTTTAAAGAGGGCCCATTTATTTTTTCTTTTGTTGCTTGTGCTTTATGTGTAAAGTCTAAGAAACCATTGCATAACACAAGGTCCTGAAAATATTTCCTTATGTTTTCTTCTAGGAATTTGATAGTTCTAGCTCTTACATTAAGGTCTTTAATCCATTTTGAGTTTTTTGTTTTTTGTGTTTTTTTTTTCTTTGCAAATGGGGATCCAGTTTTCCCAGTACAATTCGTGGAAGAGAACATTCTTTCCCATTTGAGTGGTCTTTGCCACCTTGTCAAAAATCAGTTGGCAATAAGTGGGTGGATTTCTGAGCTCTCAGTTAGATTTCATTGGTCTGTATGTCTGTCCTTATGTCAGTACCATGAGAAGGACACAAAAAGAGAAATGGGAAATTCACTATCTATACCTCTGCTCGGTTTTTTTTGTTTTTTTTTTTTTTTACCTCAGAGACCCACTTTATTCAGTTCTGTGCATAGAGGGCCATTGGCCCAAGCCCATCCCACCTTGGCATATATTGCATGTGGAGAATAAAGCTCCCCATATACACAGCCAAGAGCCACATCACCTGTGCCCCTGGTTCAGCCCTTCTCAGCTCCTTGCCCTTCCAGAGTACCCGAAAAGGAGCAAATGAGGGCACAAACAGAAATAAATAGGTACTGGGGGAGCAGACGTTTTTAATTTTGATGGGGTCCTATTTATTTTGTTTATCTATTTCTTCTTTAAGTACTTGGGGCTTTCTCCTAGCTTTGGGAACCAGTAGCACAGGAAAGCAGTCAACCCCAGGGTGATCCCTTCCATGTCTGTGTTACTAGGACTGCTGTTCCCCAAAGAGAGGGCAAAGGGTAGGGTGTTCATTCATCTTCCAGATGACCCGTGGTCCATCTGGGCTTCTGTGTTCATAACCTACTTCCATAACCTATACCCTTCTCTTTTTGACCTTTCCACAACATTGTCTCAGTCAGAAGAAAGGAAAGAAGAAATAATGCGAGCCTGTCAGCCTGCACACTGCTGGGGCTGCGGGCTTTTTGTTCTGTTGGGGATTGGCTCCACTCCAGGGGCAAATGGGATTGACATAACTGGTGAGAATAATCTCCCACTGCTCCCTCCATGCCTCTGCAGGAGAAGGAGAAAAGGAAAAACACCTGGAGTTCAAATGAACATGAGGGGAAGAAGAGAGGGGCATGTGTATTCTTGTTTTATGAGTATGCGTTTTCCAGAGAACAGCCTCATGCAGCCATGGGATTATATAGGGTTAGGAGTGGGAGGGGTACGGATATCCCCAGGTTGGCTGAGCGGTAACCTCTCAGTGCTTAGCCTGTCTTTACTAGCCACAGAAAGACTTGAACGTAATTTGAGCTGTAAAGGGACCACTCTTTGGGTGTCCTTGCTTCAAGTGCCATCATCCCCCACCCTAGAGGAGCTAGAAAGGTACAGCCGGTGGGAAACAGAAGGTGGAAGGCCGGGGCAGTGTCCCATAGCTGAGTGGACTGTGGCTCTGTGGTGTGGAAAGGTGAGGGAATCAGAGAGCCTCCTGGCTGGCAGTTAGAACTTCTTTTACCTGCCTGTGGCCTCCAGTGCTTTGATGGGGTACCTGTCCTCAGGCAGCTCTGACTTTTGCTCATCTGCTTTGTTACTGTGTAGGCACCTCAAATCACTTTCTTCAGCGTTATCTTTCCCAGTAAGACTGTTCTTTATGTGCTCATTCTCTCGGTGAGTAGTTCCATCATGCATCTTGTTGCTGAGATTTCTCATCTCTTCCTTCTCATTCGCCACACCATGCCCACTTATTCACCAAATCCTTTTGATTCCACATCTGATAATATCTTTTCATTTCCTCTCAATACCCTGGATGGACATGATTATCTCATATGGATTATGACAGAAGTCTCCCTTTGGTCTTGTTTCCCACATTCCCCCCACCAAGAACACTTCACAACATAACCAAAGACAACTTTCTAAAATGTAAATTTGATCATGTTGGTCACCATTACCCAGATTAATGTCCCAGTTCCTAATAAGGCTTACAAGACTATTTATGATCTGGCCTCTACGACCTCTCCATCGTCTTTAATCACCATCTCTTTTACCCCCTTCCCCACCTTCAACCCTACCAGGTTCTACCTGTCAACCAGTTTCTTCGAGTCATGGTTCTCAAAGTCTTGGAATATTCACACATGCTATAGTCCCTCTTGCTAGAACACTCTTGTACCTCAGTTTTGCCTGGCCAGCAGATTCTTATCCATCAAGTCTTATAGTCATTTTATTCTGAAAGCCTTTCCTGCCACTCCCTCCCCCTTTATCAGGTTAGAGGCTTTTGCTATGTACTTCCAAAGTACCCTGTATTTTCCCTGCCATAGTAATTGGCACCTTGTCATGGATTATCTGTCTTCTCTTATAGATTCTAAACCCTATAACAGCAGGTACCAGGCTTTGGTTGCTCACCACTCTATTTTCAGTGTTTACAAATAAAAAATGGTTAACTAAAAATTTATTGAATACTGTTAACTTACTCAGTTCTGGTCAGAACTTGACTGGTTTCTACTAGAAATCCTCCCTTTTGAGCTCTTACATTCAGCTACTATTGATATTGTTTCTAAAAGTATGAAAAGACCAATCAGTTATCTCAATAAAATTTGTTATTCTCCTCAAAAAAACATTAAGAATTTTGCATTTATTCCCTACTAGTGAACTGTAAGCCATATTACAACCTATATTTTTAAGATTCCATCTTTGTATTTCTAGCTATTAGGAAATTAGGTAAAAAAAATAAATTGTTCTGTTTAAATTGCAATTATGAAAGAATATGCTAGATATGCCCTGTAATATAAACTACATTGGTAATGATCATCTGCACACTTGTCTTGGGAGAAATAAGGGTTTAAGTTAGTTAAGTCAAAGAAAATCAAATTTTGTTAATATCATTAATATGATTTACTGGTAGACTAGGACTCAGAGTTCTGAAGCTATGAAAGTCAGCAGTACCCCATATAGGAACTGTTTAAAAAATTGAAAAAGTGATCAGACTTCAGGTAGAGATATGAATGAAGCTGATCTAGATAGGACTAACATATATCAGAAGACTAGGTAAGGATGATATCGTTCATATTTTAAAATTTAAACTTGTGTGTGAGACTAAAGGGAAAGATGTTTATTTGGTGCAAAATTTATGTTTTGGGTAGTACATTTCCTAATTTAAATTTTATAGTCAGTTTAGTTGAACACCATGGAATCTTGAATAGGGCATGAAATTTTGTTGGTTTGTCCAGGTTAGTGTGATGCCCCAAAATATCCTAGTGTAATTTGACAGTGAATAAAGAAGTATTTGTAAAGTCCCCTTGGGGGACGGGGGAGAAAGGAGGAAATATTTTCAACTTCCCCAACTGGAATTTCTGATATTCTCACAAGTAGTAAGGATAACCAAATCAATAAGCCGAGACCTCCATCTTGTGGCTCCCCCACTATGAAACTTATTCCTGCAAAGGTTAGGCTAAGCCTACTTAAAATTAGGCCTAAGAGTCACCCCCAGAGAACTTCTTTTGTTGTTCAGGTATGGCCTCTCTCCCTAAGCCGACTTAGCAGGTGAACTCACTGCCCTCCCTCGTTGTGGGACATGACTCCCAGGGGTGTAAATCTCTCTGGCAACCTGGGACAGAAAGTCTGGGATAAGCTGGGACCCTGCATAAAGAGATTGAGAAAGCCTTCTTGACCAAAAGAGGGAAGGGAGAAATGAGATGAAAGTTCAGCGGCTGAGAGATTTTGAACAGTTGAAAGGTTATCTTAGAGGTTATTCTTATGCATTCTATAGATATTCCTTTTTAGTTTATGGTGTATTGGAGTGGCTAGAGGCTAGAGTGGTTATATATACCTGAAGATGTTGAGCTGTGTCCAGTAGCCTAGAATCTTGAAGATGATTGAATAAAGATACAATGTCTACAGTGTGACTGTGTGATGGTGAGAACCTTGTGTCTGATACTCCTTATATCCAGGATATGAACAGATGAGTAAAAATATGGATAAAATAAATAACAGGGGGGACAAAGGGTAAAATAAACTGGGTAGTTGGAGGCACTAGTGGTCAGTGAGAGGAAGGGATAAGGTGCATGGTACATATGGGTTTTTTCTTTTTTATTTCTTTTCCTGGAGTGGTGCAAATGTTCTAAAAAATGATCATGGTGATGAATACACAACTATCTGATCATATTAGGAACCATTGATTGAACACCAGATATAGAATGTATGTGTGTGAAAATCTCTCAAAAAAATTACTGGTTGAAAATTTGTGTATTGCAAGAGAACTATGTATGACATCACTTAAAATGAATTCTTTCGGAATGTAGTGCTGTATTCCAGTAGCTATGCTTCTTGAAGATGATTGTATAATGATATAGCTTTCATGGTGTGACTGTGTGATTGTGAAAACCTTGTGTCTGGTACTCCTGTTATCTACCTTATCAACAGACGAGCAAAACATATGGGATAAAAATAAATAATACGGGGAAAAATGAATAAATAAATAAATTCTTTCTTTCAGGTGGTTAAAGAGTGGAGTTGCTTATGAAAATTTTTTCCTGACTAGATCTCATGTGTGCTTAGGTGTTTTATCCTGTTCTTCCTCCATGTCTTTTAGGTATGCTGTTGCCATTATAGAATAGTTCATTTATTTTAGTTATCATTGTCTTTCTTTTGCTCTGCCTGTAATGAAATGTTTGATGCCATTCCAACGAGTCAGAATGCAAAAGGCTTATATTATTCAGCAGTTGGTTAATTCGTTCTAGAATAATTTGGATAATATTCCATATATTTGCTGAAAGGACTATTTAGACCAAGTTTATTCTTCGTATATTTTTCATATTGTAATTTATACTGTAGTGTCTCTTCAAGCATTCCAAAATCAAAATGTGATCCTCATCTTCGCCTATATTCTTACATTTTGTAATGAGTTCTTTATATGTTCATAGTATTTAAGATACATATAGCTTTTCCTTTGTATTTCTTTTTTGTTGTTGTTATTGTCTCAGCTTTTGGTTTTTGTAACCCAAATCTTAGAGAATCATAATGTATATTTCTTGATTATGTATTTTATCATTACCTGTTTGAATGGACTAGATTTTATTTAGTGAATATTTTCAGATAGGCTTTTGAAAGTGTTTTCAGTTATTTGGGTGGTATAGTGGAAAGGTCACTGGACTGAGAGTCTGTAATTCTGGGTTCTTTTCTTGCCTGCCTTAGCATCAACTGGATGGTAGTTCTTTGATTTTATATAACCTCATATGGGAGAATATTAATTTCTAGAAGTCAAGTCATAAGAATTCAAGTTTTTAAACAAAGGAGACTCTATATGTTTGTGAATGAATTGAGCTCATATAAAATGCATTGGGTGTAATATTTTGTTTTTTATGTCTAGATCAATCTTGAGTTTTATTCTTCTCCTGAATGCCATTGAGTATCCTTTTCCGTTCAAGTTGCTTTAGTCCCATTTATCTCCCAGGGTTCCCTTTGGACATCTAGTACACCATATTTTCTACTGTTCCGTTCATTTATTTCCAAGGGACAAAAAAAAAAAAGAACAGTCACTGTAAAAGTGACTACTAGCCCATCTTATCCTTCAAGTCTTATGGTCATTTTATTCTGAAAAACATTTATGCAAAGTTAAATTTTATCATCTCAAATACAGAGCCCTTGAGATTTTACTGTGCTTTAGAATTTGATTCCCTAGATGAGTTTAAATAAAATTTCATATATGGCAATATAACCTCAGGTTTTAGTAATTTTTAAACTATTTAAACTGCATTGGTAAAATGCAGAGTGTTGATATTGCAAAATGTTATTAAATAGGCACTCATGGAAAGCATTGTATTAAATATGACTTTGGTAATAAGAGGATGCTGCTTTGTGAAGTCTCATCTACATACTAATTGCTACTGCTTTTTTTTCTGTAGCAGCAATAAGCCACCCCTTTAATGGTTGTTGGCTTGAATTATTCTGCACAAGTGCCAAGTTCTAATCTTTGCTAAAAGAGCAAAGAGAAGAAAAAATTTTCACAAACAAATGTTTGAAGGAAACATTTGGTCATTTATTACATTGAAATTTATTTTTAATGCTTGCCTAATGCTATGAAGATAAAAACGACATTTTAAAATTAGTTTATCAAGAAAGTTGTATGGGTTTTGAAATACAGTTTGAGTTTGTGGTTTTAAAATGTATTGACAGTATTTTTGAGATACCAGTATAGTCTGTATGTGTAATATGATAAAGTCGCAAATAAATGACTTATAAACTGAAAGATTTTTTTAGAGTAGAAAATCCAATGCTTGTCTAAATGAATTTGTTACTTTTATAGTTCTTTTTATGTGTGTTAAAATTGTGTGCTTTTTATGACTTTAGGTATGTTTGCCTGAATTAATACTTTTTAAAATATAAAAGGGCAAAATATCAAGGGCTCACTAATAACTCTGTTTGCTACCTATTCGTGTCGACTTTTCAAGACTAAAAAAATTGCTTGGATCTTATTGGTTTGAATATCTGTACTTTACTTTTGAAGTTTAAATTCTGAAACAGTTCAATTAAATATCGCCCTTCAGTGGTGTTTTCATTGTACCATTTAGAATTTTGCCGTTCCTTCTTGTGTATTGCTTTCAGTGTTGAATTATCTGCTGCCTTTAAAACAAAAATTTGATAAGATGGTAACATGTTATTTTGTCTTCAAGATTCTATCATTTGAAAGGGAAATAGTTTAGTTTAGAATGATAGGGATGGAAGATACTTTGAGAAATTAGTCAGAGTCCAGCCTTTTGCCTACCAGTAATTTAAGTAAAACCCTAATTTTCTTTATGACCACCTGGCCATTGATATTCTTTAATCAAACTGACCATTAATTCCTTAATGTACTAATGAATAATGAAGTTCATTGAAAAGTAAACATCTTTATAAATTACTTTGATATTTCAAAGATTTGTTTCTCAAGTCTTTTCCTTTATAGTGTGGGGGGTAGGTATTCTTAAATTGTTGTGAAAGCTCCTTGGTAAAAATGTTATTTCCTAATTTTTCCTTTTGGGTAGTCAGAAACAGGTTTAGATTACTGAATTATTTTCACTCTGTAATCACTTGTACTTCAGTTAATTGTTTGCTTGAATGACAGCCAATTTACTGATAACTAATAATTAATTATTGATGTCCTTGTTAAGTACAGACTTTCTGTCTGGTTTTAACTAGTATATTTGCCACTAATGGAAAATGTGCTTGAATTTTATGAACATATATACTCCTAACTATACTCAAAATCTTGGCATGTGAACCCTGACAAAATTCTTCATCATGCTAATGGTTTAATTAGTGTATTTGCCACTGATGGAAAATATACTCTTAACTTTACTCATAATCTTGGCATGTGGACCCTGCAAGTTCTTCATCATGCTGATGTTATTAATTCTGTATTAGAACTATAAGGAAAACAATAATTATATTGTGTTACCGATTACAAAATGTTTTGATTCTTAAATAGGCAAGACAGGTTTGTATAAGCCCCATTTATCAGATGAGGCTCAGAGGTCAAATAATTTGCCTTAAGTCAGAGTCAAAATTTGATCCTAGGTTTTATGTTCAAATTCCTTTCTACTATGTTGCATCCTTCTCTGTATATTTATCTTCCTTATCATCCTGATGCCTTACAATGGTAATATTATGGATAAGAAACCTAAGACCAAATTCCACATTAAAAAAAATAATAAAAACAACTCAGCTATATGCCTCCTGTTTGCTAAGTCATATGGTAATTAAAAAGACAATTTATACTCCTTATTTCTTTTCTGTAATAGGCAGTTTGAGAAGTTTCTCCTTACTGTCTGTCAAAAGGAGTTACAAGATGCAGCCCATCTTTTAGCACTGCTTCTATGCAGGTTTTTTTTAATGTGGAAAATTTGGCTACATGTTAATATGCATAGTAATACACAAAGAAGAAAAATACTGTTTAAGAAATAATTTATTTTATGATGCACTTAAATATATTTTGATAGAGGTGAATCAATGTTATCTTAATTATAAAATAAGCTTATTATTATTATGTTGTACAAGATTGTTCTCTGATTCAAATTTGTCATTTCGGCTTTGCAGCAGTTAGAGGAAAAGAGTGAAGATCAAGAAGACAAGGAATGTTTGAAACAAGCAATAACAGCATTGCTTAATGTTCAGAGCGGTATGGAAAAAATATGTTCTAAAAGTCTTGCGAAACGAAGACTGAGGTGAATATTTTTACTTTTTATTTTTCTCCCACTTTTCACCCTAAATATTACAGTATAAATCCAGGGTTCCCAGCTCACTCCTCAAGTAAACAATGAAGAAAATAGTTTTAGTGACAAGCTTGGTCTTTCAGAGGAAGTGACATCAAAGCCAAGAGAATTTGTTATTGTTTGAAAAACCTTTCATATTTGTGCATTTTCCTTGCATACTCCCAGACAAGACCTCCTAAGAGTCAACTGGTAAGCTAAAAGAGAGAGAGAGCAAAATGTGTTGAATAGATTTATGTTATCATCATTGTTCTGTCAAAGTAAAGTTAGTAGTATCCTTTATTTTAGGGATTATATAATTTGAGGCATTAATTCAGATGCTATTGCTTCCAGTTTTCTAATTAGAATCTGTACTGCATGTTTTTAGCTTTGGGTCTTAGTCTATTTCAGTACTTGAAATAATTTTTTTTTTAATTTCTTAAATTACTTTTCACCATATGTGAAGTACTTTTTACTTTTTTTCATTCTAAATATTTAGTAGCCAAGGTAGAAATAATTCTGTACCTGAATTATAGGGGAGAATTTTGTCGATATTGTTCTTTTTAGAGCACTAAAGAAATGTTTCTCTACTGTGTTGCTTTAATTTCCAAAATTGTATTATTCTGTAACACTAATATATTTGAGGAATTAATGAATACTTCAGTACAACTTTTTAAAAAAGTCCTTTTTTTTTTTTTACACTGTCCCTTAGTTATATGAACTCTAGATTCTGTATCATCTGTATACTAATGATGTTTTCCTTTGTCCCAGTGAATCTGCATGTCGGTTTTATAGTCAGCAAATGAAGGGGAAACAACTAGCAATCAAGAAAATGAACGAGATTCAGAAGAATATTGATGGTTGGGAGGGAAAAGACATTGGACAGTGTTGCAATGAGTTTATAATGGAAGGAACTCTTACACGTGTAGGCGCCAAACATGAGAGACACATATTTCTCTTTGATGGATTAATGATTTGCTGTAAATCAAATCATGGGCAGCCAAGACTTCCTGGTGCTAGCAATGCAGAATATCGTCTAAAAGAAAAGTTTTTTATGAGAAAGGTACAAATTAATGACAAAGATGACACCAATGAATACAAGCATGCTTTTGAAATAATTTTGAAAGATGAAAATAGTGTTATTTTTTCTGCCAAGTCAGCTGAAGAGAAAAATAATTGGATGGCAGCACTGATATCTTTACAGTATCGGAGTACACTGGAAAGGATGCTTGATGTAACAATGCTACAGGAAGAGAAGGAGGAGCAGATGAGGCTCCCTAGTGCTGATGTTTATAGATTTGCAGAGCCTGACTCTGAAGAGAATATAATATTTGAAGAAAATGTGCAACCCAAGGCTGGAATTCCAATTATCAAAGCAGGAACTGTTATTAAACTTATAGAGAGGCTTACATACCATATGTATGCAGGTAAGGAAACTAAAGTTGCCTTTCACTTTTGTTTTTCTTTCTTTAAGCTGATTTTTTTTTTTGCTGTACGGGTCATTGTGCCTAAAATAGAAAACAGACTAATGACCAAAGACCTCTGCCTAGAGTTCATTTTCCTTTGACTGAAAATACCATCAGTTTATATCTCTTTGAAATTTTATACATACGTTATTTTTTAAACTTACAACAGAGTTACAGATGAGAAAATGAGGCCACTTGGCCAAATTTCCTAGCTAGAAAGTGATATTACTTCTAGTGATAAATAATTTCGTTAGGTTATAATAAAAGCTTTTTGCTCCTTTATCTCTTTTCTTCTTTCTTCCCTTTCAAGTACTGACATTGTAGTATAAGTAAAAAAAAAAAAAAAAATTAGTATGGATCCATCACCAAATCTGTTGGTAGAATAAATGCACACAGCATTGCTTTCTCTTAATTTCCATTCCTAAAACCTAGTAAATTTAACAGTTTTTGAAGCCATTTTAGGTTTAATATCTTTTGCTTTTTTTAACTGGTTAAGGATGAAACACTGTTAAGGGTAAATTTTAGAGAAGAATATGTCCAAATAGGAAAACTGTTACAGGCAGAATCAGTTATGATGGGTGGAAGGTAAGGGACAAATATAATGATTCATTTTTTTCTAGGTTATTCTATTTCTGTCTAATAAAGTAGCAAATGATAATCTGATGTTCTTTAGCTTTCAGCTTTTCTACATACCTAGGACGCTTGATAATTTTAAATAATCTAAAGTTGTGGTATGGTGGAAAGAACACCTAATTTGGGTTTATGCCCTCAGTCGCATTTCTTGACTGTCTCAGAACCTTAGTTTTCATCTGAAAAAATCGACATCATCAAAACTACCTCAGATGTTGGAAATAAATGAAATTCTGTATGTCAAAACTTTTTGTAAATGTAAATGTAAACTTACTTTCAAGAAATATTTTTATTATAAACGCATATAAATGACTTAAAATCAAATGTAACTCATAACATAAATGCTATTTTAAGTAGTTAAGTAGTTTCCATTCTCATACTTCTTGCTTGAATATAGTCCCATTTATAGGAGATCTGTGTCTACAGAAGATTTTCTTCAATTTTTAAATCTTGTAAGTGGATTCTCAAATCCACTGTCTCTGGAAACTGTTCTGTACCAGTTAAATTAAGCTTTTAAAGATAGCTGTTAACTAATCCACTTTGGTAATGATAAATGACATTTGATAATATTTGTGTGATTTCTTCAGTGTCCATTCAGAACTATTTATAACCCTGATATTATCAGAACCATCTTGTAAGAAGTAAAATAAGTTAGGGATAGTATTTTACATTTTTATCAGTGATCTCCAAGTACTCTCTATATATAATTATTTCATTATCTCACATGTCTTTGAGATAACAGTTAAAAGCCAATGTTTTTGTTTGTTCGTTTTTTATTTGGACTCGAATTGGCAGGTTTTTTTTTTCTCCCTAGCCTTGTGCATAGTAAAGTAATAGTGTTTTCCATAGGCTAATTTCAAAAGCAGTTTGGATTCTCTAAGCACGTAACATTTGGTAGTAAGAAGTAGTAGTAGCCCAAACTTATGTTGAATATAGCAAGAGAAGACTAGTCTGGGTATCCAATTTTACTATTTATTTTTTACCTAGAAACTTCAGTATTTGTTTTTCTGATCTCAAAATAAAAAATGAATCAGAGCACATAAATTTAAATAAATTGCCTGAGACTTTTCACAAAAAAGGAATAGGTTACTATTTTTTACATGGTTTTTCAGAGTTGAAATTTTCAGTAATTACTATGGACTACTTATTTAGTTTATTTTTGTCAATCCTTTCTATGCTCTTTAAGATCTAAAAGACGATACAATAATGCTCTATTAGATGACCCTGAATTTGGGGTTATAAAAAACTTCCCATTTCTTTGTTACTCCTTAATGTATTTTTTAACATTTTTTAACATTTTTTATTATGAAATATAACATATATACAAAAAAGCAATAAATTTCAAAGCATATTTTAACAGGCAGTTATAGAACAGATTTCAAAGTTTGGTATGGGTTACAGTTCTAAAATTTCAAGTTTTTCTAGCTGCTCCAAGACACTAAAGACTAAAAAGAAGTATCAAATATGATTCAGTAGTCATACTCATTTGTTAAATCCTAACTTCTCTGTTATAACTCCTCTGTCTCCTTTAAGTGATACATTTTTTAAAGAAAAGCATTCTTTGATTTTTATAATAAACATGATAAGCCAAAGGTTTGGTATGGATTTTCAAAAGTGTACTAGCTGTCCATTCAAAGGTACAACTTAAGGTGCAATATTAATGTTTCTTCTATAAAATATAGTTGATAGTAATGTAAAGCCTTTTATTTTCCTTCTTCAAATTAGCTGCAAAAAGTAGGAAAAAATTTTACATGAAATTTAAAACAGTGAAAGGGAAAGTAAAATTTTTTACATATGAAAAAGTATAATTTCCAGTGAGACTACCCTTTCTGAAATTTTCTGTAAGCTCTTCTGGGCTATATAATAATACCTCCAGTAACACATAAACTAACTTTGATATTAGTAGAACTGTAGAGAACTTTATTTTATTAGAAAGAGATTGTGAATGCAAGCTAAGCAGTTTAAAGTGAAAATATGAAGTTTTCACATTTTTAAGGTTATAAAAGTTCAGATTGCTCTTTTTGCCACATTATCCTCATTTCTAAGGACCTTAAAGAATTCACAGAATTTTTATAGTGTATATATTCTAAATTGTTCATTTTATTCTAAATGCATTTGTTTTGGATTCTTAGACTGTATGGAATAAAAATTAATCTTTAGATTTTTATCTGTATTTGTAAGACAGCAGTTTTATGTATTTATTTTTCCTGTGGAACAACAGCATGTAATAAATGGTATAACTAAAGGAGATTTACACTAGATTTCCTAATGTTTACTATCACAAGTCAGTGGTGTTTGAATTAGAAACATTTTCAGATTTCAAAAATGTTAATATAATTGTTTTTATAAAATTCATCCTAATTGTTAATGATAAAAGTTTTCTTTCAATTGCTATATTCATATAAATGATACATTTATGATTGTTAGTAAGCAGTTGCAGAACTGTGAGTATTTCTGGAGCACTATGGCTTTTATTTAAAATTGCCCTCTTTTATATCAATTTTTAGCTTTTGAATAGAAGAATATTTTGAATGGTTTTACTTCAAGTTAACATAATAAAACTTTTAAATTCATAGATTTCTAGAACTTTGCCAAAGTTACTTGAAACTCAGGATTGTTTTACTTTATTAAAAACTTCCTTTCACTTATTTCTTGAAGAGTAAAATGCCATTGTTTTTTACAGGTATTGTGGCTAATTTTTTTTTTTCCTACCCTTTTTTTGAACCTTACGTGAATATTTTAACTTATATCACAAATACATTACTGGTTTAACTGGAATCCATGGACAATTTTCCTGAATTGTGATTTACAGTACACGGAAATTAATGTAATTCTTAGCTTATTTGGGCTACTCTGTAAGGTCTGTGACTCAATTCAGTATAGAATGTTTTTTTTTTTTTTTTTTTTTTTTTTTTTTTTTTTTTTTTTTTAAGGAAAGACAGAGAGAAAGAAGGAAGGATAGAAGGAAGGAAAGGAGGAAGAAAGGGAAACATCTTTTAAACATTTTTCTTGTATATTTTGTTTCTCCGTTTTTGTTACATGGGCTGGGGCCGGGAATCGAACCGAGGTCCTCCGGCATAGCAGGCAAGCACTTTGCCCGCTGAGCCACCGCGGCCCGCCCTAGAATGTTTTTAATAGACCATCTATGAACTTGTAAAATATGAAAGCAGTTCTTTTTAAAGATACATCCCAGGTCAAATGGACTTTGAGTCCTCACTACAATGATAACAAGTTATCATTTGTTTTAAGAACTGTTGGTCCACTCTTCTTGTCTCACCTTTCTCAAACCTCCCCGAAGAAAAAAGGGATTTTTTTATTCAGTGAGTTGATTGGAAGGTATTTTATTGGAGAACATACAGTACAGGTTGTGGCTTATGAAACAAAAGCTAAAATTTAAACTGTTACATGTTTTTACTATACTGTATAGAATTATAATAAATGACACTGAATGTATAATACATGAGAAAATATAATGATGTAAGACACTACTTACAGACTTTTTTAGAGGATAGTTGATCAGGTATTATCATATAAAACAGAAGTAAAACTAGTTTAATCTTAAGTTAATTCAGAATTTACTATACTTCTTCAGCCAACAACAGTTTATCAAACAGATCTCTAAGAGCTCTAGTTCTAGAAGAGATGTCCAAGTGCCCACTTTAAAGTCCCAAGGCCCAGGAAGGTTATGTGATTTGTTAGAAGTCATGTAACTAATTAATTACAGAACTAGAACTGCACATTAGTTTTCTTGACTCCTGCTAGAATATTCTTTACATCAGTGTCACAGTATGTCAGACTAGGTGAATTTTTTTTTCATATTAGAATATGATGATACAATTTTTAATTATATGTGTTAAATAATGGGAATTACTTGTTTGGTTTGCATTCCAGTCATATAAATGACTCACTTATTTCTGTGCATACACAGATCTACCATAAAGATACAGTCAGAGAAGTATTTTCTTATTGAAGTTGGTAATAAGTTCTGAGTATAGATGAATTCCATTTTAATGCATAGGTTTTAGTCTAATTAGATATTGGTCACTGCAGTTTTATTTTTGACTAAACCCAGGAATTAGTCTATTATTATAGGTTCCATAAAAGGAAAGCTTTCTGGAAAAAATTTTAAATTTAGATGAATTTTAAAAATGAGTAACTAGTTGCTTAAGACTTTGCAACAGTGTTTCATGTGGGATCTGATTTATAGCTTGTCTCTCAGTTCCAGTGTTTCTGGATATGCAGTAATTCACTAACTACATTACAACTTTGGGGAAAATATCCAGTTGGATAGATCGTTCAAGGAAAGAAGGAGACTGTTTCCTTACCTAGAGTGAGAAAGCACAAAGAAAACGAGTTGAGAGTGGGAATTTCATCTTTGTTACAGAGTTATGGGAATTAAAGTACAAATTAATTATTGGGACCTAACACCACATAGATAGAGGAATGTTTGGTAGTCTGTTTTAGCAAAATGAGATGATCTGAGGTAGGAATAATAATTCAGGACTAACATATGGAAATTAAAAGCTCTTCTTGTTAAGTATGGGGAAAAAGGTGTTTCCCGTGCATGGTGAAATTCTCTTTTTTAGAAGATCGTATTGAAAAAACAAAAACAAAGCTTATGCCACTTGATATTTTTCTATGAAGAATGTACAACTACTTTATGCTTTCGTGTAGAAAATCCTCAGAAACTTGCATTAGTTTTCTTTTGACTTTGTACCCTATATAAGTTTAATTTAAGTGTTTTAATTTTTTTAAATCTCTTGAATAATTTTTTTTTTATCTATAGGGCAGTACTGTTCTATTTTTAAATGCTCTGTTTTTTTTTTTTTAAGTGTTTGTGCGTCAGCATAGCGGCTGTTTCCTTTTTTAAGGAATTCAAGAGTGATTGTTTACAAGTCCTTGTTGAGAGGCTTATTGTTTCTTGTAGCTTTTTAAATGACTGAGTTAAAGGGAAAATTATCACATGAACAGACATCCTGATTAACAGTGTTTCACTGTGGTAATGGGGGGAGGGGATGCTGTTTATACATACAACTATGTAATATTTCATAAATCTTACTGATTTTGCCAAATAAGATGAAGTGTCAGTCAAAATGGGGCCCAAGAAAAAAGATTGAATTTATCACCTCAAATCCAGTTTGTTATATTCTGAACTTTAATGTAGATATATATATTCTGAATTCCTAAGACTTTGAAGATTTGTGTGGTAAATATTATTACACAAAGAACAGTTTTAGAGAGGGGGAGAAAGAGACAACTAGAAGGCCAGCAGAAAATAATTGTATTTCATGTTTGAAATAGCCTAGGTCTAGACCAGGGACTCAGTGGTAGAGTTGGCAAGTGTTTGTATAGATAGAGGGAAGCAGAGCAACCAGTGAGCTTATCAGAAATCTTAGTCCAAGGATTTGAGAGTCAAATAGAAAAGTAATGTTACCTATGATGAGAACAGAACAGCAAAGACTCTTTTTTCACTGCTCACATTGGAATCTATGAGGGGGTCAAAATGAGGGATTGAGAAAGCAAGTGATAAACAGAAAGAAGAGGATGGTAATCACAGTAAGCTGTTTTTATTTTCTTGATCCTTTGTTCATACTTATGTTTTAAAACTGAACCCAGCCTGGGTCTTGTATTTTTGTATGTTTACATCCCATGTTATCTGAAACATTGTTTTAGAATATAGGTAGATAACTGCTGCCTCACAACCAACAGAGACAATGTTAGCTTTTTTTCACTACCTAATATGTAAGTAGTATTTTGTTTTCTTTCAAAATTATATAAATTGTTGATAGTTATTTCTTTTTTAAAAAAGTTTTATTCATAATCCATCCAAAGTGTGCAGTCATTGGCTTTTGGTAGAATCACAGAGTTGTGCATTCATCACCACAGTCAATTTGAGAACATTTTCATTGCTCAAAAAAAGGAAAAAAAGAAAAAAAGATTTTTCTCTTTCTTTTTGGAGTGATGGATATTTTTTAATATCAAGTTATCTTAGTCCTTTACATCATCAATAAGGTGAAAGTCTCCCTTGATTAATGTGACATGGTAAATGTCACAGTCACTGAAATTGGAAAATCACTGCAGTAGAGGGTCTGAGAATGCCTGCCGGGAAGGGCAAGGTGATCTTTGTAACTGGTCTCCAGGGCGTGGCACCCATCAAGGGCTGGTCCCGAGACCCCAGAGAAAAATCAGTGTCACTGGAAAAGAACCTACACAGTCAAGAGCATTGTAGTTTAGAAAGATACGGTTTCGAATTCCACTCGGCTCCTTACTCACTGTTTAACACAGGGCTGCCCGGGGCACAGCAGCTCTCAAGCTGGATTCTGGTGAGGGCCCATGTGTCCTGGCTGTGTGCTCCTGGGGAGGATGCTGGAGAGGGCCCAGCCCTGGAGAAGGGCACGTTCCCCAGGTCTCTTGCAGCCTCAGTGGCTGGGATGCTGAGCATGCGCACCTAAGAGCAGGCTGGCTCGGCCCTCCAAGCTGGTGTGCCACTGCCTGAACGAGTGTGCAGAGCACCAGACTGCATGGGATACACAAAGGTAAGGTGATGAAGCCCAGAGAGCCAGTGGTGGAGCCAAGCCTTGAACGGCAGTTAATATGTCTGCTGAGCATAGCAGTGGTGGGCAGCCATTTTAAGCATGGAAATGGCATAATCAGGATATTGTTGAAGTTACTTAAATCTCCTCCCCACCTGCTGGATGATCGCAGGGTACTTGCATAGCCTCTCTGCCCTCAGTTTCCCCGCCCTGTGGCTGTTGTCGATTCAGGATTCAGCAAGCTAACGCATGTAAAGAGAGCCTGGCCCAGTGTTAGGCCCATAATTATCACTCCATGACTACTGGTATCAGCAGGAAGACCTGGGCCTGGTAGGATGGCAGTAAGGATTAAACTGAGCAAATGTGCACACATAGTAGTCACTAAATAAATGGAGCTATTTTTATTAGTGTTAAAAAGTTGTGTTGGAGTCAAGGAGCTGGTGCAGAAACCCAGACAGTAGATTCCTGAGATGGGGAGGGAGCAGCAAGAAAGGAGCACAAGGTACTCTAGTGGGAGGAAGGAGGGACAAGATTTGGATTGGAGGTGGGATAAAGGGCCCTTTCTTTCTTTAGGAAAATGAAGAAGTCTAAAAGTGTCAGATCAAATTCAACCACTTTGTTAACAGGGGTGGCAGTAGTTTAGATTGATGGTGACATAGAATTCTGGGTATTGTCATAGGCCCCAAATTGTCAAAAAGATATACTGGCATATTATTTCTGATCATCCTTACCAAAAAAAAAATCTGCTTCCTCTAGGTTAGCATACCTTCAACCCCAAATTTCACTGGAGAAAACGAGTCCAGCTAGGGGAGCCTCAGTGACTGTGCAAGCAAATAAAACACATGTGACTCTTGCTAAACCAAAAAAAGAAAGAAAGAAAAAATAGCTTCTGTAATGTATATTCTTTTCTGTGTAAAATTTCAAGTTTACAAATGTTTTATCTTCTTGATATGTTTTTCACTTATTAGCAGGTTTCCACTGCTTTAAGGCTATATATAGATTCTATATAAATTAATACTAGCTTGGGAATATATGTAGCCTTTACGATTTTTTTTCAAGTGTTTAAACTTTTGCCAAAATTTCTTGATTTATTTTTAACTTCTGCTATTAATTTTTTTCTTTCTGGCAAGACTGCCCCTACTCATTTCCAGTCAAGCTAAAAACAACTTATACTTGAGTCACTTTAGAACTAGTATAACAGTGTTGATTATGGGAGTGCTTATTTCACCACGAGCACCAGAAAATTCTCACTTAATATAGGAAGGTACTGCTGCTATGTCCTAAAAGCTTTAAGAAGGCTTATCAGGAGTTGCAGAATCAGCAATTAGATTGTTAATTTTTCAGTGACTTTCTGGTGCTGTTAACCAAAATTAATAGTTCATACCTATATTCTGATTTAACCATTCATGTAAATTCCAAGAGATTATATATCTCATAGATTAATTCTTTATGTTTAGACCTTACAAATGTGGAAAATTTTAATCCAGGGAGTTTATGTGGTGTGGCAGTGCCAAATAAAAAGTCACATTATCTAGGTTCTGGTTCCATCTCTGCTGTTTCTTTTTTCTTTTTACTGTGTAACTTTAGATAAGTCTTAGCCTCACTTTTCTGCTGTGTAGAGGAAATATCACTTCCCCTACTCACCTCACAGAAATATATGAAATATATGAAAGCTCTTTTGAGAATGTTCTGTAACACACATCAGAAATTGTATATAATCTCTATGTAACTGATGTGGCACAAGGCACATGACAGCTTCCCCAGCATTGTCATCAGTTACTACAGTACTGAAATGGCCGAAAGGTTTGGTTTAAAATGAAAAGTAAAATTTGAAATAGTTTGTCTTAAAAAATAGCTACACATGAAGGGATTTTGAGAAAGCCTTCTCGACCAAAAGGGGGAAGAGAGAAATGAGACAAAATAAAGTGTCATTGGCTGATTCCAGAGTCAAGAGGTTATCCTGGAGGTTATTCTTAGGTGGCATTATATAGATACCACCTTTTTTAGTTATAGTATAATGGAGAGGCTGGAGGGAAGCGCCTGAAAATATGGAGCTGTGTTCCAGTAGCCATGTCTTTTGAAGATGATTCGATGATGATAGAGCTTTCACAGTGTGACTGTGTGATTGTGAAAACCTTGTGTCTGATGCTCCTTTTATCTACCTTGTGGACAGATGAGTAAAACATATGGGTTAAAACTAAATGAAGAATAGGGGGAACAAATGTTAAAAGAAATTCAGTAGATTGAAATGCTAGTGGTCAGTGAAAGGGAGGGATAAGGGGTATGGTATGAATGAATTTTCTTCTTTTTTTTTTCTGAATTGATGCAAATGTTCTAAGAAATGATCATTATGATGAATATACAACTATGTGATATTGTGAGTTATTGATTATATATCAAGAATGGAATGATCATATGGTAAGAATGTTCATGTTTGTATGTTGATTATGTTTAAAAAATAAACAACAGCAAAAACTAATAAGGGAAGAAACGAAAAGAAAAAGATAAAAAAAGAATAGCTACAGTTTTCCTAAAATATACCTTAATTCACTTAGACTTGCTTTTATTCTGTTTATAAACTTAAAGTACTCCACAACTTAAGAGTAGCCCACAAATTTTTAACATGATTTAATGACATCTGAACAAAATGGGACTGGAAGTTGATTTTAGACCTAGAAACTGAAATAACATTTCCTTTAAAAAGGAAAATAACTTTTCCTTTAAAAATGTGGGACTATGACTCCACTTTTATGAAATAGCTCAAATTCATACAGATTTGCAATTACCAGAGATTGGTAGGTAGTGAGGGGGGTACAGGAATGGGGTGTTACTACTTAATGGATACAGAGTTTCTGTTTGGGATGATGGAAATTTTGGGAATAGTGGTGATGGTTGTACTACTTTGTGAATGTAGTTAGTGCCACTGAATTGTATCCTTAAAATGGAAATCTTATGTTAGGTATATTTTAAGACAATAAAAAAGGGGATTCAACCTAATTTTGGAATACAGCTCAGGGGTACTTGGAGCACCCTGTATTGAAGATACAGACTCTCTTCCACAGTGAGAGCCCCGCTTCTCTATAGTATGCTGTTTTGAGTAGCCTCACCTTACAAATAGACTTGCAGAACAGGAAGAAGACTCTTGAAAGGGAGGGTTGTGATGAAACTGGTATAAATCTCTTTTTTTTAAAATCTTGTACAGCCTTCTGTTTTAAAATCTTTTCTTCTGGATGAGATATTAGTCTTTAACTTCTGAGGAACTCTGTAACTGAAGACAAACAATAAAATACCAACAGAGAGGAAATTATTAAAGGATTATATATACTTAAATTACTTTTATCACTAACGCACTGTAGCCTCAGAAGGTATAAAGCTGAAAGAGAAGAGGGCCATTTAAAACCATTGTTGCCTAAGAGTCACCCCCACAGAACCTCTTCTGTTGCTCAGATGTGACCTCTCTCAGCCAACACAGCAAGCAAACTCACCGCCTCCCCCTCTCTGTGTGGGACATGACTCCCAATGTAAACTTTCCTGGCAGCATGGAACAGAAATTCTAGAATGAGCTGGGACTCAGCATTAAGGGATTGAGAAAACCTTCTCGACCAAAAGAGGGGAGAGAGAAATGAGACAAGGTGTCAATGGCTGAGAGGTTTCAGAATGGAGAGGTTATCCTGGAAGTTGTTCTTATGCATTATATAGATAGCACCTTTTTAGTTAATGGTATATTGGAGAGGTTGGAGGGAAGTGCCTGAAAATGTAGAGCTGTGTTCCAGTAGCCGTATTTCTTGAAGGTGATTGTATAATGATAAAGCTTTCACAGTGTGACCATGTGATTTTGAAAACCTTGTGTCTAAAACTCCTTTTATCTACAGTATGGACAGATGAGTAAAACATGGATTAAAAATAAATAATAGGGGGAACAAATGTTAAATTTAGCAGATCGATGCTAGTGATCAATGAAAGGGAGTGGTAAGAGGTAGAAAAAATAGGGGAAATAAAGGCTAAAATATATTTTGGTATATTGAGTATATGGAAATACTAGCAGTCAGTGAGAGGGAGGGGTAAGGGGTTTTGTATGTATGAGTTTTTTTCTTTTTCTGAATTGATGCAAATGTTCTAAGAAATGGCCATGGTGATGAATATACAACTACGTGATGATATTGTGAGTTATTGATTATATACCAAGAATGCAGTGATCATATGGTAAGAATGTTCATGTTTGTATGTTTTTAAAAAAATTTTTAATTAAAAAGAAAAGAATTATGATCAGTTCCAAAACCTAAAAGACTTCTATTGATGTAAATAATGAAAACTGACTTACAGTATATTTTCTAAAACTGTAACAACTTTTGAAACCTGTATTACTCATGCCTGTGTTATGTGTATGTGCATATATATATATTTTTATATATATATATAAAAACTCCAGTGTTGCAAACTGTAAAAACAAAAATGTTTTTGAGGGAAGGGCAAAAAAAAAAAAAACAACCAGTATTTTCTTATATTTAAATTTTTCTTTAACTTCAGAAAGTACAGTTACAAATTAAGGTTGTCTAATACTTAAATTGATTCATTACCTTGAATCAATTTAAGCAGATATCAGCAGATTGGAAATAGGTTTCTGTTTGATGAGAAATCCATGACTTTGCTTTTTTGGGGAAAAATTTAGTGTTTTATAATATTTTATTTTGATGCTAATTTATGGTGGGTCATAATCAGAATCAGCCTAAATAGATATTTGCCACACATATAAAATCTGATACTTGCTAAATCCTATGCTAATAAAAAGCACTATATTTCTTATAAAGGATCCACAATATAGCGTAACAAAAGTAAAAGCAATTGGTATCCTCAGTGAATTTACCATTAGATTAGAGCTCACTAGTGTGTAACATAAAATAGGAAGAGAATGCTCCCCCAAAAAGACTTAGGCTAGTGAACTCTCTCCTTCTTTTTTAAAGTCTCTTACAATTAAATGTGGCCCTTCATGAAATTTAAATTACAGAGTGAGTGTTTCTTTTTCCATTGTGGGGAGATGCTTTCCCCCTCTCTATGCACAGGTTAACAATCCATGTCTCTTGTGCTGAAAAGAATCTTTGGGAGATGGGAGATGAGGGTAGGCCAGGCCTGAAAAGCAATCACAGTAGCCTCCTATTTTTCTCCATGGTGATGTGAGTGAAAAGTAGGTCCTTTCATGGAAGAAACTGGAGGCTCCTGCTCTTATGATTAGATTCTCGTTGTGACTACTTGAAATAAAAAGAATTAAAAGTTGTGACTAAGACCAAACCACGTATTCTAGCACATTTAGGAGGTTTGATAACTTAAAGGTATTTGTGAGCATCTTTTAGCAATTCTAATTGAGACCTCTAGCAAATAATTTAGAAACTGTATTTAATTTGAAGTACCGCTTTATAAGATCCATTATACCACTTTATAAGATGTGCTGTTAATATGAATATGATTTAAAGAAAGTTAGAGAACTGATCCTGGATAGTCTGGATATCAGGAAAAGTAATGGGTTATTACTGCATCTTTTCTCTTCATCAGGAAGATAAAAACAATTGGTGATGTTGAGGTCCTGGTAACAAAAAGAAAAAACTTTTGCCTTTCTTCAGTTCAATTCCTGGGGCCAGTGATACACTTAAGACCAAGACACCTAGCTGTTTAGAGTATACAGAGAGCAAAAAATAAGTTGGTGTAAACTTTCAGTAACAATTTTTTTGCCACCCATCTAGGAAGAGCTAAAGTTAGTAGTACATTACAAAGTCCAAAGCATTCTATGTGTCAAGACATTTCAGGACTTTTTTTAGTTGACTGTTGATCTTTTTTGAAAATGTAAATAATAGTTTTAATCATTCTGAATCAGAAAAATAAGATATTTTTCCTTTTTTCTTCTTAGATCCCAATTTTGTTCGGACATTTCTTACAACATACAGATCCTTTTGTAAACCTCAAGAACTGCTGAGTCTTATAATAGAAAGGTTTGTCAATTTACAAGGTTTATATCCTTAAATTAAAGAAAAAATTTTTTAATTTAAAGAAACATAGGATCTTAATATAATTAATAGATCTTAATAGAATTAAGATCCTGTGTTTCTTGAGAATGCTGGCTGAGCCTTAATTGTAGTTCAGGAATATTTTTTAAAATAAATTATCTCATAGATAACCATTTACATTGCAATAATATATTAGCTTTAAGATTATTTAAATGCAAAAATCAGTAATCTTTTTTATATGGAAACTCAGTAATATCTCAAATTTATAGAATTTATCAAGTTAAAGAACTATACAGAAATGTACTGATTTAGACTCTGGGAATTCAAATTTAAATAGTTTAGATGTTCTTAATGGAGTTTTTTCAAGTATACCACATGTTGAGGAAAATGGAGCTTGTTATAACACTGTAATCAAGGAAGTTGTTTCATCCAACCAAAGTGCAGTCAACTTATCAAGCAACACCCTAAAAAATTGTTAGCTAATTTAGAGTAATTCCATAAGCCAAAAATGAACATCATACAAAAACTTTATAATTGCATTTATTTTTGAATTTTTATATATTCCTTATTGTGTCCGTTTAGTTTTATATATATTTAGTAAGTAAAATTAGTCTTTACATTATAGAAGCTGCACTTCTTTTGTGTATTCTTAGTAATTTTTTACAATATTATCTTGATAATGCTGACTAAATTAGAAAAGATTTGTGGTTTTCTGTTTAATTTGATTCATAATCAGTATTTTCATTAGTTTGTTTTGTTTTATATTAGGTTTGAAATTCCAGAGCCTGAGCCAACAGAAGCTGATCGCATAGCTATAGAGAATGGAGATCAGCCCTTAAGTGCAGAACTAAAAAGGTTTAGAAAAGAATATATACAACCTGTACAACTACGGTAAACATTAAACAAATTACTCAAACTGTCATGTCTTTATTGAACTTTTGTTTCAGAGTTGATATATATAAGTACCTTGTCCAAGCAAGGAAGAAGTAACAAGTAAAATGAGTGAAACAAATAAAAGCAGTTATCGGAATTTATATATAAATGTTAATTAGCATAGAATTTTTGAAAGTTCTAAGCCATTAATAAGATTATTTCTTTTTTTTAAAGGCTTGCTTTGTTTTCATCTATATGCTTCACTGTGATAAACATTTGTGTTTCCATATAATTCAGTTGTTCTTTTGTGTTAATGCCACAGAGTATTAAATGTTTGTCGGCATTGGGTAGAGCACCACTTCTATGATTTTGAAAGAGATGCGGATCTTTTACAACGAATGGAGGAATTTATTGGAACAGTAAGAGGTAAGTTTTTTTGTATGTGTCTATTTTTATATGTAATTAAAGTAACAATACGATAACTATCATTGATGTCATTACTGTTCAGTGTTGAGGTATTTGTAATAGTGCCAGTATAATCATTTGAAAACATTAAAAATTTTCCCCAAACTTCATTTTTGATCTACAAGTTCTCAGTAATCACCCTCTTGGCTCAATTTATTTACATTTAGTGAATCAGCTTACTGATTTTGGAATTGGTTAGAAGGTTTCAATTTAAGCTAATTCCACTTATCTGAAAGTACATGTACCAGAGAACAAGTGAGAACTGCTGTGCCATTATAACACTGATACAAGTTGACTGGGCCACAGTGAGGTGAATAGTACATATATCAGAAAGACAACAGAGCATAGTGAAAGGAGTATTGAACTCAGAGTCCAGAAACCTGGGTCATGATTTTGGGCAGAATCACTGAGGGTTTATACTTTGGTTTCTTAGTAACTTGAGGAGCTAAGCTTTGATGATCAAACTTCAAGGTTTCCCTTCTGGTTTTAAAGATGATTTTATGGGCCTAAGGATGTCTTAGACACACATGTTTTATTTATTCTAAACTGTGAATATCAGAGAATAAAAGGTTAAATGACAGTGTGTGTATTCATGCACACAACACAGAGCCATATAAAAAATCCATACCAAAATGAAGAAATTCATCTTCTGGTACTGTTTGATTTGTAAAATGCAATGTAATTAGATTAATAGTAAATATATGTAGTCTAGCCTTATAAATACTCTGTAAGATAACCTTTTTGAAAGGATTAGAAAATGTTTTTAAGTGAAATTCAGAATAATAGAGGTGAAAAATTTCTACAAATGAGTCACTTTCTTATTTTATTTAGGAAGTATCAAGAAAAATATATACCAGACTGTTAATAGTAGTTATCCATATGTAAATAAATGAAATTGAGAGGGAGACAAAAAAAATCGTAAAGGGGAATTTTCACCTTTTATTTTTATCATTTGAATTTTTCTAGCAAGAATTTATTTAGGTATCATTTGTATGTTTTATAACCAATTTGGAAAATATTGAGTAAAAAGTATTTCAATGTTATTTAAAATGTAATATATTTCAGGTAAAGCAATGAAAAAATGGGTTGAATCCATCACTAAAATAATACAAAGGAAAAAAATTGCAAGAGACAATGGACCAGGTCATAATATTACATTTCAGAGCTCACCTCCCACAGTTGAGTGGCATATAAGCAAACCTGGGCACATAGAGACTTTTGATCTGCTCACATTACACCCGATAGAAATTGCTCGACAACTCACTTTACTTGAATCGGATCTATACCGGTAAGTAATTTGACATGCAAGCTGAAAAATCATTTCATAGGAGTTAATTTTTATGGTCCAACACTGGTTTCTGCTTTATAGGGGTTTTATAAGCAATAAGTGAGATAGTACATGAAATGTGTAGTAATAAGGCCTGGTGTATAGGAGGAAGTTTCTGTTCTTTTACTCCCTTTGTTTCCCCTTGTTTCGCTGGTGGGGGAGGTGGGCCTTGATTTGCACCTTCTCTTTCTGGTATCACCCCTGGTTGGTGAAGCTCAAATTCTAGCTTTCCCAATTGTTGGCTTGGTGTCCTTGGGCAATTTTAACCTCCTGTAAAAACTGCAATCTATATTCCTCTGCCCCATAGATTCCTCAAGAGTAAAATGGGGCTAATAAGAGTAGGGACTCTTGGGGCTGTTGCAAGGTTTAAAATCATCAACATATGTGAAGTGTTTCAACATATGTGAAGTGTTTCTCGCTCATCACCTACCACAAAGTAATAGCGCAATAAATGTTAGCTACAGCTGTTGTAGTTATTGTGAACTTGAGTCATGGTCAGTTACAGCATTTTTAAAAGTTTATTATCCTATATTGATATGAGCACTATCTCAAACAATGTCTGTTCTTGGTTTAAATGGGGACTATTTAGAGTTTCAAACTAAACTGTATTTTTTAATACTAAATGAGAACATGAGCCAGATTTGTAGATCTACTCCCATCAAAGATCATCACTATTCCCTAAAATTAAACTGTTAGGATCTACTTTATTTCCCAGGACCCTTTCGTGGCCAGGTTCCCATCACCACCGCCACCTCCTTTGGGTATCGGGGGTGATGTCTGAATTGCAGTAATTACCATACTCTCCTCTGACTATTATAACAGATGTCATTATTTTAAAAAGTAATATTTATCATGCTGGGAAAGGTACTATGAAGAAATTCATCCTTTCCCAAAACAAAATAAGAGTACACATTACATGCATGAAAATACTTTTAAAAAACCCATAGAGAAAGATGCATGCTTGTAATGTTAGGCCTTCTGTCTCTTCATAAACCTTTCAGTTAGTATAAAAGTAGAGTTTATATGAAGTTAAATTTTTATTTATCTCATTTGCTTAACACAATATCTATATCAGAGGGAAAAGTATCATGTAGAATTTTATCTTGATGATTTTAGAGCTGTACAGCCATCAGAATTAGTTGGAAGTGTGTGGACAAAAGAAGACAAAGAAATTAATTCTCCTAATCTTCTGAAAATGATCCGCCATACCACTAATCTCACTCTGTGGTTTGAGAAGTAAGTATTCTTTACATTTTCTTTTATTTTATAAAACAGCCAACTGTGTTACAAATTTAAAAGCAGCTTGGGGGCCAGAAATTAGAGTTTTGCATCTTAGTCATATTTTTTCTGAGTATACACAACAAAATTATGTAACTAATATTTTATAAAGGGTAGTATGAGGTTTCCACAGATCATATTGGGATTGTCAGAATAAAAGATGAATGACATAAGGGAACGACTCTATTATAAGGCTAAATAACTGCCTTTCAATGAGCAGAGGTTCTTCCTTTTCCACCATAATATTTAAAACTTATGTCTGAAAAGAGGAACCATAAATGAGGCATAATGACCTTTTTTTTTTTAAGTTTTTTTTTATTATTATTAATTAAAAAAATTAACTATGGGCCACAGTGGCTCAGCAGGCAAGAATGCTTGCCTGCCATGCCAGAGGACCCAGGTTTGATTCCCGGTGCCTGCCCATGTAAAAATAAAAAATAAAAGAAAACTTGCATAGGTGACAGAGATGGCACATTAAAAAAATAAATAAAATAACTAACACAACATTTAGAAATCATTCCATTCTACATATGCAATCAGTAATTCTTAATATCATCACATAGATGCATATTCATCATTTCTTAGTATATTTGCATCGATTCAGAAAAAGAAATAGAAAGACAACAGAAAAAGAAATAAAACGATAATAGAAAAAAATAAAAAAATTTAAAAAAAACTATACCTCAGATGCAGCTTCATTCAGTGTTTTAACATAATTACATTACAATTAGGTATTATTGTGCTGTCCATTTCTGAGTTTTTGTATCCAGTCCTGTTGCACAGTCTGTATCCCTTCAGCTCCAATTACCCATCATCTTACCCTATTTCTATCTCCTGATGGTCTCTGTTACCAATGACATATTCCAAGATTATTCTCTAATGTCGGTTCACATCAGTGGGACCATACAGTATTTGTCCTTTAGTTTTTGGCTAGTCTCACTCAGCATAATGTTCTCTAGGTCCATCCATGTTATTACATGCTTCATAAGTTTATTCTGTCTTAAAGCTGCATAATATTCCATTGTATGTATATACCACAGTTTGTTTAGCCATTCTTCTGTTGATGGACATTTTGGCTGTTTCCATCTCTTTGCAATTGTAAATAATGCTGCTATAAACATTGGTGTGCAATTGTCCGTTTGTGTCCTTGCCCTTAAGTCCTCTGAATAGATACCTAGCAATGGTATTGCTGGGTCGTATGGCAATTCTATATTCAGCTTTTTGAGGAACCGCCAAACTGCCTTTCACAGTGTTTGCACCATTTGACATTCCCACCAACAGTGGGTAAGTGTGCCTCTTTCTCCACATCCTCTCCAGCACTTGTCATTTTCTGTTTTGTTGATAATGGCCATTCTGGAGGGTGTGAGATGATACCTCATTGTGGTTTTGATTTGCATTTCTCTAATGGCCAGGGACATTGAGCATCTCTTCATGTGCCTTTTGGCCATTTGTATTTCCTCTTCTGGTAGGTGTCTGTTCAAGTCTTTTTCCCATTTTGTAATTGGGTTGGCTGTCTTTTTGTTGTTGAGTTGAACAATCTCTTTATAAATTCTGGATACTAGACCTTTATCTGATATGTCGTTTCCAAATATTGTCTCCCATTGTGTAGGCTGTCTTTCTACTTTCTTGATGAAGTTCTTTGATGCAGAAAAGTGTTTGATTTTGAGGAGCTCCCATTTATTTATTTCTTTCTTCAGTGCTCTTGCTTTAGGTTTAAGGTCCATAAAACCGCCTCCAGTTGTAAGATTCGTAAGATATCTCCCCTACATTTTCCTCTAACTGTTTTATGGTCTTAGACCTAATGTTTAGATCTTTGATCCATTTTGAGTTAACTTTTGTATAGGGTGTGAGATACGGGTCCTCTTTCATTCTTTTGCAAATGGATATCCAGCATAATGACCATTTTTAACCCTATCCATTTTTTTAATAGGTTACTGAGAAGGTCATTCCCTATACTTTTCAATGTGAGAGAATTTTGCTCATTTACAACTGAGCAAACTGGTTCGTAGCCATGGTGTGCATTAGAATTGAGGTTGCCTGTGGAGCTTTTTAAAAAATCAGATGCTGAAGTCCTACTTCATTAATGAACTGGAACCTCTGATGTTATTACCTGATTTTTACAAAAGTTCTACGGGTAATCTCATTTTGTACACCTACTTAATAACCACTGAAATAAATAAAAGATGTAAATAAATAATACTTATCTTAAAACCTTTTGAATGTCCACCTAACTAATTTAGCCAGAATGAGATTAGATATGTAAACATGTAATATTTAATTTGAAAAGGCAAACTTTTTTTTATAATTTCAGATGCAGTATTTTTTTCTTCTTCTTCCTAGTATCAGATCAGCTTCATCAGAGAATAATGTAGTCTGTAACTTTACATTTTAAAAATATTTCCCATTGATTTATATTTAGTTTTTCCCATTATGTATTAAAATGTTCCCCTGTTTAATATTACATTTTTGAAAGCCAAGTTTAAAATTTTTTTCTTTACCAATAAGTCATTATGAAATTAAAATTCTGGAATAACTGCAAATGCTCGCTGAATGAATTTTCTTTTTAGCATAATACACTTCCTTTTAACTATTTACTAACATGTATATATACTTCACAAGCATCCTTTGCTATTTAAATGTAAAGTGCTTTTGATCTCGTTGATTTTTTTCATATTAGAATACTTAACTTAAAAGCATTAAAATCTTGCAGTTAGATGAAGAATAGGAGGCAACAAAAATCTTGCAATTAGATGAAGAATAGGAGGCAACAAAATTCTGGAATTCTAGAATAAATTTCCCTAGAACACACCTGTAGCCCATAGGCCTGCATGCATCCACAGGATAGCATCTTGGTTCATTCATCTATCTCCCTTGGTTAATTCTAACACTGAGAGAAAATGCACCAGATATGGTAGGAGAATTGACTGACTGGACCAACCTGGAAAACACAGTAAATGAGCAGTATCCTGGAGAGCTTGTACTCTCTTCTGGCCAACTTAGTTCAAGCAAAGTCCTATTTCAAAAAACAGGACCCCTTGTTAAATACATCTGAATATATATATATATTCTCCAAAATTAACACTATTAGCTACCTCTCCTTCCCCAAGTCTACTGTATTTTATTTACTACATGCAATTGAATCTTAACTTTGTTGGAAAAATTCCAAAATTTCCAATTCTGTTTTTTATTGTTATTCACAGATGTATTGTGGAAACTGAAAACTTAGAAGAAAGAGTAGCTGTGGTGAGTCGAATAATTGAGATTCTACAAGTTTTTCAGGAGCTGAACAACTTCAATGGTGTCCTTGAGGTTGTCAGTGCTATGAATTCATCACCTGTTTACAGGCTAGACCACACGTTTGAGGTGAGTTTGTACATATGATTTTCACATCAATTTCCATCCCTTATTCTAAGAATCAGGATTTTAACAAATATGATGTTTAATTGTTAAATGCCTCATCTGATAATCTTTTCAGTATCAGGTTAACTGATGAAATGATCTAAATTTTAAGAATTGGCTACTCTTTCAAATAGAATGTATTCAAGGATACTAGCCTAAATTAGAAGAAGAGAAAGCCTTTAGCATTTAATTTGTAATATAATGTATAATTAAATGCTCATATCATTGTGCAAGGGAAGGCAGGAACAGAGTGTAGATAAACTAAATCTCACACACTCACTCTCCTCAATTTCTAGAGTCTGTGAAAATAGATTCTTTTAAAAGAGTGTTACGTTCTTTATTCTTAGCCTTTAAAACTCTTACTTGGAAGTTTGGGGCAAAACCTTTGATTCCTTTTGTGTTTTTTTGCTTGTAGCAAATACCAAGTCGCCAAAAGAAAATTTTAGAAGAAGCGCATGAATTGAGTGAAGATCACTATAAGAAATATTTGGCAAAACTCAGGTCTATCAATCCACCATGTGTGCCTTTCTTTGGTGAGTATTTCTTCATGAATTGTTATTGTGTTTCTAAATAAAGTAAGACTTATTTCATTAAATGACTGAGTATAGACATGCATAATATTAGCATAATATATTTAGCACCTGGATCCTCTTAAAATTTTCTTTTATTGGTATTTTTTTTATAAATTGAAAAATATTATATACTCCATTGGGACTTTTTAAGATCAAGTCCAAAGTATGCATTTCAGTTTCTATTTTCACTTTGGACAGCCATCACATAGTATGTAATACTCATGTTTTTATAGTCATAAAAATCTTTTTTGAGTTATAACAAACCAAATACTCTATAGTAAAGAGGCATGACCAAACATCTATTTTTTATGGCTTTTTGGTAAACAGTTTCATATGGCTAAAAATCATACTGTATGCACCTTTGAGCCCACACCTTCACTACATTAAAACTTTAATCTCTTCACTTACCCTTTTATCTTTCCTTTCTTCTAGAGAAAGGAAGGGCTCTCTTTTTCCTTTCAAGACTCAAAAGTGAACTGTATGAATCTTCTTCCTTCCTGTGGATTCCTCTATCTTGTTCCATCATTTATTTTCTGTCTTCAGCATTTCTTTCACTACTTGTTTCTCTTCTTTGCTTTCATAAATACTCTGATGACCCTCCCTCTAAATGCTTCCAGAAATTATGAACTCTGTCACACCTCTGGTAGTTAGTCTTTTTAGTATGTAGTATATTTTCTTTTAGCCTTTTCCCTATCTCTGTATTTTTTCTGTGTAATTTTAAATTGTAGGGCACAGAACAATTTTATGTCCTTATTTTTTCAGTTAATATTTATTTTCCACATTGTATTGTTCAAGTTTCATAATTCCTTTTGTATTTGCTTTTAATCTTTTCACTATGTTTATTATAGATAATTATAATTGTGTATATACACATTGTACTTTACTTTTTTCACTTACCGTATGTTGCCATGTTTCATAAAGAATCTTCATAATTATCATTTTACTCTTGCATCATATTCCATCAGAGTTGATTATGACAGTTTATTTAACCATTACCCTGTGAGTGGACTTTATGCATTGTTTCCAACTTTTTTCTTTTCAAATGTTATAATGAATGCTTTCATGTAATATATACCTTTTTCCTGTATATGAGATATTCCTTGAAATTAATTACCAGAAGAATTATCTAAGTTAAAAGTATGAGTTTAGGAATTCTTTATATATATTGCCACGTTATTTTCTGAGGGGTTTTTACCCATTTACACTGTCAGTAGAAGTATATGACAAAGCAAATTTCATCCCGTTGTTTCCAATTTGGGGTACTACTTTTTCTTTTCATTTCTGTTATTTTCACAGATGAAAACTCTTCCTTCTAATTTTTATATTTTGACATATAGTAGTTTAAATTCTACAGTCTGTTACTTTATGATTTCTATTGTTTCTATCCTTAGAATGTTCTCCCAGTACAGTAATAATACCATCATATTTTATTCTAGTTTTTTTATTTGACTTTTAAAGTTATATTTAACTCTTTAATCAAAAGGCAGTTTATTTTAACATTACCGTATCTCATTATTTGTAAACAGCTATCTATAAGAAAGCATTTGGGTTTTGTTAGTAAATTAAACAAATTACTGAATAAAGAAAAGGAGTCTATTTTAGATAGCATATGAAATTCTCAAATTTATTCCCTCCAAATTATTGACCAAGGCTTACTGAATAATCTTTATTTGTTCCGCATTTATATATAGTGCTTATTTCTTTAGATTTTATACTCCATTGACTTCTTACGCCAATGCCACACTTTAAATGATTATCACTTTATAATCAGAAATTCTCAGTTGGGGGTAATTCTTTTCTCCTTGGGGACATTTGATAAAATGTGGGGACATAAATCGTTCTAATTAGGGTGATGTGATGCCACAGGCGTCTAGTGGGTAGAGGACAGAGATGCAGGTAACATCTCACAGTGCACAGGGCAGCCCTGCACAGCAAAAATTATTTGGCCCAAAATGTCGGTGGTACTGAGGTAGAGAAACCCTGATTTACAGTGTTTTCATACATGGTTAAGTTATTTCTTCAGTGGTTTGTTGGTGGTGGTGGTGTTTTTTGCCAATTTGGGGTACTTATTTTTCCACATGACTTTATAATTTGGTGTGAAAATTCACCAAAATGTAGTCGGAACAATCTACAAATTAAGTTGGAAAGAATGTTTATGACATTTAGCATTTTCCCTTATTATTTTTCCTAGGTATTTTTTGTGATTGGTATTTATATTTGACTAGACTTGTGGATTTTCTAAATATTTAACCATATACAGAGTTTCTAAATATTTAACCATATCTGCAAATAATGCTACTGTGTCCCTTTCTTTGATCTTATTTCCTGTTCCCTTTTAGAATTAGCCATAACTTCCCAACAAATGTTAAATAGTAATGATAAAAATAAGCAGCTCTGTTTTAAACTCCATTTTAGAGGGAATAGGCATCATTTTGCACTTGATTAAATGTTTTTTATCACATTAAAAAACTATCTCTTCATAATTATCTCTTGTTTTTGTTAGTATTATACATTTAATTTGAAAATATTTAGCCATGTTGGTGAGAGAAAATATGATTTTCCTTATTTTAGCAAATTGGAATTATAGATTTGCTAATATGAAACACTCTTATTTGCTAATATTAAACACCATTCATGGTGGTTGATCTTCTAAATATATTCTATTCATTATTGTTTTATTTAGGGTTTTTACATTCATCTGCATAATTTGAGATTGGTTTGTGTCTCTCATTGTGTTATGTTTATCAGCTTTTGGTATTATGGCTATTTTTACTTTGTAGCATGAGTTCAGTAGCTTTCCATCTTTTTTTCTATTATGGAATTCCATGTTTTCTTCTTGATAAAAACAGATTTCATCTATTTTCTCTTTCTTTTATACATTTACTTCTAAATATGGTGACTAATGCTGATTTATACAAGGGGATTTGGAGGGGATCTGGGTCAGTCACATGTTTATTTTATTAGATCTTTTTTGTGTACCTACTAAGTATTAGGGATTGTGTCAGATGCTTAGCAAAAGTAAAAATACGTAGTCACTATGTTCTCTAGTCTTACAACTCATGATATCCTCTGGTCTCTGGTATTCAGAGGCTAAAAGAAACCTCACGGGAGTTTCCTGGGCTCACTGTTTGACCCATGCTCCCCCATCACCCTGATTGGTTGGTCAGTTTTTCATTCAAACTGGACTCTTTAAAGTACTCTCCTTCAGTTCTTTATAAACTAACATGTTAACGTGAACAAAGGAAGTTTCAGATCTGTATTTATTCCATTAGGTGTTATTCCATTAGGTGTTTTAAGGTGAGCTGAATCAATCAGTGAGTGAATACAAATGTATGTAGGTTGTTTGGTAGGTATATAGGAGACAGTCTACCCACCAGACTTCTCTTATATTCCTTTCTACTTATATTCCTGGTTGAGCCTCTGCTCTTTTAAGGTTGTTTATATAAACTGTCTGCTATTCTAGGAGGATCTTCGCTATTCCCAAACTAAAGGTTATCAGTCCCTGGAGTTAACCAGGCAACCCTTCATGGTTCTGACCCAATAAGTACAGCCAATGTTACTGCTATTTCTTAATCCATGTGGTAGTTTGTAGAAATTTTTCCCTGATCCCTCTCCTTAATTCTGTATTCAATTTCTTTTTCCCTCTCTGGAAAGTTCAGAGGATTAGTATCTGACACTCGTACTTCCTCTTTCATCTCACCAGAAATCTTATTCAGGTCTTTTGCTACTGTTGCCACCATTTACACAGTAAAAGCTGGGCAATTTCTCCTTCCAAGGCTATGCCACACTATTTGTCTATATTCCAGCAATTTTTCTCCGCACATTAGAATATTGTGTCCATAGATAGAATGGATATGTGGGTGAACTAACGTTTCCTCTAAGGTGAAAGAATATACGTTGTTCCTAAGCCAAGTCTCTCCTCTGTGTCCAAACATCCAAGCCTGTTCCATTGGCTTTTCTCTTTCCTTTTACACAGCATTGATCTTGTGTTCTCTCTCTGTTTTTTGTGAATTTGCTTTTTTCCCTACCCTTGTATTCTTACCATTTTAGAGTAAACTATGTTTTTGCATCTTGGTATATTCTCCAGATCCTCTCTTCTATTCTCAAATAATGTGCTTCATTCATTCTTTTCAGAAACGTTTGATGAATGTCTCTATTTGCCAGACTCGGCTTTAGGTCTGAGGACATAGTAACCCTCATATCCAGTCATGCTCCCCTTACCCCACACACCAAACTCCTGTGTGAATCCATAATAAACAGCATGCCCATTCTAAGTATGTTTTCCAAGTTTCATCAAAATTAGTTTCTTTTAACACTTTTACTTTCTTAGGATGCCCTTCCAAAACCCATTAAACTTCTATTCATTCCTACAATTCATGTAAACATCACCTCATCTGTGAAGCTTTTTCAAACACTAACAGCTCAAGACAGATTTAGACATACTTTCTCTATGTTCTCATAACATCTTACACATTACCACTAATACAGCATCTACTAATAATAGCACTTACCAAATTGGACAGCAGTAGCCCACGTTCCAGTTCTGAGCTCCTTAAGGAGTTTGTATGTCTTGTTCATCTTTGTATCTGCAGTACCTAATGCAGTGCTGGGCATACAGCAGGTGCTCAGCACATGTGTACTGACTGATTGAACTTATATATTCACAACCCCCTTTTATCCCAAAGTGGCATAGTCAGTATGATGCTTTTTGGGGAGGAAAAGCAGAAGCATAAGACAGCAGGGCCAGAATAGCAACAATGGTGTCCACAATCACAAACTAATTAAGCACTTTCATTAGGCATTATTCCAAACTGATAAATAAATTCACTTATTTATTTCTCACAGCAGCCTTGCTATCCCACCTCACAGATGAGAATACTGATGGCACAGATAGACTAAGCAATTTGCCTAAGATCACACAGATAGGAAAAAGCAGAGCTGAATACTAGAACAGAAAGGGGCTGAAAGTGCTCCAGGCACCAGAAGGCTGTATGAAGAACTAAAGTGCCTGCTACTTTGTTTCTTCTCCTGCTTTAGTGTACAGCCTGCCTTAATGGGTAAACAGGAACTCAGTTACCAAGTTGCTACTAAATGTAGAAGTACTGAAGACCAGAATAAGTGTAAATCACATGCAGTCCTGTGTTTGATAGGTTTGTAAATCTTTCCACATTGGTACAGCCATACTGTACTACCTCTGAATTGGGAATTTGGTAATTACTTTTTGTATGGCCTCAAGAGCCAAGTAAACAAAAAAAATGTGATCCTCTGAATTTAGAGTTCTCTTTCCCCTTTTGCCAAAAATGTGTTATTAGTAACAGAGTTATTCTTAAAGTTCCTTTAAAAAAAGTGTGACATATTAAGTAACATAATGGTTTTAGGGGTATGGAAAGTTAGTTATTTAATGCTCCTGAAAAAAAGTATTTATTGGGTTAAACTTGGTGTCTTCCTTTTTCTTGGGCCATTTGTAAAATTAAAGTCTTTCACAGAAGAATTTGAAATATAAAAAATCTTTCTCTTGGTATTTACTTAGCTTGTTGTTTTTCATAGCATGAAAATCTCTGCCTTGATTCTTTGCTTATGGTGACTGAGATGGTGCAGTGCTGCATATCTACAGTTAATGGGAAAGAAAAAAAAACTAGCTTTTCCCTCTTTATCCCTGAAATAATATCATTGTATCTTCTAGGAATTTATTTAACTAATATATTGAAAACAGAAGAAGGCAACCCTGAGGTCCTAAAAAGGCATGGAAAAGAACTTATAAATTTTAGCAAAAGGAGGAAAGTAGCAGAAATAACAGGAGAGATTCAGCAGTACCAAAATCAGCCTTACTGTTTACGAGTAGAATCAGATATCAAAGTAAGTTGAATTATTGGGGGATACATATCTCTGATTAAGTTTTTAAGCTGCCTGATGAAAGGCAGGTTTATTTGGTTTTGGAAAGAAAGAAAAATAAAACAAAATCATTCAAATTTTCTCATGTTAATCGTTTTCTGAAAGTACTTTCATGAATTTCAAAATGGATTAAAAACATCTAACAATTATTTATCTCTTTGCATTTATTTCAGAGGTTCTTTGAAAACTTGAATCCAATGGGAAATAGCATGGAGAAAGAATTTACAGACTATCTTTTCAACAAATCCCTAGAAATAGAACCACGAAACCCTAAGCCTCTCCCAAGATTTGTAAGAGTCATATATGTTTTTTACATTTATATATTTTTTGTAGTTGTCATCTGCATGTGGTGATGTCATCACTATCATTTGTGTTATACAGATTAGATTTCTGTCAAGACATTCAGGGATAAGGTGCAAATATGATGGTTGAAAGTAGTGAATAAATGTTTAATAAACATGCCTAGGAATATCCTCCTTGGCTCCAAATAAATGAACATTAATATTAATTTGAAAAAATCCTGAAATTGGACAAATATATGTTTTTATTGGGTTCTTTACAAATACTATTCAAGAATTATTTGAAATTTGATTATACTTACTCACAAATATACTTATTTTTTTTAAACAACAATTTATTAAAACTTATGACTGTGAGTTAGTTATAAAAATACCAGATTTGGCTAAAGATACTTTCTTTGAAAAAATAAAGTTTCCAGTGTATTTTATTACTTACCAGTTTCTGGTTAAATTTAAGTACATTATCACCTCACTGATTTGAGTATGATCCCTCTTACTCATAAAAAATCAAGAATCAGGAAGTAAACAAAAATAACTTTTAAGCAACCAAGATT
The DNA here is from genome assembly GCF_023851605.1 of Tamandua tetradactyla. Classification (NCBI taxonomy): domain Eukaryota; kingdom Metazoa; phylum Chordata; class Mammalia; order Pilosa; family Myrmecophagidae; genus Tamandua; species Tamandua tetradactyla. Next base: position 10,165,081 of record NC_135343.1, on the reverse strand, counting down.
AAATCTCATAAAGTCTATGAACTAAAATTTATGCAGTTATTTCCCAGGAAAATTTCTCAAGGCCTAAAACAGTCTTTAATAAGATAGATTCAAAACAGCAAATTAGAAATAAATAGTTTGGTCCAATGAGGCATGCTGATATCACTTTGAGAAATGATTACTGTGCAAGGAAAATTCCATAAAACTAAAACATACAGAGATGAAAACTCATACAATTTAATGCATTTGTAAATAACTCAAATGGTCCTGATCATCACTATATTATATCATAACACAGAGCCTGGCTTTTCCACAAAATAAAATTTGTTCAAAGTAGTTTTTTTAGAAAGCTAGAGAAATACACAACATAGTTTAGAAAGATTTCCATCCAAATTTACTAAAGTAATAAATACTCTGGTATTTCTAGGATTGCAACTTAAAGAAATTCATTCCTAACAATTTAGATAGCCAAGGCTTTAGTGAAATGAGATGTTAAGGCTTTAACCTAGAGACTTTTATTTATTTATTTTTTTAATTTTGTATTTTATTAATCTTAGACACTTTTATTTGAATCATAACTTCCTTATTAGTGATTTATGATCTTCCTAGTAGTAGCTGAATTTATCAGGTACAAATAGGACTCTTCCTTTTTATTATACTGTTTTACATAATATGTTTGTTTTCATATATCTACAGCCAAAAAAATATAGCTATCCCCTAAAATCTCCTGGTGTTCGTCCATCAAACCCAAGACCAGGTACCATGAGACACCCCACACCTCTGCAGCAGGAGCCAAGGAAAATTAGTTACAGTAGGATCCCTGAAAGTGAAACAGAAAGTGCAACATCTGCACCAAATTCTCCAAGAACACCGTTAACACCTCCTCCTGCCTCTGGTGCCTCCAGTACCACAGATGTTTGCAGTGTATTTGATTCTGAGCATTCGAGCCCTTTTCACTCAAGTAGGTGCTAAATTTTTAAGTGCTTTCAAGTAATTGCCAATATTATATATGCTAAAGGTTTAAAAGTATTCCTCCATTACGTATATTTTTATTTTTGTGTGAACTAGTAGACCTAATACCATTTCAAACAAATATTATCATAAAAATATAAATCAAAGTCTAAATTCCCGCAACTTTCAATTTTTAAAAGTTATGCTAAAACAGCCCTTTAAATGATGGGAAGGCCTGATGGTCAATTGATCATTTAAACTGCATTTGATAATTTATTTTCAGTTTGTGAATTTAAAATGAATCCCTCATAACAAGGGAAGCAAGGATAACTCTTAAAATTTTGCAGGGGTATATCAGTTCTTTGTTTTTAAGTGCTACCTCCAAATTACTGTATTTTAATACTGCTCAGGGTACATTATTCCCTCCCCACCAAACTCTGCAATTTTACAGTGCAAACACTGTAAAATTAGAAGTGTAATTTTACAGTGTATCAAAATCAAACTTCTACTTAACTCTCTCTCAGTCTACCCTCTCTGGCTGACAGAAAATAGTACCTACCTCCACACTGTGTATGCTTTTATGCCCCACCATAAAAATCTCACAGACTCTATTATTTCTGATGCCTCTCATTTCTAGGCCAGCACTATCCAATGGAACTATTATCTGAGCCACATGTGTAATTACTACTAAATTTTCTAGTAGCCCCATTAATAAAAGTAAAAATAATTAGGTGAAATTACTTTTAATAATATACTTTATTTAGCCCAGTATATCCAAAACATTATTTCAACATGAAACCAATATGAAAATTAGTGAAATATTTTACATTCTTTTTTTGTTCTAAATCTTCAAAATCCAGTATGCATTTTACACACACAGCACATCTCATATTCACATATTCAATAGTCATATGTGTGGCTTCCAAAACATATAGCTTAGCTGTAGCCTCTTGAAGAGGCTGCCTATTATATCCAAATGCTTCTATTTAGTCCTTCATCCATTTTATGTGGAACTTTAAAGCTCTACTAAGAAGACACACCTTTACTTTATTTGTTCATTATTAAATGAAAACTTAAATCCAATCACCTTTGCCCCTCTCTTCACTTTCATGCACTCATCCCTTTGGCTGGCTGAGCTCGATTGCAGATCAAGTTCTCCCATAGTATTTGACAGAATAAAATCCAATACTGAGAAGCAGCATGACGCAGTTATGGGGAAGCAAGTTGAGAAGCACTGACCTACGAGTTGGGAATCCTGGTTTGTCATCACAGTCTGCTGCTGAGCGTTCCGATTTTAGATAAAATACTTTGTTTGTGCCTCTGAGAGTCAAACTAGATTTAAAATTCCAGTTTATTTTCCCCATCTCATCAAATTCCTAATTAATAAAATAAAGCCAACATTTTTTTTAGTATACCTGACCTAAAATCACTATTCTAACCCATTTAACCTACTGCAGGTTTTTCCCCTATAGCAGATGGCTGAAGTCTATATTTGTAAAGATAACCACATAAATGAATTATTGAAACCACATAAATATAATCTATTGCAAATTCTACTTCTCTTAATCAAGAAGTAACTAAAAATGGAAGAGGTGGAAGAACAAGAGATAAGCACTCATTAAGTTCCCTACAACTGCTAAGCCTTTAAATGATTAGTCAAACTAGGAAGAGGGAACCCGTGTGTGTGGAATGTGGTGCTCCAGATCTGTGCTTTGTCACATGAGAGCTAACTTATTAGAATTAGCTTAATTGCTATACAGAATAATAATGGTTTCTGAATAAATATCAATATCCAAATGCTTCTATTTAGTCCTTCATCCATTTTATGTGGAACTTTCCTTTATGGAAAGAAGCTAACGGTAGATGATTTGACATCAAAGCTATCTGGAAAGACCACTATTTCTATATAAGCAACCAAATTTATAGGAGACTATGCTACCTGAACTTGGAGTGTAAAATTCCTTGTTCTAACCAAATAAACAATGGTCTGAAATATTTCTGAGTATTGCCTGTCATGCAAAAGATTTAGATATAATCTCTTCCATATGTTGATAATATGAGACAGTGTAACCTGCATTACTACTTTCATTTAGAATCAGTGTAGATCATTTAGCCTTTTGTCTCAGTTTCCTATAATACTCTTGGGTTTTTGGCTTTTAATTTTCAATTGTTTTTTAAAAGAATATTGTTGAAATTAGACGTTCTAAATTTATCCATGAGTTTCCTATATAAAATGTCTAAGTACTAAATGTTCATTCATTAATTTTAAAAAATGCTAAAGAATCGAGAAGGAAAAAAAAAAGCTGCATCACTTTCAGTGTTGTTTGGTAATACCTAAACCTGTAGTTACTTATTTTGTAATGAGAACAGATGCCCCAGAATCATTTTTAAAAGTATATTAATTAGAAATCTCCCTTTTATTTTTCAGTTTATATAAAATAAGTTTGCCATATGATACTTATTTTGCAACAAGTTTCGTTTCTAAACTAATCTTTAGTAAATAGCATATTTCTATATGTCCAGCTAAATTCTTTGTTGAATTGGAGTTATGCATTTTTAAGTCCTCCAATAATACAGGATTTTTAGTTTTCTCATGAATGCTTTTCATTTAATTATTTTGATATTAAATAGTGAATCTAAAAGGACTCCTCAAAATTCACAGTATATTAACTTAATTATAATTTTTTTTCTCCTCAAAAGTAAGTAGTTATGTGCTTTTACCAAAGTCTTATAACATTCTTTAAAACTGGAATGACAAGAATAACATTTTTTATCATAACTCAGTTTTTACAGATGAGTTGAATATATCAATGAAAGAAAAAAAAATCGACTTTTTCTTGTTTCCTTTCACAGGCAGCGATACCGTCTTTATCCAGGTTACACTGCCTCATGGCCCAAGTTAGTATATTTGGTTTAAGACTCATAATACTCGCTTTGGCTTTAAAAACCAAACCAAATGTAACCTTTCTTGCTAAAACTCTTCTTGGGTCTGGCAGCATTGGTCCCTTGCTTGCAACATCTTAGAAATAAGGCCGTCACGTGTGCTATTAATTACTTTTGATCATAAATTATTTGCTTAAATATAATTTTCATGCTTTTTGTAAAACCTTTTTTTTTCTCTTTTAAAAAACATATTAGATGGGTGGCTTCCATATTTAACCATGTCTCTTTTCCAACTATAGAGTTCTAAATATGTTTTAATGCTCAACTTTGAAAAAGGAAGCAAGAGCATGCATGTGCATATGAGAATGCTGGCAAGTATTTATAGCATCACTTAGCCCAGTGACAGCATAAACTGCAAGCATATCACTATTATTTGACTTTAGAAAAACTGCCTTATAATTATAATTATTTAAATTATAAGGCCTAGGGTGGTGCAACGGTGGTTCATTGGCAGAATTCTTGCCTGCCATGCTGGAGACCCAGGTTTGTTTCCCAGTGCCTGCCAATGCAAAAAAAAAAAAAAAGAATGTGTGTGTGTGTATATATATAAATTATAAGGCCTAAATAATTCATCACTGATGTTAATGAGTAAAGTTCCATTTTAGCTATTTACTTTTAATTTTTAAGTAAACTAACAATTCACTAAACTATTCCATAATTTTTAAGCTAATAAATTAATATTTTCTTTCTGTCCCTTCATATAAATGGCTTCAAAATGTATACAGTGGTACATGTTGTTACCTAAATTAACTGTATATAGTCTCAAGAAAAAAAGTAGGTGATTAAACTGCTGATCATTTAAATAATATCCGTACACAGAGCACTCTTTAAGTCCTGTATTGTTACAACATTTGATTGACAAAAGCTGTCATTTAATGCTTAAAGGAAAAAAGAACCTGCCAAGTATAATTTTGAATGGTCATTTTTAAAGTATCTTTTTTATAGTGTTCATAAACTAGCTAAAAGCATACCTAACTGTTCTTTCACAGAAATTATTTTGTCGCCATAAATGTTTATAAGATAGATTCAAATTAGAAGTATTGGGCAGGCCATGGTGGCTCAGTGGTAGAAGGCTTGCCTGCCATGCCAGAGGACCCGGGTTCAGTTCCTGGTGCCTGCCCATGTAAAAAAAAAAAATTAGAAGTGTTACTTACCTTTTCTGTGCCAGTGTAACAGAAAACAGATTAGTGTAATATCTGTTTTTATCATTAGAGCTGCTCAGTCATCTTGAGCAGCTTAATCACAATTAAAATTTTAGATTTAGAGTATGATGATCTTCATTTTGACTACACACCAAGCAGAGCTTATCCCTAAACAAAATGAGGAAAGACTCCTCCCCCAGACCCAAGACTCTCTCTACAGCATCTTTGAGAGAATTGCTGAGAAAAAACATTGGGGGCATTAGTTAAGATCAAAGTCTCTATTTGTAGGGACTATCTGGGAAGAGCAGGGCAATTCTATACTAATAAAATCAGTAGGGAAAAATTAAGCCATCACAAAACATTAACAAAAATCACCATTCCAGAGGTTTTTGATAGTTTGCTGTCACTCCATAAATCTGAGAAACAGACTCAATTAAAAATACCAATGATAAGTTAACAGTGGAATGTTATTTTGTTCAAGAGGCAAAATAACAGAATATCTTAGGCAGCTTTTTAAAAAAAATTCTGCTAAGAAATTTCTGCATGCTTGTGTAGCAGTTTGCTTTAATTAAGGCAATACTATTGGATATTGGTTTATTGAACTGCTTTTGATACGTATTTCCAGCTAAGCCTTTCAGGAATCATAAATGAAATAAAATTCCTGTGAACTTCAAAAAATTTAATATCCTATAGGATCTGCTTCGGTATCATCTATAAGTTTAACCAAGGGCACTGATGACGTGCCTGTCCCCCCACCTGTTCCTCCACGAAGAAGACCAGAATCTGCCCCAGCAGAATCTTCACCATCTAAGGTAAAGTAGAAAGTCTTGTTATCTGAAAAGTAGTATTGTTACAGTTACATTATAATTCATTGCTTAAGTCTAGTTTAGTTCTCATTGGGATAGGTTTACATTTCAGAAAATGGGCTGAAAAGAGTTTAGATGAAGATTAAATACAGATTTGCCATGCAGTAATAATTATTTCTTCTGTAGGTAGTTTTTTTTTCATATGTTTTCAAAATCCCTGTAAACCTAAAGCTATGATACTGTTAAGGAAAAACAAGTTTTGATTGATAAAATATAAACAATTTAGCCTTAAGTGGTTCTTTAAAACACATACAGATGTGTGTTTTCCAGTATATGTGTTTGTATGTGTAAGAAAGAATGAATAGAAGAATAAGAACAAAAGAAGTCTGAAGCTTTGTGTGAAAGTACATAAGTGAAACTGTATCTTAGCATATGCAGAAAGTCACCTAAGTCCTTAAAAGTGAATGACATGATTTAAAATGGACATGGTTTTAAGCAAGTATCATGCTTTTTACCCCACCTATTTAAATTTCTTGCTTTGTCAACTGTTAATTTAATTCAGTGTTTCTCAAGCCTGTCTAGAAGGCAGAGCACATGGACAGGTCAAGACACTGCAGAACATCATGAAATGACAGTACAGTACATTTTAAATTGTCAAATTAACAGGTAATTTATGCTAAATCAGAAATTATCTTATTCTAGATTGAGTGACAGGCAAGCAGTAGCAAACAACACAATTTCTGAGTAAAAACTTAAAATTCAGAAAAAAAATTTTTGCTATGAAGTGGCAAAATTCCCTGAACCATGCCTAGGATTCTCCAAATAGCATGTTTGAAAACCCTATCTTAAGTCTTAGTTTACTCATAGTACTACATAATTTATTAATAAATGTATATTTTATTCTTTTTTGTTTTTCATTTGTGTTAGATTATGTCTAAGCATTTGGACAGCCCCCCAGCAATTCCTCCTAGGCAACCCACATCAAAAGTCTATTCACCACGATATTCAATATCAGACCGGACCTCTCTATCAGACCCTCCTGAAAGCCCTCCCATATTACCACCACGAGAACCTGTGAGGACACCTGATGTTTTCTCAAGCTCACCACTACATCTCCAACCTCCCCCTTTGGGCAAAAAAAGTGACCATGGCAATGCCTTCTTCCCAAACAGCCCTTCCCCCTTTACACCACCTCCTCCTCAAACACCTTCTCCTCATGGCACAAGAAGGCATCTGCCATCACCGCCATTGACACAAGAAGTGGACCTTCATTCCATTGCTGGGCCGCCAGTTCCTCCACGACAAAGCACTTCTCAACATATCCCTAAACTCCCTCCAAAAACTTACAAAAGGGAGCACACACACCCATCCATGCACAGAGATGGACCACCACTGTTGGAGAATGCCCATTCTTCCTGAGTTCCTCTGACTGGGATGTACATTTTCCTAGCCTCAAATCCATTGCTGGCAATGGATGCACTGAACGTGCCAGCACTGAGGAGTTACAATGGGAACTCCAAACACTAACGACTCTACTTCAAGATGCAGTGTAAGACAATGAATTTTAACCTAGACATAATTATAAAATGAAAATGGTTTTCCAATTTAGAATATAGAAGGACTGATCTAGAGGAATTGGACAGCTGATTGCACCTGAAAATCAAGTAAAAGGGACTTTTTCTGGCCAATAGGCAGGAGTCCTCTTTTTGTGAAGTGATCTTTATCATTTTAAAGGGATGGAAAACACAGTCTAGTGTCCAGCAGGCCCACATGATGACAGTTTTTGTAATTCAAAATATGCACTTTTAAAAAAATCTTAAACAGGGATCTTATCCTCCTTTATTTCCTTTGCTTTAATCTTCCTGTTTTAGAATATTTTCTTAAAAATCACTTAAAGGACTGTGAGGAAAGGCTGTGGTACCTGACCTTGTTGGAATCAAGGCCCAGCACTGTACTACAGTCCTGTTTACAGATTATTGCAGTGAATTGAATGGGTACCAAGGCTTCACCAAAGAGGTACTTTTTTCTTTTTTTTAAGAATAATTATACGAATTTTAAGAGCATTCCCTACCCCCACCCCCACCCCCACCCACATACACAAAATGTGGTGGTGTTGCCTTCAAACAAGAAGTTTTGTTGACAGAAGAATTTTTTTTTTAATGTAAGAAGTATTCATTTTACATTTAGGAGACTGTTAATCTATTCTGGATTGTCGTTTCCCCCTCTAATTCCCACAAAGGTTTACTGGTAACCCATGTCATGGCTTATAGCTGTCCCTCTAACCATACTTTGGAAATGCAGCCACCCAATGTGAAAAGGAGCACTTGCTGGGCATCAGACACCGGTCATGTTTTACTAATAGTTGAGTATCTGCATATCTAGAATTACCTTTCATTGCCTAAATCATGTGTATATAGTGAATGTTACATAATATACCTGGCAGGTCTGTTTTAATTTAATTAAATAAAGATACAAATACTTTGTTTGGCTGGCATATATTAAATTATTATATGGAGAAAATGGTTGATTCTTATTTCTTTCAGTTGAAACACACAAACACTAAGAACAAAAGCTCATATTGTGGTACAGCCTTGGTTTCTAGTTCTGGATGTATGTGTTAATATTAAAGAATGAAGTAAAGTTGCAATTTGGCATGTAGGAAAATAGTTGGCTAGAAAAGGATGGGTGTATCTTTTAAGTGAAACCTTGTAAGTTTTTTAGTTCCTAGGGAACACATATAGTGTTTGTTGAAGTTTATCTTGCTTGAGGTCTGCTCTATCAGAACTCTTCGTAATAGAACATCTACATCATTTAATATCATAATATGGATTATTCATTAAGTCTGTACTACTCTCCTCTTTAAGTCTAACAAATACTGTGACTGAAACGCATGCAACTTGTTGAAGAAAAAAGTTGTATTAATCTCTGCTATAATGTTTGTGAAATGTGTAATATTCCATCCTTAGAGAGTAATCAGTTCATCAGTATCTGCATGTCTCTGAATAATGAAACATTTCAGCAAGTCTGTTAACCCATGCCAGTAGACATTTTTAGAAGTGCTGCATCATGGTGGAAACCTAGTACTTTAATAATTTCCTATGATATTTATTAGAGTATTATAATGTACATCACAATAGTACAGTATATAGTCTTTTAAAGATCAGAAAATATGTTGATTATGTCATCATTAAGCTGCCCATCCAGTCATGTCCTTTCTTATTTATTTGTTAGAATTTAATCTTTTTGGTTTAAAATCTGTGCCATTCCTATGCTGGTGACCATTTTTCCCTTTGTAAAGTGTCTCCTCTTTTAAAAGTCTAAAAAGATAGTGTCAAATCCTGTCTTGGATGCAGAATGTCCATAAGACCATTCATTTCACCAAATATTTATCTAAGCCTATTTCCGAGTGCGGCTAGAGTTAACCATAACACGCATTCAAGAATCTCCTTTTTTTTTTTTTTTTTAAATCAGGCCAACCTCAGTGTCCCTAAGATTCCCCTTTATATTGCTTATCGATGACTTCTCTTTTTAATTACCCCCACCTACATTCCAAATAAGAACCTGAGAAAAGTCATGTTGGAGCCCACCCAGTGTGTTAGCCCTCAGTGAGATCCTGACTGCTCTTCAACCTACCTAACACTCTAAAGAGGTGAAAACTCAGATTCGGAGTTCTAGTCATACGTCTCCGACAGGGAACCATTCTTCTACCCTGTGGTTCTAGGAGACCACTTCACTGTGTGTCAGCTTTATTTACACTATGGATAAGGGGATGTTTTTATTCTGAAGTATGTCATTTAGGTAAAAATGTTTTCTGCAGTGGTAACTGATTCAAAAAATTATATTTGAATGCAATTAGATGGAAGTGAAAAAAACTATTTTGTCTTCTCATGTGAAACAGTAGCTGACAGATTTATCTTTTCTCATAACTATAATATACTTCATCAGGGACAAGAAGTGGCTGGAAGATAAATACATCAGTGCAAATTTTTGCTTTTGAACCAGGACACAAGGCAGTCAATGCAACATGACCTTTTTTTTAAAAACCATATTCCAAAATGTGGAACATGGCATTGTACAGATGGAAATATTCTTAAAGGTTTAATTATCTTTGGATCATAACATGAAGAAAGTATTTCAAGGCTGAATTTACTTAGTGGCTGGTAACCAATATAATAGAGAGAGAGGCTTTTCACATCTCAGCACTTTTTAAAATATGTGTATTTATGTTTCTAAGTTTATTAAAAGACTGAGGTGGTTTACTCTTCCCAGTCCTCCAAATGTATTTTAAAACTACAGATTATCAGGAAATATAAAAACATTCAAAGTTTGTTTAATTAAAGGTTGTTGACCATCAAGCAATGTGTTCAATAGGTTACTATGCTGTAACAACTAAAGGGTGTTTTACTGGATCTAAATTTAGCAAAATGCATGATGTCACCCTAATTATACAACAATCATCAGAACAGCCTAGTGAATAAGTACTATTTCAGTTGGAGGTTATATTATGGTTCTAAATTATTCCTTAATGTTTTTTTTAATAAATAAAAATCCATCTTATGCAAACCAAAAATTAATTGGTATTTATGACTATGATCATGATCTTAATTCTTAAGTTTAGCTTACTTTCATCATGTATCATGTATTTCATTGTTTGTCATTTAATATGACAGCTTAAATTCAAATTTTTAAGTGGCTCAGCAAAATATGGAAATAGGAGGTAGAGTATCCCAATTTATTAGTGTTATACATGTTGAGAAAAGCCTTTTTTCCCCCCCAGATTTCAAAAGAAAACAAAAATGAACCATTTATTTCTTGCTATTCTGTTGTGGATAGGTTCACTTATTTTTTAAACCTATGTTTTGTGGCTTTTGTATAAGTGTAGGTCCTGTTGTGTTGCAAATTAATCTTTACCAGTAAAATCAACATCACAAAGCTACTATCGGTTTGGCTGAAAGAATTATGCAGTAAAATTATTTATAAAGGAAAATGATGACTTTATTCAGTATTTTTCTCTTTTGAAACATCTCATTACTAACTTTTAAAATCATTTCAGAATCCTTTATACATGAGGCAATGAAATATTTTGAGCTCTAGTTAAGCATGAAGTCTATAAGAAACGTAAACAACAAAAGCACTTGTTACTTCTTTTGTAAATTTCATGCCTTATTTTCCATTTCTGACACCGTAAAGTGCATTTTCTGTCGACTGTGAGCAAACTTCCCTTTTGCCTTTAATAAAAATAGTGCATTAAGTAGCCAATTGCTGCAAAATTATAAAGCAAATTTGCTAAAGGTGGATCATGTTGGACCACAATGCAAAGAAGCAAGAAGCATAAAGGGGAAAGTCACACATGATGTGGCTGTAGGGAGAGCGCACCTGTGCCAGATGCATGCCACTTTCAGTAGCTGCCAAATGTGCCTTTAATTAAGAACATCTCTAAATTTTTTTTTTCCCAGATCAAGTCAGCATTTGGGGGTGGGATCAGGGCAGGGGACTTTGGGGTGCAAATATCTGGTGAACCCACCAGAGAAGAAGCCTTTGTTTGTCAAAGTGACATGTATAATTTTAGTTAAGATATGTCTGTGTATATATATGTGTATTTGCCTTGTTTAGTAGCACAGTTATTTGCTAAAATAATGTCAAATAAATTGCGCGGTCAGTCTTACTTTGATGTCAGAACAATGTGTGGTCTATACATCTAACGTGGCCTTGTACTTAACCATGTTCGTAGGTAATCTTTGTATTCTGTGCAGCAGTGTTTGGTTTGCATTTAAAGTAAAAATAATGGCTGTTATTTTTCTGGCATTACTAAGATAAATTTAAAAAATAATAAAGAAAAATGCCTTAAATAGCCCACAAGTGTATTGTTTTTGCATGTATTCATTTCAGAGGGCAGCATTTTTAATGTCATCAGTGATTATCATTTAGTTCATACTTTCCATATAGAAATAAGTTGCTTTTTATCATTGTCTTGCTTTGGAGACACTTTTTCCTGTATCAAGTTGTAATAAAAGGATAAAGAAGGACTTCAGTATTTCCTTCTGTGTTAAATCCTGTAATTATAGTTAGTGGGAAGCCCTTGGGTTGGAAATTAATAATTTAAAGTGATCTTGGGTATCACTTGGATGAAGTTTCAGAAGGCCCAGTTATTCATATTTCATAAATGAAGTTTTAAGATACCACAATTGCCAGACAGGCAGGTCTCCTATGACCGACTAGAACATGGCATCCCTACTTTTAGCAGTTACTTCGAGGCTTAACTTGGAAAGATACAGGTTATGGTTGTAAACTGTAAAGAATTATGCATATGTGAGGTTATTCAAGGTAAATACTGTAATATAATAACTGATAAATCCATAGAGCTCCAATCCCTTTATTTAAAAATTGAGGAAAGTGAGATGACTTAGCCAAGATCATGTGGCAGTTAGTGATTGAGACCATTAACTAAGTTTGTCAAGACTGATTTCTGGTATTTGGAGGACTGCTTTTAGGCATGCCTAAAATTCATTGGTGATTTTTTTTTCTCCTGGTTTAAAGACTATTGATTCATACAAACTCCATCTGGAAGAACACTGAAATATTGATCACATTCTAGATATTCAATTTAAGAGCTATAATGTTAACATGATACTAAACAAACCTGATTTTTTTCTTGAAACATAACTTTTGAGCTTTAACCAGGTGGTTTGCCTTTTTAACTTATTTTAATCTTCTTGTTTAAACAGGAAAAATATATCTAAGCATTTCAGTCTCTGTGGTACAGCCCATAGCTGAGCCTGCCCTTTTGCACATAGATGCATGGCTTCCAGCAGCAAGTGGGTTTTGCTACAGTGTAATTCTCAGAAAGCAGTTTCTGGCCATTCTAACATTTTAGGACTCTTGATTCTCATTGGAGGCAAGGCAAAAAATAGACCATTTAGAAGCTAGTTTCTCTACCTTAATAACTAATGAAGAAAAGGAAGAATCAAGGGATAAGAGTAGAAAGAGCAGGTACTTTGGAACCAGACATTTTTTAACTCACATTCTGGTTCCATTACTAGCTGAGTGACTACAGGCAAGTTATTTAACCAATTCTGAGTCTTTGTTCTTCATCAATACAAGGACGTTTCACAGAATAGGTGGTTAATAAGTGGTAAAGTTATCAGGGCTAAATTTTCAGTTTGCCTGCCTTATAGATCTTTTTTTTTTTTTTTTAGAGGGTTGTTTGGCCATCCTGACATCTTCATAATTTTACTCCTTATTATATGGTTTCCTTTATGTTTACTGTCGCCTAAATTGGTTTTAAGTACCTTATAAGGATTTAATAAGGGCCCAACTTCAGCATTCAGCAAATATTTATTGTTTCAGGTATGGTTCTGATATTAGGAATATAGCAGTAAACAAAACAGACAAAAACCCATATCATGGGGCTTATACTGGATAGTAAATAAATAATAAGCATGAGTAGATTGTATGTTAGATATTGTAACTGCTTTGACAGTGACTGGGAATGTGGGGGGTGGGAGAGGTGAAATTTTAAATAGGAGGTCAGAGTTGGCCTCAGGGAGAAGGTGACATATCAGTAAAGACTTCAAGGTAAGGGAATAATGAGACTTACAAGAATTTTCTGGGATAAGAACGAGCCAGGTTACAGGGAAGAGCCAGTCCAAAAGCTCAGGGACAGGAGCACAATTAGTGTATCTGAGGAATAATAAGGCTACTGTGTCTGGAGAGGAGTGAAAGCCAGCAGAAATAGAGATGTTATCAGAGGTTTAATAGGCCTGAGTCTTGTTAGGCTTTATATGCATTTGAAATGACTAGTTTCTGTCAGAAAAATAGGGAGGCCTTAGAGGGTTGAGCAGAGGAATGACATGATCTGATTTACATTTTAACAGTCACTTTGGCTGTTGTGTAGAGAATTATTAGGAATTAAGAGTGGGAGTAGAGAGGCTAGCCCATCATCACTTTGGACCAGAACACAGCAGTACAGGTGATAGGAAAGTGTCAGAGACTAGATACAATTGGAAGACAGCCAATTTGTTGATAAAGTGAATGGTGGGGTGTAAGAGAAAGATAATAATCAAGGGTGACTTTAAGGTTTACAGCCTGATCGACTAGAAGGATACAGTTACCATTAACTGAGGTGGGAAAAATAAGGTTGAACTTAACTTTGTTAAGTTCAAAAAATAGGTAAGACATCCACAAGATGTCAAGGAGGTAGGGGTGGATATGTGAGTCTGGATTTCAGTGAGAATTCTGGGTTAAAGATATAAAATTTCATATTTTAAATCCAGCAGGCTGAATAATACCACAAAGTGAGTATAAACAAGAAAAAGATCCCTAAGCAAAACAGCCTTGGGGCATTTTAACATTAAACTGGGGGATAGGGGTGGGAGATCAGAACCAGCAGATACACCAAGGAGTTGCTCCCAATGAAGAAAGATGAAAACCAGGCATGTGTTGAATCCTTGAGGCCCAAAAAAATATTTCAGAAGGAGGGAGTGGTCAACTTGTCAGATGCTACTGATAGCATTAGCAGTGTGGAAGTCTGTGTTCAGGGGCAATGGTGTGGGCAAAGCCTGGGCTTAGTGAGCGTAATAAAGGATGGTAAGAGGGGCACTGGAGAGATGCCTTCTTCCAAGTTTTACTATAAAGGCAAGCAGAGGAATGGAGCATAGCTGGAAGGGTGAGGAGAAGATTTTTTTTTATGTTTTAAAATGGAGAAATAAGAGCATATTTGTGAACTGAAGTATTTGCCCCAGCTGAAAGGGAAAATGGGAGGATGAGAAGGAAAAGCTAGTGCTAAGTGGTTAAGTGGTAAGTACAGATGGTTCATCTAGTAACAGTCTTTCTGAGTGGTTCCCACTAGCTTCATATGAGTAGATTCATATACATGGGAGAGAAACACAATGCATTCAGTTTTCCTGCTTAGAATCAGGAGCATTTAATGCTACTATTGGGGGTGGGCAACAGTGGCTCAGTGGCAGAATTCTTGCCTGCCATGCCAGAGACCCAGGTTTGATTCCCAGTGCCTGCCCATGCAAAAAAGAATGCTGCTATTGGAATGGATAAGGCAAGACAGGAATAAAAGTATCTGTCTTTTGTCGATAAGAGGCTAGTTTGGATGACTTATTAAAGATTATGCAGTAAGCTCTTAGAAAACAACACTAGATTTTGGAAAACAAAAGTTTCTTCATTCAGGGATTAAAAGCTTGATTATTTTGAATTTATAACATTATCCAAAAAAAGTTTTTTTCGGCATTGCTAAATTTATATCCTTGTGTTCTTATATGTTTAAAACTCAGTTCTAATGCCACACATCAATTTCTGATTTTTTCCTTAAAATATATGTCAAATCTTTATACCAAATCAACTTTCAGGATATGAGAATCCCAAGTGTCCCAAAAGCAATACTGTTTTAGGCCCAGGAAGAAGGTTATTAATGATGATGTTTCAAGAAAAAATTCATCTGAAAAGCTAGATTTAATTATATTATGCAACTTAATGAAGAACATTCATTTTATATTTCTTTAAAGTGCATATAATTGATTTTCTGGAATGAACAGTCAACCCAGTTTATAAAGAGCACCAATCATGTGAGGATGTATATTTTTAATCAAAATCTTACTGTATATGATGGTAAAGATCAGAGATGACAAATTTGAGAATACAAAAATATTCAGGTAGATTATTGATGTGCTATCAGTTTATTTTAGGAAAGTATAATCAATTCTGCTATCTTAAAAGTCAATCTATGGAGAGAATCTGAGTGTTAAAGTTTACATTCTAGAGCATCCAGTTTAAATTTCAGTGGGCTAAAGAATCATCTGAGTACATTTAAAATGCAGATTCCTTGACCCCACCTTCAAATATTTCCATATAAAATACAGTGAGACTGATACAATATCCAGGAATCTTCATTTTTCAGGTGCCCCAAATGATCGGATGCATGTGCTATACAAAACACCACTCAAAGCATTTTCCCTAAACACACAAGCGATATTCTAGGTTCAGCTATCAGACTAGTTTAAACTGTGTTATGTAATAAGATAGTCCAGCAAGGGAGGAACTCAGAGTGTAGGCCCACAAATTCCTTGTTCTCAAAGGTTCTAATTCTGGAGTCAGAGAAGCAAGACATCCCAGGCTTGTATGTAGACCCTGCAGGGCTGTAGAACGGGCCTGTTGTCACCCCCAGCCTGTACAAAAATATATGGCTTCATCTTTTCCTAGGGTGCCGCTTTCTGCTTATCAACCCAATCTTCCAGAAGATAGCTCTGATCTCGTATGTAAACTGTACTTTTCCAGAAGTCTGGAGATCACAGACATAGCAGTTGGCAAGCTCTTTCCAACCCTGACTTCATACCTAAAGTGATACTACATTAAGTATCATTAATTCCCCAAATCCTAACTCTCAGAAACTCTGCTCAATGGCATTACATTGGCATGACAGGATCCTATATCCCCTGTCAATTTACAGTCCTTACCTAGAAAGATTATGAAATGAGCCAGGACAACATAGACAAGAGTAGCAAACATTTTTTTTTAATGAAGAGATAATGTTCTAATGCTTTCTGCTCATGTGAAAGTGGCAAATAACTTTAACTGCTTCTGATGACAACTGCATTTGACTTCCCATGTGACTATAATTTTTCTTTAAAAAAATGAAAGATGTATAGGTTAAGTGATGACCCTGAAGCTCTTTGTCAAATTAAGAGTGGAAATTATTTTCTGTAGCCCTCTACCATTATTGAGCACATACTGTGTGGAGATGTAAGGGCATTAAAAAATATGCGTATGTGGCAGTTTTTCTGCCTTTGAAGACTTGCGTTCTTGTTGGGAGGACAAGACAAATGCATCAAAGATAAACAAGTTATACCACAAGAGGTCACAGAAAGATGAGGGTATTGAAGATTAGCACAGAGGAAGGATGCTGGAGAAAAGAGTGAACCTGGGCACCGGCTTGCTGGACAACAGTACTAGTTTACTCAGAACTGCAAACTGAAAGATGGTAGCCACAGAAAGAAAACTCGGAGACTGAAGAGAGTCCTGAATGTCAACCTGAGGAGTTTGGATTTTGCCTGTAGGCAAATAAGAAGAGTTGAAGAGTTTCACACAAAGCTGTACTTGGGGAATGTTAATGTGTTAGAGATATGAGGGTGAGTACTTGGAGGCCGTTAAAAAGTTACCAAAAGAATCCATGTTTCAAGTGATGGGGACCCATACAACAGCAGCATTAATTACTGGTTTAGAGGCTAATTTCATAAATTGAGTTGTGCTAGCATCAAGATTTTCAGGGGATGTTATCAAAAGAAAAATTGGAGAGATGTGTAGTATTTTTTAAATCTTCCAAGTAACTGATTGTTTTGGTGATAAATCAAATATGGAGGGGGACAGAATTTAATTGTTTTATACACCCTAAGAGGCTGTGACTTCTCATTTCACTTCTCATGTCCAATCACTTTGGCACTGTGCTTTCAAACACTGTCCCAAAATGTCTTTGATCTGATAATAGATAGTTCATTTATTTCAGGAAATGAGTTAAATTAAAGCTTGGCATAAACCTAAATATTGGCAACTCCAAAAACTCAGCAGTGATGCTTTAAGTGTTCCAGACTATTGTTCAAAATGCTAATGGATGAAAACCTGTTAGTCATCAGGCAAGAAAACTTGTAACACTTAGAAGTGAAACTCCCGCACCTTATCAAACAAGTGAATTACTACAAGAACAGCCTCTGAATGAGTCAGTTTGAGTAATGAGATTTTGAATGAACAGTGACCAAATGCCACTAACTAGTTTAATATTAGTGTATGGCCAGAAATAGAGACAAGTTCTTTAAACCTAAATGTTTTCCATTATGAACATGATGTTTGGGGTATGTCAAGGATGCTGATCATCTTGTACATATCCATGTGGAAATAGAGCACATTTTATTATCCAAGAGCCAGGCAGGTCTTATTCAGTATGTTTCCTTTATCTGACCTATAAGGGGTTTATTTCTTTATAATTTCTGGGAAACAGGAACTGCCAGCCCTGAATTTTCATTTTGATTTTCTGGTGTTTATAGTAACCACTGTATGGAGCCATTAAAGCATTTGGTGGTGTTGCTACGTTCTTTTCATACTGAAGAAAGTCTGTAAGAGGATGCATCTAAATCAATGCTTCTATCCCCAGCCATCTAGTCATGAGTGTGCCTAGTACTCAAGATCACGGTTGGGTCCTTGAATCTTAAGTACTCAGTAAAACATACACCCCGGATTGCTCCCATCCTTAGCACAGCCCATAAGGGAAAATATTTCTTTGGTCCCCCAGTTTCTAGAGAAACTATTGATCCCTTTACTGATTTCCATAGCCACAGAAGTGAAATTAGTGTTATTCTGAAGGCTTTTGTCATGTTTAGAGCTCATTGTGTCTTTAGGCTTTGAACCTTCTGCTTTATGGTTTAAGACAAATTCTCCACAACTAAGATTTGTAACATGTAACATACAGTTTTGTTAATTGATCCTTCAGCTTAAGGAATGTTAGGTTTTGCCTCAGGGTTTTTGGAAAACAGATGGTAAGACAGAATTGGCCTCTGACATAATGCATGTTAGTCTAAGAACACTGGGATGCATTAATAATAAGCTAAGTACTGAGGAAGCATGAAATTCACATCCGTGTGATATAGGAACATGCTCAATATTATAGTGGGGGAATGACTTCAAGGTGGAAGTTTTTGTTCTTACAAACGTTTATTTTCCTCCAAATTTGTGTTTTTCTGATATGCTGTGAAAAGTCTTCGTTTTCCTTTTCCCAAGTGTTGAGATTCAAAAGCCAGCTCTTAACCACAGACTAATCTTCATCTCTTCAATGTCTTCTATGTTGATTTAGGTTCATATGTAAATATTTATATTAGTTCTCCTCAGGGATTTATACACATATATATATATATAAATATATATATATATATTCCTACACAGATATAAACAAGCTTTTTATCCTCATCTTACCACTTGACAATACAACTTTAAGTATGTTTTACACAGCTGTTCCTTGGTCAAGGTCATTTGCAAGAGCAAGTCGGTTTCTGAAGAAATCTTGTTTGGTGGGTGAAGGATCCATTGAGGGATTCTCATTAGTTTTTTCCCTGTATTCTGATCCACTGGACCTAAAATCTCAGCACACAGATAAAGTACAGGTTGATTTGGTTTTAATTGTTTTCAAGTATATTTTATCTATCCAAATTGTTTTGCATTGTAAAACAGCTGACTCCTAGATCTGGAATAAATTTTACTTCCCCTGGATTTCATAACTCAGGACGTGTGTATCTGAGATTTCCAGTGAATATAAAGAGAATTTTTTCTAATGCTTTCTGGGGACAATTGTGACAACTGTTTCTAGTCCTGAGTATATGTTAGTGTAAGATAGTATGGATAATTGTAATAGGGGAATAAAAGCTCAGAAAATTCAAGAAATCCTATATTTAATTCAACCAAGTAACTACACAAATTACCAAGGCCCATAAACTAAAATGGATGGAATTAATTGTTCTCAACCAAAGTTATCAAGGGCCTTTACTGAATTTGGGCATTACATTACAAACTCTTGCTATTTCTTGTTTTCATTTTTAAATGAAAGATTTATTGAAGCCAACCATGCATATATGCTACATTTGGTAGTATGAAGAAATTAGTACAGTAATCAGATTGAGGAGATACCATAATCTCAACCACCACAAAGGAGACCAAGCCCAATCAATAGTCAACAACTCAAATCAGTCCAATTGATCCCCAGTTGTGGGTGCATTCTTCCTTTATCTTGGTTAAGCCAGTTGGGTAATCCATTCCAGCTCTGCACCTTCTCCAGTTTGATCATATCAGAAGTCCCTGGAGGGAGGAGGCTTTCTGGAAATAACCTATGATAAGCTAGGCCTGCGCCCTAGCTAGCTAGTTTCAACTAAGCTAGAATGGGTCAAACTAGCCCAGTGACTAAGAACCAATATCAAAAGACCTCCTGCAGGATGTATGAAAGTGATGTTAGACATCTCTGTCCAAAGTTCCTACACAACTGAACAAGTTCTCCATATGCCAAGGCTGAGTCAGGTATGCTTCCACAATCCACAAAAGAAGGATAAATGGCCTCTCAGGTTCTTTCACTATCATTGGTATGCTGTGAGTCCTCATTGTTATTAGATAAGTTAATTATGACTATCATTTGCTGAATTAATTGAGCAGAATTCAAACATCCCTTTACATTCTTTAAGGAAAGAAGGTGGATCCACTCCAAGACTAAAATCCTGATGTTTGGAAACCTGAATGACTGACTAGATTTCTTTCCTGTTCACCCTGATAATCATAGATGAAGCCACAGCTGCCTACCATGCTTTGTATTTCCAGTCAGTAAGGGGCATTTTTCCACTACATCCCAGTGAAGAAAAGAAAAACTATTTTACCTCTCAGACCCAGTGTAGTTGTAGTCATCAATAGTTCCCAAATAAGATGAAATCTGGGTGGGTGTAACTGCTCTTCATTTTCCGAAAACCCCCTGGAAATCTCCCTTGATATATATAACTTCCACATCCCCCACCTAAAACTTGAGGCCTTATCTCAATTCTGAGAACCCCCACTTCAGTTCAGATAATCCCTGATTAGTACAGTTGTGCTCATTCTTTCCCCATATCTTCCATTATCTAGATGACTAGAAAAGTTTGGGGGCTGGGAGGTAGAAAGCAAGCTGCTATTTCTTCTGAATTGTTTCTTGACATGACAGTTTCTTGTGAGAAAACCATTAGTCAAAACTTAAAACCTTCACCTTGCATTTCCCCTCTTACCTACAGCTGATCTCTACAAAACCCAACATGTTATACTTTGTTCCAACATGCAACTCTTTAGTGTTTACCTGGAAATGGGAAAGCTTTGCTGTCACCACCAGCCCCAAGGACCACAGAAATCTTCAGTTGCGTTCCCATTTCTGAAACAGATGCCAAAATCGCCCTGTCTGGTTTTCAAAGTCCACAAACTCAGCTTAGTTTTAGTTTTTTTTTTTTTTTTTTCTTTTTTCTTTTTTAACTGCTCCTCTCACAAACTGTACCTCCTCTGTGTTTCTGGGTGTCTGAATTTCTCTATATTTCTTGATATTAACTATTAATTAACTAATGGCTTGCTAACCCTTTTCAAAGCCCAGCACTCCATGGTAGCCATGACTAAAAATTCATTTTTATCTGTTTAAAGATAATTCTGCCTGACTTCCTAATACTTGAATGTTACATAGCCACATGAACACCTGTACTCTTCCAAAGGATGGCTATTAGATTCTGAAGTAATGTGTACTTCAGTTACTGGGAGAATCTAAGAGAAAGACCCAGGATATTTGCTTTTATTCCCTTTCTCTTTAAAACAGAAATAACATTTGAGCTCCTCAGGCCATTCTGGCAGACTGCTCAACAGATCTGAGCAGACATTTGAAGGGATAGGCAGGCAAACATTCTCTGGGTATAGATGATGGCTGCATAGATGCATAGCCACCCAAGCTTTAGATGAAAAGAGGAAAAAAGAACAGACCTGTTGCTAACTTTCCTTCCACTTACTTGACAGAGACAAAGAAAATAATGTAAGTATAGATTTGCTACTAATAAACTTTGAAAGCTTGTTTGGAGTTGGGGATGTGGAGAAAGGTCGAATACAGAGTCACAGATACTTCTGACCAAAGGGTTAGTCCTCTGATTGGAAAGACCATCCTCTTTGAAAGCTTTAGGAAATATGCACATAGAGAAGTAAGGTAGCAAGGGAACACCCATGATATTAGCCACATCAGTCAGGCCTGGTAATCAGTAGGGTAACAAATGAAAATTCAGTTAATATTTATTGAGCATTTACTATGTGCTTTATACCTTGCAGCTAGCTTATCCTTATTTGGATTATAAACTAATGGCAGGAGCTATTTTTTTTCCGCATGAGTTGGATAGAATATAATACACTAGATAGATATAGTGATGGTTCTTAACTTCAAGATTGATTTGAAATGACCCCAGGAGGAACATTTGTAACTAGGGTTAAGTCATCTAAACTATCTCTCCCTTCAACCATCCTCTTCAATTTTAAAGTTATATAGGAAACAAATGGGAAATGAAAGAGAGCCCCAAGATAGTTAAGAATGGCGTGAGGGACTTCAGATGGCCTTTACAGAGGGAGAAAGGAAGGTGAGGATAAAATTGTCAATTGATTCTTTAGCAGTCCTGCTTTCTATTACATGATCTATTCCACGGCTGAGGCTGGGCATGTGCAAAAACAGCTAAGACACCAAAAGAAGAAGATTCACTGACATTCAATTAAATGGGGTGGGGTCCTATAAAAGTGTTCTCTCTGTGTGCAATTAAGAGAAAAGAGATATTTTGATGTGATTTGTGGAGGGAAGGTGATGACTGGGATGGTGATACTTGGAGGCAATGTGTAAGTTATAAAGAGTTAAAGAGAGAAAGGGAATGGGTGAGGAAGGGGAATTAATTATTTGGAGACATATTCTTTAACTTCTACTCTCATCAAAAATTAAGGGTAAAGAGAGAAAGCATATCTACATTCCCTATCCCTAAACTGTCTTCTTCTGTGCCCCACATCCAGCCCAGAATTCTCATTTAAACTAAGTGCAAGGCTTACATATAAAGATGAAGTAGCTTTTGCCTCAGACTTCTGAACAGTCTTGGTTTAAGTGTTTGACAATCTCCATATAGATCCTTATATAATGGGGTAGTTTGCCTTCCTTCATGCTCAAAGGCAAGGGGATAAGGATTCAGTCCAGCATCAGCCTATCACATCAGGCTTACTCCTGGCTTCTGAGAATCCTCAATTAAAATTTTTAAAGTCACTTAATATTTTCAAACTCTAAATATGTAGTCTTTATTCTGATCAATTCTGGGTAGCTTTCAGGGACACATGACCTGGCATCTACCCAGGGCAGATGTGCCTGAGATGGAAATGAGCAGAGCATCATCCTTTTCTCTAATATCCTAGGCATGTTTCAGGATTTTTAAAATGATGTCAGCTTGGCTCTCCCATTTGAGTCCTTGTGGGTATGAGCATTCGGCCCTCCCAGCCTCAGAGGGAAGAGAACCCTTTCCCAGGTTTTCTGTTGCATCTGGCTCCATGCCTAGCTTCATCCCGAAGCAGCATTCTGGGTGTGTGGGGCCACCAGCCAAACAAGCCCCTATGGATACAAAAAGTGTGTCAGTGTAGACAGCAATGAGCCTCTTCAGAGGGCTGTGGGGGAGGCAAGCAGCAAGCCCCAGACAAGACCCAGTGGCATTTCTGGCACTGACCCATTTTGGACTTCTGAGGCCAGGCTCTGTGTGATTTCAGTACCCAGAATTAGCCACTGCATAAAATCACAGGGCTTGTTGTTAGTTTGACCTCCTGGCACATGAGAAGAGAATGGGCTGAATGCCTTTCTGGTTCTTCCCTGAATCTGTCCATATGCTTGACTTCAGAGCACAAGTTCCTACATAATGAGCTGGGACCATGTCACTTACAAGTCCTATACAAGTGTCTCCAATAGAGCCTGCACATAAGAAAGGATGCTTCATTAATGAAAATAATTATGTGTCTCATCTGAGTTAAAATTCACTGCCATTTCTGTGCTAGGTTTGGGCCTCCCTGTCCTTCCTCTCTACTGTAGCATAATGAAGCAAATGTTGATGTTCCTCAGATGAAACCTTCAGGAGAAGCTATTTGAGCTATTTCTTTATACCCTGCCAAGGCCCCAGAATACCTACTGTGACACCCTGCACACCAGGCCATAAGCAGACATATATCTCCTAGGCCAGATATAAAAAGCCAGGAACCGTACCAGAAGGAACAGTCATTTTGTGACTCCATCTTTACTTCCATTCAGATAACAACTCAGATGTTAAATACAAAGGACAATACCAATATTGGCGGCAGCAATATGACTGATGCAGGAAGAACTGAGGGATGATCTATAAGAAAGTACAAGAGAACTAAGGAAACCCATTTGGCCTCTACGAAGGACCCAAAAAGCTGCAAGAGGATAAAAAGCAATGACCAATGTGAATTTGAGAGCCCAGGGCAAGTCCTCAGCATTGTGCCAAGGTCTATGGGGGCTACAGAAAGATAAGCCTCATCTTCTTTATGGTGGGTCTTTAAAATTAAAGATCCTAAGGCCCACATTAATATCATGATTCAGGTGATAAAAATTTGCAATTAGATTGATCTACAGCAAAGTCGAACTATAGGCAAATCAAATTCTAGCACTAAAAAGGATCCCGTGGATTATCCTGAGCAATCTCCCACCCAGTGTAGGTTTTCCTTCTAGAGTATCCCTGACTAGGGTAATCTAGCTTCTACTTAAATAAAGAGAACCCACTCCCTCCTGAGGCAGCCAGCTTTAATTTCAGGGAGCTGAACTGTTGGAAGTTCTTCCGTAATCTTACCCATTGCTTCTAGTTCTGCCCTCCGAATACACAGAAAACAAGTCTACTACCTCTGTCTTGAGTAATTGGCAGGGCATTTTCTTAGATCTCTCTAATAAATGGGAATTTGGAAAGGGACCAGTGGTAGTTCCAGTGCTCTTTGCTTTCCAACAGACGGCATCTAGTCATTATAAATGACAATGTGCAAAAAGTGGCTACTTATTTTGGGAATACTCAGCAGTGGTTAAATAAAGAAAAAAATAGACAGTTCCCTTAGGAGCACTACATCCTTCTACACAGCCTTAATCCTATGCTCAGGCTGAAAGAGTTGCCTTCTTCCCAGACTCCCAACCTGCCAAACTTGCCAGAGGTAGATACTTGGCCAGGAAAGATCTGAGTCCATGATTCCAGAGAAGGGGAACTATCCTTAACTCCCCAACCCCAGAATCAAGTGGCTTGAGGATCCAGTGGTCTGAGGATCATGCATGCATGCATTGGGGTTGCCTCAGTAAAACCAAAGTAGGATTTCCTGGAGTAGGGCTATGGCTAATTATAGGACTGTGGCCCCCTTTCTAACTTCTTCCAGTAATAACAGGGAGGAACCAACCATAATGTGCCACTAATCCCCACCACCCTCCTCATGGTAGAAGAATTAGGACAAACCAGAACAAAAATGTCCTCAATCCAGGTCTGGTACTTTCAAGGAGTAAGTGATTTATTTCACTGAGCTTCATTACTTATCACCTCCTCTCCAGTCAGGAAGAAATCATGCCTTTAACTTTTCCATCCACCAAAATGTGAAGACTTGTTTAAAACTGACTGCAAGAGACTCCTCTAAGGAGAAACTAAGTAGGAAGGTAGATCTAAGGGAAAGGGAGGTAGACCCAAGGACCTGTTTGCTGACAAACAACAGTCTCTAGGCAGGTAATGGCTGGACTAGAGAATCCCTCTATGACCAAATGCTGATGCTCAGCTCTTGCTTCCTTTTATGCTAGGATTTGGCTAATCTCTCCTAGTTTGTAAGACAGCAGTGCTATATGCTGGCCCAAAATGATTGGTGGGTGATATGTCATAAGATAACAAGGATTTTGAATCTTAAAGGTCACAGAAGGGAAATGTTTTTGCCTCCTATGGAGTATGAAAACTGCTCTGAATTGATTTCTAACTAGAGTCCAAGCCAAAGCCATCCACTAAGGGAAAACACCATCAAGTCCCAATAACCCTGTACTCGCATCCACAATGCGAATACAGGCAGAAATGCTGAGATACCCTCAGAAAACTTTTCAGAGGTAGGGCAATTCCGGTGGGATCACCCATTAGGTCCAACTCCAATACAGGATTCCACTCCTCCCAGTCTAAAAGGAATTTGATTGTCATGACCTCATTTCCCAAGGGACCTCCTCTGCTCACTACTCCCAGGACACATGACTTTAGGAAAAAGGAAAGGAGGACTAAAGTACATAAGAGCCCTTCTGGGTTTGCTTCTATTCTGGGAGATTACGATGAGAACATCTTCACCCCTCAGGAATCATGGCTACTGGTGCAGGCATTGGGCTGGAAGCAGTTGTGTGAGCCCAGGCTACTTGATACTTATTGTTAAAACCCCAAACAAGACTTAGCCCAAAGGGAAATGAGTTACAGTGTTGGATTGTCTAAAAGCTACTCACTTCTTTTTAAAGAGCTTGCGGAAGGAGCTGCGAAAGCCCCCTTTCTGGTCTTGTCTGGGGTTTTGATCGCTGAAAGATGTTTGTTCACTTTCTCTTTCTTCCTTTGGACAGAATCTGGTGGTGTCTTCTAGATGCATCTCCTGAAAACACAAAAGAGGTTTTTTTTTAAAAAAACTCTTTTTCCAAAGTCAATATCTATCCTGACGGTAGGACTGCATTTAGTTCTGTCACTTTCCTCTCTCACCCCAAAAGTCTAATGGTGGGTACCCAATCCCAACTAGGCTAATTAAGAAACCAGGAGTTGAAAAGAGGGTAGTTTACTGGTGTATAAGTGTTTTCTTCATTTTAAGGCAACTAACTTAAGAGTGATATAACAATAATTAAAGAGCAGAAAATAACAAAGGAAAAGTTAGCTAATGTTTAAAGACTAGAAATTAAATTCTTATTCTGGCACTAATAATGTCTTGCTGGAAAACCATTAGTTATCTCCTCATATCCCTGGTTATATGTCTTTTTCTATAAAATAAAATGGCTGCTTGATTGTAATACTAGATTTAAGTCATGTTTCTAGCTTTCTAACTTAGGTGTAAATGAAGGAAGGTGTTTTGGGGGGTTAGATCTGTTTAGAAATAAATGTAACTAATATTTTCAAACTGCAAATATACCTTTAATACAGCTTTTACAATTCTTAACCCATGGTATTTGGACTTCTAAAGTAAAAATATATAAAAAATAAGACTATCTTTTATGAACTCTAGTTTTTTTAAAATGTGAAACTCGCTAAATGAAATAGATGTATATATATCTCTATATACATATAGGCTAGATATTAGGCTATATATTTATTATGTACATATATTTATATTCCATATGAAAATATCTACCTTGAGATGACTGCAATCTAAATATAACCTAAAAATAGACACTTCATTTAAATAACCTTAAGAAAACCCAGGGGATCAAAGTAAAACACCTCAAATGATGCCCTGAAACCTGCATGAATTGGACAGGTGACTCTTTGCTGACAGGGAAGTGAAGAGAGGTGATAATTTTTTTCAGGAAACGTATGAGTTTGACTTTGAAACCTTAACTTGGGGTTGTAGTAGTAGATACAGAGATTCTCTGTGATTCTAACTAAGATTCATAACTAAATCATTGAGAATGACATCTTGATGGCTTAGTGCAGTGTTTCTCAAAGTGTGATTCTGGGACAATGGGATCACCTGGAGCCTTTATTTAAAATATAAATTCCTATACCCTATCCAAGAATATCTAAATCAGAATCTCTGGAATTAGGCGTAGGCAATTCTTGCGTACAGTTAGGTTTGAAAACCAGTCATTTTAAAGCATGCTCTTCAAATTTTAATGTTTATATGAATCACCTGGGAATCTTGCTAAAATGCAGAATCTGATTCAGTAGGTCTGGGGTGGGGCCCAAGTTCTACATTCATAACAAGCACTACCCCAGGGATGATATTTTGAGAAGTTAAAGGCTAATAAATCTATTGATAGTTTAAAGAAAATCTTGCTGGGAATAATGATCTTGATAATATCTTGTGTTTATATAGCATTCTGTACTTTTTAAAGGATAGTCACAAAATTTATCTTATCTGGCTCAATCCTCACAACAACCCTGTGAGGTAGGTATGGTATATATATTGTCTTACTTTTACAGATGAGAAAATTGAAGGAACAGAGAAGTGAACTGAATTGTCCCAAAGCACACAGCTATTTGGCAACAGAGCCAGCACTAGAACCCAGATCTCCTGGTTCCCAGTCAGGTGCCCTTTGCACAAAAGCATATTGTCTTTTTTCTTGACTCTTAGAAAGAGAAGATTAAGGGATAAGCCTTATCTAGCTCTGCTGGGTAAGGGTGGAAGTACACAGAGTATATTCAAAGAGATGAAATAGTAGATACTTTGCACATCTCAGGAGGAAAAGAGCTGGCACCTTTAATTGGGCTTCAGAAGGGTTAATCTTTTGCAACTACAACCCCCTCATCCCTGCCCCCACCTCAAACACACACACACTTTCATAACAAAACACAATGCATATACATACCCACATGCATAGGCCCATGCACGTTCAAACATACATACACATAAGTATGCACATACATACATACACACATGCACATATATACACATACATGGACAGCTTCTGACCACTTGCACTATGAATGCCTCAACTAGGAATCCCAGAAACCTAGGTCCTTTGAGTTTTGAGAAAGAAATAAGCAATGTGAACTTTGTTTGCATGCTTGAAAAACTTACTGACTCCTTGAAAAAAAAGGACTTTGTGCCTCTTCTAACTGACCTCCATTTGACATCTCCTTAGTGTTTTCTTCTGAACTGACTTGTCTCGTGTCCAACACTGTTAGAGGATAGAACTGGCTGTCCAGTATGTCTAGTTAATAGTCCCTAATATATTGGTATATCTGATAAACAGCCACAAATATATTAATCTTCTTATGCCTTTCAAATATGTTACTAATTTTTGATGAATGGTTTTTGTCTGGCAATTGTTGAACCTGAAATTTTACACTTATCCACTAGGGAAGATATTTGTATACACATGTGAAATAAAAGAAAGTTTTGTATGTAAACCTCTGTCCATCCCAAGTCACTTTGAATTGGCACTATTATTTCCCTTTGATTTCTCTTGTTATGAACTTTTAAACTTTGACATGCCTAAGATCGATTTGTCTATGAAAATTTGCCTAATATATTTTTATGATATTCAGAGCTGAAAATCAGAGCCAGAAGGGGATCTGAAAATCGTTGGGGAAACTCAGCAACTTTAGTGTCACAAGCAACAGACTACAATGTATTACTGCCCTCTGAAGAGAGCAGACACAGACCCTTGGAATTCAGGTGGGCGGCAAGCTCCAAGGCTCTTAATGACTTAGCTCCTTCCTGTCCCTCTGGCTTGTTTTTTTACACCACTCCACCCTGGCACAGTATACCAAATGAAAAGCATAACCCTGCTGGTTTATGCCCATGAGCCTTTTTTCATGCCTCTCTACCTCATTCTTCATCTAGCTAACTTCTGGCCAGCTTTTAAAATCTAATTTAGGCCTGCAACTTATCTCGAATGCCTTATCTAACCATCATCACTCCAGGTAGGTTTAAATACCACTCCCATGTGCTCCCACAGTTTATTATAATTCTGTTTCTGTGTTTCCCTCCTGCACTAAGCCAGTGATCCTGGAGGGTAAAGACAAGATCCATTATTTTCAAACCCTTAGCACTGAGCAGAGTCTGGTCCGAGGCAGGTGCTCAGTGTTTGCTATAAAAATGAATGAAAACAAGGGGTCAGTGATCGTCAATTTGTTCCCATTCACATGGAAATGAGCGTGGGCAGAAGGCAGGGCCCTCATCCTTGGGTAAACCCTGTCTAGTCTAGGCACAAGATTCCCAGTGCTTGATCCAAGTACTATACTTCTGATACTTAGTGCAGGTAAAGTCAGTCCTGACCTGTGTCATTTTCAAGAAGTGTCAGGACAGAGCTGGGGTTTAAATAGTAACCACCACTTCTAAAATGTTAAACAGGAAGGGTGGCAGCACAAGTTAGAGCTATCATGATACTCTGCTAAATCAGAGATGGCCTTTTTTCCAATCATATGCAGGAAAATAAAGCATGTGCTCAGAACTATTAACCCTTTCCTGGGCTGTTGTGAATATTTAAATGTCCCAAGGTTTGCAGACACCAAGGTTGGAAATCAAAATATCAAATACTGACATGAAAGGCAGAGATGGTGTTTGTGAGTCAATGTCAATGCTTCCTTGACTATTCTGGAAAGTCTCCACCCTACTGGGATCTGAAAACTAATGTGATACCCTTTTCCAATCAAAGGAAGAACAAGGAGGAATGAACTCAGCTTTGCAGAGAACTTTAAAATGAGTCCATATTGAACTCAGGCAACTTGTCTCCTCCCTGCCTACAAACAACGATGGTGGGGGTCAGGAAGGGGCAGCTTGGCACACAAAGTTCAATATTTCGGACATTTAAACACGTTGGGCGTGCCTAACAGGAAGAAGAAGAAGAAACAGGCTCCGGCTAGTGCTTTGAAAGCGAGGTGTACCTATGATGGTGCCACAGTTTAAGCAGGAGGGCATGGCACATCCGTAACTTTAACTGTGTGAGTATGTGTGTGTTGAAGGTATTGTTTCTGAAAAGTCAAGGTCTTTTCTGCATCTCTTCGCTGCCATATATATACTACTCTGTGCCCTGGCATTGGAGAATAGGCGTTAGTACTCGCTGTTAAGGGCAACTAAGGAACAAGCCTTGCATCAGGGATGGGCCTAAGCTTCCCCGGGCTCCATCTCGGACTCTGAGCAATCCGCCAGGCCAGCCTCGAGGGCGCCTCCGAGCGCCGGGGCCGGACCTCGCTCCCCTGGGACAAGCCTGCTGCTCTCAAGGCGGTCAGCTCGCTGCTCTGTGGCTATCTAGGGACACCGCACCGCGGAGGCCCGGGGCTGCCGGCGCTGTGGGGCTTGGTTTCGGTTTTACTTTACCCTCCTTACTTCCAAATAGGTCTGTTTTTCGCTTTGGGACCTCTGTTGGGGAAAGAAGGTCCTGGGCGCGCCGCGAGAGGCGGCGGCGGCGGCGGCCGGGCCGTGTGAGGGCGCGACGCGCTCGGCCTTGACGGGCGCGCGGCCGCCGCTGCTGCTGCGCGTGCTGTAGAGGCGCGGGGCCACGCCCTCGGCGGGCGGCGTGCGCGGGAACTCCTTGAGCGAGCGGCTCAGCGGCTTGGCCTTGCCGTGCGCCTGCGCCGCCGCCGCCTCCAGCTTGTAGGCGCTGCTGCTGCCGGCCGGTGATGTGGCGCTCTTGGGCAGCGGCTGAAGCGCATGCTCTGGGCGCTCCGCCTCCATGGCGAAGCTGACCGGCCGCAGGAAGCAGATGTCCAGGCTGGACTCGGAAGAGGCGGGGGAGCAGTTCTCGAAGAGGGCGGGGGCTTGGAAGGGCTCCTCGTCGTAGGGCGCCGGCAGCGCGAAGATCTCGCCGCCGTACTCGAACTCCTCGTAGCCCGCGGACACGAAGCCACGGGCGTCGGTCAGGAGCTCGGCCGGGGCGCGCAGGGAGCGCTCCACGTTGCCCAGCGGCTCGGCTGGGGCGGGCTCGAAGTCCATCTCCGGGATGGCCTGCAGGGGCCCGGCGAGCGCCTTCACGTCCTGCTCGGCGGCACAGAACTGCGCCGGCGCCAGCAGGTTTTCCGGCCTCTCGTGCTTTCTGCTCTCCATCTCCCACTCACTGGGTTTCCCAGGCTGCATGCTCTCCATCAGGCTTTGCTGTTGGCTCTTCTTCACTGGGGGCATCAGATGTCTTTAAGGGGGACACAATACAAAAGAGGTGTGCGTACGTTTTGTTAGTCCGGACCTCCCACCGAGCAGCACTAGGCCCGGAGCAACTCATCCCTCCAGACACTGCCTGGGTACAAAACCGCCAGAGCTTCTCCTCTCTGCCCCTCCCAGGCGCCTACTCTGGTTCGACTGTTGGATCTTCATGCTTATTTAGAAAAAATTAGATTCCTAGAGATAAATATGGCATGATTTTGAAACTGTTGAATCTGGATGATGGCATATAGGGGTCACTGTACTCTTTCCAATATATTTGAAATTTTCTAAATTTATAAAACTAAAAACTAAAAAATTCTTTATGGATATAAAGCATGCTATATAGGTCATCCCAAACTCCCACCCACAAAAACAGT
Source organism: Tamandua tetradactyla (assembly GCF_023851605.1). Taxonomy (NCBI): domain Eukaryota; kingdom Metazoa; phylum Chordata; class Mammalia; order Pilosa; family Myrmecophagidae; genus Tamandua; species Tamandua tetradactyla. The sequence continues at coordinate 10,133,503 of NC_135343.1, read as the reverse complement.
ATCGAAATGTAAAAGCTGTCACTTTGAATCTGTCCAAATACATGTACGGTTTTGTTTTGTTTTTAAATCATGGATAACTAATAATTTGCATAGTCTACAAATTAGGATAGCTTACCCATCAGACCAGATATAATTTTCCAATTCTGCTGGAATTTAATTGCCAGACTGATGTAATTGAACTGTAAACCAACCAAAACTGGTTATTGTGCTAGTTTATGCATTAATGTTTCAATTCTACAAAAATGCATAAAGAATGCAAATGTAGAAGCTCACACTAAATATTTTCAGATGTTAAAAGAAATAGTGAAATGAAATATTGACCTGACTCAAACTTTGTTTTAGCTTGAAGGATTGTTTTTTTTTCCTAGTTGTTTTCCCTACACGGTGTAATGACAACCATCTTTTTTAGTCTGGGTATTAGCTCTTCGGATTTCATGTTTGGCTCTATTTGTTGTACTTCAAAGAAGATAAAGTGCTATCTCTGTCTCAAGAGTTGAAGTGAGCTATAAAGTAAATATGCATTTCCTGCCTATCTCCTCCCCACCTTCCACCAAAAAAGGTTTTGTTTTTGTTTTTTAATTCAGTGTGGCATTCTCCTTACAGGAATCCCAGGATTTTCTCAGTAAGGAAAGAAATCATCCTGGGGTCTATCTATAGAAAGGTCAGTGTCTCTTAGGTTGCAGAATAATCCTACCCATACTATGGGATTTCTCCCTCTTCCCTCTCCACATACACACTTCAATAGCTCATGGATAAAAAATGATTTCATAATTTAAGAGCTGAGGGTAGAAAGATGAAAAAAAAAGGGATTTATTTCATATTGCTGGTCATTTGCTCCTTCCAATGATTTGTAATTGGAATTATAAAATCTACAGTGATTAAAAATTTAAATAATCTCAGTTGCCTATGCCTTGTAATTTTATTGCCAATGTAATTTTAGAGTAAAAGTAACTTCTTGTATGACTTCTACATTTTCTTTAAAGCAATAAAATCCAAAGCAGAAATTACAGTCAGGAATTAGTTTTGTGGGAAAGCCTACATTTGGAAAGTAGGGATTTTGAATTTTGATTTTCCTGGTTCTTTCAGAAATCCTAGCTTCAAAAGTGGCCTGTTAAGGTGGTGCGACAGTGGCTCAGTGGCCAAATTCTCGCCTGCCATGCCAGAAACCCGGCTTTGATTCCCGGTGCCTGCCCATGTTAAAAAAAAAAAAAAGTGGCCAGGTTGACTTTATCGTTGTCCTTCAGATAAGTTCCAGATATGTAAATTGCCCAGCCCTTACCCTCACAGTTCCCAAGACATGTACAGAATGAGAATCCAGTAGAGTGTGCTAGAGGGCTGTGTCCAGAGAATTTAAAAGACTGTCAAATCTTACACTGCCAAAAAATAAATAAATAAATAAATAATAAAAAATTTTTTAAAAATTAAAAAAAAAAAAAAGGGCGGGCCACGGTGGCTCAGCGGCAAGAACGCTTGCCTGCCATGCCAGAGGACCCGGGTTCGATTCCCGGTGCCTGCCCATGTAAAAAAAAAAAAAAAAAAAATCTTACACTGCCCAGAACAGCTTTCAGAGAAACACATAAATGGCAAAGAGAACTTATGAAGTCCCTTTCGGAAATTGCTTCGAGGAGAATTGAAAAGGATTAGACAACATTCTTCCTGTGTCACCTCAGACCTATTTCTTATTCTCAGAACCCTGACTTCTGTCCCCCATCGAGGATTTCTTTTCTCCTTAGAGACTTTAACTTGTTTCCCACACTTCTGAGGAGCTATAAAATGCCCTCCTGTCCTCTTAGTATTCTCTCCCCACTTTATTTTTGTCCAAACCTAGAGACCCGTCCTGAAGGAGGACTTAGTTGTGTGTGGTAAGCTTGTTGGGAGCAACTTCCAGCCTATTGGCTTCACTCTTACCACTGTTACCTTTCTCTGGACAACAGATGGTCAGCTGCTTGGCTACCACATCTAGGTCTGATAGGGGAGAAGTTCTGTAGGTCATAATCCAGGCTGGCGTGTTATCCCGCACAGGCTGCCTGGGACCCAAGGTTATTGCCATTAACTTTTCCACAGCAACAGGTGCTTACGTGACAGCAGGACCAGAACTGGGAGCAGAAGGGTAGGAGTGCAATATCTCTTCTGAGTGTATCCCACTGTCACGGACAGCCTCGGGGCCTGCAGTGGGGGAAGCATCTTGTCCAGCATTCGCACACTGGGAAGCCAGTCCTTTGTACAGCTTCACCATGGATGACCTAACAGAATGGAGGTAATAGTTATCAGGGTGTAAAGTGGGAAAATGGCTTTCTGAATATGCTGTGGAAGTGTTTCTCAGATGACACTCAGTCCTGAAGATCTCTGTGTCTCCCAAGACCTCTACAAACCAAGTTGCGTACACAGCAGGGTGCAAACTGGGTGCTGGGCATGAGTGGTGATGCTGATGAACTGGCCGAAATGAGCTTGGGAGTGGCATGGGGTACAATCCCTCTATTAGAGGAGAGCTGACTTGAGAGATACCATTCTTTTCTGGTCTGAAGCACTCAAAGAATATTCTGTTTTCCTGCAGGTAGGTTGGGATGAGGTTGAAGAAAGCTCTGCCTTGTACTGCTTCAGTTCCCTCTGGTGCCCAGATTTTCCCTCATCTGTTTCCTCTTTCTTCCCGGTGTAAAATCTATTCAATTCTCCCTTCCCCTATTTGCTTTATTTTTATCCAAAGCATTTATCACCATCTAGTTTGTTAGCTGATTGTTCAGTTATAGAAAGTAAGCTCCATGGAGCACAGATTTTTGTCCATTTTGTTCATTGCAGTATATTCAGTACCTAGAACAGTGCTAATGCACAATACTTGCTCCATAAATGTTTGTTGAATTAATGAAGGTAACTGCATTCTGGCCTTTGAACTGCAATTTTGAACCTGGCAAATTTATAGAATTGAACTATTTTTGGGGTAGTCAGCAACATGGGCTCACAGGAGGTCTACATAGGCATTAATATGAAATAATTAGTTTTCTAGAGTAAATACCACTAGGTAGTATGTATCTCCCTGCCATAGCCAGCCTGGCTGCCTCTCCCTTCTCTCTCCCACTTCCTTTCTACCCATCACTGCATTTGAGCCACTTCACACACAGTGTGTTTATTTGTGACAGGCACCTAGATTGACTGGTGTACATCCCTCTTCCCAGAAACCTTTGATTGCTCTCCAGACTGTACCATCAGAACCTTACTTCTTGAGCTTTTTCCGTTTCTGAATAAGCAAATCCTCATTGCACTGAAACAGCAGAGTGTAGTGTGAGATAAATACTCGGAGTCGCTGAACACACACCAGCAGTAGGTAATAGTCAGGGTGTTCCTGTTCCGTGAACTTCAGGACATTCTAGATGGAGGAGAGAAGGAAGCAGCATTGTATAATTAAAGTGAAAAGTCCATCTAATTATTAGCTAAAAGATCAAACATGCCGTTCTCTGTCCATCATACCAAGGGAAAATAATAGTCACGATTGGCTGTTTGAGCTGTATGTGAACATGAGATAGTTCCATCTGAAAAATTAGAAGGATCTCAAAAAGCAGATCTCTAAAGTAATGGAAGCATTCTAACAATTGCTGTCTATAAGCAGTACCTTAATCCCCAGGAGTCAGACCAGTGTTAGGCATCAGGGCAGGCTGGTGGAAGAGATGCCTATAATCAGATCTAGCATGGTGACCCCTCCTATTGCATTGCCTTCTCTGCTATAGTGCAGGTACTGCACTAAGATTTGGAAAAGCTGACATTAATTGAATACTTCCTATTTCCAGGTACTAAACTCTCTACATATATTATCTCATTTAATTCTTACAACGACCCTATTAGAAAGTTAGAATTATTGCTTCCATTTAATCAATAAGGAAATCAAGGCACAGAGAAGTTAAGTAAACCTCATGACATCACACATGCAGTGAGTAGTGGAACCAGGGTTTAAACTCAAGTCAGATGACAGTAGAACCAGTGCTGTTATATGCCATACTCTACTGCTTCAGAGATCTGGATTTCAGTTCTACTTTTATGTGTTAACTTGGATAAGTAACTTAATCTTTTTGACACTCTCCAAAGAGTGTAAAAAACTAGAGAAGCACATAGCCTGGATTTCCTCATCTAAAAAAATGGTAATAGTGATACTTCGTAGGATTGTTTAAAGAATGAAAGAAGACAGTTGTGTAAAAAATGCTTTTAAAATCTAAAACCATAATACCGCTTCACACCTACTGTGATGGCTATAATAAAAAATAAAAAAGGTAAAACAAGTATTGGCGAGGATGTGGAGAAATTGGAACCTTCATACACTTGCTGATGGAAACCTAAAATGTGCAGCCACTGCAGAAATAGTTTAGCGGTGCCTCAAAAAGTTAAATATAGAACGACCACATGACCCAGCAATTCCACTCCTAGGTATATACCCGAAAGAATTGAAAACAGGCACTCAGATACCTGTAATCCAACGTTCCTAGCAGCATTATTCAATATAGCCAAAAGGTGGAAACTCGTGTCAGTGAACAAATGAATGGATAAACAAAATGTATTTCCATTAAATGGAATATTATTCAGCCCCCAAAATAAATAAATGAAGTTCCGACATATGCTACAACACAGAGGAACCTTGAAAACATTATGCTAGAGGAGAGGCAGGGGACGCGTCCCACCGACGGCCGCTGCATGCACCGGGAGCGCCAAGCATCGGGCACCCCCGCCACAGAGGGGCCAACCTGCCTGCATCCATGACCTGGGAGAAAGGCCCCTCTAAGGTCCGGTCGGAACCCCAGGAGCCCCGAGGTGCTGCTGACGTATTGTACAAGGAGGAAAGGTTTGTACAACGTTACATCTTAACTGGTCCAAGGACAATGTCAGAGCCTAAGAACAGGTACGTGGGCGGACGGGCGTCCAGAGCCGGCGGAACCAAGGAGCGCGGCCGCAGTTCCCGCCGGGGGACAGGCAGGACGGGACACGGTCCGCCAACCGAGGCCGCCCGTCCGGGTCAGGTAGCTGACCGGGCCTGACTGACCCGCTTCATGCGAGTCAGTAACGTGATACGTGCGCTCGCCAAACCTCTGCCTCAGCCGGGATCAGCTGAACTCAGTTCTTTCCGGCGAGGCGGATAATGGCGGAGTGAGTAGGTGGCGTGAGCTCGAGCCGGAGAATTCTTCGGTGAAGTTCAAACGGAAGACGTCTCAGCAGAAAACAATGAGATTTATTTAGAGCTGACACCGGAAAATTCATCTCGTGCCTTGAAAACTGCCCAGAATGCCTGAATTTTGAAAATCAAGCTGACCAATAAACACTTGGCGGCCTCCCAGTCTCTGTGGAGCGGTTCCCTGTATTAAGCACTACTCGCGTTGTGACACATGACGGCCCCAAAAAAGCTTATTCCGAGGAAACTGGGGAAGGTTTTACAAGAACCTACAACCCCAGGCTCTGATGTTAGTATTTATTTGCCAGTGTTGAAGACAGTGAGGAGTGTGGCGGAGGAAATGGAAAACATCGGCAACAACCTTAATATTGACGCACATAAACGGAGAGCTGAACTTGAAAATAGAAACTGAAATTAGTTTGTTTTACAACTCATTTCAAAGATGTTGGAAAGCCTCCATTGGCCTCTGATAGAAACCCAGAACAAATAGCGGAGGAGCACATAGATATTAGAAAGCTCCTACGATTTCTTGCTGGACAAGTAAATCCTACACGGGCCTTGTGCGACACTGTGAGTAACAGGATTGTCCGTTCTGATTTGCTTCATGAAGAGGTTTTTCCCTTAAGTGTTTCACCCCAGCACTGTCGTAGCACCACCTGACCAGATCGGGAAGCTCAGAGACCTTGGGTGTAGCGGGAAGAGACATGTGGTTCATGTGTTGTAAGGTATTTGTCTGTGCCCTCTGAGTTACACAAATCATAAACACTTTACGGTTTCTTCCTTTGTAGTAGTTTAGGTAGAAATGGACTACTGAAACACAGCTGGATCAGTATTCTTTTTTCTAACATGTGTTGTGTTCTGCTTCTAAGACAGTGGAAAAAGCTAGGCCTTCTTTATGCAGACTTTACATTTCAGTGTCTTATTTGGTGAAGTTGTGCAAATCTCATGTATTTAGTACTGATGAGGTCATCAGAATTTGTAAGTCTGTGGAACATGGTACATCAGCTCAACATGTCCTAGCAGATATTCTTGTTTCTGACACCATGTGCCCTCTCCTTGCCCTGATCCCATAGAAAAACAGCCCTGCCGTAGGCCGCATTTCATTAGCCAGGGAGCTCCATCCTGCTACTCCTCTGTTTCACCCTAGGACTTGCTTTGGTCTTAAGTTATAATTCTTATTTTCCCTGTGCACTGGATCTCTCATTCTGGGAAAAAATAGCAAGATGTCTTTCTTTAGAGATACCATGTAACATAGAAAAAAGTAAAACTTCTAAGCTAGCATGTGCATTAATGATGAAACCGTATTTCAGTTTATCAAATCTGGTTCAGGTACTGATAAATATGCTTTCTTATTCTCCCTCAAGCATGTTCTGCCATATTTCCTATTATAATTAAATTTTACATATCCTATAGAGGTGGACATCATAAACATTATTTTAATTTTATATAAAAAATTCAGACTTGAAAGCAGTTGCCTGGGATATGATACAGAAATGGGATCACCAAATTGAAAAATTCTTTTATGGCTTGTTCACTCTATTTGGTAAAACCAGTGACTCTTCCGCTGTTTAATAATGTTAGTTTAAATGGGTTGTAGTATTTCCTTAAATTGACATTTTAAAATGAAAGGATACAATTTTATTTATTTAATGCCTCTTTCCCCTTTTTGACTTCTAACAAAGTTTATTCTAGCTGCTCATATAAACTTAAAAATCATGATGCAAAATGAAACAGCATCTGAAAATTGTTTTATAAAACTTATTTATAAAACTATTTCCTGTTAAACGAGTTAGAGATTTACCGATCTGGAAAATTGATTATTTTTTATTATTTAAATGATGATTTTAGATGTATAAAGAGGATATATTGATTTTCCTATAAGTTAATAGTAAAGCAGCGTATTTCCTCATCTGTATTATACAAAGTGTCCTTTAGTTTTCTTTGCTCAGGAATTTAGCATGCACGCTTCTTTCATAATTGGAATGTCAGCTATAAAAGGATGTTACCAGAAAGATATGCTTGGGTAGGGCCTTTCTGGATCAGAATATCACAGATATTCTCAGATTATTCAGTGCTGCTGCTTTGTTTTGCAGATAAAATTAAGTAATTTGTTCAGAGAAACAGTAGCAGGCATGGAATTAGCACTCAGAAATTCTGACTCTTTTATAACCCTTTCCCTCACACTTCCTTCTGCTCTTTTGAATGAGGGATGAATAATAGATTTCAAAACTGATATTCACCAATTATTTTATGAGTTGGGAAAGAGTATCTTAGTTTTTAAATCTGCTATGGTAAAGTAGATTTAAATGCAATTTTTAAAATGTCAGGAAACCAGATGTAATTTCCTGCAGCTCTTTATAGAATTTGTCTTTCTATAAAGACCTGATTTTGATGATTTCATGAGTCTGTTAAGATTTTCTCTCTGCATGGAGTGTGGCTGGTTAAAAGAGTTTATCTGGGAGTCAGGAAGCTGGGATCTATTTCCACCTGGTCACCAACTTGCTGTTGAGTGTTGCCAGGCCCTCTACCTCTCTGCATCTACCTCATCTGTAAAATGAGGACTATTCTTACCTCCCATAGTGGAGGGGGCAAATAGAAAACTTCAAACTTACAGAAATTCACAGTGCCCTTTTTTTTTTTTGGAACCTAGGTCTCCAGCATGGCAGGTGAGAATTCTGCCACTGAGCCACCGTCACATTGCCCCATAGTGCCATTTTATTGAATAATATACCAAAGTAAATTGTGGTAGTTCAAAGGGTAGCAATTTATTCAAGTTAGAGGAACAGATATAATTGGAAAAAATTAACTTATTTCAAGACTAATATACTTAAAGTGTTTAGATTCTTTTAAATAGCTTTCTGGATTTTAGAGATAGCTTCTGCTGGCTGTAACCATTTAAGAGTCTTATTAAGAACTGTGGTGTGGTGTGCCCTTTTACATGCGGGGGAGATAGCTGCGTGTTTCTATGTTGGTCACATCTCAAGCTAAGCTTTGGAACCAATCTTGAGTTAAGTAAGGGAGGATTAAGTATTCCTAATCCATCATCTCAGTGGCCTTGTCATTTCCCCACCCAGCGTTCCTTTGTCTAGCTAGGACCAGATCACCTACAGTTTCTCCCCGAGCTGAGTTTCCAGTGGTGCTGTGCCTGGCATAAAGAGCTGTGTTCATACTGGTATTCTCGGGTCCCGGGGTTTGGTCTCTGAGTGTCTGGGGCTGGGATTCAGGTACAGGCACTGAAGACATTTGATGACATGCATGCTCTTGATATATATTACCAAACTGGCAGAGCTTTGTTTCTAAAGAGATGCAATTCTGTACTTCTTCTGTGGATACTAATAGAGGTAGCGTAAAAGGAAGCTTGAGAGTCTTTGGATTTTTAAAATTTTTAGGTATAGTTGGTGAAGTAGTAGATACAAATCATTTGTTATAATTGGTATCACCTCAAGATTAGAGAAATACATTAACCCTGTAGACACAGCTGGTGAGAATTGATTGTAGAACTTTTCTGAAATACATTTTGGTACTATATATGGGTAGCCTTAAAAATGTGTGTACCTTTTGACCTAGTACTTCTGCTTATGGGAAGTTATTCTAAGATAATAAAGGTATCCTGGCACTGTTATACTGAAAATCTAAAAATACCGTAGCTGAATTCACAGGGGATTGGTTAGGCAATTAATGGTTTGATAGAAAATTTCATACTCTAAAATTAATGTTATACACAAAAAATGTACTGGTATGGTAAAATGTTTGTAATTTATGGTTAAGTGTAAAAAGTAGGTTAGATGGTAGTATGTAGTCTGATCTGATTTGGGGGAATAACATATATCTGTATGTCTGATAGAAAAAGATTGGGAGGATGGACAACAACATTTAAATCTGGTTATTTCTCAGTAGTTTTATTTCAACTTTTGTACATTTATGTGTTTTCTAAAAATTTTATAACCAGCTTTGTTAAAAAATTATTTAAAAAAAACATTATGCTAAATGAAATAAGCCAGACCCAAAAGGATAAATATTGTATTATTCCAATTTCAATTGAATGAAATTCTAATTTCACTACCTGAAATATCTAGAATAGACAAATTCACAGAGATAGAAAGTAGATTAGAGATTTCCAGGGACCCAAGGAGTGAAGAATGGGGAGCTATTGTTTAATAGGTACAGAGTTTCTGTGATGGAAAATTTTGGAAATAGGTAGTGGTGATAGTTGCACAACATTATGAATGTAATTATTGTCACAGAGTTGTGCACTTAAAAATGGTTAAAATGGCAAATGAAAAAACTAAAATACAATTGAAAGTGTTTTTAATATTGATACTAGGCTAATTCTACCTCAGATTAATCTAAAGCATTTCTAAGATTTTGAATATAAGTAAGATTCAGAATTATTTAGGAAGATCACTCAGCAATTAAACCACGACAGTGGGTAGTAGGAAGAAGTGGGGCTGGTAAGGGTGCTGTTGAACCTGTCTCTCTACTTCCTCTGGGATGCTACAGGCTCTGTGGGTAAATGGTATGAGGAAATCAACTCAACAGCTTCTTCATGCCTCTTCTGTGATGTAGCCTTGGACCCAAGCCAAAAGTAACCAAGATAGCAGTTAAATAGATATTTCCTAGTTGCCAGGGAACCTTAATATAGCTGAAGAGCCAAGCCAGGGTACCTTAACATAGCTGAAGAGCCAAGCTGTGAGTCTAGCAGGAAACTGCTATATAAAGATTCTAGATCAGCAGAGGTAGAAATTGCTGGTAAATGAAGATAAAACTTCAAAGGTAGACATCATGCGCCAAAACATTTTGGAGGTAGAGACTTTAGTTCATACCAAAGAGTGGGGATAGGAAAATCATAATCTAAGCCACTTAAACATTCCCTGGAAATATTCTTTTCCCCTTTATAGTGTTTTTCAGAAGTCAAAAGCAATAGTTTAGTATGAAACTCAATTTGGTGGCTGACGAGCTATACCTACCTGCAGATGTATCAGGTATTCAGGGATGCGCTGGACTATGTGAAAGAACAGCGTGTAGATGTCAGATTTAATCTCTTCATCACCCTGAAAGAAAGAAAGGTGGAGTCACCTCTCAGCATCCTTCCAGCTGTGGCAGCAGAGCCCCAGTGTCAGTTCTACCAGAGTAGGAAGGGCTTACTCCAGGAGCATTTTATTCTTCTAGGTTATCGTGCAGCATTGATCTCTCCCTGGAGGGCCATGTGTTCAGGAATATGGACAAGGAGACAGCTGTTCTCCAGGGAGCATATCATATACTTCTTTTGAATCCACCCAACTTTCCAGACTCCTTCCTCAGTATCCCCCATCTAAGTACAGTGCTCAGAAAAGGGTACTCAAATTATGGCTGAGTTCAATGATTCATTAAGGTTCTCCAGAAAATAATCATTATGGTGGTTTTACTAATAGACTCTACCAGTCAGTTGGTGCCTCATGAGAGTAGGGTAGGGATTGTGACTAGAAATTGATCATCTGGTCCCACCACAGAAAACATATTGGGTTTTCTCCATGTCCCTTCCCTCTCCCTCTCCTTCTCTTCCTTTCCCTTTCCCAAATATTTGCTGAGTGCTAACATGTAATAAGCATGTACTGAGTTAGGAGAGGTGGCAGGGTAGAAGTAGAAAGTTAATAAGGCAGAACCCCTCACCACTTGTGAAGCTTGATGAACTTTAGGACTTCTAATGTTGTTTGTTCCTATTGATATAAATTAACTAGAATTGTCATATATTTATGTGTGCTTATTAAGCACCCAATATATCACTGCAGTAGCAATACTTAGCTGCATGACTAGAGCCACTTTACAATCTTATCAGCTGACAGACACAGGATGACCCAAGTTTAACATTCTAATTCATATCTTCTGAGCTTGGAAAAAACACGTTAAGTGTGCAAGTTGCAATCTAAAGATCTCTGCTTAGAACACCTGATTAGTTTGTCCATAGTTGCTATGGAATGAAACAGAAGGTAGGCAAGACAGGGCAAGGACCAAGGCAACATCACTGATCCTCAAGTGGGCTCCTTTAGCCCCAGGTAGGCATGTCAGTGGCTCTGTCAAAGCCAATCTCCAGCCTGGAAAACAAGCTCAAAGTGCAAGTGCCATACTTACAGTATGATGAGCAAGAGATATATAAACAAAGGAGAGTGTGTATATACACATAACTCACCTCCTTCAGAACAACCACGTGAACCAAGGAGATGCATTCAGGCAGGTCCCTCAGGTAGGCAACGTAATAATCCAAGAAATTATTCTTGAAAACAAATACAAAAAGGCATGGTAAGAACCTGGAAACAGGGAGGGAGCCATGTGTATTAAAAAAAGGAGTACTTTGTAGAGATCATCATAACCATTCTTTCATGTTCATTAATATCTTTTTGCGTTTTAATTCATCCTTTTTAAAAAAATCTTTTTGCTTTATGATAAACATCCTATAGGCTTGGGAACCAAAATTAAAGAGACCTGTTTTAATGAGAGAAGGGGAAATGAGAAACAAAGGTGAAGGGGGGGGGGGGGGCAACGCGTCACATAAGTTGAAAAAGAATTTTAAATTACTAAATGATAAAAACGCACATTATTTTTTGTAATTCCTGTTCATTTCAATCATCTATTTCCAAATGAGGAACTTTGCCCAGTCCATCTCCTGTTGTCTAGACCAGTGGTTCTCAACTTTTACCACTAAGACAAGGTAGATTCACCAGTGCAATATCTCCTCAGGAAAATAATTCTCAGATTCTACAGTTCTATTTTCATAGACATAAAAATTATCAGCTTAAGAAACTGTACTGAATACAGTAAATAAAAGTGATATTAGAAATATAATGTTAAATTCACTCATCTGTACAAATAAATCATTTGTGAACTTTGTATTGTTAACCCAGAGTTGAGAATTATTGATATGTAGAAGTTGATTACAGGCAAAATCTGGCTTGCAGGCCAATTTTTTTTTTTTTTTTAACATTTGTTCCCCCTATTATTTATTTTTATTCCATATATTCTACTTGTCTGTTGACAAGGTAGATAAAAGGAGTATTAGACACAAGATTTTCACAATCACACAGTCACATTGTGAAAGCTATATCATTATTCAATCATCTTCAAGAAACATGGCTACTGGAACACAGCTCTACATTTTCAGGCAGTTCCCTCCAGCCTCTCCCTTACATCTTGAATAACAAGGTGATATCTACTCAATGCATAAGAATAACCTCCAGGATAACCTCTTGACTCTGTTTGGAATCTCTCAGCCATTGACCCTTAGTCTCATTTCACTCTTCCCCCTTTTGGTTGAGAAAGTTTTCAACCAAAACCTTGATGCTCAGTTTCAGCTCATTCTAGGGTTTTTCTCAATTCCTTGATGCTGAGTCTCGGCTCATTCTAGGATTTCTGTCCCACGTTGCCAGGAAGGTCCACACCCCTGGGAGTCATGTCCCACGTAGACGGGGAGGGTGGTGAGATGGCTTGTTGTGTTGGCTGGAGAGAGAGGCCACATCTGAGCAACAAAAGAGTATCTCTTGGGGGTGACTCTTAGGCCTAAATTTTAAGTAGACTTGACCTATCCTTTATGGGGTTAAGTTTCATATGAACAAACCCCAAGACTGGGGGCTCAGCCTATAGCTTTGGTTGTCCACACTGCTTGTGAGAATATCAAGAATTCAACTTGGGGAAGTTGAATTTCTCCCTGTTCTCACCATTCCCCAAAGGGGGCTTTGCAAATACTTTTCCACTCACTGATTGAATCACTCTGGGATTCACTGGGGCATCACTCTGGGCAAACCAACAAAATCTCATGTCCTACCTGAGATTCCAAGTACTTGTGGTGTTCAGTCAAACTATCTACATAAGTTATGTTAGGAAATGCACTAGTCAAAATATAAATTTTGTACTAAATAAACATTTTTTGCTTTAGTCTCACACATAAGGTGACATTTAAAAATATTAATTACCATCTATTTTCAGCACCCTGCAGTAATGACATTCCTTTGTACATTTAGTCTCTATTATTATACACTTTAGGCATTCCTAGATTATACCATCTCAGTCTTTAACATCTATCTTTCTTTTCTGATTTCATTTATGCCCCCAGCCCTCCTCCCTCTATCATTCTCACGTGCAGCTTCATTCAGTGTTTTAACAAAATTGTATTACAGTTAGGTAGTATTGTGCTGTCCATTTCTGGGTTTTTACATTCAGTCCTGTTGCACAGTCTGTATTTGCAGGCCAATTTTAATTGATTCACAAAATATTTTAAAAATAAGAAAATTTCATGCAAATTTTTGGATTTCTAGCTTGTCTTAAAAATATCAGAAAATCTGGCAAGTCTAGTTCTCCTTTTCTGCATAATAATTGGATCAAGCTAAGTAATTATTCCTTGTAGAAAAGCACATATGCTTCACTTCGGCACACTTCCCAATGTAGTCCATACTGCATTACATTCAGTTCATTTTTGTCACTGTCTGACCTTGATAGACATTTACAACTTCTGGCCTGGATCATATTTTCAGGTGTAAAATATTAGAGAGTCCTCAAAACTTTGCACCTTTTCTCCAAGGAAGCAAAAACAAAAACATTCAAGACAAATAGCCACCCATCACATTTTTAAATATCTCTAAGGAATGAAAATTGTATATGAAAATATATACATATATTCAAACCATCATATATTTATTTAATATATAAGTACGTATATATGTGTGTACACACATGTTTATACATGTGTATTCAATGGGGTCAATATAGTACTGTATACTATATACTCTATACACTTTATACTCTAACCCTAATGTACAAAGTGATGAATTGGAAGTTAAAAGACCTGGATTCTAGGCACAGATCTACAATTCCCTAGCCAGCTGGGTGTGTCCACAGTTTTTTAATCTCTCTGGACCTTATTCCACTATGTGTAGAATGAGGAGGTTAGACAAGATCTTTGTGTTCCGCCAGTCAGAAATTCATTGATTATGGATTCTCCTTTAAGAAAAGGAGACAAGTGAGGCACAGATCGACATAATTCATGTTTATAGAAGATTAAAAAAAACAAAACAAACCTACCTCATCATTGGTCAACTTAAGGAATAAATCTCCAAGGACTCCCTGGCGTGGCCACTTCAGGACCCTTTCCTGCAAGGCATGAAGTAAATCCAGGTGCTGCTGGACAAGGTACCGTAAAGAGCCAGGGAAGAGGCTTGAAACAGAATAGAGATAATGACACAAACCAGGTGTAGAAAAGAAAAGACCCTACAAGAATATAGGTAGCAGGTCCTATTTTCCCAGTCAGCCATAATAGTCCAATTCACACTTATGCATTTAGGATTCAAACAAAAAATGAGTAGACCTCATGACAGATCTCTTCACACCATAAAAAGACCCCTTTGCTGATGACCCTTGTACAAATGTAAATTGAATTAATAAAGTGTACATCGCCTGAATGAACTTTTTAAACCTAAAATGGAGCACTATCATTCAGTGAAAACTTTAATGGGAATCTTTTTCAATGTTTTAAAGTTATTCCCATTTGATGGCAAAATAATCTATTCTAATTAGTGTTGTAGATGATTACTAAGGTGGCACTTGGTCATTTAGTCACTGCTACTTAGATAAGTAGAACACATTTGTTTAAAGCCAGCAACCAAAAACTCAGTGGTTTGGGGTATGAGAGTATTTTTTTACCCCTTTCCTTCAGTTTCTAAGAGGAGTTCTGGGGCAAGGACAGGGTCTTTTCCTGGAGCAGTTACAGACTAGGCCTGGCCTGCTACTCCCTGGAGTTTCACAGAGCTCTGTTCCTATCTCACCTCCCTCTCCATGGCTCAGTGTTCCTCATTTTTGTGCCTCATTTTTCCAGAGGGAATGGAGGGAGGAAGAGAGAAGCCAGAGAAGCTTGGGATGGGGAGGAGGGATAGAAAGAGAGTCATGGGAGAAAGAAGAAGGGGGAGTGAATGGAGAAGGCTGATTAAAGGCATTATAGGAATAAGGAAGGGAATTGAAGGTAGTTTTCCTTGGGCTTTCAAGACCACAAGCTCATCAAAGATAAAAGTGTTAGCCTACTTGTCACTAGGATCTACCTTATTTGAATATTTCTCCAGGGTCTGTTGAGAGTAAATTAGTGGAAAATTGGAGTGCTTTGCCAAACCCAGACAAGTAGGACTTTATTGAGAATAGTAGGAAAGACACCAGATTGGGAGGACTGGTTTGTTCAACCCATCCCCAAGCAAAGCAAATGCTCCCCTATGGCTGTAGCTCAGAGAAGATACACATCCCAAAACAGGGTACCCAGCTGAGTGAGAAAATGCAAGGATTCCTTCCACCCTCATCTCCCATCTATCCCCTTCCTGTTCCATGAGCTTCTACATACGTAAGGTCAGCTGATCCATCAAACACACAAGGGGAGCCCTCCTTATTTGAGCTATTACTGCTAAAAGCTTAGCAATTCCTGTCCAGATCAGAGGGGAATCTGGAGGGGTGGTCCAGGGGAACACTGACGAGAGAAGACCATAAACCTGATGAATCTTACTAAAAGAGTGATACTTCTGCACCAGCAAGACCTAGGTGTGAAAGGTTACTCCCCATCCAAACTATAAATTACTTTGGGTAATATTTCTGGTGTGACATGAAAAGATGTTAGGGTACTGTGGTGAGATAAAACTTTGTGATGAGTTGTCCTTACAGTTTAAGTAATATGCCTTGGATTATCTTTTCTCTCTCGCTCTGATTCTAGCTCCTTCCTTCCTTCCTTCCTTCCTTCCTTCCTTCCTTCCTTCCTTCCTTCCTTCCTCCCTCCCTCCCTCCCTCCCTCCCTCCCTCCCTCCCTCCCTCCCTCCCTCCATCTTTCTTTTTCTTTTCTTTTGAAAAGCTGCCTTTTCCTACAGTATGACCTGCAGAGTTAGAGAGCTGGTACCAATATCTTCCTAGTCTGTCTACTGGGGTAACTGTTTGAAATTTATGGATGGGATCAGAGAAGGCTGATGCTCCTATCAAGTATCTTGGAAGCATGTAAGTTACATTAAGAGCAATGGCCTATGATGGGTTCTGTACCAAATATTGGAAAAATGCCTTAATTTTGTTTTTTAATTTAACAAGGTGATTATTTGAAATCAGGTAGGAATGTGGAGAAGTGAGCCAGAAGGAGGGCAAGAAGAACAGACACACTTAACCTATTTCATTGTTTTGCCTACAGCCAGATCTGACTCCCAGAAGTAGACTATTTTTCATGAAGACAAAAGTATTAGTTGCTCAGCTTCTATACAATTTCTTCCTTACTGGAGGTGAAGTTATGGCCACACGAGTAGGCTATTCTTTTTAACACTTTCAAAGTTATTTCACCTTCCACATTTTAGTACTTGAACAATGGGGGAAATAAACTAAAAGCAACCAAGGAAAATCTACTTATAGTTTCAAATTAATAACTTAGCTCTTGCCAAAAAAACTCCTGATCCTCAATAGCAGGCTGTGACCATATTCCACGAGCACTGATAATTAAACACGTGCCACCGGGTGGTGATGTGTGGCCTAATGCTTGTTGAATTCTTGAATGTGACTCTGGGAGTTTAGCTTATGAGTCTGTTTGGCAGTCCTGTCCAACTAATTGTTGCCGCTGACCCGTGAGTGGTCAGAGAGGACTGTTTGATCCTGAGGTTGGGCCCCTGTCGGGGTGAATCAGACAAAAAACAAGCCATGAAGAACTGCAACTTCTGTGATCCTCAAACAGATGAATGAAGAACCTACAGGCTCTGCGCATCCTGTACTCCTGCAGTTTCCAGGGCTGTCAGTCGGAGGCAGGGCAGACTTGGACAGGCCAAGGAGCCTCTTGAGCACTTCACTATTTTCTAGGGAAAAGCTGAAAGTTTTATTTTATGGGTTTGTGAAGACTTGGCAACCTCTGGTTTGAGTGTCGAGGTATAAGTATAATAGGTGTTATTTTCATCCTCAGGTTACTTTCCAGCAGGGGTAGGAAGCACTGAAGCCTTGAGGTTTGTGATAGGAAAGGCAGAAAATGTTAAATAAATTTATTTTCGTCCCTCTATGAGGAAAAATATCAATACAGAAAAGGAATAATCTCATTCTGTTCTGCATTTCATCTAGCTGGTCTATTTAAAGTACATTCAGAGGCTTTAAAAAGCTAGAAAAAATAAGAAACATAGCAAGTAAAAGAGGGTAATGAAAATCTAACCCTAGGGTAGAAAAATGGCAGAAGTGCAGAGCTTAGAACCAGGAACTTCATGTTCAGTGCTAATTAAGAGTAATACTCGAATTGGGATAAGACTTTTCTCTGCTTGGTCTACGAAAAAAAAAAGAGGGTTAGCTTAGCAAATAAGTAACATGAATAACATCACAGATATGATGATAATCTTGCTTTCACTGAGCCATTAAAATTAAATAAATTTTAATGGTTATTCTCATATAAAATATAAAATAATTAAAATATAAAAATATAATAATTATATAAAATTGATAATTTTAATGGTTACTCTCATAGGATTTGGGGAAAAGGTCCACTTCTTCTTCAGCGAAATATCCTGAGAGACTATCCAAGTGAAGTAGAAAGTTACAAGAGGTCTTGACTCTTCAGTGAACTAAGAACATAGCTAGTATCCCTACATGCCAAGTCAGTCGAGATCCAAAGTACAAACTTGTGGGCTGTTCAAAAGGGACGCCTGAGTTTTGAAATTGGAAGGGGAGACAGAAAGTCTGTTTCTGACTATCTGAGAAACAGCCTATTGCCATTGTAGTCACAGTGGTGTCTTTGAAACCACTTAGTCCTTAGAGAAGGACAGAAGTGGTAAAGTGAAAAGAGTACAAGGTTCAAGGTCAGACAGGCATGGGCTGGAATTCTAGCACTAACTAGCTTTAAACCTCTCTGGGTCTTAATTTGTTCATCTGTAAGGTAGGACTCACAGGGTCTTTGTGAAAATTTAATGAAGTTATAAATGAAGTGCCCAACACAGAGCCTGGTTACTGTGTTGCAGAGTAAGCAATTACCCATTTCTCTCTTCCCAAATCCACTTCCCTCCCTGTATTTTCAAAATAGAAAGAGATGCTGCTGGCTTAGAATCTTAGATGTGGAAGCAAAGCCACTCCAAAAGATAGACCTACCTTTATATTTGGTTAACATAAACTAAGCAGGTCTTTGGCAGCAGCAAGATATCCAGCAGCCATAGAGACTCACCAAAGGGGCAGAAGAGGCATCTGAGAGGGCCCTGAAAGCTGGATTGGGGTCTAGGTGGGAGACTCAAGTGACCAGAGCAGGAAGAAAGGGCCAGCAAGAATCTGGATGGCCACTGAGAGGAAGTGAAGTTCAGCGCAGAGTCTCACCCTGTCACAGCTCTAGCCATACCACTTCACCCGTCTGTTCTTTGTTTGTTTACCTCAATTTTTCAATAAAATAATTATTGTGAATAGTCAAGCCTCTTGTGGGTTTATCAAGGAATATTTCCTCACCTCAGTCAGATATGGGGAGCATTGTGTTTTGGTGACTGGGTATATTGCTGGCAGCCACAAAAGCCAAGTAAAATGGGGGCAGGGAGATGATAAGGAGCAGAAGTATATGATAAGGGGCTTCCCTAGATAGATTGACAGTTTATGAACCATCAGCATGTATTTCCTTATGGAATATTTAAAGCAATAATACTGTATTTGTTCACTAATAATCCATTAGTGAGCAGTGAAATTTTCCATTCTCTTTGGCCTCTTCCTCAATTAATCTGAATGATTACATCTTTATTAAATGTCTTTTCACCAATTAATACTTTTCTCCTTCCTGCTTTCTCCTAACAGAGAGGGAAGCAGAGAAAAATCTAAATACAACAAAGAGATATAGATGGAGAAGTGTTGTAACCTTGGAGCTACTAAGCTGTTACAGTACATTGCAGACCCTTTGGAAACATGGCCCCACAACACACATGCTTACTACACACACACACATTACCAGTATTATGGGATCACCTGAACAAATAAAAAGAAAGGGTCTAGGGCCAGAGTTATATCAACTCTGTATCATTTATCCAACAGCCATTTAGTGTGTCCTCCCTCCACGACATCCATTCTCTTGGATGAGAGGGAGGAGCTCTCACCTCTGTGAGACCTGAGAGTCCAGGTAGACATACAGATGTCAATGCAGAGAGCAATGTTTCTCTCCCCATAGCACTTATTCGCCCTTTAGCTTCTTAACAGACACTCCAGGGTCTTGAAATGCCCAGAAGACCATACTCATATTTTTACCTGCTGAAAATCTAATTTTGAGACTTGCCAGGGGGTTACCTGCCACCACTGCCTGTTCTCTTTTCCAAGGCTGTTTCTAGAATTCTTCATAAGCCCCAGAGCCCCTAAAGTGGAAACAATAAACAACTTACCTTAAATCCTAATCTCTCTGAAAAGCAAAGGCAATGAATTCATGGATACCTTCTCTCTTTGGAATTCCTCTTGCCATCTGACCCCTGGAATGTTGCCTTTATCTTCAGGATTAGAGAGATGTTAATGACATATTTTCTTTCTGATTCGAGCAATTCTAGAGCCACTGTCTGTCTTTTAGCTTTAAAAACAAACCAAAGAAGGAATTCAATTTTTTTTTGTTAGAGAAGTTGTAGGTTTACAAAAAAGTCATGTAAAAAATACAGCGTTCCCATATAACCCCTCCTCCCTCAATTATTAACATTTTGCATTATTGTGGTACCTTGATGAAAGAATATTATAATTGTACTATTAAATTTAGTCCATAGTTTACCTGAGGATGTCTTTTTTCCTCCCATCTACCACCCTATTATTGGCACTTTGCATCAGTGTGGTATATTTGTTATAATTCATGAAAGAACATTTTTATAATTGTATGTTTTATCTTTTAATTTTTATCCAGAGTGGGAACTTTTGTTAACTATTTCTTCTCAATAAAAAGTTATCAAAAGGTATTGAAAGTAATACAAAGAAATGCCAAGAAGTTTTTGGAAGATGGAAAGCAGAATGGAGTTATGGTAATTGATTCAGCAGAGCAGAGGGTGCAAAAACTTGGTGTTCCCATTTGCAGATGGGAAATCTGCTGAGTAGCAGAAAGGCTCAAAAATTGGAGACAACATGCACCACAGAAAGTGCAAATAGTGGCAGTACTGAAAACAAGAAGAATAGTTGAAAATCTACATAAGGTCTCCAAGTCTCCCCCACCCCGTGCCATATGGCTTCCTCACTTCTATCTCGTGGGATATGGGAAAAATTAAACTAGATCCAGGCTAAGGAAATCAGTAAAGTGGAAGGCAGAGCTGAGACGCTAAAATGAAAACAAGGGGACTTGGAGGCCCCTTGCATATTGAAGAGTGACACAGCTCTTAGCTCCTTTACCCTTCAGGCCCCAGAATGCTAACAGCCAAGCCTACACTCTCCAGCGGGAGGATCTTGAGAAACTGAACTGCCTGAGTAAAGAAGATCTACAGAGACTGACATAAGGGGCTCTTCTATGGAAAAGTTAATTTGTCACCCGACTAGCCTACATTTATTGAAGCTCATTCATTGACAAGCTTGGCCAATACAGAACGTCCAGGTGTTTTGGTTTTTTTCAGAGCTTCTCTCTTATAAAATAAATAATTAGCCAACAGTTGTTAGACATGTAAAGAAAGCTTTCAATATAAAATAAAGAGAAAAAATGTGTACACATATACTTAAAAAAAAAAGAAAAACAGAGAAGGGAACCCCTGAGCAAACAGAGATAATGCAGGAAA
Source organism: Tamandua tetradactyla (assembly GCF_023851605.1). Lineage (NCBI taxonomy): Eukaryota > Metazoa > Chordata > Mammalia > Pilosa > Myrmecophagidae > Tamandua > Tamandua tetradactyla. The sequence continues at coordinate 10,112,662 of NC_135343.1, read as the reverse complement.
TAAAATAAAATTTTTAAAAATCTTATAATTAATCTCCCCAAAGAGAAATTAGAAAATATTTCAGCTGTTTAACAATTACAGGGTGCTATATTTAAAAAAAGAGAAGAATCAGGAAAAAAGAAGAAAACCTTTTTACGTATATTTAAAAAAAGGTAGCAAAAATTAAAAGGTAGATTATAAAGTCAAGGAAATCTCCCCCAAAATAGAAGAAAGACACAGTGAAGAAAAACAAAAGAAAAAAAGATGGCAATGAGAATATCAATCCAGGAGATCCAATGCTAGAAGTTTCAGGTAAAGAGAGAAACTAGATGAAAGGATATGATTAAATACATAATAGAAAAAAGAAAAAAAATGGATTTCTAAAGGAAAGGACCCATTGAATGCCCAGCACAATTAACAAAAAAGACTTTCACATCATTGTGAGGCATATCACATCAATGTGAAAATTTAGCACACCTAGGATAAAGAGTTCATAAAAGTTTCCAGAGAGAAAAATCAAAGGTTAGAATAATACTGAACTCCTTCTCATAGCAGCATTGAAAGCTGGATGACAATGCAACAATTACATTGAAATTATAAGGGAAAATTATTTTATATTCATTGTGATTATCTTCCAAGTATGTGGAAGCTATTAGAGGATGTGCTCCATCACGACAAGGGAGTAAACCAAGAAAGGACATATGAGATTTAAAAACAAACAAAAACAGAATAACCAGGAATCTAACATTAGGTAGAGGTGAAGGGAATTCTTAGGAAGGCTGGGAAGTCCCAGCTTGACAGCAGTGCAGTGGGCCAGAGTTCCCTAGGGCAGATGCCCTAGAAAAAAAAAGAATGTAAATGATAAAGGTTTTTTTGTTACATTGCTGAGAAAAATTAAAGAAAACCTGTATAAATAGGGAGATATGCCATATTCTTGGGATAGAAGACTCAATATCATCAAGACGTCAATTCTCTGATGATTGAAATAAAAGTAATACAGAGCCCAGAATTAGACTCATCCATATAAGTGGTCATTTGACTTACTCCATGCAATTCAGTGGGGAAAGGAAATTATTTCCAGTAAATGGTGCTGAAATAACTGGATAGCCATATGGGGTAAAAAGAAACTAGGCCCCTACCATCCCACCATTCATCAAAATATATTCAAGCAAGGCCTAAATGTTAAAGCTAAAACTATAGGGATTTTAGAAGAAAACATATGAGAATATCTTCATGACCTTGGGGTAGGCAAAGACTTATTGGAAGCATACAAAAGTCACAACTATTCAAAACATTGTGATTGAAAAGTAAATTTGGTTGTTTCTATGATCTGTCACCTTTTTCTAAGTATACCTAAAACTGTGACTAACAACAACATATTGTTGTCTAATATACAGATCTGTATCAAGATATAACATGGACAGTGAGAACATTGTCAAGTCTTTAGGAAATTTAATATAATTTTGAAATAATGAATAACATTTTACCCATACAAATTTAGCTAACAAAAAGAGAGAAAATCCCTAAAAGAAAAAAAAAAAGTCACAGCTATTAAATAATTGTTTTAATTGAGAAATTGGACTACATTAAAATGAAAAACTTTTGGTCCATCAAAAGACTATTTTTTTAAAAAAAAGACTATTAAGTAGGTAAAAAGGTAAGCCACAGACCGGAGTAAGATATCCTCAACACATATTTCTGAAAAAGGATTCATATCCAGAATATATTAAGAAATCCTACAAATCAATAATGAAAACACCAAAAAAAAAAAAACCAGTTAAAAAACTGGGCAAAGGACTTGAACAAGCACTTCACACACACAAAAAGTACATGAATGACCAATAACTATATGAAAAGTTACTCAATATCATCAGTCATCAGAGAAATGCAAATTAAACTACAATATGATACTACTACACACCCACAAGAATGACTGAAATTGAAGAATCTAACCACACCAAATGTTTAAGAAGGATGTGAAGTAACTGAAACTCTCATGAATTGCTGATGAAAAACTACTTGACATTTTATCTTAAAGTCACACATATTCAAAGGATTCTACTCCTAGACATATAACCAAAGGAAACAAAGACCTATGTCAAAAAAGATTTTTATAAGAATGTTCATAGTAATCTTATTCATAATAGTCCCAAACTGGAAATAATTCATATGTCCAAATTATGATAGATTATTTCAGTGGGGGTATTACTCATTAACAAAAAGGAATGAATTATTGAATGAATTACATGCATCAATATGGATGAATCTTAAAAGCATTATGTTGAGAGAAAGAAACGAGACAAAAAAAGAATACACATCCTGTGATTCCATTTATATGAAGTTCAAGAACAGGCAAAACTAATTTACAGTGACAGAAGCCAGAAGAATGGTTCATTGGTATTAACTGGAAAGGGCCAGGAAGGAACTTTCTGGGGTGATGGAAATGTATTTCTTGAACTGAGTAGAAGTCACAGGGAATACAGAAAGTCAATGAGTTTGGTTTATTTTACTCTATATAAATTAACCCTCAGTAAAGTTTAAAAATAGCAGCATAAACATTTTTTAGAAACATGGAAGCAAGTACCAGAAGAAAGTGTCAAGAGTTTAAAGCAGTAGCTGCTGTTCTTCATAATAAACCCTTCAGCACTATTTAATGTTAAATGTCTTTGACAGTAAAATTTTAAATTAATTTTTAAAAATTGCCTCTTCCAAAACAGCTGGGGGGAAATGCCATTGTCTGGCACGTATTAAATGTTCAATAACAATTTATGATATGAAGGGAAGAAAAGGTGAGAAGGAAGGAGAGAGGGAGGAGGACAAATCCTGTTGCAGTGTTTGATAATTTAGAAGCTTTCTACTGATAAAAGATTCAAATATTGAAGATACCACATCTTTGACTAAGTAGCTCACAAAGTTGTTGTTGTTCTCACCAATCTTATGCTTTTTTTTTCAAAGCACATTATTAAATGTCATGAATACCAGAATCAAGATGGTAGTCTTAACCAGCCATGTAACGTAGGTGAGTCCTTTCACCTCTGTAGAGTTTAGTTTCTTTATCTGCAGAGGAAACCAGAGACTGGGGGGGGGGGGGTCTCATAAGTCCACTGAATCTCTAGCCCTTAGATTTCTAGGGTTTTTAACCCTTAGGTTCAAAGCCCTGGTGCAGGCAATCCTTTAAAATTTCCATCCACCTTCCCCCTTGGGACTAACCAGCTAAAGAGGTTTCACATAAAACATTTTCCAAGGAGCTATGTCTGCCTTGGCCGGCTTCCTTGAGTTTATCTGGGTGATCTTTCGTGACATACTCCTCGCCCCATTCTTTAACATCCTTAGGCTGCCTCCACACGCCAGAAGGAAGATGGCCCTTGGACTGGATATCAGCCGAAAGGGAAGACTTGAGGTTTTCTTCTGCTTCTGGAATGGTTGGGTTCACTCCTGAAAAATAAATTACTCTGACATATAAAAAAGCAAATTATGTTTGTTACTAACTGTTAATTATGATGCTCCTGTGTGGGTACAACTATCCCTTGAGGATTAATAATGGCCTTTCCCAAATATATCAATTAAAAATAAAAAGTTTCCTCAGCTGCAAGGGTCACCTCTCTCTGTTTCTATACAGCTTTTACTACTTATATGTAGTCTCTACTAAATAAGAGAGTTTTTTAAAAAAAACATAAAATGTAACTAATTTGTAGTAATATGTATTGACTCCTTAGATCTGTTTCCTTTCGGATGAGCACACCAGGTGCAGAAAGAGGATGACAAAGGGTGCCAAAGACAATGTCTTCTTTTGCAATTTGTCCTCCTTGGTCCTGATGATGCTAAATTACAGAAAGGAAAGAGGGAAGGAGAAGGGAAGATGAAATAATAGATAAAATTCTGGTGAATTGTCTGTTAAGTAAATAACATTTAAATTACATAAACTATAAAATATGTGCCCCATAGAAAACTAATGTCATGTTACATACACCTGTGAGTTTTCAGCAACTACTAATTCATTGTAAGTGAAATGAACCAGAAAGAACCAAGAATACTAGGTTTGTCTCCAACTTCCACAACCCTTCTCTCTCCTAGGGTTTAACTGAATGGCTGACCTACTCCAGTACACACTTGGGAATTTTAGAAACTATAATGCTTTACCTGCCTGGGTTCTGTTATGCTTTGTTCAGGAATGAAGGAGTAGAGGCAGAGATGATGAAAGAGGGAAAGGGTGGAATTGCTGAAAGAAAAGAAAGTTCACATAAAAGTCACTTACCAGGACCCATCATGCCCTTCACATTACTCTCTCCTGCATGAACGGATCTGGGCTCTTGGGCTGCAGAAAAAGGAAAGCTTTCATTCAGCATTTATTTACTATAATGGACTAAGTACCTTCCAAGTTCCAGGCAATGGGGACAGACTCACAGATTTGCAGGACCTGGGAAAGCGAGGTGCCACATTGTGAAACAGCTCTTTGGTGAGGGCTGCATGGACCACAGCTTGCCCACAACCAGATGAGGAAGACTGGAAGTGGATACCCCCTAAGTGGAGCCTTTAGATAAGACAACAGGCACAGCTGACAGCTGGGCTTGCAATCTCATGAGAGACCCTAAGTCAAATGCACCCAGCCAAGCTGTGTCTAGATTCCTGACTCAGAGAAGCTATGAGATAATGAATGTTTGTTGTTTAAACCTAAATTTGGGGGCAATAGATAACAATTACACTGATTTATAAGTGGGAAAGGCAACCCTTTCTGAAAAATTGGTCCTATGACCCTGAGTTTTAACTAAGCTACCATCAATTTTAATCAAAATGTCTTATTATGGTACATTATTCCCAAATTTCTGCAACAATTCAGTAGAATAAACTATGATTATGTCTATAAAGCAGGGAAGAAAGGGAGAGTTTGGTACTAGACAGTTCATTTAAATCCATTTGTGAACTGGAGTCATCTGGATCTGCTGTCTTACTGGATTCAACAACTCCTGTGATTGTTCCTTTTCCTGTGGCCTGTTACACATTCTCTAAAGATACAGAAATTCAGATTTGGATAAATGTAATATTTTTTACAAATACAATTTTTACACTTTTAGCTTATGAACCTGTTCAGCTATCTTGGCACACTTTCCAAGCCCATCCTCTTCTCTTCCCCAGCAAGATCATCCTTTCCTGTCTTGCTCTACATATCATGGAGTAAAGAAAATACAGCTACCGGCAATGAACCCACTCTTCAGAGGGATCAAGTAAGTTCTCATGGGTTGCACCCATCAACCTCTAAAATAATTTTTCAAACAAGTAAAAGAAAGTAAAAATAAAAAAGCAAACCTGTACTTTGAAGTTACACTGAATTCAGTCATTTGTCTTAGCCTTTTTTATTCAATTATTCAAAACACATTTATTGTCTATGAATCTATGAACCAAATTGTTCAATAAGCTATAAAGATAGAAAACTGCCAACTCAAAAAATTTTTAATCCACTTGCAATTTAGAAATACCCAGATTAGCATTTTCACAAAAATGAAAATCTTTTAAAATTGGGCAGACTATCTTGGATTCTGGATTCTTCTAAATTCCAATTACAAGAGGAAATATTTTAGGCAATACACTATTTTCCTTTAATAGGGGTGAAAGATTAAAGTCCATTCTTACTATTACCTAAGTCCTAGAAATCAAGGAAGAAATGCTTGGCACATTCAATATGATTTGTGAACTGTACCTTTTTCATAGCCCTGAGAAGGCAAAAGGTTTGTGAAATCTTCACTGGGAAGAACAGGCTCAGGGATATTGATTGAGCGGAAAGGACTTCCTTGGGCTTGTGCAGGGCCAGCCTGTGACCCGTGTTCTTCTTTTTGAGATTTCCTAGGGAAGGGAAACAAAGGCCAGGCCAGTTAGGGTCTTTTTTGGGGGGTGGGGGTTGGAATGCATGGGTTAGGATCTGAACCTGGTGCTGGTTACGGTCTTAATAACCTTTTGGTTAGGAAAAGATTCAGTTCAGAACAACCCAAGAGAGAATACCTGAAATTAAGGTTGAACCATATGAGATTACCATTTTTATGAATCAAAATAATTAAATACCCACCCTTTCTCAACATGAAAAAGTGAGAACGGGCATGACACAAAGATCCCTATAGGTTAAGAAAAAGATCAAAGGAAAGGAGGAGGTATAACAGAGAGAATAGGATTTGGCAAACGAGTATGATTGTTGAATCACTATATTAATATTTCTTCTAGCCTCCAGTGTTTAGGAGCAGCTAGAAGGAAAAATCTGAGCTGGTGGAATAAGTAGCCCATGACAAACTCTGGAATCTACTTGTTGAAGTGTGTTTTGAAAATTATTGCTTTTTTTCTTTCTTCACTTTGTATATATGTTATATTTTACAATAAAAACATTAAAAATAAATAAATGGGCAAATACCAGCAATGCATATGATTCAACTTAATTCACTACCTGTGCCGGAGAAAAAACTTGCAGTATCCAGAAATAACCTTCTACTTATAATATTTACATTCTTATCCTTCTGCTATTGACTTCTCTATCATCAGAATCTTTGTAGAATTTTGTAAGGATGAAAATTTGCTTACCTTAACTAAAGCAACTAAAAGGTACCAAGAAGCAGCAGGTCTTCAACTGAAAACAATAACCCATTCTCCAGGATCACAGAAATACAGAAATATTCCCAAATTTTAATTTAAAATTTGATAATATTAAAAACATATAACAGTAAAGATTATATATTTTTAGTAATGGAACTTTACTTGATTCAACCTTGTTGGGACACAGTTCAACATAAATTTATTTTCCATCATAGAAGTAAAATAACAGCAGCATTAGAGAAACTTTAGAAAACATAAAAAAAAATAACGGGTGGCCCTACTGTCTCAATGCAACAATTTTTAACAATTTTTAAGTATCTCCTTACAGTTGTTGTTTTGTATATTTTTACAATTGTAATCAAAGCATGCATGCCATTTTACATCATTTTTACTTAATTTCATATTGTATTAAACACATTTTTCTATAAACATAGTTACCATCCATTTTTATATTAACCATTTTTTACAGCTCTATAGCTCCATCACACACTGACCCCATGGAGCACAGTGGCCACACAGTCATATTCCAACAGTGGGGAGAACATACTCAGTGTCCTCTGCATAACCTGTTACTTATGAGTTTGCCTTTGGTGAATTTTGTTTATAAGACACTCACTTAGCTTTAACTTTTCGAGATTCTCTTCGCTTTTCCTGCTGAAGCTGTTCAATTTTCTGTTGCATTTCTTCTTGTTTGGAAGTGATGGCCTGGATCATTGACATGGCATTGCTCAGCTCTTCCTAAAAATAAGAACAGATGTGTGTTTATACTGGTACATTGAGTAAGAACATATAAACAATAATATCTAGTGTACAACCAGTTTTTAATCCACATTTGTTGAATGAATGAATGAGAGATGAGAAATCTACTTATATTGTGACCTTGAATTTGAACACAAAACTCCAAAAAAGAAAAACATGAAGTAGATCTTTGCCCATTATAACTACTGAATGGCTAGAGGGGAAATTTTTATATTTGGTTTCTATGTGAAAAGGCAAGTTTTCAATTTCTATTACTAAGACGAAGTATCTGTTTCCAGCAAAAGGGGCCTACCTTGAAATAGTTTAATGAATTCTTCATCTCGGTAACTTTTTCTTCCATGGAACATTTGCAGCTCTTAACCTTTTCTTCCAAAGCATATTCTCCATGTTGAATTCTTGACAGTTCCTGCATTGCTTCTGTGAAACCAGTTTTGAGTTCGGAGGCTAGGGCCTGCAACTAAATGATGCAGGAAGAGTAAATTCAATTTGCTATAAATGATGATAAATGGCACCATTGGCCCCTTGGATTTTTTTTTTTTTTTTTTTTTTTTAGTTGTAGAACAGATTTCAGAGTTTGGTATGGGTTGCAATTCCACAATTTTAGGCTTTTACTTCTAGCTGCTCCAAGATACTGGAGACTAAAAGAAATATCAATATAATGATTCAGCAGTCATATTCGTTTGTTACACACTACCTTCTCTGTATAACTCCACCATCACCTTTGATCTTTCTCCCACTCTTTAGAGGTATTTGGGCTATGCCCATTATGCCTTTTTTGTTGGAAGGAGCTGTCAGTAATATGGGGTAGGGAGATATATCTAGCTGATGTTCTGGAGAGGCTGGCCCCTCTAGGTTTCAGGACTTATCTTGTCCAGGGACCCATTTGGAGGTTGTAAGTTTCTGGAAAGTCACCCTAATGCATGAAACCTTTGTAGAATCTTATATATTGCCCTAGGTGTTCTTTATGACTGGCTAGAATGGTTTTGGTTGGGGGTTGGCAAGTTATGACAGGAGCAATGTCTAACTGAAGCTTCCCTAAAAGTGACCTCCACAGTAGCCGCTCAACTCTATTTGAACTCTCTCAGCCACTGATACCTTATTTGTTATACTTCTTTTCCTCCTTTTGGTCAGGTGGCCCCTTGAACTTTTATTTGAGAAACCAGATGCTTAAAAATCTTCATTTAGTTATAAAGTTGGATTGTTTAAGGCAACTTTGACTCCATTTTTCTAGGGAAAAGAGAGTCTTTTTTATACCTCACATGCTAAGGCTTGTTAAGTGACCAGAAAGCTATTAATTGTTTTCGAGTGCTCGTATAAAGTACCATGTAATCTAAAACCTTGGATTAAAGTGAGATTCACTTGAAAAGCAACACATACATTCAAAAGACCATCTTGATCTGCTAACGTTGAATTCTGTGAAAGAAGAAGTAATGAGTCATATTCTCCCTGGCTTTTATGAGAAAATGAAGAAATTGGGTTTTTTTCCTTCAGAAATGAAAAGATAAAAAGATTAAGACCTCGGTATAACTGAGCGTTTCTTTGAAAGGGAGGAAGTTCTTTTATATTCTTGGATGATATCATGGGAAAGGAGATAATGCATTTTTAATGGCAGTAGGCTTCAATCCGAAAGGAAGGTATGTATGGAAATATCTACAATGGTAGGAACTCAGAATATTGTTGATAGTGATCTGAATCATCTTTAGCACACAAGCCTGGTAGGGTAGGCTACTGAACTTCTATTGTCAACTTCCACACCATGAAAATGAGGTCAGTTTTGGAGCAGACAAACCAGGGTTCAAATCCTAGTTCCTGCCTACAAGTACTATGACCTTAAGCAAGTGGGTTGACCTTTTTGAAGCAGCTTTCTTACAGGTAATAATAGCTATAATAATATCTATTTCATGGGGCTGTCTTGAGAATTAAATGAGGAAATGTAGACAAGTTGCCCTGCACTGCACATGCTGCGTACTTAGAAAGTTTCAACAAGTTCTTCTCCCTGATTAAGCGGCAAATGAGAAAGTTACACACAAACAGAAGTGTGAAGAAAATGGAGCACTTCTAAAGTCCAGTTTTATTTATTGAACAAATGAAAACAGCATCTTCAGCAGACAGTAAGTTAATAATAAAATCTAGATAATAATTACATTACTTTCCTTACATTTATGATCTTACAACCTATTAAGTAGAGAAACTCTTAGCGCCAGATCTCTCTTTAAAACAGAACTTTTTTGGAAGTTTTATTCTTTAATTTAAAATATCCACCAAATAGTCTTGCTTTAAAGGAATGAAAACTGAAGTTCAGTACCATAACAAAGTTCCTTCAAACATGTGTTTCTAAACAATTTCCTAATCTGGTCATCCAAATGTAAATGGTCCCAACTTGCTTTGGCACCTCCCATTATAATATAACTTAAGTCTCCTACATCATTTTTAATCAAATATAGGGTTTTATAGTATACCGTGCTTCACAAAGCATTTGTTTCTGAGACTTGGAGTAGCAGAGGAACCAAAGAGATCATTCTGAGGTAAAAAACACAACATGTCAAGGGTTTGGAGTTGGAAGACAGAGGAAAATAGCAGGGACGGGTCTGCTATATGAACAGTCTGTTTTTCATTCCAATCATTTTTATGTTTATTTCCTATGTGTGATGGATTTCCACCCTTGTCCTGATTCAGTCATCATAATCACTAGATCAGTTACTTTCTGATCTGTTCATTTTCCTTATGTAAATTCATCTTCCGTGAGCAAAATAAACAAAATCGACAGCTATATAATGTCAAAGCAAAACATGTGCAGTTTTTAAAATTGAAGGGAGGAGACCCTGATACTCACTCAGGTGCCTTACAATTCACTCAATTTTCTACTTGGAAAAAAAGGGAACCACAATCCAACAGAAATAGGTTTCATTATAACTGCTCCCTTAGATGTATGTGTGGAGTTTTCCCCAAAAGGCAAACTCCAAAAGGTAGTAGTGGAGTCCTCGAGGAAAAACTTTTCTTCATCTGTAGAACCCCAGCTCTCAAAATGAAGAATTATCAATATTCCTGGTAATTGATTTATATAGATTTTGAGAATTCTGAAATCATTTTGAGCAATGAGCCCTTTTCCTTCCCAAGTATTAGTTTGAGTCCCTTAGAGGCCTGCAACTGAAGTAACAGTACTGCTGCTTCATGACCACTGACCAGCCCGGGAGGGCTAGCCATAGAAAGCAAATCACACAACTGGGACAACATGTCACTAAAAGCTGGTGACTCTTAATATTTTTAGTTCTACAGACTGGTTTTCCAATATCAATCTGACCACTGGCTTGTGAATAAGAAACACTCTGTAGACATGACCTTCACATCTTTGCTCTGGTCTCTCCTCAGCCTTCTTATTTGACAGCCCACAGCCCACCCCAAGAATTAGAAACGGGTTTCTACCTTGTTCTCCAGCGAGTTGAACACGTTCCTCATCTCGTTGATTTTTTCATGAAGCTGCTCTAGAGAGGATATGATCCCTCCATCCTGCCGCTGGAGGCGGGCTCCCGCTGGAGGTGGGTTCAGGGAAGGCATGTACTTCGAAGCCTAGGGTACCACAGAGGGCATCTTAGGCTTAGAGAAATAGAGGAGAGGAGTCCGAATCTTCCTATTTCCTGCTCTTAATTTCTGATTCTCAAATGTCTTTACTCTCTTGGCTTCTTAACTCTTCTGACGATGAATTTTAGTCAGGGTCTTCCAGTATTTTTGTCCACCAAAGATCCCTCAGACCTACGTTTTCATAAGTTCCAACTTGTTTTTTTCACATGGATTTCCCCTTCCTGTCTGCCCCATTACCAACGTCAGGAGGCTACTCTGAGGCAGATTCAGGGAACTAGGTCTGTGCCTTGGGAATTCTGCAAAGTCATAATGTTAAGGTTTGAGAAAGCTCCCCAGAGGAGGCCAGATTCCCACAACACTTTACTAAAGACTTTATAAGAGCAAAAGTCCAGGTGTTTTGAAGTAGCACATGACAGCAAGGATTGCTTAGGTTTTCCCCCTAAGTTAGGGACATTGCAGAAGAGACATGGTCTTTCTGCCTGCTTCCATCTTTCTAATTTTAGGCCTCTTTATTAATCTCCAGAAGTGCAATGATTTAAAACACAAAGCAGGTAGGTAATTTGAACAATCAAAAGTAAATTTCCCAAATCCACTCTTCTTCATTCCTGCAGAAGTTGACTTTTAAAGTCATTCTTACAGGACCCTATTGAGGCTGAAGTGAGGCCTGGTGGGCCAGAAATGTATTTCATTGTTCTCTGGATGCACCACAGACCTGGTAGAATTAAGTTCTCTGGTGTTAGAAGAATATTCATCAATGGCAAAGGGAGCATCAGGCTCAAACAGGACTTATCCTGGAAAATTTTCAATGGCAGTTTTGACGATGAAACCTGTTACTGTAGGACTGGTTCCCGTAGTTTTTAACTGAGAGATCCTTTCAGCACATGAACTACTTTGTAAAGTTATTTCCATTACAGAACAAAAGAAAGAAAGAAAAAGAGAATCACTCCCAATCTTGTTACTCCAATATAGCCATTAACATTTTGATATATTTCCTTCTATTTGTTCCCATGTATAGAAATACATCTATTTATGTGATTGAAATCCCACCATAAATACTTTTTGACTCTGCCCCCACTTCTTTTTTTTAAACACAACTTTTTTTTCTTTTGCATGCCGTATGGTGGGAGTCACATTTCATTCTTTTTCCCTGTGGCTGTTATTGCAGCACCATTTGTTGGTTTTTTTGTGGGGGGAGGAGGGAAAGTACACGGATGGGAATTGAACTTGAGGTCTCTCGCATGGCAGGCAAGAATTCTACCACTGAATTACCCTTGCACCCCCTTAACACAGTTTTATTGAGACATATTCACTTACTATATTGGCCCCATTTCTTTTGCCCAACATTGTCTTAAGCCCTTTCCAATATCCTTCAAATTTTTTTTTCAAATTGTCTACAATTTTAAATGGCTACATAATATTTTATCCTATGGAGGCGACAGATTATCTACTCATTCACTTTAGTTGGAAATGTATGGAGTTTGTAACTTTTCAGTATTATAAATAGTGCTGTCAAATATACTTTTTATTTAAAGCTTTGTATATGTTTCAGATTATTTCTTTATGATAAACTCCTAAATATGAAATTACCAATTCAAAGAAACCCAAAGGGAAATCTACTATAATAGAGGGGTGGCAATATATTCAATTAATAAATATACAAAATATATTTGACCAGAGTGTTCAAAAGTTATGATAATATGGTTCTGTATTCTTGAAAACGTTCTGTATGTGAATTTAGAAAAACATGTCCTGGGCAATAAGATACATGAAAGACAAGATATATAACTGCAGGATTTACTTTCTTGACACCACAATGAACCAAAAACACAGTTGGTGTTCAAATCATTATTGTGAGGATTCATGTCACCCAACTATAGGAAAAGTAAATCAAGGTCGGCCACTTAATACCAAGGCAGTACTGCATCCAAAGTGGCATCTTTCCGTCTGAGCAACCATTTTCAGAAAGGAAGCTATGTTAGTACTGCCTGAAAAGGCCTCTTTTAACACTTTTGGTACATTCTGATTAATAATTTTCCTTAAAGTTTCCACCAATTTACATAAACTTATCAGAATGAAATATAATACTCCTTCTTTTCATCATTGCTTCTTTGAGCTTCAACCTTCTTTTCTGTTTATTAGCCATTTGTGATTTTACTTTGGTAAGTTGTGTTCTTTGCTCTTATTATACTGGGGTTTCAGAAGTTTCCTTTTTAATTGATTTTTATAAACATTTATTTATTATTAAATTTTGTATTGCTTGTAAGTATTTTTATAATTTTATTAACCTTTGGATTTGTTTAAAATATTTTTACATTGGAAAATTTTGAAATGTGATGTGGATGACTTTTTTAGCCCTTCCCTTTGGACTTCTTCCACTGTTTTTTTTTTTTTTTCCCTTACAAAGGCATTCACATCCAGAAGCAAAATAAATATTCACTAATCCTCAGCTTTCATGATGTGATTGTTTAAAATATTTAACTCTTTTTTTTTTGGCATGGGCAGGCACCAGGAATTGAACCTAGGTCTCTGGCATGGCAGGAAAGAACTCTTTAATCCATTTTGGTGCTTGTTTTGATTAGTGTATAAAGTAAGGATCTATTCTTTTACCAAAGAACCAGACAATTTTTCCACTATCATTTGCATCAGACCTCTTGGCCCAAAACAATGTATACATCTTGTAGATATTCATTCATTTAACCAAGATTTATTAATATGTACCATATGCCAAGCACTGTATTTTATGCTAAGAATACAAGAGAGATCAAAATGGACTAAATCTCTGCCCTTGGAGCTTACATTCTAGTGGAAGAGATAAACAATACAAAAATAAACAAGTTAATATACAATAATGCCAAGTAGGGATGGATTCATCAAGAAAATAAAATATGGTAAGGAAATAGAAAATGACTGAAATTTAGTATTTTGCTTCATATGCTTTCCCTTCTAGGATACATTATATCCTATTATAGTTAACCCCACCTCATTTCCCTCCTTCCTCTTCCTCTTCTTTCTTTACTTCTTCTCCTCCTCTTCTTCTTTTGATTAAATGTTGCTTGGAGTAAACAGACTGAAGTTTAGCAAGCATTCTTTTAAAACAAGAATGGGATTGTAATCATAGTACCACAGTCATAGAGACCAACTTCACTCCCACTGCTTTGTGTGTGCCACTGTGAACAGATGTACTTGGAGCTGTGATATAATCTAATAATGAGGCCACCACCTCTGCAGCTATATTTAGCCAACATTCAGGGAATGACCTACATAAAATCTATTATAGAATTTAAATCATACCTGAGTTTAAAGATACTCGCAGTCATTCAAATGCCACATACAGGTCAGGCAGAACAGAGGGAAGGTAGGCAGGGAAAGGGTCATGAACAAGACAGACATCAAATCTGCACTGAGTGAAGACTCACTCCTGTTTCCAGACTATTATTCAAGCTGGCCCCTCTGCCTGAAATACCCTTTACCAATACCCACTTACTAAATGTCCAATTTGCCCTTAAATGTCTGATTCAAATCCTCCAGTCAATATTAATTCATCCTTCTCCCATATCTCATAAAACCTTATCAATGCCTCTCTTGTAATCCTTTCAACAGCCCACTTCATCTGAGCTCTTTAGTATATGTGTTTTACAGGTTGTGGACAGTTAAAATATCAATGAGAATGCCTACTTCATCTGTTTCATCTCCTATAGATCAAGTACTTTGTACACAGTAACTGTTCAATAAATACCCATTAAATGGAAATGAGGCTGCCTCCCCTATCCCTACCTTTGCTGGTCTCCCATCCCTACTTTTGCAATATGGATAAAAACATGTTTTTAGAATCCTATGCTAACTTACCCTAGTTGGGCCCACAGCAATGATCTCTTGAAAAAATTCTGGGAACTAGTTGTTATTTTCACTTTACTGCCACTTAAACTCAACAACTCTAAGCAGCGTTTCCCCAAATTATGTGCTCCTCTGAACTATATTTCTATTTGGGAGATCACTCTTTTTCTTAGTTACTAGGGCTTAAAGCTTTAAAGCCAATGAAATCATGTTTTCTCCCGACCCCCACCAAGCCCTGTCAATTCTTTTTTCTTGCTTATTTATTCCAGATAATACTGCACTAACTCCAGAAAGGAGCATGGGTTTCTCTAACCCAAGCTACTTTTATATTACAAACTGCATCAAAATAAACAGCCTGTGATTTTTAAAGGAAAGAAATTTATTTTAAATTTACAGTGGGAAGATAGATGCCAAGTACATATTATTTAGAGAGCCAAAGTAGTAGCCCAACATGGCCCTTATGGTAAAGATATTTTATGACATTTTGCAGAACATTTCTCTTCCTTATAAATTAAATTATTTATTCTGGTGGTTTAAAATAAGCTTTAAAGTGTTGCTTCTATCACCATATTTGAACACTTGCATTGTTAACCTTCTTCAAATTCTCAGCTCTCCCCACTAAAATAGGAAAATAGAGAACCAGGTCTTTATGTTTTCTCTTCAGTGGGAAGGCTATTGTGCAATGTAGTGAACATGTTGATGATAGCAGTGGGAAAGAAGAGCAGAGAGTTTGTGTGCTGTTGGATAAACAGGATAACTTTTTCTTCAATGATCGGTTTCCTCAAAAGTCCAGTGTGAATGATGCTTTTTACTCTATTTCACAAACTTGTCACAAAAACAAATGTAGTAACATTTGTAAGCTATTAAAAACTCTATACAAAAAGGACAGTCGTTGTTGTACATGGACAAATTCAAAGCAATCTATCTGTCTTTACCTGGTAAATCTGTGTGGAAGGATTGTTCATCGGCATATGTTCGTTCTCTCCTGTAAGGAGAAAGAGATTTGTTTACTCAACGTGACTCATTCCTCTTCAGATACATACAAGGAATAAGGGAATTTGTAGGATCCTGTATCTATTTATATGACAGAAAACAAACAATTCAAGAGGAACAAAAAGTAAGATGATGTTGGTGGTTTTTATATTCATATTCTAATGACCAAACCATATCTGGCTGATGGTAACTCTTGTAGTAGAAAACAATGTTCTACTACAAAAGTGGGGAAGTTTCTCAACCAAACTGAATGAATGATCAAGGAAATGCACACAAGGTATCTCCTTCATGTTCTTAGAGCTGAATGAAATTTACCTGAGGGGAAAGTTCTAGAGTCAGGAAGGCTGATTTCCACCAGACATCTGCTTTGTCTGGTGGTTGTTCTCAGAAGGCCTGCATAAAATGTGCACTACTATTTGGCAGTTCTTCAAAAAATTAAATATAGAACTACCATATGACCCAGCAATTTAACTCCTGGGTATATACCCCAAAGAATTGAAAACAGGGACTCAAACAGATACTTGTACACCAATGTTCATAGCAGTATTATTCACAATAGCCAACAAAATGTGATATATTCATACAATGGACTATTATTCAGCCATAAAAAGTAATAAAATTATGATACACACTACAACATGGATGAACCTTGAAAACATTATGCTAAGTGAAAGAAACCAGACATAAAAAGGTCACATACTGTTAATTCCGTATATATGAAATGTTTAGGATGGGCAAATTCATAAGACATTAAATAGATTAGAGATTACCAGTGGGGAATGGGGAATTATTGCTTAATGAGTACACAGTTTCTGTTTGGAGTAATGAAAAAATTTGGGGTAATAGCTGGTGATAGTGGTTGCACAACATTGTGAATATAATTAATGTCACTGAATTGTACAATTAAAATGGTAAATTTTATGTTATATATATGTTACCACAATAAAAAAAAATTAATGTCCCCTACTGTTCCTACCTCTGGCCTTTGCCAAACTTCTGAACTCTGCCCTCCTGTTACTGCCAAGATCAGCTAAGGGAATCTTGCTGTCCTCCTGGGCAAAAGGGCAGACAGAAGGGAATTGCCAATGGAATGGTTCTGGGAATGATGCAGGCAGGAGAAAAACAGGGCAAAAACAAAAGAAGTAGTAAGTTGGAAACACCATTTACAACCTAGGGAGAACAAAGGTCGGTCTAGAATGTACCTTTCAGAATCACAATAGTTGGCCATGAAGACAAGGCAACCAATGTAAAACATACAGCTCCTCTCATACATTTAGCCTCATCTCCATTATGCCCAATTGTACGAATCAAACATCTATAGCTGAAACTCCTGGTTTTGAACATTTGCTTATGTGGGTGTATATACTGTTCTCTTAAAATATGCACGTACAGGAAACTCCTCCTTAGAGGAATCAGCCTCACTGTGTTCAGTTCATAAATATTATATAATCTCAGACCAGAATTTATGCATAGAGGGCTATACTTATAAAATCCAGAAGAATTGAGATCACCACAACTCCTTGCACAAGCTTGAGTAAAAATTATTTAACCCGTTTAACACTATGTTCAAGCAATCTGGTATAATGGTGTGAATCAGCGCTTGGAAACAGAAATCAGGCTCCCAGATCTAATTTTGCCACTTCGTAGCTATGGCCTGACTCTGTTTTCTCAAATGCAGATGGTAACAGAATCTACTTCTAGATGGTTTCTGTAAAGATTAAAAAAGAAAGCATTTATGCAACAGGCTAGCCTACAAGGTGTTTGATGTCTATGTTATGGTCTTAATCAGCAGGTTGTTCTGAGGCAAGAAAAGGCTATTGCTAAGAAAAACAGTATGACTACATTAGAGCTCTTCCTAGTTTCCAGCACCAGTTCTATGCTTTTCATGGCCATCATACAATGATAGGGAAATGAAAATAATCAAGTTCGCCTATTGTCATATTTGGGACTGAAAAGACAAGATTAAAACCTACATTTCTTGAATCCTGAGCCCGAAAGCAAGACATAGGAAAAATCTGACCTTGCTTTGTTTTGTTTTTTTCCATGGTGCCTGTTGCTTCTTTCCTCCAGCTTATTCCTCAACATTGCAACATCGTTGTCCCTGGATCAGGCCACCCCCTCTTCCCTGGACCTGTCAATTTGAATCACAAGTAAGGGATAGCAGACAGAACTGGCAAGGTAACTTGAGTTACTTTATGTGTAAACTAAAAAGAAAGAAAGCAATGAGCACAGTGAATAGAGATAACTTGAGGTTTATGAAATTTCAGAAGAATAAGGATAATGAGTAGATATTTTAGCTTAAGACTTAAAGGTGAATATTATTTTGTGAATAGGCATGAAATTCATTCTCAAAATTATGGTAGTTTTTAATATACTACATTCTTTCTTGGAGTGATTTTATTAGCAGACCATAGTTTGGCAAAATTATCTTAAGAAGAAAAAATTCTTGAGCAAGTATGACATTTGTTTCTTTCATTAAATAGTAAGTTCTTGATAGCCTCATCCCCACGTTCAGCAGAGGAGATTCTTATCAAATCTGGCCTTGCTGTTGGGATCATTAAACATGAAGCTCAAAGTTCTTAATACAGTCTAACAAACAAACAAAGAAAAACAGTCAGTGTTGTAGACATTTGGCTCTCTTCTTAGCCTCCAGGATTTTAATTGTTTCCTGTTTGGGGAATTCCCGCCATCTTATGAATCTTGATCATATGCCTCCCACTATAAAGGCGGAGAGTGCCAGGTTCTCCTCGTCTCCCTTGCAGCTAAGGCAAGACAGACACATGATCTAGGATCTGTCACTGAGATGCAACCACCCCAATTGATGTGGCCGTCAATGTCGTCATACTGGTTGCAGAGTGATTTCCTAAGGCAGATATATTTGATACACTTTCTGTTGTTTATGGGATAGAGAGAGTTCCTAAGACAACAGTGACAGTAAGACTGATGGTGGTGATGACCCTTGTTCAAGCTGTAGCAGAACAGTTGTACTATAGTTGTGATTTGGAGGCACTATTCCTGTCATATAATCTCAAACTTGTTTTTCCAGTCTCCCAGCGATTTTTTGAGTTGCCGTATCCTTTCAGTAAATTTTGTTACTGCTTAAATCAGCCAGAGTTGATTTGTGTCGCTCACAACTTGTAACTCTGACTGCAACAGTCAGTATATATTGACACCATCCAAGATTGAGAAAACACAGGTTAAAACGTACTCATCACTCTAGAAAAGATAAATCTTATCTATAGTGACAAAATGAAGGCCATTAGTTGCCAAGGGCAGGGTTGGGAAGATAACTGGGAAGGGGAACAGGGAAGCTTTAGGGGTGGTGGAAGTGTTCTATTGCTTGATTGTGGTAGTGGTTTTACAGGTGCATAAATTTGTCAAAATGTATACTTTAATTGGGTGCATTTTATCCTATTTAAATTTACCTCAACAAAGCTGACTTAAAACATTTCATTCATGTAACTGGAGTCTGTAAAGCAAGATATACATTGGTAGGGACAGGAGGGTGCAATAAAGAAGCATTGGGGAACTGCTACATAATTATACTTGAGGGGTACAAAGAAAGCCCCAAAGACAAGGCCATAAACTATTTGGAATCTTTCATATTTTTCATGTGAGCATGAAAGTTATGTGAAGGTAGGGTATCTTTCCTAGCTCTCTGAATCTGTTCATAGTGATATAAGCTCTACTAAAGGTGAAAGCTTTCTTCTCCTTAGCAATTATTAATGTATTTGAAATCCAATACATTGCATGAGGAATATAATTAAATTACAGGATGTTAGAGCTAAAAGGCCCTGAGAAGATTATTTCAGCCAATTTCTTCATTAATAGGTAAAGCAGCAGAGGTCTGGGGAGGAGAAGAGAAGTGACCTGCCTAAGGCCACGTAGTTTTTAAAGCTATTGTTAGAAATTATTTTAATGAGGTTGTATGGATAATTAATTATGGGGGATTAAGTTATATTCCCTACAACTAACTGGAAAAAAAGAAACAAAAAAATTCCCATATATTATAGGCAAAATTAAAATTTACACATTTTCAGAGCTAAGACACTGTTAAGCTCATATATATATCCTATAGGCACTGATTTCAAGACATAAGGTTTATGGTTGGCATTAGAAAAAATTTGGAAAACATAGACAAAAAAGCAACTATAATTTCTATCTTAAACAACCATCACAATCACTTGATTGTATTACCTGCCAGTCTTTTTTTCCTTGAATGTTTTACATAATTCTTAGTGGAGTCTACCTATAATTTCGTGTCTGTCTTTTTCACCTATTTTATATCAGAAGCATCTGACTTTCTTTAAAAGTTGGATCATTATCATTCAGGTTGTTTCTATTGCAGCCATTTTAGGAGAGAGTAGGAGTGGACTCCCTGTCCAATATTGCATTCTTTTTTCCATCCTCATATAATCACACACCAGTATATATAGAAAATACACATATATGAGGTAGGCGGTCATTGTAGGGTCATATTATATCTCTCTGCATCTTACCTTTCTCATTTAATAAAACATAGTGGCAGTCTTTCCAAGTTAATTGGTATAGATCTAACAGATTATTTTTAATGGTTACATAATATTCCATAATATGGATGGACTGTGTTAATCATCTGGTACTGATGGGCATTTCCCTTCCCCCCAACCTGCCTGTTTTGCCACTGAAAACAATGCCCCAACAGGCATCTTGGTACATAGAGTCTTACACATTTGATACTTTTACTTCTATGGGTTTTAATAGATATGGCTAGGCCACTTTCAAAAAATGCTGTAGTTATTCTCATTTTTCCCAAGCAACATTGCATAAGTACCTGTGCTCCTGCATCCAGCCAGCAGATGTTAACACTTTTTCAGTTGTTGCCAATCAGATGGGAGACAAGTGATAATTTTTAGCTACTTTTGCATCTATATATTTATTTACTGGACATTTAGATTTGCTGTTCTGTGAATTACCTATTCCTCTACTTTTTTCTAAAGGGGTAATTTGCCCTTTCTTATCATTAAATAAGAACTTTTGTATAATAGATATTGACTCTTATCTGCCATATGCGTTATGAATATTTTTCCAATCTATCTTTTTGTCTTTTTGACTTAGTGGTCACTTTTGCTATTGAAACACTTGAAGATTTGTGAAGTTGGATAGATCTATTATTTTCCTTTCTTGCTTCTAGGTTTCTTGAGTTGATTTAAGAGCTCTCTACAACCCCTGGGTTACATATATACTTTCCTGCATTTTCTTCTATGTTTTTCATTATTTCTTAAATTTTAGTGTTTAATTCATCTGGAATTTGTTTTTTTATGGGTTATCAACTTCCTTATGTTCCAAATAGATAACCACTTGTACCTGATCCATTTATTAAATAGACCATCCTCTTCCTTCATGAAATGAAAAAATATAATTTTCATCATACATTAAATTCCCAGATATACTGAAACCTATTATGGGCTCTCTTTCCCTTTCTGATCTATCTTTTTCTATTCCAAGACCATAGATTATAGATGCTTTTCAGTGTTTTAAAAATATCTAGTAAAACAACTCCAATACTATTCTTTTTCATAATTTGCTTTATTTGACATTTATTTTTCCATATGAATAA
Organism: Tamandua tetradactyla; assembly: GCF_023851605.1. Classification (NCBI taxonomy): domain Eukaryota; kingdom Metazoa; phylum Chordata; class Mammalia; order Pilosa; family Myrmecophagidae; genus Tamandua; species Tamandua tetradactyla. The sequence continues at coordinate 10,091,346 of NC_135343.1, read as the reverse complement.
ATGAACTCCAAGATTATTTTACTTATTCAAAAAAAACATGGATCTCATTGGAATTCATTAGATTTATATATTATTTTTGAGAGTAATGACATTTTTCTTATATCAAATCTTATCATCCAAGACAATATCATTCTTTCCATTTTTCTAGATCTTGTTTTAGGCCTTTATATCAGATTTTGTAGTTTTCCTATATATGTCTTACACTTTTCTTGTGAAATTTATTCTTAAATATTTTATACTTTTTGTTACTACTGTAAATGCCATTTTTTCCATTTCCATTTCTAGCTGGGTTTTGTATTCTTTATTTTGTGTGTATTTATTTAGTATTCAGCCACTTTACCAAATTCCATTATTAATTATGGAAGGTTGTTTTTTTAATGAATATTTCTTGGGTTTTCCAAGTTATTTTTATTCTTATTTTCAAATATTTATGCTGATATTTCATTGTCCTATCTTGTTGTATTTGCTAGACCTTCCAGAATAATGTGTACTTATAATGGTGATTGTGGGCATCCTTATCTTTTTTTCTGATTTTAATGTAAATGGCATTAGAGTCATTTAAAACGATATATATTGCCTTTATTTAATATTCTATATCATATTTAATGAGTTTCCTGTTTGTCCTATTTTAACTTAAAATTTGTTATTAGGAATGGAAGCTGGATTTTATCAGACCTTTCACCACCTATTGATGGAATTGCTTGCATTTTTTTCTCTAATTTATTGTTGTAATGAATTCTGCTTATTTCCTGATGTTGAATTATCCTTACATTAGCAGTGAATGTTTGGTCATAGGATAAGTTCTTTTAAACACTGTTTTCTATTTGATACAGTGGATTCTATTTGTTAATATTAAGACAGTTTTGTATCTATACTCATAAGTGATTTGATTAGTGAGGGCTTTTGTTTTTTTATTCTGTTTGATTTTGTTATTAAGGTTATGCTGACTTCTTAAAATGAACTATGGAGTTTTCCATCTTTTTCTATAAATAGAATAGTTTGAATTACATTGGATTTATCTGTCTTTAAAAGATAATAGATCATTTGCTATGAGACCATCTGGTCTTAGTACCTTTTTTTAAAAGGTAGAGAGATATTTAAAGCCTTTTCGATTTCTTCAAAGGTATTATTCTATTCAAATTTTCTGCTTAACTTTATAATTTATATTGAAGTAGGAAATCTGTATTTCATTAAGATTGTCAATGTTGTAGGCAGGACATAGCATTTTTCCATGTGCTCTGAAAGGAATGGCAGAGTGGGAACAAGCATTTATTGAGTAGCTGCCATGTGCCAAGCACTTTGCCTCCTATTTCATATATCTTGTCACATTTAAATGAATCCTCGCATTGATCCTTTTGGGTATGTATCATTATTCCCATTTTATAGATAAGAATGCTGAGGATCAGGAAAGTGAGGTAATAGGCCCATGATCAGAGACTAGGAAATGGCAGAGGGAGCCATTTGGAACTCAGGTCTGTTTGATTTCATAACTGGTGCTTTTATCACTCCTTGCCGTCTCTAAATAGTTCCACAATCATTCCATTTAATTATGGAATAATGATCGCTTAAGGAAATATGTCATTGTTTTCTTAACTCTCCTCCAATTATTGAACATTAGGATAGTTTTCTGTTTTTCACTATAGAATATAGAATGGAATATAGCTTTTTAAATATATATTTAGGATATGTTTTTTCTTAGGCTAGCTTTCCAGAAAAGAATTACTAGCTTGAAGAGTATGATCATATTAATGAGTAATATATATTGAAATGTACATTTTAGAAGGGAGAATTCAAAAAACAGGATTATGCAGAAAAGTAATATGACATTTTCTGGAAAAAGAGAAACGTTTATTCAGCCTTCGTACATTATGAAGTGCCCTTTGATATCTTTGGACCAGGAATCCTTTAATTTCTGAGTCCAGTCATTCTTTACTCTCCCTCTCATATCCCTTGAATCTCTGCTCTCTTTTGAATTAATAACCCTCACGTTCTTCCACATTCCTCCTTTCCAACTTTCCTAACTTCTTTGCTGCTCTACAATAGCAAACGAGCCTCTGAAAATAGCCATGCAGGCCACAGCAGACCCTTGGGAAGCTTTATGTTTTTAGAAAGAGGCTGTTGAATGTGAAGAGAACTGCCAACTATTTCTAAGGTTTCTAAACCATACCTGATCATCATATAGATCAATGGTTTTCAGTCTGGACTCCTTGACGCCCTCAACCTTTCTTAAGACTGCCTTAGGGGCAGAGAGGAAGTCCGAAAACTGGTGGTGCTCAGGACTCCACATTTCCTCCAACCAAAGTCTCTCTCTTCTTGTCTGATTCACATATTGCAGCTCTGGGGGAAAGATTTCCTTCTAAGATCTTTTTTTTTTTAGCTGTTTAAAATCATAAGTTTTCAAGTTATTGGTGGGGAGAAATATGAATGTTCCCTCAGAAGTTATAGCCTGATTTTTAAAAAGTTATTTCAAATATGTATATATTTTAATGATAAAGTTATCAGAAACCTGCAGAATACAGGTTCCCTTTCCCTCTCCCAGACTGACCTAGAATGTATACCTTCCCTCTCCCCACTAAACACACATAAGACCATGAAAACTTAGGACTTTCTATTACTTTCCAATTACTGCTGTGACAGAAAAGGAAAGTATGGCACTTTGGGGAATTAAAATTAATTGAAAGCAGACTTGAGTTAATTTCCATGCCAGTGTCCTTTATTGAATGGGTCTTCAGTGCACATTTTTAATTTAGTAGAATGAGAACTTTTTATACTGGGGGGAGTATGATGAGGAAATATTTTCCCCTGAAACTAAAATAATTCATCTGGGCAAATCCTGCAGAGGTTTTCAGAAAGGAACATTTGTATGATCTTTGTAATGTAGAAAAGTGCTTAAAAAACGAATTATGAAGAGGGTTATTTTTTAAATTTTATTTCCTTCCCTTCCTTCTTTCCTTCCTTCTCTCTCTTTTTCATTTTTTTCTTTCTTTTCTGCTATACAGCCTAAAAGCTACATATTCTTAATGACATATTTGCATGTGCTTCTTAGTTTTCAAAGCCATCTCACAGATATTCTCTTACCTCATCATAGTGGGCAGGGTATATGTTACCATTCATTTTATTCAGAAGAAAATCACAACTCCAAACAACTTAATATTCTGCCAAAGCTACACAATAAGTAGCCCCAAGTAATTCTATTATTCTTCCTATATTCCAAATCTTTAAAAAACAGCTTTATGCCACAGTATTCTAACACAACTATTATATAAGGAACTAGTTTTACTGTCATCAGAAAAATATGTTTTGATTCCCATGTGAGCTCTGATAGCTGTTTAAGAAAACAGATTGATAAAGTGAGAAAAGTTCTGGGAAGTCTGATGAGAGAGACTGAGAGAAAGAAGGAATACAAAGAATAAAAGACAGATGCAAGCATAGATTCAGAGGTTATTAAACATTTTTAAAATGCTGTGAATTTATTGTCCGTAATTATCGAGACGAAACACAATTTTCTAGGAAAACATAAATTACTGCAATTTTTTTTAAAACCTTAGAAAAGTTGGCTATAACAACCATCTATAGAAGAAATTGAAAGGGAGGTCAAATATATACCCTCAAAATAAGAAATAATGCCAGGAAAGTTTGATAAATAACAATGACTGTCTTATTTAATCCAAACCAGAGCAAAAGATACATGTAAATCTGCTGAATCTATTCTATGAGGCTCTGATACCAATATGACTCTAGGAAAGCCAAAAAATATATGAATAAAGATGCAAATATTCTAAATAAAATAATAAAAAACCAAAAATACAGCACTAAAGCCATAGCTTGTTCTAGACTATAAAAAAATGGGTTGATGCTTAAAAATCTATTAATATCACTGATTAATCAGCATTATTTTGGATTGAATTGTGTCCCCCAAAAAGATATTTTGAAGTCCTGACTTCCAGTACCTCAGAAATGTGACCTTATTTGGAAACAGGGTCACTGCAGATGGAATTAGTTAAGTCAGGATGAGGTGTGGAACTAGTTAAGTCAAGATGAGGTCATACTGGAGTAGAGTGGGCCCTTAATCCAATATGACTTGTGTCCTTATAGGAAGGGGAAAAGAGGCACACACACTAAAGAAGGCCATGTGAAGTCGGAGGCAGAGGTTAGAGTGATGCCTCTACAAGCCAGAAAACCCCAGGGATTGCCAACAGACACAAGACACTATCAGAGGCAAGGAAGCAGTCTCCCCTTCAGATTTCTGAAGGAATGCAGCCCTTAATACACTTGATTTCAGACGTCCAGCCTTCAGAACTGTGGGACAATAAATTTCTGTTCTTTTTAAGCTGCCTAGTTTTTGGTACTTTGTTAAAGCAGTCCTAGGACAAGAAGATAAACATAATACAAGAAAACAAAGGGTACAGTGTGTTCCTTTGAACTAAAATGGTAAGATGAGACAAATTTCACAATATAGATATGCAAGTATTTGAAATAAGGATACCTTAATGATAATATCACTTAATAATATCTACTCTTCAAAAAATGTAAAATCAAATCATACTTGAATGTATAGTAATTTGAAGTGTCAAAGGCAATTACAACAGAATTTAAATAGGGCTCTGTCACCAGCCTTCCCAGAGAATAAGTGGTCATATGAAAAGAGTCCTCAAAAGGGTCATTGGCTCTTTCTTGGTCTTTTCCCAAATATAGGTGTCATGAGAAACAGGGTGGTCCCTGCCACTGAAGCAGGTCATATGACATCCTCTCATCTTTAGTTAACTGCCTGAAAGCTGGTTCCCCCACCCAGACTGTGATGTGGAAGCAGAGAGGGTGTTTCCTTCATCTTTGTATTTCCAGTACCTAGCACCATACTAAGCATGTGCTCAATAAATATTTGTGGAAGTGAACTGAATCCTCATCTAACAGACTACTAAGGAAATATGATTTTTACTGCAACTTGTTTCACATAAACATTAAGGAACTGATGGTAAATATAGAAAAAGTTTATCCTGGGAATGATTTATGTTAGGAAAAAAAATCCTGTTTTATTCTATCTAGCAAAGTTTCACTGGCAGAGCTATATCCCTTGTGCCCACCACTGGGCTACCAAGATAGTAGACTTTCCTAATGAAAAGACCTAAAATAAAGCTGATAATAAATGATCATTCACCACTTCCAGCAACCCCAAAATGCCCAGAGCCAGTGAGAAAAGGGACAAAGCACTTGCATTGGGCCATCTCAGGAGCAAAAAGAAGATTCTTTACCTAAGAATATGGACTTATAGAGATCTTTCTACCCCCTCTCTACTGGCATGTAAATTTTTTGTCCATGGAATATCAGACAGGAGAGAATAATTTGGTTGAGTCGGTATGTGTTAACATCAATTAAAAAAAAAGAAAATCAGCATGTTATCATACGCACAAAACAACCCACTAGCTAGAGGTAATTATTTTAAGTTTAAGAATGCCTTATTTAAGTAATCAAAACTCATCAAAAGTTTAAGACCATATTACTTCCAGCAGCCTTTTGAACTCATTTTAATGGCCTGCATAAATGAACCTGATTCTGTGGGCCTGAACGCTTCAGGGGCTCCCCATGGCCTGGGAAACTTGCAGAAGGCATGGGGTCAGGCACATGAGTGCCACCTCTTCCCTCATCTGGTTTGACTTTATTTGATCACCTTTCAAACTGGCTCTCACTCTTGGTTCATCTCTGTAGGAGTTAAGTATTCTCAGAGACACAGTGTTGCCTTGATACAAGGTAAAATACCTACTGAAAAAGGAGACAAAGTGACTGCCACTATATATTCCCTAGGTCAGTGCTGATTGGAAGAGATGAAAGACAGTAGAGGGAGAGCCCTGGGCTCCAGAGAGAGCGCTTCCTCCAGTACTGGGGATGACTAATTTGCAGAAGGGTATCTGTGTGGCAAAACTTTAACTAGTCCTCAGGAAATATTCCTCCTGCTGAAGCAGAGATAATAGTGTGCCTCATGAGGGCTGATTCAGCTGGCTGAGTTAGTGCCTCATGAAATAGACCATCAGTTACCAAAGCCTATTTTAGGTGAGAGGGGAAACCAGGTTACTTTGCTATCTCTCTTGGGAGAATTCTTTTCATAGTTCAGATGAAATGACACTCAATTTTGATCTCCCTTTGGCACTTTCAGAACTGCTAGGAAGGAGAATAGTGTAAAATCCAATCTTCAGATGGCTATACATTTCTCACTGCCTCCCAGTGACCAACTCCCAGTAAACACAGATTCCAGGAATTGGAAATCGTTGGCAAACCTTACAAATCCATGACCTCAGCTAGACAACAGTCAGCAATGTTCACTTGCCACTGAAACCAGTCTACCTATAGGCCTTATGCATGCCCCCTTGAGAATCATGGCCCCTTCAGGTCCCCTGCCTGAATCCCTCTGTCCTCTGCCAGCTCCAGTCCTGACCACCCTTCAAAGGTCCACTCACGTCTCATGCCCTTCATGAACTGTGCCCTGGCCCTCTGGCCTTCTCCTCAACTTTCATCTGTCCTCACTAAGGCAGGGGTCATCCTATAGCTTTTTATTATTACAGAGTGCAGCAGCATAGCAACCTAGCTAGAAGAAATGTCCAACATTTTTCATTGATTGATAAAAAGTGTAAGATTTTTGTTAGTTTGAGTATTTCTTTTACAATTTCAGCTTATTGCACAAGTATCCTCCCCACAGCAGACACACACTGAATCCAACACCGAGTAATTTTTAAAAAACTGTATCTGGTAAGTTTGGCACAGACAGAAGAGGCCTAAGGCACTCCAAAAAGAGACCAAAACCCTTCACGTCTGGTTTTGCTAAGAAACGATATTCTAAGTCTCTTATTGCATTATTTCAGTTTCTCTTTTGGAACAACTTTAGGCAGAAATAAGTAAATAAATAGAATAGTACTGCATCCTCCTGCCTTCAAACTGAACTACATACTGCTCCCATTCCAGGTGGTTGGAGAGCAATCCTGTTTTAAGAACCTTTAGAAATGTACATGTAAAGACACTAAACAATCTCACTTGAAATCTATTCTAGGACTGCTTAAGCCTGATGAAGGGAAACTATTCGCTATGTAGATTATGCCCATTTCATCTTGTTCTAATATCATTGGAAAATTATTCCCTGACCTGAATGCAAGGCCATCTAACAATACTCACAACTGCTGCCCCATATCATTTCCTACCTTCAATGCCTTCCATTTTGCCTTTTGAGAATGCAACCTATGAATATTTCCATCAGGATTCTGGCTATAGGATCATGTACATATGTTCCCTAAAGAATCAGGAAAGTAGTATACCTGTTGCCCAGCAGCCTGGGGAGGGGAAGAATACCAGACTGAGGAGCCCACCCTGACTCCTCACTTGCCTGGGGCCATGGGAAAGCCAGGTACCTTCTCTGGGTGTCTATTTCCTCATCCCCTCATCTGTAGTAGTAGGGGACTCCCAAAGTCCTTCCAGCTCTAAAATGCTGAGGCTAAAATTTAGCAGGGTATCTCCAGTTACCACTCAGCCACATGTTGATAACCACAACCAAGGTCTCCCTTTCCCAGCACTCCAGGCCTCAGAGCCTTCATAGCTATTCCACCTCAAAAAAACCGTACGGCAAACTGCAATTACACTAAACAGTTCACAATCTCCTAATCCTAGTTCTTTCATTATGCATTTTTGGTTATTTTTAAATGCACAGGTCTTTATTTTGAGGGAAGGAAACGAAACTGTTTTGGCTTCTCCCTATTTTCCCTGCTAGAATTAATATCTCTAGCTGCAATTATATTTCTTTCCAATGACTATTTTCACTTGGCTGTTTCATTGGTCATCTTTGGCCTATCCCAAGCACAGATTTCCCAAGCTCTATCACTGGCACCACAATTACCTAGCTCAAGACCTCCAAAGGAATTTTCTCTTATCCTACAACCATTGACTGTGAAATCCTTGTGAGTCTTCCTTAATGAGATTTCTTAATTTTTTTTCCTTTCCCTTCTCATCACTTCTCTGGTTCAGCCTGACTGCATCACACTCGTTCTGTAGAAGGAACCTAATTAGCTTAGCAACTCTTTACACAGCTACCTGATTATTTTCTTCTAAATATCACTTGGATCATCTCTTGCTCCTGCTCAAAAACTTGAGTAGCTCTCTTCTTTATAAAACAAAATACAAACCTCAAGTCCCTTCACAATGTTCCTGACCTTCCCTCAAATGTTTTTCCAATATGTAGGAGATATTCCAGCCTCCTCCTATTCCCTACTTGCATTCCAACCTTGTCTCTCTACTTCCCTGCTACCTGGTCTGCTTTCCTTCATCCTACTCCAGTTTTCAAATCCTAACTCATTCCCCAAAGTCTCAAATCCCATTCCTTCTCTGGAACTCTCCCTCTTCTATTCAATAGGAAATTATCTTCCTTTTTCAAGGAGGAGGAACAAGAATAGTGTTCCAGTAGAACTCTATTGGAACAGAAACCATGATTTTCTATTGTAATTTATCTTCTTGTGCAAATAATCTTAGTTTCTAAATAGAATATAAACTCCTTGAGAAAACAGACTTTTTTTTTACCCTCTTAGTGTCCTTGATGCCTATTCTATTTTCTTAGTAGAAGCTCAAGAAAAAATTGTTGATAAAAATGATAAATCTGCCCCAAACACCTAATAATTATTTAGCTTATGATCTTCCTCCAATTAAATCAAGTCTGTGCTCCCCACCTAAAACTCAAGTCTTTCTAAGGGAGAAAGAATTTGGCCTCAGGAAATCTAGGCTGGGAGAGTGGAACAAAAAGATATAATGCTCTAAGTCTTTAAGGTCATTTTTAAAGTTACAGAGTCAAAACAGGATGATCTGGAATGGTTTAGCCCTTGTTATATATATTGGATTCTAAAGTTTAGGATTTAGAGGCATGAGTAGCTCTAGGAAAAATCAGTCCTTTTCCTTCACTCACTTGGGAATTCACTATAGAAATCCCATTGCCCTGGACTTGCCCACTTCTTCCTCCCTCCTAACACCTAGAGGGCTGCCTTCACCCACCACTGTCTGCCATGTATCTGCTTGAGGATCCATGTTCTTGACCTCTCCTGATCTCAAAACAAATTCTATGAGAGGCAGCAAATGAACCAGTAAATGCTTGTGAATGTAAAAAAAAACTGCTGTATGAATCTAAAAAAAAAATCCCAGCCCTACGAAAGCAGAATTTCCAGCCTAGTTCTGGAATCTTTAACTCCTTCCTACACATTGTTTAGCTTAATCCCTTCCTCTAGTTTCTGGTTTGTGAAGCTAAAAAGAAAACTATGTTAAACATGGATATGAAGTTCACACGCTAAATAGCTTGCTAAAAAAAAATCCTGTAAATTCAGTTATCATAATTTTTTTATTTTTTTAATTATATGTATTTTTAAATTTCTTGTTAATAGCCATACTCATTGACAAAAAGTAAATAAATAGATGTGGTACAATATGGAAATTCATTAAATGTTAAACTGGAATGTTCGGAATCACAGAAGCAGAGGAAATCTCATTTATGAAAGCCCTTTGACATAAGGGGCATGGGAAAGAAGGACTGGTTGGAGCTTAAACTCTTATTCACCTCCTCCAAGGCCTATTTCTTTTCAATCTCTTGGTAACTTCAGGGTCTTTCCAAATTTACAACAAGCACTAGCATTCATTAAGGATAAAAAAAAGTGCTTAGGCTTCAGGCCTCTGCTTAAATGCCACTTTACAGAAAGGCCTTCCCTGCCTACTGTACTCTGCCCTCCACTCCCTATCTCCCTTTCACTGCTTTATTTTTCCCCACAGTAGTTATTGTCAATGATTTGTATTTATTTGTTCATTGACCACCTCTGCCCACCTCTTCCACCTCAAGGGGGCATAGATGATTTTATTCAAGTTCTGTGCATTCCCCAAGGTCTGGAACAGGGTGTAGCAAATAGTAGTCTTTGCATAAGTAGGTGTTAATAAAATGAATGAACCATCTTTCTAGTTTTGAAAAACAAAACAGAACCACACCCACCAAAATGCTTCAGTATAAACCAAGGATTTAGCATATAGTGGTAAAGAAAATCAGAACTGAAAGATTCCATAGAGATTGAACCAACCAAACCCTGTCACTTTATGAATGAGGAAAATGAGGTCCAGAGAGGCTCAGTGACTTGACTAAATCATAGGCTCCTGTGTCATCCCTGTCCTTCCTGGGACTTCCTGTTTATCCTGTTTTGACAGAAATAATAAAATGGTTCAGTACAGAGCTCTAACTTGTACAAATATAGTGATTATAGCATTTTGATAACATTGCTTTAATTTCAGTGAGGAGAGCTTTATATAAGTGAAATAAAATGCCCTTCAGGCCAGGCCTCTTGCCCAAATATATCAACCTCACTGCCTGACATCACCACTATAAAAAATTATTCCTTTGGATCTTGAGAGATTTCTTTGGAAAACACCTTACTCTGTTATGAGCAAACACTAGCCAGTTAGAAGCCACACTGAGAGCCAAGCTAGGTGCCAATGGGATGGGGATGGGGAATCTGCAAGATCTGAACCCCATCTCCATGGTTTCAAGAGTTATTTTATCTTGGGAAAATTACATAACCTATTTAAGAGTCTGGTTTCCTTTGGAAAATGGTAAGTAGAACCATTGATTAAATGAGTTAATGAATGAAGCTCAGTCTCTGGCATGATAAATGGTAGTTATTATTACTATCCTTTGCAATTTTACCTGGGACAAAACCAGAAGCTCAGCCTTGCCCTGGAATCATTAGAGATAAAAGAAAAAGCATATGTTGAGTTCTCCCTGAAAGTCTAGATTCAAAGATCTACACAGGTGGGGACTGAGTGCTGAGTTCTTCTGTGGCCTTCTGTGGTGCATGAGACAGAAACAAGAGCTTGTGGCCACAGCAGCATCCTCTTAGTGCAGCCCCTGGTAGGAGGGCGTCCACCTGCAATTGGTTGCTTAGCAACTTTAGGTCTGAATATGGGGTTAGAGCTGGATTGAGGAGCTGTTCATGCACCAATCTGTAAGGGGTACTAAAAATCCCCAGATGTGTAATGAAAGGGAGAAACTACATTTATCAAGACTTCTCTCAAGGAAAGTATTTTAATATGGAAGGCCTGGGTTCGATTCCCAGCCAGTGCACTTCCAAAAAAAAAAAAAAAAACAATCAACAAATGGTGCTGAAATAACCAGATTACTCACATGGAAAAAGAATGAAATGTGACCCCACCATACAGCATACAAAAAAAAAGGAAAGTATTTCATGTGACTGAAAGAAATGCTTTGATAAACCTTTTGAGGGTATGTGTTTGGGGCAAGGGTTGGGTGTTCAAAAGGCAAACTTGAAGAAGAACAGATGGTCACTCTAAAACTTTCTAAGAAGGGTCAGACTGGTTATTTTGTAGGACTTTTGTTTTGTATAGTGGTGCTGCCAATGTAAGGTCAGAACTGAACTGCTACTGATCCTGGAAGGGAGCTTCCCCTTTCCCATCCTTCCTCCCCATAGGAATCAGCCTCTCCTCTATTTAGATGTTGAATTGCAAGAAACTCCATTTGAACAAGTGCCAGATTTGTAGTATTTCTAAGGTATCCCGGTATCCTGACTCAGCTCTGCCTTTGGAAACTTAATTTTAGATCTCTGGAGGCCCATCCTACAGAGCCGGAGATTCAGCTCATCAGCTCTGCAAATCACTAATTCACCATATCCCCTGAGGCTTCTACCCATATGATGCTGTAGCCAGTCAGACACTAGTTCATGTAATTGTGCCAGTTATAACACTAGTGATTAGTCTAGCTGAATTTACTTGATTTATTTCTCTATTTTATAGTTTTTCAAATAAAACTTTATAGTTAATTAAAAATAATTCAATTGTATAGATGCTCACAGTTCATGCATTTCATTCATTCCAAGCATTTTATGCCCCTGTACCTTTGCTCCTCTATCCTCTATGCCTCAACTATCTTTCGTTACCTAATGAAATATGTCTCATTCTTCAAGGCTCAACGAAATACCTTCTTCTCTATGAAATCTGCCCTGATCCTCCAAGTCACAATTAGTCCATCCCTCTTCTACTACATTCTCACGCCATATTATTTGTAGTTTTTCCTGCTAGGAATTATAGTCTCTGTTTCCCACACAACACTGTAAGTTCCATTAGAGCAGAGGCCATTCTTATTCACATCCCGTAGCACCAACTGGGAACTGGAGTGCTGGACCTGAAGCTTCAGGGTAAGCATCTCCTTACAGTAACAATTTTATTCAGCAGTAAGTGATTTTTAAATTATTATGTATTTTTAAAATGCTCAGATATTTTATAGATAGGGAGCAGTGCAAGATTAGCTTGAGCATACAAGATAAGTAAATTTTTATCATTTATTCATATTCTTCTAACCTGTAAAAAAGTTTGAGAACTTTTTGCAGTGATACTTAACATGTTTGTCCAGCTAAATTGAATTCCAGGAATTCAATGCCTAATGATTTCTTTCCCTAAAGAAAACAACGTAGAACTTTATTCATATTAATGGCAAGGAGGCCCAATTTTTTTAAAATTAATGAGCTAGAAAAGGCAAACGGAAGAATCAAGGTCATTTCGTCTAAACTGTAAAGTTTTTGTTAAAAAACTTCACTAAACATGTAAACTGAAATCTTTCAGAGCACTATCCTTTGGCAAAGACCAAATGCTTCTTGGTATTTAAAAATAATTTTATACTAGACATCATACACACAAAATAGCATATACAACATATGTTACAATTTAGTCCTTGTAGCTTTTATATCATCTGATGGGTAAAATTTTAAATGAAAAATAAAAACAAATATTTTTCAAGTAAAATATCCCTGATGAAACTCTAGTCTCACCTCTATAATGAAGCACTGACAAGAAGTAGTAGCTGAGACTAATACTGGATTTTTTAATTAGGCACATTAGGTTATGTACAGCCAAATAAATATTAACCAATTCTGACATTATTTGTAAGCTTTGCTTTACAATACAGATGCTTTAAAATATAAATCATTATTTTAGTAAATTAGAAATAATTATGAAAGCAGTACATACTCAGTGCAGAAATATTAAGGAACTGACCCACTTTACCCTCTTTCCCTTTCCTGCTCATTACAGGAGAAAGGGTGATGTTAAACCAAAGGGCCCATTTGGCATTACTGGAGCAGTGTGGGAAACCAGGAGTGTTCCGTGACTGACACTGGCCTGACTGTACATGGGACTCACCATAGCAAGGTGGCAGAAGGGTGCCCAAATTTTGGGTTTTAATTCTAGCCCTTTTATCTTACAAATACAGCTTCAGCCCTTTATTCTCCTAATTTCCTTCATAAAAACAGAACTTCCAATCAATTCCATTTAATTTTTGCAATTTATCTTTGAGCGTGTTTAGTCTATGCTCTCCAACCGATCTAAATCAACGGTCTTATCTGTTCTTTATATCTTAATTACTTGACCCAAATTAATATTTTCATGACCATAATTATAATCAGTCATTAACTATAGAATTTTTACCTACTTATGAAATCTTTATTAAAATCTCCAGAGTTCAAACATCCTAACACAACAACAAATCGCTTCGTGATCCCGACTCTGCCTAGCTTTGCAGACTCGTCTTGACACAGTCCCAATACACACACTGGACTCTAAGCACAAAGAAAGACTTGCCATTGTTGTTCTTTCTACCTTCTGAGCTTTACAAATGCATTTTTCTCAGCTGACATCATTCTCCCGCCCAGGCTAGCTGCAAACTCCTAGTGTCCTTAAAGATTCTGTGCCATTGTCATTCTTCCTATCTTCCTTGGCATGTCCCGGTAGAGGTAAGCCTTGCTTTTCTGTCTTGCTATGGCATCTTATTCGCACTCCTATTATAGTATTTATGCTAAATTATTAGTTTAACAGTCTCCTTCACTTCTATAGCATAGGGAGTCCATATACTTTCAGAGTGTTCAGGAATTCCCCAAATTATAGGCAAAACTTTATGTGGGTTCATTTTCTTCTGGGAAGAGTGTTCAGATCTCACATCAGATTCTCAAAGGAGTCCATAATTACTCTCTCAAAAATAAATTACGAACCACTGCACTAGATTATGAGTCCCTAGGAGAGAGAGGAATTCTATTCTTCTTTGCATCTCTACAGTTAGGTGTCTAACATTAGCTATATTAATGAATATTTTAGTTTTTGTTTAAAAGTAGATGTATATGACTGCTGAATCATTATGCAGATATATCTTTTAGCCTCCAGTACCTTAGAGCAGCTAGACATAAACACCTAAAATTGTGGAATTGTAACCCATACCAAACTCTGAAATCTGTTCTACAACTAATTGCTGTGATGTACTTTGAACGTTTTTGCTTTTATGTATATATGTTATTTAAAGAGAAAGAGTTTAACAGAGAAGATAGGATTTAAGAAATGAGTATGACTGCTGAATCATTATATTGATATTTCTGTTGGTCTCCAGTGTCTTGGAGCAGCTAGAAGAAAAATCTAAAACTCATGCAACTGTAACCCATACCAAACTTTAAAATCTGTTCTATAACTACTTGTTAAAATGTGCTTGGAAATTTATTGCTTTTTTGTATATATGTTGTATTTCACAGTAAAAAAAAAAAAAGAATGAGAAACTACAAAAAAAAATTCGATGTTTATTCTAGTAAAGATATATAAATTCCACTTTCTCTATTCAGTGAGTTTTTTCAAATGTACTGGAAGTACTATACAGCAAAAAGTACACTGGGCAAAGGAAAAATATGGAAAAGTTTATACCATACTTCTGACAGTGGTTATGCTTGGAAAGAGGGATTGCAATAGGGGCAGGATGGACTTTCATATTGACTGATACTCCTCTGTCTTGATCAATTTTGTTTGTTTTACAATAAGCATTTTGTAGTTTTGGAATTAAAAAATTACGTATTTTAATATATGGAACCTTTTTCTTCAGTTTTATCAGACACCTAACTTCCAATCTTAGTTTTATGATCCTGCGGAAGTTTCTTAACCTTTATAAGCCTAAATTTCCTCAACTATAAAGTGGGATAATACATATCTACCCCACATAGTTATTGTGTGACAAAGCCCAGCACACAATAGGAACTCAATAAATACTAGTTGAATATAAAGTAAATATTAGTTCTTAAGACTCTTTTAAATCACCAAGATATCCCATATAGTAGAACTCAATTAAGACATAGGTCATTATTGTCTCAATGCTGTATGTAAACATTCATGAATGTAGTAAAAGCCTGAGGTACAGACTTTAACCCTGTATACTTCTTTTAAACAAAGAAGGGTTATAAAATTCTTTGAAGCAATTTATAAAACCATACTTCAAAAATGATCAGTGGTTTAAACTAAAGGTCTCAGTTTATCTGTGTCCTTACTAGAAACAAGTTCATTGCCATCTCACGCCCCTGTGGCCTTTCTCCACCAGCAGACATCACACCATGTTTTGTGGAGTCTTCTTCCTGATGTCTCTAGAGGTTCTGTAAAAAACAAAATGCCATTCATAATAACAGGTACCTTATAATTTTTTCTATTTTTAATTAAAAGTTTTCATTATATATGCAAGGCATTTCCACTGATAAAAATTTCTAAGAGTACAAGCAAATATAGAGTAAAGAACAAAAGTCCTTGTTTTATTGTCTTTTAGTTTTCAAATCAGTTGGTGCAAATAAGCACAATCACCTTAGATTTTGTGGGTCTTTGGGGGTTATTAATAAAAATAAGATAAAAATTTTAAAACATAGATGAAGTACTATAATGTGGCTTAGGTAAACTAGAGACTTTCCTGAATCAGAAGAGTTTTCAAAGCCGTTCATATGACCCTAAAATATTGAGATTCACAATTTTAAAGTTTTTTTCTATGTATCCTACATTAAATGAAATCACTTCAAACACAAGTGAAAAGCTTGTAATAAATAGGCTTTTCTGTAGGGGTTAAGTGAGGTGATCCACAATCAAAATTAAATACAAATCCATTTGAAGCACATTCTATCATTTATGTTTTTATTTCCCCCAGCAGCACATCTAGTTCCAAGGAAGTTATATGCTTTATTTATTTTTCATTCTCTGAAGTCTCTTGGGGGGTAAGGCAGAAGCCTTGGCCAAGTCATTGCCTTTGGGCTTCAGTTTCCCAATCTATATAATTTACCTGGTAATAATACTCACATCACAGTACAAGTGAGACTTAAGGGAGACAAAGGCTGGGGGAGGTGGGCTGGGACATGGAGTAACTGGTACTTAGTCATGTTTGCAAAGTCCTGTCCTTTCACTTAGGTGAGTCTGTGTTTATTCCCAGCTTGGCTTACTCTTTTTTTCCCCCTAACTTTATAGAAAAATGTTCATAAAAGATACATTTTTGTGCATAATGCTGTACTTTGCCCTGAAAGAATATAAGAGGCAACATAAGGCTTGATACTGGCTTTGGTAGACTTCTAGTTGCTTCTCAATATTCATTCTTCAGCCACCACCCAGCTAAAGACTATTCTCCCCTGGTAGCTAGCTGCAGCCATGAAACTAGATTTCTACCTATGAGACATAAGTGGAAATAGTGTGAATGACCTCTGGGAAGTCTCTTTAAAAGAGGGAATACACTTTTTCTTCCCATTCGTCCTTCCTGCTGGCTGAACATCAATTGGATACATGAAGCCTGAGCAACCTTCTTGAACTATGAAGTGATACACTAAGTGGGTGGAACAGCAAAAGAACCTGGATCTCTCCCACCAAGGAAACAATCCAACAGTTCTCGATTGCCTTTCCCTGAAGGTTGCCCTCCCCCTGCCCCCACCCCGGTTTGAAAGAGAAATAAAATCTAGCTTGTTTAAGCCACTATGGTGCTTCTGTCACATACAGCTGAGCCCCATCCTTACTGATAGGCTGGCCCTCTAAAAAGTTATCTAGAACCAGGAACAAGTTTTTAGTTCACTTTGAACCTGTATGTGTGTTCACTTATTAACGAAAAATTCTCCACTCTTCAGAAGCCCTTGTTTTCACTCTTTCTCCCTTGTAGTCCCCATATTTTGGATATTACTCATTTGAGCTATTCAGATAGAAACTCTTCTTCAGGAAATGGGGCCACTCAGGGAAGAAAGAAAAGAAGCTTGGCTAAAATAAAGTTCTTAGTTTGTTGTGGATTTTAAGAAAAGCAGAGTTCATTTCAATTCCACAGGTGTTTATTAAGCACATACCATGCATGTCCAAGGCATTGTGCTAAAGGCTGGCGGAAACACAAAGGCACGGACAACATTGCCCTTGCTGCAAGAAGCTTACAGTATATTAGGACGGAAAGACTGTGACAAGCACAATAAGAAACGTATAAAGTGCCTCAAACTTTCAAAGGAGAAATGATGGTTGCTAGTTGTGGGGATTACAAAAAATTTCATGAAAGGTTTCTGTGTTTTGAACAATACATAGAAATGGGGGGAAAAGATCAGTAAAGGAACAGAGGACAAAAGTCACAGGCATAGATGGATTTAGAGATCCTAGGGTACAGGGAAGGTAGAGCAGAAGTAGGCTGGGGACAGGGGAAGGGTCTTAAATATCTTCTTTGGAGCCTGTTTTGCAATGTAGAGAATAAGGAGTCACTCAAAGTTTTTAAGTAAGGGAGTAAAAAGATATGTCTTCAGTAGATAAGTCATGGCACCGTAGAGACAAGACTGACTGCAAAGACAAGGCTGACTGCAAAGAAGGTGGTTAGCAGGCACCTGTAACAGAGGCCATGATGGCCTGAATTAGGGAAGGAAAAGAGAGCACAGACATAAGCAACATTTTAAAGGTTACTGCATTAGTTAAATGTGTGCTTTGCCTGGGAAAAACAGTTGGATGGTAACTCCCAGATTCAGAAGTGGAAAATACATCCATAAAAGAATTTTAAAAATTATTCTGAACGCATTTGAACTGGGAAACTAAAAGGAGGCTATAATAATGGACTTATTGGTTGTATAATTTTAGTCGAGCCTTAACTGTATTTTCCCTAGACGTCAACTGAGGGTATACTGGGTGGCTCTACTAGCACTGTACTGAAAGAAGGTAGAGAAAGTATTGTAAAGTATCTCAGCAAAGAAATGTAATCTCTTCTTTCCCATTGTTCATTCTTTGCCCAAGTGTTACAGTGAATGGCGGGTGTCAGGGTACTTTATACACTGAGGTTCTTCTGCTTCTCCTCAATAAACCCTTTATCCACTTATGTACCTTTTCTACCCACCACACCCACCTGCATACCCCATAAAAAATCCACTGAAAATTTAAGAGCAGGAGAAGTCTTTCTAGAGAGAATAAGAATTTTCTAATATTTGTCTCTTTATTGTTCACTAAAACCATGCCAGCATAGCCTGAGGAAAATGGGAAGAGATGGCATAGACTTACTTACAGAAGGATGCTGTATCCTCAAATAGCCTTTGAGATTAGTAGACAGACCCCAGACAAAAGTCTTAAACAGCTACTCCCTCATTCTCTGAGGATGAATTCTAGAGATTTTCTCACATGGACAAATTTGAGTGTCTAAGTGTCTGCTCAGCAGCCACTTCCTCTATATATTTTTCTGGTTATGTTAGGAGGACTTAAATGGGAGTTAGTACCTACTAACTTGCCTTTTATCAATAAGGGTGGGTCCCAAACCTTAGTGGGGCAGGACAGAACTGATCAATCAGGTGTCTTGTGTAATATTAAGCAATTTACGATTTGCTTAGTTCTTCTTATTTGGGACACCAAAAGTGCCTTACAAATAATATAATGAAGATTTCTTTCTTCTGCTACTCTAAAAGCAATTTCAGGTACTTTGGAAAGGCACTGTTAATTAATCAAGTCATTGGGGACTAGCAGCAGTAATGTGATTGTCAAAACTAAGGATGCTGGTTAAGCTGTGTTTCACTCTCATGCAAATTGTGTGTGTGTGTGTCAGGGGGAGGTGCTCCATCGGAGTATCAGCATCTTCAATATTATCCTTAAGAGAATATCAGCAAGGTTATTAACTTAAGGTTTCTTACATTAAAAAAGGTCCAGAAACTAAAAAATATTGAAAAACTCATACCCTAGTTCTAAAAGTCAGAAATCAAATGTTCTTGACCTGGGGTCCATGGACTGGGTTTCAAAGCACCAGTAAATCTTCTGAAATTGTATGTGAAATTTTGCTTGATTTTACATGTTTTGCAGAGAGAGTCTAAAGACTCTCAAAGGGACCCTTGACCCAAAAAAAGGTTAACAACCACTACCTTAAAAAAACAACAGTTATTTGTGCATTGCTTGGTGGTTACTGCTATGCTGATGTACTCTCTTGTAAGCAGAGAAAGGAGGGGAGGAGCGGGGAGAATAAGGGGGATCCAAGAGTTTCATCAATTCTGTCCCAAGTAAAATCAACCAAATGCATATGAAATTTGTAAAAGGGACTGATCTACTAACCTTTAGCTTTAAAACACATCAGTTATATTTGTATTAAAGGTTAACACCAGTATGATTATTTTCCTTTCAAAAGCCTCTGAGTTTTCAAACTGGTTTACATTGCATTTTCAGAGCCCATAGTATCAACAAAAATTTAGATGTTAACAATTAAACTCATGGGAACTGGTTAGAATAAACTTGTGTCAAAAAAGGGTATTTCTAGAGTACAAATCTCTGATCATTTATGCTGAGTCCTTCAGAAGTAGCCTTCGATGAAAGAAAGAGCTCTACCATTTACATCAATATGACAATATTCATTTTGTATTGAAGAGAGCTACTTATAAAAACAAAAGAATGATATAAAAATGATTCTCTATGTTAAGAATATATTTACAATAGTTTCATCATATAAAACCTCATTTATTGCAAATTCTAATTATAATGGAACCTCTCATAGGAAAGAATAAAAAGCTTTAAAGTGAAAACCAATTTCATCATGTTCCCTGAACCCTGCAAAATGTTTAGGATTAAGTTTCACTAATGTTAGTGTAACCAGAATACATTTTTAATCAGTACACATATATTTTGAACCTACTGGAGTGAAGTCTGACAGAACCCTCCATCCTTCTGCTTTACAAAAGGCACAAATCAACCTCCTTGCATTCCTAATCTTTTTCATTCTTTAATTATACTTATTCCCAAACAGCTATATACATTTGGATTTATGTTGCCTTGCAAATGAAGGAGCCTAATAATCCTTTCTTTCAAACTGCTCTCAAAATTTAACTCAGCCTCAACTAAATATGCAAATATGCCAAACTCTTCAATCCCCAAAATATTGCATTGCCTGCAAAGACATATTAAGACATAATATAAAAATTAAATAAGGAAATTAATGAATGAATGTTTTACAGATTGTTACAACTTTTAAATAAAAAGTTGTTTCTTTGAATGGTTACTTGAAATAAATGTTAGCATATTTTGAATCTACATTTATATATCAAATTGTAAAGACTTAAGGATGTTTTCCTTTTGTAAAAACATTTCCCCTCTCAATACCTCTCAAAGTACATAAGAGCACACACTTACCCCATGTTGCTAGCTGTGGTTAAATCATCCTTAGAGCAAGGTTTATCTGGGTTCTGAATTAATTTAAAAGGTTATAAAATGAAGCAATAGAGAAGAGGCTGGTTTGACTGCCCCTCAATGGAGACTGTCATTTGCTAACCAGGCCTTTAAATGAGGAGAACAAGTGTCTCTTCTAATTATATAAGCTCCAGGTCAAATTCTAGCATCAACTAATCAAATAAGTGCATTTAGTTTCAAGGGATAAAAAAGGAGAAAACTGTTAGAGGAATGACTCTGCTATCTTACAAAACTAGAAATGTATAAGCTTTATAAATTTATATAATTTATACAGCTTATAAATTTATATAATTTATAAAGCAATAAAAAGATAAACATTGAAGAGTAAAATTTAAAAAGTAAAATGTCTATCATAAATATTTTGTATTTGAAGAAAAATATTAGTTTGGACTATTCAGCTTTCAGTAAAGCAGAACTCTTCTATAAAGTATTTTTCAGTTTTGTATTTCAATCATGTGTCCTGGTGCCTTAAAGCACCTTCTTGTCTTATCTTACCTCATCCCATATTTATCACTTTATAAATTCCAGCACGCTAATAATAATATTTAATTCTAAAACAATACTAGCTAATGTTCAGCAACATGTTCAAAAATATCTAATTTTAACTTCATCATTTAACATTTATAATCAGTGTCCTACGAAATAAAATACAAAGCTATTGTTATGAGAAACTAACAAATATACCATTTTTATTTAAACATTTGTGAAAGACATTTCAATTCAGATTTACAGTTCTTCAGTAAAAGCTTAAAATATAAGTATTTTGGCAATATATTTAGAAAAATATAAATACAAAATTTTGAATGAAGAAATATGACACTGAGGTTGTCTGTGGCATGCACCATTTATATCAGTTTTGGAAAAATAGAGTTTCAACAAAAACACTCATCTTTATTGTGATTTTAAAAAATGTAACTATTATGTACTGTTCTCATCAATTTAAAATTTATTTTATTTGAAAGGTAAAAAAGGCTTCTGGACATTTATATGAGGATACATAGAGATCCATTTTAAAAATGGAAAATTTACATGCTCTAAAATTCACCCTTTTAAAGTGTACAAGTCAGTGGTTTTTAATATATTCACAATCATCACTACTATCTAGTCCCAGAACATTTCCATTACTCCAAAAAAAAATTCCGTATGTCCTAATTATCCTTCTCCTTGACAACTATAATCTACTTTTTGTTTCAATGGATTTGACTATTCTGGGCATTTCATAGAAATAGAATCATGCAATATGTAACCTTCTGTGGCAAGATTCTTTAACTTAGCACACTGCTTTCAGGATTCATACAAGTTGTAGCATATATCAGTACTTCATTCCTTTTTTTCTTTCCTATTAGAGTAGTTGTAGGTTTATAGAAAAATCTTGTGGAAAGTACAGAGTTCCTATTACCCCCTCCCACATGCAGCTTTGCCTATTATTTCAGATTTTGCATTAATATAGTACCTTTTTAACAACTGATTAAACATTATATTATTAACTATATTCCACATCTTATATTAGGTTTCAGTATTTGTGTTGTACAGTTCTACTCTGGTAACAAATATACAACCTAAAATTAGTCATTTTAGCAACTTTCAAGTTCACAACTCACTGATGTTAAATAAGTCACAATGTTGTGCTGCCATCATCTATTACCAAAACTTTTCCATCACCCCAGAAAGAACTGTTACATGAATGAGGCTGATCTGTTTCGGACTAAGGTAAATCAGACTAAAGAGTAAAGGATGATATTCACTGTATATTAAAACTTCAACTTCTGTGTGAGACCAAAGGAAGAGATGTTTATTTGGTGCAAAATTTATATTTTTGGTAGTACAATATCTAATTTAATTGTATGGCTCACTTATTCGAACACCATAATTACATGGAACCTTGAAAAGGGATTGAGATCTTGTTAGTTTGTATATATTGGTGTGATGCCCCCATACATCCAAGAGTAATCTGGGCAGAAGATAAAAAAGAATTTGTAAAGTCACCTTGAAAGGCTGGGGAAAAAGGTAGAAATACTTAACTTCCCCACTTGGGGAAGACCTGATATTCTCACAAGCACTGGGGACTGTCAAGTTGATAGACCAGGCCCTCCATCTTGGGGCTTGCCCTTATGAAACTTATCCTGCAAAGGAGAAGCTAAGTCTACTTGTGATTATGCCTAAGAGTCATCCCTAGAGAAATTCTTTTGTTCCTGAGTTGTGGCTTCTCTCTCTAAGCCAGCTTAGCAGCTGAATTCACTGCCCTCTCTCCTATGTGGGACATGACTCCCAGGGGTGTAAATCTCCTTAGCAATGTGGGACAGGACTCCGAGGAGGACCCAGCCCTGGCATTGTGAGATTGAGAAAGATTTCTTGACCAAAAAGGGGAAGAGAAATGAAATAAAATGAAGCTGAGAGAGGTTATTTTTATGCAGTATATAGATACCCCTTTTCAGTTTTTGGTATATTGGAGAGCTAGAGGGAAATATCTGCTAGAGTTGAACTGCGATTCAATAGCCTTGATTCTTAAAGATGATTGTATAATTATATAGCTTTTAAGGTGTGACCATATGATTGTGAAAACCTTGTGACTGACACTCCCTTTATCTAGTATATGGACAGATGAGTAAGAAAATAAAGACAAAAAAGAAATAAATAATACGGGGTATGGAAGGTATGGGATGTTCTGGGTTTCTTTTTACTTTTTATTTATTTATTTATTTATTTTTGCATGTGTAGGCACCAGGAATCAAACCCGGATCTCCTGCATGGCAGGCGAGAACCCTACCACTGAGCCACCATGGCCTGCCCTCTTTTTACTTTTATTTAAATTTTTTATTCTTTTTATTTTTTTGAGCAATGGAAATGTTCAAAACTCAATTGTGATAATTAAGGCACAGCTATATTGTGAACCATTGATTGTACATGTTGGATGATTATATGGTATGTGAATATAAAATATATATCAATAAAATTGCATTAAAAAAAGAAACTGCACCAATTGAGCATTAACTCTCCATTCCCCTCCCTTACCCCTGTCCCTGGTAACCTGTATTCTAATTTCGGACTCTACGAATGGTCTGATGAGAAATTGGCACTTAATCTTATTGAGGACCCCTGTATATAACATGTTGTTTCTCTCTTGAAGCTTTCAGGATTCTCTCTTCATCTTTGGCATTTGACAGTTTGATTATAATGTGTTTGGGTATGATATCTTCAAGTTTATCCTGATTGGGGATGGTTGGGTTTCTTGAATATACATACTCATATCTTTCATTAAATTCAGGAAAGTTCCTTCCTTCCTTCCTTCCTTCCTTCTTTCCTTCCTTCCTTCCTTCCTTCCTTCCTTCCTTCCTTCCTTCCTTCCTTCCTTCCTTCCTTCCTTCCTTCCTCCCTCCCTCCCTCCCTCCCTCCCTTCCTTCCTTCCTTCCTTTGTTCTTTCTTTTTTGCATGGGCAGGAACCAGGAATTGAACCCAGGTCTTCAGGATGGCAGATGAGATTCTGCCACTGAACTACCATCGCACTGCCCTGCTATTATTTCTTCAAATATTCCTTCTGCCCCTTTCTCTCTTTTGTTCTCCTTTGAGGACTACCATGATGTATATATTGGCATGTTTGATAGTATCTCAGGTCTCTTAGGCTCTGTTCACTTTTCTTCATTCTTTTTCCTTTCTGCTCCTCAGCCTGAATCATTTCAACTGTCTTATGTTTGACTTCACTGATTTTTATTTCTGCCAGTTCCAATCTGCTACTGAATCCTTCTAGGGAACTTTTAAAAAATGCCATGTTATACCATATAATCCATCCAAAGTTATTTCAGTTATTGTAGTCTTCAGCTTTTCTTGGTTCCATTTTATACTTTCTACTTCTGTATGGATATTCTCATTTTGTTCATATATTGTTTTCCTGATTTTTTTTTAGTTCTTTCTTCATACATTCCTTTAGCTCTTTGAGCATATTAAGATCATTTTTTAAAAGCCTTTCTTTCATATGTTCAAAGTCTGTTTTTCTTTGCTGATAATTTCTGATGTTTTATCTTGTTCCTTTGGATGAACCATCATTTCCTGTTTCTTTGGTAATCTTTTGCTCTACACTGTACATGTTAATATTTTAAAATGTTTATTCTGGGATATAATCCCTGAGTTGTCTGTTCCTTACATTTGTATCTAGTTAGTGAGATGACAGAGATTTCCTTGAATGCCAGGAACTGACAAAAACAAACTAACCAATACTAAGAAATACCACAGTCTTTTCACAGTGGCCTTGTGTTGGCTGCTGCTGTCCTTCAGAGCTTAGTCAAAAAGAACAGTGCAAGGCAAAAATGCTGGGTCCTCTCCATTGTTTCTTGAGCATTTGTCTTGTCCTATGCATGTGCTCATGGCCTTAGGAATTTCCCTGTTTACAGGGATCCGCATGCCCCTTCTTCTCCCTATGAAATGAACTTTCCCACCCTCCTGAATTCTTTATGGTATGTTTTGAAGCCAAAAGTTCTTTGTCCCAGGCCACTTTTATTTGATTATTTCTTAACCTGTTTTAGCTGTCTACAAGCTATTTCTGCATGCAGGGCAAGTTCTTCTAGGATGGGTTAGAGATAAATGTCCTGGTTCAGTTTTTCAGGCTGCCACCAGATAGACTGTCACAGACATACATGTACCCTTGTATACCTTTGATGTTACCTCAGTTATGGTGTGTCCCACCTCAATCAGGATGGGTCTTAATCCTTTTTTTTTTATTTGTCAAAAGCGTTGTGTTTATTGGCTATCTTTCTCTCGGGAACAATGAAATTATCTAAAACTGAGAGCGCTGATGGATTGTTGACTTTGGGCATTATACATAAGGCCCAGTAGGTAGAGGTGGCTGAAAGATGCACTAACTGAGAAGTAGATTGGTGAATGATGGTGTAAACATATGATTAAACATGGTGCTGCCACAAAAAGGAATGAAGTTGTGAGGCAGGCAACAATGTGAATGGATCTCGTGGGACATTTGATGAGGCAAAATAAGTCAGAAACAAAAGAGTAAATATTGTATGATTTTATTTAGAAAATACTTCTAAGAAAATTGGGGCCTAGATTGTAAGCTCTTATAGCAGTCACATTTAGTCTGGAGTGGTAATTATTTCTGGATTTTGAGGGGCTATTTTATATATGTATAACCTGGTATTTAGAAATAAGAATGAAGCCGATCAGGTTGGGATTAAGGTAATTCAGGATACAGGGGTAAGGAAGAAACTATCTGTACTTTAGAACTTTACCTACTCTTTGAGACCAAAGGAAGAAAGTTTCATTATATCCAGAACCTAGGTTTTCTGTAGCACATAATCTAACTCAACGTGTCTGAATAGATCATTTAAACAATCCAAAACACAGGGAGCCCAGAGTAAGAATGAGAGCCTTTATTCCTGTATAGCTTAATGTAATGCCTGGATACATTCCAGAGTACATTAAGCAGATAATAAAAAAGTATTGGCAAAGTCTCTTGAGGGATGGGAGAAAAATTATGGAATGATTAAACTTTACTACCAGGAAACCCCCAGATACTGTGCCAAACATTAGGGACACCCAAATCAATAGGTCAAGCCCTTGATCTTGAGGCTTGCTCTTGTGAAGCTTACATATGTAGCGGAGAAGCTTAGCCTACCTTTAGATATGCCTAAGAGTCACCTCCGGAGGACCTCTTTTGTTGCTCAGATATGGCCTTTCTCTCTCTAAGCCCAGCTCTGCAAGTGAAACCATTGCCCTCCCCCCTACATGGGACATGACATCCAGGGATGAAAATCTTCCTGGCAGCATGGGAGATGACCCCCAGGGATGAGCCTGGCCCTGGCACCATGGGATCAAGAATGCCATCCTGACCAAAAGGGGGAAAAGAAGTATAACAAATAAGCTATCAGTGGCTGAAAGAGTTCAAATAGAGTCAAGAGGGTACACTGGAGGTCACTCTTATGCATGCTTCAGTTAGATATTTCTACTTATCATAACTTGCCAGCCAAAACCATTCCTGCCAATCCTAAAGAATATCTAGGGCATTATATAAGATTCTACAAAGGCTCCATTCACTAGGGTAACTCTCTAAAACCTACAACCTCCAGATGAGTCCCTGGACCAGACAAGTCCTGAAATGCAGAAGGCTAGCCCTTCCAGAACATCAATTAGTTCCATCTCCCTATCCCATATTATCAACAGCCCCTTCTAACATGAAAATGTTAGAATGGGTATAGCCAAAATACACCTAAAAAGTGGAAGAAAGATCAAATGTGATGGTGGAGTTATACAGAGAAGATAGGGTTTAACAAATCAGTATGAGTGCTGCATCATTATACAGATATTTCTTTTAGCCTCTAGTGCCTTAGAGCAGCTAGAAAAAAAAAAAACTGAACTAAAATTGTGGCATTGTCACCCATACCAAACTCTGAAATCTGTTCTGCAACTAATTGTTGTAAAGTACTTTGAAATGTATTGTCTACCTATCATAGCTTGCATAAGAATGACCTCCAGAGTAGCCTCTCGACTCTATTGGTAAACTTTCTCAGCCACTGATACCTTATTTGTTATACTTCTTTCCCCCCTTACTGGAATCCTTATAAGCAGAGTGGAATTAAGACAGAGAGAAAGCCGCAGAGAGAACAGAGAGAAGCTTTAATTCAATGGTACCCACAAGAGAATAGAGAAGCAAGGAGAGGCCACCATGTGTATTGTCATTTGACAGAGATGCTAAGGCCCAAGGATCACAAGCAGCCAGAGCCAGAACACCAGTCTTTGGAAAGAGAGCACCACCTTGATGATACCTTAACTGAACTTTTTTCCAGCTTCAAACCATGAGTGAATAAATTCTCATTGTTTAACCCAAACCATTTCATGGAATTTGCTTGAACAGTTCAGGAAACTAAAACAGTGACTTCGATGTACAGATGTACTTTTTAAAGATGATAAAAACTGAGGCATAGGATTGTAAATCTTTTGCAAATATCTGGATAATTCTGCTATGTTTATTAAAATGAGCTAATTTTCAATTGAATAACAAACTTTATTTTAAACTAATTTCAAAATAAACTTAGAGATTAAAAGATATAAATGAGTGATTGTTTTATTGGCAAACTTAAAATACAGAGGTACTGCACGAAGTCATTTCAGATGATAGATTTAGTTGCTTTCCTTACAACCAAAAGCTTCAAGTATCACGTTACAACTTCAATACAGAACACCTACATGTGTAGCTTTAGTCTCAGGCCTGGAGCGGCTGTGAAATGAAAGTTACCACTCCATTCTAGTCCTTGGATATCAGTATACTTTCCTTCACCTTCCACCCTACAATAGTTAAAAAAAAAAAAATTTATTAACCAAGGCCAAGAATTTACAGTTATAAGATTCTCTAGCAGATGATATCCTATATTTTTCCACTCTCAAACTTTAACTTAAAACCAAGCACCTTGCTTTCATATCCCACAAAAAACATTACTATTCCAAACAAACTTTGCCATTGCACAAATTTAGGTGTCCAAGACTTTAGGATTATATGAACTGAGTTCATACAAGACCAAGACAATCAATTAAAAAAAGGAAATGTTTATATTTCCTTTTATATCTGAGTCAAGTCGTTTGTTCATTAATTTATTCAACAGATATTTATTGACCTTCAGTTATGTAAAAGATGCTATGCTCTCTTCTGGGTATAGAACAGAGAACAAGACAAACATGATCCCTATTTTCTTGGGCTCTTTGGAATGGTAAATATGCACTGCCTGTAAATAGAACTTTATCTCATATGTTAGATTTTTCGCCTTTTAATAACATCAGTGGAAAATTTTTGTGCTATAGTCACCAACTTGGATTCGAATAAATTAGAATGATACTTTACTGCCTTACTCAAACTATGTTCACATCAACCCCTTCGTAGAGATGAGGTTGTAATTTCAATTCTGAAAATGATAAAGGGATATTTTATAAATGAACATAAAGCTCTAGATAAGATTGCATGGGCATTCAGTGTAAAGATTAAATTTGAAAAGCTGTGATCATATATTTTTTTTTACTTCTATTTTTCCTACAACCTTATACTTAGAAAGAACTACAGTGGGCATACTTCTACAATTTGAATAGTAGCCAATTTTGTTTATATATTTTAAAATTATTCTACTAAAAATACATACACGTGTCAAATCAAAATGACATAAACAACTTTGAAATTATCCCCAAGACTACTTGTTAAAATGTTTATAAAGATATTTCAAGTGAGAGCAACTTTTGGCCTAAATTTACACAATAATTGCAATAACTTTCCATTTCTATTCTTATGTATACACAAGAGCATGCAAAATAAGTTGCTAGTATGTAAGAATGCTCCTTTCATTATATTTTGATAAAAACTAATTAATCCTAGTCCATTCACTTCCCCCAAAAACAAAGCAAAAACAAACAAAAATTAAACAAATGGTGCTGCAATAACAAATATCTCGCACAGAAAAATAATGAAATGTGATCCTGCCATACAGCATACCAAAACACACAAAAAAACAAAAGACTAATTAACTTATTCAATGTTGGAGAATAACTGTTTAGGGCCTTATGATTACCAATTCCAAGAATGTTTGTTTTATTTTATCCTCACTACTTCTTTATTTCCTCATTTGTAGTTTTTTATTTTTATCCAAGTTATGTATGTACTTAGTTTAAAAGAATCAAATAGTTGTGTTAAGAAAAACAGTCTCCAGGCTCCTACCCCACATTTTTCCATTGAAGACAATCACTTTCACCTCTTTTAACTGATATTTACTCCTTTTTCTCTGGATGAAACGTTAATATTGCTAATGTTTAATTTTTCAACTTTAAGTACCCTTCACATTATTACCATCCTCTCAATACAGTTTACATTTGGAACCAGATCAATATTCAACTCCTTTATTATTATGACTATATGAATGTGATTTACATCTGTATCCTGTAGTAAACTACTTAAAATTTTTTCCTACATAACTTCTTCTTTTCCCTAAGTTAAATATCTTCTTTCATTTGTTCAGTTTTCTGTGTACTTATTATTAATTCAACTCCAAACTCTTCCCTAATTGTCTAAGTCTTCTCCCTAGACATTCAGACTTATCAAAAAATCAAATTCACCTTCCTGAAAAAGTCTCTTCTGGAGCCTTCTGACCTGCTTTTTAAGAAATGTATTTTCGTTTGTCCCATCCCTGGAGGTTCTGGTTAAGGTGTTAATTCCTGTTTCCTAAGGGCCAATGAATTCTTGCTTGTCTACCCTGACGCTCCAGCCCCCTCATCAAACACCCTTAAAATCTAATCCTGGGTGTACTTCCTTTGCTCTTGCCAGTCATTCCAGCTAGTTCTTGCAGTGCACCAGGTGTACAGTCTCTTTCCTCCCTCACCAGACCCAGCAAGTCATCAGCAGATGGTGCTGAGATTTAACCCTAGTTACCGGTCTAGTATATTCAGAAGAGGTAGGACGGCTCCTGAAGGGTGCGCCTGATGCCTTGAAGATTTATCTCGCCCCCATTCCACCTGCCAGAAGCCAGTATTGTGGCTGTGTGTAACTCCAAAGGAAACTGGCTAGTATTGTGTGGTTTTTTTTCCTTCCCCTAATCTGCTCTTTAATCTTGGTTTATAAGAATTTTTCTTTGCCTTATGTTGGGGATTCTCTTTGCCTCCCTCTTGTGCTGAATCTCTGGTCCTACAGTATCTAGTTTCTCTGTTTACTCTTTTCTTTTGGTAGAATATTCCCTTCAATAGTTTGCTCAGGAGACATAATTTTCAGGCCTTACACTTACGAAAATATTTTCTTCTACCCTCAAAGATAGATAGTTTGGCCAAGTATAGAATTCTGAAATAATTCCCCCTCAGATTTTGACTTTTATTTTTTTTTTGTCTTCTCACTTCTAGTATTGCTTTTCAGAAATCTGAAGTATTTCTGATTCTTAACCTTTGATCTGCTGCCTAATTTTTTTCTCTGGAAGTTTTTAGAATTTTTTCCCTCACCACAGTGTTCTGATATTTCAAAATGATGTGCTTTGCTATATAGGTCTATTGTCATCTAATGTTCTGTGCATTTGGCATTTTCAATATAAAAACTCATGTCCTTCAGATCTGGGTTTCTGTTTTTTTTTTTTTTTTTTCTTTTAGTGATGACATCTTCTCCTTTGTACTTTTTGTTTATTCTTTTTGGAATTCTTATTATTTCAGCTATTGCCTCTTCTCATCTGATTCTGTAATTTTTTTTACCTTTTTTCTCCTATTTTACATCTCTTCTTTCCTTTGTTTTTCTTTTGGGGAGGCTACCTTTACTTTCACCGAGTTTTTCATTTTTGCTAAAATTTTAATTTCCAAAAGATCCTTTTTATAGTATCATGTCTTTATTTATTGGTTAAAATTTCTTTATATCTCTCTGGGGATAGGAATTCTTTGAGAATGATTAGATTAGAAAATTAACAACTTGCAATGCCAATGTAATGATTAATACAAGCAATTATCATCGATTTTGTTAAAACAACTGGGAGAAAGGTTGTTGGGAAACAGGATATTCACCTGGCTTCAAGGTATCACCCAGCAGATTGTCTGGTAATTACCTAGGGAAAAATGTACCTTTATATTGGAGAGACTGATTGTCACCACCTGAACCAGGCAACCAAACTTAGTAATGCTAGTTTTAAGAAAACCTAATATTTTATGTCTCCTGATATGATGGAAGTGCATGCCACCACCCATATATATGGTATTCTTGCCAAAAATGTTTAACCTGAACTACTGATGAGTAAACAATCACAAAAATCCAGAATTTGTGGCATTCTACAAGATGATTTGCCTGGACTAAAAAAAAAAAAAAAAAAAAAAAAAAGTCAGTGTTACAAAGAAAAGAAAAGATAGAGAACTTCTCTATTTTAAAAGACTAATGACATATACAATTAACTTCAATGAGATTATGAGGCTTGAGTGGATGCAGGATTTTAAAAATAGCTATTAAACTTTGGGGACAATTGGGGAAGTCTGAATAAAAGCTACATATGACATATTATTGAATTAATGCTAAATTTATTAGAAATAAACACTATTGGAATTATGTAAGTGAATGTCCTTATTCTTAGAAGATGCAAGCTTAAGTATTTAGGGGTGAGATAACATGATGTCTTCAGTTTATTTTCAAATGGTCCAACAACAACAAAAATGTATATAAAGCAAATGTGGCAAAATATTAATATTGATGAATCTAGGTGTCTCATTTTGCCAGGCTGCTATGACAAATACCACACAACAGGTTGGCTTAAACAATGGGAATTTATTGGCTCACGGTTTGAGGCCAAGAGGAGTAAAAACTGAGGCATCAGCAATGTCATGTCTTCTCTCTACAGTCTGTAATTTTCTGGTGCTGGCTGCCATCAATTTTGGGGGTTCCTTGGCTTGTATCCCTGCCTCATATCACATAGTGATACCCTCTCCTTTCTCTTCTGGTTCCAGCTCCTCCTCATGGCTTTCTCTGTCTGAATTTCCTCTACTTACAAAGGACTCCGAGTAATCCAGACTAAGGCCACCCTCATTCTACTGGGCCATACTCCAACTAAAATAACATCTTCAAATGATCCTATTTACAGTGGGTTCACACCCACAGGAATGCAGATTAAGAACATGTCTAAATTGGGGTGCACTATTCAATCTACCACACTAGGTGAAGAATATATGGGTATTCAATGTTTTATTCTTTCAACATTTTTGCAGGTTTAAAATTTTCAAAATAAAGTTGTGGGGGAGTAAAATGGCTGGTGCAAATGATTAGGGGTTTGTTTAATTTTTCAAGAAACTGCCAAACTGTTTTCCAAAGTGTTTGTACAATTTTCAATTCCCACCAACATGTGTATGAGAGTTCTAGTTGTTCCATATCCTTGGGATTGTCAGTTTCTGTAATTTTAGCCATTCTAGAGGGTGTGTAGAGATAACTCATTGTAGCTTTAATTTGCCTTTTCCTAATTACTAATAATGTTTAGTATCTTTTCATGAGTTTATATGCCATCCCCAAAATTTATTTGGTGAAGTATCTGTTCATACCTTTTGCCCATTTTTTTAATTGGGTAGTTTGTCTTTTTATTAAGTGGTAAGCATTTTTCATATATACTAGATACATGGGGCAGGCCACAGGTGGCTCAGCAGGCAGAGTTCTTGCCTGCCATGTCAGAGACCCGGGTTCAATTCCCAGTGCCTACCCATGTGAAAAAAAAAAAAAAGGGTTTCTATATACTAGATACAAGTCCTTTGTTAGGCATATGTTTTGCAAATATTGTCTCCCAGTCTATGGATTGTGCTTTCATTTTTCTAACAGTCTTAAGAACAGCAAACATTATTTTTCTTTTTATGCAGTCTAATTTACTGATTTTTTTCTTTTTGAGTTCATGATTTTTTTAGATGCTATTTAAGAAATCTTTGCCAAACCCAGCATGGTCAGTAAGATCTTCTCCTATGTTTGCTTTTGGACAATTTTTAGTTTTAGCTTTCACATTTAGATTTATGATCCATTTCAAGTTAACTTTTGTATATGATGTGAAATAAGGGTAAAAGTTCACCTTTTTGTCCATGGCCACCCAATTGTTCTAGCACTATTTGTTGAAAAGATTACCTTTTTCCCCATTGAATTGCTTTGGTACCTTTGTCCAAAATCAATTGACCATATTTGTAGGTGCCTATTTCTGGATTCTCTATTCTGTTTATTTGGCTATCTTTATGCCAAAACCAAATTGTGGTATAACTGTATAATCAGTCTTGAAATCAGGTGATGTAAGTCCACAAAATTTTATTCTTTTTCAAAGTTGTTTTGGCCATTCTAGGTTTTTTGTACTTTCATATAAATCTTAGAATCAACTCGTCAGTTTATATAAAAAAATTGCTGGCATTTTGAACATGATTGCATTTAGTTTATTGATCAATTTGGGGAGAATAGCATCTTAACTATATTGAGTCTTCCAATTCACGAACATAGCCTAACTTTCCATTTAAATCTTAAATTTATCTTAGAAATGTTTTGTAGTTTTCAGTGTACAGGTCTTCTACATCTTTTGTCAAAGTTATCCCTAGGTAGTTCATATTCTTTATGCCATTAAAAATGGTACTGATTTTTAAATTTCAAATATCCAATTGTTTGTTGCTATATAGAAATACAAATTGTTTTTATATAATGGCTTTATATGTTGCCACCTTGGTAAACTAGTAGCATTTTTCATAGAGTCCTAATTTTCTACATACATGATAATATTGTCAACAAATACAATTTTACTTCTTTCTTTCTAACCTGTATTTTCAACCTTTATTTTCAAAATAAAAATGTAGCAGAGATTCCTTTACTGTTGTTTTGATGGATGTCAGGGGAAAGCAATAGTAGATCTGTGTGTGTTCAATTTGTCTTCTTTACCCAGATGTCCCTCACTACTTCTTTAAATCTTTCTTAGAAGGCTTGTCTGCCTTTCTCAATTAGTTTTCATAGCACAGAGCTCTTATATGCTAGGTAAGAAAAACAGAATTGACTCTATTTTACTAGAAGATCTGGGTCCTTTGACTGTACACCTAAAAGAAGAACAAGACTTAAATGGGAGAGAGAGAAAATAATAAAAAACAGAAAGCAGAATAATGAATGTATCTCAAGTTGAGTGCAAAAAGTCCTATAGGAATACAGAAGTCAAGAGGAAATAAATGAAAAGCTTAATGAATGACAACTGAAAAAGGTATTTCTTTTTGGAAGCTTATAATGGTCTCTCTTTTAATACTTTTTTCTACCCAAAATAAGCCAAAGATTCTTAGATACTAATTATAAACATACAAAAGAATATTTAGCATTAAATAAATATAGTAATTAAGCAAGGATGCCTGAAAAGAATCTTTTAGACACACAATGACTTTATTTAAGCTTACCTATTTTCATTAAAATTTCCAGTGTACTTTGCCCCATTTGGGAATATATAAGTCCCCAATCCATGAAACATATTGTCCTTAAAATGTCCTTCATATACTGCTCCTGAAAAATGTTCAAGTCTTCCAAAACCATTCATCTGTTTGGAGCAAAGGAAATGACCTCAGTAAATAATTCTCATAGTTTCCCTAGAATCTTTAAAAATATTCCCATATAAGTCTATCAGCCACTTAAACTACTACTGTATCGTGCTTTATTTCCATAAATATAAAACATTTTATCACTATTTTTCATCTCTATCTGTGAATCCTACTACATCAAATTTTCTCAATCAAGGGCATGTGAACATCTAGGGGATCTATAAGATGATAAGAGGGTCCTCAAGGAACTATGAATGTATCAAAAATCTTGAAAGGCAACCAGGTTAGTTAGAAGTATAAGAGAGTTGTTGGAAACACAAATTCGGATTTAAGCAGCCCAGTACACATTTTCATTTCATCACTCACTTATTGGGTGATAAACTTACAGATTTACTAGATGGGGACTGGTAATGTCTTCCACAAAAGACATGTTCAAGTCTCAATCCACATTCCTGTAGTGTGAACCCATCTGTAAAGAGGACCTCTGAACTGTATTATTAGTTAAGGTGTAGGCTTATCTGAGAATAGGATCTTCAAATTGAG
Organism: Tamandua tetradactyla; assembly: GCF_023851605.1. NCBI lineage: Eukaryota > Metazoa > Chordata > Mammalia > Pilosa > Myrmecophagidae > Tamandua > Tamandua tetradactyla. Next base: position 10,056,297 of record NC_135343.1, on the reverse strand, counting down.
TCAGGCCGGGCCTTAATCCATATAACTGGATTCCTTACAATGAGAGGAAATCTAGGCAGAAACACAGATGATTGGCCAAGAGAAGTAGAAGGCAGAAGGACAAGCCATGTGATGGAGGCAAAGATGCAAGCCAATGGAATCCAAGAATTGTGACAAGCCAGCACCAGAATGCTCATATACCAGGAGAAAGCATGGCTTGTTGAGACCTTGATTTTGGACTTGTAGCCTCCAAAAACCATGAGACAATAAATTCTTATTGTTTAAGCCAACAAGTAAGTTACAATTGACAAAGCAGCACTGGCAAACTAAGACTTTGGGCAAAAATCTGGGTCTAACTGTAAAATAGGGGTATTAATGATAGCTACCTCATGAGGCTGATATTGAGGATTAAATGAGAAAATTATGTTATGGTTTAACTTTACTCAATGAATACGAGAGGAGAAGGATGATGATGATAAGGCCTCTGCATGAGTTTAATAGTCATATATGTTAAACATTATCACTTTTATTTAACATAATACATAGATAATATAATAAATAAATATAACCTACTCATTATATATGTTTTTGATCAGCAGTGAAATGTCTGGAGCCATTTAACCAATAAGGGTTGCTTATCCATTGTCAGTAATAAAACCAAAAATAATACCTTATCATTTTTCCAACTTCCTGTGTAGATAATCCCATTAGGAGTGGTATGAATCCCTACTCCATTTCTCTCAAAGATTCCAGAAGATGTTCTTGTGCAGTCACCATCTAAACAAGAGAGAAAAACCGAAGATTAGAAATGAGAACCTGTTTGGCAAAATAATGAAGTCTTTATATCCAGGCCTAATCACAACAGTACCCCACTGGCTCTTTTTGGCTCCTAGCACTGAAACAAGTTAGACCAACAGAAGTCCTGTTGAGACCCAAGGACTAGGAAGATTGACAGATTTTATAGGTTTCCAAGGTATACTTTGTCTAGATTCAGTTTTGGAGTTTAGATTTAAAATCTGTTCATCTATTAACTTAGTTTTTCTGAGATATTTTATTTGATGAGATAATATCCCAACAGTAGTTTTATAAAATGTGACCACCCATTTGTTTTACTCTTAACTGCAGTCTATATAAAAAAAATAAATGAAATGTATTCTTACCATACTTGTCTCCATTTGGAAATATAAAGCTTATTTTATATACTTCTGAAGCTGTTTCAAAAGATTTAAGAAAAGTCACGTAAGTTGAAATATTTTTATATGCTAACATGATTTAAGCACTATTCAAATAGACTAATTTCATATTATCACAAGCATATTATGATTACTTGGCATTTCCATCATCTAATATAGGTTTTTGGGGGAATAAATAATTTTGCCTAGATAACCTATTTGTGTTTGTTTATTCTCACAGCTTTAAGATATAATTTGCATACCAAAAGTTCATCCTTTAAAAATGTACAACTGAATATTTTTTAGTGTATTTACAGAATTATGTAACCATTCCACAATCTAATTTTAGAATGTTTCACTGCCCCCAAAGGAAACCCTGTACCTATTAACAGTCACTCCTATCCTCCCCCACTGCACCCCACGCCCAGTCAATGGCAACACTAATCTATTTTCTGTCTCTATGACTATGCCTATTTTGGGCATTTTATATTTAAGTTTAATCATAAAATATGTGGCTTTTTGGGAGGCTTTTTTTGTGTGGTAAAAATGCATATAACATGACATTTGACATAATTAACCATTTTTAATAGTGAAATTTAGTGGCATTAATTACATTCACAATGTTGTGCCACTATCACCATCATCCATTATGAAACCTTTTCAAAACTCCGAACAGAGACTCTTTACCCTTTAAACAACAGCTCCCCATTCTCATCTACTCCCAGCCCCTACTAACCTCTAATCTACTTTCTGCATCTCTGAATTTGCCTATTTCAGATACTTTTTATGTAAGTGGAGTCATACATTATTTGTCCTTTTGTGTTCGGCTTATTTCTTTACCAGATGTTCTTGAGTTTCATCCATTTTATAGCATGTATCAGAATTTCATTCTTTTTTTGAGATCAATAATATTCCATTATAAACACTTTGTTTATCCATCTATCTGTTGATGGACATCTGGGTTGTTTTTACCTTTTGGCTATAGTGCTATGACCACTGGTCTTTGAGTACCTATTTTCACTTCTCTGGGGTGTATAACTAGGAGTGGAATTGCTTGATCATATGGTAGTTCTATATTTAACTTTTTGGGGAATAATAAGTGGCCTTTTGTGATTGGCTTCTTTCACTTAGCACACTGTTTTCAAGGTTCATCCATACTGTAGCATGTATCTGTACCTTATTCCATTTTATAGCTGAATAATAGTTTATTATATGAATATAACACATTTTGTTTATCCATTCGCCTATTCATGGACATTTTGGTTATTTCCATTCTTTGACTATTATGAAAAATGCTGCTATGGCCATCTGTGTATAAGTTTTTGTGTGGACATGTTTTTATTTCTCTTGAATAGCATATATGATCTATTGATGGTCTCTTACAGGTAAGGTGAAGGGAGGAATCTCAGATTTGATAGGAGGAGGAAACAGAAAACAAAGAAAGATAGTAAGTGGATTCTTGCTCTGATTCTGCTATTAATATGTTATTTTAACACCTTGGGCAAGTGCTATGTCTCCGGTTTTCAGTTTCCTCTAAGGGGCCAGGTAGTCTCTATCTCTTAAGGTTCGCTCTAACATCCTAGGATCCCAGAAACTTGTAAAAGGGTCCCGAAACCAAAAAGTCTGAAAACTGTTGCAACAGACAAACAAAAAACTGAAAAGCCTAACACTGGATGCTAAAAAACATGGCATGATGTCTTTACATTTATGAGGGAAATTTACTTTGAACCTAATACTCTGTCCCGAACCCAACTATCAAGCTGAACACGCCCTCCTACGAGGAGAAAATAGGAAGACAAAAACAAAATTGAGGAACAAAGAAATTAGTAAATACATATTTTTATTTTTGAGAAACTATTTAATGTTAGGTATTTATTATTAAGAATATGTTTTAAAATAGAATCAGTAACTAAAATTCAGGTAATATCAATATGGAAGTGGGTTGAAGGTTAGCAAGCAAACTTGCCAGAGTTCTGATTTTGCTTGGGGATTAAATGTAGATACCGACTAACACTAAATCTTAGACAAATATAAGCATGGTATGTTCCTTCAATAATTTCTAACGTTTGTTTGGGGTGAAAGTTAAGTGGGAAGGCAGTATGTAGAGAATGCCATGTGACTCTGTGTCTTAGATTAGAAATTCTAAGGGGGGAGAGACACAGAACTTCTTTCTAAATGTTAAATGATACTAACTAGATTACCAAATCTGCTCATAGTTCCCCACAGGTGCCATGCTCTTTTCTCTTCCTGAAACACTCTTCTCTTCTTTGCCTGGTTAACTATCATTCATCCTCAGGAGTTGGCAAAACAGAGCATAGTAATTTAGGTTAGAGCTCTGGCATTGGACTACCTAAATTAATATGGACTCCACCATTTCCTTCCACTTGGACAAATTACTTAATTCTCAGTGTCTGTCTCCTCATCTCAGATGAGGCAAATTAAATGAGCCAATCCATGTAAAGTACTTAGCCAGCGTTTAAACTCTGTAAACATTAGCTATTGGTTCCCTGTAGCCTCAGCTCAGGCCCCCTTCTCCCATGAAGCTTTTTTTCTTATCTCCCCTCACCCCCAGACTCCTCATGGAATTCCCACAGCACTCTGGGCCTTATCCCGAATATAGTACTTAGGGCTTAGTTAAAAGTAACGCTTTTGTGCCCGGATCCTCTGTCACTTCAGAACAGGAATTACAGTTATATCTCTTTTCTTATTCTGGCGTCCAGCTCAGTGCTTTAGTTCTAGCAGGAGCTGAATGCCTAGTGAATGAATGGCACTTGGAAAGGAATCGTTAAATGCGTTTTAAGCAGAGTACTAAATGTAATCATACAAGAAACTGAACTGTTTTCAATTGTCCTTATGAAGTTCCACATGCGAAACTCTGCTATGTTACAGGGAACCTTAAAAGATAGAGACGGTCTGGCTCCACAGTGGAAGCCGAAGCCTAGAGTGGTTGGCACTTGCCTAAAATATTACAACGTATTACCAGCAGGATCAGGGCGAGAACCCAGGTCTCCCGTCTCCTAGCCCAGGGGATCTATCCATCGCCGCACCCAGGCCCCGGCCCCGGCCCCGCCCCCGGCCCACCGGCCCAGTGTAGCTCAGGAAACATGTCACACCCGAACAGTAGTTTCCAAGGGCCGAGCCTTCTTTCTACGCGAGTTCTACTTAAAGACGCCCTTCTTTCAAAGCATAGGGTAGAGGGGCACTCACTTGACATAGGGGTGTTAGGCAGACTTTCGGGACTCGGCGACTCTCCCCGGGCCGCCAGCTTTGCGGCCTGTAGGGGACGTGGCGCCAACCCGGTCTGCGCGGCGCCAGGTGCAACTAGGTTGCTAGGCAACCGGGCACCTCTCACCCGGAAGCAAATATGAGAGGTGCCGGGGCCGAGCCAATCAGAAGGCTCCGGCGCCGTGTTCTGCGGCCGGGCCGCAGTCGAACCCCTCCAGCTGAGATCCGAGAGGGTGGCTGAGCCCGGCTGGCATCCCCTGACCCCTGGGAACCCTTCTGACAGTCGTCCCCGGGAAGCAGCTCTGCGAACGGGGTACGGTCCACTTGCTTCCTTGTCCGGGGAAAAAGAACGTGTGTCCGTATGCGTGGTCTGCGGGTCACGGTGGTGGTTGTGTGCGGACTAGTCTGCCTGCCCCCCGGCTCCGGGAGGGCTTAGGGTCCCGGGCGCACCCCGGCCCGGTGGATTCCAGCCTTTCTACCTGGGAACCGTGAGTCTGCACGGGCAGAGTCCTGTCCGCTGGGGCGGGGCCAGGTAGGGGTCGGCAGCGGTGGCCGCCTGCCCGTAGACTGGAGGCGGGGAAGGAGAATGCAGGCTCGGAACGGGATAAAGGGTTGGTTTTGAAAGCCTCAGGTACCCTTTGCCCTGTCTCCATCTCGTACTGAGTGGTTATTTGGGGAGAGAGTTGGGGACGGCAAATGTTTGACGAAAGGTACACATTCCGGGTATCTGAACGGAACTGGTATTTCGGGGTAAATCAGAGATTTACCTGGGAGGGAAGTAGCGTGTGGTCTATTTTCACTACTTATGGGAACCATACTTCGATATTCATGATGAAGAAAGGTAGCTTGGGAAGACCCAGACTTGGAGGAATAGAGTAGTGGTGTCCACCCATGTGATTTATGCAACATAATTCCTATTCCATGGAAAATGTCTAGGGCGAGTGGCATTAGATAGTTGGTGAACACAACCAGCAAGCCGTCATTCAAAATTTTGATCCCAGCAAAAAACAAAAGAAAAAAAAATTGATCTCAGATCAAGTTGTAAAGTTCAGGGTTGGTATGAGACAGTTGTTAATACTCTCTTTAAGCAAGCTAGCTGTGGCTTGATCTAGTTAGCTAGTCACTCTTTTCTTTTTATTTTTAATCAGAGTACAGTATCTCGCTTTTATACCAGCATTTCCCAGTACATAAACTTACCGGGGCTGGGTGGTTTTTTTAGATGAAGCTAAGATCTACTTGTAGATTTGCATATCCTTTCCTTTTTTTCCCCTAAATTTTAGAAATTATGGGTAATTATTGATACTAAACCTTACAGAATTCAGTTTGCCCCATTACTTTGGTCTCCTGAAGCTCTTAATGATCTTATGTCTTTGTAAGTATGTGTATACATGCTACTGTTTTTACGAAAGAACTTGCAGTAATTTTACTTCTGTCTCATACTGTTCTTTTCTAGAGAACTAGAGTAGGAAACTTGTAATGTAGGTGTTTTTAATATGTGTTGGAAGTGGGGCTTTATCTTTCAACTTTGGATTGAGTTGATAAGTTGTGTGTATTGTAAAGAGGAGACATGGTGGAAAGACTCAACTTTGAAGTCATTGGAATTGATTCGAATCCCAACTCCACTACTTTTATAGTTTGTGACATTAGACAAATTATATAAGTTATCTGTGTTCGATTTCCTCATCAATAAAATATAGAAAATATTGTTTACCCTACAAAGTTGTTGAAGGATTAAATGAAAGAATCTTTTCTTTCCTCAACTGTAGACTCATATATCCAACTACTTTCTAGACATATCCATTTGAATATCTGGTAGGCATCTCAAACTCTGTAACATGTTCAATCTGAACTCATGATGTTCCTCTCCACCCCTCCACCCAATCTATTCCTCCTCAGCATGCCCCTTCTAACTACATCGGACCACTATTCACCCTGTTTACTCAGGCAAAAATCTTGTAGTATGAATCCTCTCTCTATCTCACATCTAATTCATTTACCTTTAAAATGCATTCACAATCTATGACCACTTATCAACTCCACTGCTACCATCCTAGTCTAAGCCAGTGTATCATTTTTGTAGCCTGATTAACTGCAGTAGCTTCCTCACTGGCCTTCCTATTTCTCCTCACTCCTCTATGTCTCTTTTTTCTTTGTACAGCAACTAAAGTAATTGTTTTAAAACTTAAGTCAGTCATACCTGGCTCTTGCCTCAGCTCTCTAGTTACCTCCCATTAAATTTAGGATAAAATATAAAGTCCTTTCTAGGGCCAGGCCCTTTCTACTCTCTGACCTCATCTTCTTCCCTCACTTCAGTACATCTTCACCAAACTCCTTACAGTTCATCCAACACAGTGCATGGAAAATGTTCTGGACTCAGAGCCTTTGCACCTATTATTGCTTCTGCTTAGAATCTCTTTCCACAAATGCTTCATGGCTATTCTCTCAATTTGTTCAGGTCTCTGCTCATATGTGATGTCAGAGAGCCTTTACCTGGCCACCCGATCCAAAATAGTAGCTTCAGTTTATTTTTTTTCTTCATAGCACTTAACTGATATTACACTTTATATCTAGAGGGTAAGTTTCACAGGGGCAGGGATTTTGTCTTCTTTGCTGTTATATCACCAGGATCTGGTACATAATAAGTATTCAATAAATATTTGTAGAATGAATGAATAGACAAATTAATCTCCATCCTTGCAAAAGTCATCTGTTCAGTCTTCAGTCATTCATTCCTCAATTACATATTAGATTCCTACTATATGAACAGTGGTGATCAAAATAAGCATGGTCCTTGCCTTCAAGGAGGAAAGACAAACATAAAATGACACTCAATAACATGTATAATTACAAAAGATTGTAAAGAAATACTTTGAGACCTAGTGCAGATGGCATGATTATGCAAGGCCTTTTGGAAGACATTTGAACTGAGTGAGATCTAAATGGTGAGTTGGAGTTATCCAGCTAAAGACTGAGGGAATTGCATGTGAGAAGGTTATGAGGTAGGAAAGTGTGTGATCAAGGAACTGGTGGAAAACCAGTATGGCTCGAACCTCCTGAAGGAGGAAAAGAAGGATGAAGAGCGGAGTAGTACAAGTTGAGGTTGGAGATTCAGGTTCTGTTCATGGAGTTGTGTAATGAAAAGTGTAATGGAAAGTTTCTATGTGTAATGGAAAGTTATAAAAGAATATTATGCATACATTAAACTGCTATAGTTTTCCTTTTTTAAAAAAACATTCTGCATGCTGGGTGGAGAGTAGATTTGAAGGGGTCAGGACTGGAGGAAAGGTGGCATCTAGGCAAAATATGTACAAGATATATATGAGGAAAACCACAAAATTCTAATAAAAGAAATCAAAGAAAATCTAAATGAGAGATATTCCATGTTCAGGGATAGAAAGACTGAACGTTGTTAAGATGTCAGTTCTTCCCAACTTGATCTATAGTTTCTGGGTAATCTTAATTCACAATCTCAACAAGTTAGATATCAAGAAACTGATTCTAAAGTTAGCAGGAAAGGCAGAAGACCACGTATAGCCAATACAGTGCTGAAGGAAAAGAACAGATTTGGAGATTGACACTACCTGACTTCAATACATAGTATAAAGTTACATTAATTAAAACAGTGCGCTATTGATGAAAGAATAGACAAATAGATTAGTGAAATAGAATAGAGAGCCCAGAAATAGATCCACACAAATACTGTCAACTGATCTTTGACAAGAGAGTGAAGACAATTCAATGGAGAAAGGACAGTTTTTTCAATAAATAACGATGGAACTACTGAACACCCACATGCAAAAAAAGTTGAGTCCAGAGAACTTACACCTTTCACAAAAACTAATTCAAAATGGATCATAGATCTATTTAAACTATAAAAGTAATCTAAGGGTGGGCCACGGTGGCTCAGCAGGCAGAGTGCTCGCCTGCCATGCCAGAGGACCCAGGTTCGTTTCCTGGTGCCTGCTCATGTAAAAAAAAAGTAATCTAATATTATTACTAAAGTTTGGGAAATAGAGAAATTAAAAATCATTTATAATGCCATATCATTAAACTGCTGTTAGCAGTTTTATAAGTTCTCTTTTAGGATTTATACTTGTATATATATTCACAGAATTATAATGTGTGTGTAATTTGTATTGCCTGCTTTTTATCACACCCACGTTGCTCTGTTGCTTATAATGACTGCATAATAGTCTTTGATTGTACCAGTACCACACTTTACTGGGAAATTAAGGCTCTGTTATGTTTTTTCTCATTGCAAATAGCATTATGTTGAACATGTCTTTGTGCTCATAGATTTTCGCATATTTTGGCAGGCTTTTCCAGTTTCTGAACACAGTTGCCCAACAGTCTCCTAGATGAGCATCCATCCCATGACTCAAGAGAACACAAGCTGAGCACTCTTGGGCGTGATGGATTTCAATGTATTTTTGTAGAATTCTTTAAAGGAAAAATATGAGCTACTCTCATTTGCCTTTCCTTGATTATTAAAATGCTAAGGGATGAAGAAGATCATAGATCTAAATTAAAAGTGCAACAATACAAAGCTTCTAGGTGGAAAAATAGAAGAAAATCTAGGTGACCTTGGATTTGGCAATGATTTTTTAAATGTGATACCAAAAGCACAATCTGTAAAAGAAAGTTTGATGAGTTGGACCCATTAAAATTTAAAACTTCTGCTCATTTAAGAAAATTAAAGACAAGCCACACACAGAAAACATTTGTAAAAGATGTATTTGACAAAGGACTTGTTCAAAATATGCAAAGAACACTTAAAACTCAACAATAAGAAAACAATATAATTTTTCAAATGGGCAAAAGATCTGAACATGTACTATACCAAAAAAGATAGACAGATGACAAGCATATGAAAAGATGCTGAATATCATGTCATTAGGGAATTGAAAATTAAAATGACAAGGAGGTGTTACTAGCCACTTGTGAAAATGTCTACAATCCAAAACACTGCATCAAATGCTGGTGATGATGTGGTGCACCAGAAATTCTCATTCATTGCCAGTAGGAATGTAGAATGGTACAGCCACGTTGGAAGAGTTTGGTGCTTTCCTACAAAGCTAAACTTAGGCTTCTAGACAGCCCAGCAGTTGTGCTCCTAGGTATTTATCCAAGTGATTTGATAACTTATGTCCAAGCAAAAGCGTGCACATGAACATTTATAGCAGCTTTATTCGTAATTGTCAAAAATTGGAAGCAACCAAGATGTCCTTCAATAGGTGAATGGATAACCATTGTATGGTACATCCATACAATGAAATATTATTCAGCAACTACAAGAAATGAACTATCAAGCCACAAAAAAACCTAGAGGTACCTTAAATGCTTATTGTTAAGTGAAAGAATGAAAAGGCTACATACTGCATGATTCTAATTATATGGCATTCTAGAAACAGCACAATTGTTGAGACTAAAAAGATCAGTAGCTGTTAGGTGTTCACAGGGAGGGAGGAAGGGAGAGAGGGGTGATTTTTAGTTGCTGTAAAACTATTCTGTGTGATAATGTAATGATGGATACATGACATATGCATTTGTCAAAACCCATAAGAATTGTGCAACACAATGAGTGAACCTTAATGTAACCTATAGACTTTAGTTAATGTATTAATATCACTTCATCAATTGTGACAAATGCACCACACTAATATAAGATGGTATAATAAGGGTAACTAAAGGGGGAAAAAGGAGTATGTGAGAACTCTCTGTACTTTCTGCTCAATGATTCTGTAAACAAAAAACTGCTGTAAAAAATAAAATCTATTAATTAAAAAGAAATGAAAACAAAAACACCGCCTGTTAGTTGAAGAATGGATTTGAAGAAGGCAAGCCCAGAGAAAAGATGGTATTTGGAGGCTGTTGCCTACTAGTCTTGCTCAGGAGTTGGCAAACCTCTTTCTGTAAAGGACAAGTTAATAAATAATTTTGATCTCTGTCACAAGTATTCAGCTTTGCCATCGAATAAAAAATGATGACTTAAACCTAAATTCCTCATTATATAAATCCTTCTATCCTAGTAGGGAAGATGTTATACATATAACTAACTTTGATGATCAGACTTCTTTAACCTACAGTGAGGATCTAAAATTTTCATTTCTAGCATGCTTTCCTTAGGATCTATTGCTGTGTGTGTGTAAAGGTAAGGATGATCGTTACAACATTGTTTATAAGAACTAAAAATTGAAGATAACCTAATTGGCCATCAGTAGGGGCCCAGTTAGATAGATCATAAGTCAATGGCTGCTTGGGAGCTGGTAGGAAATTAATGAGGTAGATATGCGTGTACAAATAAAGATCCGTATGTGCAAATAAAGGATGATCTCCAAAATATGTTATTAAATGAAAAAAGCAAGGTGCAGATCAGTGTGTATCTAAACAGAGATGGAGTGCAAGATTGGCACATCTGAGCACATATACCCTTTTATATTTGCACATACATACTTTTATTCATACACTATTTCTGCAAGTTTGTGTAAAAATCTACTAACAATAAATTATGTAGAGAAGGGCCTGGGTGTCTGAGTTGAAATGAGACTTACTTTCCCTTTGGTACTATTTGAATTTTTTACTATGTGACTCTTACTTTTTCAGCTTAAAAAAACTAATTGATGCAAATATAGCAATAATAGTGCTAATAATAATAATAATAATATTCAGGCACTCGGCCTGATTGCTGAAGATTATTTTCAGGATACTAGGGAAGATTTGGGAGGAAAAGTGGGGCATTTCTTTTGGACCTTGATGATCTGAAACATATATAAACTTTATATATAACATAAAGTTTGCCATTTTGCCATTTTTAAGTGTACAATTCAGTGACATTAATTGCTTTCATGATTTTGTGCCATCACAAAAATTCCATTGCTATCACCGTCACCATTTCCATTGCTAGAACTTTTTCATCACCCAAAACAGAAATACTGTACCCTTTAAATAGTAACTCCCCATTTCTTCTCCCCCCAGCCCTTGGTAACTTATAATCTACTTTCTGTCTCTATGGATTTGCTTATTCTAGATATTTCATATAAGTGTGGAATCATGTAATATTTGCCCTTTTGTTCCTGGCGTATTTCTCTTAGCATAATGTTTTCAAGTTTCATCCACGTTGTATTATGTATAGAACTTTGTTCCTTTCTAGGTGCTAAATAGTATTTCATTGTCTGTATACATCATATTTTGTTTTCCACTTATTTGTCAATGGACTCTTGGGTTGTTTCCGTCTTTTGACTATTGTGCATGATGCTGCCGTGAACATTGGTGTACAAGTATCAGAGGCCCTGCTGTCAATCCTTTGGGTTAAGTACCTAAGAATGGAATTCTTGGGTCATATGGTAATCCTGCATTTAACTTTTTGAGAATGTAAAACTCTATAGGACTGTTATGAGCAAAGGCAAAAAACAGGCCAAGGCAAGAGAGAAATGATAAAGTTGAAACGAGAAGAAGAGGGATCATGAAATCCTTGACCTCCTTAGGAAAATTCATATTCACCTTACATGTTATATTTTGCTCCCCTTATACCTAGCCAGGCGATTTTTATGATTTAAACACTATATAAAAGATGAAGTTTAGAATGAAGTTATTTTAAAAGAAAAAAAATTCGCTAAAACATTTTTGGAATTTTTTCTACAGTCTTTCACATTGAAAGAGGAATTGAACTATAAAAATGCTATCAGTGCCTAATTTTTTCAGTATGGATGTGTACCTGAAAAGGCATGGGTAAATTTAAATTTTATCAATTTTTATATTAAATACACAAAAGTATCTATTTCTACTGGGGTTTTAAACTGTATATCAGACCTAACCAAATCAGAATCTCTAGGATTGGAGCCTAGGCTTGTGCATTTTGGAACTTCTTCATGTGTTTCTGATGCTATCTCTGGCTAGAAAATCTGACTTGGAGAAATTCTCAGGCGGGTAATCCTAAGAGGAATATGTTTGTAAATTTTAAGCAAAGCAATTTATCCTCCTCCCCCTAAATTAACCCTTTTAAAATCTCCGTTTTCCTTTAGAATGTTTCTTTTCAGGAGGCTATTATATCACTTTGACAAGCAAACAATTATTATATGTATCTGGTTTTGTAATGAATCTGTATTTTTCTTCTTCCAGGTGAAAATGAGTTCTTCAGTAAGAAGAAAAGGAAAGCCAGGCAAAGGAGGTGGAAAAGGATCTTCCAGAGGAGGAAGAGGAGGCAGGGGTCACAGCAGTAAATCTCATGGGGGTGGCGGCGGCGGCGGCGGCGGCGGTGGCAGCAATAGAAAGGCCTCAAGTAGAATTTGGGATGACGGAGATGATTTTTGTATCTTCAGTGAATCAAGGCGCTCGTCCAGGTCATTATATTCTTTGAATGTTCGCATATGGAAAGGGAATCAATCTCTGAGTGTGGGAAGAAGATGGCTGAGGAGAAAGGGAAAAGAAATATCAAGTTAATTGTTTCCCTTATTTTAGAACTTGGCAATCGCCTATTTTATAACCTTTTCTAAAATCATGATAGTAAATCCTTATAACCTTTTCTAAAAGCATAATAGTAAATAACTTTTATTTTTGTGGTAGGTTTAAATCTGAAGTTAACTTTGTTAACTCCCACATGGCACTGTGAATTGGGTATGAAGCTGTTATAGCAGCCAGTGTTACTTGAAAAGTACATATTGGAAATAGTGAAAATGATGAAAGTTATTTTAATTGTCCCTTCGGCATTGTTGGTTCCTGTTAAAATTGAACAGTCCCAAATTTGACCTGACTGTACTCTGTCTTTCTAGTTGATAAATTATGTATTTTCTACCCAGATCAGTCAAATCATCATTGGTGTTTCATGTGGTGACCAATGAGAGATGTCATATCTAGGTGTCTCTCATATTCAACTTTTAATCAATGAATAAACTAAGGGGATTACTGTAAATTTAATAAGGATTTAATGAAAGTGATGATTTTAGTACTATTTGTTATGCAATATAAATATAAAATTCTTATGGTCTCTCAGATTCTACTGTGAGCTAAGTGTTTACTGGGGATTTTAAAGATGAGCAAATTATTTGAAACACTACATTTATCACACACATACACACTCAGGGAATACTCTCAACTGAATCTTAATTCTAGGATTTAGTTAAGTGCTTCAGCCATATTCGCATCAGTTTCCAAGTCCTTGTGGTTTAAGCCTCTTGCTGCACTGGGTATGATTTCAGGATTTAAGTAACTTTTCGTACATGACCCCTAAAGTAACCAAATTCTTCATCTGATATTCAATCAGAGAATCCACATTTTTTCCCCCTAATGAAAGCAAATCCTTCATTTGGACATATTGAGACAATATGTATTAGATTCAAACTTGACACCTTTGTAAAGCATTTTCCAGAGTAATTTGAATTACTTTTTACCTTACCTGCTGACTTGAGAACCTAACTTCTGAGTTAATACAACGCCAGTGTTTTTCAGAACATGCCCACATGTTTTATAGAGCCTTAAAATATTAAGCCTTAGAGCCTTAAACACTCATTCTTTTAGCAAATATGTGCCGGGCACTGTTTTAGGGATTAGGATTGCAGCAATGAATAAAATCTAGACCTTATCTTCATAGAGGGGCTTTGGGAAAGAATGGCCATAAACAAATAAATATATAATATGTCAGATGGTAAGTGCTGTAGAGAAAAATAAAAGAAGGTAAAAGGGATAGAAAATACCTGAACAGAGTTACTATTTTATGTATCATGATTAGAGAAGGTTTCTCTAATACGGGGTCTTTTGAGCAGAGACAAGAAGGAACTGAAGGAGCGACCCATGAAGCTATCCAAAGGGGGAACATTCAAGAGGAGGGAATAGCAAATGCAAAATTCCTTAGGCAGGAATGTGCTTGGAAGGTCTGGGGAGTTGCAGAGAAGCCGTGTGACTAGAGTGGATGCGCATAGAGGAGAGAGGTATGAGGTTACATCAGAGAGGCTGGTCTGTGTAGGACCTTACAGACCATTGTAAGGACTTTGACTTTTGCTTTGAATAAGATGGGAAGACATGGACGGTTTGAGACAGGGGTGCAGGATATCATCATTCTGACCAGGATTTCAGCTATCCAACAGAGCAGAATTCATATTCATCTGAATTAAAAAATAGTGCCCCTTTCTTTGGGCAGTTGAAGCCCCACATCAGATGCAGGGCTTGGTGGTTCAGCATGAGCTAGATTTTAGCTCTTACTGTTGCCGACCACCACTTCCTCTCCCTGGCCCCTGCCATGAGCCTTTGCACAGTATACAGCCTTTGCCCAACCATGCCCAGTAGCCTGCCTGTGTGCTCTATGGAGAATAGAATGTGGGGAGAAGCAGGACACTTGGAAACAGTTAAACTCTCTCCAAGTTGGGATGTCAAATAGACATATGGAAGTCTGGAGTTCAGGAAATATATCCATCAAGGCTAGAGATGTAAAATTTGTGGGTCCTCTATGAATAAATGCTATTTAAAGCTATGAGATTAGATTAAATCACTTAAGGAGTGAATATAGATAAGAAATCTGACGTTTGAGCCCTGGGGCACTTCAGGCTTTAGAGAAAGAGAGGTTAGGAAAATGAAAAAGGATGGAGAAAAGAGTTTTCAATGATGTAGGAGGCAAACTAAGAAGAGTGTAGTGTCTGGAAGTCAAGATATAAGGTATTTCTAAGGGGGGAAGGGGAGTGATCAATTGTAAAAAAGTGTTTCTGATGAGTAAAGAAAAATGTGCACTAAGGATTGTCCAGTGGATTTCACAATGTGGATATGAAGAGAGCCGGTGGGGGAAAATCCCTGATTGGAGTGCATTTCAGAAATGAGGAAAGAAAGTAGAAACAATGATTTAGGTAACATTTTTGAGGACTCTTGCTATAAAGCAGGGGAGGGGGGCTTTATAGCTGAAGGGATGTGCAGTCGAGGGAAGGTTTTGTTTTGTTTTGTTTTGTTTTAAACTGTGGACATCATACATGCTGTATGCTGATGGGAATGATTCAGGAGAGAAGAACTGATGATATAGAGAGGGTGATAAGTCCTGGAGTGATTTCTTTGAGGAGATTAAAAGGATTGAGACCAGTGTTCAGAGGGATTGACTTTAAGATGAAGGATGGTTAATAGATAGTCACAGGTAGGAAATCAGAGTATAGGGGTATATAGAATAAATAAGTGGTGGCTGAGATGAGAGCATGTGGAAGTTCTCCCCCAATCTCTCTCTCTCTCTCTCTCTCTCTTCCTAATCATGAGGAAATGATCACATAAATCCGGATTGTGAAAAGTTCTACAAGACATCTGGCCCAAGGTCTTTCATAGAGTCATCAACAAAAGAAGCAGTGGGACTTAAAAATTAAAAAACAAAACATGATAACCGAATGTCATTTTTGATTGGATACAGGATCAAAAATATCTGTAAAAGACATTTTATAGATACAAGGGGTGCAATGGTAGAAGACCTAGGTTCAATTCCCGGTCCATGCAATTCCCAAAAAACAAACAAACAAAAATTCAACATATGGTGCCACAATAACAGGATACTCACAGAGAAAAATAATGAAATGTGACCCTGCAATACAGCATACAAAAAAAGAAAAAAGACATTACTGAGGCAATGGGAAATTTGAAGATGGATTGTACATTAGGCAATATCAATATAAAATTTCTTTAGACTGGTGATGGCATTGTGGTTATATAAGAGTATATCTCTGTTTTTAGGAAATATTTAGAGGTGAAACATGATGTCTGCAATTTACATTCTAATGGTTCAATACTATATATATCTATATAGAGAGGGAGGCATATATATAGGCATGTATATGTATGGTAAATGTTAATAACTGGTGAATCCAAGTAAAATGTGTTTATTGTACAATTCCACATATCTGTAGGTTTGAAATTTTTCAAAACAAAAAATCGAGGGAAATGATGGATTTTGGGTAACAGTACTTTTCAGAAGTTGCAACTAAGTGTTTAAAAATCACAGTTGATTCTTTTTTCTCCTTTGCTACTCAGTTTTGCGAGGGTGAATGTATGGTTCTTTTCAAAGTCTCAATAATGTATTGGGTTTTAAAAACAGAGAAATTTTCTCCTAGTTCCATAATTTTGTGCAAATTTATAATAAAACATTCTAAAAGAAAAAAATACATAATAAACATAGTAAACAAAGTGAAACTTTAAACTTATCATTGTTTTAAACATTAAAAAGAGTTCCTAAAAAACCTAAATCCCAACAGTAAAAGAGAAGTGAAATGTTATGCTATAAAGAATATTTAATCTTAGGGAAATTGTCAATGTTATTTTGATAAGGGAATAAAGGAACTTAAAAGAGATTACATGTGCTGTGCAATTTTATAAAAAATATGTATGAAAACAGTGTAATTTGGGGTAACTTGTTTTCATTCTTCTATGGTGAACATGTATTATTATTTTGTAATCAGGAAGTAATAGTAATTTGGGTAAGTATTTTTTAAAACAGGGCTTAATATTCACAGATAAATTGGGATTCTACTGTTTTCAGATTGGGTGCCTAAAGTAGAATGAAATAAGCTGTCCTTGGTTTTTTGTCAAGGCTTTATAGCACAGAGGGAGTCATGTTAGCATTGTGTCTTCTAGAAGATTCCTGAGTTAGTGAAGCCAGATTTAATGATGAAGAATCTGATCAGGTTTTCACCAGCATTTCCAATATGATGAGGTCTGGCAAATACTCTAGAAAACTAGAGAGTCTTTTCAATTCATTGTCATCTTTTATAAGATGCTTGACAGTCCCATTCATATTATGTATAATTAAGGATGCTGAGGAGAATGTCAAGGTTCCAGTCACAGGTAAACATGTAATTTTGCTCTCCTGTCCTTTTAGACCTAGCAGCAGCAGCATAAGCAAAGGAGAGGCACGCCCCAGACGGAAGTCTGCAGCCAAAGTGCCTCTGCAGACTCTCCATATGACTTCTGAGAATCAGGAGAAAGTGAAAGCTCTTCTCCGAGACTTGCAAGAACAGGATGCGGATGCTGAATCTGAGTAAATGATTTTATTTAACAATTACTTGAATAAATTATTTTAGTAAAGAAGACATATTAATAATCAGAAGGCCCTGTGTGTCTTTGGAACAGTATATAATACTGACCCAGCTGTGGCCATTTGATTAGTTGAAAGTAAGCCAAGAGAAATACAAAAATAATTTTTCTGCCATGGCTATGGAGTGATTTTGTTTTGCAGCAACCATGAGCAGTGATATAAACTGCCTTTTCATCTTCATTTTTTCTAGCGCAGTTCTACTATAGATTCAGTAATTGCTTTCTTGATAACCTTCCAAATAAAGCCTTGTAGTGGACAAGTTGAAGTATTGTTCTAGGAGCAGATACTGAGTGACCAGATGAAGTTTTAGGATTACACTTCTCATGGCCAACTGCCTAAAAGAAACACCTTTCACTGTTAGGTCTCAGTTGCTTTTGTTCCCGTCCCCGCATTGCATTTTGGCTATTTTGTTTTGTGATTTCAGCTGGAGAAGTAGTTAATTCTTTCATTATATTGATCAAAATAAATGAATGGTCAGTTGTGAATAGCTCAGTTTCCATCTGCTCCAGAAATCTCTTCTCTAGTTTAGATTTAAGAAGCTTGTGCAGCAAAGCCAAAAAAAACAAGTTTGCTTCTATGAATAAGCCAAGAGCAAGGCCCTGGAGGCAGACTGCCATGGCCAGAATCTTTCTTTGCCCCTTGCTGGGTAACCTTTGGCACTTATTAATCCTACGTCTTAGTTGTTCTGAAAAATGGGGATTCAAATGGTGCTTCAGGGGATTATGGGAAGATTAAAAGAATTAGTACGTATACACAGTAGCTGGCCTGTAATAAATGCTTGATAAATGCTTAGTGCCAAGATAGAAATTAACAGGTTAATAAAGAATTAAATAGCAACTGAAGAGTCTCAGGATTCTGTGTTCATTGTCTTCTGAAATTAAATTATTACACCTTTGCTAAATTTTTCTTTGAAGTGATTAGGAATTGTATCTCACATGTGAAAATGTTACCTTTGCTAGCAGAGGCGATTCTGGGGAGGAGGACGATGATGAGCCTGAGCACAGCGAAGCTGAGCTGTGCCTGTCAGCTGCCCGGGAAGCTGCCCTTGTCTCTGACCCTGAGCCTTCAGAACCAGCTGATTCGGCTCCAGGAGATCTTCATCTTCCAGAATTTACAGTCTCACCATTTGCAGTACAGAAACTTTCCAGGTGATTGCTTTCAACATTTATGAGAGTTGGGGGGGAGGTCTAAGAAACTGAAATAATTTTATAAATCTAACTCTGCCTCCTTGATTCCACTCCTGTTGTGTGAGTTTCATCCATGTCTGATAAACCAAATATCTTCTCTCTTTAGGGCATTCTCAATCGTAGATGGAGAGATTAATGAGGGATTAGTATTATCAGGGACACTTTTTCAGAATGCACATGCCCTATGCATATATATAGTCATAATTTCACATAAAGATGTTTTAATGAATTGTGCTTCAGTGGATTGATATTACTCAGTTATTTTTCTCATATTTCATGTTTGACAGATACGGTTTCCATGTGGCACACTGTCAGGTGGCCCTGAGGATGTGTGATGGAGATATTGGGGCATCACTAGAACATCTCCTCACCCACTGTTTTTCCGAGACATTTGGAAAGAGGATGAAGATTTCTGAGGCAGTTGCCCAGATTAATTTAGTTGAATGTTTGGAACAGCGACAAGAAGAGGCATTTGCTCTCCAGTCAATCTGTGGAGAAAAATTTGTAGAAAGAATTCAGAACAGAGTCTGGACCATTGGATTAGAACTGGACTATTTGACAAGTAAATTCTGCAAATCCAAGCAAAGGGAAAATTCCAAAAATGTACAGGATACTTCACTTGAAATCTGTAGATTTTACCTGAAAGGAAATTGCAAATTTGGATCAAAATGTAAATTCAAGCATGAAGTGCCCCCAAATCAAATTGTTGGTAGAGCAGAAAGAAATGTAGATGATTCTCATCTTAATGTACATGAAGATACATCTTTTTTATATGAACTTGAAGTTCGATTTTCTAAAGATCACAAATACCCCTACCAAGCTCCCCTTGTGGCGTTTTATTCCACAAATGAGAATCTACCTCTGGCTTGCCGTTTACATATTTCTGAGTTCCTTTATGGTAAGGCCTTGACATTTGCAGAAACTGCAGAACCTGTGGTATATTCTTTGATAACACTTTTAGAGGAAGAATCAGAAATAGTGAAGTTACTGACAAACACCCATCACAAGTATAGTGTTCCTCCTGTGAACTTCCTGCCAGCAGTCTCTGGGACCAGAATAAATACCCCTGCCTGCCGGAAACAAGTGATTCCAAGTAATTCTTTTGTTTCAAATCAAATTCCAGAAGGTATGTAAAGCTGTTGATTATGGGAAGGGTGTTGTGGAGGGGAGCATTCAGAATTACACATTTAGAATTCAAAACTTGAGAGGGCAGATCTAGTTACCTTGGGCAAGTCATTCTTCTCAGTCCAAAGGGCAAAAGGGAATGAGAATCCCTGAACTACGACCTGACTTTAATTGAGAGTCCTGATTGTATCAGTGTGATTGAGCTCTGAACTGAAGGTTTGTAGTGATGTTTTAAATTTATTTTATCAGTATAGAATCTACAGAGTTGGAAGGACCTTAAAGTACCTTTCTAGAAAATCTGTTCTGTAAACACATGTCTGGTACTACATATGGAATTAATTTCAGATTGGTGTTTAGAAATACTTCTCTTTCTATACTGCTATCTGTACTCTCCTGCTTTTAGTACACTAAAGGTCCCTGAAATTCATGAGCGTGGGGCTATCTTTACGAATTACTTAATCTTCAAATACAGAAATATTTGTGCAAGCTTCTGACTTTGTCCAGATTCGGGCTTGCTGCACACAGTCTTAAAAACCACAGCTAGGGCGGGCCACGGTAGCTCAGCAGGCAAGAGTGTTTGCCTGCAATGCCAAAGGACCTGGGTTTGATTCCTGGTGCCTGCCCATGTAAAGAAAAAAAAGACCACAGCTAAAGCACCTTTTCCATTTTCATCAAGGAATCTCTTATTTGTTGACCATCTTTCTTCCAGACAGCAAGATTTTTTGTTATTTCACAGGAGTTCCTGAGTAAAGGTCAATAAGTAGAGAATGACAAAGCTGCATGGGGATATGAGTGCTGGATGATTGGCTGGTCTCCCTCGAGAGACCCCTGACTCACTCCAAATGCCGGCTTCTAGCACGAGACTCAGATGTGTTCCTTGAGAAATGAAAATTATGTTTCATGGACTTTTTCTTAATAATGGCTTTATTTAGATATAATTTTTCACATTTCATAAAATTACCTTTTTAAAGACTGCAGTGGTTTTTAGAATATTCACAAAGTTGTGCAGCCTTCACCACTATATAACTGCAGAATATTTCATCACCCCTAAATGAAACTCCATACCCATTAGCAGTCAATCCTCATTTTTTCCCTTTCCCCAGCCCCTGGCAACCACTGTTCTACTTTCTGTGTCTGTGAACTTCAGTGTGTGGCTTGTTGTGACTGCCTTCTTTCAATTAGCATAATGTTTCTAGGTTCATCCACATCGTAACCTGTGTCAGTACATCCTTCGTTCTTTATTACTGAATAATATTTCATTATGTAGATGAAATATTATTTTGTTAATTAACCACATTTTGTTATTCTAGTCATCATTTGATGGACATTGGGCTTGTTTTGGGTCATGGACTTTTAGGGACACATGCAAGCAGTTGAAACTTAAATTCGCTGAATGTAAAGAGTTACTGGACTAACAACAAGGCATGCCATTATTTTCCTCTTTGTCTTTAATTTTGTTTAATGATAGCCATTTATTACATGTAAGTTCTTTAGCAGTAGAAGTAGTAGTATTAGAAATGAAATGAACATGCGTTATTCAAGCTTAAACCTTTTCTCCATTTTATGATTTTGTTTTGTTACTTTGTTGAAAAGTGATTTCCCCTTTGCTAAAGAGAAGGCTCCAAATGGAAAATGTTTCCTTTTATCCCCTTCAAGTTGAAAAAGAATCAGAACCTGAGGAAGAGGCAGATGAGGATGAAGGTCCTGCACCAGTTATAGTGGAAAATGAAAGCTATGTGAACCTTAAGAAAAAGATTTCCAAAAGATATGACTGGCAGGCCAAATCAGTACATGCTGAAAATGCAAAAATCTGCAAGCAGTTCCAAATAAAACAGGTAGGGTGTTCTGAGAAAATGGCTAGTGTTAGCTTCCCTAATGTATGGGTGAAAGGATTAGGAATTAGGAAGCTTTGACTACCCTCCCTTATATATTTTTGATTTTCTTTTGCTCTAAGTGGTCGAAGTTTCTGCATGCCACAGCAAACTTGGGTGCATGTTCTAGGTGGTTTTAGAAAATCTAATAGCTGATGAACATCTCACACAGACACACACACACCCCAAATATTCTCAGAATCATGTGGGCTTTGTTACTATGATAGACAATCTGATACATGGAAGGAAAATTAATAGTTATTTATATTAGCAAGATCAGTATATAAAAGGAGAAGGATCAAGGGGGACTCTTACCTCATTTCACAGTCTGAGAGGATAACTTACCGAAGGTCACATAGTTAGTAAGTGGCAATGCAAGGGTTCTGTTCCCAAAGCCCTCATTGTTTACAACATTCATATGAAGACTATTTTGAAAGAACCGACCAACTGAATTATTAGTGCAAAGCTGGATGTAAAGCTAAGGTGAGTTGCTAAACTACTTTGGGAATTAAATTAGATGCTGTCTCAAGGCCCTTCCATTTTTAATGTTCTGTGATTCTGAATTTTGACACAGTATAACACTATCATATGTTCAGTGCAATACCCGTAGAACAACAAAATGTATATAAAATTACACAATAAATAAAAAGATGGAAGAAATAAAAAACTACATATTAAATCTGATTGGTGTGTTTAGAGATGATGAATTTATGTGTAAAAATTATATGCAGGAAATGACATGCTAGTATATATTTCTTGTTGTTGAAAAATGCTTTCATAGTTTTAGGTACAATTCAGTATTTTTAACATTGGCCACTAGATATCAGACTAGGTTACTTAGATATAATCACCTGAAAATAACCCTCTAGTAAGTGGTTTTTCTATTATTTATTAATTTAGGTAAAAAATCCAATATTGTGTAGAACTATGCTGTCCTATATAGTAGCCACTATCCATCATGTGGCTATTTAAGTTTAAATTAATTAAAAATAAAATTTAAAATTCAGTTATTTAATCTCACTGGATATATTTCAAGTACTCAGTAGTCTTATATCCCCAGGGGTGCTGTATTGGACAGTGCAGATACAGAATATTTCCATCAACACGGAAAGTTCTGTTTTCTTTAGAGGCTCTTAATAGGAAGAACAGTATGGTTGCTAAGCAAGAGGAGTTTGTTTCTTTGATAAGATCTTTCAGTTTATTCAGATGTAGGAAAATCACACAGATTCCACAGCTTATTCTGACCAGTGTTCTCAACAGAGTTCTGACTAAGGTCATCTCACCCAATCCCCCAAATTTTCTACATTCTGTGTTTGAATAAGTTGTTTAAAAAAAAGAGGGCAGTACAGTGATGGCTCAGTGGCAGAATTCTTGCCTGCCATACCAGAGACCCAGGTTCGATTCCTGGAGCCCGCCCATGTAAAAAAAATAAAGCAGAAAGGGTGGGTCTGACTGTTGAATTCCAGATTCAGAGCTTTGTGAAAGGTGAAAAAAACAACCCAACTGATGCACTGTCTTTGATTCTATTAGGCTTCCAGACAGTTCCAGTCAATTCTGCAAGAAAGACAATCACTCCCTGCTTGGGAAGAAAGAGAAACCATTCTTAAATTGTTAAGCAAGCACCAAGTGCTTGTCATAAGTGGTATGACTGGGTAAGAATGTAACTTATTTATAATTCAGCTTTCATCTGTAAATAACCAGTAGCTGTTGTTACTGAAGCATTTTCCTGTTAGACACTAAATAATATTTCACAAAAGCCATTATTGCAACATTTGTAGCCAGTAGAGCCAATTATTAAAAATGAAACTGAACTCAGAAATCCATCTTGGAATTTACTCTGCCTTGAAACAGTTTTAAGGTGAGACACCAGCCAAGGACTTTTAACAAGTCCCATTTCTAAATTTAAAGACCAGCTTTGGGCTTATGTAGGTAGTGGAGAAGCTTACCCTACCTACAGGCATGCCTAAGAGTCACCGCT
Organism: Tamandua tetradactyla; assembly: GCF_023851605.1. Lineage (NCBI taxonomy): Eukaryota > Metazoa > Chordata > Mammalia > Pilosa > Myrmecophagidae > Tamandua > Tamandua tetradactyla. The sequence goes on along the minus strand of NC_135343.1, from coordinate 10,032,715 downwards.
GGAGGACCTCTTTTGTTGCTCAGATGTGGCGCCTCTCTCTCGAAGCCCAACTCTGTAAGTGAAATCATTGCCCTCCCCGCTATGTGGGACATGACATCCAAGGGTGAAAGTTGTTTCACCCTGGAGGCGTGGAAGATGACCCCCAGGGATGAGTCTGGCTCTGACATCATGGGATCAACAATGCCATTTGACCAAAACGGTGGGAAAGAAGTTTAACAAATAAGGTCAGTGGCTGAGAGAGTTCAAATAGAGTCAAGAGGCTACTCTGGAGGTCACTCTTATGCAAGCTTCAGTTAGACATTGCTACCTATCATAACGTGCCAAACCCCAACCAAAACTATTCCACCCAATCCTAAAGAGCACCTACAGCGATATGTAAGATTCCACAAGGGTTCCAGGCACTAGAGTAACTTTCCAGCCTCCATATGGGTCCCTGAACCAGATAATTCCTGAAACCTAGAGGGCCCAGCCTGTCCAGAACATGAGATAGTTTCAACTCCCTACCTCATATTATTGACACCCCCTTCCAACCTGAAGAAGTTAAAATAGGCATAGCCCGAAAACCTCTAAAGAGTGGGATAGAAAGACCAGAGTTGATTGTAGAGTTATGCAGAGAAGATAGGATTTAGCAAACGAGTATGAATGCTGAAACATTATATTGATATTTCTTTTAGCCTCCAGTATCTTAGAGCAGGTAGGAATAAAAACCTAAAATAGAATTGTAACCCATACCAAACTCTGAAATCTGTTGCACTGTGCTTTGAAATTTATTGCTGTTTTGTATATATGTTGTTTTTCACAAAAAAAACAAAAAAGTCGATTGTGATGGTAAAAAAATGTTTATTCCTTCTAGCCTCCAATGTTCTGGAGCAGTTAGAAGGAAAAATCTGAGATAATGGTATTGTACCCCGTGACAAACTTTGGGATCTGTCCTATAACTACTTGTTGAAGAGTGCTTCAGCAACTGCTTTTTTCTTTCTTTGCTTGGTATATATGTTATATTATATAATAAAAAAAGTTTAAAAAAAGAGATAACTTTGGGATATTTAGCTTGAAAACTTTTCTTCTTCTGATCTTCTCATTTCCTTAGAGCTTTTATTTGTTCTTTTAAGAACACCGTAAGGCATATTATTTTTCCTGTTTCACCCTCTCCATATGTTATGTGAACCTACTTAGCAGGGGCAAGTTACAGGTTTAATTTAGTTCTTAATTCAAGGGTGTTCAATTTAATAATTATATTTATATCCAGACTCACTGATATAGGAGTAATCTTGAATCTCCCAATTTTTTCACTTTTTAACCTCAGTCTGCTTATAGTTAAATCAATACATATAAAAGGGAAAAATACAAAGTATATTAATAATCATAAGCTAATATTCCTATTTCATTAGGATTCATATGTTAGAGACATTACATTCCTCTTGGCATGTATAAACCTTAATCTGATGTCTCTTCAGTAATACTTATACTAAACTAGTATGTGGTTTTCCTGTTGATTTGAGTACGGTTTTCTGGGATTTTCAGCTCTAGGTAATAAGTCAGTAGGTAGTTTTAGAAGATGAATCTGAACAAATTTTATTGTGATTAGTTTCATCGCTGTTCTTGTTGCATGTGATAACGTCTTTAGTTAAACAGCACTTGAAAACTCATTTTAGGACTTAATTTGTTTTGAAATACAGATGTGGGAAAACCACACAGATCCCACAGTTTATTCTGGATGATTCTTTGAATGGTCCACCTGAGAAGGTGGCTAACATCATTTGTACCCAACCCCGACGAATCTCTGCAATCTCTGTTGCTGAACGTGTTGCCAAAGAAAGAGCAGAAAGAGTGGGTCTGACTGTGGGATACCAGATCCGTTTAGAAAGTGTCAAGGTGTGTATTCTCTTCTTATTTCCTATAACAGAAATATGCAGTTTTCAATATAAAGTGTTCTTGGGGGTCTAGAGATTCATAGGAATTTTGAGGAGTACACTTTCAGGTCATTTTAAATCAATGATTGTTTTCATTAGGGTCACAGTCCTTTTAGAAATAGTTTGGCGTAAAAGCTCTTATTTAATTGTACTTAATTTCCTCCATAAAGGCCTTTTATTCTTTGTTGGCAGAAGTGATCTGCTAAGTGCTGTTTTGTTCTTGAAACTGGGGCTTAATCCACTTAATCAAAAAAAGAACAGACAAATTCAGAATTGATTTCACCACTTGGCTGTTGTTCTTATGCTTTATAATAATTTTTTAATGCTTCTTATGAGAGTCTTAAACTTTTGGTAGGAAGCAGAAAAGCTTTTATTTTTGTAGCCAATGAGAAACTGTGCATTTAGTATGGTTTCATATTAAATGGAACTGCTGGTATTTTCAATGTTCTTTATTCCTTCCAATTCAAAACAGCTCATCAGTAGAGCATTTCCTTTTTTCCAAAAATTTCATGAATGCTTTCTATTGTCCTGTTACATGCAAGTCCTCAGCCACCAGACTACTGTACTGCACTACAGGAGTGCTGCTGAGAAGGCTAGAAGGAGATTCAACTCTACAAGGAATCACCCATATTATTGTTGATGAAGTTCATGAGAGGACAGAAGAAAGGTAAAACAAAAGTTTTCCAAATGAATACCTGTATACATAAAATGAAGACATGGCTGAAAGAATTTTGCCCTGCTTCCAGTTTGGCTACATACTAGTAATGGTAATCCGTCTGTGGAAGGCCTAGGTTAGGGCAAAGGAACTGCTTTTCTGCAGGGTTTGTAAATACTAGGAAAGCAGCATATTCATCACTACAAATGTGGACATCCTCTAATAGGAGATACTTAACACTCTTGGACATCATGCTGAGTTTGGCATTGTACTTGGTAGGAGTGACAGATGTAATGCCTGTAGTAGCTGATGGATTAAATAGCATGATGCTTCCTTCCTTGCTCATTCAGACAGTCATTCATACATTTATCGGAGCTGTACTAAGTTCCAAAGTTATACTAGTTTCTGGGGATACAGTGGTGAACAAGTACATAGGTTCCCCCTCATTGCGTACAGCCAAGTAGGAAAAACACATATTCTACAAATAGAATAAAGTACTATGAAGAAGTAAACAGGATACTGTGATAGAGAATAGCGGAGAGACTCTTAAGATGGTGAGATAGCATATCTCTTGAAGAGAAGACACCCAGATTTGAGAACTGAAGTATGAAAAAAGAAGTCCCATGTAACAAATGGGGGCAAGGACAGTGGGTACAAAACTGCCAGGGAAAGAGCATAGTGAGTCTAGTGCAGTTGCTGGGTAGTGAATGAGGAGGGATGTGGCAGATAGAGGAAGAAACAGGAGCCAAATCTTCCAGGGCCTTATATAACAGGCATGATAAAGCATTTGGATTTGATATTAATGCAGTGAGAAGTCATTAAAGGGTGGAGGCATAAAGTCTGATTACTCGACTGTTTTTGAAAGGAGTGGCCAGGTGCATGGCATTAATCATAGTTTGTCTTGGGGTCATGCCTAAAAGCAGTAAAATAAAGGGAAAAAGAAAGAAGGGCCTGTGAAATTTTGAGGTTTCCCCAAAAGTACTATACTATTCTAAATATTTTGAGAAGAATAAAGAAAGTGGAAGTAAACTGTGTGTGTGCTATGATGATCAAAAGTTATCTTTTGATCTAATAGTCAGTATCATAGCATGAACTACCTTTGAAATTATAAATAATTGCATAGGGAAGTTCTAAACTATGGACATACTATAAATTACCTAAACATTTGACTATTATTGTTAGATTATTTCCCTTTTCCCTAAGGAAGTAACAACAACAAAAATGGCATAAATGTAAGTAAATTAGCTCATTAAATTAAAGAAACTTTTTATTAGAGCCATTGCAGATTTATAGAAAAATCATGTGGAAGGTATAGAGCTCCAGATATCAGCCCCAACACACACAGGTTCCCCTATTAATATTTTGCATTAGTATGTTACTTTGGTTACAATGGTAAACTAATATTAATCTAGTTATATCATTAATTAAAGTCGATAGTTTACCTTGGGGCTCCGTCTTTGTGTTGTGCAGTTCTTTGGGTTGTCTTTTTTTTTAAATTCTGGTAGCATATATACAATATAAAATTTAAAGAGGACTTGATTTTACAATTAAAACTGGGAGAATATTATATACAGAAAATATAAATTAAAAGGTGAAAAGACAGGACATATATGAATACCCAATAAAGAAAAAAAGAGAAAAAATTGCTGCAGATAAAATCAATTCTGGAATAAAGCCATGAGTAATTCCATTTTTGGTAAATTGTCCTGGGGAGATAATTTGCAAAATGAACAAAGGTTGTTCTTTGTTTATTAATTAATTAATTGCCTTTATTTCATTTGTTATCATAAGTATTTTTCAGTTCACTTTCTCAGAAATTATATAAGTAATACAAGAAGATGTTCTCAGTAAAAATTAAAATAATACAGATAATGTGAAAATCCTCCTTTTACTCCAAACAATTCCTGGTTTCCTCCCCAGAGGTAACTATAGTCATCAGGTTGGTGATATGGCCTGTTGTACGTTGACATTTATTTTCTTTATAGAAATGGGTTCTTTTCTTTCCTGACCCTTTTTTTTCTTACACACATGATACATTCATTTGGTAAGTCAACGAATATTCTTGACCACTTACTATATGCCAGGCATTGTTCTAGACAAATAGTGAATAGAACAAAATAGTGAACTGGAATAGTGAACAAAATAGACCAAAATCTCTGTACTCGTAGAGCTTACATTCTGGTGGAGGAGCCCAACAATGAGCAAGATAGATAAATAAAATACAGAATATATTAAGTGCTGAGAGGAAAAGATAAAGCAGGGAAAGAGGGATATGAAGTACCAGGGAGGAGGGTGTTTGCAGTTTTATGTAGGGTGGCCTTGCTGAGAAAAGTCTTTTGAGTAAAGACTAGAAAGAAGTGAGGGACCTACCTATGTGAATGAATGTCTGGGAGAAGCCTGTTCCAGGCAGATTAATGGCAGGTGCCACGGACTTGAGGTGCTTGCCTCAAGGATAGCAAGGAGGACACTGGCTGGAGCCAAGTGAATAAGGGAATAAAAATAGGAGATGAGTAGTGGGATTACAGGCATGTCATGTAAGGTTTTGTTAGTAAGGACTTTATGGAGAAATCATTAAAGAATCTTGAGCAGAAGAGTGGCACAGTTATATTTACATGTGAACAGAATGTTGGTTTGCTGTATTGAGAATAGATTGCAAAGAGGCAAGGTTTTGAAGCAGGGAGACCAGTTAGAGTATTGGCATCTATGATACATATTATTCTACAACTTGGTTTCTTTTTCAGTAACAATTTCATAGAGTTATTTCGTGTCAATATCTAGAGTTATACCTTATTCCTTTTCTCTGCCTCATATTATTTCATAGAATGTTTGATATATTTAACCATTTCTCCATTGATGGACATTACGTGGTTTTCATTGTTATGCTATTACAAAAAGCACTATGCTATAGTGATAATATTTGTAAATGCTTTTTTGTGTGTATAAAGACCAAGAAATGGAATTATCAAATTCAGTGATAAATCTTGTTGGTATTTGGACTGGTATTGCACTGAATTTATAGTTTATTTGGAGGAGAATTGATATATGTATAATACTAAGATTTCACATCCAGGAACATGATACATACTTTCCATGAGTGTTAAAACATTTTTTTTCACTCTAGGTCTTGCATATAACTGGCTCAACTATATCTAAAGTTATTAATTTTCATGTATTGAATTTGTTTGATCCTCAAGTGTTTCTTTTATTTCCTCTAGTGACTTTTTACTGCTAGTGTTGAAGGACATTATGTTACAGAGGCCAACCCTTCAAGTTATTCTAATGAGTGCAACCTTAAACGCTGAGCTCTTTTCAGAATATTTTAATTCCTGCCCAGTTATTACTATACCAGGTAATTAACTTCATCATTAACTATGTACTACTCTAATAAGCAAATACAATTATTTTAAAGTTCATTTGCAATATATATTAACAGGTATTTATACCTCTTTTTTAAAGAAATGATTAGTTTATAAGAAATGAAATCACAGCTACCCAATGTAATTGATAACCTGATAGCCACTTGTCAGATTTTAATTTTGTGTGTGATTTATTTTAAATCTTAGTTATTTTGGATTTCTAGTATTCTGTTTAATTTCAGAATGTCAGTTTATGATAATCTGTCATAACGAGAAGTTTTATCTGCATATGGCTTGTTTGTTCTTGCTGGATTCTGCTAAATTTCAGAATTTTGCTCCACTATAAGAGAAAGTGAAGTTAGATAGGCTAAGTTTCTTTTGGTCTTTCATGGTCTCATTGTGGGATTAATTTATCTTTGATGTATCCTTCTTCAGTTGAGTGCCAAAAGGACAATTTGCAAGCACTGATTGATGATTGGTAGTATTATTTGTTCTAGTTATAGAGAATGTTGACAGTGGATTTAAAGAAGAAACTATACGTTTGATCTAGAATATAATTGTTTGAATCTGTAAAGATCCCCTGGGGAGAAGATGGGAGTGTGAGATGAGAAAGGGGCTATAGATAAAGGTAGAGGGGAAAAAAAGTTTTATTGGCAAATTATCATATTCTCTATCCATACATTCCATCTATATAGTCTGTTTTTTTTTGCTAATGAGAATCTGTCTCTTCCAATTTTTATCATCAACAATATTTTTTGATACTTCTCAGGCCACCAAGCAGTATCTTACTGTATCCAGCTTTGTTTTAAGCGAATTTTACATAAATACGCTGTTTCCAGATAGTTAAAGAGGTATTCTGAGGCTCTTTCTATTTTATTTTCTCATTTTTTAGGTCGTACATTTCCTGTTGATCAATTTTTTCTGGAAGATGCAATTACTGTGACAAGGTAAGAAAGACATTAACTAATGTTCAGTGAAGTCTTTGAAAGCAGAATTATAATTTTTCCTTGGTTAGGATACTAATAAATGTGTTAGCTTTCTTCAGAATTTTTCTATTTGAGCATTTTTCCCCTTTTGTTCAGCAAATATTTATTATACAAATTATTTGCAAGTCCCAGGCAATATTGTGTATTGACTCTGGAGACAGACTGCCAGGATTTAAATCCCTCTACTTGCTAACTGTAACTTTGGGAAGTTGCTTAATCTCTCTTTGCCTTGAGTTCCTCATATGTAAAATGGGCATATTAATAGAAGTTACTTTACAGGGTTGTTATAAGGATGAATTAATAATTGTAAAGTGCTTAGAATTAATACTTGCAATTTAATACTTGTGAAGTGTCTAACACACAGCAAAAAAATTGTTTATTTCTACCATTTCAGTATTGGGTAGAAAATGGCAGTGTTCATTGGATATAGACAGAGCTCTCCCCTTGAGTGGCCCTGCTTCCTCCTCCTACTCTTTCACCTTGATGATTCTCCAAGATTTTATTCTCACATTGTGTCTTCTCACTATAAATTGTGCCTTGGCTTTCTTAGACTCGTGATTTCAGCTGTCATCTCTGTGCCAAGAACTCCCAGATCAGCATCTTCATTCTTGACCTCTGAGCTTCAGAATGAAATACTCTTGATGTCTGTTATCTTTTTTTATTAATTTTTTAATTTAAAAAATATATAACAACAAACAAACACAAACATTCTTAACATATAATTCTGTTCTACATATATAATCAGTAATTTACAATATCATCACATGGTTGCATGTTCATCATCGTGATCATTTCTTAGAACATTTGCATCAATTCAGAAAAAGAAATAAAAAGACAACAGAAAAAAATTCATACATACCATACCCCTTACCCCTCCCTTTCATTGATCACTAGCATTTCAATGTAAATATATTTTAACATTTGTTTACCCTATTATTTATTTTTATTCCATATGTTTTACTCGTCTGTTGTTAAGGTAGATTAAAGGAGCATCAGACACAATGTTTTCACAATCACACAGTCACATTGTGAAAGCTGTTTCATTATACAGTCATCTCCAAGAAACATGACTATTGGAACACAGTTCTACATTTTGACTAACAAGGTGATATCTGTTTAATGCATAAGAATAACCTCCAGCATAATCTCTCGACTCTGATTGAAATCTCTCAGCCATTGACACTTTATTTTGTCTCATTTCGCTCTTCCCCCTTTTGATAGAGAAGGTTTTCTCAATCCCTTGATGCTGAGTCCCAACACATTCTAGGATTTCTGTGCCACATTGCCAGGAAGGGCCACACCCCTGGAAGTCATGTCCCATGTAGACGGGGAGGGTGGTGAGTTTGCTTGTTGTGTTGGCTGGAGAGAGGCCTGTTGGCTGGAGAGAGAGGCCAATGTCTGGCATCTTAAACTCAACTCTGATTTTTTTTTCTCTCTATTCCTCTGTCCTTAATAAGCCCCTCTCCTAATTCCATATTTAGTTAATGGTACAATATTCTCAAACTAAAAACCCCCAAACAGTGACTCTCCAGTTTTAGTGTGCAATAAGAATATTTAGGTAGCATATGAAAACTATTATTTTCTGGACCTATTCCACTCCCACTGAATATGAATCTCTGCGGAAACCATCTTTCAACTAGTTTACCTGTCTTTATTTTTTCACTTTTCAGACCTTCTGCCCCCAGAATTATCTTGAAACATAGAATTGATCATGTCACTCCTCTTCTTAAAAACTTTTCATTGACTTCCTGTTAGCCACAGTCTGTGGATACTAATGGCCGACATCATCAGCCTACATTTAACCTCCTTTTCTACTTTATTCTTTCACTCACTCAAAGCTTAGCAGTATCAGACTACTTGTAATTCTGTATAGCTTAATGTAATACCTGGATACATCCCAGACTATGGGGGACTGATAAATAAAAGTTATAGGTAGAGTCTTCTGAGGGACCAAAGGAAAAAAATATGGAACTATTAAACTTCCCCATTTGGGAAAACCCTGATACCCTTGCAAACATTGGGGCCTCCCAAGAAAATATGAAACTTATTTTGTAATGGAGAAGCTAAGACTACCTATAATGAGGCCTGGAATTCCTTCTAGGAAACCTCTTTTGTTGCTCAGATGTGGCCTCTCTCTTTCTAAGCCCAACTCTGCAAGGAAAATCAGTACCCTCCCCCCTATGTGGGACATGGCATTAGGGGTGAAAATCTCCCTGACAGTGTGGGACATGACTCCCAGGGTTGATTCTAGCCCTGGCACAAGGAAATTGACAATGCCTTCTTGACCAAAATGGGGGAAAGAAATGTAACAAAATAAAGCATCAGTGACTGAGGGAGTTCAAATAGAGTGGAAAGGCTATTCTGGAGGCTATTCTTATGCAAGCTTCAGCTAGATACTGCTAATTGTCTTGGTTTGCCAACCCCCAACTAACATTATTCCTGTTAACTCTTAAGAACACTTAGGGCTGTAACTGAGACTCTGTAAAAGTTTCATTCACTAAGTTTACTTTCTTGAAACATGTAACCTCCAGAGTGTTCCTAGGCCAGATAAATCCCGAAGCCCAGAGGGTCCAGCCTCTTGAAGACTATCACTTAACTATATCCCCATATCCTTTATTGTCAACACCTCGTCTAAACATGAAAATTTAGAATAAAAAAATGTTAAAAAAAAAAACAACAAAACCTCACCTAGGTGAATTCCCTCAAAAGGTGAAAAATAAACCCCTTTGAAATTGATTTGCTAAATGTCCTGCGCAGGTTAGTTTAGAGGCAGACTTAAAACTCAAATCCAGAGCTTTTGATCACAAGTGTAGTTACTTTCAACTTTATCATGTTATCTGCTATTATCATTAACAAACACTACTCCAATCAGAGCCAAGTTTCAAAATCTTTTGAGGACAGTTTAATAGAGATATTTAGCTAACATCTGGAAATTTGGGTCTAAAATGGTTGCAGCGAAGGGTAGTCAGCTACCTAGGAATTATAGATGGAGTGGATAAGATTACCAATAAAGAAAATAAAGTGGGGACGACTGAGACTACAACCTGAATGTATTTTTTTTTTGTCACTTTCTTCTAGAATCCACTTTTTTTTTTTTTTTTTTTTAGAAATCATACCATTCTACATATGCAATCAATAATTCTTAACATCATCACATAGATGCATGATCATCGTTTCTTACTACATTTGCATTGGTTTAGAAGAACTAGCTATATAACCGAAAAAGATATAGAATGTTAATATAGAGAAAAAAAAATAAAAGTAATAATAGTAAGAACAAAACAAAACAAAAACCTATAGCTCAGATGCAGCTTCATTCAGTGTTTTAACATGGTTACTTTACAATTAGGTATTATTGTGCTGTCCATTTTTGAGTTTTTGTATCTAGTCCTATTGCACAGTCTGTATCCCATCAGCTCCAATTACCCATTATCTTACCCTGTTTCTAACTCCTGCTGAACTCTGTTACCAATGACATATTCCAAGTTTATTCTCGAGTGTCGATTCACATCATTGGGACCATACAGTATTTGTCTTTTAGTTTTTGGCTAGACTCACTTAGCATAATGTTCTCTAGGTCCATCCATGTTATTACATGCTTCATAAGTTTATCCTGCCTTAAAGCTGCATAATATTCCATCGTGTGTATATACCACAGTTTGTTTAGCCACTCGTCTGTTGATGGACATTTTGGCTGTTTCCATCTCTTTGCAATTGTAAATAACGCTGCTATAAACATTGGTGTGCAAATGTCCGTTTGAGTTTTTGCCCTTAATTCCTTTGAGTAGATTCCCAGCAATGGTATTGCTGGGTCGTATGGCAATTCTATATTCAGCTTTTTGAGGAACCGCCAAACTGCCTTCCACAGTGGTTGCACCATTTGACATTCCCACCAACAGTGGATAAGTGTGCCTCTTTCACTGCATCCTCTTCAGCACTTGTCATTTTCTGTTTTGTTGATAATGGCCATTCTGGTGGGTGTGAGATGATATCTCATTGTGGTTTTGATTTGCATTTCTCTAATGGCCAGGGACATTGAGCATCTCTTCATGTGCATTTTGGCCATTTGTATTTCCTCCTCTGAGAGGTGTCTATTCAAGTCTTTTTCCCATTTTGTAATTGGGTTGGCTGTCTTTTTGTTGTTGAATTGAACAATCTCTTTATAAATTCTAGATACTAGACCTTTATCTGATATGTCGTTTCCAAATGTTGATTCCCATTGTGTAGGCTGTCTTTCTGCTTTTTTGATGAAGTTCTTTGATGCACAAAAGTGTTTAATTTTGAGGAGTTCCCATTTATTTATTTCCTTCTTCAGTGCTCTTGCTTTAGGTGTAAGGTCCATAAAATCGCCTCCAATTGTAAGATTCATAAGATATCTCCCTACATTTTCCTCTAACTGTTTTATGGTCTTAGACCTAATGTTGAGGTCTTTGATCCATTTTGAGTTAACTTTTGAATAAGGTGTGAGATACGGGTCTTCTTTCATTCTTTTACATATGGATATCCAGTTCTCTAGGCACCATTTATTGAAGAGACTGTTCTGTCCCAGGTGAGTTGGCTTGACTGCCTTATCAAAGATCAAATGTCCATAGATGAGAGGGTCTATATCTGAGCACTCTATTCGATTCCATTGGTCGATATATCTATCTTTATGCCAATACCATGCTGTTTTGACCACTGTGGCTTCATATTATGCCTTAAAGTCTGGCAGCGCAAGACCTCCAGCTTCGTTTTTTTTCCTCAAGATGTTTTTAGCAATTCGGGGCACCCTGCCCTTCCAGATAAATTTGCTTATTGGTGTTTCTATTTCTGAAAAATAAGTTGTTGAGATTTTGATTGGTATTGCATTGAATCTGTAAATCAATTTAGGTAGGATTGACATCTTAACTATATTTAGTCTTCCAATCCATGAACACGGTATGCCCTTCCATCTATTTAGGTCTTCTGTGATTTCTTTTAACAGTTTTTTGTAGTTTTCTTTATATAGGTTTTTTGTCTCTTTAGTTAAATTTATTCCTAGGTATTTTATTCTTTCAGTTGCAATTGTAAATGGGATTCGTTTCTTGATTTCCCCCTCCGCTTGTTCATTGCTAGTGTATAGAAATGCTACAGATTTTTGAATGTTGATCTTGTAACCTGCTACTTTGCTGTACTCATTTATTAGCTCTAGTAGTTTTGTTGTGGATTTTTCCGGGTTTTTGACGTATACTATCATATCGTCTGCAAACAGTGATAGTTTTACTTCTTCCTTTCCAATTTTGATGCCTTGTATTTCTTTTTCTTGTCTAATTGCTCTGGCTAGAACCTCCAACACAATGTTGAATAATAGTGGTGATAGTGGACATCCTTGTCTTGTTCCTGATCTTAGGGGGAAAGTTTTCAATTTTTCCCCATTGAGGATGATATTAGCTGTGGGTTTTTCATATATTCCCTCTATCATTTTAAGAAAGTTCCCTTGTATTCCTATCGTTTGAAGTGTTTTCAACAGGAAAGGATGTTGAATCTTGTCAAATGCCTTCTCTGCATCAATTGAGATGATCATGTGATTTTTCTGCTTTGATTTGTTGATATGGTGTATTACATTAATTGATTTTCTTATGTTGAACCATCCTTGCATACCTGGGATGAATCCTACTTGGTCGTGATGAATAATTCTTTTAATGTGTTGTTGGATACAATTTGCTAGGATTTTATTGAGGATTTTTGCATCTGTATTCATTAGAGAGATCGGCCTGTAGTTTTCTTTTCTTGTAATATCTTTGCCTGGTTTTGGTATGAGGGTGATGTTGGCTTCATAGAATGAATTAGGTAGTTTTCCCTCCACTTCGATTTTTTTGAAGAGTTTGAGGAGAGTTGGTACTAATTCTTTCTGGAATGTTTGATAGAATTCACATGTAAAGCCGTCTGGTCCTGGACTTTTCTTTTTAGGAAGCTTTTGAATGACTGATTCAATTTCTTTACTTGTGATTGGTTTGTTGAGGTCATCTATGTCTTCTTGAGTCAAAGTTGGTTGTTCATGCCTTTCCAGGAACCTGTCCATTTCATCTAAATTGTTGTATTTATTAGCGTAAAGTTGTTCATAGTATCCTGTTATTACCTCCTTTATTTCTGTGAGGTCAGTAGTTATGTCTCCTCTTCATTTCTGATCTTATTTATTTGCATCCTCTCTCTTCTTCTTTTTGTCAATCTTGCTAAGGGCCCATCAATCTTATTGATTTTCTCATAGAACCAACTTCTGGCCTTATTGATTTTCTCTATTGTTTTCATGTTTTCAATTTCATTTATTTGTGCTCTAATCTTTGTTATTTCTTTCCTTTTGCTTGCTTTGGGATTAGCTTGCTGTTCTTTCTCCAGTTCTTCCAAATGGATAGTTAATTCCTGAATTTTTGCCTTTTCTTCTTTTCTGATATAGCCATTTAGAGCAATAAATTTCTCTCTTAGCACTGCCTTTGCTGCGGCCCATAAGTTTTGATATGTTGTGTTTTCATTTTCATTCGCCTCGAGGTATTTGCTAATTTCTCTAGCAATTTCTTCTTTGACCCAGTTGTTGTTTAGGAGTGTGTTGTTGAGCCTCCACGTATTTGTGAATTTTCTGGCACTCCGCCTATTATTGATTTCCAACTTCATTCCTTTATGATCCGAGAAAGTGTTGTGTATGATTTCAATCTTTTTAAATTTGTTAAGACTTGCTTTGTGACCCAGCATATGGTCTATCTTTGAGAATGATCCATGAGCACTTGAGAAAAAGGTGTATCCTGCTGTTGTGGGATGGAATGTCCTATAAATGTCTGTTAAGTCTAGCTCATTTATAGTAATATTCAGATTCTCTATTTCTTTATTGATCCTCTGTCTAGATGTTCTGTCCATTGATGAGAGTGGTGAATTGAAGTCTCCAAGTATATGAGTCTATTTCCCTTTTCAGTGTTTGCAGTGTATTCCTCACGTATTTTGGGGCATTCTGGTTCGGTGCGTAAATATTTATGATTGTTATGTCTTCTTGTTTAATTGTTCCTTTTATTAGTATATAGTGTCCTTCTTTGTCTCTTTTCACTGTTTTACATTTGAAGTCTAATTTGTTGGATAGTAGTATAGCCACTCCTGCTCTTTTCTGGTTGTTATTTGCATGAAATATCTTTTCCCAACCTTTCACTTTCAACCTATGTTTATCTTTGGGTCTAAGATGTGTTTCCTGTAGACAGCATATAGAAGGATCCTGTTTTTTAATCCATTCTGCCAATCTATGTCTTTTGATTGGGGAATTCAGTCCATTGACATTTAGTGTTATTACTGTTTGGATAATATTTTCCTCTAACATTTTGCCTTTTGTATTATATATATCATATCTGATTTTCCTTCTTTCTACACTCTTCTCCATACCTCTCTCTTCTGTCTTTTCATATCTGACTCTTGTGCTCCCTTTAGTATTTCTTGCAGAGCTGGTCTCTTGGTCACAAATTCTCTCAATGACTTTTTGTCTGAGAATGTTTTAATTTCTCCCTCATTTTTGAAGCACAATTTTGCTGGATATAGGAGTCTTGGTTGGCAGTTTTTCTCTTTTAGTAATTTAAATATATCATCCCACTGTCTTCTAGCTTCCATGGTTTCTGCTGAGAAATCTACACATAGTCTTATTGGGTTTCCCTTGTATGTGACAGATTGTTTTTCTCTTGCTGCTTTCAAGATCGTCTCTTTCTCTTTGACCTCTGACATTCTAACTAGTAAGTGTCTTGGAGAACGCCTATTTGGGTCTATTCTCTTTGGGGTGCGCTGCACTTCTTGGTTCTGTAATTTTAGGTCTTTCATAAGAGTTGGGAAATTTTCAGTGATAATTTCTTCCATTAGTTTTTCTCCTCCTTTTCCCTTCTCTTCTCCTTCTGGGACACCCACAACACGTATATTTGTGCGGTTCATATTGTCCTTGAGTTCCCTGATACCCTGTTCAAATTTTTCCATTCTTTTCCCGATAGTTTCTGTTTCTTTTTGGAATTCAGATGTTCCATCCTCCAAATCACTAATTCTATCTTCTGTCTCTTTAAATCTATCATTGTAGGTATCCATTATTTTTTCCATCTTTGCTACTTTATCCTTCACTTCCATAAGTTCTGTGATTTGTTTTTTCAATTTTTCTATTTCTTCTTTATGTTCAGCCCATGTCCTCTTCATGTCCTCCCTCATTTCATTTTTGAAGAGGTTTTCCATTTCTGTTTGTATATTCAGCATTAGTTGTCTCAGCTCCTGTATCTCATTTGAACTATTGGTTTGTTCCTTTGACTGGGCCATATTCTCAGTCTTTTGAGCGTGGACAGTTATCTTCTGCTGCTGGCGTCTGGGCATTTATTCAGATTTCTCTGGGTGTCAGACCCAGCAAGGTTGTAAGATTTTTCTGTGAAATCTCTGGGATCTGTTTTTCTTATCTTGCCCAATAGGTGGCGCACGTGGCACACGTTTGTCTCAAGTGTTTGGAATGGGTCCCCCCTGGTCACTGATCTCTGCAGCCTGGGGTTTTCCGATCCAATTCTCTCCGTTGGTTCAGGGGCCGCGCGTGGTGGGGGCGTCAGCTGCCGTGGCTTGAGAGGACCCTGTGGCTGGTCGCTGGCCGCAGCGGGCCTGGGGGATTCCCCACCAGACCAGGAAGCCTCCCGTGGGGGCGGGGGGGCCACCGCGGCTTGGATAGCCCTCTGATCTGAGACTCGTAGCCGCGGACTCGAAGCCGAGACTCGAAGCCGCCCGCAAAAGAGGGGCGCCGGCCGCCTCGGCTTGGGAAACTTGCCTCTCCGAGACTCTCAGCCGGCCCGGGAAGGAGGGAGGGAGTAGTTCCGACCGCCGCAGCTGCCGCTGATCGGGAAATCGCGCGCCGCTCGGGGATCTCACCGCAGCCGAGTCTCGCAGTCAGACTAGCCAGACCAGACTTTAGATAGCCCTCTGATCTGAGACTCGTAGCCGCGGACTTGAAGCCGAGACTCGAAGCCGCCTGCAAAAGAGGGGCGCCGGCCGCCTTGGCTTGGGAAACTTGCCTCTCCCTGAATGTATTTTTTGAATATCCTTGCCATTTTTCCTGGTGAAACTTTTCCCCAAAATCTTATTTGTTTTCCTATCCTTATAAGCTGGACAGAGCCAAAAACATCCCAGAAACAGAATGCAGCCAGTAGAACCCTGAACTCCAGTGGAAGAATAGCTTGTGAGTTAGGCAGAGAAAACAGACATTCTGCTGAATGAGCAGATAAAATAGTGAATACTTTTGTTCCACACCAAAAGACCGTAATACACACCCATGCACACACAGTCTTTGTTCTTGTTTCCCAGGTATGTGTTACAGGATGGGAGCCCTTACATGCGCTCCATGAAACAGATTTCAAAGGAGAAGCTTAAAGCAAGGCGCAGCAGAACTGCATTTGAAGAAGTGGAGGAAGATCTGAGGCTCTCTCTTCACCTCCAGGACCAGGAGTCTGTCAAGGATTCAGTACCAGATCAGCAGTTAGATTTTAAACAACTTCTAGCCCGCTATAAAGGTAATGTGCTTCCTATTCCATATGCCAAAAATTTCTAGTCTTTTTCCTAATCATAATTCAGAAGAAAGAATATGGCTCTTGTTCCATGGTTACTTTGTGTTTAATTTATCAGAACCAACCTTAAGCTTGGAAAAACAGCATTTTCAACACATACTGAAATTATAATTGTTGCTATGTTTACCAGTGACTGTTTTTTTTTATTATAAAAAATATGTGTCATTTAGAAGTATTGGGAGAGAGTAAAATATAAATTGTATACATGAGTGCTTTGTGACTTATAGTTTAATTTTAAATTTTCAGAAGAGTTTGCAGGACATAAGCCCTTTATACCAACTCACATTAGTGAATATTTTGCTTCATTTGCTTTGTTATTCTGTTACATGCATTTTTTTCATTTTTTATTGTGGCAAAATATATATAACATAAAAATAATTTTAACCATTTTTAAGTGTGAGATTCTGTGACATTAAATACATTGACAATGTTGTGAAACTTTCACCATTGTCTATTTGAAACCATTTATTTTTTGTTCCCCCTATTATTTATTTATTCTCAATCCATATATTTTATTCATCTGTCCGTACCATAGATAAAAGGAGCATCAGACACAAGATTTTCACAATCACACAGTCACATTGTGAAAGCTATATCATTATACAATCGTCTTCAAGAAACATGGCTATTGGGACATGGTTCTACAGTTTCAGGCACTTCCCTCTAACCTAATACACCTTAATCTAAAAAGGGGATATCTATATAATGTGTAGGAATAACCTCCAGGATAATGTCTCAACTCTGTTTGAAATCTCTCAGCCACTTACACTTTTTTTGTCTCGTATCTCTCTTCCCCCTTTCAGTGGAGAAGACTTTCTCAATCCCTTGATGCTGAATTCCAGCTCATTCTAGGATTTCTGTCCCATGTTGCCAGGGAGGTGTACACCCTGGGAGTTATGGCCCACATGGAGAGGGGGAGGGCGGTGAGTTTGCTTGCCATGTTGGCTGAGAGAGAGAGAGGCCACATCTTTAGTCCACTAATACAAGGACTGATACAAGAGTCCTTGTATTAGTTCTAGAGCAACAAAAGAGGTTCTCTGGGGGTGACTCTTAGGCCTAATTTTAAGTAGGCTTGGTCTATCCTTTGCAGAGATAAGTTTCATATGAACAAACCCCAAGATTGAGGGCCCGGCTTATTGATTTGGTTGTCCCCACTGCTTGCAAGAATATCAGTTCTCCAAATGGGGAAGTTTAATTTTCTCCCTTTCCTGCTATTTCCCCAAGGGGCCTTTGTAGACACTTTTTTGTTCACTGTGAAACATCCTGCACAGAAACTCATACTCGTTAAGCAATAACTCCCTAATCCTCCAGCCCCTAGGCCCTGGTAACCACTACTCTGCTTTCTGTCTCTCTGAATTTACTTATTCTAAGTATTTCATGTAAAAGAAGTCATACAGTATTTGTCCTTATGCTTATGGCTTTATTCACCCCACATGATGTCAAGTTTCATCTAGGTTGTAGCATGAATATGGCTGAAAATAGTCCATTTTATTTATACACATTTTGTTTATCCATTCTTCTGTTGATGAATATTTATGTAGCTTCCTTTCAACTATTGTGAATATCGCTGCTGTGAACATTGGCATTCAGGTTCTGTTGCAGTCCTTGTCTACAGTTCTTTTGGATATATACCTGGAAGTGGGATTACATGGCCATAGGATAATTCTTTGTTTGACTTTCTGAAGAACTGCCATACTGTTCCACAGTGGCTTCCCCTTTTTACATCCCCACCAACAATGTACAAGTCCCTATATTTCTGTATCCTTGATAACACTTTTTTTTTTGTTTTCTAATATTAGTCATCCTAGTGAGTGTGCGGTGGTATCTCATCATAGTTTTGATTTATATTTCCTTAATGGCTAATAATGTTGACCATCTTTTCATGTGCTTATTGGCCCTTCATATATTTACTTTGGAGAAATGTCTATTCAAATCCTTTGCCCAAATTAAATTGTTTGCTTGTCACTTTGTTGTTGAATTGTGACAGTTGTATTCTGGATATTAAATCCTAACAAGATTTATTATTTCCAAACATTTTCTCCCATTCTGTAGGTTATCCTTTCACATTCCTTATAATGTCCCTTGGTGCACAAAAATTTTTAAATTTGATGAAGTCCAGTTTATCTGTTTTTTATTTTGTTACTGATGCTTTTGGTGTAAAATCTAAGAATCCATTGCCTAATACAAGGTGCTGAAGATACTCCCCTGTTTTCTTCCAAAAGTATTACAGTATTAGCTCTTAAATTTAGGTCAGAGATCCATTTTGAATTAATTTTTATATATGATGAAGTGTAGGGGTCCACTTTCATTCTTTCATATGTGGATTTCTAGTTGTCACAGCACCATTTTTGAAGAGACTATTCTTTCTCCATTGAATGGGCTTGTTACCTGTGTTGAAAATCAGTTAGCCATTGATGGGAGAGTTTATTTCTGGGCTCTCAGTTCTATTCCATTGGTGCATATGTCTATACTTATGCCAGTACCAAACTGTTTGTAATTACTGTAACTTTGTAGGAAGTTCTAAAATCAGGAAATGTGGGTCCTCCAACATTTTTCTGGTTTTTAAAGATTGTTTTACCTATTCAGAACCCTTTATTATTCTGTGTGAATCAGTTTTTCCATTTCTGAGAAAAGGATGTTAGAATTTTGAATAGGAATTGAATTAAGTTTGTAGATCACTTCAGGTAGTATCGACATCTCAACAATATTAAATCTTCAGATTCATGAACATGGGATGTTTTGCTATTTATTTAGGTCTTTTAAAATTTCTTTTCAGCAAATGTTTTGTAGTTGTCTGTGTTTTCTTTCACCTCCTTCCTAGATATTTTAATCTCTTAGATGCTATTGTAAATGTAATTGTTTTCTTAATTTCCTTTTCAGATTGTTCATTACTGGTGTATAGACACACAACTGATTTTTGCATATTTACCTAGTATCTGCAACTTTGCTGAAGTCACTTATTAGTTCTAGTAGCTTTCTCATGGATTCTTTGGGGTTTTCTGTATATAGGATTATGTCATCTGCGAATAGTAATAATTTTACTTCTTCCATTCCAATTTGGATACTTTATATTTCTTTTTCTTGCCTAATTGTTCTCGCTAAAACTTCCAGGACAGTGTTGAATAACAGTGGTGACAGTGGGCACATGTGTCTCATTCCTGATCTTGGGGGGAAAGCTTTCGATCTTATACCAGTGAGTGTGATATTTGTTATGCTTTTTTCATAAATGCCCATTATTATTTTGAGAAAGTTTCCTTCTATTCCTAAATAGAAATCCTAAACTTCAGTTTTTGGTGTTTTCTGAGTTTTCTCAGTTTTCTGTTTTGATCATTAAAGAATGTTGAATTTTATCAAGCACGTTTTCTGCATTGAGGTGATCAAGTTTCCCCTCCCCACCCCCTTCAATCTATTAACATAATATATTATTGATTTTCTTATACTGGATTCCTGGAATCAATCTCATTTGTTCATAGTATATAATCCTTTTAATTCACTGTCTGATTTGGTTTGCCAATATTTTGTTGAGAACCACTGCATCTATATGCACAAGGAATATATTAGTCTGTAATTTTCTTTTCTTTTGCTGTCTTTATCTGGCTTTGGTATTGAAGTAGTGCTAGCCTCATAGAATGAATTAGAAAGTGTTCCCTCTTTTATTTTTTGAAAGAATTTGGAAAGGTTTGGTGTTAATTCTTCTTTAAATACATGGTGGAATTCAGCAGGAAAGCCATCTAATCTTGGGCGTTTCTGTTTTGGGAGATTTTTGATTACTGAATCAATCTCTTGTTTTAATTTTATTGAAGATTTTCTATTTCTTATGTAGTAAGTTTAGGTAATTTGTGTATTTCTAGAAATTTTTCCTTTTCATCTAGTTTTATCTAATATGATGGCATGCAGTTGGTTATTTATGGTATTGTCTTATTTTTATTTCTGGAAGGTTGGTAGTAGTGCCCCTTCTTTATTCCTGAGTTTGATTATTTGAATCCTCTCTTTGTCTTTCTTTGTCAGTCTGGCTAAAGGTGTTTATTTTTATTGGTCTTTTCAAAGAACCAACTTTTGGTTTTGTTGATTCTCTGATGTTTTTCAGTTCTCTATTTCATTTATCTCAGCTTTAATATTTGCTATTTCCTTCCTTCTGATTATTTTCAGTTTTGTTCGCTCTTCTTTTTCTAATTCCTTTAGGGATGACATTAGGTACTACTAATTTGAGATCTTTCTTCCCACCCCCGACCCCCCTGCCCCCCCGGCATGGGCAGGCACCGGGAATTGAACCTGGGTCTCTGGCGTGGCAGGTGAGAACTCTACCTGCTGAGCCACTGTGGCCCACCCTTTCTTCTTCTTTTTTTTTTCTTTAATGCTTATAACAGCTTTATTTGTAATTGGCCAATGTTGGAAGCAATCAAGATATTCTTCAGTAGGTGAATGGATGAACAAACATGGTAAATCCATATAATGGAATATTATTCAGAGATAGCAGTGGCATGTAACTGTGAGTATAATTAACAGCACTGCATTATATATGTGAATGTGGTTAAAAGAAGAAAATTTAGGTGATGTACATGTTATTAGAATCAAAATTAAAAGATGAAAGCTAGGACTTACAACACAGTGAGCCTATTGTAAATGATGGAATATAGTTAATAGCACAAGTACAAGAAAGTTCTTTCATGAATTACAACAAATGTACCACACATTTAATGTAGGTGTTTATAACTATAAATTTCTCTCTGACACTGCCTTTGCTGCATCCCATAAGTTTTGGTGTATTGTGTTTTCGTTTTCATCATCTCTAAACAATTTCTAATTTCCCTTGTAATTTCTTTTTTGACCCATTGGTTAAGAGTGTGTTTAATTTCCACAGATTTGTAAACTTCTCCATATTCCTCTGTTATTGATTTCTAGTTTTATTCCATTGTGGTCAAAGAAAATATTTTATATGATTTTAGTCTTAAAATTTATTAAGATTTCATTTGTGGCCTAAAATATGGTCTCTCCTGAAGAATGACCCATGTGCATTTGAGAAGCATGTGTACTCTGCAGTTGTGGGGTCAGTGTACTATATGTGGCTGTGAGGTGTAATTGCTTTATAATGTTGTTCAAGTCCTCTGTTTCCTTACTGATCTTATGTCTAGATGTTCTGTCCTATCCATTATTGCAAGTGATGTATAGAAGTCTCCCAACTGTTCTTATAGAATTATTTATTTCTTCCTTCAATTCTGTCAATTTTTGCTTCAGGTTTTGGTGTTCTGTTAAGTACATATATGCTTATAATTTTTTATATATTCTTAATGAATTGAATGTGTTATCAGTAAGTCTTCCTTTGTCTCTTATTCCATTTTTTACTTACAGACTATTTTGGCTAACACAGTAAAGCCACTCTGGCTCTCTTTTGGTTACTATTTACAGAACTATTATTTAATCCATATTAACAGTCCATATTCAAATTTTGTCAATTATATCAATAATATCCTTTATTGCCCTGTTTTCCTGGTCTAGGATCACATATTGTATTCACTCATCTTGTGCCTTTAGTCCCCTTTAATCCAGAAAACTTCCTCAGCCTTTGTTTTTCTTTTATGACCTGGACATTTCTTAAGAGTTTGGTCCATTTATTTTGTAGCATGTGTCTTCATTTTGGTTTGTCAGATGTTTTCCCTGGGACTGAACGTCAGTTATGATTTTGTCTGAAATAATTTAGGAACAATGTTCAGTCCTCAGTGCATCATATCAGGTGGCATATGATGTTCATTTGTCCCATTATTGGCAGTGTAAACTTTGATCACTTGGTTAGGGTGGTATCTGCTACATTTCTCCCCTGTGTAGTTACTTTTTATTCCCTTTATAGTTTATGTCATTTGTGGAGAGATATTTGAGACTATGTTAATATCTTTCTTATCAAAATTTCACCCAATAATTTCAGACAGAGTCAAGAGGTTATCCTGGTGTTATTCTTATGCATTATATATATATCCCGTTTTAGTTTATGGTGTATTGGAGTGGCTGGAGGGAAGTACCTGAAACTGTAGAGCTGTGTTCCAGTAGCCTTGATTCTTGAAAATGATTGTATAATGATATCTTTTACAATATGACTGTGTGATTGTGAAAACCTTGTGTCCGATGCTCCTTTTATCTAGGGTATAGATAGATGAGTAAAAATATATGAATAAAAAATAAATAATAGAAGGGTAAAGGTTTAAGTAAATTGGGTAGATGAGAATACTCATGGTCAGTGAGAGGGAGGGGTTAGGAGTTTGGTATGTATGAGTTTTTTCTTTTTTCTTTCTTTTCTGGAGCGATGCAAACGTTCAGAAAAATGATTTTAAAAAAATTTCACCCAAATAGTTTTAGTTTCATTCTTGAGCTTTTAAAATAACATCTTTTGAAGGCCCACCCTGTGCTGAGCATTTGTATGTGTGTTGTTGGGTGTTCTCTCCTCCTATGCTATTCTACATCTAACCACACTTCTGTATGGTCTTCTATACTTGTAAACTTGGCTGAACTCACAGGAATCTCAAGATGACTTTTTCCATAAGACCTAGAATAGAGATAGGTCTCAGCTGCCCTTCCTATTCTCTTTTCCCTGGACACCCCACCCCAACTCCTCTTAGCCCTTCCAGAAAAAAAGGGTGCCTACCTTTCAAGGAATAAAAGCCCCCTTCACCCCCTGTCATGGTTAGGGACAGGTGTCAGCTTGGCCAAGTTGTGGTACCTGTTCATCTGATTGGGCAAGCGCTGGCCTGTCTGTTGCAATGAGGACATTTCATAGGATTAGGTCATGATCACGTCAGCTACATCCACAGCTGATTCCATTTGTAATCAGCCAAAGGGGAGTGTCTTCTGCAATTAGTGATGCTAAATCCAATCATGGGAAGCCTTTTAAGGAGGACTCAGAGGAGACAGGTTGCATTCCTGCTTTGGCTGGTGAGCCTCTCCTGTGGAGTTCATCCAGGCCATCCATTGGAGTCATCGGCTTGGCAGCCTGCCCTGTGAATTTTGGACTCTGCATTCCTAAAGTCACATGAGACACTTTCATAAATTTTATATTTGCAAGTGTTCCCTGTTGATTCTGTTTCTCTAGAGAACCCTAACTAATACATTTTGGTACCAGGAATGGTTCTTAAGGAACAGATCTTAAAAATGGGTTTTTATGAATGGTTTTCTACTCTGACTGGGCTCAGAGACACTAAGGACTCTGATTCCCGTAATCAGAATGACACTCCCAATCCATGGACTGAGTTGGCAAAGGAGATAGTCAAAATATCATCATTCGATTCTCCTAATGCTTCGCTTGTACGAAGCCAGACTCTGGGGGATAATGCTTTTGACACCTTTACAGAGTTTTGTAGAAATAAGAGTTATAGAGATGTTGGTTGGTTGTTGTTAGATACACTGTCTACATTAAAGGGTGAAAGGGATGGGCTTAAGGCTTCAAACAAGAAGCTTAAGTGCCGTCTGAAAGATGTAGAGGTTTCTATGAGTATCCTGAAGGAAAATTTTATTTCCTGTAGCCGTAGACTTGAGATCTCTGAAAATCAGACTCAGAATCTTATTGTTAGAGTAGCAACTTTACAACGTAAACTGAAATCTCAGTCTTGCACGGTGTCTGCCGTTAAAGTGAGGGCATTGATTGGAAAGGAGTGGGACCCTGAAAAATGGGATGGTGACATATGGATTGATAATGATGTTGGGGGTGAGGTTGAAACCCTAGACCATGCTGAGCCTTCTTTAGATAACCCTGTAATAGTCTGCCCTGAGGACATAGCTGCCCCACCTCCAGCCTACCTTGAGGAATTGGCCACCCAACCTCCTCCTGAAGGGATTAGCCCTAGAGTTATTAATCCTGTTTCACCACATGAAACTGCAAATGAAAGCCCTGAAGCAAATGGCTTGGAAGATATTTCTAATTCTTTTCATGACCCACCCCCACCACCCCTCATTTCTTCTAGACCTATAACTAGACTAAAGTCCCAACAGGCCCCTAAAGGTGAGGTACAAGGTATCACACATGAGGAGGTACGTTATACTCCAAAAGAACTGTGTGAGTTTTCCAATTTATATAGACAGAAATCAGGGGAATATGTGTGGCAATGGATTTTAAGAGTGTGGGATAATGGTGGGAGGAATATAAGGCTGGATCAGGCTGAATTTATTGATATGGGCCCACTAAGCAGAGATTCTGCATTCAATGTTATAGCTAGAGCAGTTAGAAAAGGTGTTAACAGCTTGTTTGGGTGGTTGGTTGAAACATGGATCAAAAGGTGGCCAACATTACCTGAGGTTGAAATGCCAGAACTGCCCTGGTATAATGTAGATGAGGGGATCCAGAGGCTTAGAGAGATTGGGATGTTAGAGTGGATTTATCATGCAAAGCCTGCTCTTACACCCCAGGAATGTCCAGAGGATGCACCTTTTACCAGAACAGTGAGAAATAAATTTGTGAGACTAGCACCATCATCCCTCAAGAGCTCTGTGGTTGCACTTCTCTGTAGGTCAGATATTACTGTAGGAACTGCTGTCACTGAGCTGGAATCCTTAAACACAATGGGGATGACAGGATCCCGAGTTGGTAGAAGCCAGGTGGCAGCACTTAATCACCAAAGACAGGGTAGACGTGGGTATTATAATAGACAACAAACTCAAAGGAGGCATCAAAATTATATGACACGCAGAGATTTGTGGCATTGGCTAGTAAATCATGGGGTGCCTAGAAATACAATAGAAGGGCAGTCTACTAAATTCTTGTTGGAGCTGTATAAACAAAAGAGTTCTAGGTCAAGGGAACAGAAGTCTAACCTGAATTACAAAAACACAGAGTCACGGCCCCTTAACCAATTTCCAGACTTGAAACAGTTTACAGACCCTGAGCCCCTTGAATGAAAGGGAGGCCAGGTCCCTATGGGGGAGAAACCTGTCACACTGCCACAAATTTATACTGTTAACCTTCCTCTAAGTCTTCCCCAAGGAGACCGACGGCCTTTTACCAGGGTAACTGTGCATTGGGGAAAAGGAAATGATCAGATATTTCGGAGATTATTAGACACTGGTTCAGAAGTGACATTAATTCCAGGGGACCCAAAACGTCACTCTGGACCACCAGTCAGAGTGGGGGCTTATGGA
Organism: Tamandua tetradactyla; assembly: GCF_023851605.1. Lineage (NCBI taxonomy): Eukaryota > Metazoa > Chordata > Mammalia > Pilosa > Myrmecophagidae > Tamandua > Tamandua tetradactyla. The sequence continues at coordinate 10,007,125 of NC_135343.1, read as the reverse complement.
GGCCAGGTGATCAATGGAATTTTAGCTCAGGTCCATCTCACAGTGGGTCCAGTGGGCCCCCGGACCCATCCTGTAGTTATTTCCCCAGTTCCGGAATGTATAATTGGCATAGACATACTGAGCAACTGGCAGAATCCCCACGTTGGTTCTCTAACTCATGCAGTGAGGGCTATTATGGTGGGAAAGGCCAAGTGGAAGCCACTAGAACTGCCCCTACCAAGCAAAATAGTAAATCAAAAGCAATACCGTATTCCTGGAGTGATTGCAGAGATTACTGCCACTCTTAAGGACTTGAAAGATGCAGGGGTGGTGATTCCCACCACATCCCCATTCAACTCTCCTATTTGGCCTGTGCAGAAAACAGATGGGTCTTGGAGAATGACAGCGGATTATCGTAAACTCAACCAGGTGGTAACTCCAATTGCAGCTGCTGTTCCAGATGTAGTATCATTGCTTGAGCAAATCAATACATCCCCTGGTACCTGGTATGCAGCTATTGATCTGGCAGATGCTTTTTTCTCAATAGCTATTAGTAAGGACCACCAGAAACAGTTTGCTTTCAGCTGGCAAGGTCAGCAATATACTTTCACTGTCCTACCTCAGGGGTATATCAACTCTCCAGCCCTATGTCATAATCTTGTTCGCAGAGACCTTGATCGTTTCTCCCTCCCACAAGACATCACACTGGTCCATTATATTGATGATATCATGTTGATTGGACCTAGTGAGCAAGAAGTAGCAACTACTCTAGATTTACTGGTAAGGCATTTGCGTGTCAGAGGATGGGAGATAAATCCAACAAAAATACAGGGGCCTTCCACCTCAGTAAAATTTTTAGGTGTCCAGTGGTGTGGGGCATGTCGAGATATCCCTTCTAAGGTGAAGGATAAATTGCTGCATCTGGCCCCTCCCACATCCAAAAAAGAGGCACAACGCCTAGTTGGTCTTTTTGGATTTTGGCGACAACATATTCCTCATTTGGGTGTGCTACTCCGGCCCATTTATCGAGTGACCAGAAAAGCTGCTAATTTTGAGTGGGGACCTGAACAAGAGGAGGCTCTGCGACAGGTCCATGCTGCTGTGCAAGCTGCTCTGCCACTTGGGCCATATGATCCAGCAGATCCAATGGTGCTGGAAGTGTCAGTGGCAAATAGAGATGCTGTCTGGAGCCTTTGGCAGGCCCCTATAGGAGAATCACAACGCAGACCCTTAGGATTTTGGAGCAAAGCCTTGCCATCTGCTGCAGATAACTACTCTCCTTTTGAGAAACAGCTTTTGGCCTGCTATTGGGCCTTAGTAGAGACTGAACGCTTAACCATGGGCCACCAAGTTACCATGAGACCTGAGTTGCCTATCATGAGTTGGGTGTTGTCTGACCCACCAAGCCATAAAGTTGGGCGTGCACAGCAGCACTCTATTGTAAAGTGGAAATGGTATATACGAGATAGAGCCAGAGCAGGTCCTGAAGGCACAAGTAAGTTACATGAAGAAGTGGCACAAATGCCCATGGTTTCCACTCCTGCTGCCACATTACCTTCTCTTTCCCAGACCAGAGCTATGGCCTCTTGGGGTGTTCTTTACAGTGAATTGACTGAGAAAGAGAAAACTCGGGCCTGGTTTACAGATGGTTCAGCACGATATGCAGGTACCACCCGAAAGTGGACAGCTGCAGCATTACAACCCCTTTCTGGGGTGTCCTTGAAGGACAGTGGTGAGGGGGAATCCTCCCAGGGGGCAGAACTTCGAGCAGTGCACCTGGTTGTTCATTTTGCTTGGAAGGAAAACTGGCCAGAGGTGCGTTTGTATACTAACTCATGGGCTGTTGCTAATGGTTTGGCTGGATGGTCAGGGACTTGGAAAGACCATAATTGGAAAATTGGTGACAAAGAGGTCTGGGGAAGAAGTATGTGGATAGACCTTTCTGAGTGGGCTAAAAACCTGAAGATATTTGTGTCCCATGTGAATGCACACCAGAGGGTGACTTCAGCAGAGGAAGATTTTAATAATCAAGTGGATAAGATGACCCGTTCTATGGATACCAGTCAGCCTCTTTCCTCAGCAACTCCTGTTATTGCCCAATGGGCTCATGAACAAAGTGGTCATGGTGGTAGGGATGGAGGTTATGCATGGGCTCAGCAACATGGACTTCCACTCACCAAGGCTGACCTGGCTACAGCCACTGCTGAGTGCCCAATCTGCCAGCAGCAGAGACCCACACTCAGCCCCCGATATGGCACCATTCCCCGAGGTGACCAGCCAGCTACATGGTGGCAGGTTGATTACATTGGACCACTCCCTTCATGGAAGGGGCAGTGATTTGTTCTAACTGGAATAGACACATACTCTGGATATGGGTTTGCTTTCCCTGCTCGCAATGCTTCTGCCAAAACTACTATCCGTGGGCTTACAGAATGCCTTATCCATCGTCATGGTATTCCACATAGCATTGCTTCGGATCAAGGAACACACTTCACAGCAAATGAAGTGCGGGAATGGGCACATGCTTATGGAATTCTCTGGTCTTACCATGTTCCCCATCATCCAGAAGCAGCTGGATTGATAGAACAGTGGAATGGCCTTTTGAAAACTCAATTACGGTGCCAACTAGGTGGCAAAAACTTGAAAGGCTGGGGTAATGTTCTCCAGGAAGCTGTGTATGCTCTGAATCAGCGTCCGCTGTATGGTGCTGTTTCTCCCATAGCCAGGATCCATGGGTCCAGGAACCAAGGGGTGGAAATGGGTGTGGTGCCACTCACTATTACTCCTAGTGATCCACTAGGAAAATTTTTGCTTCCTGTCCCTGCTACCCTGAGTTCTGCTGGTCTACAGGTTTTAGTTCCAAAACAGGGTGTGCTTTCTCCAGGAGAAACAACAGTGATACCACTGAACTGGAAGTTAAGATTGCCACCTGGCCACTTTGGGCTACTTATGCCTCTGGATCAACACACCAAGAAGGGGATTACATTATTGTCTGGGGTAATTGACCCTGACTATCAGAAGGAAGTAGGACTGCAACTACATAATGGAGGTAAAGAAGAGTTTTCTTGGAATACAGGAGATCCCCTGGGGCGTCTATTAGTACTACCATGCCCTGTGATTAAAATCAATGGAAAACTGCAACAACACAATCCAGGCAGGACCACTAATGGCTCTGAGACTTCAGGAATGAAGGTTTGGGTCACCCCACCAGGCAAAGAACCACGGCCAGCTGAAGTGCTTGCTGAGGGGAAAGGGAACATGGAATGGGTAGTGGAAGAAGGTAGTGATAAATATGAACTTCGGCCACGTGATCAGTTACAGAAACGAGGACTGTAATGCTGTTTTGTTTGTGTTATACTATTTAAGTTGTAAGACATCAAGTTTAAGAATGAATGTTGCCCAAGGATTTGCACGCTATTCTGGAGAGATTTAATGTGTTTCCAGTTATATGCAGGACAGTTGAGTATTGTCAGGTAAAAGAAAAAATGTGTGCTTATTTGTTTTCATTTGGAAATTAAGTATCGTCTAAGGTGATATATATATATATATATATATATGCCAAGTTGACAAGGGGTGGACTGTCATGGTTAGGGACAGGTGTCAACTTGGCCAAGTTGTGGTACCTGTTCATCTGATTGGGCAAGCGCTGGCCTGTCTGTTGCAATGAGGACATTTCATAGGATTAGGTCATGATCACGTCAGCTACATCCACAGCTGATTCCATTTGTAATCAGCCAAAGGGGAGTGTCTTCTGCAATTAGTGATGCTAAATCCAATCATGGGAAGCCTTTTAAGGAGGACTCAGAGGAGACAGGTTGCATTCCTGCTTTGGCTGGTGAGCCTCTCCTGTGGAGTTCATCCAGGCCATCCATTGGAGTCATCGGCTTCACAGCCTGCCCTGTGGATTTTGGACTCTGCATTCCTACGGTCACGTGAGACACTTTCATAAATTTTATATTTGCAAGTGTTCCCTGTTGATTCTGTTTCTCTAGAGAACCCTAACTAATACAAAAGTTAAGAGTAAAAAGACAGGTATCTTACAGACCTGGGTTCAAGTCGCAAGACCCCCATAAACCCAACTGTATGATCTTGGACAAGTTCTTTATCCTCTCTATGCTTCAGTCACCTTATCCGTATAATAGATAATACAGGTCTACGGTATAGTATAGAATACAGTGGTTCTAATTAAAATGTTCCTGACTGCAATGTTCATTTTTTTTTCTGTACATTATACCAGCTAATAATTTCCATTTTCTTATTCTATTAATTTATGATACAGGACAGTTCCCTTGGTTTCTATTTTGAAATGTCAGAGTTTTCTTTTAAGAGTTAGGATTGGATGTAAACCATGTGTTTTAGTTTCCTAGGGCTGCCATAATAAAATATCATAACTGGATGGCTTAAAATAACAGAAATTTATTGTCTCATAGTTCTCAAGGTTAGAAGTCTGAATCACGGTGTTGGCAGGAACGGGTCCCTCTGAAATCTGTATGAAAGAATCCGTTCCATGCCTTTTTTGCTTTTGGCAATGGCCTGCCAGCAATCCTCTTAATCTCTGCTTCTATCCTGTGACTGTCTTCTCTCTTTGTCTGTGTTCACATTTCCTCTCTTTATAAAGGCCCACCCTAATCAAGTTTAGCTTCATCTTAACTAATCACATCTTCAAAGATACTTTTTCCAAATGGGTCACATACACAAGACTGGGCGTTGGGACTTGAACCTATCTTTGGAGGGGATAAATTCAATCTATTACACCATGCTTTTCTGATTTCATGTACAGAGGTTACCGACATCCAGAAAAGCCTCCTTTCTAAGGAAGGAGGATGGAGGATTTGAGGTCGGGAGACTTGGCTTAGCCATTCGCTTCTGTAGGATGATGGGCTGTTACTTAGCTTCTCTGTGCCTCCATTTCCCTGTAAAAAGAGACTTGAACTAGATGATCTCGACGCTCTCCTTTACCTTTTATAAAACTTAATAAATATTCCCTATCTCAGTTTTAAAAACTGAAAAAATAAAATCAGGATCTGGGTAGCTGGACCTGGTGTCTTTCACTGGCTCGCACCGGCTCCACCCCGCTTGGCCCTGGCTCTGGGCAGCGGCAGCGGCAGCCTGGGCTGGGGCTGACCACAGCCCGTTGCCTGTTCATTCTGGCCGAGGCCCTGAATCCCGGCCGTGGTGCGGGCCTGTGGGCCGCTGCCCTTCGCCTGAGGACCAAAGATGAGCGTCCTCTTCAGCAGCGGCTCTTCTAAAACAGTCAAACCAAAGAACACCCCTGAAGGGTCTCATCAGTATGAACTCTTAAAACATGCAGGAGCACTCTAGGAAGGGAAATCTGAGACAAGCTGTTATATTGCCAGAGAGAGAGGATCTTAATGAATGGATCGCTGATAACACTAGATCAACATGTTATATGGAACTGTTACAGAATTCTGCACTGAAGCAAGCTGTCCAGTCATGTCTGCAGGTCCACAATATGGGTATCATCGGGCAGATGGTATTAATATTAAAAGCCAATCAGATAAAGACTGAGATGGTATAATTTAGGAATGCCTAGAGTATATAATGATAGTGACTAAATGTACAGATTTAAAAAATGTTTTTGCACGAGGAAGAACTAAGGAATGTCAATACTGCAGGGTGTTGAAGTAGATGGTAATTAATATTTTAAAATTTCAACTTATGTGTGAAACTAAAGCAAAAAATGTTTATTTGGTACAAAACTTATATTTTGACTAGTGCATTTCCTAATATAACTTATGTACAGCTTAATTGAACACCATAAGTACTTGGAACCCTTGAGTAGGACATGAGATTTTGTTGGTTTGTCCAGAGTGATGCCCTGATAAATCCCAAGGTGATTTGAACAGTGAATAAAAAAGTATTTACAAAGTCCCCTTTGGGGAATGATGAGAACAGGGGAAAATTGAGCTTCCCCAAGTTGAATTCTTGATATTCTCACAAGCAGTGTAGGCAATGAAAGCTATAGGCTGAGCCCCCAGTTTTGGGGGTCGTTCATATGAAACTTAACCCCACAAAGGATAGGTCAAGCCTACTTAAAATTAGGCCTAAGAGTCACCCCCAAGAGAACCTCTTTTGTACTCAGATGTGGCCTCTCTCTCCAGCCATCACAACAAGCAAACTCATCACCCTCCCCCTGTCTGCGTGGGACATGACTCTCAGGGGTGTGGACCTTCCTAGCAACGTGGGACAGAAATCCTAGAATGAACTGAGATTCAGCATCAAGGGATTGAGAAAACTTTCTGTACCAAAAGGGGGAAGAGTGAAATGAGACAAAGTGTCAATGGCTGAGAGATTCCAAACAGAGTCGAGAGGTTATCCTGGAGGTTATTCTTACGCATTAAATAGATATCAACTTGTTAGTCAAGATGTAGTGGAGAGGCTGGAGGGAACTGCCTGAAAATGTGGAACTGTGTTCCAGTAGCCGTGTTGCTTGAAAATGATTGTATATAGTGATAGAGCTTTCATAGTATGACTGTGTGATTGTGAAAACCTTGTGTCTGATGCTCCTTTTATCTACCTTATCAACAGATGAGTAAAACATGTGGAGTAAAGATGAATAATAGGGGGAACGAATGTTAAAATAAATTTAGAGTGAAATGCTGGTGATTGTTAGGGGAGGGGTGGGGGGTAATGGTATGTATGAATTTTTTTCTGTTTTCTTTTTATTTCTTTTTCTGAATAGATGCAAATGTTCCAAGAAATGAACGTGATGATGAATATGCAACTATGTGATGATATTGTGAATTACTGATTATATATGTAGAGTGGAATGATCAAAAGTTACGAATGTTTGCGTTTGTTTGATGTTTTTGGTACTTAAAAATTTTTTTTAATTAATTAAAAAAAAAAGCCTATCAGATGTTCTGCTCCAAAATACATTGACTATTGGATGACTTGGGTTCAGGATCAGCGTGATGATGAAATTCTTTTTCCTTCTAGATTGGTGTCCCATTTCCCAAAAGCTTTATGTCTGTGGCAAAGACTATTCTAAAGCGTCTGTTCAGGGTTCATGCTCATATTTATCCCCAGCATGTTGATTCTGTGAGGCAGCTGCAAGAGGAGACCACCTCAGTACCCCTTTAAGCATTTATTTTCTCTGTTCAGGAGTTGAACTGATTGATAGGTGTGAGTTGGCACCTCTTCAGGAATTAATTGAGAAGCTTGGATCAAAAAACAAATAAATGTTTCTTCTGAAACTTCATTCCCTCATGCTTTGACTACTGCTAGAGCTGTCTTTTTGCTATTATAGACTAGTAATGCGAGTGTAAAGACAACAGGCACCCATTGTCTATGTCTACAGATAAAATTGTCCCAGAGGTAGGTTGGTCTCATAGCTTTTTTTTTACTTATTCCTCCCATTTTTGTCTTCTTTAAACACACATGTATTAAAGAATAGGAAGCGCACACCCAACCTATGACCTTCAGGGCGTAGCCCAGTCTGAACCCCTGTGTGACCATGCCTGCAACTGTCCCAGAGGCTCTCTTGGTTGTAATATGTAGTCACTGACCTAGAATTTATTAGTGTACCTATTATCCTTTTGCTGAAGAAAATGATCGAGTCTGTTTCATGACAGTTTAATGGATCTTAAGAATTTTCACCTGTAATTTATTAACAAGCTTCCAAAACAAATTTCTAACACGGTTAAATCACTTTTATTCCACTTGTTTTACAAATAGAAAAGGCATTTTTAAGTTTCCTTAACATTTAGAACACTTTGTATCACTTTGGATAACCTTTTAGTTTCAACTTTGTATGCTAGTTTTTATAGATAAGAATATATATTTGTGTGTATATTTTTATTGCATTTTATTGCTAGATGAGGATTTAAACCCATTATTGCAGTTTAAATCCTCATATAGCATATGGGATCAATCAAAGTTATATCGAAAGTGATTTTTATTTTTTAATCTTTATTTGGGATTTATTACTTTTTACCTGTCTAAATTGTTAGGAGCCTATGTGTGTATCAAGAATAATTTTTTTAAGGCTTCTAAGGATGATCCTGTTGATTTTTATTCTTAAATGCTTCATTCAAATTAATTTTAACGTGTAGTTTTGATCTAAGAAAAAGAAAACTTCCAAACAATTATGACAGACTTAGGTCTCAAAGCCACTATTTTGATTCATGTTGATTTTCAGAGGCCTTGAACTCTGGTTAGAGAAATGGAAGAAAGTATTCAGAGTACTTGAATTATTTTGTTTTGAGTTTCCTTAAAAAAACTTTTATATGTTTTTATTGTGACTTGAGACTTAGTTAAGAGTAATGTAGAAATGCGCACTTTATCCCAATAAGGATAACTTAAGGAAAACTGCAATAAAAACCATGAAAGTGTGCACATTTTATAACACAGCTAAAGGTTGGGTATGCGCTTCCTATTCTTTAATACGTGTGTGTTTAAAGAAGACAAAAATGGGAGGAATAAGTAAAAAAAAAATTTGTTCTGTTAATTAATATTAAACAAATGGATTGAGTCCCTTTGGGTTTTTAATCTTATTTTAATTGTTTTTGTATCAAAACTTGAATTTCTTTTATATATTTTGGGATAAAACATATTTCCCTTTAATGAAGAAAGCATCTATTTATAATTTGGTTTTTAGGACTTGGTAAACTCTAGCTGGCTGTTATAAATGTACTGGACAAAAAAAAAGAATGTATTGAGGCACAGTAAGTATACTGGAAGAGTTGCCAAAATGGCAAAACTTCAGTTTCATCAGCTTTCTGTTTTGGCAGAGTACTTACTATCATCTTGATGGGTTTTTTAAATTTATTATTCACTAGACTATAAAGGAAATAATTGTTTAGAAATTCCATTTTTAATAACTCAGTTTCAATAAATTCTTAATTATTTACAGAATTTTAAAGGAAATAAAACTTTTCATTTAATTTAGGCTGAAACCATACATCATTGTTTGAGGAATTAGAATGGGATGATCACTTATGATAAAGGAGAAAAGTCCTATGAGAAATTTTCCATATACGGTGACTTAAGTTTATACAAAGGTCCCCTTCAACCTCTCTTTATGTTTATGCTGATCACTTTTTTTTAAGGCTGCAAGGAATGAACTTATGTTTCTCAGCTAGGGTGGTACTTTCATCCTCATTTCTAATATTTTAAGTATTAACAAAAGGGGGAATCTCACTTTTTTCCCCATTTATTTTTGGTGATAGGAATCCTCCTCTCATGACTAGCCCCATAATGAAACAAAAATGGCCACATACTAGAATAGTAATAAAGGCAACTTGCTATAAATTAAAAGTTGGTCATTTGTGTTTTTTTTTTTCAAATAAATACATTATTACCATATATTCTTAACCAACAATGCACTTAAATGCTAATGTTAGTATTATTTGTTTCCATTCAAAGCCAGGGATGGAGGGAAAGAGGAGGCTTGGAGGAAGGGGCAAGAATGGAAGAGGTGGGTGCCTTCCTGAGTTGACTAGAGAGTCAACAACCAATAAGAGTTGGAAGAAATCAGTGCCTCTGGGGCTCTCACTTTTCATTTATCTCTCTGTGCTGTCCCCGCCCCACCCCTTGTTCTGCAACACTTACTCCCCTCAGCAGAAGCCCTCTCCTCTCAGTGTCTGTGGTCTCTGCTCCCCATACCTACTTACAGTCACAGGGTGGAGAGTGTTCACTAAATTATGCAGTTAATGCTGTGGTGCTTTAATTTTCAGGTCTTTCTTTTTTTAATCTTGGAAAATGATGTGCTGATTTTTGTTTGAATATTAAAATTTCCTTTTACCACAATTTTTGTATTGACAGCTAAGCGTATCTTTTATTCCTCCTTCAGAGTGTGACTAAATTGATTTTACAAGACTGTCCTCTAACAGAAGTATTTCATCCTAAGCTTGTAGAGCCCTGGCTCATATACCTTCTTACTTGAGAAATACAAATGTCTTCACCATAACTTTGATAACAACAAAGGGAAAGTTTTTCTAGTGGTGCAGAGGTAAGAACAATCCTGGTGATGATTTTAATTTTTTCAGATACTGTTGAGGTTTCTTGTTGGCCTTCTCTCTGAGCAGTGAGGTTTTATAGGTACTGGAAGTGGGGCTTCTGAAATATAATGTCGTCACCTTGTAAAGCATACACAAACCAGGCCCAAAGAGTGTAACTCCTAGAAATTTGTTTCTGAGCAGCCCCAGTCCTGGTGCTGGTGCTGTCCCTGCTTTGTGAAAGGTGGCAGTCTCCTGTCAGCCTGGACACCAGTCATTGAGCACCTTCTACAGAGACATTATTTCTTCTTGACATGCAGGTCAGTGAGTGGGTTGGATTGTTACTATTAGAGAATTCTGGCAAAGAAGGAAAGTAGCAGTCCTTTTCAGTCTTCCTGTGCTTTACTTTAGATTTTTATATTTCAGATTATAAAAAACTTGACTGTTGTAGTCTTGATATTACATGTAGCAGTAATTTATTGAAACAACTGCATTGAAATTCATTCAAGTTTTCTGTCATTATCAGATTCTATTCTAAACAAGTATTCTGTAAATCCAAATGGATTATACAAGTGTGTTATAGACTTTTTATAGAGCAACATTTTGTTTATAAAATAGTTTGCATAAAAGTTATTTTGTTCCAGTTAGACTGTAATTACAGTGTGGGCCATTAGGAAGACACAGAAAGAACGGACTGTAGTCACCCCAAGCATACGCTATTTGGTTTTTATTTTTTTCACATTTCCTCTAGCTTGTTTTTCTCTGTTCATCTTTAAACAGTTTTATTCACACACTGTACAGTCCAACCTAAGTGTATAGACATGCCTTCACCACCATACTGTATCTGAAGACATTTCCTTTTCTTCCACAAAGAATCTATACCCCTTTCCCAATCCCCCGACCTGTTGACATTTAGTTTTGGCATAATACCTTTGTTACATTTGGTGGAAGCATATTACAATGTTACTGTTGACTATAGACCCTACTTACATTGATTGTACTTTTTCTCATATACCATCTATTTTCAACACCCTGCAATACTGACATTCCTTAGCTCTTCCTCATGCAGAAATACTTTTTAATTTGTACATATAATCGTTATCATTGTATACTCTAGGCATTCCTAAATTATACCATCTCAGACTTTATCCTCTGTCTTTCCATCTGGCTTCGTAGTCACATTCACATTCAGCTTCATTCAATGTACTTAAATTTTTGTGCCACATTTAGGTAGTATTGTGCTATCCATTTCTGAATTTTTACAATCAGTCCTATTGCACAGTCTGTATTCCTTTAGCACCAGTTGCCCAATCTCTATCCTGTTTCTGTCTCCTGATAAACTGTGTTCTGAACTTCAATTCTCCAAGTTCTCTCATTAATGTTAGATCACATTAGTGAGACCATACAGTATTTGTCTTTTTGTTTCAACATAATGTCCTCAAGGTCCATCCATGTTGTTACATGCTTCATGACTTTATTCTGTCTTATAGCTGTGTAATATTCCATCATGTGTGTATATCACAGCTTGTTTAGCCACTCATCCATTGATGGACATTTGGGCCGTTTCCATCTCTTGGCATTTGTGAATAATAGTACTATCTGTTCTTTGACATTCAGTTCAACTTATTTTATACCTCTAGCATAGGTTCTGTGTAACTGATCAGACTTTTTTAGATCTCATTTTTCTTTATCTTCCCCTGTCTATATGGAGCTTTTTTTTTTTTTTTTTTTTTTGAGGAGGGTCTTCTCAGCTATACACCCCAGTCAGGACTGGACTGGCCCACATCTCAGGAGGAAAGAGTCGCCAGCATCAGTTTTCCCTCAGGGTGAGACCCAGCAGGTTGTCAGACTTTCCTGTGAAGCCTCTAGACTGTATTTTTCCTGTCCTGCCCAGCCTGTGGTGCTTGTCTGCCCACGGCTTCCCACCAGCATAAAGTGATGTGGTGCCTTTAATTTCAGCCAGTCCAGCTTGTCTGGATTGGTGTACACTGTGTGTCTGGTCACTGATGTAGACCTAACAGTTGTTCTGTACTGTTCCTGGCTATTTACTAGCTGCTCTGGAGGACGAACTAAATTCCACACCTCACTAAGCCGCCATCTTGCCCTGCCTCTCCACTATTTGTTTTTGTTTTCATTTGTTTTTTTTTCTTTTTAATTATTTTATTTTATTTTTTTAAATACCAAAAAACACCTAACGAATGCAAGCATTCCTATTTTGATCATTCCATTCTAAATATATAATTGGTAATTCACAGTATCACATAGTTGCATATTGTGATTCACCATCATGATGATTTCTTGGAAAATTTGCATCTATTCAAGAAAAGAAATAAAACGAAAACAGAAAAAAAATGTATACATACCATACCCCTTACCCCTCCCTTTCATTGATCACTAGTATTTCAAAATAAATTTATTTATTTATTTTTTTAAATAAATTTATTTTAACATTTGTTCCCCTATTATTTATTTTGATTCCATATGTTCTACTCGTCTGTTGACAAGGTAGATAAAAGGAGCATCAGACACAAGGTTTTCACAATCACACAGTCACATTGTGAAAGCTATAACATTATACAAACATCTTCAAGAAGCATGGCTACTGGAATACAGCTCTGTAGTTTCAGGCAGTTCCCTCCAGCCTCTCCACTACATTTTGACTAACAAGGTGATATCTATTTAATGCGTAAAAATAACCTCCAGGATAACCTCTGGACTCTGTTTGGAATCTCTCAGCCATTGATGCTTTGCCTCATTTCACTCTTCCCCCTTTTCATCAAGGAGATTTTCTCAATCCCTTGATGCTGACTCTCAGCTCATTCTAGGATTTCTGTCCCACGTTGCCAGGAAGTTCCACACCCCTGGGAGTCATGTCCCACGTAGACAGGGGGAGGGTGGTGAGTTTGCTCGTTTGTTGGCTGGAGAGAGAGGCCACATCTGAGCAACAGAAGAGGCTCTCTTGGGGGTGACTCTTAGGCCTAATTTTAAGTAGGCTTGACCTATCCCTTGTGGGGTTAAGTTTCATGTGAACAAACCCCAAGGCTGGGGGCTCAGCCTATAGCTTTGGTTGTCCACACTGCTTGTGAGAATATCAAGAATTCAACTTGGGGAAGTTGAATTTCTCCCCGTTCTCACCATTCCCGGAAGGGGGCTTTGCAAATACTTTTCCACTCACTGATTGAATCATTCTGGGATTCATTGGGGCATCACTCTGGGCAAACCAACAAAATCTCATGTCCTACCTGAGATTCCAAGTACTTATGGTGTTCAATCAAACTATCTACATAAGTTATATTAGGAAATGGAATGCACTAGTCAAAATATAAATTTTGTACCACATAAACATTTTTTGCTTTAGTCTTACACATAAGGTGACATTCATCCTATTGCTTTTATTTTCCACACTGCTTGTGAGAATATCAAGAGTTCAACTTGGGGAAGTTGAATTTTCCCCCGTTCTTAACCATTTTCCAAAGTGGACTTTGCAAATACTTTTTTATTCACTGTTCAAATCACTCTGGGATTTATCAGGACATCATTCTGGACAAACCAACAAAATCTCATGCCCTACTCAATGTTCCATGCACTTATGGTGTTCAATTAAGCTGTCCACATAAGTTATATTAGGAAATGCACTAGTCAAAATATAAATTTTGTACCAATAAACATTTTTTGCTTTAGTCTCACACATAAGTTGAAATTTTAAAATATTAACTACCATCTATTTCAGTACCCTGCAGTAATGACATTCCTTTGTTCTTCCTCAAGCAAAAACATTGTTTAAGTTTGTACATTTAGTCACTATCATTATACACTCTAGGCATTCCTAGATTATACCATCTCAGTCTTTATTGTCTGTCTTTCTTTCTGATTTCATTTATGCCCCAGCCCTCCTCCCCCTATCATTCTCACATGCAGCTTCATTCAGGGTTTAACATAATTACATTACATTACATTAGGTAGTATTGTGCTGTCCATTTCTGAGTTTTTACATTCAGTCCTGTTGCATGGTCTGTATCCCTTCAGCTCCTATTACCCAGTATCTTACCCTATTTCTATCTGCTGATGGTCTCGGTTACCAATGAAATTCTCCAAGTTTATTCACTAATGTCAGTTCGTATCAGTGAGACTGTACAGTATTTGTCCTTTTTTTCTGGCCAGTCTCACTCAGCATAATGTTCTTAAGGTCCATCCATGTTGTTACATAGTTCATAACTTTATTCTGTCTTACAATTGCATAATATTCCATCGTATATATATACCACTACTTGTTTAACTACTCGTCTATTGATGGACATTTTGGCTGTTTCCATCTCTTGGCAATGGTAAATAATGCTGCTGTAAACATTGGTGTGCAAATATCCATTTGTGTCCTTGCCCTCATGTCCTCTGATTCGATGCCTAGCAGTGGTATTGCCGGGTAATATGACAATTCTATATTTAGCTTTTTGAGGAATCGCCAAACTGCCTTCCATAGCAGTTGTACCATTTGACATTCCCACCAACAGTGGATAAGTTGCCTCTTTCTCTACATTCTCTCCAGCACTTGTCATTTTCTGTTTTATTGATAATGGCCATTCTGGTGGGTGTAAGATGATATCTCATTGTGGTTTTGATTTGCATTTCTCTAATAGCCAGGGAAGTTGAACATCTCTTCATGTACCTTTTGGCCATTAGTATTTCCTCTTCTGAGAAGTATCTGTTCAAGTTTTTTGTGCATTTTGTAATTAGGTTGGCTGTCTTTTTGTTGTTGAGTTGAACAATCTCTTTATAAATTCTGAATACTAGACCTTTATCTGATACGTTGTTTCCAAATATTGTCTCCCATTGTGTAAGCTGTCTTTTTACTTTCTTGATGAAGTTCTTTGATGCTCAAAAGTATTTGATTTTGAAGAGTTTTTATTTCTTTCTTTCTTTCTTCAATGCTCTTGCTTTGGGTGTAAGGTCTAGAAAACCACCTCCAAGTAGAAGATTTATAAGATATTTCCCTACATTTTCTTCTAACGGTTTTATGGTCTTAGATCTAATGTTTGGGTCTTTGATCCATTTTGAGTTAATTTTTGTATAGGGTATGAGATATGGGTTCTCTTTCATTCTTTTGCATATGGATATCCAGTTCTCTAGGCACCATTTGTTGAAGAGACTGTTCTGTCCCAGGTGAGTTGGCTTGACTGCCTTATCAAAAATCAGTTGTCCATAGATGAGAGGGTCTATATCTGAACATTGTATTCAATTCTATTGGTCAATATATCTATCTTTATGCCAGTACCATGCTGTTTTGATTCATTTGTTTTTTAAAGCAATTTTATTGAGACAAATTCTTATCCATACAATCCATCTAAAATACACAGTCAGTGTCTTCTAGTAAATTCAAAGTTGTGCATTCATCAGCACAATCAATTCTAGAACATTTTCACCCTCAAAAGAGTTAGCTATGTTATATAGTTCCATGTTTCATCCTCTGGCTTTCGTTCTAATGACATACGTAACCCTAAGCGTAATTGCACCCACATCTCATTGCTGTTAATTGTATTCACTATAACGTGCCAACATTTCCTCCATCTATTTCCAAACATCCGCAATCAACCTTAATACATATTCTGCACATGTTAAGCATCAACTCCCCATTCGCTACCCTCATTTTAACTTCTGGTGACCTGTGTTCCAGATATTAACACCATTAGTTTGCTAGTATTCAGCTCATATTAGTGAGGTCATGCAATACTTGTCCTTTTGTGTCTGATTATTCTCACCAAAGAATGTTGATCCATGTAGTCATGTTCTTGACTTCATTTCTTCTTGCAGTTGTATATTCTGTCATATGTATATACCATAATTTGTTAATCCATTCATCGCTTGATCACACCTGGGCTGTTTCCATCTTTTGGCAATTGTAAGTAATATCACTGTGAACAACAGTGTGCAAATATCTGTTCATGTCTCTGCTTTCATTTCTTCTGAGTATTTTCCTATAGTGGGATTGATGGATCCATATGGTATTTCTAAACTTAACTTCCTGAGGAACCATGAAACTCTTCCACAGTGACTATACTGTTCTCCATTCCCACTAACAATGAATAGGTGTTCCTGTTTGTCTACATCTTCTCCAACACTTGCAGTTTACTGGTTTTTTAATAGTGGTCATTCTTCTAGGTGTAAAATGATATCTCATTGTAGTTTTAATTTGCATTTCCCTAATAGCACATGATGTTGAACATCTTTCAATGTTTTTTCTGGTCATTTGTATAGCCTGTCTGGAGAAATGTCTATTCATATATTTTGCTCACTTTTCAATTGGTTGTTCGTTTTTTTATCGAGTTGTAGGGTCTCTTCATATATCTTGGAGATTAAATCCTTACTGGGGGGCCACGGTGCCTCAGCAGGCAAGAATACTTGCTTGCCATGCCAGAAGACCCAGGTCTGATTCCTGGTGCCTGCCCATGTAAATCCTTATTGGGTATGTGGTTTCAAAATATTTTCTCCCATTTTAGTAAGCTGCTTTCTCACACTTTTAACAAAGTCCTTTGAAACCATTCCTAGATTTCGTATTCTTTTAGTTGCTATTATAAGTGGAGTTTTTTCCTGATTTCCTTCTTTAGATTGCTTGTTACTAGTGTATAGAAGTGCAACTGATTTTTGAGTATTAATCTTGTAGTCTCTGAATTCAGTTATAGGGTCTTGTCACTTTGTTATAGATTTTTCAGAACTTTCTATTTATTTGATCATGTCATCTGCAAATAGTGAAAGTTTTACTTTTTCCTTTCTGATTTTGATACCTTTTATTTCTTTTCTTAACTTTTTTTTTGTCTAATTGCTTCAGCTAGAACTTCTAGCACAATGTTGAATAACAGTGGTGACAGTGGTTATTCTTGTCTTAATAAGAAAGCTTTCAGTCTTTCACCACTGAATATAATATTAGCTGTGAGATTTTCATATATTCCCTTTAGCAAGTTGAGAACATTTCCTTCTGTTCCTATCTTTTGAAGTGTTTTTATCAAGAAAGGATGCTGGATTTTGTCAAATGCCTTTTCTGTATCAATCGAGATGATCATGTGGTTCTTTTCCTTCAATTTGTTAATAATATTGTGTTACATTAATTAATTTTCTTGTGTTGAACCACCCTTGCATACCTGGGATAAAACCCACTTGATCATGGTGTACAATTATTTTAATGTGTATTTCAATTTTTTAAATTAATTAATTAAACATAAACAAACATTCTTATCACATGATCATTCCATTCTTGATATATAATCAATAACTCACAGTATCATCACATAGTTATATATTCATCATCCTGATCATTTCTTAAAAAATTTGCATCAATTCAGAAAGAGAAATAAAAAGACAACAGAAAAAAATTCATACATACCATTCCCCTTACCCCTCTCTTTCATTTATCACTAGCATTTCAATCTACTAAATTTATTTTAATATTTGTTCCCCTGTTCTAGTTTGCTAGCTGCCAGAATGCAATACCAGAGATGGAATGGCTTTTAACAAGAGGTAATTTAATGAGTTGCTAGTTTATAGTTCTAAGGCCGAGAAAATGTCCCAATTAAAACAAGTCTATAGAAATGTCCAATCAAAGGCATTCAGGGAAAGATACCTTGGTTCAAGAAGGCTGATGAAGTTCAGGGTTTCTCTCAAGTGAAAAGGCACATGGCGAACACAGTCAGGGCTTCTCTCTCGGCTGGAAGGGCACGTGGCGAATACTGCATCATCTGCTAGCTTTCTCTCCTGGCTTCTGGCTTCATGAAGCTCCCCGGGAGGCATTTTCCTTCTTCATCTCCAAGGGTCGCTGGCTGGTGGACTCTCTGCTTCGTAGTGTTGCTCTTTCTGAATCTCTCTGAATCTCCAAAATGTTTCCTCTTTTATAGGACTCCAGTAAACCAATCAAGATCCACCCAAATGGGTGGAGACATGTCATCCCCTAATCCAGTTTAACAACCACTCTTGACTAAATCACATCACCCAGGGAGATGATCTCATTACAGTTTCAAACATGCAGTATTGAATAGAGATTATTCTACCTTTATGAAATGGGATTTATAGTAACACATGGCTTTTCTTAGGGGGCATACTTCCTTTCAAACCAGCACATCCCCCTATTATTTATTTATTTTTGATCCATATGTTTTACTCATCTGTCCATACCCTAGATAAAAGGAGCATCAGACACAGGGTTTTCACACTCACACAGTCACATTGTGAAAGCTATATCATTATACAGTCATCTTCAAGAAACATAGCTACTGGGACATAGCTCTACAGTTTCAGGCACTTCCCTCCAACCTCTCCATTACACCTTAACTGAAAAGGTGATATCTATATAATGTGTAAGAATAACCTCCAGGATAACCTCTCGACTCTGTTTGGAATCTTTCAGCCATTGACACTTTATTTTGTCTCATTTCTCTCTTCCCCCTTTTGGTCGAGAAGATTTTCTCAATCCCTTGATGCTGAGTCCCAGCTCATTCTAGGATTTCTGTCCTTGTTGCCAGGAAGGTTTACACTGGGAGTCATGTCCCACATAGGGAGGGGGAGGGCAGTGAGTTTACTTGTCATGTTGGCTGAGAGAGAGAGGCCACATCTGAGCAACAGAAGAGGTTCTCTGGGGGGTGACTCTTAGGCCTGATTTTAAGTAGGCTTAACCTGTCCTTTGCAGGGTTAAGTTTCATATGAACAAACCCCACGATTGAGGACTCAGCCTATTGCTTTGATTGTCCCCCCTGCTAGTGAGAATATCAAGAGTTCAACTTGGGGTAGTTGAGTTTCCCCCCTTCTTGCCATTCCCCCAAGGGGACTTTGCAAATACTTTTATATTCACTGTTCAAATCACTCTGGGATTTATCGGAACATCACTCTAGACAAACCAACAAAATCTCATGCCCTACTCAAGGTTCCATGTACTTATGGTGTTCAATTAAGCTGTCCACATAAGTTATATTAGGAAATGCACTAGTCAAAATATAAATTTTGTACCAAATAAACATTTTTTGCTTTAGCCTCACACATAAGTTAAAGTTTTAAAATATTAATTACCATCTATTTTCAACACCCTGCAGTAATGACATTCCTTTGTTCTTCCTCATGCGAAAACATTTTTAAATTTGTACATTTAGTCACTATCATTATACACTCTAGGCATTCCTAGATTATACCATCCTAGTCTTTATCATCTATCTTTCCTTCTGATTTCATTTGTGTCCCCAGGCCTCCTCCTACTATCCTTCTCACATCGGCGTCATTCAGTGTTCTAACATTATTGTATTACAGTTAAGTAGTATTGTGCTATCCATTTCTGAATTTTTACAATCAGTCCTGTTGCACAATCTGTATCCCTTCAGTTCCAATTACCCAATATCTATCCTATTTCTATCTCCTAATGGTCTCTGTTCCCAACTGAAATTCTTCAAGTTCATTCACTGATGTCAGTTCATATCATTGAGACCATACAGTATTTATCCTTTTGTTTGTGGCTAATCTCACTCAGCATAATGTCCTTAAGGTCCATCCATGTTGTTACATACTTCATAACTTTATTCTGTCTTGCAGCGGCATAATATTCCATCGTATTATATAGTGCAGATTGTTTAGCCACTTATCTATTGATGGACATTTTGATTGTTTGCATCTCTTGGCAAGTGTTTCAGTTTTATTTGCAAGTATTTCGTTGAGAATTTTTGCATCTATATTCATCAGAGAAGATTGATCTGTAATTTTCCTTTCTTGTCATATCTTTATCTGATTTTGATATTAGGATGATGTTGGCTTCATACAGTGGGTTAGGTAGCATTCCCTCCTTTTCAGTTTTTTTGGAAAAGTCTGAGCAAGATTGGTATTACTTCTTCTTGGAATGTTTGGTGGAATTCTCCTCTGAAATCATCTGGTCCTGGGCTTTTCTTTGTTGGGAGGTTTTTGATGACTGTTTCAATCTCTTTAGTTGTGACTGGTTTGTTGACATCTTTTGTTTCTTTTGCAGTCCGTGTAGGTTGTTCATGTGTTTCTAGAAAATTGTCCATTTCATCTAAGTTGTCTAGTCTGTTGGCATACAGTTGTTCATAGTATCTTATTATGATCTTGTGTGTTTCTGTGGAATCAATAGTAATATCAGCTCTCTCATTTCTGATTTTATTCATTTGCATCTTCTCTCTTTTTTTCTTTGTCAGCCTAGCTAAGGGATTATCAATTAGTTGATCTTAAAGAACCAACTTTTGGTTTTGATCCTCCGTATTGTTTTTTGTTGTTGTTGTTCTCAATTTCATTTCTGCTCTAATCTTTGTATGTCTTTCTTTCTGCTTGCTTTGGGATTAGTTTGCTGTCCTTTTTCTAATTCCTCCAGGTATGCTAATAGATCTTTGATTTTAGTTCTTTTTTTTCTTTTTTAGTGTAGGTGTTTAGAGCTATAAATTTCTCTCTCAGCACTGCCTTTGCTCTATCCCATAAGTTTTGCTATTTTGTATTCTAACGTTTTCATTTGTCTTGAGATCATTTCTCTTGCAATGTCTGCTTTGACGCACTGATTGTTTAAGAACATATGATTGTTTGACCTTCATAAATTTGGCCAGTTTCCAAGCCTCCACCTACTGTTGATTTCCAGCTTTCCTTCCATTATGATCAGAGAAATTGCTTTATATAATTTCAGTCTTTTAAAATTTATTACTACTAGTTTTGTGACCCAGTGTGTCTGTCCTGAAGAATGAGCCATCAGCATGTGAAAAAATATATATATTCTGTTGTTTGGGGTATATTGTTCTGTATATGTCTGTTGGGTCTATTTTATTTATCATATTATTCAAGTTTCTGTTTCCTTATTGATTCTCTGTCTAGATGTTCTTTTGCTTTTTTTTTCTTTTTCTTTTTTTTTTTTATTAACGGAAAAAAAGAAATTAACCCAACATTTAGAAATCATACCATTCTACATATGTAATCAGTAATTCTTAACATCATCACATAGATGCATGATCATCGTTTCTTAGTACATTTGCATCGGTTTAGAGGAACTAGCAACACAACAGAAAAAGATATAGAATGTTAATATAGAGAAAAGAAATAAAAGTAATAATAATAGTTAAAAAAACAAAAAACAAAAAACAAAAAAAACCTATAGCTCAGATGCAGCTTCATTCAGTGTTTTAACATGATTACTTTACACTTAGGTATTATTGTGCTGTCCATTTTTGAGTTTTTGTATCTAGTCCTGTTGCACAGTCTGTATCCCTTCAGCTCCAATTACCCATTATCTTACCCTGTTTCTAACTCCTGCTGGACTCTGTTACCAATGACATATTCCAAGTTTATTCTCGAATGTCCGTTCACATCAGTGGAACCATACAGTATTTGTCCTTTAGTTTTTGGCTGGACTCACTCAGCATAATGTTCTCTAGGTCCATCCATGTTATTACATGCTTCATAAGTTTATCTTGTCTTAAAGCTGCATAATATTCCATCGTATGTATATACCACAGTTTGTTTAGCCATTCTTCTGTTGATGGACATTGTGGCTGTTTCCATCTCTTTGCAATTGTAAATAACGCTGCTATAAACATTGGTGTGCAAATGTCCGTTTGTGTCTTTGCCCTTAAGTCCTTTGAGTAGATACCTAGCAATGGTATTGCTGGGTCGTATGGCAATTCTATATTCAGCTTTTTGAGGAACCGCCAAACTGCCTTCCACAGTGGTTGCACCATTTGACATTCCCACCAACAGTGGATAAGTGTGCCTCTTTCTCCGCATCCTCTCCAGCACTTGTCATTTTCTGTTTTGTTGATAATGGCCATTCTGGTGGGTGTGAGATGATATCTCATTGTGGTTTTGATTTGCATTTCTCTAATGGCCAGGGACATTGAGCATCTCTTCATGTGCCTCTTGGCCATTTGTATTTCCTCTTCTGGTAGGTATCTGTTCAAGTCTTTTTCCCATTTTGTAATTGGGTTGGCTGTCTTTTTGTTGTTGAGTTGAACAATCTCTTTATAAATTCTGGATACTAGACCTTTATCTGATGTGTCATTTCCAAATGTTATCTCCCATTGTGTAGGCTGTCTTTCTACTTTCTTGATGAAGTTCTTTGATGCACAAAAGTGTTTAATTTTGAGGAGCTCCCATTTATTTATTTCCTTCTTCAGTGCTCTTGCTTTAGGTTTAAGGTCCATAAAACTGCCTCCAATTGTAAGTTTCATAAGATATCTCCCTACATTTTCCTCTAACTGTTTTATGGTCTTAGACCTAATGTTGAGATCTTTGATCCGTTTTGAGTTAACTTTTGTATAAGGTGTGAGATATGGGTCTTCTTTCATTCTTTTGCATATGGATATCCAGTTCTCTAGGCACCATTTATTGAAGAGACTGTTCTGTCCCAGGTGAGTTGGCTTGACTGCCTTATCAAAGATCAAATGTCCATAGATGAGAGGGTCTATATCTGAGCACTCTATTCGATTCCATTGGTCGATATATCTATCTTTATGCCAATACCATGCTGTTTTGACCACTGTGGCTTCATATTATGCCTTAAAGTCCGGCAGCGCAAGACCTCCAGCTTCGTTTTTTTTCCTCAAGATGTTTTTAGCAATTCGGGGCACCCTGCCCTTCCAGATAAATTTGCTTATTGGTGTTTCTATTTCTGAAAAATAAGTTGTTGGGATTTTGATTGGTATTGCATTGAATCTGTAGATCAATTTAGATAGGATTGACATCTTAATTATATTTAGTCTTCCAATCCATGAACACGGTATGCCCTTCCATCTATTTAGGTCTTCTGTGATTTCTTTTAGCAGTTTTTTGTAGTTTTCTTTATGTAGGTTTTATGTCTCTTTAGTTAAATTTATTCCTAGGTATTTTATTCTTTTAGTTACGATTGTAAATGGAATTCGTTTCTTGATTTCCCCCTCTGCTTGTTCATTACTAGTGTATAGAAATGCTACAGATTTTTGAATGTTGATCTTGTAACCTGCTACTTTGCTGTACTCATTTATTAGCTCTAGTAGTTTTGTTGTGGATTTTTCCAGGTTTTCGACGTATAGTATCATATCGTCTGCAAACAGTGATAGTTTTACTTCTTCCTTTCCAATTTTGATGCCTTGTATTTCTTTTTCTTGTCTAATTGCTCTGGCTAGAACCTCCAACACAATGTTGAATAATAGTGGTGATAGTGGACATCCTTGTCTTGTTCCTGATCTTAGGGGGAAAGTTTTCAATTTTTCCCCATTGAGGATGATATTAGCTGTGGGTTTTTCATATATTCCCTCTATCATTTTAAGGAAGTTCCCTTGTATTCCTATCCTTTGAAGTGTTTTCAACAGGAAAGGATGTTGAATCTTGTCAAATGCCTTCTCTGCATCAATTGAGATGATCATGTGATTTTTCTGCTTTGATTTGTTGATATGGTGTATTACATTAATTGATTTTCTTATGTTGAACCATCCTTGCATACCTGGGATGAATCCTACTTGGTCGTGATGTATAATTCTTTTAATGTGTTGTTGGATACGATTTGCTAGAATTTTATTGAGGATTTTTGCATCTATATTCATTAGAGAGATTGGTCTGTAGTTTTCTTTTTTTGTAATATCTTTGCCTGGTTTTGGTATGAGGGTGATGTTGGCTTCATAGAATGAATTAGGTAGTTTTCCCTCCACTTCGATTTTTTTGAAGAGTTTGAGGAGAGTTGGTACTAATTCTTTCTGGAATGTTTGATAGAATTCACATGTAAAGCCGTCTGGTCCTGGACTTTTCTTTTTAGGAAGCTTTTGAATGACTAATTCAATTTCTTTACTTGTGATTGGTTTGTTGAGGTCATCTATGTCTTCTTGAGTCAAAGTTGGTTGTTCATGTCTTTCCAGGAACTCGTCCATTTCATCTAAATTGTTGTATTTATTAGCGTAAAGTTGTTCATAGTATCCTGTTATTACCTCCTTTATTTCTGTGAGGTCAGTAGTTTTGTCTCCTCTTCCATTTCTGATCTTATTTATTTGCATCCTCTCTCTTCTTTTTTTTGTCAATCTTGCTAAGGGCCCACCAATCTTATTGATTTTCTCATAGAACCAACTTCTGGCCTTATTGATTTTCTCTATTGTTTTCATGTTTTCAATTTCATTTATTTCTGCTCTAATCTTTGTTATTTCTTTCCTTTTGCTTGCTTTGGGATTAGTTTGCTGTTCTTTCTCCATTTCTTCCAAGTGGACAGTTAATTCCTGCATTTTTGCCTTTTCTTCTTTTCTGATATAGGCATTTAGGGCAATAAATTTCCCTCTTAGCACTGCCTTTGCTGCGTCCCATAAGTTTTGATATGTTGTGTTTTCATTTCATTCGCCTCGAGGTATTTGCTAATTTCTCTAGCAATTTCTTCTTTGACCCAGTTGTTGTTTAGGAGTGTGTTGTTGAGCCTCCACGTATTTGTGAATTTTCTGGCACTCCGCCTATTATTGATTTCCAACTTCATTCCTTTATGATCCGAGAAAGTGTTGTGTATGATTTCAATCTTTTTAAATTTGTTAAGACTTGCTTTGTGACCCAGCATATGGTCTATCTTTGAGAATGATCCATGAGCACTTGAGAAAAAGGTGTATCCTGCTGTTGTGGGATGGAATGTCCTATAAATGTCTGTTAAGTCTAGCTCATTTATAGTAATATTCAGATTCTCTATTTCTTTATTGATCCTCTGTCTAGATGTTCTGTCCATTGATGAGAGTGGTGAATTGAAGTCTCCAAGTATATGAGTCTATTTCCCTTTTCAGTGTTTGCAGTGTATTCCTCACGTATTTTGGGGCATTCTGGTTCGGTGCGTAAATATTTATGATTGTTATGTCTTCTTGTTTAATTGTTCCTTTTATTAGTATATAGTGTCCTTCTTTGTCTCTTTTCACTGTTTTACATTTGAAGTCTAATTTGTTGGATAGTAGTATAGCCACTCCTGCTCTTTTCTGGTTGTTATTTGCATGAAATATCTTTTCCCAACCTTTCACTTTCAACCTATGTTTATCTTTGGGTCTAAGATGTGTTTCCTGTAGACAGCATATAGAAGGATCCTGTTTTTTAATCCATTCTGCCAATCTATGTCTTTTGATTGGGGAATTCAGTCCATTGACATTTAGTGTTATTACTGTTTGGATAATATTTTCCTCTAACATTTTGCCTTTTGTATTATATATATCATATCTGATTTTCCTTCTTTCTACACTCTTCTCCATACCTCTCTCTTCTGTCTTTTCATATCTGACTCTAGTGCTCCCTTTAGTATTTCTTGCAGAGCTGGTCTCTTGGTCACAAATTCTCTCAATGACTTTTTGTCTGAGAATGTTTTAATTTCTCCCTCATTTTTGAAGCACAATTTTGCTGGATATAGGAGTCTTGGTTGGCAGTTTTTCTCTTTTAGTAATTTAAATATATCATCCCACTGTCTTCTAGCTTCCATGGTTTCTGCTGAGAAATCTACACATAGTCTTATTGGGTTTCCCTTGTATGTGACAGATTGTTTTTCTCTTGCTGCTTTCAAGATCCTCTCTTTCTCTGTGACCTCTGACATTCTAACTAGTAAGTGTCTTGGAGAATGCCTATTTGGGTCTAATCTCTTTGGGGTGCGCTGTACTTCTTGTATCTGTAATTTTAGGTCTTTCATAAGAGTTGGGAAATTTTCAGTGATAATTTCTTCCATTAGTTTTT
Organism: Tamandua tetradactyla; assembly: GCF_023851605.1. NCBI lineage: Eukaryota > Metazoa > Chordata > Mammalia > Pilosa > Myrmecophagidae > Tamandua > Tamandua tetradactyla. Next base: position 9,981,527 of record NC_135343.1, on the reverse strand, counting down.
CTCCTCCTTTTCCCTTCTCTTCTCCTTCTGGGACACCCACAACACGTATATTTGTGCGGTTCATATTGTCCTTGAGTTCCCTGATACCCTGTTCAAATTTTTCCATTCTTTTCCCGATAGTTTCTGTTTCTTTTTGGAATTCAGATGTTCCATCCTCCAAATCACTAATTCTATCTTCTGTCTCTTTAAATCTATCATTGTAGGTATCCATTGTTTTTTCCATCTTTTCTACTTTATCCTTCACTTCCATAAGTTATGTGATTTGTTTTTTCAGTTTTTCTATTTCTTCTTTTTGTTCAGACCATGTCTTCTTCATGTCCTCCCTCAATTTATCGATTTCATTTTTGAAGAGATTTTCCATTTCTGTTTGTATATTCAGCATTAGTTGTCTCAGCTCTTGTATCTCATTTGAGCTATTGGTTTGTTCCTTTGACTGGGCCATATTTTCAATTTTCTGAGTGTGATCCGTTATCTTCTGCTAGCGTCCGGGCATTTAGTCAGATTTCCCTGGGTGTTGGACCCAACAGGTTGAAAGATTTTCCTGTGAAATCTCTGGGTTCTGTTTTTCTTACCCTGCCCAGTAGGTGGCGCTCGTGGCACACGTTTGTCTGTGGGTTCCACCAATAAAAGGTGCTGTGGGTCCTTTAACTTTGGAAAACTCTCGCCGTGGCGGAGGTTAGCCAGCCGAAGCGGCTTGGAAGGGTTCCAGCTGACCCGGGGGTCCAGACGCGGGGAGGGTCGCTGGCCGCCGCAGCCCGGGAGAGCGCCCGACTGAATTTCCTAGTCGGCCCGGGGCGCCAAGCGTGGCGGGAGGGTGCCAGCCGCCGCAGCCCGGGAGAGTGCACCGTTCCAGCCGGACCGGGGAGTCACGTGTTTGGAAGGGACCCCCCCCGGTCACCGTTCTCCGCGGTCTGGGGATTTCCGACCCAACTCTCTCAGTTGGTCCGGGGGGCCTCGCGTGGTGGGGGCGCCAGCCGCCGCGGCCCTAGGGGACCGCCTGCCCAATCAATTCTGCCAGCTGACCTGGGAAGGAGGAAGGGAGGGACTCTGGCCGCTTGCCGTCCCACCCGGGAAAGCCCGCGCCCCTCGGTGATCTTACCGGAGCTGGTTCTCCCAGACAGTCAGCCGTTCCAGGATGGGGTACGCTGTCCCTTTGACCTCCGTCGTGGCTCCGGGAGCTGCTCTGTATCGTGTCCACTCCCCCAGTAGCTGTTCTGGAGAAGGAAAGGTGAGGGTGGCAAGGCTGTCGAGGACGGTGGCGGAGGAGCAGGTGTAGGTGGAAGAGGGCACGGTGGTCATTGGAGAGCCGCCGGAGCAGGAGGAGAAAGGAAAGGATAAGATGGCGGATCTAGATGCTCTTTTGACATGAGTGTTGTATTGAAATCTCTATTACTGTAGCTATGTCTGCTTGTTCTACTTTTCCCTTCAGTTTTGCTAGTGGTTGCCTGATGTGTTTTGGGGCAGTATAGTTAGGTATATATATATCGGTAATTGTTTATTCTCGGTGGATTGCCCCTTTTATTATTATATAATGTTCTTCTTTTTCTCTTATAACGGCTTTGCATTTAAAGTCTGTTTTTTCTGATATTAGTATAGCTACCCCAACTTCTTTTTTTTTGGATACTTGTCTGTGTGAAATATTTTTTTCCAACTTTTCACTTTCAACCTATTTATCCTTGGGTCTGTGGTGAGTCTCTTGTAGACAACATATAGATGGTTCTTTTTTTTTTTTTATCCGTTCTGCCAGTCTGTGTTTTTTGACTGGGGAGTTTAATTTATTAACATTCAGTATATTACCATAAAAGCAATACTTACCTCACCTATTTTATCCTTTCACTTTTATATTCATATCTATTTTTGTTTCTCTGTATACCCTTCTAGTTATCTTTACTGGTACTCTTCATTTCTATACTCACCTCCAAACTCTCCTGCCCTTTTCTTTCAGTCTGCAGGACTCCCTTTAATAATTCTTTTAGGAATTTTTTCAGCTTCTGCTTATCTGTGAATATTTTAACCTTTCCCTCATTTTTGAGGGACAGTTTTGGTGGATTTAGAATTCTTGGCTGGCAGTTTTTCTCTTTAGTATTTGAATATCTCATATCATTGCTTTCTTGCCTCCATGGTTTCTGATGAGAAATTGGTCCATGGTATTATCAGCATCCCCTGTTTTTAAAGAATTGCTTTCCTCTTGCTGCTTTTAGAATTCTTTATCTTTGGCGTTTGCCATTCTGATTAGTATGTGTCTTGGAGTAGGTCTGTTAGGATTTTTTTCGGTTTGGAGTACGTTGCACTTCTTGGACATCAGTGCCTTTCATAAGAGTTGGAAAGTTCTTGGCCATTATTTTTTAAATACTCCTTCTGTCCCTTTTCCATTCTTTTCTCTTTCTGGTATACCCATGTTGCAAATGTTTATGTTCTTTGTGTTGTCACGCAGTTCCTTTTTTCTTTTCTGTTCTTTTGTCCATTCGATTCTGGAGATTCTGTCTTCTAGCTTGTCCTTTCTTCTGCCTCTTCAGATTTGATGTTGTGTGCCACTTGTGTATTTTAAATTTCCTCTTTTGTGCTTTTCACTCCCATAAGTTGTGGTATTTTTCTTTGCATGCTTTCAGATTCTTCTTTATGCTCACCCAGTGTCATCTTAATATCCTTTATCTCTTTAGACCTGACCTTGAATTGGTTTAGGAGATTTGTTTGAATATATTTGATTAGTTCCAGATTGTGCAACTCCTCTAATTTTTTATTTGCTCCTTTGGCTGGACCATATCTTCCTGTTTCTTAATATGGCTTTTATTTTTTGCTAATGTCTGGGCATCAGATTATCTTCAGATGTTTCCTCTGAAGGTAGGATTCTATTTCTTATCAATGCTTTTGTTATTGATTGTTTGTGTTAATACTCTTATTTGATACTTTGTTCATCAGTATTAGTCAGCTAGGGCTGGGCCAGGGACCCATGAAGGAGGCACACAGGGCCCTGTGGAAAGGCTCAGATAAAGATGCCCAAAAAGCCGTTAATTCTATTCCCCAAAGGTACGCTTTTCTGTCCTGCCCATTGTATGGACCTCTTTGCCCAAAAGCCTTTTAGATATCTTCTCAGAGATGCGCTTTCCTCACCTGCCAGCAGATGGCACTTTTTGGCAACCTGTTCCCCTCAGGCCTCAGAACCTCTTAGTGGTTGGCTCCAGGCAGTGACCTAGCAGCACCATGTACAGCCAAGCTATTGAGGCCACCAGTCCCTGTGGTCCAAATTCACCAGCCAAACACTAGAACAATGCTAGACCACGTCCCGCCCAGTTCTTGGGAGAGTGGCCCTTTGCTGCCCTTTTACTCTCCCTCTGCCATCCCACCCTGAATTGGCAACCCTGACACTTTCTGCCCAGAGAGTGGGGCATGGCACCAAGAGCCGGGCCGAGGGGGATTACTCATGACCTCTTACTGCAGCTTCTGTGCGCCCGCACTTTCCCAGGAGCTGCACAGCGCCCCACCACAGTCTCCAGAGCTCTAAAACCTTTGCTCCAGACAATTTTTAGACAATTTCTCCATGTTCCCTGGTTGTTTTTAGGGGAAAGAGGGGAGCCCATCCTCTCCCTAATCAGCCATCTTGGATCCTGCTATTTGTTTGTTTAAAAAGCTGAGGCTTATAGTAAAACCAAAGGCCTAGTATTTTTTGTGATCTCAGATGAGTTAGAAGGAAATTGTAGGCCCTCAACCTAAGGGTCTGTGGTTAGACTTCAGAGGGTTAGTGAACCCATTAAAATCATGTGTTGTGTTTTTCCAGAGGAGAGCCATAACTTTTGTCGTTTTTCTCAAAGAAACCTAAATCTTAAGAGTTACTGTTGTAAAGATGGTGGTGAAAGCTTGGTTTCTCTCCATTGATTTCCAGGGGTTGCTATTACCTGGACTTCCTTTTGATCTGACTTATGATTTGATTGAATCTGGAAAGAGTTTTTGAAATGTATTTGACTTGGGATGTTGTTTCCAGGACTTAGGCTGTCAATAAATGTATAAGTGAAGGAGGCAAAGGAGGGGTGATAGGGAAGAGAGTTAACTGTAGCCCATCTGGGCCTTTTCAGCAGGGGCCAGAGCTTGCTCTCTGGGTCACAGTATAAGCAAAAAATGCTTCTGGTGGGCCTATATTTCCTGAAAGAGTGATAAAGTTCATTTAGTATACTAAATGTGAATGTCCATATTATTAAATCAAGACACACACCTGGATCACAGGCATATTATCTTCAGTAAGATATAATTATCCTTCATAGTTTTATGCTTCTTTCAGGAGTTAGCAAATCAGTCATCAAAACATTGTCCATCATGGATTTTGAGAAGGTTAATCTTGAATTAATAGAGGCCTTATTAGAGTGGATTGTGGACGGAAAGCACACCTACCCTCCAGGTAATTGCCTCTTGTCTTCATTTACATGTGAGATGGCAGAGGGAAGGGCACTTACTTTTGAGGTAACGGATACTCTCCCAGCCTAGCTTGTGGAAGCCCCAACCTCACCCCTGTATCCCCAGCTGTGTGTAAAAGTTGTTTATTAGCTTTTCAGGAGGAAATTTTACCTTTTACCTTGAGGTTCACATAGTCTTTTTGCTCCCACCAAGCAAAAGGATATGTTAACGATACAAAGTCCAAAGGGAAGAAAGCTGAAGAGAAGGCCTGAATGATTCCCTTATTAAACAGTCAGTCTCTGGCAGAATGAGAGTCTGGTAAGAAGTGTTTGAATCATGGAAACTCTCTGCCCGTGGAGGCTGCATGGCAGTGTGGTTAAGGGAACAGGCTTCAGAGTCTGATGGTAAACCTCCCAGCTCTGCTACTCATGAATTCTGTAACCTTGGATAAAGTAATGATCTCTTCTGTGCTTCAGGGTCCTTGTTCAAAAAATGAGTAATAAATCCTCTTGCATAAAGCTAATTTGAGAATTAAAAGAAACCATAGGTAAAGCATATAGCACAGTGCTTAGCATACAGTTAAAGCCCAGTAAATGCCACACCTAATGATGATATATTTATCACCTCATTATTATTATTGTCACTGTTACTTCTACTGCTGCTTTAACCCAGAGAAGTTTCTGCTTTCCCCTTACTGCCTTCCTGTCCCAGTGATCTCTTAACCTCACTTGTGGCCCCTTATCCCCAGAATGTGATTCCCCAGATCTTCTCATAACTGAACATTTCACATCATGCAGGTTTTTTTGCTCAAATGCCACTTCTTCAGAGAGGTGTCCTCTGACTTCCCTCTCTGCTGTTGTCTCCCCACTTTATCATAATAAAGGTGAAGGACTGACAGTATCCTTCAGTGGAATGTAAGCTCCCTAAGAATAGGGATTTCTTGTACACCACTGTATTCCTCAGACCCTAAAACAACGCCTGGCATATTAAAGTAACAGTAAATATTTATTGCATGAATAAATAAAGGGTAGCCAACTTCAGGTGACCATTAAATGGAATAATAGAGTTTAAAATATCACATTACATGCTCATTACAACATACTTGAAGAGAAACAGGTCTTACTTTTCTGTTTTGCTTAGACTTTTATCATCGTGGTATTTCTAAAGAGACTAGCAAGCCACATAAAATTTTGAAGTGCCTTTGTTTCTCTTCTCTTGGCAAGTAGCCACTGTTGGCTAATCTATTACCACTAGACTGAATACCTTGTTTCATCCCAAGATACTGGGATGTCACTTAAAAAAATTTAAGCATAGCAGCCAAAAATAAATGTCAGAAATTTACTTGAATTCAAAGTAGAGTATATATAGTAATTTTACTATATTTGTGAATATCAAAGATATCCCCGACACAGGTGACCAAGCCACAAGGGCAGAGCAGATTAGATAGGCACATAAAAATAAAGACTTTTTCCCCCATCGTAGATTGTTTATCTCTCTCATGGCATTTGGGTAGATAGGAACATGGGTATGTAAAGGAAGGAGCATGGATCTGGTGTCAGAAACCCTAGGTTTGTGTTCAGGCTTCACTTTGAGTAACTCCATGACATGGCCAAGTTTCTGAGATTGCCATTGCCTCATGTACAAAGTAAGGATCCTAATAACCTTACTAACTGGTGGCCCTGGGGAGCAAACGGACTAATGTGTATGAATGTTCACTGTATATTATGAAGTGCTAAAAACAATCCTGAGTTATTTTTTGACCTTATTACTTCAGCATTCCATTTCCTTAATAATTTAGATTCCTTATTCATTTAGTGGAGAAAATAAAAACAGCAATAAATAATAGGTCATAAGTTCCTTGTGGGTAGATCTTTGTATTATCCAGGTACACCTAGCACAACCACCCAATAAATACCTGTGGGTTAAAGGAAGAGCTAGTGAAGACAGTATCAGTTTCCCCAGCTGAAAACAAAAGAAGGTGACTATTGCTGAGTGTCAGCTCCCTGACACAGAAATACACTATGATCAGTTATCACTGCTTATTTTCTTATAAATAAATGCATTTATTTATTATAAATAAAATGTAAAAGCCCATAAACTACCAATATGAAATGTTTAGTTAAGGGGCTGCCTCTTCAACATACATCTGAATTTAGATTATCAAGTTGGCCAATTATAATTTGTATTTCTCAATTGTATTAAGGCTTTTATGGAATTTATTTATTCATGGAGAGAAGAATCTTCCTGTCTTATAAGAACAGAAGGATAATACTTTCTATAGAAACGAAATTTCAGTGGCCAGTGCACTAAAGAAGTGTGTTTTAAAAACTTTGCTAATGACTTCTCATATAACTTAAGGCATTATATTTTTCCACACCTCAGTTTTTCCTATTGTTGAAAGATAATACTCCATTCATTTTATAGTTATTAAGTTAAAAAATATTTAAAATCATAATTTCTTTTTTTTTAAGCCCTTGGGGACCTTACAAAGAAAAGAAAGTTAACAGTCCAGGTTCTCAGATTAATGCATTTTTTTTTGTTTAAAGGAGCTTTATCATCTATATTAGTTTTCCCTTTTTTGCATTTGTCAGCTTGATTCTTTTTTCTCTACCCAGGTGCTATACTTGTGTTTTTACCGGGTCTAGCAGAAATCAAAATGCTTTACGAACAGCTACAGTCTAATTCTCTTTTCAACAACAGACGTAGTAAACGGTAAGTTCTTTTCTATATCCTTAATTATTATCTGCTGCAGTTTTGGGAAGATGAATAGCCACATCTCTTTTATAGTCATTCCTCTTTATAGAACCAGGTGTTGTTCCTCAAGAATATTTGTTTATGCCAGCCAGATATTGGGAAGCTTGTTTGCTCCAGGAAATCCGTTATTTCCATCCATTAGAGAAAAATATTTCTCTTCACTTAGATAGTGACTTAGCAAACTCCTCATGTAATTTCAGTTGCCAGATACTTGGGACAAGGGAGGTAAACCAGTGCTAGTAACGATGAAGAAATGCTACCATTTTGAGAAAAAATAATTTGCAGCGTTTCCTTTCCAGTGGCAGGACATACTGGGTATGCCTTCATATCTAAGGGTAAAATTATTTGACAGGTAAATTGTCCTAAGAAATACAGAATGACGTTTCTTAGCTTACATCACTGTCTCTCCTTCTCTTTCCCTGGATTTAAAGGTAGAGAGAAAAGAAGAGAGTCTTCCTTGGTTAGTTTGCTCTGGGCTTGTTAATTGTAGAATCAGCTGTTTATTTCTGTAGATTATCACCAAATTAAACTCCCTTGTTTTTCCCAAGTTGCTGCAATGTTTTTAGTTATAGACCTGTATAAATATTTTTGTAATGATTAGAAAGAGCATTCCCTTCCTTATTACTTAGAATCATATTTGGTAGTCTTCCTAGAAATTCATCCACTGTGATCTGATTCCAATGCTTTGGGTTACAATGTTTAATGTGCATTTTTTCTCTTTCAGATGTGTTATTCATCCACTTCATTCATCTCTCTCCAGTGAAGAGCAGCAAGCTGTGTTTATAAAGCCTCCTGTAGGTGTAACTAAGATTATAATTTCCACCAATATTGCTGAGACCTCTGTAACCATCGATGATGTTGTTTATGTCATTGATTCTGGAAAAATGAAAGAAAAGAGGTATTCTCTTTTGCTGATATAAAAGAAGAGCTAAAAATGCCTCATTTAGGGTAACAGTTATTTATGGCTAATGCTGTTAAGTGACATGGGTTACTATTCGACAGAAACACTTCATGAGAACTGTATGTGGAAGTGTGATTAATTCTGTATAGCCAGGACCATGAATCTTAAGTCACCTGGAGGTGGAAAATTTAGAGGCAATGAATTATTTTTCTTAAGTGCTTTTTTACATGTGCTTTAATGAAGAACAGTTGAATAAATAAACTGTACGTATTGACACTTGATACCTTTTAAGATTAGCACAAGGTGTTTCCACCAGATGCCTAACCATCCCAGAACCCACAGGTCACTGTGTCCTTCTACAGAACTGAGGTAGTTCTGCTCTTCTGCCATGCCAAGTAAAATCTTGGCCATGTTTTGTAAAATAACTCTCTTTTTCATATTTTCTTTTTATTTATAGATATGATGCCAGCAAAGGGATGGAAAGTCTAGAGGACACTTTTGTATCTCAAGCTAATGCTCTGCAAAGGAAAGGCCGAGCAGGCCGTGTTGCTTCTGGTGTCTGCTTCCATCTGTTCACCAGCCATCACTACATGCACCAGCTTTTAAAGCAGCAGCTACCAGAAATACAAAGAGTGCCATTGGAACAGCTGTGTCTAAGGTACATCTTTTTTTTTTTAATTTATTTTATTTTATTTTATTATTTTTTTAATTTAAATTAAAATTTATCACTTTTTTAATTAATTAAAAAAATTAACACATTTAGAAATCATTCCATTCTACATATGCAATCAGTAATTCTTAATATCATCACATAGATGTATGATCATCATTTCTTAGTACATTTGCATCGATTTAGAAAAAGAAATAGCAAGATACCAGAAAAAGAAATAAAATGATAATATAGAGAAAAAAATAAAAATACAAAATACAAAAAATATATATAAAAAAAACAAACAAACAGACAAACAAAAAAAACTATAGCTCAGATGCAGCTTCATTCAGTGTTTTAACATAATTACATTACAATTAGGTAGTATTGTGCTGTCCATTTTTGAGTTTTTGTATCTAGTCCTGTTGCACAGTCTGTATACCTTCAGCTCCAATTACCCGTTATCTTACCCTGTTTCTAACTCCTGATGGTCTCTGTTACCAATGACATATTCCAAGTTTATTCTCTAATGTCGGTTCACATCAGTGGGACCATACAGTATTTGTCCTTTAGTTTTTGGCTAGACTCACTCAGCATAATGTTCTCTAGGTCCATCCATGTTATTACATGCTTCATCAGTTTATTCTGTCTTAGAGCTGCATAATATTCCATCGTATGTATATACCACAGTTTGTTTAGCCACTCGTCTGTTGATGGACATTTTGGCTGTTTCCATCTCTTTGCAATTGTAGATAATGCTGCTATAAACATTGGTGTGCAAATGTCCGTTTGTGTCTTTGCCCTTAAGTCCTTTGAGTAGATACCTAGCAATGGTATTGCTGGGTCATATGGCAATTCTATACTTAGCTTCCTGAGGACCCGGCAAACTGCCTTCCACAGACGTTGTACCATTTGACAGTTCCACCAATAGTGGATAGTGTACCTCTTTCTCCACATCCTGTCCAGCACTTGTTATCCTGTGTCTATGGTCTGGTCTTAGGAAATTGGGAGGGCTGGCGGCCAGAACAAAGGCAGTGGCAGCACAAACGAAGAGGAAGGGATTTGAGAAGAACTTTAGAAGTTGACTGACCAGTGACAGAGGGGGAGAGAAGGGGAAAATGTAATATATGTAGTACATATAATTTAAAAGCAACACGAAGATACCGCAGTAGAAAAATATGGTAAGTTATATAGGGCAGCATGGTTCACCCTTATTTTTTCTTTAATCATTTGAAACTTCAGTAAGTAGATTAGGTCAATGCATATCTTAATGTGAAACACCTTAGGTGGAAAAAAGCTAGGTACCAAATAGGTAAACACTCAGAAAAACATAAAACTGTATGTAAATAAGTTGACAACTGAGAAAGGAATTAGAAGTGAAGTAAATAAAATTTTATGCATGTTAGAATTTTCTCTTTTGAAAATTTGCTTAGGTTCATAATTTAAAACAATAACTAATTTAAGAGTTATCAAAAATCAGGCCACTTTTTAATCTATCTATATATTAACTATATAAATAATCAGATTAATTATATAGATAATTAGCAGATCTTGAAAAAAAGTAGATCATTTGAATTTTAATTCATAATTTGAACCTATTGGTATGGAAAGAACATTTTGAAAGCTTATGCAGAGGATTTTTATCACATTCTGAACCTGAAATTGTTTCTGTAGTTTATTGCTAAGAGAAGTAGAAGATAGAGATTTTTTTGTTTGGTTGGTTTATTTTGTTTTGTTTACATCAGAGAGTGTTTTAAAATGTATTCAAACAAATACTATTGGGTTTATTCAAGCAAGTATTTGGGAAATTACAATTTATTCTCACCAAGAAAAAAAGTTATCTTACTCTTACCTGTTATCACCCCACCAGAAATGAGATTAAGAAATTATTTTGTTTTGTTTTTTCAGAATTAAAATTTTAGAGATGTTTAACACTCACACTCTCCAGTCTGTATTCTCTTGTCTCATTGAACCTCCACACAATGATTCTCTCCGTGCCTCAAAAATACGATTACGAGCCTTGGGAGCATTAACTCAAGATGAAAAATTGACGCCTCTCGGATATCACTTGGCTTCTCTGCCTGTGGATGTGAGAATCGGCAAATTGATGTTATTTGGGTCCATCTTCCGCTGTTTGGACCCTGCACTCACCATTGCTGCCAGTTTGGCCTTTAAGTCTCCGTTTGTAAGTAAATAACATTCATCCAAACTGGAGTCATAAATCTCTTAAGAGGATCATGAGGGGTTTCAGGGGATGTTGTGAGCCCCTTAAAAATTTTCTTGAGAATATGTTTTATGTGAATTTTTCAGGGCAAAATGTTCATAACTTTCATCCGATCCTCAAAAAGGTCCATGCCTCAAATAAAGACTAAAAACTAGATTATTAGAATAATCTAAATGTGCTCTTTCTTGTATCTGCTGTACTTGCTCATGACAGAAAAATCAGAAAATGTAAGCAAGCAAAAGGTGTCCGGCAGATTTTGAAAGGCAGTATATTAATTTGATTCCTTTGGAACCATTCTTGCCTCTATTTTTTAAAAAAACACCTTTATTAAAATATAATTCACTTAGCATATGAGTCACCTATTTAAAGTGTATGATTCAGTAGTTTTCACAGATATGTGCAACTATCACCCCAATTCTAGAACATTTTCGTCCCCTCATAAAGAAATCCCATACCCATTAGTTATTACTTCCCTATCCCTGCAGCCCCAGCCCCCTTAGCCCTAGAAAATCACAGATCTATTTTCTGTCTTTATTTATTTGCCTGTTCTGTATATTTTGTGTTAATGGAGTTATATATTATGTAGTCTTTTTTTCTTTTATTAATGTGGTCTTTCGCAGCTGGCTTCTTTGACTTGGCATGATTTCAAGGTTCATATCAGTCCTTAACTCCTTGTTATGGTCAAATACTAGTCTATTAAATGGATATATCACATTTTATTTATCCATTCTTCATGGGTTGTTTCTACCTTTTGGTATATTATGAACAATACTGTTGAAAATGTGTACAAGCTTTTGTGTAGACATGTTTTCATTTCTCTTGGTTATAGACCTAGGAATGGAGTTCCTATGTCAAATGGGAACTCTACATTTTAGTGATTCTCATTCTCAGTAGTTATGTTCTATAAAGTCACCACAAACCCTGAATTAGTGAATGCTAAATCACTGTTCCTACAGGAAATGCAGGATTAGCTTCCTATGAGTCCCTGGTCACATTTTCATCATCAGATCAATACATAACCTTGTTTAATGTGATTCTGTTCAAAGATACCTCATTTCATATAAATTGTTGATATGTTAACACTGAACTCATGGCCAACAGCACTAACTCATGCCTGAATGAAGCTGTTCTAGTTTGCAAGCTGCTGGAATACGATATACCAGAAATGAGATAACTTTTAAAAAGGGAAACTTATTAAATTGCAAGTTTACAGTTCTAAGGCTGTGAAAATGTCCAAATTAAGGCACCAACAAGAGATTACCTTCACTCAAGAAAGGCTGATGAAATTCAGGGTTTCTCTCTTAGCTGGAAGGGCACATGGTGAAGTCTGCTAGCTTTCTCTCTTGGCTTTTTGTTTCATGAAGCTCCCCCAGGGAGGGTGTTTTCCTTCATCTCCAAAGGTCTCTGGCTGTGTGGGCTCTCATGGCTCTTTCCAGAATGGTTCCCTGTTAAAGGGCTCCAGTAAGCAACCCCACCTTGAATGGGTAGAGACACATCTCCATGGAATCCATCTAATCAGAAGTTACCACCCACAATTGGGTGGGTCACATCTCCATGGGAACAATAAAAAAGCGGGGAGCATCCAGCAATATTGAATGAGGATTAAAGAACATGTCTTTTCTGGGGTCCACAACAGATTCAAACCAGCACAGAAACTTATCACTGTATTTTCACTATAAGGCACATCACTGTCTTCTTGTGGTGAGGACACTAGACAGAACTTCAGCAGGACACTCAGGGGCTATTTTAAACAGCAAAATCACCAACAAAAGCACAAAAATATGAAAAACATGGCACTAAATATCTTCCAAAAGGAACGTCTGTTTATGAGAGCCAAAACAAGAATTCAACTTCATCTGGGAACACGTGTATCAGACAACTACAAAAGTTTTCACCATTCCATGCATTTCTGAAAATACTGAAAAAGTGTCACAAATATTGATTTTAGGTTACAAATACATTTTAGCAAGTACGTTTATTCAGAAATACAGAATTCTTGAATAATGAGGATTGACTGTATGTTTTAACTTTTTGAGGAACTGCTAGACTGTTTTCCAGGTTAGTCATATCATTTTACATTCCCAACAGCCAAATATGAAAGTTTTGATTTCTCCGTATCCTCACTGTTATGAAGCTGTAGTAACCCCAGAAAAACACATTCTTATACTGAATCCATTCTTGTAGGTGTGAACCCATTATAAGTTGGATCTTTTGATAAGGTTACTTCATTTAAGCTTTGTATGGCCCAGGCCAGGTAGGATGGGTCTTAATCCTATTGCTAGAGTCCTATATAAGCAGGATGAATTCAGTCATGAGAAAGAGAAAGCCAGAGGAAGCAAGAAGCTGAAATGGAACCCAAAAGAGAAGGAAGAGACCAGGAGACACCACCATGAGCCTTGCCATGAATGTGAGAGAGGTATCAAGGATCACCAGTGGCTAGTCCTAGAACACCACAATCTTTGCGGAAAAAGCAGTGCCTTGATGATACCCTGATATAGACATTTTCCCAGCCTCAAAACCACGAGCTAATAAATTCCCATTGTTTAAGCCAACCCACTTCATGGTATTTGCTTTGAGCAGCCTAGGAGACTAAAGCAGATTTTGTAACTGGGAGAGAAAGGTGCTGCAATTACAAACACCAAAAATGTGGAAACAACTTGGGAGTGGGTACTGGGTAGAGGTAGGGATTGGGCACTGGGTAAAGGCTGGAAGAACTGGAAGGTGCTTGATAGAAAAGGCCTAGCTTGCTTTGAAGAGAATTCTGTTAGAAATATGGATGCTAAAGGAACTTCTAATGAGGCCTTAGAAGGAAATGATGAATATGTTCTCTTATTCTCTGGGCTGTTTTTTTCACTTTTTTTAGTGTCCTTTGAAGCACAAACGTTTTTAATATTGATGAAATCCATTATGTCTTTTTTCTTCTGTTGCTCCTGCTTTTGGTGTCATATCTAAGAATCCATTGCCAAATCTAGGGTCCTGAAGACTTATCCCTATGTTTCCTTCAAGAGTTTTATAGGATCACCTCTTACATACATTTATGTCATTGATTCATTTGAGTTAATTTTGTATATGGTGTGAGGTAAGGGTCCATCTTCATTCTTTTATGTATGGCTATCCAGATTTGTTGAAAAGATTCATTTTTCCCCATTAAATGGTCTTGGCATTCTTGTTGAAAATCATTTGACAGTAGATATATGGGTTTATTTTGGAACTCTCAATTTTATTCCATTGATTTATATATCTATCCTTATGCACGATCATAATTACTGTAGCTTTCTAATAAATTTTGAAATCAGGAAGTGTGAGCCCTCTAACTTTGTTCTTCTTTTTCAAAATTGTTCTGGCTATTTGGTGTCCCTTGTATTTGTATACATATTTTTGAAGTAGCTTGTCAATTTTTACAAAGAAGCCAACTGGGATTCTGATAGGGATTGTGTTGAATTTGTAGATCAATTTGGAGAATATTGCCATCTTAATAATAGTAAGTCTTTGGTCCATGAGCATAGAATGTCTTTTCATTTATTTACATCTTTAATTTCTTTCAACGGTGTTTTGTAGTTTTCAGAGTATAAGTTTTGCATTTCTTTTATTAAATGTGTTCCTCAGTATTTTATTCTTTTCAATGCTTTTATAAATGGAATTGTTTTCTTCATGTCATTTTCAGGTTATTCATTGCATATATATAGAAATACAATTGTTTCTGTTTATCAATTTGGACTTTTCAATTGTTGAACCTCATTTATTAGTTCTCAGCTTTTCAGTGGATTCTTTAAGATTTTCTATATATAAGATCATGTCATCTGCAAATAGAGAGTTTTTTGTCTTTTCCTCTCCAATTTGGATGCCTTTTATTTCATTTTCATACCCATTTCCCCTAACTAGAACCTCCAGTACAATATTAGATACAAGTAGCAGCAGTAGACATCCTTGTCTTGTTCTTGATCTTAGGGGAAAAGCAACGATTTCTCACGATTTAGTATGGTGTTAGCTGTGAATTTTCTGTAGATGCCCTTTTCAGGTTAGGGAAGTTTCTTTCCATTCCTAATTTGTTGAGTGCTTTTATCATGAAAGAGTATGGGATTTTTTCAGATTCTTCTTCTGCATATATTGAGATGATTATGTGTTTTTTGTGTTTTATTCTATTGATAAAGCTTATTATAATTATTTTACAGATGATAAACCAAGCTTGCATTAGTGGGATAAATCCCACTTGGTTATGATGTATAAGTCTTTTTATGTGGTGGTGTATTTCTGTTACTGATTTCTAATTTCATTCTTTTGTGGTTGGAAAGTACTTTGTATTATTTCAATCCTTTTAAATTTATTGGGATTTGTTTTCTGGCTTGTCATGAGGTCTAGTCTTGGAGTATGTTCCCTGTACACTGGAGAAGAATGTATAGTCTGCTGTTACTGAGTGGAGTGTCATCTGCCTTTATTTTTCCAGGGCTTATCTATGTAGGTAGTGGGATAACTGTAATTATTTTCTGCAGTAGTAATGTTTTATTTCATTGAATTGTAAACATTCAGATATGCAAAAAGATCTTAGTCTAGCCCTCTCATTTCACAACAGAGACAAAACCAAGGCCCAGAAGAGGTAAGGTAACCTGCTTAGGCTGCATAATCAGTATCAATATTGGGAACAGGATCTGTATTGCCTGTTTCTCAAATCATCTAAATAAACCTCTCGCTGACCATTTTCTTTTATTGGAATACTGAGAGTTCATTTGAAATATTGACGTCATCCTTAGCCAAAACTGAGTCCCTTGTCCTTTGCTGGGCTCTATGAACATAATTTTAATCTGCTGAATGTAATCCTTTTCCCACTGGCATTCCTTCAAAGGAAGGAACTGATATACAAAACAGAGAGAAGCATTATACTATAGTTGCTTAAAACAGTTTTCACGGTGATAGAGCTGGGGCCTTGGTTTCGCTTGCAAAAGCTCACGCTGGAATCTTTAGAGCCTGAGAAAGCAGAGGAGCATCAATTGGGAGGGGGTGTTTGTTAGGTGGAGAGAGCAGTGAAAATTATATTCTCTGTAAATTTGGCAAATTTTTAGAGGAAGCGAGGGCCTGTAAACTTTATGAAAATAGGAGGAAAGCATTAGTTATGGATATAGAAATAAGGGAGACTGGTATAAAAGACAAGGAAGAATCTGTAGAATTTAGATAAGATACCACAGAGTGAAGAGAAATTTAGATCAGCTTTTAAAGCAAGTGGCTCTTTGATGGCATTATGCTATTTAAAACTAAAAGACCCAGAAAAGCTTATTTTGAGTGGGCAGGCAAATTCACAAGGACAGATGAGACCGTTAGTTTGTCAGTTTGATTATAATTGCTTTTAATCAGCCACACACTGAGGACACTTTGTTCCACACGAAGTGCTCTCTCAGGGCACCTGGCTTGAGTAGTAAGAAGGTGCCATTTAAGTACCTTGAGATAAAATACATCCTTCAAATTGGGTTTTCCTCATGTAGGTGTCTCCCTGGGATAAAAAAGAGGAAGCTAACCAGAAAAAGCTAGAATTTGCCTTCGCAAACAGTGATTACCTGGCCCTTTTACAAGCATATAAGGTAAGTCCATATCCTAATAGTTGAGGTTTATTACAAGTGTTGGAAAGAAAGACAACATTAAGTTCAATTTGGTTTTCTCTAAAATTTAGGGATGGCGGCTAAGTACAAAAGAAGGTGTACGTGCAAGTTATAATTACTGCAGGCAAAACTTCTTGTCTGGGAGAGTTCTTCAGGTGAGCGATTTCTGTAGCAGTTTTTCATTCATTTTCTATTGTAGTAGCTCACCAGAGGTGTTGCAACTTTGTCTCACTTGTCTTGCCTTGACATGGAAAATGTTATTTCTGAAATATACTTGGCTTAACCAGCTGTGTAAAACAGATTCCTGAAGTAGGTATGACATCAAGCTTCTGTTCTGAACCTTTCATCTGACCCCATTTTCCTTTTTTTCCAGTAAATTTGTGTTTACTTACATGGAGAATAAGGTAGAATATAGGCTTTAAAGATTACTGCTTACTGGAAGTCACTTTTTAAAATAATTATACCAAGCATTCTTAACTTGGATCCATAAACCCTGATATCATATGCAAAATTGCATGCTTATACATATGGACATCATTCTGGAGAAAGTTCAAAGCTTTCATCATTCCTAATGAGGTATATGACCACCCCCAACTCCCTTATCCTCCCCCCAAACCAAAGAACTACTAAACCAGATTTTTATTGTTTATTTTTCTTATGATCACCAGAAGCTACTATATGTCAATAATAAGTATTCAAAACAGAGAAAGATTGATTAACTTTTCTGTGTAATAGGCAGGGCTTCTATCCTCTGTTGGAACAGTCTTTTAGGTCCCCTTCCAAGTGGCATGAGAAACCAGAATAAAGGTGGTACACATCTTGGCAAAGCATCTGTTTCATGCAGAGATTTTGGGGCTATGGAGGGGGATGGACTGTATTTTTCAGATTAAAATACTGATATATTATGGAGTAGAATGCAAAATTAATGCATTCTTAATAATTATTCGTACCTGACATTATTTATTATTATTTCTCTATCTCATAAGGGCCATCAAAGCAGAGACCTTGTCTTTTTTGTTCACCACTGTATCCCCATTGCCAAGAACAGTACTAAGCACACAGTTGTCACTCAGTAAAGATTCATTGAGTAAATGCATGAATGAGTGAATTTGGTTATTTAAGATGAATGAAGTAAGAGAACTCAAAACCATCCCAATGTTTGCCTTCACTCTCTGCTGCCTTTAGTTGTACCAGGGTGAGACATTTTGAGAAGATAGAGGTTGTAGCTTTATTCTAAATCCATCTAAAGCAATAATTCTCAATCCTGGCTGCACATTAAGTTCACCTTGGGAGCCCTTAAAAAAATGGATGAAACTGCCCAAGTTGCACCTTGCCCGATTAAATCTGGATCTCCGCAGGTAGGGTCTGAACATCTGCTGGCAGTTGTTGTCACTGCTGTTGTTGGTCTCACCAGGTGATTCTCATATGTAGGCAAGGTTGAGAACCACTGATCTTTTTTAAAATATATTGATCTTAAAGGGTATTTTATATAAAAGGGGCACACATAAATATTTTCTTTCACTGAAGATTTTAAGTGAAAATGAGTATATTCCCTTTAAATTACATATCTTACTAAATTGATTTCTTCTTTTTCCTCAACACATATGTCGATTTTGCTGTGATCTATGAAGTCCATCAAACATTAAACCCCACCTCAGATTGTAGGATTTTTGTTAAGATTTCAATAAAACTTTGTTATGAAGTAGAAATTCTAGATATTTAACTCTTAGTTATATTTTGCCATGTTAGCTATATGTACTTGAGCCATTCCAAGAAGATACTTCATTTGCTGTCAAGAGACCAGGGATGTGCTGCTTGGCATTTCATTCCTTGATTATCATTCTCTCTACCTCTATTATTTGACACGAAACTTCTATTTAAACAGAAGCCAGAGAGAAGAGATTTGCACTTCTCTTTCTCACTCTTGTGTTCAGCTACAAAAAAGGGTGTTTAAATCTAAACCACTTCATAACTTCCCTATTCTAGGAAGAGGTGTGAGCCAGTGAGACCACATGGTAAAAGAGGAGGGAAAGTTCTGCTAAGGTGAACATCCTGCTTCCATTTAAGGGAGTAGTACACTAACCACTCAAGGCACAAATAAGGAACTAAGAGGACTTGGCAGAAACACAAATAGGAAAAATGAGACAGTGTCGCAGCACTCTGAGTTGGGTTTTCAAACAAAATAAACTACATTTTTGCTGTCCTAAGAATTTCCAGGAAAATCAAACCTACCCAAAAATCCATTGACAGTGTTAAAAAAAAAAGTCATCTAAATAAATGATCTTTTGTGTTTTCTGAAATTTTAATATTTCTGTATAACTGTTTCAGCTCTGAAAGCTTGAGTGAGAACTGCCTTTTTGGAAATGAGTAGACAAGACATTTCTCATACCTGTTTGATAACTTGTATGAGCCTTATTGCTGCACACTGATGTGATACGTTTTTATGGCCACTCAATGTTGTAAGACTCTAAACTTACCTTCTTTGATATGTTGACACTCTTGCTTAAAGGTTCTTAACACTTCTTTCAGGAAATGGCCAGCCTCAAACGACAATTTACTGAACTGTTATCAGATATAGGGTTTGTAAAGGAGGGACTCAGAGCCAGGGAAATTGAGAAAAGGGCCCAAGGAGGAGATGGTGTATTGGATGCTACAGGAGAAGAGGTAAAGAATGTGTATTTAGCCCTTATTTCTCTTTAATTAGCACATAAATATTAATTTAGGAACA
This sequence comes from Tamandua tetradactyla, assembly GCF_023851605.1. Lineage (NCBI taxonomy): Eukaryota > Metazoa > Chordata > Mammalia > Pilosa > Myrmecophagidae > Tamandua > Tamandua tetradactyla. Next base: position 9,962,297 of record NC_135343.1, on the reverse strand, counting down.
CTTAACAGGCATTCTTCATTTAAGCCCTGTGAGCATTGCATTGGTGGCATTTTTGATTTTCTTCTTTCCACAAATAAGTATCAGCTACATTCAAAAACAGAGTATTTTTCTGTTAATTGCTGTTACTGGTTTTGTTTTTATATTTCACACTAATTCTTGGTAAATCCATATAAGGTAGATTAGACTTTCCAATAATGTATCCTCAAATCAACCCAGCCTTTTTCTAAACCGGGACAATTTTCTGTATAACTATAGGAAAAATACTTTTTCTATATGAACCCGATGCCTGTCTGTCCTAAGTGCAATTAGTACTTTCTTTCTGGCGATTTTGAACCAGAATCTTTTTCACTGTTGAGGCTTAGGAACCCTGGCTTTATAACTGCTTTGCTGATGTAGAAAGAATCATTGTGATCTCCCTGGGGTGAATCTTATGTGATGGTGATCCAGTAGCTTTATTTTTTACTTAGAAATAATTTTTTCTAGCAAAGAGATAGAAATTAGATGCTCTTTTTTGTAGATACAGATAAAATATTATGGCAAATTCCAGATCAGAATTTGGCAAATTTCCAGGTCAGACAGAAGTACCCAAATTAATTGGCAAAATTACTAATCAGTTTAATCCTGTATTTCCCTCATAGGCAAACTCAAATGCTGAGAACCCCAAGTTGATATCAGCAATGCTGTGTGCTGCTCTGTATCCAAATGTAGTGCAGGTAACAAACATTTTTCCTGGGTCTTCCTATTTTTTTTATCTACAGCCAAAGAATATAAATTTAGATACATACATCAGTCATCTTAAAGAGAAACACACACACACACACACACACACATATACACAGCCTTTTAAACTAGCAATTCCTTAGTGCCCATTTCCAGTCTTTCAAGTCACCAAAATCTGTTTAGATACATTGTTCAAGAATACATTTATTGGATAAAATAAGATGTCTCTTTAATCCTTCTGGCATGATGTTTCAGAAATTAAGATGGACATAAATGTCACACTGTCAGCCACCCTGTGCATAACTGATCTTTCTAGGTTAGATGTCAGCTTAATTTTACAACAGTTTCCCATTTATCCTTATTTCCTCTATACTCAACTAAAACCAGATAATCACAAATCAGTGCTTTGCCCTGGGACTACCTGTAGCCAGCCTTCTAAAGACCCCACTTGAGTGTGCTTTTGGACTTTTACCTGGGTTTTGATTATCCAGCCCTAATAAGAGACCATTTGAAGTATAGAAAGTATTTGAATGTGGAAGAGTAGAATCATTTCTCAAGGACTTAACTTTTTTGTCAACTGCTTAGTTAACTGCTGATTAATTATTCATTTTCGGCTTTAGCAGTTGTATGCTTTTCAAACTCTTTGAGACTTAAAAAAAATCATTTGGATGTCATTTTCTTGGTTTTGATATCATACTATAGTTATATATAAGGTATTAAATTACTATTAGGAAAAGCTGAAGAAAGAGTACAAGCTTCTGTTTTTGCAGCTTCCTGTGAGTGTATAATTACATCAAAACAAAAAGTTAAGAAGAAAAGAATAGTGGGAAAAAATGCTTTGGAGACTTTAAATGTAGAAACAAAAAAGATAAATGCGGTGTAAGAAATTTCCAGTGAAGTTTTATGTTTAAAACTTGTGAAGTCTATATGACAGTGAATTCACTATAAAACAGTGAAGTCTATATGTTTAAGAACACTTACAAATCATTAAGAAAGACTGAAAAAAGATTAACAATCTCATAGAAAAGTGAGAAAAGAACATTAATGAACATACATACAAAAATGTTTAGTGTTACTTATATGAAAATGCAAAGTAAAACAAAGAAATAGCTTTTTCCTTTTCAAATTAGCAAAAATCTTTTATAAATTATAATATTGTTTTATAAATTATAATAAGTCTTTTATAATATAATAAATCTTTTTATAAATCTTTTTATAATAAATCTTTTTATAATAAATATATAATGAATATATAATAAATTTAATAATATAATATAATAAATATAACATATATAAATTATATTATTTATAAATATATTTATAAATATTATTAATATTTATATATAATATTTATAAATATAATATATAAATTATATTATAATATAAATATAATAATATAATATAATGAACATAATAAATCTTTTTATAATCTTTTTATAATAAATATAATAAATCTTTTATAAATTATAATATTGTTGCTATCCTGAGCCCCCCAAAATGAGCATACTTTCTCTTGATAGGAATATAAATTAATATACCCTTTCTAGATAGCAGTTTCAATTCTACAGATTTATTGGGAAATAATTGCATGTATGCACAAAGATAAAGATAGAAGAATGTTCATTCCTGCACTGTCTAGAATTGCAAACAATCGACGTATTCAACAGTAGGGAATGTATTGGTTAAATTATTATAGATCTTTACAAGGTGCTGTATAACCACTTAGAATTATATTGTAAGGAAATCTCTAACAAAATGGAAAAATGTTCTCTTTCTCTCTCTATATATATATATATAAAGATATATATTATGTATATCTCTATATTATTTTTATTGTAGTCACATACATATAACATTTACTGTTTTAACCACTTTCAAGCATACAATTCAGTGGCATTCGTTACATTCATAATGTGCTATCACCATCCATTACCAACATGATATATTAAGTAAAAAAGTACATTATAAAAATGAATGATCCTATTTTAGTTTGATATCAGTATATATTTATATTATTGTGTTTTTTAATATCTATTTCTCTATATAAACATATCTAGCAAAGCTAAAATGATATTTATCAAATATTAGTGCTAATTTTTCTTAATTAGGGGATTACAGAAGATTTATTTTCTTTTTTTGCTAATGTATATTTTCTACAAAACTCATTATTTTTGTAAAAAGTACATATATTTCATAAGCTTTTCTTTATGCTTTTTTTTCCAAATGAAAATAGTCTGTTTATTCATAGAAAGTTGTTCCATTATGTTTTGAAAGAACTTCATCTGGAAATGATGTATTGAGATCGGTAGTACAGCACATCCCTGAACATCGTCACCAGTGGGAAGCTATGTACCTGGTAACTCCTGCAAACCTGAGATAGTTACATAGTTTCTTTCCCCACACGGCTGTTGTGGCCCAGTCACAGAGCTGCTGTGCCACATCCACACTTCTTGGTGGTAAAAAAAAAAAGATTTCAAAAGGAAACGAAGTGACAGGAATGAAACAACAGTCTTTCAAACAATACTGGTTGTGTGCCAGGGGATACTTCTTAAACGAAAATATATATTATAGATCTCTTTTCACAAATACCTGTTGTTTAGGTAAAAAGCCCAGAAGGGAAATTTCAGAAGACCAGTACTGGAGCTGTCAGAATGCAACCAAAATCAGATGAGTTGAAGTTTGTCACCAAGAACGATGGATATGTGCATATTCACCCTTCATCAGTGAATTATCAGGTCAGAATGGTGATGGATATGTTTACATATGGCTGGTCCTGGGCTGAGAAACACTGTCCTCAGCAGCACCACTGATTTGAAGAGTGTTGAATAAGTATAAGCACACTGGTAATTGGACTAATTCTGGAAAGACTATTTCCATTTTAAGAAAATTTTACTGGAAGCAAAAAGATACCCAAGCTTGCTTTCAGATGCAAAATTATTTCTTTTCAGTGGTGATTTGAGAAGTCTTGAGGTAACTGCATCACTGAATCCGAGCCTAAGAAGGGCACAAGTGACCCATGTTTGCTGTCCCTGCTTCCTCAGCTCTCATTCTTCCTTCAGCTGACTGTGGTGAGGCTTCTGCCTCCACCACACCACAAGACTGATCAGAGGTGACGAGCAGCCTCCTGGTTGCCAAATGCAGTGGGCGCCTCCTAGTCCTCACCTTCCTGACACTGCTGACCTCCTTCCTCTTGAAACTATCTTTGATGTTCTTTCTGCTTCTGCAAATGTCACTTTCTTTTATCTCTTTGATCATCTCTCCACATTCTTCTTTACTTGCTTTTCTCCTTTGCCCTGAAATAGTAGTGGTTCTGCCCTTAGTTCTGTTTTTCTCACCAAAGCATACATAGACATGCACATCCTGGTTTTGGCTGCCTCCTACACACTGTTACAGATCCCCACATCTCTTTCTCCACAGACCTGGGGTTTTTCCTGAGTCTCCTGTAAGAATCATCAACTATCCAGTCAACTCAAACTCAAAAGCTGAAACTCATTATCTCCCAATTCAGTCATCTGTTTGGCTGTTCCCTGTCTTGATTAATAGTACCATCTAAATCAGTACCTTGCTCCTTTTCTTCATACTCCAACCCAGTTGGTCACCAAGTCCCAACAATTCTGCCTTTTTGACATCTTAGGTTTGCCTACTCCTCTTATCCCCACTAGCACTTCTTCAGTTCAAACCCCAAACATCTGTCTCTTGTTGAAGTAACATAATAACCTTACTTCTGGTGCTTTCTTTCTCTAGTCATCTACACTACTGCTGCAAAATTATCTTTACAAAACATACATTTAATAATGTCATTTCCTTGCTTAAAACCCCTCTAATTTGGAGTACACTATTCTTTCACCTGACTCGTCCCATAAACTGGCCCCTTCCCATACCATATCCCCCACAACCCCATTCATCATTCTTGATGCTACATCAATACCAGACTACCAGTGGTGGCCTAAAACGCCATGCCTTGGACAGGCTGTTCTCTCTGTTTGGAATTGCATTCTCATTCTCAAGCAAGCTCCTACTTTTCTTTCCAGATTCCACTAAAAATCACTTCAGTACCCTTTTCTCTCCAAGCTGCTCTTTACTTCTACTGTTCCACCATCATACAATATATAGTTAGCCACTGTTGCATATATCACATTATTTTATGGTCTAATGTCTTATCTTCCTCATGAGATTGTGAAATTTTGTTCATTTTTACATTCTCAGTGGCTAACATGGTGCCTACCTGAAAGCAGAAGCTTAATTAAGTTGTAGCAAAGTTGAAGGAGAAAAAGGAGAAGAGAGGAATAAAGAGTTTGGGGTATTGGGGCTGGTTAACCCCCTGGAGCTACCAAGTACCAGCAAAGCATGAAAAGGAGCTCTTCACGTAGAGGGAGGAACTTGAGGGCCAGAGGTCATCCTCCTCTCAGCTGCATGTACACGTGGATCCTGGGGCCTGAGTGGGCTCCACTCCTCCTCTTTTGTGTTTACCATGACAGAGCCAAATCATTCATGCATCCATTCAGTATTTACTAGTGCCAGAAGCTAACAACAGCTATCTCAGGCTAATGACAAAAGCTATGAGGAAAAACATAGCAGGATAGAGAGTGACAGGGGAGGGGCCCTTTTAGATAGAGTGGTAAAAGAAGACTTCTCTGAGGAGAAAACAATTGAGCAGGTCCTAAATTAAGGATCCTTAGAGGAAACAAGTGCAAAGATCACAAGGTGGAAGCATATTGGATATTTTCTAAGAAATGGAAGAAAATGGATTGTGTCAGTGGAGTGGGCTGATTAGGGCAGGAGATGCATTTAAACAGACAGGAGTCAGGTCCTATAGGACCTTATAGGCTGTGGAAAGGATATACGGTTTTATTCTTGGAAAGCCACTGGGAGGTTTTGAGCCATAACTGGTTTTATGTTTTAAAAGATCATTGTGGCTGCTGTTTAGAAAACTATCAAGATGCAAAAATAAAAGTAGGGTGAGCATTTAGGAAGCATTTCAGTAGTGTACATGAGATGCTGATGGTTTGTACTAAGGTGGTAGCTGTAGTAGTGGTGAAAATATGTTGATTCATTATGTATTTTGAGAACAGCTAACAGGGCTTAGTGATGATAGAGTGGTGGGGGGGAGAAAACTCTAAGTTCGGGACTTGGTTAACTAACTAGGTGAATGGGGGTATCATTTACTAAGATGGCAAACATTGCAAGGAGCAGAGGAGAATCAAAAATTCCTTTTGTACACAAGAAGTTTGGAATGCTTATTAGATGCCCAAGTAAAGATGTCAAATAGGCAGTTGCCCATGCAGATCTGGAGCTGAGAGGAAAGGCACAGACTGGAGATAAGTTTTAGGAGATATTAATGTACAGGTAACATTTAAATCCATGGGACTGGTGAGTATCCCTTTTGTTGCCAGGGATTTCACTATTGTAACCTTAGATGTTATGTTATAGGTCAGACACTTTGACAGCCCCTACCTTGTGTACCATGAGAAGATCAAAACAAGTCGGGTGTTCATCCGAGACTGCAGCATGGTGTCTGTGTATCCACTGGTCTTGTTTGGAGGAGGTCAAGTGAATGTGCAGCTTCAGAGGGGAGAGTTCATTGTTTCCTTGGATGATGGTTGGATCCGTTTTGCAGCTGTCTCCCATCAGGTAATGAATAATTGGTGTCTTCTACAACACTTGGGTCATGACAGGCTTTGATAATAACAAATATAAGGTATTCCTTTAGGTATCAAGAACAACAGCGCTAATGAGCCAATTAAGAAGGAATGAAAGGTCTGCAATGAGAGAGAGAATAAAAAGAGGGGGCTGAATTGAGGCTAGGGGTGAGCTCCAGTAGGAGTTCCAGGAAACACACTGGGAGGGGAAACCCAGGATGGGTTAGTGTGGAAGGTTCAGTTTCAAGACAAGCTGTAAGTGAGTGAAGGCACTGGGGCTTCCTTATTGTTATGTAAATATTATCAAAGAAAAGTCAGAAAATACAGATAAGCAAAAGTAAATAAAAATCACCCTGATTCCAATGCCTTTTAAAAAACAAATACGTAAAGAAGAAGGTGGGTCTGAATTCTAAGCTGTTGCCTATTATGCTCAGGACCCAGTTATTTATCATGTGATGGAGTCTTTGTGAAAGGCATTTAATGGGAATATATGTTTAAGAAATAAAAATTCATCTTAACATTTGCATCTTTTAGACCTCTTATGTTGCAAGAAACAGAAACACCAACTCAAACATTAAGGGAAGTTATCAGCCTCTTTAACTGTAAGGATTAGAGCAGCTTCTGTCCAAAAGAAACATACTGTGAGCCACATAGGGAATTTAAAAATTTTATAGTAGTCCCATTAAAAAGTAAAAAGGAATAGATTAAATTTTAGTATAATTTCCTTAACCTAATACATTCAAAATGCTTTAATTTCAACATGTAATCAATATAAAAACTATTGACACATTTTACGTTCTTTTTCATTATAAACTTTCAAAATCTGGTGTATATTTTACATTTACAACACATCTCCATTTGGACTAGCCACATTTCAGGCACTCAATAGCCACATATGGCTGCTGTAATGGACAGTGAAGGTCAAGAGAGCCAGGCAGATTGTTTTGATGTAGCAGCTCTATGACAAGAGCCTGGCTGACCTTGTGGTAAAGAGATGGCTACAGGAGCTCCTGGCTTGTCTGTGCAACACGCATCCAAAAGGGAAGACACGAACCTTCTTTCCTAAAAGCTCATCAAACCTCCTCTCCTAAACCAATTCCTGTGGCCAAAGAAATGTCAGGGACTGATTACTAAGGCCCAGATTATATGACCCATTCACCCTGGCAAGGCAAGGCTTGTGGCACGAACGTATCAAATCAGGGTCCAAACTGCACAGATGATCACAGTGGAAGAGAGGAGAAGAGATGTTGGGAAGACGTCTGTAGTCCACTACAGCATCAGGATGAGCAAAATGCTTTTAACAACACAGAGCTACTTCCCTCTCCAAAAGCATAAAAGGTATCCCAAAGCTAAAAAGATTTTTTTTGTTTGATACCCACTCTTTTTAATTTTCTACCTTTCTGCTTCTCTCTCTTAGACCATGTGTGAATAAGGATCTTTATATGGATAGTCAGGTGCAACAAGGATGAGTGACATCAGATATGTATAAAAGGAAAGTTGATTAGTATTCACAGTTCCTGGAACAGAGAGGAGCAGCAGGCCTCAGAGAGTAGCACAGGAAACGCCTCAGGAGTGGCAGCTCAGCAGGCAGGCAGGGAGCCAAAGGTTACAGAGAACCTGGTGACTCGGCCTTATGATGTTACATGGTAGAGCTGTAGCAGTTGGTCAAGTGAGAGGAGGAATTGGGGGGTTTGTATTTGACTTTTGCTGGGGGTGGGGTGGGGGGGTGCAAACCTGGATAGGAAGAGCAGAGGAGAGGGAGAAGCTGCTTCTCTTGTTATCAGCACATGTCAGAGTGGTCACTGAGGAACTTACTGACAGGGTCTGAGACGTGGAGGCATTACCACAGGGCACAGCCCTTCAGTTATTTTAATCCCCTACAGAGCAGATGGTAGAAGTTACCTGAGCTTTAATATAGAGAATATAACATAAGAACCTTACTTTCAGATTTTACATTCTTTTAATGAGATGTGATAGAGTAACCCTTTTAATGAACCCCAAGTTAGTATATTACAGAACTGGCATTGAGTTCCTATAGTTAGTTCCTATAGTTCCTATAAGTCAAGAAAACTTAGCACTTTTAGACTGAAAACCTAATTAGTTTTGCTTGTTCTCTTAATGGGGTTAAAATTAACACCAGAAAAATCTAGGATTATGATAGCCTTAATTGGGGTATTTTTCCCTTACTAATTTATCCTGCCCTGTTGCCCCAAGTATTGCTTATATTCTGGGTTTCGTTTTAGGTGGCTGAATTAGTAAAGGAACTGCGTTGCGAGCTTGACCAGCTTCTCCAGGATAAGATAAAAAACCCGAGCATAGATTTGTGTACATGTCCTCGAGGATCTCGGATCATCAGCATGATTGTGAAACTTGTCACGACACAATAAAGACCAGTCTTAGGGGAGTGCATGCTGCTCACCTCTTCTCGCTTGCCTGGGGAATAACAGCAGCACCGCTACCTCGAACTAAAGACCTGTGCTGGAGCTGGCCCTGGTGGGGAGCCCAGCGGATACAGTGCTGAGGCGGCCGAGGCACCATTTACCCTTAGGAAAACTTTCCAGACTCCATATTTCTAACAGGGCCGTGGGTACTCCCTGCACAATTTGGAGTGTCAGTGGGGAGACAGCCTAGGACCCGGCTTGCCTGTCTCTTCCTCTGTGTCTTAGTGTGAAAGAAATTCACCTAACACAGAAGTGAATGTTTAATATAATTCTATTTTAATTTATGTATTATTTTTCTCCTACTTTTTACTGGGGCGGGATAGGGGCTTGCAGGGAAATGCCTGCTGTTTCTTTTTCTGTTATAAAGGCTCAACTGAGAGAAGTCAGAACAGAGAAAGAACCTGGACCTTTCTACAAACAGAAAAAAAATAATGTGTGTAAGAAATTCATTTTAGGCTATTAGTTACTGAGTAAACTTGATTTGTGAATGATTTTTATGTTTACTCATTAAAGGTCTGCCGAAAAATAGTTAGTTCTGTTGTGGTATCAAAATGCCAGCTGGTCTTAGCATTCCTGTTCTTAGAGGCAGGACAGTCTGGGTGTCTTCATTCTCTTTAAATCTCTGTTTAGGAGTATTTCCTCTATCTTATGGATTCATCCAGATCTATGGCCCATATGTCACATTACCTGGAGGGAAATCTTAATGTATTCTCCAGGGCAGAGTTGGCACAGTTGAAGTAGAAAAGGATGCCAAGTTAATGTCAGAGTCACAGCCATAAAATTGCCTTCCATGAGACGGCTTATGTTCAACCACCATTTAATGAGGCACTAGCATTTTGAAAAACATATAAATATATGTACATTTTCCCTGGACATTGTCAGTGTGTCTAAGCAGGATCCCAAACATCTAATTGGAAGAAATATTCTTGTGTTTCTCTAGACCTCAGATAGAATTACTACAGGTTTCACATTATATACAACTGAATACAAACTGATCAACAGAACCCCCTCAGTGAAGAGTGGTCACTTGTGAAAAAATTATTTTAGTTACGTTTTTCAGGAAATCTTCTAGGCTGTCTAAATGATCATTGTCAAAATGCTTTCAGTCATCTATCACCATAGTGTTTAAACGTCAAGACACCTGAACAGCCTAGACTCTAAGCAATATTTTTAAAAAGGCATCAGTTCATATCACTTAAATAAAAAACAAAACATATGCACAGCAGCTACAGCATCCAATTCTGACATGCTATCGAAACAACACTCACAACACAGAACTGACTAGGCAGAAACCTTCATGAGAAACGAAGTAGAAAACAGCATTCACCTTCTAAAATAGTTTTTTAAAACCAGTCTGGACTGTTGGTGCTACAGTGAAGTGCACGCTGCCGTAGTAGAGCCAGGTGCCCAAGTGTATCTGCAGCTTTTAATAGGTTTGCAGCAGTGCACACACGGGGAGGAGACTAACAACTAGACTTTCCATCCAGAGCAGTCCTCCCAGGCGCATCAATACCTTCACCCTGCTTTCCAGTGGAGCCCCCCGTCAGTGGGGGCTGGATTCTTTAAACTCAAGAGGTCTCATCCCTGTCCCTGCCCAGATGCCCAGGCACACACACACTCTTGGCAGCACACATTTCCCTACTTCCCCATCCCCATGGTACAGTTCTTCAGTGGTCCCGGACCCACCCAGCCCCGCTGTACTGTTCTGACCAGACACAAGGGAAAGAGGCAGACATCGGGTGCTGTACTCACTTCTGTTCCCTGGGAAGTTGGGGAAAGGAACTGAACCCTGGCTGGACGGGACAGGAGGGCTTTCAATTTACTTCTCTTTCTTTTGAGGCTTGCCCTCTCTTGGCCAGTCTTCACTTTCCTCCTTATAGCGCTGGCCTCTCCCTGCCTCCTACCCCAGACCCATTCACACAATCAGGGAGGTGGGCTAGGAATACCCACCTCCAAAAGGAGAGGATAGGACCCATTTTCGTGTGGTTGGTTTTTTTTAAATTATCTGGATAATAGATAAATAACAATGGGATAATTTAAAAATAGCAGTGGAAGGAGACTTAATAATCAGACTTTCCATCCAGAAGGCTGAGAAATTTCACCTCTCAAGGGAAGCCAGTTCTCGGGCCAGTCACTTCAGGTGACATACAAATGCACAAACCATTTTATGCAAACGTGCCAGAATTTAAAACTGATTAGGAAGCCTTGATTAAGGCACTGAATAAGAAAATCCTCACCCCAAAAACTAAACTTAAGATCCTCATTAAAATTATGAAATAAGAAAAGAAATAGGGTTACTTCTTGGCAATTAAAGATCAGAATGAAGTATAATATTTCAAGGTGGAACTGGTTTTATAAGCCCCCACAAGCTGGTCAGGATTTAATATAATTTTAAGGACAACTTTGTCTTCCTTCTCTTTGAGCTCCATATCTGATTGTTACAATTCAAATCTCCTTCGGTTTGTTAAAGCTGCCAGAATCCAATATACCAGAAATGGATGGGTTGGCTTTTTCAATGGGGATTATTAGTTTACAAATTCATAGTTCTAAGGCCACAAAAATGTCCAAATTAATGCATCAAGAGGAAGATACCTTCTCTGAGGAAAGGCTGCTGGCATCGGGGATTCCTCCATCACACAGGAAAGCACATAGCGATATCTGCTGATTCTATCTTCTGGTTTCGATGGCTTTCTCTCTCAGCTCCTGTGGGCCCTTACTAGTTTCTCCCGGGACGTTTCTCTCTAAACTCTCTGGACTTTTACTGTCTTTTATCCTCTTCACAAAGGACTCCAGTAAAGGATTAAGGTCCATCTTGAATGGGCTGGGTCACAACTAAATTGAAATATCCTAACCAAAAGGTCCCACCCACAATAGGTCTGCCCCTACAAGAATGGATTAAAAGAACATGGCCTTTTCTGGGGTACATAATAGATTCAAACCAGCATAGCATGTAATGAACTTTGGTCTTTATCCTACCATTCTATTAGCTGAGAGATCTCAAGTTAAATAGGATATTTAAGCACAACATGTGATCTGTAGGCATGTGGTAAATGTTCATTCTTTTTCATTTCTAGGCAAGGGTTTGAACATGGGCCTAAGAGGGCATTAAAAATAAGGTCTTTGAAAGTACTTTATAGAATTAAAATACAACATATGTAAGGCATTAGAATTGAGGGTGTGGTTTTCAGGTGCAGCCCAAGCTGGCTTTCCTAAGGGTGGGGACTCTATCCTGAGTTGTGTTCTCTCCATTGTTGGGCTTAAAGCCAGTGAGCTTGGGCCTCAGACTCTGAATGCGGTTTGTGGATGTCACCTAGATGCCAAAGAAATAATGGACTCCTGGAGATAACAGGATATCTTGCATTAGCCAGGCCTAGGCAGAGGCTGGTTCTTTCCTAAATCATACTGAAATTAAGCATAATTCCCTAGGGCTTTCCCCCACAGCCCCAAACAGTGTGCCGGGGCGGGGTGGGGAGGGGAGGAGAGGGGTAGGGAGGGTCAATGTTTTCTTGAAATACTTAGCCAGTTAATAAATACAAGGTTAGCTTTTTTCAGAAGTTACATCATCATTGTGAATCTGAATCTGTGTCAGTCAATACTGGAGTGTTCATGGTACACAGCGCCACAGGTGGAAACAACATGGAAATGAATACAGTTTGTGGTCAAAACAATGATACTCTTCTACGTCTTTCAGTCTCACACATGTAAAATTATGGCTGGGTGATGAGTTAACTCTGATGAGTCACCAACATGGAGAGACTTTTTTCTTATTATTTTTAAGTTATCACCCCCCAAATGATATATTAAAGAGAGTTGTCTTAGATAGGATTTGTAGCAATCACTAATCCATAAGGTGCTTAGAAAAAACTACTGTGTTTTAGTAATTTATCAAAGGACAGGGGTTCTTTTGGAAAATTACACATGCCCTATAAATGAACGATCAGGAATGGTCATTAATGTTTCAATACAATACAAATTTGAACTTGTTCCCCCTTGGCCCAGCCCTGGGTAGACTGACACCAGCTCTAACCCAGAGTACCAGTGAGACAGCTATGACAAGGGATGACTTAGAATCAGTTAGCTGGATTTTGTTTTCACCTCAATTTCAGCCTTTTAGGAAAGAAACAACAGGCAACAAGAGCCAATGAGAATCAATATTTAAAGTAATGAGAATTGGAATTTTAAAATAATGAGACAACAACAGAATCGGTATTTAAAGTAACGATCCTGACATACTAACAAACACAGTATTTCTAACTCTGGCATAATAGTGTATAATTATTTATCATTTCAACAGGAGCAGCTCAAAGAGAGGTTTTTTAAATTATCCCTTAAGCAGAAAATGCAGTTACCTCTACTTCTTCCTTCCTAGGTTTTATTGAAAATGGTCTTTAGAAACTAATTTTCTTTCAGTAGTGAATGAATTTAAAATATAAAAAAGAGATTACCCATGGCTGGGTTTCTTCTACAATAATCAAAGACAGGACAACTTAGCCAAAAAAGACACATTTACTTCCAGAGAATTCCCTTTTAAAGTTTTTCCTCATTCCCTACTTGGGTTTCAAAACATATTTGAACAACAGTGTCTGTAAATATCTTTCATATTTGTCCACAGAGGTTGATTACTATAACAAATACATAGCCCTATCATGTACAAAAACAGTAATAAAAATTTCTCATAGGGGAAAACATGGGTTTTGATTTAAACAAGTGGTTCTCAAATGGGGGTGATTTAGGCAATATCTGGAGACATGACTGGTTGTCATAACTGGGGGTGCTACTGACATCTAGTGGGTACAGGCCAGGAATCCTGCTGAACATCACTGCACCCTACCCCAACAAAAATTATGCAGTTCAAAATGTCAGCAGTGCCCAAATGAAAGAAACCCATTTCAAACAAAATGAGATAAATAATCACTTAGAAAGTCTGACTGCTGGCTATTAGATTTAAATTACGTCCATAGGCATCTCTGAAAATGAAAATATATTTTAGACTGAGATGAAAATCTCTGACAAATTTAATAAATGTGTATTGTGGCAATAAGAGTTTATGAGTACATCATGTGGTTACCAAGAATACAGTGCTTAAGAATTTGGGGAAATTATATGGGCATATGTGAAAAGCAATGCACAGATGGGTGATGGCATTCTTTAAAAAACATTCTACCATTAAATTTTGAAAAAAAAAAAACAAAAAACAAAACTTTGAAAATGTGAGGATAAGTTAAAACATACTTTTTGAATATATGATTCATATATGACATTAACACAGCTAACGCTTTCCACTGCAAAAGTAAAGACACATTTACTTCCAGAGAATTCCCTTTTAAAGTTCTGCCTCATGCTTAGACCCACAGTTAAAATGTTTAAATGCATACCCACACCCATACACCTAATTTCTGTATTATTTGAACAGAGTCCAACGTAGTAGACTTTAACAACTATGCTAAAATATAAACAGGGTAAAAAATAGAGTAACACACAATGAGGGTAAAAAAAAAAATTATAGCTCTATAGGTATATGACTGTAAAATGTTTAAGTCTAATTAGGAACCATGATTTATGTGCTCAATAACCTTCCTCTTATAGTTTGAACTGGAAAAATCTGTTTTAGGACTTGATTATTAGTAACATTACAAGACAGAATGGCAGACTTGTTTTATTCTTTAAAAGACAGATGTTTGTACAAATCAGAGGCATTGTTATACAATGGGCCAAGGGACTATAACGTATGATGAAGAAACTAATCCACTATATCATATGAGGAAACTAATCCACCCAGCACAAACCAAACAGTAATTAGTAATTATAGACCTTTCTGATAATGCTGTTCTTCTGTCTCTGAAATTCACCTGTGCACATTCCCATTTAAATTCCAGCTGTCCCCATTATTTCTAGACCATAAATCTTTATACTAACCTTTTCTACAGTACGCATGGCTAAAATTGGATTAATCAAAGCATGCAATCTGATTGGTAAATCAGAAGGTTGACTGTGTAATTTATAACTAATGTGTGCTACATTTGAGACCCACATTGGGGTTGCAGAAATTCCTCCCACATTTATGATTACAATTTCAATTTAACCAACATATTTAAGCAAGTGCTATGTGTTAGAAACTCAGGATGTAAAAAAGAACAGGAACACAGGAAAAACAGAAAGTTTACTTGAATAAATTCAATCAGGAACATAATTTGCCCTGTGGGAGAGTTTCTGAAGGTTCTCAAGGATCTGGATGCCCTGTGTGTTGAAATTAAAAGGAAAAGAGCTAATGGCTTTGGCCAAGTCTCTTAATTCTACTTTTTAAAAGATTCTCATCTCACTTAGCAATTAGGGTGTGCTTCTTTAAACACTGTCAGCAACTTCTGCATATAACTAAAGCAAAAGTTGTAGGGAATAAACATATGGCCTATTCCTTCTTCAAAATGTATTTGGGTGATGCTAAGAAAGAAGACCTTGAAAATGTACAATAAACAAGTTCAGCAAGGCAACAGGACACGAGATCAACATATAAAACTCAACAGCATTTCTATACACCAACAATGAACAATATGAAAGTGAAATAATTCCATTCACAATACTATCAAAAATAATAAAGTACCTAGGAACAAATTTAAGAAAATAAGTGGAAGACTTGTATACTGTAAACTACAAAATAATTCAGTAAGAAATTAAAGATCTAAATAATGGAGACACATTCTATGTTCACGGAACAACAGAAGACTCTGAAGTGGCAATTTTCCTCAAACTGGTCTTACAGATACAACATAATCTCTATCAAAGTCCCAGCAGGTACTTTTTTTTTTTTTTTAACTTTTTTTATTGTATAATATAACATATATACAAAGCAAAGAAAGAAAAAAGCAGTAGTTTTCAAAACACTCTTCAACAAGTAGTTACAGGACAGATCCCAGAGTCTGTCATGGGTTACCATACCATAATCTCAGATTTTCTCTTCCAGCTGCTCCAGAATATAGGAGGCTAGAAGGAATAAACATATATATATATATTTTTTTAATCACAATTGACTTTTCTTTCTTTTTTGTGAAAAATAACATATATACAAAAAAGCTATAAATTTCAAAGCACAACACAATAATTAGTTGTAGAATAGATTTCAGTTTTGGTATGGGTTACAATTCCACAATTTTAGGTTTTTACTTCTAGCTGCTCTAAGATACTGGAGACTAAAAGAAATATCCATTTAATGATTCAGCAATCATATTCATTTGTTAAACCCTACCTTCTGTATAACTCCACCATCATCTTTGATCTTTCTATCCTACTCTTTGGGTAGATTTGGGTTATGGCTATTCTAACTTTCTCATTTTGGAAGGGGCTGTCAATAATATGGGGTAGGGAGATGGAATTAGCTGATGTTCTGGAGAGGTTGGGCCCTCTAGGTTTCAGGACTATCTGACCCAGGGACCCATCTTGGAGGTTAGTATCTAGACAGTTACCCTAGTGCATGGAACCTTTGTAGAATCTTATTTATTGCTGTGGGTGTTCTTTAGGACTAGCTGGGATGATTTTGGTTGGGGGTTGGTGATAGGTGATGTCTAACGGAAGCTTGCATAAGAGTGATCTCAGAGTAGCCTCTCGACTCTATTTGAACTCTCTCAGACACTGATACTTTATTAGTTACACTTCTTTTCCCCCTTTTGGTCAGGATGGAATTGTTGATCCCATGGTCCCAGGGTCAGACTCATCCCTGGGAGTCATCTCCCACACCGCCATGGAGAATTTCACCCTTGTATGTCATATCCCATGTAGGGAGGAGGGCAATAATTTCACTTACAGAGTTGGGCTTAGAGAGAGTGAGGCCACATCTGAGCAACAGAAGAGGTCCTCCAAAAGAAACTCTTAGGCATACCTATAGGTAGGCTAAGCTTCTCCACCATCAAGATAAGCTTCACAAGAGTAAGCCTCAAGATCAAGGACTTGGCCTATTGATGTGAGTGTCCCTAATGTATGACACAGTATCAGGGGATTTCCTGATGGTAAAGTTTAATAGTTTCATATATTTTTCCCCATCCCTCAAGGGACCATACCAGCAAGTAATTTTTGCAGAGACCGACAGGCTGAAACAAAATTTATCAAAAAATGGGAAGGATCCAAATAGTCAAACAATTTCAAAAAAAAGAAAAAAACAACAACGTTAGAGGACTTAAAGTTACCAATTTCAAACCTTAGGGTAAGTTACAGTAATAGAGTCTTACTAACATAAGAATAGAAATAGAAATATAGATGAACAGAACTACAAGCCCAGAAATAAGCTCTTACTATTTATAATTTACTATCAACTGATTTTCAACAAAGGTATTAAGGTAATTCAACGGAGAAAAGGATGGTCTCTTCAACAAATGGTACTGGGATATTTGGATACCCTCATGTATTTAGTCCATTACCTCAAACCAAACACAAAAATAAGCTCCAAATGAATCATAAACCTAAATATAAGAGCTAAATAAAACTTTCTGAAGAAAACATGGAAAATCTTAATGACTATGGGTTAGGCAAAGAGTTCTTAGATATGATACAAAAAGTATGATCCATAAAAGAAAAAAAATTAATAAATTGTACTTCATCAATTTTAAACACAAGTCCTTTATCAGATGTAACATTTGTAAATATTTTCTCCTAGTCTCTGGCTTACCCCTATTTTATTTATAGTGTTTTTGAAGTAGAAAAGTTTTTTAAATTAATAAGAAAACAAACTCAATTCTAAAAACTGACAAAATATTTGAACAGATGATCCTTCACCGAAGATCTACAAATGCTAATAAGCACATGGAAAGATAGTCAACACTACTGGTCATTAAGGAAATGCAAATCAAAATCACAATGAAATATCACTACCTACCTATTAGAATAGCTATAATCAACAGAACAGTGCTGGTGGAATGCGGAGACATTGGAATCTTCATACATTGCTGATAGAATGGAAAATGGTGCAGCCATAGCGGAAAAGTTCGGCATTTTCTTAAAATGTTCAACATAAATTTGCCACGTAACACAGTAATTCCATTCCTAGATATCTACCCAAGAGAAATGGGTAGACACCTGAAAAAATACTCACACAAAGATTTGTTCATAAATGTTCATAGCAGCATTACTCATAAAGATAAAAAGTGGAAACAATCTAAATATCCATCAACTGGTGAATGGATAAATAAATGCAGCATATTCGTAATGTAATACTATTCAGCAAAAAAATGGAACAAATTACTGATACACTCTACTACATGAAGTTCAAAAACATTATGCTAAGTGAAAGAGGCCAGACACAAAAGATGACAAATTGTATGATTCCATCTAAATGAAACATACGGAAAAGTCAGATCTATAGACAATGAAAGCAGATCAGTGGTTGCCTGGGTCTGGGCTGGGAATTGGAACTGACTTCAAATAGGACAAGGGATCTTTCAGGGATGCTGGAAATGTTAAAAAAAAATTGGATTGTGATGATGTCTTCACAAACTAAAGACACTAAAATTGAGTTGTACATTTACTTATGGTATATAAATAATGCCTCAATAAAAATATGGTTGAAGGCAAGTAAAACATATGGAATAAAAATAAATAATAGGGGAAACAAATATTAAAATAAATTTAGATTGAAATGTTAGTGATCAATGAAAGGGAGGGGGGTAAGGGGTATGGTATGCATGAATTTCTTTCTGTTTTTTTATTTCTTTTTCTGAATTAATGCAAATGGTCTAAGAAATGATCATGATGGTGAATATGCAACTAGTGATGATATTGTGAATTACTGATTATATATGTAGAATGAATGATTATAAGTTAAAAATGTTTGCGTTTGTTTGTTGTTATATTTTTTTAAAAATATATGGTTGAAGATAATTTTTAATTACAAAGTGAAAAACAGTACTTTACAATGAAAAAACCTGGCAGACCTCATCTTAACCAAGTGACAATTATCACCAGAAATGAGACAAATCAATTTCATGTGCCTCCTGATATAATTACTATGAAGAGCACACTATCATTTGTGGGGTATTACTGCCTAATAAAATGTATACCCTGAATTAAATTAAAAGAGACAAACCCAAACTAAGGATCACTCCACAAAGCAACTAGCCTGTATTCTTTTAAAAATATCAATGTCATTAAGCCAAAGAAAGACTGAGGCATTACTCCAGATTAAGGGAAACTAAAGAGACATGACAACTGAATACATGATCCAAAAATATATTTTATTTTTATTATAAAGGATATTGAGGTAATAGACAGTATCTGAATAAGGTCTGTATTAAATAACAGTATTGTATCAGTGCCAATGTCCTGATTTGATGATAGTGCTGTGCTTATTTAAGACAATGTCCTCATTCTTACCACTGTGTCCAAGATTTACTCCAAATAGTTCAGGAAAAAAGTGAATATTCAACACATACAGAAAAAGTAAATGTGGCAAAATGTTAACATATGCTGGGTGAAGGATATATGGGAGTTTTCTGCTCTATTCTTATAAAATAATTTAAAAGAAAAACAGTGCTTGTGTGCCTAGTTATAGTTTTTGTAAAAATATATATGCTCTGAGTAAGATTAGAAAGACACACCAAGAAACAGATATGTCTGGATGATGAGAATAGGAGGGAAATAATTTCTTATCTAATTTTTTAAAGATATGAAACTATTCCCATTACTGGAAATAAACAGACACATGGAGAAATGCTAATTAATAAAGAATAAAAACAATTTAAAAATACAATTTTTGCTAAGTAGCAAAAATTAAGCAAAATGTTAATACCCTAAGCATCTGGTGAAATTTGTACGTACATTTGTCTTGGCAATGCAAAATGGCACAACCCATTTAAAAAGCAATACAAGTTAAAACCGACATATATTCATACTTTCTGACATAGTATTTTCATTTCTAGGCACTTATGTTAAAAAGTCTTTGATAATACAAATAAAAAGATAAATTCATGAAGATATTTTTGCAACCTATGATAGCAAAAAAAGGAACAACTGTCGAAACTTAGGGGAATGTTTTAATAAGTTGTGATTCATCAACACAACAGAATATTGCCTTAAATATTAAACTTTCTAAGACAACTGAAATAGAAAAATCTAAGAAGACCAACTATATACATTATTACACATAACAAACTTTTAAAGGATTGTAGAGCAATATGCAAAAGTGAAAAGCATGTACAGCAGTGGAATAATTTTAATAAAAGAAAAATTCTTCAATATTGTCATATTGTTTTGAACAATAAAACCAATTGTATTGTGTTTGGCAGTAGAAGATTGTTTATAACTATAGTTACTCACTGTTCTGATTTCTCCCAAAATTTAAGAATGAACTAGATAGTAATCCTAGGCCTGACTTGTTAGCATTATAGAATATATCTACTTTAAGAAGTATCATGAAATTTCATCAATTCTCATCACATTAAAATAACCGTGAATGCTTTTAAATATTCATAAAAATTTAAAAACCTCAATTCTTGGAAAAGCAAATTTCAGCCACAAGATCTTTAGAAAGAGAATAAGAAATCAGATGAACTATAGGATCCCAAGAAATCAGCACAAAGGTTAAAAACTCTGAACCTATGAGACCAAAAAATACTCAATGAGAGTTAAAGTTAGCTTTTGTTTAAAAAAAGGCATTCTTTTTTAAAAATTTTTAAATTTTTATTAATAAAACCAATCAACATACAATATGAACATTCTTTTTCTTAAAAAAGCCTTCTTGATAGCAATGTTCAAAAACTGCCCTGGCTAACCCCCAGAACTGGCAACAGAGTCAGCCTTGAGGAAGAATCTCCCTCTGGAGAATCCAGAACCAAAGATGCAATAGTCCTCTGAGGAGTGATCTGAACAGGTGCGTTAAACTCCGGGGAAAAATCGTAGCTGACAAACTGACTCAGGAAAGTCCCTGAGCAGGCAGGTTTCTATGGCAGAGCAGGATCATTTACTCTCTTAAGCACTTAGGTTTTGTTTGCAGCAAGTTGTTCAAACAATCAGAGGACTCAGTTGCCAAGAAACAGTCTATGTCAGCAGCTCATTAGTCTGACTCCAAAGAAATCTACAGACACCAATAAACCAGAACTTCTCCCTGGACCAAAATCAAGTCCTCCTACAGGGCTTCCACCCCTTCCAGGGCCTCCCTCATCTTGTCAGAATCATTTTCCATGCTGAGTTCAATGAGTTCTTATTTCTCTTTCTAAACTTTCTTTCTGAAGACATTCCAGGGCTTGAACAGGATAGTCTTAGATACAGAGAGAAAGGCTGTGAGTTACATTTTGCTTTTAAGATCATGGAACTTTTGTAAAGCTGTGAAGGAGGGACTTTTTATTCTGCCAATGTTTCTAAATCGCTTCCCAAGTGTGGTCTAGGCCTGACAGCATCACCTTCATCTGAGAATTTGTTAGAAATGCAAATTCCTGGCCCTATCCCAAACTAGTGAATCAGAATCTCTTGGAGGTAGAGCCCAGTTTACTGTTTCAACAAGCTCTCCAGCTGACACTGAAGCTTGCTAAAGTGGGAGAAGCCATGGAATTTAATATCCTGTTTTTATACAACTATGCAGGAATATAATTTAGCTATGTTATCAAACTGCATTCAAAGTTTAAGGAACAGCCACCTAAAACCTGAATATTTTACCCATTCTCCTTTCGTATGGATGACAAGAGACAGACCACATGGAACGGATATGAGAAAGCTCTTTGCCTAGGTTAATCTTTTGCAGATGGACAAGGAAATGGGAGTAAGTTTAACCAGTAGCAACCTCAAGGTCTGTCAAAGTCATAGCTGCCTTGGGAAATGTGCCCTAATCCCTGACACACCAGGCTAGTGCAATGATCTTCTAAAACAGATCTCCTAGGGTGTACTTTTTTGTAAAGGATCATACAGTAAATACAAGCCATACAATCACTGTTTCATCTATCCAATTCTGCCATTATAACTTGAAAACAGCCACAGACAAAACATAAACAAATTGGTATGACTTTGTCCCAGTAAAACTTCATTTAACAAACAGAGGCAGCAGGCAGGATTTGGCCCGAAAGACTGCAGTTTGCCAACTCCTGTCCTAGAGAGTGAGGAATTTGAGGTTCTAATGTGATGGGAACACATGGAGCCACTCTAGATGTGACCCAAAAAAGACCCCCAAGCTTAACAATCTGAGGCGCCTTTCTGGTTCAGAAACCTCCACATAGATTCTGGTTCATATCTGGCTTCCAAGGGGATAGGGCCAGGAAGCAAAGCACGGTTCCTGTATTCTCGTTCCTCAGTTATGCCTGACCTGGGGAATGAGGACTAGAGGGAAGCAGCAGCATAAGCCTGAAACCCAGGCTGAATCCAGTAGACAAAAAAAGGTGGGTCAAGTTCAGCGGTAGAAGACTTTGTCACACTTCCCTTTTTCCTCAGCACTTTCAGTCAGTGCTTAATTTAAAGGCTTTGAGTGTTAAAAGCTTAAGTGTTGATTTTACTAACAGTGAAAACCTGCAAGTTTCAACCAAAAAAGGTGTGTTTTGACTCAAAAAATACTACCAAAGTAAAAGATGAACATTTTAAAAACAGACACATATGGTCAGTGCAATTAATAAGAAAAAAAATACCTAATAAGACTATGATTTTACTTTTTATATTGAATCTAACATGTTACATTTTCCCAAATACATTTCTTGCCTAACAAAAACGGAAGTATGTCCCTATCACAAGAAAAGCTCCTTACAATTCTGGCCCATTCTGTCAATTTTATTGCATGTGATACTATTCTTGCCCTAGGCCATTTCTTTCCTAAAAAAAATCAGCACTGATAAGCTAAACTTTTGTTTTACCAAAACAAAGAATTAAAAGGGCACACATGCATTACACACATGTGCCTTTGTAGTTCTGTAATATGATTGACTTAAATTCAAAACATCTCATAGAGAAAAAATAAAATAAGAGTCAATTTCAATCAGCTCAGTTACAATTTTTGGTCTCTCATTGTGAAGCTGTAAGATGTCCTTGAATAAGATCCTGAACACGGGACAGAATAATCTCATTAGAACTGCTGCAATTTTCTGGACCATATGGTGGGTCTATAGTCAGGACTCCAGCCACGCAGAGAGTCCTTTGTGATTCTCCCTGTTCAGAGACAGGGATGTGATTCTTCTCTAGCCATGTCTTTAAGCTGTTCTTCCTCTTTTCCAGATCCTCAAGACTGTATGCTTTGCAGTCTCCAGACATGAACAAATGCTTCAGCTTCTCCCTCACTCTATGGTCCCCTTCACTTACAGTTTCAATAGTCTGCACAGCATGTCCCATAACTCCAGTCACAGACATGCTGCCATCTTCCAGGAAGTTCACGAGGACAATACTTTGGAAGAGAGGTAAATTCAGAGCAGATTTGTCAAAAAACAAACAAACAAAAAATGTAAAAGGCCCATAAAACTATGGAGGAAGAAACAAAATAAGAGCCATCATCAACCCGAACAGGAAAACCAAATACCACAAGTCACTACAATACTAGGGAATGCTGTTTCCCTGTTTGATATTAATCTCACATCACCAAATGTTTCACTTGTTCAGCAAGCATTTGCTGAGGGTCCTACAGTTTCTGAGCTTTTTACTTGGCCTAAAGATTGTCATTGTGGGATGCAAAGTATTATCTAAAGAGTTATGAATACCTGAAATGAGTTTATTAGAAAAGAAAACAGGCTACAAATTTAACTTTTAGAGTTACAACAGCAACTGAATAACTATACCCAATTCAAAACAGACCAAAGAAAATAACACAGTGAAAAATGAATGAAATAAATACGAAAAGGGTCAACAATAGGATCACCAAAGCCAAAAGTTGGTTCTTTGAAAAAAGGTTTATAAAATTACAAAAATTCTGGGAAGACTGATAAACATAAAGAGGGAAAAAAGGCACATATAAATAAATAATATTAGGAATAAGGCAGCAAAATTAAAATAAAAAAAATTAAGACTAAAGTTATGTTAACAATTTTGAAAATTTAAGCAAAATGGAAAACTTCCTAAAAAAATAAACTTCCACAACCGATTTAAAAAAAAAACAAAAAAAGTAGAGAATGTAAATATTCTATAACCTTAAAAAAAAGTGAATGACTAGTTAAAATCTTCCCATGGAGGAGGAAAAAGAGACCCAATTTTACCAGCAAGTACTATAAAACTTTCAAATCCAACCAAATTCTTCCAGACTATAAAAAAAAAAGGGGGATTGTACCTTAAACAATGAGGCTATGTGACCCTGAAACCAAAAGCAGAGGAAGGATGGAAAAGAGAAAACTATAACCTAATCTCACTCATGAAAATGAAAAATTCCTGAACTAAATACGATGTGATGAGAATTGTACTTCAACTCTGTGGCATTCTTCCCCAAAATCCATAATCCCATTTTATTTATGAGAAAATACCACACAAACACAAAGGGACATTCTACAAAATGCCTCACCAGTACTTTTCAGAACTGTCAAGAAAAACAAGAAAAAACAGACACAGATCAGAGAATACTAAGGAGACATAACAACTAAATGCAATGTGGGATCCTGGAAGAGAAAATGTTCTAAATGGAAAAACTGGTTAAACCTAAATAAAGTCTATAGTTTAATGTAATATGCTAGCTTTGGCAAATGTACCATGTTATTCAAAATGTTATTAACATTACAGGTAGTTCAGTGGTTAGAATGCCCGCCTTCCATGCGGGAGACCCAGGTTCGATTACCGTACCATGCGCCTAAAAAAAAATAAGTATTAAAAAAAAATGTTAGTAGCATTAGGGTACGCTGGCTGAAGGGTTTAAAGGTACTCTCTATACTTGCTTTGTAGCTTTTCCATAAATCTAAAATTATTCCAAAATAAAAAGTGTTTGTGTGCATATCTCCACCTTTGAAATATTCTTGTAAAAATAAAAGTTAAGTCCAATACTACCCAAATCTCTAGATCGAAATACAAGTCTTAGGAAATATGGGGTATGAAGAAACACACTAAGTTACACTAGAACGATGCAATGGGCTAAACCTAGAATGTTCAATTTTATAAGACAAATAGCCTGGTTTCTTCAATGAATGGCATGGCAAACTAAAAAATGGGAGAGAAGGTGCAGATCAAGATGCTTAAGAGACATATCAATCAAATTGATAAACCAATATAAAAAATTTTGTTAGGTGTTATAATGGTATTGTAGTTACCTTTATTAAAAAGTTCTTATCTGTTAAGGGATATATTGAGATAAAAATTTTTGAACAAAATGATATGATACCTGAAATTTGCTTTAAAATATTTGGAGGAGGGATAAGGCTAGTGTTTGCTACCCTATTCATTCTACATTTGTGTACATTCAAAATTTTATATTAAAAATATAAGAAAATATATATATATAAAAGAAAAAAAGTGCCTCATTTCTAAAAACTTGTCTGGTTTGACCGGCTAATCCCACAACAGCCCAGCATATTAATTCGAAGGAAATGAAATTCTTATATGAGAAGAATTAGGAATGAAAGGAATTAGCCTTTCATTTGTCTGCTTTCTAAATGTTGATATCAATAAATAGGCTGAACAAAGGGGTGTCATGACTTCAGGGAAGTAGGACACATACTCACTTGGCAGAGACTGGATCTACGGTCAAAACCCATCCTTTATACTCATTCTTCTCACTGGCTGCCACTCTGACTTCTTTGTAAGTGTAATCTTGCCATTCTAGGGGGCTTTTCTTCATCCATTCACTCATGGTTGCCAGTTGAGTAGATCTAAAAAACCACCAGTTCGGGTTACTACATAATACACCCAAGACTGTTAATCATCACCCTGGAGGCTGAGGACATCTATGACGCCTCAAATTCCTAAGTAGTTACTTAATACAAGTTTTAATACATGTATAAAGAATTGTTATCATGGTTGAGAGAAACAACACATTGTAAAATCTGCTTGAGAAATTATTTTCGAAATATATCAGGAAAAGGAAAACAGTTAATATTTTCGATTCAGCCTGAATTCTAAAGAGACACCGAGTCGCCAGGGGACGCGTCTGGGGTAACTCATCTGGCATCTGTTCTACCTTCAATCACATTTCTGAGAGCCCTCAGCTGGCTTCACACTCTGGTCTGCAGGCGATGCGCAAACCCTTTACGCTGCTGTCCTTCCATCAAGAGGTCACTACTTTTGGCCAAAACTGAGGCACAAAACTGCTCCGACTCGCTCTCAGGCCATGGGTCTCCGCTGGATCCCGCCACGATATTTGTGACAATTTTCTCTTAAAATGTATTTGGAGAATACGCAAACGAAAGGGCAGTTGCTAAGACTATAAAGCATAGAGTCCCTGGTCTGTCCTACAGCCCCACTATACTTAGAGCGCTACTCAAAACGATTGGTATTTAACATTTAATCCTAACAAACCAACAAACGAGAAAAAATACCGGTTAACACTCCCCGCAGCGAACCTCAGCAACCACGCTGTGAGGAAAGCGTCTCTCGGGCCGAGCCCGCCCGTAACCAGCGTGCTTTGCGCCTTACCGTCACTTCCTTCCCCCAGAATCCTCTGTGTTTTGTAGTCTTCGGCCTTGTTCGCTGCCTGCGGGCTTAGAGTCGCTCGACCTGCGGCGGCAAGGGGGGGAGCACGGCTCATGCGGGGACTGGGATTTTGTTCAGTGTAAGCCATCTCGGCCGGTAAAGTCGCCACGCTTCATTGCCACGATAATCTTTTTGGTCACTGAAGAGAAAGAGGCTTGTGGCAGCTTCTCATGGTAGACTTGGAAGTACACCTTTGCCAGGGAATCAAAGCACATGCACCTTCTACCGACAAATCTAAATTCCTAAAGTTCTGGCAGTGCGAAGTGAAAGTGTCTTGGAGAAGAGTGATAGGGCCTGTATAGGGCAGTTAGGATTTCTGCTCTTTTGGGATGTGCCATGGGTACATTCTTGCGGGAGGTGGCAGAAGCTGGAAAGAAATGACCCCACATCGGGTTGGATTTCACCTAAGCATATCACTCGCTATAAACTCCACCAGAGGAACAGTGCAAAAGACTCCCTTCCGCCACAGATTTCTGATCACACACTTCGTTGGCTTCTGGTTATAAGTTATAACCAGAAGTTATGTGGTTATAAGTTTTCAGGACAGTTATTCCCACAAACATGGTATGAGGTGGTAAATGTTGGGTTCCTGCGAATGTGAACACCAAAGAAAATTTACCACAATTTGAAATAGAGGACTATCGAACCGTGGGGTAGAAAACATTGAAAATTAAACAGCTTTCCCCTTTCTACTTGAGATTTGGTTTCCCTATAATCTTTTAAAGTATATTGTTCGTCTTGTTATCATTTCAAATAATCTTTCCCTATCCTTCTCACTAAATGATTGATTGCATTAGTGTGACTTTTAGTATGTTGGATTAGATGTTGCCAGTGAAATATCTCAATCCACAAAGAGCTAGGAATGGGGTTAACCATTTTTATTTTTTTCCCTGGAATTGCCTTGGAACACAAAAAAAGGATGTTCATCACTGAGGTACTGGAGTTACTGTTCCTAAAGACGATGGAAGGGATCCAGAGAAGAAGTCATGAAATCTAGTCTAGGTTGGTAATGGTGGGAATGGAGGAGGACAATGGATTCAATGGATTTCAAAGGAGGAATCAACAAGATTGGATTGGGGTAAGGGTATATTGAGATGAACTTTGAGAACTCCAGGCCTTTAACAGAAATTTTTTTCTTCAGTCACAATCCTCTCCCATCCTTTTCATTTTTTTCAGGCTCTCAGGCTTCCAAATAGTTATATTTATTAAATTAGATAAGAAAATTTTGTCATGGAATAAGAAATGCTTCAATAGCATGCTATCTATGTTTATGGTGTACTGGGAGGCAACCTCTTCCAAGCTCTTATAAACTGACCCTAAAATGGATATAATTAAATCTGTGATTAATTTGCACAAAAGACCATCCATAATCTGGGTGACCAGAGTAAGGGAACAATTGAAATTCCAAACTAGGTGACCTGGTTGTATTCTCTGAGAAGCAGAACTGGAATGGGATTGTATTTAGTAAATGAAAATTTAATTATATTGTATTTTACTTGAAAATTCAGTAAGTCAAGTTTGGCAGAAGACATAGAAGAAGAAAGGTAAAAAGCAGCAGGTTGGGGATATTTCTTCAGAGACTCAGAATCTGGGAGGCAGGGATTTTGTGAAGATTATACTGTTGAAATGAATGATTCATCAAGTCTCATTCTGGCCTGGAATAAATATTTCTACAACCGTCTGCCTCCCTGTGGTCTGATTCCATGCTCACCATGTTGCTTTGTGGCCCCTCCACAAGTGTTCTGATTTAGGGGAGAGATGATGCTCTAGAGGAAAACATGAACATTTTCTAGTAAATTGAAAGGAATATACCAGAGGTTGCAACTAGGATGGGCATATGGGTTTAATATGACTAGCCCCATGTTAAAAATTTGAAAGTCTTCAGATAGGCCTGCCCTCTCTTCTTCTACTATCCACCACTCATTGCTTTACACCTGGCTGCTTCACACATTTGCATTATCTGCCTGATCTCAATACAAATTTGACTTTGCAACCTAAGAATCGTCCCTAATATAAACAAATAAATTATACCTTAATCTCTTGTATAACTGGTGAGATTCGGTCTCAATGTGTCTAGTCAACTCTAGTCCAAGAACTGGAACTGTGGGTAATGACTTCAACAAGGCATGCCATTCTTAAGATGCCTTGTAAGATCTCCAGTCTTCAGGTGATACCTTGACCTCATTGTCTTTCCCCCCTTTTCAACTGGTGCCCCTATGATACCATTGTGCTCCTGTTTTCTTAACCATTATATCATATCAATTAAATAATGAGGGGTGAGTACAATTGTTCATTTAAAAATCTATTTCTAATTTATGAGGAAAATATTCTTAAAAGCAAACATTTCTAAATCTGAACTACCAGCTCCTCTTTGTGTTCCAGTTGTTTGTCTGAACTCACCAAAGCATTAAGATAATTTCACAGATGTGTTTTAGCAAGCTAAACTTTCTCAGCAACTTCTGCTTCAAAGAGTAACTGCAAGGAGGATATATACTTTAGCCAGACTTTAGTGGTCTGGAAATTGGGGACTGATTTTATCCCCAAGGCATGTAAAAGAAAACCAAGTTCCATCCCTCCAGCTGCTATTTGCCTCAGATTAGCCCCCTAACAGGCAACAGTACAGGTGCATGCAGTTACATTATGATGAGCCAATCTTAATAGGAATTATACCCTAGGGAAGGGCTTCTTACAGGGTAACTAAACTCTCCCTCCAACAACTTAGTCTTTTCTTCCACCCAGTTCATCTAGTCTCTTGGGCTTCTCCAATTATGCTCTAAGGGTTTACATGTGTATGGGGGTGAGGGGTCCCTTTCTTCTCTGTCCTGAAAATTATGAACCCATATTTGAGCTTCCTAATGAAAAAAAGGGTAAAAAAAAAAAAAATTCCAGTCTACTGAATACTCAGGGAAAAAAAATCCTCTCTGGCATAGAAAGCCAATGAAAATGATGGTGTTTGAGGGAAAACCATTCAGAGTCTATACTATTCAGAGCATCATTACATTGTTTTGAAATGCCAGTAAGACACTTGCAGTCATTCTGATTATTAATTGAACAACTAAAAATATTTACAGGGCATTGCGATCCCAAGTGCAGCTACTTTCCCTATTTTATTTGGGAATTGTCTATATAATCTAGTGAAATGTTAAAAAATATTTTTTTTAGTTTTTAAAAATGTTATATAACATGATTGATAGGTTGATAACACATGAGGTTATATTTTATAATGTACACCATTTGTCTTTTCTTTTTCAAGAATGTGAATCACTCCAGCTGCTAGTCTAAGACATTCTGTTTATAGGTATGGAAAAGTAAGGAGGGGAAAGCAATGGCAAATTTCTTTCTTACTGTTACTGGCCAGATTCTTAGCAGCTGGATTTCTTCCACAAAGAAACGATTTTTTCCTGTTTATTAATTACTTTGCTTATTGTAGACATTTCACTCACACTAAACAAAGCCCCACTTCATGTTTCAATCACTTTTCTTTAGCTATTTGTTCCAGGGCTATATGAGTCCTAAAATGTAACCGGGCTTCCATAGCATAGTCCTTGTAGTTTTTGATGTTGTCTAGGTTTTTTATTGCACTAGCATGATCTCCTTTGAGATAGTGCAGAAGTCCCAGTTCATAGTAAGTATATGGTACCAGATAGTGATCATATTTTAACACTTTCTCCTTTTCAATGACACAATTAAAGTAGATCTCGGCCCTCTTATATTTGCCTAAGTGTTTCAAGCATATACCTTTCAGTAGATTTAACAAACTTGTGTCATCCATGCCATACTCTTTATTTGGATTTTCTTGTAAAAGCACGTGTCCTCTTTCAATTATTGATAGCCAGCTGGAAATAAGGTCTAGCCTTTTGCTCATGACTCGGAAACCACTCCAGGCATAAATGAATTCCAGAATGGGCTGTGCTGTAAACCAGCCTGAGGTAGTAGCATAGCGTTTACTCTTCTCTGCAACAAACTTTTCTATGGGCAAAGAAGTTCCTAAAATCTTTATTCTCAAACTATCCACTTTTAAGAAGAGGGAGATCATGTCCTCACTCAGTGATTTCATAAAATCAGAAGGAAGCAAGGCCAGTATCATAGCTTTACTATATGCATATACAGCCTTGGACCACCTGCTGTGCTGAGACAGTAGATCAGCATAGTGGTAAACCTGCTTCCACTCTTGCAGAAAAATGTGGCACCACATGAGTTCCCAGTAACAGAGGTGATGCACCTGCTTCCATTCACTCTGAACAAAAATGCACTTCTGTAATTTTAACTGTGCGAGTTCAAAACATCCTTTCAGCATACTAAAACGTGCATGAAAAAATGTAAGTATGACACAGTTTGGAAACTTCTGGAGGTAGATTATGAAGAGACCTTCTATGGCAGAATTGTAAACCTTTTCAATACCAAAAGCTACGTAGATATAATTGTAATAAAAAAGTAGAGTAAAAACACTTAAGATAGTGTTTATATGGGATTCAGATGCACTCTCATGAAGCAAAGCCAGGCCTACTTCTCTATCACCAGAAAATCCAACAACATTGAGTAGTTTAAGTGACTTAGGTGGCACAAGTGATAACATCAAATTGAATGCTCCAAGTCCAAATTTTATTCCTCCTACCAGATGCTTGTGGGCTTTGCTTCTGCAGTTAGGTATCTGCAATAATACTTGTTGACAGTCTTTGTATATTTGGTAACTTAATCCGACATTGATTCCACTTTTAAGAAAACCAAGCACAGTGTCATCCTGTATAAATGATACAGAGGATTTCAGGATCAAACACTCAGCATAGCAGAGTTCTGCATGCAATTCCTCTTCTCTGACAGCATTAATTCCCTGTTTTCTCACTAAGCGAGATAAAGTTGTTATCCTAGATTTTCTTCGGAAACGGTTGCAGGTTTTCAAAGCGTCCTTTGCAGCAGTCATTCCAATCTGTACATCTTGTGGATCAAAAGTTAGGATGGACTTGACAGCCATAAGGATACCATAAATTAGAGCATGGTACGTGCTGTTTTTAGACCATGGATGAATTAGACTGATGGCATCTGAGAATCTGTTATTTAGAAATAAGTATAATCCGGTTGTGCATTCTTCCAGGGAAGAGACTAAATTCATCGTTGTTGCCACTGGAATAATTTCATAGGCGTCTTCAAACTTGTCCTCCTTATCATATTCTCTTTTACTTAAAACAAGTGACATATTTGCTTCCCCGCTTCTGAGATGGAAAATAACTGAAGTGGAGTGATGGGACTGCAATGAGGAAAGCTCCTACTCTCCTATTGGGGATCACTTCTTCCACGCAAAGCTCAGCCCGAGGTGTTGCTGTTACAGTGGAGGCAAACAAAGAAACTAATAGCTGTGACGTGCAGCATTAGGGTATTCTCAGCTATGTCAGACAAGGAAAAAAAAAAAGATTATTTATTTACCCAGAAAATACATTCCTGAAAAGTTCAAATAATTTGGAATGTACTAAAGGAGACATGCTCTAAGACTCTGTGAAGTAAATGCTTTATAAACAGAAGAGTTCTTTTGTGACCCTGACTCCAATATATCATTTTCATAACATTATGCTTTTGAGCATTGGTGTGTTAGAACTGCACTACAGGAAAGCCTGCGGGGGCTGGGGTAGGGGAGGCACGGGCAAAAGTCTGGCTGGAAGCATAGCTCTCTATTTACGACTGAAGAAGGGGTGAATTGCCCAGACCAAAGAATAAAGGTTATGGGAATGAAAAATCACCCTATACTATTCTCAGTGCCGCCACTGCACTTGCATATATCTGCATGGAAACCTAGGTCTTGATGAAATATTATTGTCAGTTGTATAGGACTCTGGACATGGAAAATACTTTGAAAATTAGAAAGATTTCCTAGCATTGTTGCAGCTACAAAAAAGTAATTCATATCAAAAGTTGTTGTTATTACAGGATTACTATGGTCTCTAGGTGGGAAATCTTTTTCATTACTGAGTCATTTAACATCTGGAAGGTGGGATGGGATGAGCACAACTGAAACCCATTACAAATAGCAAGCTACTTAATTTATTTATAATATATAGGTTTAACTCATCTATTTTCACAAGTAGAAACAGCAAACATGGCACTTTAATTTGTAATTATTACAATCCTTTCAAATAATTACAAGTATACTTTAAAATGTACTTGACTTCTGTATTTTGATAAGTTAAAGGAGAGGAGGGAGAGGTAAAGGCAAGTAGAATAATAAAATGAAAAGAGAAAAGCAGGAAGAAAGAGATACAGATTTCTAAACAGAGAGAGGGGAAAATACATTATATTATATACAAGACAAAATGATGGGGGACAGGGTAGCCTCAGAGATGTTATTTTACGTAATTACTTATTTTTACACCTAAGTTTACACCTATGATCAGTTATGTTTCAGGGTATTTACTGTAATTACTACACTTTAAAAGCTAAATTAAGTATTCATTTATCTGAAAGGCTCAGTTCTGAGTGGAAAAGCCATGCAGCAGTTCATGAAGGAAATTATTCTTGGGGCTATATAGCAGTGGCTAGCACAAGATTAGCTGGAGAAAGAAACCTAGATTAGAGCCCAATTCAACCCAAGGACAGTTTCCTTTCTTCTGACCTAAACCAAAATGATTTCATATTATAGTCTACAGAATCCCTATTCTCCCTTCAAGACAGCTCAAATTTTACTTTTGGTGAAACCTGACCTCAGTTTGTCAGCATAATCAGTACCATGGCTTCCTGCATACATCTGCGTTAGTGTTTCTCACTGCAGTGCAATCATCTACACACCTGCTTTCATCAGTAGCCCAGCAGCTTCCAGGCTTGAGCTGTGTTTTATTCAGCTTTATATTCCACTTCTAGCACACTCCCTTGTGCAAAGTAGGTATTAAAAAATGTTTGCTAATGAGTATTTCTACAAATCTCTTGAAAGCAAGTTGTAAATTCATCTTCCTGCCACTTAATTGCTAGGTTCCCTACTCCCAACATGTGCGCGAAGATAGAAATATTCATAGTGAATTCCCTGTAACAAGGTTTATTTGTAATTTTTTCTCTGCTGTTTTTTGGGATTGGGGTTCTATTTTGTACCCACCTCAAGGATTAATACTTGCAAATTATATAAATTTTCAGAGATGTTAGAGAGAAACTTCTTCCCCAGTTCAGCCAGGGGGTTGAATTCTCGTTGGGAGTTGACAAAATAAACTGGAAAAATGTGGCTCAGTGCCTTCTGGCTTCCTTACTTTTGATCTTACCTGTCCAAGTCTGAAGTCAAAAAACAGGAAGATTGCCTTTTCTGCTCTCTGCCCTTAGTTCTGTGGTTAGAGTCCTGCCAAGGCCAGCTGTGCCTTGGATCAGGTGAGTAAATCTGATTAATTAAGAGGTAACGCGTTAACAAGCTGACCTGGCAGCATACCTGAAGCCACAGTCATTATCAACTTAATAAAAAAGGTCATGTTTCCTGCATTTGTATTTCATTGGTTCTGAATTTGGGCACGGAAAAGGGATGTTATCTATGGACCCCTAAAACCATGTCTTTTTCCTTCTCCCTCTGTATCCCTATCTGGATGGTGGATGTTATCACCCACCCTATTTGGAAGATGTGATAGCCTCTTTTTTTTTTCTTTTTAAAAATATTTTTATTGGCAATACAACATACAAACAAGAACATTCTATACTTTGTGTACAATCAATGGCTCACAATATCATCACATAGTTGTATATTTATCACCATGATCATTTCTTAGAACATCTGCATCACTCCTGAAAAAGAAATAAAAAGAAAAAACTCATACATACATACCCCTTACTCCTTCCTCTCATTGACCACTAGGATTTTCATCTATTTAATATATATTTTTTAATTTATTAAACATAACCACATACAAACACAAACATTCTTACCATATGATCATTTCATTCTTGATATATAATCAATAACTCACAATATCATCACATAGTTGTATATCATCATCCTGATAATTTCTTAGAACATTTGCATCAATTCAGAAAAAGAAATAAAAAGAAAACAGAAAAAAAATCATACATACCATTCCCCTTACCCCTCCCTTTCATTGATCACTAGCATTTCAATCTACTAAATTTATTTTAACATTTGTTCCCCCTATTATTTATTTATTTTTAATCCATATGTTTTACTCATCTGTCCATAAGGTAGATAAAAGGAGCATCAGACACAAGGTTTTCACAATCACACAGTCACACTGCAAAAGCTATAACATTATACAATCATCTTCAAGAAACATGGCTACTGATGATGGTGGCTTAACAACGTGCGCATTTTAGTTCGTCCTCCGGAACAAATACTAAATAACCAGTAGCAGTACAGAACAGCTCCTGGGGCCACGTCAGTGACCAGACACACAGTGTACCCCAGTCTGGAACAGCTGGACTGGCTATGAACCCCCACAGAACCGTGAGTTCCCCAAGCCGTGGCCGCTGGCGCCCCTCCCCCACAGGCTGCTTCCCAGAGGGGAAAGGAAAGGAATTTAACCAGCAGCAGGGACTGAGCACAATCAAACGCCAATTGTGGAATTAATTAACAAATTCTGACTACTAAAAATAGGCCCCCAGCTTAGGTGAACCTGGTCAAAGCAGAGGCTGTTCATTTTTGCCCAGGCACCAAGGAGGCAGGGCTGATGGAAAACGGGGAAAAAAAGAAGGAAACGGAGGTTTTTGTGGCTGTATTTCTACAAAGGCTTGACTGTCTTTGGATATAGCGGCAGGACTTCTCAGGCTGCAACTGCCCCAGGCATAAGCAGAAGTGAGCTCTTTTGGGGGCTTGTCTGGAGCCTGTGCCTTCCATAGGGGAGGGGTGAAGCCCAACTCAGGTGGAATCCCTCCCTCAAGGAATTCAGACACCAGGCCTTGGTAATTTGAAGCCATTAAAACCAGCCTACAACCTCTCCTCTATCTCCACCATGTCCCCAGCAGGGAGAGTCCACCAAAGTTAAAGGCACCACATCATCTTACACTGGTGGGACCTGCAGGCAGACAAACACCACATACTGGGCAGGATAAGAAAAACAGAGCCCAGAGACTTCACAGGAAAGTCTTTCAACCTGCTGGGTCTTACCCTCAGGGAAACCGACGCAGGTGACTCTTTCCTCCAGATAGGAGGCCAGTTTGGTCTGGGAAAATCTGTCTGGGGTCTATAATATCTAAGTAGACCCTCCTAAGGGTGGGGGGTGGGGAAGGCATCATACAAGCAGGGCAAGAAACAAGAAAACAAGAACTGAAAAATTCTCCTCCGTTAAACAAAACTTAAGCTAGAGGTCCAGATAAAGCTGAACTGAATGTCAAAGAACAGATAGACAACAAATTTATCCAGCAAGAAAATCCAAGATTCAACTCAAAAACAAAAAGACAGCCAACCCAATTACAAAATGGGAAAAAGACTTGAACAGACACCTATCAGAAGAGGAAATACAAATGGCCAAAAGGCACATGAAGAGATGCTCAATGTCCCTGGCCATTAGAGAAATGCAAATCAAAACCACAATGAGATATCATCTCACACCCACCAGAATGGCCATTATCAACAAAACAGAAAATGACAAGTGCTGGAGAGGATGTGGTGAAAGAGGCACACTTATCCACTGTTGGTGGAAATGTCAAATGGTGCAACCACTGTGGAAGGCAGTTTGGCGGTTCCTCAAAAAACTGAATATAGAATTGCCATACGACCCAGCAATACCATTGCTAGGTATCTACTCAAAGGGCTTAAGGGCAAAGACACAAACGGACATTTGCACACCAATGTTTATAGCAGCATTATTTACAATTGCAAAGAGATGGAAACAGCCAAAATGTCCATCAACAGACGAGTGGCTAAACAAACTGTGGTATATACATACGATGGAATATTATGCAGCTTTAAGATAAGATAAACTTATGAAGCATGTAATAACATGGATGGACCTAGAGAACATTATGCTGAGTGAGTCTAGCCAAAAACTAAAAGACAAATACTGTATGGTCCCACTGATGTGAACCGACATTCAAGAATAAACTTGGAATATGTCATTGGTAACAGAGACCAGCAGGAGTTAGAAACAGGGTAAGATAATGGGTAATTGGAGCTGAAGGGATACAGACTGTGCAACAGGACTAGATACAAAAACTCAAAAATGGACAGCACAATACTACCTAATTGTAATGTAATTATGTTAAAACACTGAATGAAGCGGCATCTGAGCTATAGTTTTTGTTTGTTTGTGTTTTTTGTTTTTTTCTTTTTACTTTTTTCTTTTTTATATATATTTTATTTTTTCTTTTTATTATTATTTTTATTTTTTTCTTTATATTATCATTCTATATCTTTTTCTGTTGTTTTGCTAGTTCTTTTCCTAAATCGATGCAAATGTACTAAGAAATGATGATCATACATCTATGTGATGATATTAAGAATTACTGATTGCATATGTAGAATGGAATGATTTCTAAATGTTGTGTTAGTTAATTATTTTTTAATTAATAAAAAAAATAGAAAAAAAAAAGAAAATCCAAAGTAAAAGAAGTGAAAGCAATCTCCAGAATAAACTAATTAAGGTAATTAAATGCCTAGAGATGCCAGCAAAAAATAACAAATCACACTAGGAAAATTGAAGATATGGCCCAGTCAAAGGAACAAACCAACAATTCAAATGACATGCAGAAGCTGAAACAATTAATTTAGAATATACGAACAGACATGGAAAACCTCATCAAAAACCAAATCAATGAATTGAGGGAGGATATAAAGAAGGCAAAGAATGAACACAGAAAAGAAACTGAAAGTCTGAAAAAACAAATCACAGAACTTACGGGAATGAAAGGCAAGGTAGAATAGATGAAAAAAACAATGGAAACCTACAATGGTAGATTTCGAGAGACAGAACATAGGATTAGTGAACTGGAGGACGGAACATTTGAAATCCAGCAAGAAAAAGAAAATATAGGGAAAAAATGGAAAAATATGAGCAGGGACTGAGGGAATTGAAAGACAATATGAAGCACGTGAATATACGTGTTGTTGGTTCTCCCAGAAGGAGAAGAGAAGGAAAAAGGAGGAGAAAAACTAATGGAGGAAATTATCACTGAAAATTTCCCAACTCTTATGAAAGACTTAAAATTACAGATCCAAGAAGTGCAGCGTACCCCAAAGAGAATAGATCCAAATAGAAAAACTCCAAGACATTTACTAAGCAGAATGTCAGAGGTCAAAGAGAAAGAGAAAATCTTGAAAGCAGCAAGAGAAAAGCAATCCATCACCTACAAGGGAAGCCCAATAAGACTATGCACAGATCTTTCAGCAGAAACCATGGAGCCAAGAAGACAGTGGGATGATATATTTAAATTATTAAAAGAGAAAAACTGCCAACCAAGAATTCTATATCCTGTAAAACTGTCCTTCAAAAATGAAGGAGAAATTAAAACATTTTCAGAAAAAAAGTCACTGAGAGAATTTGTGACCAAGAGACCACCTCTACAAGAAATACTAAAGAGAGCACTAGAGACAGATACGAAGACAGAAGAGAGAGGTGTGGAGAAGAGTATCGAAAGGAAGACTATGAGTAAAGGTAAAAAGAAGGAAAATTAGATATGACATATAAAATCCAGAAGGCAAAATAGTAGAAGCAAGTACTACCCATGCAGTAATAACACTGAATGTTAATGGATTAAACTCTCCAATCAAAAGACATAGTCTGGCAGAATGGATTAAAAAACAGGACCCATCTATATGCTGTCTCTACTCAAAGGACATGAGTCCAAGGACATAAATGGACATTTACACACCAATGTTTATAGCAGCATTATTTACAGCTACCAAGAGATGGAAGCAGCCAAAATGTCCATCAACAGTTGGTAGGCTAAACAAACTGTGGCATTTACATAAGATGGAATATTATGCAGCTGTAAGACAGAATAAAGTTATGAAGTATGTAACAACATGAATGGACCTTAAAGACATTATGCTGAGTGTGATAGCCAGAAACAAAAGGACAAATACTGTATGGTCTCACTGATATGGACTGACATTAGTGAATAAACTTGGAATATTTCGTTGTTAGCAGAGACCATCAGGAGATAGAAATAGGGTAAGATATTGGGTAATTGGAGCTGAAGAGATACAGATTGTGCAACAGGACTGAATATAAAAACTCAGAAATGGACAGCACAATATTACCTGTAATACAATTATGCTAAAACACTGGATGAAGCTGCATATGAGAATGATAGAGGGAGGAGGGCTGGGGCATAAATGAAATCATAAAGAAAGATAGACGATAAAGATTGAGATGGTATAATCTAGGAATGCCTAGAGTGTATAATGATAGTGACTAAATGTACAAATTTAAAAAATGTTTTTGCATGAGGAAGAACAAAAGAATGTCATTACTGCAGGGTGCTGAAAATAGATGGTAATTAATATTTTAAAATTTCAACTTATGTGTGAAACTAAAGCAAAAAATGTTTATTTGGTACAAATTTATACTTTGACTAGTGCATTTCCTAATATAACTTATGTAGATAGTTGGTTGAACACCTTAAATACAAGGAACTTTGTATAGACATGAGAGTTTGTTGGTTTGTTCAGGTGATGCCCTGATGAATCCCAAAGTGATTTGATCAGTGAGTGGAAAAGTATTTGCAAAGAATGGTGAGAACGGGGGAAAACTCAACTTCCCCAAGTTGAATTCTTAATATTCTCACAAGCAGTGTGGGCAACCAAAGCTATAGGCTGAGCCCCCAGTCTTGGGGTTTGTTCATATGAAATTTAACCCCACAGGGGATAGGTCAAGCCTACTTAAAATTAGGCCTAAGAGTCACCCCCAAGAGGACCTCTGTTGTTGCTCAGATGTGGCCTCTCTCTCCAGCCAACACAGGAAGCAAACTCACCACCCTCCCCCTGTCTACGTGGGACATGACTCCCAGGGGTGTGGATCTTCCTGACAACGTGGGACAGAAATCCCAGAATGAGCTGAGATTCAGCATGAAGGGATTGAGAAAAACTCTAGAATGAGCTGAGACTCAGCATCAAGGGATTGAGAAAACCTTCTAGACCAAAAGGGGGAAGAGTGAAATGAGACAAAGTTTCAATGGCTGAGAGATTCCAAACATAGTCCAGAGGTTATCCTGGAGGTTATTCTTATGCATTAAGTAGATATCACCTTGTTAATCAAGATGTAATGGAGAGGCTGGAGGGAACTGCCTGAAAATGTAGAGCTGTGTTCCAGTAGCCATGTTTCTTGAAGATGATTGTATAATGATATAGCTTTCACAATGTGATTGTGTGACTGTGAAAACCTTGTGTCTGATGCTCCCTTTATCTACCTTGTCAACAGACGAGTAGAACATACGGAATAAAAATAAATAATAGGGGGAACAAATGTTAAAATAAATTTAGTTTGAAATGCTAGTGATCAATAAAAGGGAGGGGTAAAGGGTATGGTATGTAAATTTGTTTTTTCTGTTTTTGTTTTATTTTTCTGTTGTCTTTTTATTTCTTTTTCTGGATTGATGCAAATGTTCTGGGAAATGATCATGATGATGAATATGCAACTATGTGATGATATTGTGAATTACTGAGTGTATGTGTTGGGAATGTTTGTGTTTCTTTCTTGTAATTTTTTTAATTAATAAAAACAATTATCCCTTAAAAAAAATTAAAAAAAAAATCCCTTAAAAAAAATAAAAAGAAACATGGCTACTGAAACACAAGTCTACATTTTCAGGCACTTCTCTGGAGCCTCTCCATTACCCCTTAACTAAAAAGGTGATATCTATTTAATGCATAAGAATAACCTCTAGAATACCCTCTTGACTCTGTTTAGAATCTCTCAGCCACTGACACTTTATTTTGCCTCATTTTGCTCTTCCCCCTTGTGATCGAGAAGGTTTTCTCAATTCCTTGATGCTGAATCCCAGCTCATTCTAGGATTTTCGTCCCATGTTCCTAGGAAGGTCCACACCCCTGGGAGTCATGTCCCATGCAGACAGGAAGAGAGCAGTGAGTTTCCTTGTCGTGTTGGCTGAGAGAGATTGGCCACATCTGAGTAAAAAAGAGGTTCTCTTGGGGTGACTCTTAGATCCAATTTTAAGTAGGCTTAGCCTATCCTTTGCAGGGTTAAGTTTCATATGAACAAACCCCAAGACTGGGGGCTCAGCCTATAGCTTTGGTTGCCCACACTGCTTGTGAGAATATCAAGAATTCTCCACTTGGGGAAGTTGAATATTCCCCCCTTCTCACCATTCCCCCAAAGGGGACTTTGCAAATACTTTTTTATTCACTGTTCAAATCACTCTGGGATTTATCGGGACATCACTCTGGACAAACCTACAAAATCTCACACCCTACTCAAGGTTCCATGTACTTATGGTGTTCAATTAAGCTGTCCATATAAGTTATATTAGGAAATGCACTAGTCAAAATACAAATTTTGTACCAAATAAACATCTTTTGCTTTAGTCTCACACATAAGTTAAAGTTTTAAAATATTAATTACCATCTATTTTCAACACCCTGCAGTATTGACATTCCTTTGTTCTTCCTTATGCAAAAACATTTTTAAATTTGTACATTTAGTCACTATCATGATACACTTAGGCATTCTAGATTATACCATCTCAGTCTTTATCATCTATCTTTCCTTCTGATTTCATTTGTGTCCCCAGGCCTCCTCCCTCTATCATTCTCACATTCAGCTTCATTCAGTGTTCTAACATTATGGCATTACAGTTAGGTAGTATTGTGCTACTCATTTCTGAATTTTTACATTCAGTCCTGTTGCACAATCTGTATCCCTTCAGCTCCAATTACCCAATATCTACCCTATTTCTACCTCCTGATGGTCTCTGTTCCCAAATGAAATTGTCCAAGTTCATTCACTAATGTCAGTTCGTATTAGTGAGACTATATAGTATCTGTCCTTTTGTTTCTGGCTAATCTCACTCAGCATAATGTCCTTAAGGTCCATCCATGTTGTTAGATATGTCATAACTTTATTCTGTCTTACAGCTGCATAATATTCCATTGTATGTATATACCACAGCTTGTTTAACCACTTGTCTGTTGATGGACATTTTGGCTATTTCCATCTCTTGGCAATTGTAAATAATGCTGCTATAAACATTGGTGTGCAAATGTCCGTTTGTGTCCTTGCCCTCATGTCCTCTGAGTTGATGCCTACCAGTGGTATTGCCAGGTCATATGACAATTCTATATTTAGCTTCCTGAGGAACCGCCAAACTGCCTTCCACAGCGGTTGTACCATTTGACATTCCTACCAACAGTGGGTAAGTGTGCCTCTTTCTCCACATCCTCTCTAGCCCTTGTTGTTTTCTGTTTTATTGATAATGGCCATTATGGTGGATGTGAGATGATATCTCATTGTGGTTTTGATTTGCATTTCTCTAATAGCCAGGGAAGTTGAGCATCTCTTCATGTGCCTTTTGGCCATTTGTATTTCCTCGTCTGTTCAAGTCTTTTTCCCATTTGATAATTGGATAGGCTGTCTTTTTGTTGTTGAGTTGAACAATCTCTTTATAAATTCTGGAGACTAGACCTTTGTCTGATAGGTCATTTCCAAATATTGTCTCCCATTGTGTAGGCTGTCTTTTTACTTTCTTGATGAAGTTCTTTGATGCACAAAAGTGTTTAACTTTGAGTAGTTTCCATTTCTTTCTTTCTTTCTTCCATGCTTGTGCTTTGGGTGTAAGGTCTAGGAAACTGCTTCCTATTATAAGATTTATAAGATATTTCCCTACATTTTCTTCTAAAAGTTTTATGGTCTTAGATCTAATGTTTAGATCTTTGATCCATTTTGAGTTAATTTTTGTATAGAGTGTGAGATGGCTCCTCTTTCATTCTTTTGCATATGAATATCCAGTTCTCTAAGCACCATTTATTGAAGAGACTGTTCTGTCCCAGGTGAGTTGGTTTGATTGCCTTATCAAAGATCAATTGCCCATAGATGAGAAGGTCTATATCTGAACACTCTATTCTATTCCATTGGCCTCCATATCATTTTTTATGCTAGTACCATGCTTTTTTTGTTTTGCATGGGCAGGCACTGGGAATCAAACCCAGGTCTCCAGCACAGCAGGCGAGAACTCTACCTTCTGAGCCACTGTGGCCTGCCCAGTACCATGCTGTTTTGACCACGTAGCTTTGTAATATGCCTTAAAGTCAGGTAGTGTGAGACCTCCGACTTCATTTTTCTTTCTCAGCATATTTTTAGCTATTCAGGGCACCCTGCCCATCCAGATAAATTTGGTTATTGGTTTTTCTATTTCTGAAAAGTAAATTTTGGGGATTTTAATTAGTATTGCATTGAATCTGTAAATCAATTTAGGTAGAATTGACAACTATATTTAGTCTTCCAATCCATGAGCACAGTATGCCCTTCCATTTATTTAGGTCTTCTGTGATTTCTTTTAGCAATTTCTTGTAGTTTTCTTTGTATAGGTCTTTTGTCTTTTTATTTATTCCTAAATATTTATTCCTAAATATTTTATTCTTTTGGTTGCAATTGTAAATGGAATCTTTTTCTTGATTTCCCCCTCAGATTGTTCATTACCAGTGTATAAAAACACTACAGATTTTTGAGTGTTGATCTTGTAACCTACCACTTTGCTGTACTCATTTATTAGCTCTAGTAGTTTTGTCGTGGATTTTTCAGGGTTTTCAACATATAGTATCATATCAACTGCAAACAGTGAGAATTTTACTTCTTTCTTTCCAATTCTGATGCCTTGTATTTCTTTTTCTTGTCTAATTGCTCTGGCTAGAACTTCCAACACAATGTTGAATAACAATGGTGATAGTGGACATCCTTGTCTTGTTCCTGATTTTAGGGGGAAAGTTTTCAGTTTTTCCCCATTGAGGATAATGTTAGCTGTGGGTTTTTCCTATATTCCCTTTATGATGTTGAGGAAGATCTCTTCTATTCCTATCATTTAAAGTGGTTTCAACAAGAAAGGATGTTGAATTTTGCCAAATGCCTTCTCTGCATCAATGGAGATGATCATGTGGTTTTTCTGCTTTGATTTGTTGATATGGTGTGTTATATTAATTGATTTTCTTATGTTGAACCATCCTTGCATACCTGAGATGAATCCTACTTGGTCATGGTGTATAATTCTTTTAATGTGCTGCTGGATTCAATTTGCAAGAATTTTGTTGAGGATTTTTGCATCTATATTCATTACAGAGATTGGTCTGTAGTTTTCTTTTCTTGTAATATCTTTGTCTGGCTTTAGTATAAGTGTGATGTTGGCTTCATAGAATGAGTTACATATTCTTCCCTCTTCTTCAATTTTTTTGAAGAGTTTGAGCAGGATTGGTACTAATTCTTTCTTGAATGTTGGTAGAATTATTGATAGTCTCTTGATCTCTCTTCTTCCAGTCTAAGAAAAATGAACACCCTACGTGTTCCCGTGATGCCCCGTGCTTAC
This sequence comes from Tamandua tetradactyla, assembly GCF_023851605.1. Taxonomy (NCBI): domain Eukaryota; kingdom Metazoa; phylum Chordata; class Mammalia; order Pilosa; family Myrmecophagidae; genus Tamandua; species Tamandua tetradactyla. The sequence goes on along the minus strand of NC_135343.1, from coordinate 9,918,511 downwards.
CTCCATCACAGCCCTGAGTATATATATAAATGTCTATTTTCTGACTTTTGTCTTTTATATATGTTTTCATCACTAAGTATGACTGGCACTTAGTCATTAAACTAAATTAAAATTTATTGAATGGCTAGAGCAATTTTCAATTTATACATGCTAAAATAAGTTTCAGGTGAAGTAATCATCTAACCGTCAAAAAACTTTTACGAGTCAGGAAAAAGTTTATCGATTGATACAAAGGATTGATGTTTTCCATATAGAAAAAGTTTCTATGAATCAGTAAGACAGAAGAAACCAGCAAAAGACATAAGCAGATTGTCAATAAGCATAACATTCACCTGATTGTATACCAACAAAATACAAATTTAAAAATAAGATGGCCATTTAAAAAATCATACTGGCATTAAATAAAATTATAATGTCCAGTATTAATGAAGGCACAGAGAATCAAATACTCTTATAGACGTATTGGTGGGTGTGTTAATTAGATTCGGTTGTCAACTTGGCCAGGTCATACCTAGTTCTGTTGCTGCGGCCACAAACCAATGGTAAGTGAATCTCATCTGTTGCTAATTACATCTGCAGTGGGCTAGGAGGCGTGTCTGCTGCAATGAGTGACGTTTGACTTAATTGGCTGGTGCTTAAATGAGAGAACGCAATGTAGCACAGCCTAGCAGCTCGGCATTCCTCATCTCAGCACTCGCAGCTCAGCCCATTGGAGATGCAGAAAGAAGTCCCCCCCGGGGAAGGTTGTTAGAACCCAGGGGCCTGGAGAGAAGACCAGCAGAGACCATCCTGTGCCTTCCAAGTAAGAAAGAACCTCAGTGGAAAGTTAGCTGCTTTTCCTCTGAAGAACCAACAAAATAAATCCCGTTTTATTAAAAGCCAATCCATCTCTGGTGTGTTGCATTCCGGCAGCTAGCAAACTAGAACAGTGGGTATATAAATGGGTACAACCATTACAGAGCAAGTCAGCAATGTGTTTTAAAAGCTTTTACATTTTTCATACTCTTTGACCTAGCAATTTCACTTACAGAATTATTCTAAAGAAGTTATCAGAGATGTGCCTAAAAGCATATACATTATATTTATTTCAGTATTAGTTATAATAAATGAGAACAATCTACATTTCTTACGAGAGTATACCCATGTCATGGAAAACTGTGCAAATATTATAACGCAGAAGAATGCTTAATGACTTGGAAAATTGTGAAATTAAAAAAAATCTTTTACAAGACCATGTGACCTCTTTTCCAAAGAGGAGTTGTATGCATTAATAAAATTGGAGCTATACATTTCAGAATATTAATAATGGTTGTATTATATAGGATTAAGATAACTTTACTATCAATTTTTATTAAATAATATCCAATATATATTGAGCACCTTCTATACAATAAGGACTCTACTAGGAACAAGGTATACAATGGTCAGTAAGATAAATTTGGTCTATGCCCTCACAAAATCCACAGCCAGGTTTTTGTACTTTTCCTTAGTTTATATAATCTCCACAATCAAATTGTTACTTTTATAATCAGAAAAAAATGTCTATAAGCAGCATGGCATGAGTTATCGCATTTAATTCTCACAACAACTCTATGAGGTAAGTGCTACTGTCACTTCCTTTATGTATGGGGAAACTGCTTCACGATGATATTAAATGGCTTGTCTGAGGTCACATAGTTGGTGACTAAAGGGCTAGGGTTCAAACCCAGATAGACTTCATAGTCCACACTTCAGAGAGCTAAATTCTTTTTTTTTTTAAGTCACTCAACAAATATTTATTGAGCACCTGCTTTGTGCCTGGCACAGTTTTAGATGCTTAGACTACAGCAGTGAACAAGTCAAAAATTTTATCTGGATAGTTAAACCATATATGAATATTGCTTTTTCATGGTACCGTCTACATTTTTCACTTTCCAACAAATTATTTTTATAATTTAAATTTTTTGCATTCTCAATTTAATATCACATGGATAATTAATAATCTTATCTATATATAACTCCACAGCATGATTGGACTGAATAGAACATTTAACACTGCCATCTGGAATCATTCAAACTTTTAAATTGGATTAATCATGATTATCAGCTTTAGGCTATTGAAGAAGCTATACGTTAATGAGTATAAATGAGACAGTGGATATCTAAAGCATTTAAGTGATTTTCCAAAAATCAAATAGTAAATTGCAGAGATAGAACTTGATTTTTTTGAAGTCTTCTGGGTCCCAGGCCATGGCTCCTTTCATTATCCTACACTTTCTTCATCAAAGAGATACTGGATGATCTTGAACAAATCACTTAATTTCTCTGATTCCATGAAGTAATATATTCATAGGTAGAGTGATTGGTAGGCACAATTGAAGAATATTATAGGGATAAAAATGACATATGGAAAGGGGCAAAGGCTTGTCTGAGAATGGGCAGTTTACCTGTATTAGTAGAGTGAAAAAAAATGAGATAATACATATAAAACAATGTAGTGTCTGACACATAGTATGTACTCAGTGAACACTAACTTCTAGTAAGACATTTGGGGGACTAGAACCCTCTTTGCTACATGCGAAAAAATGAGGCCCAGAAAGTGTGTTACATGTCTAAGATCAAATGACTAGTTAATAAAAATGAGAATCTAAGTCTCCTGACTTCCCAACTCAATGCTGCTTCTAGTGTACTGCGAAATACTGTTGGCCAGGTGAATGGATAAACAAAATGTGGTATACATGCAATGTAATATTATGCAGATCGTGGTAGTTAGATTCAGTTGTCAGCTTGGCCAGGTGAAGGCATCTAGTTCTGTTGCTGTGGACATGAGCCAATGGTACGTGAAACTCATCTGTTGCTGATTACATCTGCAGCCGGCTAGGAGCGTGCCTGCTGCAATGAATGCCGTTTGACTTAATTGGCTGGTGCTTAAATGAGAGAGTGCAATGTAGCACAGCCCAAGCAGCTCAGCATACCTTATCTCAGCAGTTGTAGCTCAGCCCAGGCCTTTGGAGATGCAGAAGGAAATCACCCCAGGGGAAGTTGTTGGAACCCAGAGGCCTGGAGGGAAGGCCAGCAGAGACCATCCTGTGCCTTCCCACATAAGAAAGAACCTCAGTTGAAAGTTAGCTGCCTTTCCTCTGAAGAACTAAAATAAATCCCCTTTTATTAAAAGCCAATCCATCTCTGGTGTGTTGCATTCTGGCAGCTAGCAAACTAGAACACAGGTGTAGAAAGGAACTAAATTCTGATATATGTGATAACATATATTAACCATGAAGATTTTGATGAACAAATTAGTTAGACACAAAAGGTCAAATACTGTATGATCTTACTGATATGAAATAATCAGAATAAGCAAATTCATTAAGTCAGAAACTAGAATACAGGTTACCAGGGGCTGGAATGAGGGTAAGAAATGGAATGGGGAGTTAATTCTTAACTGGCACAAAGTTTCTGTTTGGCATGATGGAAAAGTCTGAGTAATGTATAGTGGTGATGATAATACAACATTGTGAATGCAATGAACACCACTGAATTATATATCTGAATATGTAGGAAAATGTAGGTGCTATATATTTAAACAGCAACAGCCATAGGACTGTACAACATAAACAGTGAACCCTAATGTAAACTATGGACTACAGCTAATAATACACTATGCAAATATTCTCTCATCAATTGTAACAAAATTACCACAATAATGTAAAATGCTGAAAAATGGGGGTGGGTATATAGGAACTCTGTATTTTGTGAGTGATCTTTCTATAAATCAAGACCTTCTCTAATTAAAAAATTAAATAACAACAATAACAACAATGAAATACTATTGGAAGCATATAACTATAAATATAAGCTCAGGCACTGGCCCTGGATTGTGAGGATCATGCTCCCATACCAATGTGCTGCCAGAACAGCCAGCCAACCACTGTTTCTATCAAATTCTAATTTACTTCTACAGTTAATCTGCAGGGATTTTGCTTTGTCAACAGGAATGGGTTGCTAATTAATTGTAAATACTTTCTTACTACAGCTTTTCCACCTTTACATACTCCAGGATGCTTTTAGGGTGTAAAATAATCTTTATTAAGTCATTTATAGAATGAATATATCTCACGTGTAGGCAATTCAGAGTCAAAACTTTAATAACCTACCCACAAAATATATTCTGATAGTTAGTAGCTTTGTGAACTTTTTTGCTTGTAGAAAAAAGATTATATAAGTTGACATTTAGACTATTTAAAATAGATGGATTATAATGGTCATTTTTCTTGGTTCTACATGGGTATTACAAACTGAAATGCAAAAAAAAAAAAGAGAGAGTGAGAGAAAGAAAGACAGAAGGAGAGAAAAGGCAGGAAGGAAGGAAGGTGAGGAAACCATGGTAGGTGTGAAATAAAATAGTTTGGGTTTGTAAAATTAACAACAAAGAAATTAAAATGTTAATAAATCACAGAGTTTCTAAAGAAAATAGACTAGGTCTTATGAAACTAGGGAACTTGAGTGCGCCTTTAAAAACTATATATTCTTGGCACACTCACATGAGCAAGTGTTCTTCCACATTACCTTATTTGTATATGTTGAAAATACTACAAGGCAGAAATGGCTGGGGACTGTTTTTCCAAAGAAAGAGCTGTCATGCAGGCCATTATATTCAGTAATATAACAAAATTATATGATAATTGGAAATATTTTATCTGAATAATGAAAAGTTAAGGAATATTTTGGAAAATGCAATTTTATTAATTCCAAATGTATATGTAATACATACATATATAATTTAGCACAGAGATAAGTAAGCTATAAAAGCATTGCAGGGTGGGCCGCGGTGGCTCAGCGGGCAAAGTGCTTGCCTGCTATGCCGGAGGACCTCGGTTCGATTCCCGGCCCCAGCCCATGTAACAAAAAACGGAAAAACAAAATACAATAAAACAAGAAAATGTTTAAAGATGTTTCCCTTTCTTCCTTCCTTCCTTCCTTCTATCCTTCCTTCCTTCTCTCTGTCTTTCCTTTAAAAAAAAAAAAAAAAAAGCATTGCAGTAAAGAAGTAAAGAAAACAGAAAGGAAAACATGAAACATTACAATTTCAGGATGTCTAAAGACCCACAGTATTTTTTTTTTTTAAAGAATGCAAGAAAGTTGAGTTGGGATAAAAACAGGAATCACAAAACACTAGGAAATCTGTCTATAAAATTTAACCGGATTGTTTTCACATTATTGTGGGGGTGGGAGGTAAAAACCTACTAACAAATAAAAAATACAATAGGGACAGGTGTGCGTCAATGCCGTCTAAGAGAGGACAGATTGACCAGAACCTATACAAGCCAAAGACTAATTACAAAAGAACTAAAAAGCGGGCTATAGAGAAATTATGCAAAGATCAATATACTATTAAAAGTAATAGCTAAAAAACAAAAGTAGTAGCTTTGGAGTTTCACAGTACCAGAGGCAGGAAAGAATTAGAAAAGTAGGAAAAGATTTGTGAAAAATTTGACTAGGATTCTGACCAAAGCTCAGGGTAAGACAAGACAGAGTAATTAATAGAAAATAAAAAGTGAGAGCAACTATTACTGAATCAGAAATAATGGAATCCAAATCAATCAGGCTTTTAAATATTATAATTTAAAAATACATATTTCATGTTTCTGTATCCTTCTGGGCTTCTTTGAGGGCAAGTCCATACATTTATTATTTTTTTATCCTGGCGTCTAAGCATAAGAACTTACACTTATTAGTTGCATCATATAAGCATCTGACAAAAGAAGGAAGATGAAAGGATACATATATCCTCATTAGGATTCTAGATTAGGCAGTGCAAAGGCAGTTTTAAGTGATTTTACATTGTCCTTCCAGTACCCCAAGTAAATACACATAAATATTCAAGTTATCCTTTCAAGGAAGCTAGAGGTTCCTATGGAAAACAAAACTTGGACCTCATTCCAAGGCATTTAACTGCAGCAACACCTACAGATTCCCTGGAATCTGAGGGGACCAAAACCAAGATTACACAATGTCTTCCAATATCAGGCCAGAATAAGTATGACTAATGAAATTTATGAAAATAATTTGGTTCTTTATACCTGGAAAGAGCAACTAAGTAAACTGAGCTCCATCACAGACATTTTACAGCTTGTATTAGAATGAGGTATGAGAAGTCCCAAACCTCCTGCATTTGAGGAGAGAAAGGATAGAGAGGAATTAGGAGTATGTGTGCATAAAAATACAATAAACAAATTCCCGTGGTATGTTAACCAGATAGAATAATTCTAGGACGAAGCGGTTTTTTTTCTTTTTTTCTTTTCTTGGTTTGTTTTATTGGTGTGTGTGTGCATGTGTGTTTTTAATAGCAACAATGTCCCACTGGAAAACAGCAGTATACTGGTAAGTTCACAATCAAATTTTAATAACCTAAAACAGATGTCTCACTACTATTCTCAAAGAGTTGATAAGAAGCCAAAACAAATTTATTTTAGGGAAGCAGTTTTTTGCAAAAGAAACTTTCTGGACTGGAAGAACCACCAGATCATATTTGGACATTCTCTCAGTTTGCTAAAGCTGACAGAATGCACTATATCAGAATTGGATTGGCTTTTATAAAGGGGATTTATTTAGTTACAATGCTAAAACCGTGAAAATGTTCAAATTAAGACACCAATAAGAGGATACCTTCACTCAACAAAGGCCAACTGAGTCTGGGGTTTCTCTGTCACATGGGAAGGCATATGGCAATGTCTGCTATCCTGCTCTCAGGGTTCTGGTTTCAAGTGGCTCTCTCCATATCTCTAAGTGTCTGTGTCTGAGCTTTTGCCAAAGTTTTAAGGACTCCAGTCAGCTAATGAAGACTCACTTTGAATAGGCAGGGTCACATCTCCACAGAAACAACCTAATTAAGAAGTCTCACTTAAACAATAGGTCTGCCCTCACAAAACTGGATTAGGATTAAGAGAATATGGGTTTTCTTTTCTGGGATACATAACAGTTTCAAAACAGCACATTCCACCTTCTGCCCCCCCCAAAAACATGTTCTTTTTATATACAAAACACATTCATTCCATCATGGTATCACAAAAACCTTACACCATTTCAGTAACAAAAACAAATATACCAACTCAAAAAATAGTACAAAATCTAATCAGTTAGTTACAGATATGATCTGTCCTAAGGCAAAATTCTTCTCTGTGGACCTGTGAAACTCACAATAAGTTATTTGCTTCCTATATACAGAGGAATAGTCATAGGATAAATGTTTCCATTTCCAGAGGGAAGAATTGAAAGGAAAACAGGAGTCACTGGATTTCAAAAACCTGCAGGGCATACTCCATCAGATTCCAAAGTCTGAGAGTCATGTGTAAGATGAGGTTTCCTCCTTAGGGTTTGAGAAAGTGGTAGTCCCACCCTTTCCAAGTGTTTATACAACAGCCCTTCTCTCTCCAAACACTGGGGTGAGGTGGGGTTTTTTGTACCTGGTCTGAAAATCGAACCTGGGTCTCCTGCATGGAAAGCAAGCATTCTATCACTGAACCACCCATGCACCCTGGGGTGAGGTTTTAAACATATCCAAGCACTGGGGAGACCACTTTGTTCTCAGCCCCACCCTGTTCAAACATCTCGGTGGCATCTGGAATCTCTGCCATCTCCGGGGCACATGCTTCAGTATAATGGGGTGGCATCCAGGCTTTAACCAACCCTGGGGGAATGTGCGCCACCCTCTCTGAGGCACGAGGTGTCAAAACTTTCCCTGAACACTATAGCAGAAGGCCCACTCCTTGCCTTCGGGACAAACGCACCCTTTCCACATGCATGGGTGGATCTGCTTTCCTGGCCTGAGATTTCTTGGCTCCAGAACTTAGCTTCCATGTTTCTGCCTTTGAAGTCATTTTTCCTTCAATCTGTCCCTTTTCTGTCCCTTTTAGTCCAAAAACTGTCAGACAATAAGACTTTCCACCAATCCTGGTTCTTTTTGAAATGGCTGACTGATTCCATGTTTGGTTAAATCTTCATATGGGGCAATATTCTCTGCGGTCTCATCTTCCAAAAGCTCAGAATTTTCCAAATTATCAGCTTCTGTGACTCTGTACCCAAGAGCTCAGTTCTCAGCTTATTCCTTTCCTGTTGCATTTTACTGTAAGCTGCAAGAAGAAGTCAGGCTGCATATTCCACATTTAGTTCAGAAACTTCCTCAACTAGATATCCAAGCTCATCACCTTCAAATTCTGCCTTCCATCCAATACCAGGACCCAATTTTGCCAAAATCTCTGCCACTTTAAAACACGGATCACCTTTCTTCCAGTTTGCAATGATACATTTATCATTTCTGTCTAAGGCCTTATTGGAAGACTCTTTAGCATCCATGTTTTTACCAATAGTTTCTTCAAAGCATTCTAGGCCTTTCCTTTTATGCTCCTGCATTTCTTCCAGAATCTTCTCCTTATCATTAATAAGTTGTTACAAAATGTTTGGTATTTGAGAACTCAGTAGCACTCCACTTCTCTGGTACCAAAATCTGTTTCAGTTTGCTAAAGCTGCCAAAATGCAATATACCAGAAATGGACTGGTTTTTATAACGGGGATTTATTAAATTCAAGTCACAATTCTAAGGCCATGAAAATGTGCAAATTAAGACACCAACAACAGGATACCTTCATTTAACAAAGACTGATCAAGTCTGGGGTTTCTCTGTCACATGGGAAGGCATATGATAACATCTGCTATCCTGTCTGGGCTACTGGTTTCAAATGGCTCTCTCAGCATCTACAAATGTCTACATCTGGGCTGCTTCCAAATGTTCCCCTGTTAAGGGCCCCAGTCAGCTAATTAAGACCCACTTTGAATATGCAGGGCCACATCTCCACGGAACAACTTAATCAAGAGGTCCCACCCAACAATAGGCCTAACCTACAAGAATGAATTCGGATTAAAAGAACATGGGTTTTCTGAAGTACATAACAGTTTCAAACCAGCACAGACACTAAATAACTGTATTATCTTAGGCAAATCATTCATCAACACATATTAACAATGCAATAACCATGTGAAAGATGCTGAAATGGTTACTTTTAATTTAAAAATTCATTAATTCTACACATATTTATGGAGAACTTACTATAGGTCAAGCATAATAGTAAGCAGTGAGAATTCACTAGTGAATAAAACAAAGTTTCTGACCTTGAGGCTCTCTAATATTCTAGTTGGGGGAAACTCTCATGCAATAAATTGTTAAGTCAGATGGTAGGAAGTGCTATGAGAAAACATAAAGCATGTTACAATGTTTTAAAATTATTATAAAAGTAACATTCTTTTTTAAAACAAACCTCCAAACAATACAGAAGACTATATAGGAAAAAATGAAAGCTCCTCCCTATCTCAATCCCATCCATTTCCCAGAGTTAAGCACAGTTAACAATTTAGGAATATATAGCATTTATTTATTTAAACTTATTTAACTATTTATTTTAGCATTTATATTTATATATATTTATACATACATGCTAAAATTCTCCTGACATTTACTATTCCTTTTAATTCCCCCAGTTATACATCCATTTAAAATATTTATACTTATTTTTCAAAAGAAGATTACATTTTGTTTATTAAAGAAATGTGGTTCATAACAGAAAAATCAAAGAATAACCAAAATTCATGTAAACTACTCTCATAATACCACCCATCCACGGATAGCACCTTTATTTTCTCCATTTTCTCCTGGCAAGTATAGTCAAAAATAACATATAGAATAACATGTTCCAGTTTACGGCTATTAAGTGATGATTTCTCTATTCAAACTCAGAACTCTGTCTCAAAGCCCTACACTTTAAAAATAAGAAATCTGATTATAGAAAAATTTAAAATATAGAAAAGTAAAACAAAAAAATGTAATTTACTTTTACTGCTACAATTTAACAGAACCAGAATCTTTCTGTGTATGCGTATGATTGTGAAACCTGCTTTTCTTACTTAACTATATATTACAAACATTTTTCTGACATTAAAAATTCTTCTACAATGTGGTTTTAGTACCCATAACAAATGTAGCCAATACATATTTACGATTATTTCCTAGGATAAATTCCAGGAAGTAGGATTGCTGGGCCAGAGTATACACACAATATAATAATTTTAAAACATATTGCCAAATTGACCTTCAAATATATTGTATCATTTTATATTCTCATCAGTGGGTATAGATGCCAATTTCCCTGCACTCCTTACAAAAAGAGCATGTTGTTTTAGTTTGCATTTCTTTATCAGTGAAGACAGACATTTTTTCCCTTCTTTGGCCATCTGTACTGTTTACTTTTCTAAAGAACTGTAAGTTTACGTTCTTTGACAGTATGTCACAGGAGTAAGTTCATGCTTTGTTCACAACTAGAGATTCCAGACTCTTGGTTTTGAGAACTAGTTAGATTTGAAAAATATTGAGAGTAGGGACAAACTTTTTTTTCTATTAAAAAAACATATTGGGGAGGGCATTTCAATAGAAACAAATCAGAAAGATATATTTACTGGAGGATAGTCCTCCCCAAGACAGAATAGTTGGCAACAGTTGCTATTTTTGTGGGACTGGAAAAATTTTCATCAAAAACCAGACCAGACCGTTCCTTGTAGCAGAATTTGGGAAACTTTGCATTCACCAAACTGTAATTCTAGATCTTAGGCTCATTTGAAAACAATGCAGTTAAACTAATTATCTAATAAGTTTCCTCTTAGGTCTAAATTTCAAGCCATTTCTTCAATGTATAGTTTAAACTTAATGATCTATTTGAGAGTTGTGGTATATGTATCCTTTGTCCTTGACTTTGGAATATATTTGTCATTTTTTTCTTTAAAGTTGTGTCTATATAAAAATTATTTTCAAAGACTAAACTTTATAATAATTAAATTACAATTTAATTAAATTGCAATTTTCTAATTTTACTCCATGGCTCAGAAACTCATATCTCCTCAGTCCACAGGCAAAATACTGTTGGAGAGAATCCTTACTCTTGGGGATCTACTTTTCATGAAGAAAATTTATTTCCTGAGTTGTTGCTCCTTATATGTGCCAGATCATTTTTCACTCTGTGGATTGGGTCAAAGAAGAAAAGTGAAAAATCTGCCTTATTGAAGTCAGTAAGTAAAGAGATAAAAATTTCTTAGAGAGAGTTGGCAGGTCACTTAAGGATGGTTACCATGTTCCAGGATCTAGTCCCCCAGCTTTGCAGAAACAAAATTTCAGTTTTGTCCACACATCCATACCATATCAAAGCACTTCTGCTATTCCCACTTCACTACAGTTTATACAGAATACTCACTATGAGCTAGACACTATGCACTGTTATTTACATGGTTTACCTCATCTATTCCTGACAACTCTCTGAGATAGGTTCTATTACTAAAATCCATTTTACAGATGACGAAGCTCAAGTAACAGGTGATTAAATAACTTGGTCAAGTATACATAGTATTAAGTAGTCTAGCCAAATTTTAAATCTAACTCACATTTCCGTAAGTTTATACTCTTCACCAATTCCCTATGCCACTTCTGTTAAGAAAAGGATTCGTAAATTAATATTATATTAATTTACAGTACAAGATACTCATTTCCAGGGACTAGAATATCAATATCAAGACATCATACAAGGAGAAACCAATGATTTTGAGCAGCATTTTGTCATGGTGTTACCAGAGCTTGTTAATAATGCAGGTCTCTTATGTCAATCCCAGGCCTATTGAATCAGCATCTTTGGAGCTGAGTCTCAGAAATCTGCATTGCTAAAGGCACCCAAGCAAAAAAAAAAAAAAAAAAAAAAAAAATTCTTATGTGCACTAAAGTCTTATGTATTCTGCTTCTTTTTTTTTTTTGTCATTTCATTCTGGTCTTCTTGAGAGATATTTTACCCATTACTTGGAAAAAAAACCTCCAAATCATCGCTATTTTACGAAAGCACATCTCCTTAATACTGGAATATACTTAGCTACAAGATTCTCTCCTTCCAAGAAAGTGCAGAAATAAACTGCTAAAATCTTTAAATCTAAACTAGTCTAGTTCTCTGTTTCAGCTCTCTGTTTTAGACAACAAGCAGACCAAGTCCTTTACATTAATATATTTTCTTTAGAGAGGAAACAATACAATTGATTAACATAGGGCTGGATGATTTTCCAGTTTCACGTTTTTAATTCAATGAGGCATTCCTCAGAAAGCCTCACTCTTCCCTAGATTGTTTTATACTCCTAATCCACCCATTTAAGTATTTATAACAGTGGGCAGACCTAAAGTAATTTCCTATGTCTCATTTTAATTCTTTCTTCACTCCTTGAAGTTGGTTAAAAGACTAGGGTACTTTAATTGTAGCTCTGTCCACTCCCCATGCTTCAGCACTCACTGACTGTAGTACATTGTTTGGCTAATGGGAAGCTAATTTCTTTGGAAATATGAGAGAATTGGAAATATGCCTCTAAGAAGTTTTCTTTCCCAGGATGCCCTAACAGCATTCGAGATGGAAAAGGAGATCAAGAAATGTTGAAAAAGAAAAGAAAGCTGTTGTTGAACATAGCTATGTGGGTTAACCTACAGTGCATACATACAAAGTACATACATAAATATATTAAAAGACAAATATTTATTACTACAGATTATTTCCTTATATTAAAAATAAATTAATGTACAAAAGATCTAGGTTTGCTTTTCTTTTCTTGTTTTAAGGTTGTAAAACACAAAAGTCGTTGTCATTATCCAAGCTAAAACGGTGACAATGTCTTAAAAGTGAAACCAAAATGGAGAAGGAAGTAAGATAAAAAAGGAACTTTTTCTTTAAATGCTTCTCTGGTAATACTGAACTTATGAAGTGCAGATAATTTTTGAAAAGTGCTGTAAGAGTATTATGAATACTGCTCACAAATGAATAATTTTGTCAATATTTAAAAACAGTAAAACATATTAAGAATTACTCAATATTTCATTTAGAATATTTGTTGAATTGAATCAAATAGTTTTCACATTCAAGGTGAATCTGGGAAGGCAATGAGTTTACCACAGAATTCTAGGGGCAGAATTTTTATGTGGGTGAAACTGATTTCAAAAAGAATCAGATACCAACAGCCATTGATTGTACACCCTGGACGGATTGTACAGTATGTGAGTAAAACTGTTAAAAAAAGAAAAAAAAGGAGAATCAGCAGGAACAAAAGTATCTGTACAACACAATCTCTCTGATTTGAATTGACATTTAGTGAAAATTCTTGATTACATGTTCCTAGAGAGAGAGAGCGTTTGGTAAAGGGGTGTATGTATAGCAATAACGTGCAGGAGTATTGCTTTTTTTTTTTCATGGTAACCAAGTTAGCAAAGACCCACCTAGAATGGACCCTACTTTACTAGAGCAAAGTCTAAAGTTTATCTACTAGATAAAGGACACAAAATTATTTTACCAAAATACCTGCCTCCAAGAGAAGCATATTTACCATTTTCTTTTCATGTGCTTGAAAGCAGTTTGCGATAAATTGGAAAAGTGCTTCTTTTCTCACTGTTATTTGCCTGGGAAACACTCTTTAGTACTTCAGAGTTTGTATTCAGAGCCAAAAATATTTATTGAGGCCTACTATCAGGAGCTATAAGGTATAATAAGTACTATCTTTAAGTTATTTTATGCTTAGTCCAATAGAAATTTCTGTAAATTGTTAATAGAAGAAAGTCAAATTAGTGAGCCCTTACGGAATTGATATTCTGTCTTTCAGGTATTATACAGAAAGATCCTTATGATTATGATTTAATCCTTTTGAGAAGAACCCTGCTAGTAGCTACAAATCAGCCATAAGGGAGAGGAAATAGAACATACTCTGCAGAACATCTATTCTACTAGAGGTTTTTTAAGAGATAAAATTGTTGATTCTCCTTTTGATAATTTTGATAAATTTAAAAATATATATAAATGTAAACTTACCTGGACAGGATTCATCCTTTATTCACCTAACTAAAGCTTCTTTCTTTTATACTCTGCATCTTACACCTAGTGAAATTACAGCAGATGAAAAAGATGAAAACAAAAATACGTAAGGATTTCCTCTTTCATGTGGAACATTCCCAACCCTGTTTTTCAAGCATTCATGATATATGTCTATCTGTTTTTTGTGGGTGGGTAAAATAAACTTGAATCTCCATTTGTAGAGATGGTGCCTGGCAAATACATTGTATAAAACCAGAACTCGATTTTAAGCAATGCTAATCTAAATAAAAGGTTTTCATTTATTCCATAGATTTTGAGCGGCTTAGTGCTGCTCCACTGCAGTGGATTCAAAGATAGGAAAGTTCCAACCCTCAAGGATCTCAGCATATTAAGAGATGATGTATGTTACAACACAAAGGATAAAGCAGTAAAAGGGAAGCACAAATTAATTAATCGGTGCTTCAGATGCAAATAATTTCAGAATGCTTTAAGGACTAAAGAGTTTTGTCACAATTTCAATATAACCTGGGGGGGGCGGGGGGAGGGACTCTATTCCTTTGTCACCTCGCCTTCAAGAACTCGTAGCACGTGGGCGACAAACTGGTGAGTAGTTCCGAGGGGCTTGGGTGGTCGATGCGGCACAGGAAGTATTGCCACCAATCCCTGGGGACGTCCTCCCCTTTGGGGGCCACTACTCGGAATGGGGGACGGGGAGTTCGCACCCTGGTCAAACTCCTGATTATCTCTGATGAGCCCCAAGAATCCCAGAGTAGCAGACTGGCCAGGTCCCCCAGCAGAAAGGTGGCGGCGGCTGCAACATCAGCGACTAAATTTTACAGCCTTTCATGAGGCAGGCCTAATGCACCTGTAGTAAGATTCCCAGAGCTGAGGGGGTCCCTAGATTGGGGAAGATGGAAGAGGGTACGGGGTAGGGGAAAGGGAAGGAAAATGGAGAGGATACTAGGGGTGGGTGGGGGAGCGCGGGACACTGAGAGGAAAGGCAGCGGGTTTACCCGCGACCTCGTGGCGTTCCCATGGAAACGTATCCCTCCGCCCTTGACAGTCGTCTCAGACGGTTCAGTTTCCTTCCGCGCTGTTTCACCGCTGTTTCCGCCCAGCTCCTTTGTGCCGCGCAGAACGTCCAGATTACGCATGCGCAGAGCTGTGCCGCTGCATATATAAGCCCGAACCCGGGCGCTTCCTTGTAGTGCCGCTGGGACCGTTGGGAGTTGTCTGTGTGTTGCAGCTTCCTCGTCAGGCGTTACCTGGGCATTGGGAACTAAAAGAGCGGAGCACGCGAGCTAATCATGTCGCGTTACGGGCGCTACGGAGGAGGTAAGAGACTGGAGCTCGGTGAGGGACGGTGCTGTGGGTGTAGTGAGCTTTGCGAGGCCCTAGGGTTTGCGCGACTGTTGGGAGACGGTTATTCCGCGTGCGTAATGGCGGCCTCGGCGCACGCCATAAGAGGCCGGAGGCAGCGGAGACGCGGTATTGAAGGAAGAGGGTGGTGGGTGTGTATTGTGCCCGGTTCCTTATTAAGTTCTTGGGCGTTCTCGTCGCTCCAGTGCAGCCGGGGACCGGGGGTGATGACTTTTCCCGTTGCCCTTCTTCGAGCCGCCTGCCCCCCCCCCCCCCGCTCTCGGCGGCGGCTGCCATTTTGCGCACATTGACGACCGTGGTGGCGCATTTTCTTAGCGCTTTCCCGCCACTTTAGTGGACAGGTCTGGTCGCAGCCATAAAAACAAGGCTGAATTTGAAACTGAACAGGATTGCGGCGGCCGCGAGCTGCGCACTCTCGTCAGTCGGTCGAATTGCGGAGTAGGAGTGGAGAAGTAATATTCTCGTCTGGCGGCTGGTTTCTTTTCTCTTTTAGCTTTTTGGAGAGCGGATTATGACTCTGGGGTGGGGAGCTCTTGCATCTTGGGCGAGCTTGCTCCTGGGGCGGTCACGGCGGAGGAGAGCCGGCGCAGCCCTGCTCGCTGGGTCCAGCCGCTCGGGCCCACCCGCCACCCGGTCCCGCGCTCCCGGGGCTGCCGGGATTCGGGGGCGGGGCCAGGGCTGAGGCCGCCTGCGCCTCCGTTCCCTACCATGCGTCTTTGCTTGTGTTTTGGAGGTTTCTTCTCTTATTAGAACGTGGAGAACTCTGCTGTGAGCCCAGATTTTCAAGAATTCACGGTCTTTATTGGTTTAAGAGCGAATTCCTTGATAGAGCATTAAACATGCTTTGCGCAGCCTTAAGGATGGTCTCTACGGTGCATAATTCATTTCAAACTCAGGCAAAATTTTACATAACATGCGTTTTTTTATTTGCATTTTTAAACAGAGACCAAGGTGTATGTTGGTAACCTGGGAACTGGTGCTGGCAAAGGAGAGTTAGAAAGGGCTTTCAGTTATTATGGTCCCTTAAGAACTGTGTGGATTGCGAGAAATCCTCCAGGATTTGCCTTTGTGGAATTTGAAGATCCCAGAGATGCAGAAGATGCAGTTCGAGGACTGGATGGGAAGTAAGTAAGATGTTGGCTGCACAGTATAAGTTTGTTCACATATTCTTCTTGCTAGGTAGTGAGGTAGGTGCTAAGCTTGGATTTTACAGTCTGGAGGTGACGGTAAATAGCTCATCATAATTTTACTTATTTACTGCCTTGCCTCAAGGTTAAAAGAAGGGAAAAGGTGGAGTTGGAAGGACCTTAGATAGCCGAAGCTCCTGAGGAAAAGTGGCTGGAGGGACGTTTACATTCTGGATGTAGAATTCACTTGTATGTTTTTAACATTAGAATTTTGCTCCTCTTATAGGGTGATCTGTGGTTCACGAGTGAGAGTTGAACTATCAACAGGCATGCCTCGGAGATCTCGTTTTGATAGACCACCTGCCCGACGTCCCTTTGATCCCAATGATAGATGCTATGAGTGTGGTGAAAAGGGACATTATGCTTATGATTGTCATCGCTATAGCCGGCGGCGAAGAAGCAGGTATCTATTTTGAAAAAGTGTTTGGTATACTAGTTAATCAAGTAATTTTTTTATTAGCAAGGCAGAAACTAGTATTTTTCTATAAACTTGAATGTTAATTGTACAGGTGTATTTTACAATTTTTGTTTAATTAAACAAATGTTAATATATTAATAATCAACCTGGTCAAAACCTTTCAGGTTTCTTCGTTTGAGTCAGTCGCCTTGATTCAGAATGTCACGAGCCTTATGATATCATGCTGAGGCGCCTTGCAAATCCGACAATTAAGATCCTCCTAGACCTTGAGGTGATCAGCATAAGAGGCCAGATCCCCTCGAGTCATCTACACCTAGCTTCACCTTATTCTTTAAAGGGCAGAAAATTTGAGACGGTGATCGCCGTAACAGTAAATTTGGCTTACAATTGGGGCCCCCTCCGGTTTAGAAAGAGGAACACCAGATTGACCACATTCCCAACTAGAAAAATCTTCTTGCGTCAATCAAGCCTCACCTGGCTCATTTGGCTGTCAGTTTGATCGTCGTTAGATTGAAGAAAACATCTAGATGCAGCGATCGGCTATAGATACTTCTAGATCGTCTAGATCTACTAGACCATGGGCCAAAGAGGGTCGACCTGCAAACTTGCAAGGTTTATTTTAAATACACATTACAGTGTTTTTATATTATGTAATTCTAAGATGTAATTCAGCTTTTAACAAACCTTTTTTTAGGTAGTAAAAAAAAAAAAAACAACAGTAGGCCCAGAGTTTATTTCCAAATGAGACACTAAATTTAAATAGTTTTGAGATTTGATTTCAGCAGAGGCACATAAACAATGTAAACGAGTTACCATCTAACATTTTGTATTTTTCTAACTTGAAACATAGGTCACGCTCTCGATCGCATTCGAGATCCAGAGGAAGGAGATACTCTCGCTCACGCAGCAGGAGCAGAGGACGAAGGTGAGAGATGGTGTTTAAAATACAAGTTTTGCAAGTGATAGAGTACTCTGTGGAGACGGACTTAAAATTCTTTGACATAATTTTTAGATCAAGATCAGCATCTCCTCGACGATCAAGATCTGTTTCTCTTCGTAGATCAAGATCTGCTTCACTCAGAAGATCTAGGTCTGGGTCTATAAAAGGATCGAGGTATTTCCAGTATGTAATGCTTTTTTTCCCCCTTATTTGTATTAGGATTGCCACATCTTAATGACAACATTGGGGAGTCTTTAAGGAGCATTCAAACAGATTGCTCTGTTACTTGAGATGTAAAATGCTGAGTTTATATATCACATATAATATGGGTATTACCCCAGTTTTGCAGGTGAAGAAAGCACAAGTAGATATTTTAAGGCTTGTTTAGAAAGGTCATGGTCGTAGAGGCATCATAAATCCTCAGATTATTCCAATGTACATTCTGAGTAGGCATCTTGCTGTAAGCTACATTCTGGCATCATATACATGTATTATGTAGATAAATATTATTTTGCAAGATGATGGTTGCCTGACCCCTGGTATGAAGGCCCATTAGAAACAGTCAGGGATTTAGAAACAAGTATGATGCAGATTTGAGACCATGAACAAAGTTGTCTAGGATGGTACTGTACAAGTGGATGAATATGTATTTTGTTTAACCAGATAGTTTAGACACTGAAATTTAAGAAGTTAAACATTGAAACAAGGAACCTAATTTTGTTCTGTTTGCGGAGTACCTTAAAGGGATGTATTATTATGGATAAAGGTCTAGAAAATGAACTAATGGTACTTCAGAGATGATGAGTTATTTGTAAGGAATGCTACTTGGGATATTCTCGTCTGTAATACAATGAGATATTTAAACGCAAGGATGTGGTCCATTTGAGGAAGCTATGGACCCCTCTAGATGGATGCATTAATTTGATACAGGACCCCAAGATCTTTAAAAGACAAGTGTATGGCAGGCCCAGATTTGGTTTGGCTGACATTGATGATCTAAGCTATGGTAACAATGACCAAAGAATAAAGCTACCCTGTGGTAGCCTTCATTTTACCCGGCTTTATTAAATTAAAGGATCAAAGTCTGCATTTCGGGGGTTCTTGTTTGCTCTAAATAAGGTTGATTTGTTTTCACATTCAAATGAAAACTGAAAGTCTTTCTAAAACTGTTAGAATAAGCACCATCTAGTTCCCTTGGGTATTACATAGTATTTGAGACTCAGTGCTTCTCTGTACAAGAATTGTGACAATTACCCTGGACATTCAGTGTAACAAATAAAATGGTGGCTCCTTATCTTTGGTAATAATCTGTTGAAGTATAAGATTCCCGTCTTTGGTTGATGTAGTGAAAGCATTTCATCTTTCTCAGTTAAATTTAGCTTCCTAGGATACCTAATGTGTTCAGTAGTGTTAAGGAGAATCATTTCTGTGGGCTAATGGTATAACTGTATTTTGCTTTTTTTAAAAATTAAGATCCCGTTCAAGGTCAAGATCCAGATCCAGGTCTATTTCACGACCAAGAAGCAGGTATGCTAAAATTTGTTTAATGCTTTTCTAGTTATATGGCACCAATGTCCAAAGAGTCCAAAGTGTTTTGAATTGTTGAAATTTCAAGTATTAACTCTAAACTTAGGTGTTAAGTGGGAATATTGTACTTTATTACAAGATCAACATTGGAACTTTATTTGTATATGGGCTCTTACTGTCTGGCTTCCTGGATAAGGGAATGCAAAGCTATAATGAGAAAAGTATGTGACTTTATATTAGGGATTATCTTATCTTAGAGGCCCATGTTAGAACTGGTTGGTGCATGGAGAGAGACATCGTGAGAAGCATGTGTTTATTTAAAGCAAGAGTGTTAAAGATCATCCTAATGAAGTACTAGTGGTTCATTTTATATACATTTCATGAAAAAAAATAGTTGTGGGAAGGTAGATTACCTTTAACAACAACTGGGTATGTTCTTTTTTCAACTTAACTGAAGCGTGACGTAAATTTAGGACATTTGGGGGGTGCATTTTGTGGTGTTCTATTTGATAAAGGATTGGTTTAATACTGTTTCTTAATAGAATTTTTCATGTTTTGACAGCCGATCAAAGTCCAGATCACCATCTCCAAAAAGAAGGTAAGCCTGATGTTTTGTTGCCAAATACTGTTTGTCAGCTCTGGCCTCTGCAGAATTTGTGGGCATACTCCCTACTTTGCAGTCTTTGAGCTCTTTGGAGAATTGGTGCTATATAGATTTAAATACTAGGTGGTAATTTGCTAGAATTGCTTTGGTTTCCTTGCTTAGACATGATTTTGTTTAGAAATGCTTATAATCATAAAATGTTAAAATGGTTTTAAATCCTGTGAACCTTCTGATCGTACAATTTCATGGAGAGAAATAAACATGACTTTTTCTCCCCATATATGGACAGTAGGTGAAAACAATTCTCACATGAGGAAAGGGATGAATGAATTTCTATGTTGTAAACTTGTAGCTAAATCATTATTTGCCTATATTATTTAATAACTAAAAAACTTCAAATAGTGGACCTATTTAACTTTGTAGTTTTGGCAAGGGGGCTGTTAATCCAGCACAAGGACAAATGATATATGTAAATCTCAAGTTAATTAGCTCATTGCTACAGCAGTTCAATAACTTCAGCCACTTTTGAAATTATTGAAACTGAACATTGCCCTGACATATACATGAGAAGAATTGTTTGGATGGACACTAATTGGTTCCAAATCTAATGTTTTTCTTTTTCAGTCGTTCCCCATCAGGAAGTCCACGCAGAAGTGCAAGTCCTGAAAGAATAGACTGAAGTTCTCAAGTTCACCCTTTAGGGAAAAGTTATTTTGTTTACATTATTATAAGGGATTTGTGGTGTTTGTAACCTAGGAATGGTATTTCAACCGTTAATCAAAATGGATCTGGATCATTACACTCTGTAAATTCACAGCAGTAAGATAAATTTTTGTTGAATGTATTAACATCCTATGATATGAAAACATGGGTTTTTATTTGGCACATTTAAATAAAATGTTTCTAACTAGGTTTTTGATTTGTTTTCAATATTAACACTTTTCAACTTGGTAAACTTGTGGAGTCAAACTCCTGAATTGTTATTAACCATATTCTATAGGCATATAAAGTTAATTAGTTAAGTCTTTGAACATCATTTACTATTTTGTTGTACATACACTTGGCCATGGTCTTAGGGAAATGTGAATTTCATTTTACCCTTACTGGTTTGGGTAAGATCAGATCTTGGGTGCCCCATAATAAAATAGCATGAATACATCATGCACAAGTTCTAAATTAACAGCTATTTGAAGTTGGTGTTACTAGATGTTGTCACCCTAATGATGTCGTTCTGTTAGCCTAGAGGGACCACAGATTTGCCTGACAGAAACTTAAAGAGCTTATTAAAGTAAACATGTAAGAAGTAGTTGGACTTGATGCTGGAGAAACAATCTGACTTAATTCTTGTATGGTAATTAGTTGAAATTTTCTGGCTCTTAGGATGGTGTCAAGACTCCATTTTGGGGAGTTTTTCATGTGCTTTTGTTGTTTTTTTCAACATCAACCAGTTTTGTACCAAATGAGTGCGTTTGAGGAATTGAATTTGGGACAAGACATCTTCATGTAAACCAGCTTTGCAAAATTTCCTAACCCAGATACTCTTCTCTAAGTCCTTCAAGTGGATTGCCTTACTCTGAGCAGAGATCTGTTCATTTCCAAGCTAGGTTTTTCAGTTTCTGATCACCAACATAATTTCTCTTATTTTGCCAGGCTGGTGCAAAGTAAAGATGTTAATCAAATGTTAATGTGAGACTGAAGCAGTTTTGTGAATCTTGCCTATGTTTAGTAACACCTCATGTAGTGAGGTTTTTTTGGTAGCACTTAGAATTTATAGCCAATAGGTTCTTTACTCAGACCTTAAATGTTAAGTATAAAAGGGCAGTAACTAACTTGAGAGTTTTCTGGACAAGTTTTAACAGGCATTCTTTAAACTTGGTGCAAAAACAGACAAAATAACTTGGTATGAGTGCTGGCTGGCACAGGTATCTGCCCTTGTCCATTTTTTTTTTTTTTATGCCTTTTCACAAAATCACTGGATAGCATTGCAATTTGGGAATGCTAGTTTCCGAATTTGGTGGTCTGAAGTGACCACCAGTATTTTGAAGTTACTTGGATGCTTTGTTTTTGGAATTTTGACGTAACTGGCTGAAATACATATATGGTTGGTATAAAGCTATATGTATGTGCAGGCTTATTTATCTGTTGCACTTGGTCAGCTTTAATTGTTCTGTATTATATAAAGATAAGTTTACTCAACCAATAAATCTGTAGAGATTGAACAAAACAATCCTGATAACTCAATTTTTGAAGCAGTTTATAGAGATGGGACTTTTGAGCCAATAAAAATCTTAATTCATACTTTCGGAAAGGGTTCCTAATAGTATTGTAGAAAATTGTTATGAATGGATAAAAATATTAAGGAGAGGGGTGAGCAAAAGAAGTTTTAAGGAACAAGCGTGGCAAGCTTTGACTATTGGGAAGGGAAATACTAGGTATCTAGGCCATTCACTATGACCTAGTACCTTTTATGATATATCTCATGACACACTTTGGTGCTTTGTACCTTTTTTCTAATCTTAAGTGGTTGAAACTGCAAAAATTAATTCTGCCTGACTTGAGAAGTGCTACTCCACAGACTCCTTTGTTCAATTTGGCACTCGTTAGTAGCCAATTGAGTACATACAGGATACTTTTGAGTGCTTTCAGACTAGAACCTTATTTTCTTCTTACCACCTAGGTATGGAGAGAAGTAATACATGCCCTCGACCTCAGTGGCAGCTTAAGTTCTCATACACCGCTCAGTTTTCCCTATTAACACTCTGAAGTAGTGTATATTTGCTAACGGTTCAAACAATATAATTATACTATTAACTGGGGTCTGTACTTCAGGGTTCACTGTTGTATAGTCACATGGTATTTTATCTAGTAATCTACAATTTGCCCTTTCAGTGGTGATTATATTCACTATCTTGTGCTACCATCACTACTTTTAAGAAAGCTTCCATTGCCCCAAACAAACTGCGAATTAAGCATTAATTTCCCACTCCTGGCCCTGGAACAGGCCCGTGGTAACCTGTATTCTAGTTCCTAACTGGGTTTGGTTATCCTAGTTATATTAGTAAGACAGTACAATATTTGTCCTTTTGTGTCTGGCTTATTTAACATGATTCTATGTTGCATGTGTCAGAACTTCAGTCCTTTTTGTATGTAGCATTCCATCTATTTGAGGTTTGTTTTAAGTGAATCTTGATGGTTAAAAGCACGGAGTTTTTCTGATATATTAAGCTAATAGGAACTGGAAGCTATAAAACTGACAAGTTGGCAGAGTTGCTGAAGTGAACAAGATTTCCTCACATCTGAATCTGGAGGCTTTGGGAGGGAGGGCTATATAACAAGATGAATACATAATTACATCGGTGGTAAGAGATCAAGCAGAAGAGGTGACACAAGAAGTGCTAGATAGGGCTTATCTAGTTTACTGCTCTTTGAAAGTGAACCACATGGTAAAGTCAGAAGACATAAGAACAAAATACAGCACCCATGGTTGACAATGGGCTGTTTTCCCTTGGCAAAAGAGGGACATGACTAGTTTGGAAATGTGTATAACGAAAACATACTGCTTCCTTTGCCTGAAAAGGTGGGTATGTTATGCTGTATTGCTTTTATTTTCTTTCAGGTACAGGCTGTTTTTATAGACCATGGATCAGGAAACTATGGCCCACTGGCCAAATCTGGCCCACTGTTTTCATAAGTTAATTAAGAGTGGTTTGCTATTTTGTTTTGTTTTGTTTTTGTCTGTCTACTCATCTACCCATACACTGGATAATGGGAGTGTCAGTCACAAGGTTTTTACGATCGCACGATAAAAGCGATATAGTTATACAATCATCAAAAATCAAGTCTACTAGATTATAGCTCAACAATTTCAGCTTTTTCCTTATGGCTATTCTAATATACTACAAACTAGGGTATCTTTGTAATGAGTCAGTCATAATCATTTGTTAAATCCTAGCTTGTCAGTTACACCTCCATCTCATTTGATCATTTTCTCAATCTTCAGAGATACTTGGGCAATGACCACCGTAATTTCTTGCCAGAAAGGAGTCAACCTTATGGGGTAGAAGAATGGAACTGTTTGCTGTTTTTGGAGACGTTACCTCTGGGTTTCAGGGCCTATTTGGCATAGGAAAAATTGGGAGGCCTTGAGTTTAATAGTGGTTTTTATATTTTTAAGTAGTTTAAAAGATAATTTCATGAAATATGAAAATTTGAAATTTAAATGCAGTTTTCATAAAATTTTATTGGAATAGACATTCTCATTTGTTTACCTATTGTCTAAGGGCTGCTTTTGTTAGTACAATGACAGAATGAGGATAGAAACCATACGGCCCTACAAAACCTGAAATATTTACTCTTTCTAACTCTTTACAGAAAAAGTTTAACATTCCCTGGCTAAGACATTTGTCTCCCACTTTATATTGAAGTCATTATCTCTCGAGATCTGGATGCCAGGATTATTGATAGGTTGGCAAGGCCATACGTATGGCCTGGGAAGATTGCTCCCCTAACAAAGAGCTTCATGTCTCTAGAGGACAAGTCCTGGCTAAACACATGTGCTTATTATAGTAGTGAATGTAAATTGAGGGGCTATCTGTGAGGAAAGCTTTTACTCTAGGGCAGTGGTTCTCATTGCTAGGTGCATATTAGAACCACCAGCTAGCTTTAAAAACATAATGCTTGGATTCTACTTTTGGTCTAATGAAATTAAAAATTACTGAAGTGTGAAGCCTGGGCATTAAGATTCTTAAAATCTCCCCTGATGACTCTAGTATGCAGCCAGGATTAAAACCACTGCTAAGATTAACCAGTTCCTAATTCACTAGTTATGGACAATATTGGCCTGGCTTATCCCCATAATAAGAAATTTAGCAGCACTCACATGTGGTTCAGAGGGTTCTACTTTATCCTTGGGCTCTCTAGGATTTTTCTGTCCTCTAACCAAGTGACTGTGCTGAAACATAACCTCTTCCATGAAAGGAGTAGAAACTTTTATATCAATACCAGCAGGGGGTGCTGTGCTCAGAGAAATATTCATCTGGAAAAAAGCTAACATTTTATTCAGTAAAGTCCAAGCAATATTTTCCAGAACTATTGGGTTATGTCCAATATTAAGTCAACTCCAGGAATTGCCTCTGACCACAATTATTGCTTCAAAACATCTGAGGTTCTATTAGGTACATATACATTTGTGATTAGAATATCTTCCTGATAGGTTGGCCTTTTACCACTTTGAAACATCTATTGCTAATAGTAGTTCTTGTTTTAAAGTCTATTTTACCTGATATTAATGCAGCTACTCTAGCTCTCTTTTGGTTACTGTTTGTATGGTATATAACTTTTCCATCCTTTTATTTCCAACCTGTTTATGTCTTTGCATCTAAGGTAAGTCTTTCTAGATAGCATCTTGTTTGCCTTCTAATCCAGTCTGACAATTCCATCTTTTAATTGGGTGTTTAAATCACTCATATTTTGTGGAAACAGTGTCATGGTTGGATTTGTATTTGCCATTTTATTTGTATTCTCCTGTCTTTCTTGTTCTCTTCTTTACTGCCTTTTGTATTAAATATTTGTTAACATAGCATTTTAACAATTTGATTATTTATTGTACTTTAAAATAATTTTCTTAGTGATTACTCTGAGGATTACAATAATTCTAATTCATCAGTTTACTTCAGATTAATATTGCAATAAAATACAGAAATTTGCTCCAGTATATTTCCTTTTTCCTCCTTTGTGCTATTGTCACATATATTTACATTTTTGTAATGTAAATTCAACAGTTCAGTGTTACAATAATTGCTTTTTATGATTTATGTCTTAAAGGATTTAAGAGAAGAGATGAGGATTTATTTTCAGAGTAAATGTTTTAATAACCCACAGATGTATCGTTTCTGATCTTCATTTTTTCCTGTAGGTTCAAGTTACCATCTAATGTAATTTCCTTTAAGGGCAGGTCTGCTAGCAATGAATTCTCTAAGTCTTTGTCTTCCTGGGCATACGTTTATTTCACGTTCATTTTTCAGGGATAGTTTGGGGTAATATAGAATTCTTGGTTTTTAGATACTTTGATCATGTATCCTCTGCTTCATGGACCCCTTTTCAGGTAAGAAGTCAGATGTTAACTGTAGTGATGGCCCCCCTTTCTGATGAGTCGTTTTTTCTTTCTGCTTTCAAATTTGCTCTTTGCCTTTACCATTCAGTAGTTTGAATATGATGCATCTTATGTGTGGATCTCTTTGTATTTATACTTGGAATTTGTTGCCCTTCTTGGATGGGCAGATTAATGGTTTTCGTCAAATTTGGGAAGTTTATTTGCCATTATTGTTCCAATTATTTTCTCTGTCTTTTCTGTCTTTCCTGGACACCCCTCCCCCCACGCACACACACACACACACACACACACACACACACATACTAATGGGCTTAATATTGTCCCATGGGTCTCTGAGGCTCTGTTCAGGTTGAGTAAATTCTGTGGATTTATTTTCAAGTTTAGTTATTATTCTGCCATCTTGAATCTGCCACTGAGCCTTTTAGTGAACTTTTCATTTGTTATTGTACTTTTCAAGCCTAGAATTTTAATTTGGTTCTTTTTAGTACCCTATCACTAGTCAGTTTTTGTTTTTTGCATTTTTGTTTTTATTTTTAAACCCAACTTCCTAGCACATTACCCTGTGTCTGCATAGTTTAGTGGTCACCCAGTGACTGGGTAGAGGTTGTGTTCCAACACATCAACCAAGAGTAACACTCCTGCTCTCTGCTGATGCATCTCTGTAGGTAAGGAGTGCATTCAGTGTTCAGACTGTTTTCATTTTCAAGTTTTCCCCGGCTTTTACTTTTTGCTGCACATACATGTAGCCTCAGAGTTGGCAAGGGGTATGTGAACAGCTGGGACCCTTTTCTGGTCCCTGCTGCATATGCCACTCAGCAAACTACAACTGAACCTCTGGCTAGTAGACCCATTGGCCTTCCCAGTTTGTATCACACCAATATCATCATCACCTCTACTGACAATGCTTTGGGGCCTGGGCATCACCCACTACCCCAAATTGAGTGACCTCCCTCACCCTTCAACCATGCCCACCTTATGTTCTGACCCCGTGCTGGCAGAGAACCACCACAATGACTGAGTTGGGCGTTGAGAGAAACAGGAGCGACCCCAGGCAAAAGCGTCACTGTTTCCCCCCAAAGCTCAGCAGTTTTCAAGCATAAACACTTCCCTGCTTCTTAATTGTATGCCTTTGGTCAATTTCCAGAGGACAGAAATCATTGTTATTGTCAAGCTTTTCAGCTTTATTGGTGTATTTTAGGAGGAGGATTTGCTGACCTTCTCACAGCTACGGTTGGAAGTGCTGGCTGAAGCACCTGCGACTTTAATTATGGTGTGGATAACAGAACTGGAGGAGAAGTTTGGGACTTAGTGAGAGAAGATAATGCCTGGGTTGGAAAAGGACTGTACTTCTGTCAAATTGCAAGCCAGTGATCCAATTGTTTTAAAAATAGTTAAAGACTAATAATGGGATCTGGCCAAACACAGATATATACTGGGCTTTCCTCCTGCCCTCAGCTGGTAATCCTTTATTTTTTCATGTTCCACTTTTTGTGAACTATTCATTCTGCCTTGACACCTCCTTTAGTTATCTATTATTTATTTAACCATCACAGCAGTTCAACCTTAACAGTATGCCACCTTAGTCTTTACAGCAGTTTTTGTGTAATTTTTAAAATACTACATCTTATTGTGTAGGCAAGCAAGTGGGAATTGGGAAAATGAAAATCCCACAACTAATGATAAGAATTTAGGACTATCCCAAAATGATTTGATCAGTGACTGGAAGAGTATTTGCAAGCCCTCTTCAGGGAATGGTGAGAGTGGGGAGAAATTCAACTTCCCCAAGTTGAATTCTTGATATTCTCACAAGCAGTGTGGACAACCAAAGCTATAGGCTGAGCCCCCAGCCTTGGGGTTTGTTCACATGAAACTTAACCCCACAAAGGATAGGTCAAGTCTACTTAAAATTTAGGCCTAAGAGTCACCCCCAAGAGAGTCTCTTTCGTTGCTCAGATGTGGCCTCTCTCTCCAGCCAATATGATGAGCAGTCTCACCACCCTCCTTTTCTCTGCGTGGGACATGACTCCCAGGGGTGTGGACCTTCCTGGAAACGTGGGACAGAGATCCTGGAATGAGCTGAGACTCAGCATCAAGGGACTGAGAAAAACCCTAGAATGAGCTGAGAATTAACATCAAGGGATTGAGAGAAACTTCTCCAACAAAAGGGGGAAAAGTAAAGTGAGATTAAGTGTCAATGGCTGAGAGATTCCAAACAGAGTCAAGAGGTTATCCTGGAGGTTATTCTTACACATTAAGTAGATACTACCTTGTTGTTCAAGATGTAGTGGAGAGGCTGGAGGGAATTGCCTGAAAATGTAGTGCTGTGTTCCAGTAGCCATGTTTCTTGATGATGATTAAACAATGATATAGCTTTCACAATGAGACTCTGTGATTCTGAAAACCTTGTGTCTGATGCTCCTTTTATCTACCTTGTCAACAAAGGAGTAGAACATATGGAATAAAAATAAATAATAGGGGGAACAAATGTTAAAATAAATTCAGTTTGAAATAGTGGTAAATGAAAGCAAGGGGTAAGGGGTATGGTATGTATTGTCTTTTTTCTCTATTATATTTTATTTCTTTTTCTAAATCAATGCAAATGTACTAAGAAATGATGAATATGCAACTATGTGATGATATTAAGAATTACTGATTGTATATGTAGAATGGAATGATATCTAAATGTTTTGTTTGTTAATTTTTTTAATTAATAAAAAAAGTTTTAAAAATGCAAAAAAAAAGAATTTAGGACTTATAAATTTGAGACAAATATTAGATTATTGAACTGACGTCTATAATATGCTCACCCGTAAAGAATGAGAACTCAGAATAATACAGTACTAGCTTAGTTAAGTGTGCGTATATGGAGGGCATTAGGGGTGGAGGGCTTGGGATGTCCATTTTAGTGGATATTTGCATTCTTCACAAGACTAATAATTCTGCAGTAGTATAATGTTTTTCATGTTGAATACCATTTTTGTTTTCACCATCTTACATGAACTAAAAGTGTCCAATTATTAGACTGTAAAGTTCTTTTTTTGCTGAGGCCTTCAGTGATTTCTTCATAAAATCATAAAATACCACAATTATGCTTGCATGTTGTCATACCCTACATGTCTCAACTATGTAAAAAGTCTTAAAGTTCTCTTTTCAGTGTGTGTGTTGTGAAAAAAAGATTAATAGGTTACTACCACAAAAGGTTGATTTCCCTAAATCCATTTTTGTTTTTATCAGATTTATGGCTTGCAAAGCCTTTCTTTCTTACTGTCCTTCTTAAATACAATTAATTAAAACACCCATAACTTCTTTCAACTGCCCTAAACATGAATATCCTTATGTGGGTTACTGTAAACTTGGCTTATTATAAAAGTGATTCTTTTTAGAACAGAGGAAAACAAAGTACTTGGGTGATAAATGTATTCTCAAACCTAGAGGCCATTCAAGTGAGAACTAATTTGTAGTTGTTAGGTTTCCTTGTGTAAAGCAACACATTCTCTTTTTTTCTTTAGAGTTTCCTGATGATTTCTAGTACTAGATGATTATAAACCTGCCTCAAGCAATTAAGTCCGTCATAACACACAAAAGGCGAGCTAGGTTGCGATCAGCTTCGTGTCTCACCTCTGAGCCCCCTTGCTTAATGTATTCATTGGTGACTGCAGAGCGGAGATACATGGCAGACAGCACCTTACTCCAGTGAACAAATGATGGGGCAAGCTGGTCGTGCACTATGTGACGGCTGCAGTGCCAAGAGCACAGCACCATGCTGAAGATAAACCACAGGAATCTAACTATGAGGAAATCACACAAGCCCCAATAAAGGGACATGCTACAAAATAACTTTCCTGCAACCCTTGAAAATGTTAAGGTCATAAGGGCCTGAGGGGTTGTGCCACACTGAAGGAGCCTGAAGAGGCCAAGAACAATTTGTGATCCTGGATGGGATGCTTTTGCTAGGAAGGTGATCATGGTGATGGGTGGGGAAACTTGAATGGGATTCTGAGTGAAGGGCAGATGGGCGTTTCTCTACTGCTCTTGCAGCTTTTCTGTAAGTTCAAAGTTACAAAAGGAAGGTGATTGTCTTTGACAATTCAAACAATGCTAAGAAAGTAAAAAGTGAAAGTCCTCCTTTCCCTTCCGAATTCTATTTTTTTACAAGTCACTCTTAATAATGTAGTGTGCCCTTCCAGGTTTTACAGATATTATGCAGGTGTTTGTTTTTTACAGTGGCAGCACACTGTGCATATTTTTACCTCATTCTTTTTAACATCCACATAGTATTCTATTCTGTGGATACTCATCTATCCATTCTTATAGCGATGGCTGTGGTAGCTTAATCCATTCCTGGGGGTGGGAACACATTAGAAGGATCCTTTGATGAGGTTACTTCACTTAAGGTGGAGGCACGACTGACTCAGGATAGGTCTTAATCCTATTACTGGAGGCCTTAGAGAAAGCCAGAGAGAGACGCTGTGGGAGCAGCCAGATGCCAGAAGTTAATGGAGAGCAGAAGATAAAGGAGATGCTGCCATGTGTACTGTCATGTGTGGGGAAAGCCAAGGAACTTCCAAATGTGGCCAGCCAGCCAGAAGATACCAACCCCAGGAGGAAGCAAGCCTTTTAGCCTCTAAACTGTGAGCCAATAAATTCCTAGTGCAGCCCACCCACTGGTATTTGCTTTAGCAGCTGAGAAACTAATACAATGGCATTACGTAGTTTCCCATTTTTCATGATTACAAATTAGGTTGCAGAGAACACCCTTGTTTCTTAAAATGAACTTGCTAGGTCATGGATTTTACAAGCATGTCAATACTGATTCTGTCAAATGTCCTTCCCCAAAAGTTGTATTAATTTACTTTTCTACCAATAGTGATTGAGTAAAACGTCTCTACTTACCAACACTATATGTTATCAAAGTTAGATTTTTTCCTCTCTGAAAGGGAAAACTGGGGACTTTTGAGTGTATACTGGAACATATACTGGCTATGGGATTGCGTTCTAACTCTGCCATTCTGGCAGTGTTACTTTCTCCAGTTAGTGGTCACTTCTTTTTAATGAGGACCTCTCTACTACAATACAGGGTCAATGAAATAGTCATTCAGAAAACACTGGCAACATTGTAATAAGGTGGGAATAAGCCACTAATGTAGAATCCTGGTGAGGAGGTAGCAGAATTCAGTCGTCTAGAGGGTATCAGAAGAAGGATATGTAATAGAAGTATAAATTCGATAGGGCTGCAAACAGTAGTATGGTTAGGCCTCCACTTGCCTGCTCAACCCTGGTAGGGAAGACAAGCAAGACTCCAGCTCCAGGAAACCAGGATGCATCTCTGGCCATCTTTTGAGCCTTTGTCATCCACCCTTTCAGACCTTCATCCCAACCACAGGGAGGGCCTAGGGAAAAAGAACTTGAGTAGTGGCCCAGCTTTAGTTTTAACCTTGCAGACATTTACCCATCTTCCAGATAATTAAAGTCCAACCTCTTTATCTTACAGATGACAAAACTGAGGCCAAGTGAGCTCAGATTCTGATGAGTAAATGGCAGTAAGTGGGAACACAGGTTCCATTTGCTCACCAAGTTTCTTATGTAGTAAATGGCAGGGCCAAAGTTAGTGCTCAGGGCCCCAGCTCTACCATGGAGTCAACTGTACATCACCTGTTAATGTATATCAGTTTTGTCTTCCCCAGAGAGACTGTGAGATCCCTGGGGGAAGGTACTACCTCTCTTGGGCAGTACCTCTTTTGTGTTCCTTAAAAAGATCCAGCAGAGGACTTTGTGAACATGAGTTAAAAACTAAATAGCTTTGGTTTATTATTGGTTGCTAAGAAAGAGGAAGCTACGATAAGCAGGGGGGACCTCTGGTAAAGTAATTCTTTCCCCTAAGAAAATGTCAAGGCTCATCTCAGACACAATAGAATCCTGAATATACCATATACTCTCCATCTCCCAAGAGTCCATGGCTAATGGATTTAAAGATGAGTGCAAGAATTGGAGTCTTTGGAAAGTATAGATTTGGTTTTATTTGAACTGATTACTAGTAAATAGTATGAAATATTTCTTTAAAAATCACCCAAACCCCTCACTGATAATTCAATTATCTAGGAAAGGAAGGAGGCCTCAGCCATGTCTTCATAACACTCCATGTACTTTCCATGCCATGTGTAATACACACTGCTTCAAAAGGCAAAACACTTTCCTGACACTAACACAGCACCTGCCTCCAATGGTTTGGCTAGGCTTTCTCAGTTTACTCCAAAAGCAGAGAGTATAAATTACAGATTCTTCTAGGTATCTAAGAGACAGTTAAACTCTGGCTTCTCATAAAAGTGAGAAAGCTAGTTCTAACAATTACTGCAAGGGTCAGACCCCTCTTTGGCCCTCAGTGACCTGGGGAATGCTCTGGCAGACCAAGCAGGTAAAGAAGAAGACTTGAATCCCCAAGGTCTGAGCTCAAGTTTGGCTGAAATTTTTACTCACTGCATACCTTTGGGTGGGTCACTTCTCTAAACCTCAGCTCCCTATCTCTCAAGCTCTACTGTCTTATACAGAGGCAGAGTACTCCATTTGCCATTGTGTTGGATGAACATGACCTTGAAAACTCTAAGGTGCTGCACAAGGGTAAGGTGGTTTGGGTAGAAGAACAAGAAAAAGGAGAAAAGGAATGAGTAGGATAAAAGAAAAGAAGGGTGAAAATTAGGAAAAAAAAAAAAAAGGCAGAGCAGAGAGATGGAACCAACAACAGTTGTCTAGGTACCACCAACTCTGAGCATAGGGGTCCCGGGTAGCACTCCTGGGTTAATGTCAGGGCTTAGATCATGGCATTGGTGGTTGGGTTCCCTTGCCCTCTGAATTACACAGACACTAGAGCTGGTCATTAGACACTAGAGCTGGTCATTAGGCACGGCCTAGAGGAATTCATTGGAAAAGCTCCTAGGGAATCAATACTGAACCGATTATTATGACAGCTACCATTTGTATGATTTTAGTTCACAGGATCACTTTAGAAGCCTCTAAATCTTCACCTCATCTCTATACAGGAAATAGACTTTGGAAGAAGCTGCCAGCCTGGCTCTAGAACAAGTTATGTCTTCACACTTCCTTAAGCCACAGAAAACCTGAACCAGGTGGTGTGGTTATACTCCTCACCAGGCCTCAGCAGCACAGAAGGGAAGTTGGGCTGTGAAAGGAAAAACAACACAAGTTATACTCTGCCAGCCCAGGCCCTACTGGTCACACAACTAACAATTTGAAAATTCAGTGTGTGCTTAAGACTGGTGCTCTGTGGACTAGTTGCTAGTATAATAACTATTATCAGTTTGCAATGAGATAAAGAATTTGAGCCAGAATGAAAATCACCTCCATCACTTAGTATGTCTTGTCGCAGCAAGACTTTCTCAATGAAGGAAGCAATGTGTTGATTATATTCTGGTGCAATGTGTTGATTACATTCTTATCATGGACTGGCACCATGATTCTAGTCAATAGCTAGAAAATGTTGTGAGGAAGCAAACAGGAAGGTGAGACAGAAAATCTCAAAAATGTGGTTTCAGTAAATGACTAGGTATTGACGGGCAGAAACATTAAATTGATAAATACTTTGAAGGTGCCAAATTTGAGCTTTTGGTTCTTATGGCATATAAATGCCATGTTAGTACCTTGGCTGAAGGCTTCCTGCGTTTATCATGACTTGAGGAAGAGAACCAACATGTACTTTTTTTTTAATTAAAATTTTTTTAAATTATTTACTTTTTATTGATAAATATTATATATTCACATATCCTATACTCATCCAAAGTGTACAATCAATGGTTCATAATATCATCATATAGCTGTACATTTATCATCGCAATTGACTTTTTTTGTCTTTTATGTGAAAAAGAACATGTACAAAAAAAGCAAATTTCAAAGCACATCACAACAGTTAGTTGTAGAACAGATTTCAGAGTTTGGTATGGTTTATAATTCCTTAGTTTTAGGCTTTTAGTTCTAGCTGCTCTACAACATGGACTTTTGAGTCATACAGACCTTGCCTGAGTGTCATGACCTCTGGCCTAGAGTGTGACTGTGGACACAACACCACTCTGACCAGCCGGCCTGCAGCCTTACCTGATTGACAGCATTGGGCCAATTCTGGGTCTCGAGGCAGAAACCAGAGTGCTTAGGATAGACAGCTCCATTCTTTCCCTTCAATGTGCCATCCAGGAAGTTGCCTGTGTAGAACTGGACCCCGGGTTGGGTGGTGTACACTTCCAGCACCCTCCCACTCCCAGCATGATGGACTCTGGGGATAAAGACAAACCACATGTGAGTCCAGAGCAAAAAAGCAGGCAGGGAGTGGTAGAAGCTAGGAAGCAGCTTTAAGACAGGAACCTAGGGCCAGCCCCAGCAGGGACAAGAGGTATGGAGGAGACAGGCAGGCAGATCATGATGGGAGAATACTTGCAGCCACATAGGTGAGGTATGAGCAGGCGGTTTTGAGGATCCTCAATAGCAACTTCACACTTTGATCTTGGCTTCTTTGAGGAAGGTCAAAATGGATTTACACAGCCAGATTGTGGTGGTGGTGGGCAGCCAGTTTGGAGAGAGGTAGTTCCAGGGTCATGGGGGTGGAATGCGGGTGGGATTCTTTCTCATACAGAGTTGGAGCTCTCTGCTTGGCCTGGCAACAACTAGCCAGCCATTTGAAAGAGAAGACAGGCTTTTCTAAATTAAACTGTTCTTGTCCCTGGGGCTTAAGCAGGCTGCTTTTATAATCTAGTCTTTCTCTAGAACCCTCCTGCTGTGGATTGCCACGAGATTCACTGCTTCCTTTTTTTTCTTTTTCTTTTTCTTTTTAAGTCAGATTTCTAAAGAGGTGAGAAGAGAACCTGCCCAGCCCTGGGTTTGAAGCTGAAGGGATATAGATAGAGTCTCATCAAGAGGAAAAACACACATATGGAACTGTGCAAACATCCCCCTTGTGTGTGGTCAACCAAAGGTTCAAAGGAAGATGCTTGGGAAGGGGAGGGCCAGGGCTGAATAAGAGAAGCCAGAAGGGAGGCCTCTTGGGTGACGCAGTGGGGAAGGGCCCAGAGGAGGGGCTCGAACTGCAGGAGCACGGCCTAGATGGGCTGGGCCTTGGGGCAGGGACTCTAGGAAGGGAAGGTTTTCAAAGTCTTCCTGTTTCTATTAGAGTGTGAATCATTTTCTCTGCTTTACTGAAAAAAATCCATTCACTAAACAAATGTCTATTGATTATCTGAAGTGTCAAGTATGGTGTTGGGATTAAGGGAGAGACAGCGATTCACCGGTGGCCTGAGGAACCCGGAGTTTAGTGACAAGGAGGTGGCGTACACACAAACGCCTACCCAACAAGGCTGGGGTGGATGAGAGCTAGAGGAAGGATGTGCAGTCCCAGACCCTCCAGGGAAATAGCTGGGGCATAAATCACCAATCGAGAAAGCATAGAGGGTCTGGAAGTTTAAACAAGGCAGAGGCGGGGAGAGGGGGAGCAAAGAGAGGGGATTCCAACCTGGAGGACTAGGAACAAGGCAAGGTGGTGGAGAGGGAGATAAATCCCATGAGGCTTGCCTGTGGAATGGAGGTCTTGAAAATACACGAGATGGGAGTATTTGGCCCCCTGTAGCATAGTAAATGCTATCGGTATGGCCAAAGGAAAAGCTCCTTGAACAGGAGATGGTGTCTCTTCTTCCCCCATAGAGGCAGTAAATGAAATGTACCTTACCTTGCACAAAAATGCTTTTCTTTAGACTCCTTCAGACAGAAATTGTGATCAAAACCATTGATGTGGAATTCCTGCAGGTGCTTTCCAAGCTCCACTGGCTTCCTCAGGTCAAATGCGGTTCCTTGCACTGAAGCAATTTCTCCTAGTGGGAGGTAGCAGAAAAAAAATTAATAAATGCCCTATCAAATCCTTATATACAGCATCTAAGACACACTGGTTCTACCCTCTTAGTCTTCACTTCATTTTGTAAAGGAGATGGGAGGCCAGATCCTAGAAAGGGAATAAATTACTGGATTTTCTTAATTGTAAGATGTGATTAATTACAAGATGCATTATAACATGAATTCCAATTTAAGAATCATTTAAGTGTGAAAATGTGCTAAAATCAAGGTAACATATAATTTTCATTAAAGGCTAAGTTGGCTAAACACACTGCCCTCCTCTCTATGTGGGACATGACTACCAGCGGTGTAACTCTCCCTGGCCACATGGGACAGGACTCCCAGGATGAGGTGGGACCTGGCATCATCAGATCGAGAAAGCCTTCTTGACTAAAAGAGGAAAGAGAGAATAGGACAAAGTTTTAGTGGCTGAGAGATTCCAAGTAGAGTCAAGAGGTTATCCTGGAGGTTGTTCTTATGCATCATATAGATATCTCTTTTTAGTTCATGGTATATTGGAGTGGCTAGAGGAAAGTACCTGAAACTGCTGAACTGTGTTCCAGTAGCCTTGATCCTTGAGGACAATTGTATAATGATACAGCTTTTACAATGACTGTGTGACTGTGAAAACCTTGTGTCTGATGCTCCTTTTATCCACAGTATGGACAGATGAGTAAAAAAATCAGGAAAAATAAATAAATAATAGGGCAGTAAAAGGAAAAAAATGAGTAGATTGACATACTAATAGTCAGTGAGAGAGAGGAGTAAGGGGTATTGGATGTATGAGTTTTTCTTTAAAAAAAAAAAAAAGCCTAGATTGGCTAAAGAGTAAGGGCTGTTTTTACCATTGAGTCAATCACCTTGTTCACATTTCTTACTTTTGTGCTGAAATGTCCCAGGACTCATAACCAGGCACTGGCAGTGGCTAACCAGACACTAAAAAAGTTCCTAATTAATGATTCTCATATCATTTGGTGCAATTGTTAGTCAAAGAGATGTTGGCAGCTACCCTGGTCACTATCTCCTCCCTGATCAGCCTGTAGACACTACCCAAACTGAAGCATGAGCTATTAAAAATAACAGGAGACAGGGCAGTGCAACGGTGGCTCAATGGCAGAATTTTCGCCTGCCATGCTGGAAACCTGGGCTCGATTCCCAATGCCTGCCCATGCCCAAAAAATAAATAAATAAAAAAAAACACAGGACAGATGGTTTAACTGAGATGGTTCAGGGCAAACTGGGATGTATGGCCACTCTATTACATGCCAATTTTAGACTCAATCCTTTGAATGATAGCTCTTTGTCTCCAGGAATAATTTCACTTGGCAATCACTACCTCCTTCTTCAGTCAAAGCCAGATTCCTCACACCCTATGTTCTACTTTGCTAGCTGCCGGAATGCAATATACCAGAAATGGAGTGGCTTTTAAAAAGGGGAATTTAATAGGTTGCTAGTTTATAGTTCTAAGGCTGAGAAAATGTCCCAACTAAAACAGGTCCATAGAAATGTCCAATTTAAGGCATCCAGGGAAAGATACCTTGGTTAAAGAAGGCTGATGAAGTTCAGGGTTTCTCTCTAGTGAGAAGGCACATGGTAAACACAGTCACAGTTTCTCTCTTGGCTGGAAGGTCACATGGTGAACATGGTCAGGGTTCCCCTCTCATCTGGAAGAGCACATGGCGAATATGGCATCATCTGCTAGCTTCTTCTCCTGGCTTCCTGTTTCATGAAGCTCCCCAGGAGGCGTTTTCCTTTTCATCTCCAAAGCGCTGGCTGATGGACTCTCTGCTTCATGGTGCTGCAGCATTCTCTGCTCTCTCTGAATCTCCTTTATTCTCTAAAATGTTTCCTCTTTTATAGGACTCCAGAAACTTATCAAGACCCACCCAAATGGGTGGAGACATGTCATCACCTAATTCAGCTTAACAACCACTCCAGGGAGATGATCTGATTACAGTTTCAAACATATAGTATTGAATAGGGCTTATTCTGCCTTTACGAAATGGGATTTTGATTAAAACATGGCTTTTCTAGGGGACATACTTCCCTTCAAACCAGCACACCCTAAGTGCAGTATATTTTCTCATATCAAGGTGGGCCATCCTGGTGCCCCTGCACAATGACGTGGGGACCCTCCGATCTTAAAGGGCAAAGCACAGAAGGAACCTGGAGAGAGGTCCTGTGTGGGCAGTCATCACACACCCACTGCCAGCAGGACCAACCCCTTCGGTACTGGAGAACTCCAGGGTGTTGGGACTGGAAGGTTCTCAGAATTCATCTGTCCAAACCACTGATGTAACTTGTGAGGAAACAGACCCACATACCTTAATATCCTATTAAGACAACAACCTATGATGCTGATATGCTGTGTTTCATCAATTTAAGATACTCTTATTCTCATATTATAACATCTCTAAAATTATGCTCTTTTCATTCGACAATGTATCTTTAGGGTTGTTGCTAAATTTACTCCCAGGTATTCCAATAGACGACTCCATACACAGTCACATTTTCCTCTATTTTTCTATGGCAATTTGTCTATTTCAAATTTCTTAGCAGGGGTCACATTTAAAAATTATATTTTTCTAGAAACGTATCCATTTATTTTACTCTCAAATATATTTGGAAAGAGTTGAACAGTGAAATCATTTATGATTCTTTTAATTTCATCTCTCTGTGATTATTTCCCTATGTCCATTTCTGATTTTGTACACAGAAGAGAGTAGCTAATGCTTTATCTGTTTTGTTGCTGTTATTCCCCCTCCCTCACTCAATGAAGCAGCTCTTGGATTGACTTTATTTAATAAAACATATATTTAAATTTATTTTATTACCTTTTCCCCTCTTTTTAAAATAATTAATTTCTGCTTTTATTTTTGTTAAATTCTTTCTTTTGACCTTTTGGTTTTATTCTGTTATTCTTTCTTCAAATGTCCTGCATTACATCCCTAATTCAATATTATTATAATTATTATTATCATCATCTTTAACGGTTTCATGTTCAATAGTCACACTTTCTCTAAATACAAAAAGCAGTTATGAGTCAAATCTTCACAGAAGCATGTATGCATTATAGGGAACAGAGAGGTTATATAAAAAATTTGGTTAAAGATGATTTTGCATGACAACCAGGGATGAATGCCATCCCTGGAAGATGACTCCCAGGGATGAGTCTGGCCCTGGCACCATGAGTCAACAATTCCATCCTGACCAAAAGGGGGAAAGGAAGTGTAACAAATAAGGTAGCAGTGGCTGAGAAGAGTTCAAATGGAGTTGAGAGGCTACACTGGAGGTTACTCTTAACGTAAACCTCAGTTAGACATTGCTACCTATCATAGCTTGCCTACCCCCAGCGAAAACCATTACTGCCAATTCTAAAGAACACCTAGGGCATTATATAAGATTGTACAAAGGTTCCATGCACTAGGGTAATTTTCCAGAAACCTACAACCTCCAGATGGGTCCCTGGACCAGATAAGTCCTGAAATGCAGAGGGGCCAGCCTCTCCAGAACATCAACTAGTTCCATTACCCTAACCCAAATTAGCAACAGTTCCTTCCAACATGGAAAAGTTAGAATGGATATAGCTCAAATACCCCTGAAGAGTGGGAGAGAGCTCAAAGGTAATGGTGGAATTATACAGATGAATATGACTGCTGAATCATTATACTGATATTTCTTTTAGTCTCCAGTATCTTGGACCAGGTAGAGGTAAGAACCTGAAATTGTGGAACTGTAGCCCATACCAAAGTCTGAAATCTGTTCTACAACTAATTATGGTGATGTGCTTTGAAATTTATTGCTTTGTGTATATATGTTATTTTTCACAAAAAAGAAAAAAAGGAGTATGGTATGTAAACATTTTTTTTCTTTTTCTGTTTTTGTTTTATTTTTCTGTTGTCTT
Organism: Tamandua tetradactyla; assembly: GCF_023851605.1. NCBI lineage: Eukaryota > Metazoa > Chordata > Mammalia > Pilosa > Myrmecophagidae > Tamandua > Tamandua tetradactyla. Next base: position 9,878,656 of record NC_135343.1, on the reverse strand, counting down.
TTTATTTCTTTTTCTGAATTGATGCAAATGTTCTAAGAAATGATCATGATGATGAATATGCAACTATGTGATGATATTGTGAATTACTGATTATATATGTAGAATGGAATGAGCATATATTAAGGATGCATGCGTTTCTTTCTTGTAATTTTTTTTATTAATAAAAATTATTTTAAAAATTCGATTGTGTTGATAAATGCACAGCTATATGATGATATTGTTAACCATTGAGTGCACATTTTGGATATTTACAAGGAATGTAAATATATAATATATATCAATAAAAAGGAAATGATTTTGTGGTTTTGTTTCATATGTATCATTTTGTAATTCAATATTAATATAAATATTTACAGCTAAAATTTTCTTCTAAGCAAGACTTCAGCTATATCACATGTGAGGAATTTACATTATCATTATTTTCTAGGTATCTCTTGTTTTGGGGGTTGATTTTTTTTTGCATGGGCAGGCAGGAAATGAATGATTTTCTTTTTAATTCAAGAATTACTTAAGAGAATGGAATGATATCTTAATGTTTTGTTTGTTAATTTTTTTAATTGATAAAAAAAGTTTAAAAAAAAAGAATTACTTAAGAGAGTTAAAAAATGTCTGGTTCAACACTGGCTATATTATTTGTGTTTTATGGAGCTGCCTGAGGCTTTCTTTACGGTCTTAGATGTGGTCATTTTGTGGGTCTTCATTGTGACTTGCATCCTTTACCATCACAAGGTGTCTTCTGAGAAATTTAATGCTTTCTTGTATTGAAATCAGCTTTGTGACTCCATCTGAGGGAGTTTGTTTAATAGGGGTATTTTATGTCATAATATGACATATATATATATATATGTTCTCAGTTCTGCCATTATACTTTAAGGCACGGTTTGTGTTTAAAATGTATAATTGTTGGTGTTTTAAAAAATCATTTTATTATATGATCTGTGTTTGCTTATGTGTGTGCACTCTGGTAATGTAGAAGGGTTATATTTTTGTTTTAGGGATTACAGCTATAAAGAAATCACTTCACTATAATATACTTAATCCTCTGTTTATTGGACAGACTCAACTCAATTTCTCCTTTCTCTCTGCCACCTGCTTTCAGTTAAGAATGTCTAAATTGTACCTGGAACTCTGGGTATCTTTGTGACACCTGAGGCTCAGAGTTAGAGCTCTGCAGCTCTGAAAGTCAGCAGTGCTCCATTCAGCAACTGCTAAAGAAGCTGAAAAAGAGATCAGACTTCAAGTAGAGATAGGAATGAAGCTGATCTGTTTGGGACTAAGATAAATCAGAATACAGGTTTAAGGATGATATTGTCTGTATTTTAAAATTTCCAACTTCTGTGTGAGATCAAAGGACATGATGTTCCTTTTGTGCAAAATTAAGTTTTAAGTAGCACACTAATTTATTCTGTCTAGTCAGTTTATCTAAACAACTTAATTACATGGAACCTGCAATAGGGAATGAGATCTTGTTATTTTGTACAGGCTAATGCACTATCCCAATACATTCCAGAGTATTTGGGGCAGAAAATAAACAAGTATTTGCAAAATACCCTTGAGGGGCTGTGGGAAAATGTGGAACTATTAGTCTTCCCCACCTGAGGAATTCCTGATATTCTCTCAAGCATTAGGGACTTCCAATTTAATAAGCCAAGCCCTTGATCTTGAGGCTTGCCCTTATGAAACTTATCTCTGCAATGGTGAAACTATGTCTACTTATAACTATGCCTAAGCGTCACCGCCAGAGAACTACTTTTGTCAGATGTGGTCTCTCTCTCTAAGCCAACTCTGCAAATAAGCTCACTACCCCATCACACATGTGGGACATGACTCCCAGGGATGAGCCTGGCCCTGGCACCATGGGATCGAGAATGCCTTCTTGACCAAAAGGGGGGAAAAGAAATGGAACAAAATAAAATTTCAGTTGCTAAGAGATTTCAAATAGAGTCAAGAGGTCATTCTGGGGGTTACTCTTTTTTTTTTTTTTTTTTTTTTTTTATTAACGGAAAGAAAAAAAAAGAAATTAACACAACATTTAGAAATCATACCATTCTACATATGCACTCAGTAATTCTTAACATCATCACATAGATGCATGATCATTGTTTCTTAGTACATTTGCATCGGTTTAGAGGAACTAGCAACACAACAGAAAAAGATATAAAATGTTAATATAAAGAAAAGAAATAAAAGTAGTAGTAATAGTAAAAAACAACAACAACAAACAAACCAACACGCAAACAAAAACAAAAAAAACCCTATAGCTCAGATGCAGCTTCATTCAGTATTTTAACATGATTACTTTACAATTAGGTATTATTGTGCTGTCCATTTTTGAGTTTTTGTATCTAGTCCTGTTGCACAGTCTGTATCCCTTCAGCTTCAATTACCCATTGTCTTACCCTGTTTCTAACTCCTGCTGAACTCTGTTACCAATGACATATTTCAAGTTTATTCTCGAATGTCCGTTCACAACAGTGGGACCATACAGTATTTGTCCTTTAGTTTTTGGCTGGATTCACTCAGCATAATATTCTCTAGGTCCATCCATGTTATTACATGGTTCATAAGTTTATCTTGTCTTAAAGCTGCATAATATTCCATCGTATGTATATACCACAGTTTGTTTAGCCACTCTTCTGTTGATGGAGATTTTGGCTGTTTCCATCTCTTTGCAATTGTAAATAACGCTGCTATAAACATTGGTGTGCAAATGTCCGTTTGTGTCTTTGCCCTTAAGTCCTTTGAGTAGATACCTAGCAATGGTATTGCTGGGTCGTATGGCAATTCTATATTCAGCTTTTTGAGGAACCGCCAAACTGCCTTCCACAGTGGTTGCACCATTTGACATTCCCACCAACAGTGAATAAGTGTGCCTCTTTCTCCGCATCCTCTCCAGAACTTGTCATTTTCTGTTTTGTTGATAATGGCCATTCTGGTGGGTGTGAGATGATATCTCATTGTGGTTTTGATTTGCATTTCTCTAATGGCCAGGGACATTGAGCATCTCTTCATGTGCCTCTTGGCCATCCGTATTTCTTCTTCTGGTAGGTGTCTGTTTAAGTCTTTTTCCCATTTTGTAATTGGGTTGGCTGTCTTTTTGTTGTTGAGTTGAATAATCTCTTTATAAATTCTGGATACTAGACCTTTATCTGATATGTCATTTCCAAATATTGTCTCCCATTGTGTAGGCTGTCTTTCTACTTTCTTGATGAAGTTCTCCTGGGGGTTACTCTTATACAAGATTCAGCCAGATATTGCAAATTACCACAGCATGCCAAGCTCCAACCAACAGTATTCCTGAAAACCCTAAAGAATTCCCTGGACACTATCTAAAATTCTATAAATGTTTCATCTGTTAAGTTTATTTTTTTCAGAAAGTTAAGGCCTCCAGATTGTTCCTATGACAGATAAGCTCTAAAACCCAGAGGTACCAGTCTCTGTTTCACACCTCTCCTGCTTAAGGTCAATACCCTTTTCCAGCATGAAGAAGTTAAAATAACCATTTTCCAGACATCCCTAAAGATTGAGAGAATGACCAAATGAGAGGGAGGAGGTATGATGGAGAAATTCAGATTTAACAAATGATTATGACCACTGACTCATTATATTGGTATTTCTTTTTAGTTTCTAGTATATTAGCACGGCCAGAAGGAAATACTGGTAATTGTTGAGCTGTAGTCCAGCAGCACTGATCTTGGATAATGACTATATAGTTATATATATATATATATAAAGTCAGTTGCCTGTGTTTGTGCGGACCTACTTCTGTTTTATTCTGTTCCTCTGATCTATATATATCTATCTATGACAATACTATACTGTCTTAGGTTAATTTACCTTTATTGTATGTCTCTAAATTTTTAGGCTAATTTACCTTTATTGTATGTCTCTAAATTGGGTAGAATGTAATACTAGGAGTCAATAGGGATGGTGATAAGGGGTATTGGATGTTTAGGGTTTCCTTTTTTCTTCTTATTTCTTTTTCTGGAGTAATGCAAGTGTTCTCATATTGATCATGGTGATGAATGCACAACCACGTGATGATACTATGAACCACTGATTGTGTACTTTGGGTAGACTGTATGGTGTATGAATATATTGCAATAAAATTATATTTGGAAAAAAAAAAAGAATGTCTGAGTTGGGTTTCTGACGCTTTCAACAGAGGTTTTCTAATAAAGGCACTTTTGTTCCCTGTAGATGGTGGTAGAGATACAACATAAAGGACTTGCTTTACAACTACCCACTTCCTATGAATTCTGTGTCAGTTCTCTAGACCCAGATGAATTTTAGGAGAAATTATCATAGTACTTTTTGGCTCTCTAAGGAAAATGCCAAACCCTGGGTAGCAGTGAGCCACCTGGGTACTTCTGTCCCCAGGAACCCGTGTGACCAGCCACCTCCCAGGCTGACTTAAAAAAAAGGCATCAATGTATACCTCCTGATGAAGTTATTAGACTGGGGGGAAAAAAAGGGCTTTCTCAGGGATTCAGGAATCTTACTAACCCATATTCTGAGTGGTAATGTATGTTTTCTTCCTAACCTTATTTGTTGTTCACAATATTTAGATCTTTCCTAAAGCTATACCTGATTAAAATCTAACCCTCTGACAGTTACAATGTGCTTGCCCCCAGGTCAATCAAGATAGCCTATAATTACTTCCCTTGAAGCATAACTATGGCCAGAAGACCGGAGGAAACAAAGAAAGCCAAGAAATTTTCCTGAAGGAAGGACCCAGGGCATATATTTCCAGTCTGTTTACCTGATATTGAGCAATCTACAAATCAATGTTTGCTTCAGCTTTTCCTTGGGTAAAACAAAGTACTATCATTTGCTGCATTACACATTACATGGAAGAATTGGGTAAATGGTATGTTTGGAAATTCTTCAGGAAGATGGCATAAATAAATAAATACACCTCATACATAATACATGAAGCAGAGGTGAGAGGCTAGCAAAGCAAGAATAGCAGAGAAGGCCTGACTTAAAATTAGAAACTTGAGATCATTCTAAAATGAGATTTTGCTAAATGAAAAGAAAAGAGAGAAGGTTCCAATCCATCTTTTCCGGTCTCATGAGCTGATATACTCCTGCATGCACCTAATAATCAGGCAGGTGAAAATCTAGGAATCAGTCTCCAAGATTTTGGCCTCTTCTCAGATTTGAATATCCTTTCTGTGACCTCTACCTCCACCACCCTTTGGCAAAGTCCAACTGATCACTTAGGAATATTTTCTAATGCCATTTTCTCTGAGAAGGATTTAAACCTTCTTTAATTAATCCCTTTTCCTACTTTGTTCCCAGCCACTCTGAACACACTGTTCTCAAAACATTCATCACATGATAGCATAATTATAGGATTATTTTCAGCTATTTGTCTATTAAGAACGGGAGCTTCTAGTGGGCAGGAATTGTGTCCTAATTATCTTTGTATCCACTAGTTATGACAAGGAGCCTTTTACTTGATTGAAAAACTAATGAGTGAATGAAATAGAGGCAGAAAAATAGGGGCAACTGAGAATGCTCTAGCATCCTGTGACAAAGCCAGAAAGAACTAGTAGGGACCATAGGAATCACCTCATCCAATCCCTTCACTTTGCAGAGGACGAAGGTGAGACCCGGACAGCTAAAGGGACTTGCCCAAGATGACACATCTCCATAGTGTCAAACCTCCAGGCCCCCACTTTCCACTTCACCCTGAAGTGACTGACTTGGTTACAGCCTCTTCCACCCCCAGCCCACCCAGGTGCTCTTGATTTTTCTCACTAAGAATCTGAAAACAACGCAAAGTTCTAACTTTGGTTTACCTGCATACGTGAGTTTTGCTTTGGTGGTGAGAACAGAAGATGTCAAAATAGCTCTCTCGGCAGTGCTGAATGTACAGGAAATGAAGCGGAAATGGGAAGGGTGCCCCACACAGAGAGGATGTCACATCATCAGACTTTGGTTTGGAAGCCACCAGAAAGGTAGGGTGATCAGAAAGAAGCTGTTTTCTGAAGATTTCTTATTTCCTGAAGGTTGGCTGAGTGTGCATTCAGGTCTTAGCAGCAACGCCTGGTATCTAACCTTCAAAGATGCGGGGCTACAGCTCTGGGGTAGAGGAGGGGACCAAAGTGTGGCATTTCTGCTTCGCTGTTTCAGGGAAAATCTGGTGGCCAGGCAGTGTTAAGGATTCACCTGAGGTTTGTGCTCATGAATTTAAGCAAGACCAGTAGTAGTAAGACCAGGATTAGGAGAAGACAAAGAAGGGGGAGAGGGCAAGGGTGTTAAGAGCAGGTGCAAAATCTTGATTCTAATGATAGACTTGGATCTAAGTGGGCTGAGGAAGAAGGGGTGTGAGATCATGAGGTAGTGAGGGCAGCAAAAGAGTGGTAGGATTAAGGGACTAGAGGTTCTTGTGGTGCCAAAGAATTACTGATGCTAAAAGATAGGATGTGGTGGTCGGGGATTCAGATGGTTTAAACTGTGATCATGGAAGGTTGCGGTCAGAGGTAATGACCAGGTCAAGGTCAATGACCATTATGACCGTAGAAGTGAGTAGCTGAGAAGGATGGAGGACAAGATCATTGGAGGAGAAGATGTCAAGAAGCTGAGAGGTCAGGGAATCATCTACATAGATAATGAAATAATCAAGAACTATGACAAGTGATGTTGGAGTAACAGCAAGCCAGGAATGAGGTAGAGTGACTTGGAGGAGGGTCTATCGACAAATGCAATAAATAGGGGTTGACACTCTTGTGACCATCACTCTGGAAACTACAGTTAACTCCTTTTTGTAAAAAGTTAGGTCTGATCATTGGAAATAGGATATTTAGACATTCCAATCGCGAGAATGCTATGGAGGTCCTATCATCTCCAGACCAGTATGCACATAGTGCACACTCTTTCTACACACACACAAACACACACACACACACATCAATAGGTATTACAGCATAAATCATTAATGCAAAAGGAAGGTGCTTTCCTGCTTCCAGGGAGCATTGTCATTTTCTTTAAAGAAGAATTCAGGGTTTTTATTTTGTTTTGTTTTAATCTTTCTCTCCTAGTGATTTTAAAATCAAGAACGACTGTGTTTAAGCTATTTTTTTGTGTCATGGATTCCTCTGAGAATTTTCTAAAAGCTATGGGTGTATACCCATACAGAATGTTCCCAGAACCCTGAAGCCCATCCATACATTCTTGGTTAAGAATCCCATCTGGGAGGCCCTGCCAGATTCCTCCCATAACCATGTGGCAAAAGCTTTGCATGATACATCATGTTCCTCATTCTTTCAGCGTGTAAACAACTAACATGTGAAAGGCAGAGAAGCACGTCTTAATCTGAGCAAATCAAGAGCTATCTGAAATCACAGGAAAAGGAAGCATCAGAGAAAGCAGAAATTGCCCCAATGATAGCTCAGAAAACAGGACTGGTTAGGCGAACTGTGTTCCCAGGGGTTGAAGCGGGTACCAGGAGTCAGGATCACCAATTACTGTTAGCTGCTTCTCAGGAACATCCTGCTCCAAGCTCAATAGATAACAGAAAGGATTTTAAGAGTCAAGCAGGCCCGCATTTAAATCCCGGATTTCTCACTATAAAAATTTGTGACGGTTGCTTAACTTCTCTGAACCTTGGTTTCTTCTCTGTAAAGTAGGGGTAACAAGAACATCTACCTCACAGGATTGGCTCTGGACTTGGTTTCAGGTAGAAGACCCAAGACCCTTCATTAACAAACACTAGGGACTATCTTTAGTGATTACAGGACTCTAATGTGGAGAAACTGCATAACTAGGCACCGAAGAAGGTTACTCACAAGGTTTTTTTGGGTCTTCTTGGTTTCTTCTCTGTAAAGTAGGGGTAACAAGAACATCTACCTCACAGGATTGTGACGATGAAAGGAGATAAGGCATGCACAGTGCTCAAGCACCCTCCCCTGCACACAGAATCAGGAATATAGACATTATCCTGGATGATAGCAATGGCAGAAACAGCATAAGCTTTGGGGTTAGACAACCTTGGTTCTAAATCTTGACCACCAATTTCTTACCTGTTTAACTCTGGGCAGATGACTGACCTCTCCCAACATCAGTTTCCCTCACATAGGGAAGCTATCGGGCATAGGGATGACGTCTATTTCAAAGGAGGGTCCATGAACTAATCCAGTGTCTGATACTCAAGTATACTGAGGGTATATGGTGGCATGATGATGGCAATGAAAATAGTAATACCAATAGCTCAGACTCATGAAATTAGTACTTAAATGCCAAGGACTGATCTAAGCACTTGCACGTATTCCCTTATTTAATCTTTACAACCAACCCTTGGGGTAGGTCCGATTACTATCTTCACTTTTCACATGAGGCCCACAGAGGTTAAATAAATTGCCCGAGATCCAAGGCTGGTAAGTGGTAGACCCAGGATTTAAACCTAAGCAAGTCAGGCTTTGACTTGATTGCTGTATTTTCCTGATGATAATGTGTCAAAATCAGCCCTGTAATCTGAACAGTCATTTTCCCCATATACAAACAACCAATAGTTGCTCAACATCAGTCGCCTGTGGTTTAACTGGAACATAGGAAGGCTCGTGTTTGAGATGCTGGAGTCACGGGCAGGGAGCCCTGAAATCCAGGGCTGGCCTCCCCCATCTGTCTGCAGGACTGTTAATTGCCTTCTTTGGGCTGTGAACTCTGCAGGCTCTGTGTTTCACTTGTTCCTTGCATGTGGCCCTGCCCAGAGGGTTGACTTTACAAACTGCAAACACAGGGGCTGCTGCCTGTCCTGGGAAGAATTCTGGAATGAAGACCCAAAAGGGAAGAGGATGTGCACTCACCACGAGCCAAATACAAATGATGCCTGGCCACCCTCATGGACTTCTCTGACAGGGCTACGGGGCCGCTAGCGCAGAGAGCTTCTGGAGATATGGCACATCCGGGCTTCAGTGAGCAGAATCTGCAGGGAGTTGCCAAGTGGCGTCTGGATGAAGGTATGGAAGGTATTTTTCCCAAGCAATGACAGCATGACGGTGGAAGGCAGATCCATTTAGGATGACAACCCAAAATCCAGAAGACATTGAAAAGTGGAGTTAAAGCACTGACTACAAGATGAATTTATGAATAACAGAAACAGATATGGTCCTGCATTTACATCCAATAAAAACAATCTTCTTAGGCTTAGATTGTAACTGAAAGCCAGGGTACAAAACACAATCTTTTAAAGCCCGTTTCCTCACTGGTAACACTAGGATAATAGTAGCCCCTACTGTAACTCAGAAATCAGAATTTAAGGGATGATTTTGATTACTGAATCGTTATATAAATATTCCTTCTTGCTTTCTGGCATATTGGAGCAGACAGGGAAATACTTGAAATCTCTGAATTGTAATCCAGCTGCCTTGATCTCTGATAATGGTTGTATAGCTCTTATCTTTTGCCCCTGTGATTGTAAAAACCTTGTGACTAACCTTCATCGGTGCCTAGTTATGCAGTTTCTCCACATTAGAGTCTTGTAATCACTAAAGATAGTCCCTAGTGTTTGTTAATGAAGGATCTTGGGTCCACCTGGAACTAACCCACCCCAAGTCCCAAATTATCTTGATGACCAAGACTGGATCTAACCTAAATGGGCCCACCTGACATGCTCAGTAGCTTAGACTTTAACCTACAAGTCACCTAGACCACGTTCCGCCATTTTCTTTCATACATTCTGTGATTAAGCATGTCATCAGTCTGCACATGCTCAATAATAAGATCATCTCTAATTACATCATCTAGGGCCACTGTGCTCATTATCCTAAACCCTGCCCACCTTTTCTCTAATAAAACTATCTGAATTACTGCAGTTTGGGGAGACAGATTTGGGGACGATAGGCCATCTGCTCTATTATGTGCCTGATAATAAACTCTTTCTCTCTTTGAACCTCGGTGTTTTAGGAATTGGTTATTGAGCGCATTGGGCAAAAGAACCCATGGCCTTTGTCCGGTAATGCTGCCTCATGTGGTGGTTAGGAGAATTAGATGAGTTAATGCAGGCAAAGTGCTCAGCGTACTGCAGAGCCCACCGTGATGGTCTCAACGGCGATGAAAACCGCTAGCGCTTATGCAGTCAGTACAGTGCCTCGCACTGAGGCAGTCTGGTTCCAGAGCCTGTGTTCTCACTGCCACGCTACACTAATTTTCATAAACGCTAAGTGTAATTATTATTATTATTATAATGATTACCGATGAGGGAAAGATGGAGCAGAGCCACTGCGTGTGTGACAACGACTTTAAGAATGCAGGTTGGTAGTAAGTTCAGTATGAGTCCTGTAAAGAGGTGGTGACAACTGTGGGCTACTTTGGCTAGGGGTAACCAAGACAGAGAGACCTAAAGACACAAAGAACCCAGATGGACTGTCCGCCTCTCCTGACCTCGAGTACCCTGTCCCCGAGGCGTCCGAGTGCTGGGGGAGCCCACAGCGCTGGGGTTCAAATACAGGTGGGTGGTGGTTGGAAAGGGTTAGGGCCTTTCCAACTACAGACATGCCAGGACTGACAAGAGTAACGAAGCAAGTTGTTCCCTTCAGGGACAGACTTGTGATGTCTCGGGTGTTTCTCTTCTTTCTCTCTTTTTATTTTAAATAAAAATCTTAGCATGACTTTTCTAGGTGGGCCATTGGCTGGGAGCAGTTGCCGCTTGGGGCTAGCAGGAGCCCTTTAGGATGGAGGGACATCAGCGTGGGATCACTTGGGGAATTAGATTCCTCCCCAGATCTACTGAGTCAAGAATCTGCATTTTAACAAGTTCCCAGGTGATTTGTGCTCACAGGAAAACCAAAAGCCCGGCTGTGGCAATGCTGTAAGGAAGACACAGGCTCAGATGTGCTGCTGCATTCATCTCAGCAAAAGAAAGAGCAAGGAGGAACGCAGCGGCGACAGGAAGAGTGTGGTGCTGTAGTCTGGTCTCCATGGGGATGGCCCAGCTGTGCTTCCGGCCTGGCTGCCCCAGTTATGTCTGTCTGTTTCTTTATCTAGCCAGGCTCAGAACAGTCAAATCTGCATGAGGAAACTGGTGGTAATGGGGCTTGTGGGCACAGGTACTTATCTGACACCTAATTAAACCATCTTAGTAAATCATCTCTAGAATGCCTGTTATTATTTTAGGAAACAACATAAAGAGAATGATATTTAAAAGCAACACTCTGGGTGGGAATTTTGACTTCATTCCTGTGGTGGGCAAATGAAGCGCTTTGGGATTTTTTTAAGGTAACATTTCTATCCATTTTCTCAGATCACACAGGCCCAAAGCTTCTCTGTGCTGCAATTTTTCCTTTTCCTCTGCCAATGCTTAGGTCTGTGGCTTTACTCTACTGCTGTTTTTTGTTCGTTTGTTTTTCTTTCCTCTTTCCACTGAGCATTTTCTGATTTACTGTGACATGCAATGGGGGAGGATGTCTGGCTTCTGGATATTACATGGCATCTGAAGCATAAGATGCTAAACTGAGCTGCAAGTTGTTTTCAGGTGAGAAGGCAATTTTGCACTTCATAATCAGGCCCACACAAGGCATTTTTATGGCGGGGAATTTTTCCATCTTAGATCACCATCAGGATAGCACTGAGGGATTTGTGTCCAGTAGAAACTATGCCCTTCCGTTACCCACCCTCTGTCTGCAGCCTCTTAGCCTTCCTGCTCGACCTGCTCTCCTCCTGAGACCTCTACGCTTCTGCCACCGTATTCCCCAGGTCTTCAGGCCTCCCTGCTATGCCTTCCTAACTGGCTGGTGTTAAGATAAAGAAAATGCGGCCCGCATTGGGTGTTGCTGGGACAGACGCCCCCTCCACATTTTTTTTTTTAGCAGTTTTATTCTTTTTTTTTAATTGACAAACTTCACACACATAACAGTCCATACATGGTGTAAAATCAGTGGCTCACAATATCATCACATAGTTGTGTATTCATCACCACAATCATTTTTTTTTTTTACATGGGCAGGTACCGGGAATACCACGATCATTTCTTAGAACACTTGCATCACTCCAGAAAAAGAAATAAAAAGAAAAAACTCATATATCCCATACCCTTTATCCCTTCCACCCATTGACCACAAGTATTTCCATCTACCCAATTTATATTACCCTTTGTTCCCCCTATTATTTATTTATTTTTTGTCTGTATATTTTATTCATCTGCCCATACCCCTGGATAAAAGGAGCATCAGATACAAGGTTATTACAATCACACAGTCACATTGTAAATGTTTTATCTTTATACAATCGTCTTCAAGAATCAAGGCTATTGGAACACTGCTCAACAGTTTCAGGTACTTCCCTCTAGTACCACACACCATAACTTCCAACACTGCATAAACTAAAAAGGGATATCTATATAATGCATAAGAATAACCTCCAGGATAATCTCTCAACTCTGTTTGAAATCTCTGTCACTGAAACTTTACTTTGTCTCATCTCTCTCTTCTTCTTTGGTCAAGAAGCCTTTCTCAATCCCTTGATGCTGGGTCCCGGCTTATCCTGGGATTTCTGTTCCACATCACCAGGGAGAGTTATACCACATAGAGAGGAGGAAAACGAGTTCACCTGCTGAGTTGGCTTAGAGAGGCCACATCTGAGCAACAAAAGAGGTTCTCTGGGGGGTGACTCTCAGATATAATTTTGTGTAGGCTTAGCTTATCCTTTGCAGGAATAAATTTCATAGGGGCAAACCCCAAGATTGAAGGCTCAGCCTACTGATTTTGTTGTCCCCAGTGCTTGTGAGAATATCAGAAGTTCTCCAAATGGGGAAGTTGAATATTTTCTCCTTTGTCCCCAGTCCACCAAGGGGACTTGGCAAATAATTATTTATTCATTGCCCAAACTGCTCTGGGATATATCAGGGCATCACACGAACCTGGACAAACCAACAAGATCTCACGCCCTATTCAAGATTCCCTGTACTCATGGTATTCAATGAAACTGAACATACAAGTTAAGTTGGGAAATGCACTACTGAAAATATAAATTCTGCACCACATACACATCTCTCCCTTTGTTCTCACAGAAATGGAAGTTTTAAAATAAGGACAATATCATCCTTTACCCTGTATCCTAATATCTTAGTCCTAGCCAGATCAGCTTCATTCATATCTGTACTCGAAGTTTGATTACTTTTTCAATTTTTTAAATAGTTCCTATATTGGGCACTGCTGACTTTCATAGCTTCAGCGCTCTACCTCTGAGTCTCAGGTGTCACATAAATACCCAAAGTTTTTGGGAAAGAGCAGGTTATAAACACACAGCTCAGTATCTCAGAATTTAGAAATAACAGTCCTGAAGATATGTGCCTGCTCTAAGAGCTTACAATCTAGGGCCCTTCACAACAGGCCCCAACCTGATAACCCATGTTCTTGACTTCAGTTCACAGAGTTTTTATATTATAGTTAGTCCAAACGAACGAGACATGATAATATTTGTCTTTTTATTCCTGACATTTCATTTAACATACAGTCCTTAAGGTTCATACACCTTAGCTGCATCCTTACAACTTCATAGGGACCTCTTTCTGAGAAGGGATTTTCTAGAAGACAAAAACAATCCACTTGCAGGGACTTTCCAGTGAAATGGAAGGCATTCTTGGAATGAGGGCAGTTAAGCAACACCTGGTGATAAAGACGCTTATGTCCAGTAGAGATAGCTTATCAGAATGGACATACCATACTAATCAATGTATACCTGCCCCCCACTCCGAAAGAACCCTTCTATGTAAGATGTCATTTCCTTACTTGCTTCCATGCTTACCCTCTATAAGCTCCCTTAGAGGGGCTCCTTCCTACTTTCTGGATGGGATGCTGTCTGACTCCTGAGTCGCCCAGTAAAGCTGTGAGATCCTAAACTGAACAAAAAGTGTTTAACTCTGGGGCGCATTGCCTGTGTCCTGAGCCACTTGATTAGTGACCTCCTCATTGGTCTGCCTCACACCCTGCCTGTCCTTTTGTCCCTCTTATCTGACCCCGCTTTGAATCATACCACCATCTGCCTTTTCTGCTCCTGATTCCTTGCAGCCGAGGAAACTGGAGAAAACCCACAGAAGCACCGACTGAGCCCACGACAAATTCATGGCCTCAGTCCTCACCAGACTCACAGCACCTTTGACGGACATTTCACTGGTCCTAAATCAGCTCCTCCCCCTGGACCCTGCATGCTCATGCCATGGAGGCACGTCTCTCCTTCCTTTAACAGCTTTTTGAAAGTGGGCTCAACACTAGTGGCTTCCATTTTAGCTCACGTGGACAGCTTTCAGGGTGTACAGATTCCCCGGCCCCACACTAAATGAATGGATCAGATTCTCGGGAATGAGTCTGGGAATCTGTATTCAAGAAAGTGGCCTCAGCTGGGAAGCACTCACTGGCCTCCTTCCCTGGCTCTCTCTGTTCACTTTCAGTCACTCCTTAAATGTCCCAAGCCAGCTTCTGCCCTGACCACTCCATTAAGAGGGACCAGCAAGAATGACTGCTACAGCCCAGCTCTTCTCTCTGGTCTCCTCTGATGTGACCTCTCTGAAGTGCTGACACTTTTGGTCACTCCCATGACCTCCAGGACACCTCTCTCTCTCTCTCTTGTCTTCTACCTCTAGCCACTTCCCTTGGCATCTTTCATGTGAGCTTTTTTTTTGACTTTAAATATTGGTGGTTGTTTCCTAGGTTCTCCTGGATTCAGGCCGTTGCTAACCTCAATCTACATTTCCTCCCTGGGCATCACCCAACTAAGTCTACAGAGCACATGCTGATTTGCATCTGCAGCCCTTCTCTCCTAACACCATACTCTACCCAACTGCAGCTCTCACCTCCTAGATGCCCCACAGACAACGGGACCTAGAATATTTCTAAGGCCCGATCCAGACTCTCCCACCTCCCCCACCCCTCCTTCTACTCACCACCCAAATCCCCATTTTTACTGCTCAGGACCTGCCCTAGAAACCTAGGAGTCATCAAAGAACTTTCCTGCTTCTTCACCCATTAGGTTCAATTCAGCTCTCCTGATTTTTACCTCTTAAATATTATAAAACGACATTTTTTCCACCCGATCCCGTTTAGATCCTCTTCCTCTTACTTAATTAAAATGTCCTCCTGACTGGTCTCTGCCTCCACCCCAGCAGTGGCTGGATTGCGATTTCTAAAATGCTGTACTTGCCAGGTCACTCCTCCTAGCTTGAAACGCCACAAAGCCCCCATGAGGCCCTGGTTTATTAGCATGGCACAGAGGACCCACCACAACGGTCACCAGCTGCAGGCCTGGGACTGGGATGAGGTAAGCTAGGTATCTAGGTCCCCAAAATTCGGGAGACACATTTTATAGGTGTCAACCTTGTACATGCATGGCTGTGAGTGAGCGCTACCTTAATTCTGTACCCTCAGTGCCTGATTCACTCACAGCAGCTCAAAACCCACTTTGCCCCTCTGCCTTTCCAGCCTCTGGGTTTGACACCCCATCCCCACTCGCTCATTCTGAGTTTCAATACTTGTCACTCTCCTAGTTGCTAGAGCCTCACAGCGGCCCAGCAGTTTCTTGCAGCTCAGAGTGATCTCCAGAAAGTTTCCTTCGACCCTAGCCTCAAGGCACTCTCAGCTCCTGTACTTTACCTCTGTCACTGCAGGGCCACCCACTCCCTGCGAGCTGCTCCAGGGCACACAGAACTCCTCTTCCTGTGGCCATGCCTCAGGAAGCATGGGGCAAACAGGAGGTGCTCCCTGTTAGCCAAATGGAAACCCACACAGGGACCTCTCTTGAGCCGGCCTCAGGTCCATCGTTCAAAGCCAACACTTACCCTCTCAGCCCCTTCAGAATGGGTTGACCACCACGGACTGAATGAACTAAACCAGGACTGAAATGAACCAGCTCCTGTCCAGACCCGGGAGAAGAAGATGAAACCATCAGATCTCCACTAGTGGTAGCCAGAGATTAAGCAAGTAAGTCCCCTCCTAACAAATTTATTTATGTTAGTCTGCAGTTTGCACAAGGATCACACGCCGTCTGGCCACATGCTAATTTTTGAGCTTTCTTCCTGCCAAAATTTTCACCATGCTGGCTCACATCTGCCTATCTCATAGCAGGGATGTTTTCTGGCCGAGAGCATGAACAGCATCAGGGATTGTTCTGGAGTCCCCGAAAACTGTCCTTGGGACCACTTTATAAGAGGGATTCGGTAATGCACCCTCTTAGAGAGTATCATTGCTACCAGAGTAGGTCCTTGGAGTTTCTGTACTGAATCTCTTTGAACCTCAGCTAGGAGGGATTTATCACAGGATAAACAGTTCTAGGGGACAACAGCTTTCCAGAAGATCCAGTGTCACGAGTTATATTTAAAAAATGTTATTCAAGGACTTTGTGGCCTTTCCTTGGGAGGCCTGTGCTATGTTCAGGCTGTCTGTTCTCCATGCAGGCTGGGAGCCCAGCACTGAGCAAGGAAGTACCTGACATAACCTGGCAAGGGAGAATTGGAGATGAAGGACCGTAGGGGGCAGACTCGAAGCAGGAGGGGCTGAGGGCAGTGTGAGCGCCAGAACTGGGAGCGCTGGCTTCCTGCTTAAAGCACGGTCCCCAGCGCGCCTGCCTGTGCCTACCCTGCATGTACTGATGCCAGTTCTAGGGTCCTGGGGAAGCTGGGGAAGGAGCTGGTGAAATATGAAGGCAGCTTCATTCATCTGATCAAGCAGAAAGAGAGAAGCTGGTCACCCAACCCAGCGTCCTGTAGGTGTTCTCCTGCTGGAGAAGTTGCTTTTCTTCTTGGCATGCCATTTTCCGTCTCCAGTTTCCTTCTTCTAGTTCCCTTCAGGAAATTTAATGGTGATCAATTAGGAAAAAATAAAAAATAAAAAAATACCCTGAAGATTATGAAAAGAAAAATGCACTTTTGCTATATTACTATTATCAAAAATGATAATTATCTTCCTGTGTAATAATACATAGTAGGGCAACCAAAAACTTATCTTTACTTAGAGAGAGGAAAAAGAGACCAGAAAACTTCTCAGCACAGTCACGGTGGTGAGACCAAGTCATTCATGAGCTTCCCAAAATCATTTTCCAAGACCTCCAAAAGCCCTGGTTAAGAACACTTTGTTGCGTTTAGGACTTCAGCATGGGATTTCAATCAGAGCTTTAGAAATGGACAGGACGTGAAAGCTCCTCTAATGCAGCCCTCATCTAACCAGATTTTACAGATAAAGGTGAGGTGGCTCAGAGAATTTGCATGGCTGACCCAAGGGCATAAGGCAGCAGACAGCAGAGCAGAACGAATTTCTGCATTCAGATTTTCTGACTCCCACAACATCACACTTTAATATGCCATGTTTAAAGCAAATATAAAGAAGGAGGAAAGAGCAGAGAGATGAGCTTTGGAAGCTGGGGGGAAGGAAGGAACGAGCAGCTGTTCCTAGGCAATCTGACTGATTAACTTTCATTTTTGTCTTTAGTATAGATTGGTTTTCCAGCTTCAACCCAAACAGACCAAGCCTGAAGCTCCCTTCTGGTTCCCTACTTTGGGTCTGTAACTAAACCCTAATAGATCTTCTGAGGAGGATTTGTGGAGGGGCAGAGAAGGGAGCCTGGGCACTAAGAAGCACTAAACAGTTTTCGTCATTACAAAAACCCCCACGCCACAAAGAATACAGCGTTTCCAGGAAGCTGGGGAAGGGTTTCTGAGGAGAAAGTATGAGTCTTGAAAGACCAGCTGGGGCTTGTGCAGCAAAGAAGGGAGTGCTGGCTGTCCCTGTAGGTGGCATGCTCTGTGTGTGTGTGTGTGTGCATGTGTGTGTGTGCGCGTGTGGCGCTGAAACTGAGCGGTATGTGAGTACAAGGACAAATCAGTTACTGTGGGGGCTGGGCTAGGAGGCGGCTCATGTCAGACAGGGAGCCACTTAAAAGGCTGTTCAACTGGACAGTATCAAAGTAAGATTCGTAGTTTATATAGGTAATTTTGGTAGCCAGGTGGAGATAGATCTTAGGAAAAACAGGTGTTTTAAAATTTTTTTTCAGTTAGGGAGCTACTGTCTGGATTCAATCATTCATTCACTACAATGTACGAAGCTTATAACAGAAACCAGGCACTGATCTGGACAAGGGAACATAGTCTAAACAGTTAACAACAGAGGTGGAGACATAATTAATAATACATATCAAGGAGACAGATTTGAGAAAAACTAGTTGTTAAACACCAGCAGGACTTTAGGATCAGCGATGTGGAGAGGTGGGGGTGGGGGAGGAGAGAGGAAGTATACTGATGGTTGGTTGGAACTAATATTATGTCCAATATTTTAGAATTTCAAAGTCTAAAAGCATTTTCTGTAAGGAGCTTTAGAAAGATTAAAACCCAAATGCTAATACCTGAAGATGAAAACGCTCTTCGTTTGCAACATCTTTGAACCAAGAGATTAATTTGGAATTTGTTATTTCTCCAGGGCAGAGACACAGGCCTGCCCGAGGGGAGTAATTATACCTTCAACTGAACTGGGGGTTGAATGGAGAAAAGTTAAAATAAAATACAAAGGTCTAGCTGGGTCTCGCTCCCCACCGTGTGGTAAGCTGTTCCTAGTAGAATTCTAATTTTGTCAAAATGGGGTTGCTTTCATGTAATTTTAGAAAGAGCTTTCAAAAACTTTCAAAAACAGCAAGAACCGCAAGTGAACCCAGATGTGCTGGGGAATATAGTAGATTGGGTAAAGTTTTATAAAAATAAAATTACCTTTTCTCAAGGAAACTATGATGAGATTTTACTAATACTACTTTGAGAGGCAAAAGACCTAATCAAAAAATTCATTTTTGCTTTTGAAATTTCTTATCTACAAGAACAAATAAAGAGTAGCAAAATTAAAAGGAAAAAATAAAGCCTAAATGTATACCCAAATATATACTATAGACTATACCCTTGGTACATAACATCTTGAGGGCAATGAATTACAGGTTGCCCAGATCACTACCTGGTCTCACAGTTCTGTGAGGTGAAAGGGTGAAATGTAATATTTACAACCCTGGGAATGAATTAATCCTTGGAGAAACTAAAGGACTGTATTTTCTCACCTGTTCGCATTTAACCGGCTTAGTCTCTGAGTAGGGCCCTAGGGACAGGTTTCCACAGAGTAGTGAACTAGACTCAGGTCTCAAAGCTTTCGGGGATCAGAGCAGCAGAGTCCTTTCTCTCTGGACCTGTTACATACCTGTCCTTTCTGGTCAACAGCTCCCAGCAGGCCCACTACTGCAAACTGAAGGGATAGCCCTGAAAAAACACACATACTTAAGAGCACCTAAAGATGCCTAACATAGACAGTGATTTCCTTCTAAGTAGTAGCAAATGCTTCATGGGCTGCTTTTTTTTTTTTTCTTTCTTGAAAGGTGACTTTAGGGTTATTGTGATTTTTTTCAGTTAAAAAAATATATCTTTATTGAGATATCTTCACGCATGATATAGTCCATTCATAGTATACAATCGATGGCTCACAATATCATCACATACTTGTGTATTCATCACCGTGATCATTTTTAGAACATTTGCATCACTCCAGAAAAATAAGCGGAAAAATAAGGAGAAAAAAGAAAACACCTATACATTCCATACCCCTTATCCCTCCCTCACACTGACCACTAGTATTGCAATCTACCCAATTTTTTTACCCTTCATCCACTCCCACAACTATTCTTTCTTTCTTTTTTTTTTTTTTTTGTCCTTACTTTTTACTCATCTGCCCACAGTATGGATAAAGGGAGCATCAGCCACAATGTTTTCACAATCACAGGTCACACTGTAAAAGCTACATAGTTATACAATCGTCTTCAAGAATCAATGCTACTGAACACATTTCAACAGTTTCAGGTACTTCCCTCCAGCCACTCCAATGCACCATAAACTAAAAAGGGATATCTATATAATGCATAAGAATAAACTCCAGGATAACCTCTCAACTCTATTTGAAATCTCTCAGCCACTGAAACTTTGTCTCATTTCATTCTTTCCCCTTTTGGTCAAGAAAGCTTTCTCAGTCCCATGATGTTGGGTCCTGGCTCATCTCCAGGAATCATGTCCCACATAGGGGGGAGGGCAGTGAGTTTACCTGCTGAGTTGGCTTAGAGAGAGAGGCAACATCTGAGCAACAAAAGAGGTTCTCTGGGGGTGACTCTTGGGCATAATTATAAGTAGGCTTAGCCTGTCCTTTGCAGGAATAAGTTTCATAGGGGCGAGCCCCAAGATGGAGGACTTGGCATACTAAATTGGTTATCCCCAATGCTTGCAAGAATTCCAGGCATTCCCCAGGTGGAGTGTTTAATATTTTCTCCTTTCTCCCCAGTCCCTCCGGGGGGCTTTGCAAATACTTTTTTATTCTCTGCCCAAATTACTCTGGGATGTATTGGGGCATCACACTGACCTGTACAAGTCAACCAGATCTCATTCCCTATTCAAGAGTCCATGTAATTATTGTGTTTGAATAAACTGACCATACAAGTTAAATTAGATATTGTGCTATCAAAACTATAAATTTTGCACCTAATAAATGTCTTTTCCTGTGGTCTCACACAGAAGTTGAAGTTTTAAAATATGGACCATATAATCTTTTGCCCTGAATTCTGCTTTACCTTAGTTCTTATCCAGATTAAGTATATTCATAACTCTAGCTGAAGTCTGGTCACTTTTGCAACTTTTTTTTAGCAGTTGCTGTTGTGGGGTAATGCTGACTTCAGCAGCTGCAGAACTCTAGCTCTGAGTCTCAGGTGTCACACAGATACCCAAAGTTCTAGGGAACGACCAGGTTAGGCACAAATAGCTCAGCATCTCAGAATTTAGAAATAATAGTTACAACTCAGGAATAGATGGGGCTGCTGTAAAAGCTTACAATCTAGGAATCTTTACAATAGGACTTAACCTGATAACCTTCACTCTCGATTTCAATTTTCCATGTTGGATACTATTAGTCCATATGAGTGAGGCATGATAATATCTGTCTTTTTGTTTCTGACATTTTATTCAATGTACTGTTCTCAAGGTTCATTCACCTAGTTGCATGCCTGCTATTTTAAGTTATGAAGAGCAGTTGCTCTGAAGAAGCAAAGCTAACCTGACTGCTGACATGCAAATCCACCCTGAGAGCTTAGCTGCAAATTTCGTGCCTGGTCTGGTCTACGAGTAAAATGAGTTTCCAGCCTTACAGAGGGAAGCTTTCGGTTGGTGATGCCCCGGCACAGGAAAGAGGCACCGTGAGTAAGGGCTATGGACTCTAAACACCACTGCTGCTCTCAAGGGCCAGGAACTTCATCCAGAGGAGTGGCTTCCGAAGCGATGGATTCTATTTTTTTATTCACAAAATTTAGGTTTTGTTTTATTTTCAGAAGAAAAGCAAAGAAACTGGAGATAAAGTTTTCCAACCTAACAACAAACAAGGGATATTGTTTACCTGTGTTAGAAAGTGTCCAGGGCTGAGAAGAGGGCAAGACTTTCTTGCATCTGACGGGGTGACTTTATTTGAATGAGTCTATTTTAAGGCTTCTGACACCTCCACTGGGCTTTGGGAAAAGGACAGCCTTTTGAGATTCAGGGGAGCAGAGAAAGGAGGAAAATGAAGAAGCCATAAATTACTGGATGTTGTTTCCACTGTTCTATTGACTAAAAGCACTGCAGCTGCCAACAGGAAGAAAGGTAGGAGGGAAATCGATGCCAAAGGTTTCCTGCAGAGGCCTACACCTCACAAAGCCAGAACCCTCCCAGATCTGAAACTAAGAGGCCCATTAAGGGAGAGATGCTGCTCCACCAGCACTAAAGACCTAAGGCATGGCATTTGCTAAGTACCTCAATGGATTGTTTTTCTAGAATTACAAAGAAAAAGTAAGCTCTGACACTACAATTGTCTGCTCTCAGAGGCTGGGAGGCAAAGGGGGTTCTTTAAGGCTCTGCCTGGGATAAAGGTCCAAATGGGGGCTGCGAGTTTAAGATACATAGGCATTTCATAGCACTGTGCTTGCTTTGGTTCCCTGTAACTGTATGCCAGGGTATCCCTTTCCTCTCCATGTGACAACACCGGATTGGTGAGCCAGTAATAACAAAACAGAGGACAGGAGCCCTTGGCCCCACCCTGCAAATAAACACCCACTTAGGAAGGTTCCTCTTTTACCTAAAGCCAGAACCACAGTATTAAAGCTACTGGGCTACATTCTCATGATGATGGGTTTTGCCATCTCCCGGAAAAGTATTTGCTGAATGTATGCAACCATTATGGAGACAGCCCCCAAGTTTAGAGGCACAACCTTTTCCCCCAGAAAGCTCAGGTTATAGCTTTTACGAAGGGCAAACAAAATAAGTAGTTGAGAAACAAACGCAAATATAAATGAATTGCCACAAAAGGCAGGGAAGGGGCTATTAAACATCTTCGTATCACAGACAGATACAAAATTAGAAGCAACCCTGAGGGACTTGGCTAAAAGTCAACAGAATGTTGACTGACTGAAGCTACAGAGATTGGGATTTGTCAGATTAAGCATCTGGAACAAACCCACCCAAAATTCAAAGAATGTGGATGATCTGGTAAAAGGCGTTACGGTTAAAGCATTGCCCTGAGCTTCCCTCAAATCCCACAAATTCTCCTGCTTGCGCCACTTTTTTCAGACATGGCTTAGTTGCTATCTGTTCTAATGGCACTGGGTAGAATTAAAGAGTTCTTGGGGCTTGGTTTCTTTTCCAGTAAAATGCTTATAATGGAGATTTTTCTCTCCAGGAGCGCCAATAAGATTAACGAAGACTTTTATGACCTCAAGAAAAAAAGATTTAAAACACAAGCAAACAAACAAATAAAATGATTTGGGATAGAAAGCAGAGGACAGATCGTAAGCAAAAGAACTGATTTAGAAGTAAAAGCCATTCATACGCAAGGAAACCAAGGTTGTTGGTAGAATAGTTTTCTACTACCCAACTCTGCATGGCACAGTCCCAAGGAAAGCCAGGGAAAGAGCAAATGTCAAGAAGGAACTCCTTAACCAGCACCCCACTGGGTAAATGAAGCATCCCACCATAAGTGAATGTTCTAGATAAATAAAATCTACCCCAGTCAGTAGTACAGTTTTTCTTTTAATTTGTTTGTGAAAATCTTCCCAAGGTGATTTTCTTTTCATTGTCAATAGAGAAGGTAGCAAACTAACGTACTCAAAGAAAATAAACTTTCAACACAGCTTGATCATAACAAGATTTTGCAGATGAGAAAACCTAAGACCAACAAGACAAGGGATGTACTATGTTGCACCTAAGCAGTGACTTCCGAGATTTACTGAGCAGCCACAGAGAATCATTTTGAGCTTCAATTTGCCTGTCTTGGGTTGTTCCTTTTCTATAATCTCTTCTTTGTCAGGCTAAGAAGACCAAATACTTAAATTCATGCTCTTTAATTATAGGAAAGACCTTAGACCTCTTTCTTATTTTTCTTTTTTAAAAAATACAAGTTGGACAAGCTTGGTTTTCTGTTTTCTTAACAGAAATACAGAATAAATTGGAGGGGAAAACAGGAAAATAGAGAAACTGTGATGATACTTGTACAAAAGATGGCAAAAGAAATGAGAACTGACAACTCTCAAGCCTTTTTTTAAAAATTTTATATCCCATTTCTTGACTATGCCATGATGTTGTCTGTATAGTCAAGAAATTAACCCTTCTTAACATATAATCAGCTATAAGATCTGTGGCAGTATCAGTCTAGTTAAGAGCCTGAATTCTAACCCCTGATAACCTAAGCTTAAATCCCAGCTTTCCACTCCTGTGAACTGGCTGACCCTCACTAAGTTACTTAAATTCCTATGCTGCAGTTTCCACATTGGTTAAAGAAGAAAATTTTTACAGAATGTGCTTTATAGTGTTGCTGAGTAGATTATATATAAAGTGTTCTCTGATATAGGAACTATTATTATCATAAACTTTCAATTATCTCACAGATAACCAGTATCTTCCTTTTTCTCAATTCAATAAAACCACAGACTTCCGGCAAGATGGCAGAATAGGAGAGGCTAAGTTCACCCAGCTTCGTGCAACAATAAAAGATGAGATAGAAAGGTGACTAGGCCCGTGGTTCCAGGGTGTGAATGATTATAGAGGGTCTCTACCTTCCACAGGGAGGACCTTGGAGAAAAACCGGGGAAATTAGGATGGAAAGAACAGGGTGAATGTACTCGTCACTACTCCACCTACCCCACAGCAGGCTTGGGAAGATTTTCCCTTAGGCTCCGTAGCTGGGAGTTCCTATGGCAAACGTGGAAGATAGCACATGTGCTTTCCTGTGCACAGAATCCACTTAGGGTATAGTGCCTACTCCCCACCCCTGTGACACGCTGCTGTGGGCACCTGGTTTTTTTGGCAAGGAATGGGGGCCCTTCCATGGGGAGGAGAGGGAGACATAGAGTGATGCTGGTCCGACATCCAACCAGCAAAAGAGACTTGTTAGGGCCCTGATTCCACTCCCCTTTCCCCCGGGGACATGGAGACTGCAGGTGTGCGCAGACTGAGAGGTGAGGCTGAGGAAGCTCTCGTGCAGCTGAGCGCTGGGACACTGCATCTGTGGTTGGGGAAAGGAGGTCTTAGGCAACAAGAAGACTCAAGAGCGCCCTTGCTGGGGAGAAGCGGAAAGTGCAGTCTGACAAATTGCCTATCTGCTAGCTCTCACATAAAGCCCTAGGTAGAATTGCAATCCCCTTTGAGATTAGGGACTTTGACGGAAAGGACTGACAAACCAAACCCAAAAGGGGATCTTCAAAGCTAGTACAAGTAGATGCAAAATCTTAGATGAGGGAAAGAAATAAATCTGCAAAACAACCTTACTAAGACATTAAATGCCTCATCTACAACAGAAGATTACAAAGTATGTAAAAATCCAGGCAGATATGGCCCAACCAAAGACCAAATTAAACTACCTGAGGGGACAAAGAATTTGGAACAACTAAGTAAGGCTGTTCATAATGGCATAAAGGATATCAAGAAGACACTGGAGGAGCATAAAGAAGAATTTGAAAGGATAAATTAAAAAAAATCAGCTATCACAGAGATGAAAAGATACTGCAGATCAAGTTAAACATATTAGAGATTCATAACAGTAGACTTCAAAAGGCAGAAGAATATGTTAATTAGAAGACAGGACAATTAAAAACAAAACAAAACAAAACTCCCTAAGCAAACTATTATTTAGTTTTGCTGGGTTTTGAGCAAAATTTTTTGAAATTTGTACTTCTCACTCCATATTATAAATATACGATTCATCCACACTCTCAGATGTAGCTATAAAACATCCATTTCATGGTGTAAATTTCAAAAAAAAAAAAAGAAGATAGGACAATTGAACATAAACATTCAAAAGAACAAATGGCAAGAAAAAATGGAAAGAATATAACTTGATCTCAGGGAAATGACAGACACCATGAAGCATGAAAGTATAAGGATTATTGGTGTCCCAGAAGGAGAAGAGAAGAGTAAAGGGATAGGATGGCGAGTTGAAGATATAATGGGGGAAAACTTCCCAACCCTTATAAAAGACATAAACATCCAAACCAAACATGCCCAATGGATCCCAAATAGAATAAATCCAAATAGGCTTACTCCAAAACACAGACTTATCAGAATGTCAAATCTTGAAGAGAAGCAAAAAATTGTGAAAGCAGCAAGAGAAAAGAGATTTATTACTTATAAGGGAAAACCTATAAGATTGAGCTCAGACTACTCAACAGGCACCATGAAGGCAAAAGGCAGTGGTATGATTTATTTAAAATTCTGGACAAAAAAGACTTCCAGCCAAGAATTCTTTATCCTGCCAAGTTGTCCTGCAAAATTGAGGGAGAGATTAAAATCTTCACAGAAAAACAACGGCTGTGAGAATTTGCCCATCTGCCTTACAAGAAATATTCAAGGAAGCTCTGGCACTGAAAAAAGACAGAGAGGGAGCGCTGAAGGAAGGTACAGAATTGAGGAGTATTAGCAAGGGTAATTTAAAGGATAAAGAATGAGAGAGGGAAAAGAATATATAAGTCTGACAAATAAAAACTATAGACAGCTAAGTAATATTAGATTAAATAGATTCCCGAAATAAAAAACTTAAAAATGCCTAGTAACATAGGTCATTACTACAGCAAAGTTGATATTTGTAATAACTTTCTACTTGGTATTTTGAGAACTTACATAGTTTTGATAGCTAATGAATAGTATTTAAGATAATGTTTAATATTTATAATTTAAGAAACTCTGATACCTGTATCTATAGATTTCTTCCTTGCTTGCTTTAAATTTAAATCGGTTTCTGGAACACACTACAAACACAGGTTCTACAATGATTATTTATATATTTTATTTAAATATGCCTATAGATAAGCTAAGTAAGATATCCATTTTTGGTGGTTAAGATTTTCATATGTTAACTGTAAAAACATTTGTATCTTTATATTTTCCTGAAATAAAAAACTCAAAAATATTCAATAACATAAGTCATTACTACATTGATATTTGTAACAACTTTCCTCTTGATATTTTGAGAACATTGAGTTTTGACAGGTAATCAAATGGTGATGAAGTTTGTGTTTAATATTTAGAAGTTAAGAAACTTTGATATCTGTATTCATAGATTTTTTCCTTGTTTGCCTTCATTTTAAACTGGTTTATGAAACTTACTACACAAACACGGGCTTTACAACGATTATTTGGACACTTTATTTAAGCTCACCGAAGATATCTATTTTTGGTGGTTCTAAGTGTATTGTTTGTTTTCTGAAATAGAAACAAACAATATAAAACAGCAATCTCTAGATACTGCATATCAATTCCCAGTAGTCCTAACAGAGTGTGGCTGGCCTCATGGACTCTAGTTGCTTATCTCAGGAAAGTGGTCTCCTCTTCCTGGTGGTTCAGTCCCTCTCAGTTGGAGTCTGGACTCAAGTACTACTTTGCATGGATCAGACCTAACTCCTGGCCAGACTAGGGTCATCCAGGGCCAACAGAGAGGTTGCAGCCACACCACACCTGGTGCAGATCTGACAGTGTCCCAGCCAGCCTCTCCAGGCCCATCCATCTTCTGCACCAAAAACATGGCCCCTATGCTTCAGAAGTGCAGTACCCTCCCCGGGGGGTGGGGCTAGGGTTGGGGCACTTCTGTTGTTTCCCTGACAGCACTGTTTACCTCTGTCTAGAATACTTTTCTCCTCCTTGCTGCCTGAAAAATCTCTACTTGCCCTTCGAGGATTTATTTAACTCTCACCCTCTCCATCTGGGCCCCATCCCCCTACCCCAGTCAGGTGTTTCCCCTCTGTGTTGAGTCTCCTAATTATCTTATTTATATCTATCCTGACATTTTCCAGCCTAATGGATAAAATTCTGGCTGCATCCTCCATTAGACTGCCAATTCCTGGAGAGCAAAATAGCACAAAGAGGTATTTCTGATTAACCAAATGATGGGTAGGCCCTTTGGACCTGTCTCAGAATTAAGCCACTTGCTTATAGGTTTTTGGTCAGTGTCAAGAGTCAGATGAAATCTGGGCTCCTAGAGTTTCATTCTTGGCTGAAAGTGGGCCAGACACATTAATTCTTAGATCACTGATGTGCAGAGTAGCAGTTGCCACCCATTTATGGAGGAAGTTCCTCCATAAAGGAACTTCCAGGAAGTTTTACCAGGAAGGTTTACACCCCTGGGAGTTATGTCCCATGTAAAGAAGGGGAGGGCAGTGAGTTTGCTTGTCGTGTTGGCTGAGAGAGAGAGGCCACATCTGAGCAACAAGAGGTTCTCTGGGGGTGACTCTTAGGCCTAATTTTAAGTAGGCTTAGCCTACATTGCGGGGATAAGTTTCATATGAACAAACCCCAAGATTGAAGGCTCGGCCTATTGCTTTGGTTGTCTCCACTGCTTGTGAGAATATCAGGAATTCTCCACATGGGGAAGTTGAATTTTCCCCCCTTCTCGCCATTCCTCCAAGGGGACTTTACAAATACTTTTTTATTCACTGTTCAAATCACCTTGGGATTTATTGGGGCACCACTCTGGACAAATCTACAAAATCTCATGCCCTACTCAAGGTTCCATGTACTTATTATCCCAATTAGTTTTTAAAAACCTTTTCATTGAAATATAACATACATACATCCCAATTAGTTCTGGCAGCCTGGTACTTATGATAGCTTTCTAAATCAGAAAAATGAAAAGGTGAGCAACCCACATCAACCATTTTAATGGAAAATTTACTGATCTATAAAATCTGATTTAGTTCAGTATCCCTCATATTTGCAGAAGAGGAAATGGGAGTCTAAAGAGGTTAAATGCAAACACATTGCACAAACACTGAAGTTTCTTTAGCTAGTTAATAGCCAAGCTAGGACTAGGCCAGGCTCTTGACTCCAAGGGTCCAACAACTTAATAGTTGTTCAAAATTAGTATAAAGTACCGAATTTGATCACAAATCATTTATGGTTCAGAACTGAAATAAGAATGAATTTTGTGCAGTCCACTGGACTGCAGGTAAAACTCTGCTGTGCAGTGCTACAATTATCTCTTATGATCACGACAAATCACCTTTACATGGCATAAATTATGCATTTTTGTGATTTTCACTGGATCAAAACTTAATAGGATAGCATAAGGAGATTTTATAAATATACATAAATAAACACACACTGATTTCATAACTTCCACTTATAAGCTACTTAGTTCATTTTCTTATCACTCACGAAACAGCAGCGGCTCCTATTTTTCCCTTGCTATTCACAGCATATCACTCTAATGCAATAATTCTACATCCAGGAAAAGATGGGCCAACTTATTCAGGCCCATCTTTTGAGCCGCGTAAATATCAGAAGGTGACATGCGCTACCAAGACAAACATTAAAGCTTTTAAACCCAGCCCTGAAGCCAGGAAAACATTAAAAGCTGTGATGCCAAAAAAATTTAGTCCATTTATCTCCATTTCTCATTTTTATTCCAATTAGTTTGTAGTCACTGTAGCTATGGGAGTTTCTAATTTCTGCTGCTTACTAAAGTTGCTGTTTAGTATGCAGGCTCTCATTCTATGTAAACATTTCTAACTAACAGACATAAACACTTCCCTGTAATGTTAAAGGTAACAAAATAAACAAAAGCCCTTAACTAATATAAGGCATATATCTAGTATGTCACTTGGAGTTCTTGGCTTTTTTTAATTTTAATTTTTAAATTTAAAAATAATTTTAGACTTACAGAAAAGTTGCACAAATAGTTTATCTCTGTATACACTTCACCCAGCTTCCCCATGGTACAATTAGTAAAGCTAAGAAGTTAATATTGGTACAATACTATAAACTACAGACTCTTCCCACCAGTGCCCTTTCTCTGGTTTGGGTTGCAATCCAGGGTTCCCCATTGCATTTAGTTGTCATGTCACCTGAGTCTCCTCTATGACAGTTCCTTACTCTTTCATGACTTTCATATTTTGAAGAATCCTGGTCGGTTTCTTTGTAACATGTCCCTCAGTTGTTTTTTTTTTTTTTTCCTCCTGAATGGACTGGGCTGTCTTCTCCCAAGTGGCTTGAGGTTATGCATTTTTCTTTTACCAAATATCAGGCAAGTTCTGTGCTTTCTCGGTGCATCATACCATAGGGGACGTGAAGTCAACATGTCCTGGTAAGATGCTGCCTTGGCTTTCAATTTCTCGTTTTCCACCATATTAAGCACTTTAATGGAGCAGGAGCAACAACTAAAATAGTAGCACTCTTACATGGGGTGGGAACAAAAGGAAAAAGACCTTATAGGACCTTCCACACACAGCTGCCATAGGAGAGAGGGCTTGCAGAGGGGTGACCTTCCAAGCCGAGGCTGGAGAGGATGGTTGGAGCTCCTCTCAAAGGAGCTATGACCTAACAGCTCCAAAAGGCCATCATCAGAAACAGACAGGGCCTTGTTAAAGGAAACCTCAGCTGGTCAAGGGGGAGTAGAGGGCAGGGGATCTCCCCAAAAAGGAGGAGTGTTTATGCCTTCCAAGATTTCTCCTCTTCTTCCTTCCCATCATCCCCTACTTTTGTTTACTTTAGTTCTCGTTGACTATGCCTTCTGCCTTCACCTGATCTCTGATTTCAACGAAATCTCAATAAAAACATTTATCTACTGCTTTTGGGATAGTTAATTCAGATTAATTTCCATAAGCTGCCACAAATGATAGGAAAGACCTTGGTTCACAGTATCTTGGGAATGAATGCACAGTTTGTTTGTTTTTTTGCATGGGCAGGCACTGGAAATCAAACCCAGGTCTCCGGTATGGCAGGCGAAAATTCTGCCACTGAGCCACTGTTGCCCACTCAGAGTGTGTAGTTTTGTAGGAACTCTTATAGGTACACCCCCACCTGCCAGCCCCCTTACCATCAGCCATCCAGCCCAGCACCTGGCAACCACTCTTCTACTTTCTGTCTCCATAGATTTGCTTGTTTGAAACAAGGTTCTTTTGATCTCAAATAGTAATAACCAAAATCATCTCAAATCAATCTAGTTAATCTAGAACACACACCATGCCAGGTGGGACTCTGGCAGCCCCTCACCTTCTCTTTGATACTCTGCTCTCCCTATTCCCACCACACCTGTGACTCACAGGTGACTTACCTGCATCTGCCTTTCTCAGGTCACACTCATTTTACCCTCCCTTCTATGAAAAACACACCATGTTCTATCAGCATTCTGCATTTCTAAGGTAATGGTTAGATAAATAATTTTTGCTAAGCTGCTAAGAAATAACAAATTTATATTTTAACAGAGAACTTTTGGAGTCTAGTGCCTCAGCTAGGGTGACTGTATGACCCAGTTTGCTTGGGACTGTCCTGGTTTTATGCCTGCTGACCTGGCTTAATTATTAAGAGGATCCCCTTTTACTCTCAAAAGTGTCCTTGCTTGCATGTTAAATTATGTTGTCAACCAACCTCAACCAAAATAAATGACTAATAATGGTAAGTGTAGACATTTTGGTAGGCCAACCAGAGAGATAATTTTATATACATGAAGTTTTAAGTGCTCCTCAAATCATACTCCAGATTTCCATGTCCATAAGAAGTTTAAATTTGCCAACCTGTAGGAATTAGGGTTTCATCCACAGGCAAAAATGTATCAGCTTCTATAGTGACTTCATGGTCATATATATTCGGAGAACCCTGGGAGAGAAGAGGCAGAGAAAGAAAAGATGATTTATTGCCTAGTCTTATTTTATATATTTGCTTTATAACTTCTCTTGCAGAACATTTTCAGGTACTGAGAAAAACTTTTTGAAAATTCCATTTGACCTATAATAATGACTAAATGTGTTCACTTAAGTGTAAGTTGACAGGTTCTCAAAATAGCAACTGATAAATTTAGAACAAGCTTTCAGATATGACCCCTACCATGCACTTTCATTTTTAAATAAAATTGTGGAGATGAAAAGTCAGAGAGATCACAGTGGTCTAAAAGCTTTTTGGACCTTGGCATATTGGTGTCTTTAATCCACCCCCCATGCCAGCAACTAGAAGAGCAGGGTCAGTGCTTGTAACCTACAGACCCTGCACAGCTGAGGCACAGCGGCCAGGCTCGTTGGAGGCAGTGCATCTGTCACCAGCTCCCACCTAGGGCACTCACTGCTGCCCCATGACAGCATCCACGGAGTCAGGACTGGGATCCCCGCTTTTGAGAGTTTGCCCACCTGCTCCATAAACATGCAGCCTGTCCACATAGTATAAAAAGTGCAGGTCCGTGCTCAGAAGCCCTGGTGTCCAGTACCGGCTCCCGCTGAGCAGCCCCAGGGAAATCCCTAAACCTTCTAGTATTTCATTTCTTTTAGTGCAAAATGGGGCTAATGATGCCCCCAAGTCTTCCAGGGTTCTGGTGAGAAACCGTTCAGTGAGGGCATGTTGTGCTGTTGGCAAACTGGAACATTCTTGCTGTGTACATCTCTAATATAAAAATATTTTTTACATATATATATATGTATTACATATATATTTACATATATCTTTACATATATATATATATATATATAATAGGAGTTTATTTCAAAGCTTCATGGTAGAAGATGTGGAAGGAGACCTCGGTAAGAGGTTTTGCTTCATGAATACTCAAGAATGACCCCCAACAGTGGTTCTCAAATGGGGGACATTCCCTACCTCCTCCCATAAAGGAGACATTTGGCAATGTTTTTGTTCACAACTGACAGGGGCAGGGGACAGGTTCTACTGGCATCCAGTAGGTAGAGCCCACAGATGCTTCTAAACTGCTAAACGTCCTACAGTTCACAGGGCAGGTCGCCATAACAAAGAATTATTCAGTCTCAAGTGGCAAGAGTGCCAAGGTTGAAACCCTGAGCTGAACCAAACTGACGCCTCTGCCAGGTTCCTGAGAAGTAAGCAGAGAGAAGTAGAGGGTTGTAGGTTAGCTGGAGACAGATTCTAGACTCAGGCCCATGCTATCCAAATAGACTCATCCTGAGGAGAAAAGCCAAGAATTTAGGGACCATAAAAATCTATGTCTAAACATCACAGAGATTCATTTAATTTCAGCACTAAGTGGCTCCATTTCTGGAGAACAATGCTGGTGGAATCCTGCTTCTCTTGGGGTTCTCTGGCAGGTGCATGCTAGGCAGGGGTTGGGGAAGGAAACCAGGGCACAGGCTTTTCCTCCACCTGCATTTTCTACTCTAACCGCCTGCTGTTATATTTCAACCTGGGGAGGCAGATCCAAAATGGAGGAGGTCTGCATGGCTCTTAGAGCAGCCCTAGATGAGAGGCTCTCCCTTCTCCTGTCCCTCTTTTCCTTCAGGGGTAGTGCTGGCTCCAGGAGGCCTCTGGGAATGAGGGGAGTTGGGACTATTTTCCTGGCTCTATTTGTTATACTTCAAGCAAAATGTGGAGATTTTTGGTCAGCCCAGAGAGGGCATGAGGGGGTACGCAGGCTTGGTGGAAGTAGATGCCCTTACGGCCCTTGTAGAGAGCTGAAGAGTCCCAAAAAGGAGAGTCCCGACTGACCAGAGCAACTTTACAGACACAAAGAAGACTTTGCAGACATACATGTCTTTTCTTAGAATCAATCTCATTCCACATCAGTAGCCTGATATGTTATCATTTCATTAGAAACCTTAATCCCAAGGAGCTTGTGACCCTGCTAAGGTTGAGTAAGTGGGGCTGAGGCCTGAAGATGATCAAGTGTTTCTCTGGCCTCCTGACCCAACATTTCTCCAGGTCTTCAAACTGTTTAGTCAGGTGCCTTCTTTCTTTTTAAATAAATTTATGTATAATAAATATATATAAGGTACAATTTACGATGAATAAAAGACAGATTTGCAGAGTATACTACTGAGCTTTGACAAATATAGACAACCCAATCAAACTATAGAACATTCTCTGGGGTGCATGGGTGGTTCAGTGGCAGAATGCTTGCTTTCCATGCAGGAGACCTGCGTTTGATTCCCGAACCATGCTCCCCCACTCCCCCCCTCCAAAAAAAACATTTCCATCACCACACAATTTCCCTCAAGCTCCTTTCCAGCCAATCCCCCAGTCTCCACTAAAGACATCCACTGCTCTGATTTCTATTCCTATATAT
Source organism: Tamandua tetradactyla (assembly GCF_023851605.1). Taxonomy (NCBI): domain Eukaryota; kingdom Metazoa; phylum Chordata; class Mammalia; order Pilosa; family Myrmecophagidae; genus Tamandua; species Tamandua tetradactyla. Next base: position 9,845,138 of record NC_135343.1, on the reverse strand, counting down.
TAGTTTTGCCTATTCTAAAACTACATGTAAATGGAATCATAATATTCTTGGGTCCTTGCTTCTTTCACACAAAATAATGCTTTTGAGATTCATCCACGTTGTTGCATGTATCAGTAACCTGTTATTTTCTATTGATGAATAGTGTTTTATTGTATGAATATACCACAATTTCTTTACCCATTTCCTGTTGATAGACTTTTTGGGTTGTTTCCTGTTTTTTATTATTATGAATAGAGCTGCTTGGGAAATTCCTTTGTTTTCTGTTTTCTATTTTAGTACTTGGGCTGGAAGATATGATTCAACTTGAAAATCACAGGCTAAATAAGTTGATGAGTCTGAGGTGTTAGGAAGAAGCTGGAGAAGGGAAGGAATGTGTACCGGACACCAATTATCTTACTGGCCATCGGGTCACTAAGCACCACTAACATGCCTTCATTAAAGGGACAGGAGCTTCATTGTCGGACTCCGCTGGCCTGGAAAAATACAATGATCTACTCTGGTGGAATATTACTGTTGGATTAATTTCCATTCAAGATTGATGAAAACTTGGCAAAGAGATCTGGAGGTTTATCTCTGAGTTCAGTGTTTGTTTTGGTTGACTTTGCTTGACTATTACTACTTCTGTAATATCAATAAGCCCATTATGGTTTACAAGGGGGCTTTAAAGACCTTTTTGTGAACTGGCACTACAATTGCCTTAATTCAGGTCTTATCAGCTCCAGCAGGACCTAACAGACATTAATATGTACTACCCAAAAGCCATAGCTATGCCTTTACCAGCACACTTTGTTTCCCCTGGCAGAATCTTGCTTTGTTTATTCATCTCATGCTAGGTCATACATTCAGGAAAGGGGACTCCTAAGCTCCAGAGGATGAATTTCCATTGGTCTACATCAGTCACGGTGGTCTATTTCCCTTGCTTGTGACTGCATTCAATAGGACAAGGAACATACTTGTGGCCAAGGAAATGTAAGGAAAAGTCTGCTGGGCTGCTTCTAGGAAAGGTTTTGCTTTTCTTAAAAAAGGAACATTAGAGAAATGCAGAAAGGAATAGGTCCTTTTTTTGTCTCTGGATGTGACCACATGAGGAGGTGATTCCTGGAGCTGTGCCAGCCATCTTTTGACTATAACAGGTCAAGTCTGAAGCCAAAACACACAGGAAGCCAAATGGAAAGATGGAAAAAGCTGGCCCTTGATGACATGGTTACCCAGTCATATCTGAACCACAGCTACTGCTTTTCATCTCAAATTCTCCAAGGTCTGCTTTCATAGCTCTCTAGTTTCAATTTAAAAGCGTGTTCTCCCAGTTTTATTTTAGGTACAGGAAAGAACAACCCCCAAATGCAAAACAAAACAAATAAAAAAACCCAAACGCAACCTATAAGCTACACATCTTTTCCATTGTTTGAAAAACACAAAGAAACTCCCTTCCCCACACACCTGCAACACTCAACTCAGAAATGATGAGTTGTTAGTGCTCAGGCCCCAAGTACAACAAAAATACCACCTATTAAATTTAAAAAGTAAAAAACAAAAATATTTTAGATGAGCTGGCCACTTTATCATATTTTGAGCTAGCTCTCTAGGGAGGGTTTTAGACAGATGATAATGCTTCCAGGGGCAAGAGATGTTCTGCAGATGTAGAGGTCTTGGCCTGGGGTCTGGTGACTATTCACTCCTACCTGAATGCTCTAAAGGCCTGGTGGTCCTCACACACCCCCGACCCTGAAAGCTAGTGGCTGTGCATTCTAGCTGCAGTCATCCAAGATAGTACAAGGAAGGCACATTTCATGGAGCATTGTTCTGGGCGGGTCTCTGATCTAGGACACTATTCAATCTCTGCAAGTATTCAGAAATTCCTGTCATTCCAAGTCCCTGATGGATGGAAAGAAGGAAAATCCTGGTCATGAGGATCCTCCTGGGAGGTGAATGGAGAAGGTGAAGGTGACCCTCACACTCGCATATTGTCTCCTTCATCAAAAATACTGGCAGATGTAATACTTCATGAAAAACTTTTGAATTTATTCTTTTAGCTCTCCCCTATTATAAAATAGGATATCTTAATTATAGAAAAATACAGGTAAGGAGTGCAAAATCACCATAATCTACTACCTATATAACACTATTAATATTTTGTTCGATTTCTGTCAAATTTCATTCTGAACTTATTTTAAAACATGGGATCTTGATGCAGATGTCTTTTGCAATGTCTTATAGCTGAGAATTTGTTTTGTATGGTTTATTGTCTTGTTTTTAAGACCTCAAGAAGGACAGTGAAAGTCTCTGAAGACTTTTTCTTTTTAAAGGAAGAACTTCTAAGAACCAGTTAAATGAAACAATAATGAAAAACCCCCCAAAAAAGAAAAGCCCAGGATCAGATGGCTTCACTGTGAATTTCACTAAACATTCAAGGAACAGTTAACACGAATCCTGCTCAAACTCTTCTAAAAAATTGAAGAGGAGGAAATACTTCCTAACTTATTCTATGAGGCCAGCATCACCCTAATGCCAAAGCCAGATTAAAAACAAAAAACACAAGAAAAGAAAATGACAACCCAATATCACTAATGAATATAATGCAAAAATCCTCAACAAAATACTAGCAAACCAAATCTAATAGCACATTAAAAGGATTATTCACCACAATCATGTGGGATTTAACCCAGGAATGCAAGGATATTTCAACATAACCAAGTCAATTAATATAATTACCATATTAACAGAATGAAGGGGAAAAAAAAACTGCAGGATCATGTCCACACAGAAAAAAGATCTGATAAAATCTAGCACCCGTTCTTGATAAAACATACATAAAACTAGGAACAGAAGGGAACTCCTCAAAATGATAAAGGGCAAATATGAAAAACCCAAAGCTAACACCATGTTCATAGTGAAGGCTGAAAGCTTTCCCCCCAAGATCAAGAACAAGACAAGGGTGCCCACTATTATCATAGTTTTTCAACATTGTGCTGGAAGTTCTAGCCAGAACAGTTAGACAATAAACTGGAAAGGAAGAAGTAAACTATATTCTCAGGTGATACGGTGCTATATACAGAAAATCCAATGAATCTATAAGAAAGCCACACGTTCTAATGAACTCAGCAAAGTAGTGAGGTACAAGTAAACACAAAAATCAGTGGTGTTTTTATATGACAACAATGAAGAATCTGAAAAGGAAATCAAGAAAAAATTCTATTTTTAATAGTAACTAAAAGAATATTTAGATATAAGTTTAATCAAGGATGTAAAGGACTTCTACATGGAAAACTACAAATCATTAATGAAATAAATTAAAGAGGACCTAAATAAGTGAAAAGATATTCCATGCTCTTGGGTGGAAGACTTAATATTATTAAGACGTCAAAAATATCCAAAGCAATTTAGAGATTCAATGCAATCCCAATAAAAATTACAACATCCATCTTTGTAGAAATGCAGAGAAATTATCAAATTCATATGGAAGGGCAAGGGATCCTGGATAGCCAAGACCATCTTGGAAAAAGAAAAGAAAATGTTAAAAGTTGGTAAATCTGGGTATCTGAGTAGGGCATATATTGGAGTTCTCTGTCTTGGTTGTATTATTTTTGCAACTGCCCTGTAAATTTGAAATTATCAAAATAAAAAGTTAAGGAAAAGAGAACCAAGTAACTAATATTATGGGAGAAGAACCTAAAAACAAATCAACAGATAAGTAGCAAACTGCTAAAAGAGTGTAAAAAGGCAAGCTATGACTGGTGGTCTTCTGGTACAGCCCCTTGCGGTAGGAAATCACCCGAAGATGATTCAAGTGGAGGAAACAGTTCCAAGTTCTTCAGATAAGCAGTAATAGATATAATCTACAGAGTTTGGCTAAGCTTTTTACTCTGACACAGTTGACAGCCTCCTCAACAAGCTAAAAACCTGTCTTCAAAGGGAACGAGGGGGGTTAGAGGGGTACATCTCTAAGTTCCTAAGGGAACTTGTTAGCGGCTCCACATTACTCTTAGGTGCGGACATTTTTAATGCCCTTTCACTAGGGTTTATCCCTGTGCTGGGTTGATTTTTAGTAACTTTACCAACAATTTGATGAAGTGCTTCTAATAGGCCTATTAATCTAAAGAATCCAGGTCTTCTCAATCCAAGTCCAGTGCTCTCTCCACTGTGCTGGGCAGGCAGGTCTTGACTGGTCACAGAAGCTCTGGACGGAGCTGAAGGGGGCTGGACAGTGGGAACGCATAGTATAGTTACTGGCAGCGCATCTAAAGGGACAACAAGATAGGAACTGGGCCAAGTGCTTCTCCAAATGGCGAAGAACAGAAAGCACTTAATTGAAAGTAATTTTGTGGGATAGGAGTGGAATAGGAAAAGCAAATGCAAGCACACATTACAACTAGATGAGAGTGTGTTCTTGAAATAGCAAATTACTTATATGAGGCATGTGGAGAACAGACAGTTCTCCTGGCAGTGTAATGTACTCATTTTATCCTTCTCCATAACCTCCTTTTATTGAGCATCTACATGAACCAGAGGCTCTGCTGGTCACTATTCATCACATGGGATAACTCCATCACCAAAGTAATTCCACACCGGGTTGGTGTTTCCAGCCATTCCCCAGGTCAATGCCATAAAACACCTGGGTTGCAGTAGGGGAGAGGAGACGAATTCGCTCACCTGGCCTGCCAGGTTGAAATAGGAATGGTTGGTCAGATTGACTGGTGTGGTCTGGCTGGACTGGGCTCTGTAGTTGATCATGAGCTCCCCGCCATCCAGTGTGTACGTCACCCAGACTTTCAACTCTCCAGGGTAGCCCTCCTCACCATCTGGACTGACGCGGGAGAACTGGACACCATTCGACAGCACCTGAGGGGTCCAAAGGACCTAGAACAAAGAGTGTTTGCAAAGCTTGTAATCACTCCAATCCCAGGCTACATGCCCCATTTCAATATTTAAAGACAACTGATTTCCAAGAAGGGACATGGCTATATCAATCATCAGAGTATATGAAATAGAATAACAGCATGGATTTAATAATTCCAAAATTTTGTTTTATACGGAAAAGTGGCTTTTGAGAGAAAAAACATGTTTTTCTCCTTACCCACGTTCTCCATATTCTTTCTTCCTAAATGTATATGTATGTGTGCCCAATGTTTTCGTCTTCCCCTCTTCATTTTTCTTCAGTACATTTTTGTCTTAATGTACCATTCTGGTAAATGTCATAGAGCAATATCTGCTAATAGTATTTAAAAATAACTTCAAAAGTTCAGCCTCTCTCTCCTGGGGGCATGATGTGCAAATACTTATAAAAAATACTTTAAGGTTCTCTATGATTCCTTGGCAGAATTAAAATAAATTAGAAGCCACTTGTTTCCTTAGAGCTCTGGTCCATGAGTCAGTTCTGAACTGGGGGCCACATCTGTCCCTAGCTCACTGGGTGACTTCACACATCAATCTCTTCCATAAAAAAAAGGGCTTGAAAAAAATGACCTTGAAGGTTTCTTCTTGATCTGGAAAATATGATTTATATAAATGATATGTGAAGAAAAGTTTCCTAGAAGAGATGTTAGGAAATAGGAATAGGAATCGTGGATTAACATAATGGTTCTTCTTAACTGTGCCTGAAAGGCCCCAAGCTTAAACTGATGGGGAAGGGAAATCAACATTTATTGAGTACCCATTAGGCGCCCAGACACTTTGCTAGAAGCTTCACAGACATTATCTCACCGGCGTCTCAGCACTCTTGAAGGGCTCCTTACTCTCACTGAATGATGAGCCAACTGAGGCTCTGAAACAATACACCACTCACTCCAGGTCATCCAGCTAGCAGGCAATGGCAGACGTGAACCAAGAGGTCTGGGTGTGAGCCTGCCCTGTTTCCTAATTCTACGCTATCATAGGATGATTTGGCCAGAGATTCCTAAATCACCATCCCAACGCCCTGGGATGACCAGTGGAGGGGCTCGTGGCAGGCCTAAGATCTCTAACTTGTTGAGTGCTCACCAGACACTGACCTGGTGCTTTATATAAATCACCTTGTAAGGCAAGGATTTGATTGAACCAAATAAAATTGCTCTTTCGTAGGTTAAAACAGTCAAACACTTGCAATTTCATACAGCAACAACAAATATTACTCCCATTTTGCAGATGAGCAAATTGAGTTCAGTGAGGTTAACTTGTCTACTTTTACCTCCCATTTCCCAGGAGAGTGCGGCAGAGCCCTTTCATCCTTCGTGCCTACTGTGCAAAAGAAAAAAAAAAACACAATCTTGTTTAAAGTCGTATGTGTAATTAGTGACAGAGTTAGGATTTAAACTCAGGTCTGGCTGTGTGTACTAAAGGCTTGACCCACTCTACTGTACATCTTAGTTTCAAGAAATGTTTTGTTTGTGTCTCCAATTTCAGCAGGAGAGTTCAACTCAAACTGTCATTCTAAATAGGCTTGAGAGAGAATAACCTCCATGGGCCGGTGGAGTGGGCTGTGAGCTGGGCTCTGCCCATCCTCTCCAGCCAGGGCCTGGCTTTCCTCACTGAGGGTGTCCGGTGGGGAGTGCAGCAGGAATGGACACCTCGACAGTGAAGCAGCTGGCATGTAAAACACAGTCACTGACCTCAGTAAAATAATGCCACACTGCAATTATCTCCTAGAACTGCTGAACTTTCAAGATACTTAAACCATAAAGCCTGTTATGAGTATAATTAAAAAAAAAAAAAATCCCCCAATGGAAAATTTTAGGCATAAAATATTTCAAGTAATATGTTTTTAACTTGCTACCAAGTTTTATCTTTTCAAGAAAGGACACAATGGAAAGATTCTTATATAAACCATTATTATCAGATAAGTTTAATTCCTATTCACAGAAGGATTTTCCTGACCTTGCAGTCTCCAAATTTCCAGAAATTTGTAACTCTGAGCCCACACATACCAGTTCTAATTCTATCAGGTTATTCAAATTTCATCTTTTAAAAACATGGCCTGGGGGCGGGCCGCGGTGGCTCAGCGGGCAAGAGTGCTTGCCTGCCATGCCGGAGGACCCCGGTTCGATTCCCGGCCCCAGCCCATGTAAAAAACAAACAAACAAACAAAATATAATAAAATGATCTCTTTAAAAAAAAAAAAAAAAAAAACATGGCCTGATGTAAACAGAGAAACACATACCTCCAAACCAATAATTATTTAGTAAGTAAAGAATTGGTGTTTCTCCTAATATTTAAAAATTGATCAGGTAACATTACTGGCAAACTCAAAATCTAGAAGATGGGGAAATGGTTCTGTGTTGAAATTTAACAAAACTTAAAACAAATTTCATCTGGCGTTACTTCTATTACTATGGTGGAAAACCTACGGTGGCTCCATAATAACACGAAGTCTTTCCTCACCCCTTTCTGGGTCATTGCACAACCATCCTCTCCAACATCCACGTGTTGGAGGAAATGCTATCCTTTCTTCAAGGGCAGTTCCCAGCTGCACTTTCCCAGTTGCAATTCATCTGTCCATAGCCAGTTGCCACTGCACGTTGTTGCCGTCTGTACTGGGGGGCTTGTTGTGGCCTGCCCATACCAGTGATTTATGTAAGGCCCGGCCCCCTCACTCTACTGTGAGCCTCAGGAGGCAGGGACTGTTCTGTGCCTCATTCGGTTTGCTATCTCCAGCCCTTTATTGCTCCCTGGTAAAACAGAAGGGGCTCAGTAGACACACTGAATTGAAAGATATGAACAGTCGCTATTTTACTACGTTTGTAAAAGGCAAACTTATAATACCAGGATATATCTGGTATTATACATCTGATAATTAAAAAGTGTTGGTAGAGTCCGTTGAGGGCCAGAAGGGAAAAACCAAATATATTCATGGAACTATTAAACTCTCCCATCCGGGAAAACCATGTACCTTCTCAATCATTGGGGATTCCCAAAAAAACAGGTCAAGCCCTGGATTTTGAGGCTTGCCCTCATGAAACTGACTTCTGTGGGGAAGAAGCTAAGAATACCCATAAGAAGTCCTAAGAGTTGCTTCCAGGAAGCCTAAGAGTTGCTTCTAGGAAGCCTAAGAGTTGCTTCTAGGAAGCCTCTTTGTTGCTTGGACATCATCATCTCTCTCTCTCTCTCTCTGGCCCAGCTCTGCAGGGAAAATCATTGCCCTACCCACTACATGGTACAAGCCATTCAGGGATGAAAGTCCCTCTCCCTGACAACGTGGGGCATAACTCCTGGGGATGAGTCTGGCCCTGGCATCATGGGATTGACAACACCTCCTGACCAAAAGGGCAAAAAGAAGTATAATAAAATAAGGTATCAGTGGCCAAGAGAGATCAAATGTAGTCAAGAGGCTATTCTGGAGGCTATTCTTATGCAAGCTTTAGTTAGATAATAGTAACTGCCATGGTTTGCTAAACCACAATCAACACCACTCTTGTTGATGCTGAAGAACACCTACGGTTCGAACTGAGACTCTGTAAAGGTTTTGTGCACTAGGTTTGCCTTTCTGGAACATGTAATTCCTGGAGGGTTCCTGGGTCAGATAAGTCCTACAACCCAGAGGGTCCAGCCTCTCCAAGATTATCAATTAATTGCATCCCCCTATCCTTTAGTGTGGACACTCCTTCTCAACATGAAAAAGTCAGAATGGACATTGCTCAAAGATCCTTATGGATTGGGAGAAGGATTAAAAGAGAAGGAGGAGGTATGACAGAGAAAATGAGATTTAGCAAATTTAACAAATGGCTGCTGAATCACTATATTAATATTCCTTCTAGCCTTCAGTGTTCTGGAACAGCTAGAAGGGAAAATCTGAGATGGTGGAATGGTAGCACATGATAAATTCTGGGATCTGTTCTGTAACTGTTTGTTGAAGTGCTTTGAAAATTATTGCTTCTTTCTTTCTTTGCTTTATATATATATATTACAATTAAAAAAGTAAAAAAACAAAACAAAACATAGTAAGCATCACATAGAAACTACCACCGTGGAATAGAGGGAGCAGGAGCAAGCTAGAATAAGGGACTGTTCTGAAGCCCTCTGAAGACCCCTGCCCAAAACAGAAGTGGTCCTTGTTTCCATTGGTTGGGATTTGTCAATGGACCCGGCATAGCCTAGGGTCCGTCTGACTTAATACCGGCAGAACAGACTCTATATTTTGCCTTTCTGCTCTCTGTAGCATGAGGAGTCTCATCATTGAGGAAAGGGGAACTATTGGGACACCCTGTTCTTCGCCACAGACAGGAACCAGAGTGACCAATTTCTTCAAAAGGACAAGTGGCAATCAGAGGCAGAAGAGAAAAAACTGTGCCCGTCAGCTACCATACGTGCTCCTGTCTTCTTTGGCTATTCTCTAGGAAATAACCCAGGTGGTGTAATTTTAAGGAACGTTAAATATCAAAATTATCTCCTTCAAGTCATCAGGATTGACCCACAGAATGCCAAGGGCTAAGAAGCAGATACTAGGCATAACTACCTCAGGAAGAAGCAATTTGATCAGCTTGCTTTCCTAACCATATTTTCCAGGGATTCACATGACAAATAGGGGTTTTAATTTGGAAATGGGAAATTGGAGCAAACATGAGGTAATTTTAAGGCATGAGGCCCTTTAGTGGAAGGGCAGGCCCGGATGCAGCCTACCTTGCACGGGGAAGGGGCTCTAACTGACAAGAAGCAGTGGCACATGAAGGGAGGTGTGTTGGGTCAGCAGCACCTACGGCCATCTTGGAGGACACCAACACCTGTCATGTAGGAAGGAGAGCTTTGGGCCAGGCAGATCTGGCTGTCCCACTTAAGAGTTGGGTGGCCCTTCGGAGCCTCAGATTTCTCATATGATGATAATACAGGACTCTAGTAAGGGTAACTGATACTGCATACGAAATCCTTGTACAGTTTGGTCATTAACCCACTTTGCCTTTGGGTGTCAGGTCAACCTGGTATCCTGAACCCAACACTAGGAAAGTTGTTCCTAAGTCCTTTCCCTGGGGCCTCCCCTGCCTGCTACAGCCAGAAAAGCCTGAGAAAGATGGGCCCAGGAACACAGCCGTTACCTCTGCTCCCTGGAGCCGAGCATGCCCTTACCACACTGCATTTACTCTAGGGCCCAGGCTTGTGCCTGGTAAACAGAAGGTACATTGAGGGTATTCTGTGAAGCGTGCCAGGTGTGGACTCTGCCCAAGGCCCCGACTTACCTTATCAAATCCTCTAAGTCCCCCGTGCAGGCTGTTGGGCCCATTGTTGATGGCCAGCTTGTACTCCTTCCCATTCAACGTGAACGTCCCCTTGGCGGTCCGGTTGGCTGTCCTTCCAACCACCGCTCCGAAGTAGGGCTGCTTCTGGAGGTACCCTGCAAGAAGGCGGAGGGCAGCACGTCTTAAAGCTTCAAAGCAAAGGTGGGCTCACCCACCAGGTTCTTTTGGGGGATGCTGCAAGCTGCAACGACCAGGGCCTATCTATCAAATTCCTCATGGAAACACAGAAAAATGATGCCCTTTTCCTTTTCCCAAAGTAATTCATGCTCATTGTAAAACAATTTTTAAGAACTTCATAAAGCACAAAGGATAAACTTAAGTCATCCTTAGTTCATCACTAGAGAGAACCATTGTTAATATGCTTAAGCATATCCTTCTGTTCTTAACATATGCACACATGTCCTTTTTTGTCTTTTTATAGAACAGGGATCTCAGTGTACAGAGCTGCTTGTCATCTGTTTTTTTATTAGGCCAATCGATTTTCTTAACTAAAAACTATACTTCTGAACAGTCTTCAGAAGAAACTCTTTTATCCTTCTTTCTCTTTTTAATTAAAAAAATCATACAATTTATACATGATAATATCCTTTACAAGCATTAAATATTCTAGAACTATATAGAGTAATATAATCAGATGAAATACAGGTTGTCCAGTTAAATTTGAGTTTCAGCTAAACAACAAAAACTTTCTTAGTATAAGTATGGCCACAAAATAGATGTATATATTACTATTAATAATATATCTATATAAATAACAACTTATTTTAGATTATTTTTAGACACATACTTAAAAATAATAATATGAGACATTCTTACACTAAAAAATTATTCATTGTTCAGCTGAAATTCTCCACCCATTCCAGGTGGGTCTTGATGATTTCCTGGAATCCTATAAAAGAGGAAACATTTTGGAGAAAGGGAGCATTTCAAAGACAGCAGAGAAGAATGACAGAGCCACGAGAAAACCACAACAGAGAATGCTGCAGAACCACGAAGCAGAGAGCCCACCAGCCAGTGACTTTTGGAGATAAAAAAGGAAAATGCCTCCCAGGGAGCTGGAGAGGAAGCTAGCAGATGATGCTGTGTTTACCATGTGCCCTTCCAGCCAAGACAGAAATCCTGACCATGTTCACCATGTGCCTTTTCACTTGCAAAAGAAACCCTGAACTTCATTGGCCTTCTTGAATCAAGGTATCTTTCCCTGGATGCCTTAGATTGGAAATTTCTATAGGCTTGCTTTAAGTGGGACATTTTCGATTAAACAGTTTTTACTGTTAACTGGCAACTTATTAAATTCCCCTTTTTGAAGCAAAAAAATTGATGATTGTGATGATTTAAAAAAAGTATTTAAGCCCTCTAACCTCCTATATTCTGGAGTAGCTAGAAGGAAAAATATGAGAGGATCATGTAAGAGCCCATGACAAAGTCTGGGATCTATCCTGTAACCACTTTCTGAAGCGTGCTTTGAAAAGTATTGCTTTTTAATTTTTTTGCTTTGTATATATGTTATACTATTCAATAAAAAAAGTTTTAAAAAAATCCCCCCTTTTAAAATATTTATTTATTAATTTAAAAAAATAAAAAAAATGAATTAAAACATTAATTAACATGTGATCATTCCGTTCTATATATATAATCATTAATTCACAATATCATCACATACTTGCATATTCATCATTTCTTAGAACATTTGCATCAATTCAAAAAAGAAATAAAAAGACAACAGAAAAAGAAATAAAACGAAAACAGAAAAAAAAAAGATTATACATACCATACCCCTTAGCCCTCACTTTCATTGATCATTAGCATTTCAAACTAAATTTATTTTAACATTTGTTCCCCCTATTATTTATTTTATTCCATATGTTCTACAAGTCTGTTGACAAGGTAGATAAAAGGAGCATCAGATACAAGGTTTTCACAATCACACAGTCACACTATGAAAGCTATATAATTATCCAATCATCAAGAAACATGGCTACTGAAACACAGCTCTACATTTTCAGGCAGTTCCCTCCAGCCTCTCCAATACATCTTGAATAACAAGGTGATATCTACTTAATGCGTAAGAATAACCTCCAGGATAACCTCTGGACTCTGGAATTTCTCAGCCATTGACACTTTGTCTCATTTCACTTTTCCCCCTTTTGGTCTAGAAGGTTTTCTCAATCCCTTGATGCTGAGTCTCAGCTCATTCTAGGGTTTTTCTCAATCCCTTGATGTTGAGTCTCAGCTCATTCTGGGATTTCTGTTCCACGTTTCCAGGAAGGTCCACACCCCTGGGAGTCATATCCCACATAGACGGGGGAGGTTGGTGAGTTTGCTTGTTGTGTTGACTGGACTGAGGCCACATCTGAGCAACAAAAGAGGTTCTCTTGGGGGTGACTCTCAGGCCTAAATTTTAAGTAGACATGACCTATCCTTTGTGGGGTTAAGTTTCAAATGAACAAACCCCAAGACTGGGGGCTCACCCTATAGCTTTGGTTGTCCACACTGCTTGTGAGAACATCAAGAATTCAACTTGGGGAAGTTGAATTTCTCCCCGTTCTTACCATTTGCAAAAGACTTTGCAAATACTTTTCCACTCACTGATCGAATCACTCTGGACAAACCAACAAAATCTCATGTCCTACCTGAGATTCCAAGTACTTATGGTGGTCAATCAAGCTATCTACATAAATTATATTAGGAAATACACTAGTCAAAATATAATTTTTGTACCAAATAAATATTTTTGCTTTAGTCTCACACATAAGGTGAGATTTTAAAATATTAATTACCATCTATTTTCAGCACCCTGCAGTAATGACATTCCTTTGTTCTTCCTCATGCAAAAACATTTTTAAATTTTGTACATTTAGTCACTATCATTACACACTCTAGGCATTCCTAGATTATAACATCACAATCTTAAACGTCTATCTTTCTTTCTTATTTCATTTATGTCCCCAGCCCTCCTCCCTCTATCATTCTCACATGCAGCTTCATTCAGTGTTTTAACATAATTGCATTACAGTTTGGTAGTATTGTGCTGTCCATTTCTGAGTTTTTATATTCAGTCCTGTTACACAATCTGTATCCCTTCAGCTCCAATTACCCAATATCTTACCCTATTTCTATCTCCTGGTGGTCTCTGTTACCAATGAAATATTCCAAGTTTATACACTAATGTCAGTTCATATCAGTGAGACCATACAGTATTTGTCCTTTTGTTTTTGGCTAATCTCACTCAGAATAATGTCCTCAAGGTCCATCCATGTTGTTACATATTTCATAACTTTATTCTGACTTACAGCTGCATAATATTCCATCGTATGTATATACCACAGCTTGTTTAGCCACTCGTCTGTTGATGGACATTTTGGCTGTTTCCATCTCTTTGCAATTGTAAATAATGCTGCTATAAACATTGGTGTGTAAATGTTTGTTTGTGTTTTTGCCCTTGTGTTCTTTGAAGAGATACCTAGCAATGGTATTGCCAGGTCATATGGCAATTCTATATTCAGGTTTTTGAGGAACCGCCAAAGTGCCTTCCACAGCTGTTGCATCATTTGACATTCCCACCAACAATGAATAAGTGTGCCTCCTTCTCCACATCCTCTCCAGCACTTGTCATTTTCTGTTCTGTTGATAATGGCCTTTCTGGTGGGTGTGAGATGATATCTCATTGTGGTTTTGATTTGCATTTCTGTAATGGCCAGGGAAGTTGAGCATCTTTTCATGTGCCTTTTGGCCATTTATATTTACTCTTCTGAGAAGTGTCTGTTCAAGTCTTTTTCCCATTTTATAATTGGATTGGCTGTCTTTTTGTTGTTGAGTTGAACAATCTCTTTATAAATTCTGGATACTAGACCTTTATCTGATAGGTCGTTTCCAAATATTGTCTCCCATTGTATAGGCTGTATTTTTACTTTCTTGATGAAGTTCTTTGATGCACAAAAGTGTTTAATTTTGAGGAGTTCCCATTTATTTATTTATTTCTTCAGTGCTCTTGCTTTGGGTGTAAGGTCTATAAAACTGCCTCCAAGTATAAGATTTATAAGCTATTTCCCCACATTTTCTTCTAACTGTTTTATGGTCTTAGACCTAATGCTTAGGTCTATGATCCATTTTGAGTTGACTTTTGTATAGGGTGTGAGATATGGGTCCTCTTTCATTCTTTTGCATATGAATATCCAGTTCTCTAAGCACCATTTATTGAAGAGACTGTTCTGTCCCATGTGAGTTGGCTTGACTGCCTTATCAAAGATCAATTGTCCATAGATGAGAGGGTCTATATCTGAACACTCTATTTGATTCCAATGGTCAATATATCTATCTTTATGCCAGTACCATGCTGTTTTGACCACTGTAGCTTCATAATATGCCTTAAAGTCAGGCAGCATGAGACCTCCGACTTCATTTTTTTTCCCTCAGGATACTTTTAGTTATTTGGGGCACCCTGCCCTTCCAGATAAATTTGCTTATTGGTTTTTCTATTTCTGAAAAGTAAGTTGTTGGGATTTTTATTGGTATTGCATTGAATCTGTAAGTCAACTAGGTAGAATTGACATCTTAACCATATTTAGTCTTCCAAACCATGATACATGGTATGCCCTCCCATCTATTTAGGTCTTCTGTGATTTTTTTTTTTTTAACAATTTCTTGTAGTTTTCTTCGTATGTCTTTTCTCTCTTTAGTTAAATTTATTCCTAAATATTTTATTCTTTTGGCTGCAATTGTAAATGGAATTCGTTTCTTGATTTCCCCCTCAGATTGTTCATTACTAGTGTATAGAAACACTACAGATTTTTGAGTGTTGATCTTGTAACCTGCCACTTTGCTGAACTCGTTTATTAGATCTAGTAGTTTTGCTGTGGATTTTTCAGGGTTCTCGACATAATATCATATCATCTGCAAACAGTGAGAGTTTTACTTCTTCCTTTCCAATTCTGATGCCTTGTATTTCTTTTTCTTGTCTAATTGCTCTGGCTAGAACTTCCAACACAATGTTGAATAAAAGTGGTGATAGTGGACATCCTTGTCTTGTTCTGATCTTAGGGGGAAAGTTTTCAATTTTTCCCCATTGAGGATTGTATTAGCTGTGGGTTTTTCTTATATTCCCTTTAACATTTTAAGGAAGTTCCCTTCTATTCCTATCCTTTGCAGTGCTTTCAACAGGAAAGGATGTTGAATTTTGTCAAATGCCTTCTCTGCATCAATTGAGATGATCATGTGATTTTTCTGCTTTGATTTGTTGATACGGTGTATTACATTAATTGATTTTCTTATGTTGAACCATCCTTGCATACCTGGGATGAATCCTACTTGGTCATGATGTATAATTCTTTCAATGTGTTGCTGGATTTGATTTGCTAGAATTTTGTTGAGGATTTTTGCATCTATATTCATTAGAGAGATTGGTCTGTAGTTTTCTTTTTTTGTAATATTTTTTCTGGCTTTGGTATGAGGATGATGTTGGCTTCATAGAATGAATTAGGTAGCTTTCCCTCCTCTTCAATTTTTTGGAAGCGTTTGAGCAGGATTGGTACTAATTGTTTCTGGAATGTTTGGTAGAATTCACGTGTGAAGCCATCTGGTCCTGGACTTTTCTTTTTGGGGAGCTTCTTTAATGACTGATTCAATTTCTTTACTTATGATTGGTTTGTTGAGGTCGTTTATTTCTTCTTGAGTCAAAGTTGGTTGTTCATGCCTTTCTAGGAAGTTGTCCATTTCATCTATTTTGTTGTATTTATTAGCATAAAGTTGTTCATAGTATCCTGTCATTACTTCCTTTATTTCTGTGGGGTCAGTGGTTATGTCTCCTCTTCCTTTTTTGATCTTATTTATTTGCATCCTCTATCTTCTTCTTTTTGTCAATCTTGCTAAGGGTCCATCAATCTTATTGATTTCTCATAGAACCAGCTTCTTGTTTTATTGATTTTCTCAATTGTTTTCATGTTCTCAATTTCTTTTATTTCTGCTCTAATCTTTGTTATTTCTTTCCTTTTGCGTGCTTTGGGGTTAGTTTGCTGTTCTTTCTCTACTTCTTCCAAGTGGACAGCTAATTCCTAGATTTTTCCCCTTTCTTCTTTTTTGATATAGGCATTTAGGGCAATAAATTTCCCTCTTAGCACTGCCTTTGCTGCATCCCAAAGGTTTTGATATGTTGTGTTTTCATTTTCATTTGCCTCAAGATATTTACTGATTTCTCTTGTAATTTCTTCCTTGACCCACTGGTTGTTCAAGAGTGTGTTGTTGAGCCTCCACATATTTGTGAATTTTCTGGCGCTCTGCCTATTATTGATTTCCAACTTCATTCCTTTATGATCTGAGAAAGTGTTTTGTATGATTTCAATCTTTTTAAATTTATTGAGACTTGCTTTGTGATCCAGCATATGGTCTATCCTTGAGAATGATCCATGAGCACTTGAGAAAAAGGTGTATCTTGCTGTTGTGGGGTGTAATGTTCTATAAATGTCTGTTAAGTCTAGCTCATTTATTGTATTATACAAATTCTCTGTTTCTTTATTGATCCTCTGTCTAGATGTTCTGTCTATTGATGACAGTGGTGAATTGAAGTCTCCAACTATTATGGTAGATGTGTCTATTTCTCTTTTCAGTGTTTTCAGTGTTTGCTGCATGTATTTTGGAGCATTCTGGTTTGGTGCATTAATATTTATGATTGCTATGTCTTCATGCTGAATTGTTCCTTTTATCAGTACATAGTATCCTTCTTTTTCTCTTTTAACTGTTTTACATTTGAAGTCTAATTTGTTGGATATTAGTATAGCTATTCTTGCTCTTTTCTGATTGTTATTTGCATGAAATGTCTTTTCCCAACCTTTCACTTTCAACCTATGTTTATCTTTGGGTTGAAGATGTGTTTCCTGTAGACAGCATATAGATGGGTCCTGTTTTTCAATCCATTTTGCCAGTCTATGTCTTTTGATTGGGGAGTTTAATCCAGTAACATTTAGTGTTATTACTGTATGGGTAGTACTTTCTTCTACCATTTTGCCTTTTGGATTTTATATGTCATATCTAATTTTCCTTCTTTTTACCTTTACTCATAGTCTTCCTTTCTACACTGTTCTCCACACCTCTCTCTTCTGTCTTTTCATATCTGTCTCCAGTGCTCCCTTTAGTATTTCTTGCAGAGCTGGTCTCTTGGTCACAAATTCTCTCAGTGATTTTTTTGTCTGAAAATGTTTTAATTTCTCCCTCATTTTTGAAGGACAATTTTGCTGGATATAGAATTCTTGGTTGGCAGTTTTCCTCTTTTAATAATTTAAATATATCATCCCACTGTCTTCTCACCTCCATGGTTTCTGCTGAGAGATCTGCACATAGTCTTATTGGGCTTCCTTGTACGTGATAGATTGCTTTTCTCTTGCTGCTTTCAAGATCCTCTCTTTCTCTTTGACCTCTGACATTCTGATTATTAAATGTCTTGGAATATGTCTATTTGGATATATTCTCTTTGGGGTACGCGGCACTTCTTGGATCTGAAATTTTAAGTCTTTCATAAGAGTTGGGAAATTTTCAGTGATAATTTCCTCCATTAGTTTTTATCTTCCTTTTCCCTTCTCTTCTCCTTCTGGGACACCCACAACATGTATATTCATGTGCTTCATATTGTCTTTCAATTCCCTGAGTCCCTGCTCATATTTTTCCCTATAGTTTCTGTTTCTTGTCGGATTTCAGATGTTCCGTCCTCCAGTTCAGAAATCCTATGTTCTTTCTCTCGAAATCTACCATTGTAGG
Organism: Tamandua tetradactyla; assembly: GCF_023851605.1. Classification (NCBI taxonomy): domain Eukaryota; kingdom Metazoa; phylum Chordata; class Mammalia; order Pilosa; family Myrmecophagidae; genus Tamandua; species Tamandua tetradactyla. Next base: position 9,827,193 of record NC_135343.1, on the reverse strand, counting down.
TTTCCATTATTTTGTTCATCTCTTCTACTGTATCTTTCATTCCCATAACTTCTGTGATTTGCTTTTTCAGACTTTCAGTTTCTTCTTTTTGTTCTTTCCTTGCCTTCTTTATATCCTCCCTCAATTCATTGATTTGGTTTTTAATGAAGTTTTCCATGTCTGTTCATACATTCTGAATTAATTGTTTCAGGTCCTGTATGTCATTTGAATTGTTGGTTTGTTCCTTTGACTGGGCCATATCTTCAATTTTCCTAGTGTGATTTGTTACTTTTTGCTGGCGTCTAGGCATTTAATTACCTTAATTAGTTTATTCTGGAGATTGCTTTCACTTCTTTTATCTAGGGTTTTCTTGCTGGATGAATTTGTTGTCTATCTGTTCTTTGACATTCAGTTCAGTTTTTTCTGGACCTTTAGCTTAAGTTTTGTTTAACAGAGGAGAATTTTTCAGTTCTTGTTTTCTTGTTTCTTGCCCTGCTTGTGTGGTGCCTTTCCCCCACACACACTTAGGAGGGTCTACTTAGACATTATAGACCCCAGCCAGATTTTCCCAGACCAAACTGGCCTCCTATCAGGAGAAAAGAGTCACCTGCGTCGGTTTTCCCTGAGGGTGAGACCCAGCAGGTTGAAAGACTTTCCTGTGAAGTCTCTGGACTCTGTTTTTCTTATCCTGCCCAGTATGTGATGGTTGTCTGACAGCAGGTCCCACCAGCATAAGATGATGTGCTACCTTTAACTTTGGCAGACTCTCCCTGCTGGGGGCGTGGTGGAGACAGAGGAGAGATTGTAGGCTGGTTTTAATGGCTTCAAATTACCAAGCTCTGGTGTCTGAATTCCTTGAGGGAGGGATTCCACCTGGGTGGGGCTTCACCCCTCCCCTGGGGAAGGCACAAGCTCCAGATAAGCCCCCAAAAGAGCTCACTTCTGCCTATGCCTGGGGCAGTTGCAGCCTGAAAGGTCCTGCTGCTGTATCCAGAGTCAGTCAAGCCTTTGTAGATACACAGCCACAAAGACCTCGGGTTTCCTTCTTTTTTTTCCCCCTTTTTCTGTCAGTCCTGCCCCCTGGGCCCCAGGGCAAAAATGAGCAACCTCTGCTTTGATCAGGTTCACCTAATCTGGGGGCCTATTTTTAGTAGTCAGAATTTGTTAATTAGTTCCACAATCGGCATTTGGTTGTGCCCAGTCCCTGCTGCTGGTCAAGTCCTTTCCTTCGACCTCTGGGAAGCGGCCTGTGGGGGAGGGGTGCTGGCCACCACAGCTTTGGGAATTCACGGTTCTGGGGGGTGCTTGCAGCCGGTCCAGCTGGTCCAGACTGGGGTACGCTGTGTGTCTGGTCACTGACGTGGCCCCAGGAGCTGTTCCGTACTGTTTCTGGTTATTTAGTAGTTGTTCTGGAGGACGAACTAAAATGCGCACGTTGTTAAGCTGCCATCTTGACCCGGAAGCTCTTGTGTAGATTGGTTTTAATGGCTTCAAATTACCAAGCTCTGGTGCCTGAATTCCTTGAGGGAGGGATTCCACCTGAGTTGGGCTTCCCCCCTCCCCTGGGGAAGGCACAGGCTCTAGACAAGCCCTTAAATGGGCTTATTTCTGCCTATGCCTGGGGCAGTTGCAGCCTGAGAAGCCCTGCTTCTGCATCCAAATACAGTCAACCCTTGTAGAAATGCAGCCACAAAGACCTCTGTTTCTTTTCTTTTTTCTTTTTTCAGCCCAATGAGCGACCTCTGCTTTGACCAGGTTCACCTGAGCCGGGGGCCTATTTTTAGTAGTCAGAATTTGTTAATTAATGCCACAATTAGCGTTTGGTTGGGCTCAGCCCCTGCTGCTGGTAAAGTCCCTTTTCTTCCCCCTCTGGGAAGCAGCCTGTGGGAGAGGGGCACTGGCCGCCACAGCTTGGGAAACTCACGGTTCTTGGGGGGCTCACAGCCGGTCCAGCCGGACCAGACTGGGGTACGCTGTGTGTCCAGTCACTGATGTGGCCCCAGGAGCTGTTCTGTACTGTGTCTGGTTATTTAGTAGTTGTTCTGGAGGACGAACTAAAATGCACACATTGCTAAGCTGCCATCTTCTCTCCTGTGAATTTTAATGTGAATTCAAAATTCCCCTTTTTAAAAGCCATTCCATTTCTGGAATATTGCATTCCAGCAGCTAGAAAACTAGAACACCATAGCTAGAATGGTGCTCAGGATCCAGATCCTGAATCATCTAGTCCAGTTACAGGTCTCAGGCCCACATCCCTCACTTGCTTGGGTGCACACTAACTTCTTTTTTTTTTTTTTAAATAATTTTATTGAAGTATCTTCCACACACCAGAAGCCCATCCAAAGTATACAATCAATGGCTCACAATATCATCACATAGTTGTATATTCATCACCATGGTCATTTTTAGAACATTTCCATCACTCCAGAAAAAGAAATAAAAAGAAAAAACTCATACATCCCATACCCCTTACCCCTCCCTCTCACGGACCACTAGTATTGAAATCAACCCAATTTTATTATCCCTTATCACGCCCCCAGTATTTACTTATTTATTTTTGTCCATATATTTTTTTACACATCTGTCCACAGCCTGGATAAAGGAAGTATCAGACACAAGGTTTTCACAATCACACAGTCATGCTGTAAAAGTTGTATCATTTACAATCATCTTCAAGATCCAGGCTACTGGAATACAGTTCAACAGTTTCAGGTAATGTCATCCAGCCACTCCAACATCATTAAAAAAAAAAGGGATATCTATATAATGCATAAATATAACTTCCAGGATAACCTCTTGACTGTTTGAAATCTTTCAGCCACTGAAACTTTATCTCATTTCTCTCTTCTTCCTTTTGGTCAAGAAGGCTTTCACAATCCCATGATGCCGGGTCCTGGCTCATCCCAGGATTTCTGTCCCATGTTGCCAAGGAGATCTACACCCCTGGGAGTCATATGCCACGTAGGCGGGAGGGCAGTGAGTTCATCTGCTGAGCTGGCTTAGAGAGAAACCACATCTGAGCAACAAAAGAGGCTCTCTGGGAGTAACTCTTAGGCATGATTATAAGTAGGCTTAGTTTCTCCTTTGCAGGAATAAGTTTCATAGGGACAAGCCCCAAGATCAAGCAATCACCCTATTGCATTAGTTGTCTCCACTGCTTACAAGAATATCAGGAATTCCCCAGGTGAGGGAGTTCAATATTCTTTCATTTCTCCCCAGTCCCCCAAAGCAATTTTGCAAATACATTTTATTCTCTGCCCAAATTACTCTGGAATATATTGGGGCATCACAATAACCTGTACAAAACAACAAGATCTCACTCCCTATACAAGATTCCATGTGATTATGGTGTTCAAATAAACTGACCATACAAGTTAATTTAGGTGATACACTACCAAAAATATCAATTTTGCAGCAAATAAACATCTCTCCCTTGGGTCTCATACAGAAGTTGAAGTTTTAAAATATTGCACTAACTTTTTAACCATTCTCTCCCAGCCCTCTCCTGGTTAACTTCTTTGCTACTCTGCCGGTTCCATACAGGCCTACCCATGGACTAATCATAATAACTAATACTTCCTGAGCACTGCCTAAGTTCCGGCTACCTTCTGAGTGTTTACAGATGAGGAGACTGAGGGCAAAAAGATTAAAGAAACTTCCCCCAAACTCACAGACAGTAAATGACAAAAGCAGGATGTAAAGCTGGGCAGCCTGGCTCCTGAGTTCATGCTCTGAAGGATTATAGTGTTTGGAAGGTACAGGGATTGACCTTCCCTGGCACAGGCCTGGGGAGCTCTCTCTCCATCCACTCCCACTCCTTCCCTGAAGCTGTAAGTGTGAAGACCCCTACAAAGGGTAATCAAAAGAAGCATTTACCGGGCCCTTCCTAACAGACTGAAAAGACACTGAACCAGAATTAAGGAGGAAGTTTATATTAATAAGGTTCTAAAAGGTTCAGAACCTTTACTTAGATGTACGATTGGAGCCCCAAAGGGCCAAACAACCTTTTCTTGGTTTTGTTTCACCTGCTTTTTAGGAGCCCAGTAACTGAAGAAAAGCCAAATGTTTGTCGTAAAAATTATTTGGCTCTATTTTTTTTTTTTTTTTGCATGGACAGGCACCGGAAATTGAACCCAGGTATCCGGTATGGCAGGTAAGAACTCTGCCTGCTGAGCCACCATGCTCTATCTATTTTTGACTCCTATTTTTATTCATTGAACAAACAGATATACACCTGTCCCTACTTTCTGCCAGTGGGGTTCTGGACATCATGCACTCACAACAACACACAACAAACCATGACAACCCAACAACCAGACTCCTGCCTTATAGGCCTTATAGGAATTCCCTCAGAAGTGACCACCTCCTGGCAATGCCTAATTACCCCAAAAAGATAAGACTCACTTGCCAATTCCTTGGTTTGGATGAATTGTTTTAAGAATTAAACCATAAGGACAGCAGAAACTACTGCTTCCAACTGTCTCTGAAAAACTCTACTCATACGTTGCTAAACTTTTACATCAAATCAGAAGTACAAAAAGTGACAGTCCCCAAATCTTGAATAGTACATGAGGAAAATGCTTGTTTTGAAATGCAGAAAAAAAAATTGTTTTCCCTGAAAAAGCACAAAGTTTCTAGGTTGGGCCATGAATGCTAATCTAATCAAGATAGTGACTGAGTTGGGGGTGGGAAAAAGGCTAGAGGAAAATTATGTTCCTTTTCCTGGGCAAAGCACTGGTGAGAACAAATTCATAAATGCTTAATTTAGGAGGATGTGCCCCCCTTCCACTTCTCTGAACACCCCAATGGCCCAACCAGGATTTCCACTTCAGTCAGCCCAAACCTGAGCCAGAACTAAGATCTAAATAAAATTATTCAAGGTTCTCAGTCAAAACCTCAACACTCTGAGCATGACTTTCCTTTGATTTCATGAGGAAAACAAACTATATGTTAGTTGACAGGCACTTTTATCATCAGATATGTTTTTTAATGGCTGGTTGCTCCAGATGAAATCTCCATGCCATTTTTTTTTTCCAGTGTTAAAGTGAAATAAAAAGCTCTGGTAGTGCAAGGGGAGATATTTGGGGGCAAAGGAAGGCAAGGAATAAAAATGATTAAGTGCTCAGTGAGATGCAGGAGACAGAACATCCAACCACAATCCCTCCATTTCAGGTGAGGAAACAGGTCTGGAGAGGTTAAATAAGCTGCCCGAGGGCACAGAGCTTTAAGGGACAAAGCAGACTGAAGTCAGACATCCTCCGCGCTCCCACAAGGGTCCCTCGAGAATCTGACCCTAAGGAGGCAATCTCTAAAACTGATCTCTTTTCTCCCACCCCCTCTTCTGAACCCAGACTTTCTGAAAGCACTAAGTGTATTTTTCCCTTTTTTTCATAACAGCTGTCATGGCAACAAGAGCTGGGTTTTGGTGGTAACTGGCGGGAAAACGAAGGGAAGGAGCATAATGTGGGAAGGCCATTTATAAGCAAATATTCTCATCATAATGATAGGTAGCACGTGCGGAGGAAAATCATTTTCCAATATCAAAAAATGGCAGAAAAGTTCACATGAGTCACGACTAATTTTTCCAAGTTATAACTAATACATCGTTTTCAGTTATGTCTTCAGAATTCTACAGAGGAAAGATCTCATTTTCCCATGGAGAAATTGAACCACTCTGACCTCCGGTCATGGCACTCATCCAACAGATTTATATAATCTATCTGGGAAATTGGACATAGTTCACATCCAATCTGGACTTTTAAAAGGACCGTGTCTCATGGAATTTTCCAAGCTTAGCTGTTCCTTGTGGCACAAAATATTTGGGGACATGGTAATATCAGGATGATCCCCTTATTCTGTCAAGTCTTATTACTTTTAATTAGTTACCTGCTTGTTTATATAATGTGTCTATTTTCTGAGTAGGCAATATGTGCACATGGTTAAAAATCTCAGACATTTTAAAATGAAGTCTCCTTCTCACCCCAGTAACCCAGGTACCCAGGGTCCTTCCCTAAAGACAACTGCCATTATCAGGTTCTTGTTACCAGGTGCTTTAGTACAACAGAAAGGATCAAAATAGCAGCAGAGAGCCATTTCATACTAAATTGATTAAGGCATTTATGCTTCCTTTTATGACAAATATGAAATCTCCCTTATCTTTGGCAATACCAACAGAATCTACAAAAAAACCCTGAAAGATAGATAGGGTCATAAAAAAGGGAACGGGGGTGGGGAAAACTTTAAATAACCCCAAAGATGGTTGAACATATATTAAAAAGCGTCACATAATATTCTGAGTTTTTTTCCCAACTTTCTCTCTTTTGAAAATAGCTTTCCTTCCATTTAAAATAACTAAATTATATAAAGTATAGCATAGGGATGAAAAAGTCCATTTTGCTCCAGCACATAGAAGACTATTTTAAATACTTTGATTCGACCTGGCATTTTGTGAAGCCCATGATGTATCTTGTTGAGAAAATACTATTAAGTGTTCTTAAGAAACGCGTCATAATATAGAAGGCAGAAAGATATAGGTTAGATCACTATAATCTAATGGATCTGGGTTGTTTTTTTTTTCCCTCTTTTGGGGGATAATATTTTCTTTCACTGAGATTCCCACAAGAGTCATGGACTCACTGAGACTTTATATTAATGTGCTCACAAAATTGGAACTACTATCAAGAAGCTGGTGAAAAAAAAAAGAAGCTGGTGTTTCCTAGGTGCAATGTCATACATAATGGTGTACATTTCGTGTGAATTCTAGAGGTGGCTTGTGCTTTTAGATCCATGTAAATCTTAAATTATTAAAACTGCGAGTGTGTGTTGTGTGTAAAAGGGGAGGGTAAATATCTTTCTAAATGGTGATAAGGCAAGAGATAAGTCCAGTTGCCCACACCTTATCAGGTCCAATTCTTTCACCTGATTCTGAAAAGCCAGTTGCCCACACCTTATCCGCTCCAGTTCTTTCACCCGATTCTGAAATTCCTGACCATATATCCATTTCTCCTTTGACTCCAATGGGCGATTTTGCACCAGTCAAGGAATCTCCTAATGACTCTGTTTCAGACTAGAAAGTGGTTATGCTATCAGCAGAGAGGGTGATTCAGCAACATGATTCTAAAGGGTCTTCTTTAAAGCGTCATTTGTCAACCTTCCTATTTTCCCACAGCAAATGCAAACCCCAGCTCCAGAAGTGCAGTGCGGAGAGCTGATTTTCCCACATCCCTGCACTTTCTACCAGTGAGTCTTCTGTGACTGGTTTGCTGAAGTTATCAAAGAACTTCTGTGGAGATTACACCCGCCCCTCCCCCTGTTCTCCAAGCTAAACTGAGGCTCCAAGAAAAACTAAGACAAGACGGCAAAGAATAGGGTCCTCAGGAATATACTTACAATAAATTTTGTTATTGAAACAGGGAACAAATTTCAGACTCCTAAGAGAAAAACAATACTCCAAGAGTTTTCTGCTGATCTCAAACCATGAGTCAAGTTATATATCTAAACAACTAAAACAGAAAGACACACCGAAAGGAAAGGCTCAAAACTCCTCTCTAGCAGATTTTGCCCATGCTCCCACCACTGAACAGAGGGTATTAATTTTCAAGCAGTTACTCTTTGCCAACTTTATTTCAGACTTCATTTTGTTTATCTATACTGCAGTGCCAACAGACAGCACCACTACATTTTCCTTTGCTGTAATCAAACTGCAATTATAATTATTTATTTATGCAATTATTTGACTAAAGTCTAGTCCAGTTAAATTGCAAGCTCTATGAAGGTTGGAAGCTTTATTTTTTTAAAATTTATTCTGAGTAGTTTATTCTCAAATCATTACAGTATTTGATTAGTTTGACATATAAAGATAACAGACATAAAAGTAAACATTGAGAGGCACACATATATTCCTTTTTGGAGAGAAAATGTACATACAGAAAAACGGCAGTAAATATTAAGGTATTCAAAATTATTTCTGACAATGAGGATGGGACGTACTTTCAAGAAATGTTTCAGTTTCAAAATAATTAAATAATTTTCATAGGATTATAAAAGTATGAGATAAAGATTAGGAGACCTCAAAATCACAAGAACATTTTCCTATGCTATTGAACATAAGAACAGTTTCACAAAAAGTTGTAAAACAGACCTAGCAATTTGTAGACACAAATATACTAAATACCAAAATATTCTAAAATGAACACGCAACGTGAACACTGTACCAAAAAGAAAAAAGAAAAAGAAAACAGCATTAGGATATTGAATACTGCAAAGTATCTATACAAGATTTTTTAGGTGTGATCATGAAGAAGGAATTTTCAAAAAGCCATTATTATTGATTCTACTAGTTAAAACCTTCTGATTCTATAATTTTCAAACATAGCTACAAAATAAAACCTAATTACAACTTCTACAACACACTAGCTTATGAATTAAAAAGTTGAGTGCTGCATTCTTTTTGCATTTGGGTTTTTTAAACTGATGCTATGCAATTCAGATATCAACCTCTGGACCCTCCCACCGTTGTAGTAGGAAATTTCTCTCTCTCTTCCCCTCATAAAAGAAGTCAATTTAGGAAATGAAAATAAAGAAATGGTGATACGGTGGAGTTCAAAACAAAAAATTACTGTAAAATGGTAAAATATCATAAAAATGGCAGCATGTGAAATTCAAGACTATATTCTTAAAGCAAATGTTTATGACTGAACCCGCAAAAACGGTACTTGGTCAGACTGATCTATTCAACACTTGAAACATGCTTTAGAGGTGCTTAAATTTATGATACCTCATGATTAAATGTATACTCAGATTTGGTTTTTATAACATACACTATAATTGCACAAGGAGTAATATTATGGTATCTCTAATATAAGATGCTAATACACTTAAATATGCCACCAAAAATTAATTTTATCTCAAAGTTTAACATCAACTATGTGGGACTTATGAATACATTAATCTCAAAACAAACATGAGAAAATGAAGCACTTGCATACAGGTTGTTAGCGATGAAAATCAGATCACAAATTGCTTGACTAAGGGCAGTTATCAATTATGTCTTACACAAATAAGTTGAGGTCTCTCACTGATCCAACCAGAGAAGCAAGAACTAATTAGAAAACTTTGATAAGAAAATGGGATGTCCCCCAAATGTCATACCAAATCACAAACTTCAGTGAATAAAAGCATTGACAGCTACATGTCTTGAGTAAGCTTTTTTCCCAAACACATGTGTAAGATATAGTTGTTGAATTCTAATCCCCACCCCCACCCCCACGGGGACTTTTCATTGCTGAATGAACTGATCGAATAGCAGGGTTCTGAATGCATGAATTAACACATGATTAAACTACCCATGGCTCCCAACGGAATAAAAGTCCATCCTAGCCGGGAGGAAGCCTTATTTCTGGACACTCATTGGGACGTCTCCATCTCACCCAGTGCCTGGCTACTGGACAGCCTGGGGTGCCGCGCCCCAGACCAGGGCAGAGAAGCCCTCACTGAGTTTAATTATGCAACATTCCTGAGACGACCAGGCCTCAAAGAGTATGTGATAAAGGAAAAAGAAAGTGCACTCTTTCGATTTTCCTTGGTCAGAGAGGGCTCAAGGGAAGAACCGGGCGCCACACCTCCTCCCACCGCCTTTCTCCGCTGCCCTATCAGGGGGCGCGGCAGCTCAAAGGTCGCTCCAGGCTGCTGGAGTTTTACCCTGAGCTGATTAAAAAAAAATGTTTTTTTTAATTAATTGAGGCAAAGCCTGAATAGATAACCAGGGGCAAAGTCCTTTGGCTGTTTATATTCATTTTGTATTCTTCTTTCAAGTTCTGGATGCCAACAAAACCCCGAGTTGGCCTGATGCAAGCACTCCTGACCGCCCAAGTTCAGGTATTTTCCTCCAAGCAGCAATCTCGAGATGGGTAAGGGGAGTGCAAGGAGTGTGCGGACGTGTGAGGGGAGTGTGAGGGAAGTGTGCGGAGAGTGTGCGTTGAATGTGCGCGGTGTGTGAGAGGAGCGTGTGTGGAATGTGCGGGAAGTGCGCGCGGAGTGTGCGGGAAGTGCGCGCGGAGTGTGCGGGAAGTGCGCGCGGAGTGTGCGGGGAGTGTGCTGAGAGTGTGCGAGGAGTGTGAGGGGTGTGTGCGGAGTGTGTGAGGGGAGTGTGTGTGGAATGTGCGGGAAGTGCGCGCGGAGTGTGCGGGAAGTGCGCGCGGAGTGTGCGGGGAGTGTGCTGAGAGTGTGCGAGGAGTGTGAGGGGTGTGTGCGGAGTGTGTGAGGGGAGTGTGTGTGGAATGTGCGGGAAGTGCGCGCGGAGTGTGCGGGAAGTGCGCGCGGAGTGTGCGGGGAGTGTGCGGGGTGTGTGCTGAGAGTGTGCGAGGAGTGTGAGGGGTGTGTGCGGAGTGTGTGAGGGGAGTGTGTGTGGAATGTGCGGGAAGTGCGCGCGGAGTGTGCGGGGTGTGTGCGGGGAGTGTGCGGGGTGTGTGCTGAGAGTGTGCGAGGAGTGTGAGGGGTGTGTGCGGGGAGTGTGCGGGGAGTGTGCGAGGAGTGTGCGGGGTGTGTGCAGGGAGTGTGCGGGGAGTGTGCGGGGTGCGTGGCGCAGGCCTGCAGCCCGGGGCAGAGTTCCACCCACCTTCCAACTCCGCAAAGCCGAGCACCACGTCCGAGGCTCTCCCCTGCCTGTCTTTGACCTCCAGGGCCGTGACGGTGCAGCCCCAGGAGATGATGTCCACCCTCAGCAGGGCCGACTGCAGCTGGAACTTCTCCACTGTCCCTGCGCCCGCGGGCAGGTCTCCAAACACGGCTCTGGTCACCGAAGTCATGGGGAAACTCGGGTCGTGCCGCTACTCGCCGCCCTTCCAACTCCGGCCGCCCCGCCGGGAGCCACGCCAGCTTATTAACCAAGGGACGTGTGACGCGGCTCAGACTCCTCCCTTCCTTCCCGGATTTAGCGGGTGACCACCCCGGCAAGACGTATCGTGCGGGGCCGCGCTAACTCTGTCCTTCGCCGCGGGCCGCCTGAAGGCCAAGTTCCCTTTCCCAGGCGGGCCCGCTGCGGGGCCTGCTGGGAACGGTAGTCTTTGGGAGGCGAAATAGTATTTGGAGGGCTGTGGTTTTTGTTTTTTTTTTAATCCCCAAATCCTGACTGTTGTATTCTTCCCTCTTCTCTGGCACGTGGTTCTCCACACCCACTGAGCAGTACAGTTAGTGTTGGTGTTTGACTATCCGACAAAGTGCCAGGAAATGCATAGAGCAGGGTCCTGGGGGGGAAATTCTGGTTTAATTTCACCCAGAGTTGAAAGAAGTTCCGCGATAGTTTTGAACACGGATCGCCAGGCCGTTTGGGTGGTCCCCAGGCCCCTGGGCGCGCTTGTGCAGGGGTCCCTCACGGGATGGCTGTCCTGAGCGCCCACCTGGAGTCGCAGCCTCCAAACGGTCAGAAGTCAGTAGATTAGGTCCCAGTAATTTAGAGAGGACCTAACCAGCGACATTTTATTTTTTCTTCACGGGACTGGGAAGGCACCTCGGATGTCTACTTCCTACTGCTCCTCAAGTCCGAAGTTCCTTCCAGAAAGGACTAAAGGAGCATACTTTTATTGATATCCTCGTAACTGCCGGGTATGTACCAATCTTCTCCAAAACTAGAGAGAAGATTTTAAGTTATGTACTGATGGGAGAGGAAAGACACCAAGGTCATTTAATAATTGTCATGCCTTAGTGTACTTCAGAATTATTTGAGGAAATTTTTAAAAAATGCATGCTCACAGAATTTCTGATTCTGTAAATCTAGAGCAAGGCTCAGGCATGAATGTTTGTCAGATTCTTTGGTTCATTCTAATGCAGGTTATCTGGGACCAAGCTGGAAATATTTGCCTTAAGGTTTGAAGACTTACCTCAGGATTATTCCTAGATATAGGTTCTGATAGCAGAGGACTAAATCAAGGCTACTAAGGGTATTAGTAGGGTTGCCAGATAACATCCAGGAGCCTAGTCTTTTTTTGACCAGATCTAAGAGATACTGGGTCTAGAAGAGGGCAGGTGCTGGGAGCCTAAACTGTCTGCACAATAGTCAGGTCTTTGCTTGACAGGTGCTATTGGCACACTGAAATGCATCTTTGATTAGAAAATTAGGAGAACTGGGATCATATTGCTGGAATCAGATGCTTATAAAACATAATAACTGTTTCTTCAGCCTTTTCTGTGTAGTTTGAAAGGACCATTTAGCATTCTTGCCAAAAAGCCTCAAAGCTGAGTTCAGAAGTCCCTGAAGGTGGGGGATTCTGACAGCAAAAGAAAAAGAGCTCGCAACAGGCTTCAGTGAAGCACAACGTATAATCACCCAAAGACCACAAGGAGCCAAATTACAGACTGCACCACACTCATACGATAACCGATAGGCACTTTTGTGTGCTGCTTCATCAGAAATGCTCATAAACTCTCTAGATTTCATCAGCCCACTTGACATTTGTGGCTGATTCATACACAAGCCCTTTCATAAGGCGGTTAGCAAGGATGACTTAGAATATCTTCTGTGAGGAGGAAGACTGCGTTTTCGTTTCAGCCGCCAGTTCTCAATGTTCTGCCAAGCTCATGTTGTCAGAGAAAGAAAGAAATGCCTTTGACTGGCCAGTGCCAACTGTTGCAAGGGGAGGTTTTACTGTTCAGCTTGGTATGAAACGAAAAATACCGTCAGATCTTTCTAAGACGTAAGGAGCCTACTTCTTTTTTTTTTTTTAATGTTTTTATTGACAGATCTTCACACACTTATAGTCCATACATAGTGTACAATCAATGGGAGAGCCCACTTTTGGGGGGGGTAAAATTATTTATTTTTATTGATATATATTATATATTCACATACCATGTAATCATCCAAAGTGTACAGTGATTCACAATATCATCATATAGCTATGCATTTATCATCACAAGTGACATTTTTTTCTTTTTGTGAAAAATAACATATATACAAAAAAAGCAATAAATTTCAAAGCACATTAGAGCCCACTTCTTGATTTCATTTTTCTTTTGCTTTGAAGGGTTTAACATATATTGCCCCAAGTAAGACTTCCTTGCTCTTCAATCAGCAGTCAGACAAAAACATTGATTTTTCTAACATCAAAATATCCCTTTTCTGGGCTGGCCAAGGTGGCTCAGTAGGCAGAGTTCTCGCCTGCCATGCCGAAGACCTGGGTTTGAGTCCCAATGCTTGCCCATGCAAAAAAAAAAAAAAAATATATATATATATATATATATATCCCTTTTCCCCCTTTTTTCTTGAGGCTTGTTCTTGTGAAGCTTGTGTATGTAGCCGAGAAGCTTAGCCTACCTATTGGGTATGCCCAAAAGTTACTTCTGGAGGACCTCTTTTGTTGCTCAGATGTGGTTTCTCTGTAAGCCCAACTCTGCAAGTGAAATCATTTCCCTCCCCACTACATGGGACATGACATTCAGGAGTGAAAGTCTCCATGGTGGTGTGAGAGATGACTTCCAGGGATGACTCTGGCCCTAGCACCATTGGGTCAACAGTGTAATCCTGACCAAAAGGGTAAAAAGAAGTATAACAAATAAGGGATCAGTGGCTGAAAGAGTTCAAATAGAGTCATGAGGCTACACTGGAGGTCACTCTTACACGAGCTTCAGTTAGACATTGCTTTCTATCATAGCTTGCCAAACTCCAACCAAAACCATTCCAGCTAATCCTAAAGAACACCTAGGGCAATATATAAGATTCTACAAATGTTCCATGCACTAGGTAACTTTCCGGAAACCTACAACCTCCGGATGGGTTGCTGGGCCAGATAAGTCCTGAAATGCAGGGGGGACCAGTCTCTCCATATCATCAACTGGTTCCATCCCCCTATCCCACATTATCGACAGCCCCTTCCAATATGAAAAAGTAAGAATGGGCATAGCCCAAGTATTCCTAAAGAGTGGGAGAAAGAACAAAGGTGATGGTGGAGTTATGCAGAGAAGGTAGAATTTAACAAACGAGTATGATTGCTGAATCATTATACTGATGTTTTTTTTTAGTCTCCAGTATCTTAAAGCAACTAGAAGTAAACACCTAAAATTGTGGAATTGTAACCCATACTAAACTCTGAAATCTGTTCTACAGCTAATTATTGCAATGTGCTTTGAAATTTATTGCTTTTTTGTACATATGTTATTTTTCACAGAAAAGAAAAATAAAGTCGTTTGTGATGATAAGTGCACAGCTATTTGATGATGTGAAACATTGATTGTACACTTTGGATGATTATATGGTATATGAATAAATAATATATATCAATAAAAAAATAAGTAACTACAGGAGAAACAGAGGAATAGCATCTAAGATAAGAAAAGGAAAGCAAATAAAAAGAGGGCTCTCCAGAACTTGGAGATTATGGGGGATAATAAAAAGAAAAAACATGAAATAAGAGCTAAGAAATAAGAAACAAATGCAGGAATGCAAATGTCTCTTTAAACCAATATAGACTTTTAATTGTAAAATATTTTATACTTAAAAATTTTAATATGAAAAATTTAATATTATAAAAATTTAAATATTATTTGTGTATATGAAATAATATATGCATATACACACATGTTATAAAGAATAATAAAATCAAAAAGTCAAGAACCCATGACTCAGCTTAAAAAATAAAACATTACTAGGACAAGTAAAACCTTTTGTATATCCTCCTCTGATATCGCCCCACCTCCTCCTGCTTTTTAAATAGTTTATCTAAATATGTATGCATCCATAAATAGTATATTTGGGGAGATTGGCATGTTTTTAAATGTTAAATAAATGTAGTCATATCTGTAAAAAAAATCCCATTTTCCCAATCCCATGGTCATACTCTAAAAGAATATTTGTGCACTTAAAACTTTTTTTCTTTTGCTAAAGAAAAATTCTCCATCTGCAAGGTCAGATGATCCAGAACCATTGTCAAATTCTTTTTTACTTTTAATTTTTGTTGCGGTAACATAGATACAGCATGACATTTCCTATTTGAACCACTTTCAAGTATTCAATTCAGTGATAGTCAAATTCTAGGAGGTATTTATTTTTATTTTTTGAATGGGGGTTGAGGGTGAAGTTATGAGGTAAAGGAAATAGAGAGTGTAACATTTATGTAAAAGAGAAATTTCTTAAAGTGGGTGTCTTTTCTTTCAGCCAGAGGGGGGCAGGCTGGACAGGTAAGAATAAGGGCTGTCTCTCTTCTCAGCTGGAGGTGAGTGTAAAAGCTGAATGCTTGGGGAAATAGACATGAGAAAATTCGGGCCCTCAGACCCTGCCCCTATATCCTCATCCTGCGCAGAATCTGGAGGGCACACTGATCTGGGCACCTGAAGACTGCTGCAAAGCTTTAAGCTGTTGACAGGCTGCTACCCAGAATGAGCTCTCTGAGATGTAATAATAAAATCAACTTATAATACCTCAAGGTTTGTCTATAAAGAGACCTGAAATAGGTTCTCTTCATTCAAGTTAATAGCTTTTGCCCTCCTGGTATCTTCCTCATTTCTCTGGACTCTAATAGTGTTTATTGTTTCTTCTCTTCATTTGCTACTTGGTTTCTACTGTCTTACACCGTTCTTTCCATGGGTACATTTTTGTTGTTGTTGTTATTGTTTACTCAGCTGATGGCCCTAAAGTAGAATTTTGACTGATGTATTTTTTCTTAACCCAAATGTCACTATAGTTACTTGTTCACTTAAGGAGAAAACCACCTGTATCTGGAAGCTGGGAATACCTGAGAGATTCCCATTAAATATATGAGACATGAAATTTTTGAAAGTTCATTTCAACTTTATTTTAGCAACAATTTTCTAATTCTGCTGGGGAAGGCATTATAGAAGCATGTGTGAAATTATTGAGGAAGATAGATTAATTTTTGCTGTATGACATGTTGTTCATTCATCAAATATTCAATGACTAAGCTAGGAACTGTGCAACTATTGGCTATGCATTGATAAGTGAAGCATGAACCTTATTATCAAGCTTACAGTTGAATGGTATATACTTTGGTTTGTTAAGGCTGCCAGAATATAATATGCCAGAAATGGAATGGCTTTTAAAAAGGGAATTTATTAAGTTACAAGTTTACAGTTCTATGGCCAGAAAAATGTCCAAACTAAGGCATCCAGGAAAGATAACTTGACTCACAAAAGGCCAATGTCTGTCATGTGGGAAGGCACATGGCTGGCATCTGCTGGTACTTGTTCCTGGTTCCCTTGCTTCCAGTTTCTGATGCCAGTCGTTTCCTCTCTAAGCATCTGTGGGCCTTCACTTAGCTCCTCCAGGATGCAACTCTGGGTTCTGGTTTGCTTAGTATCTCATGGGAAGACACATGGCGATCTCTGCTGGGCTCTGCATCTCCAAACCTCAGTGTCTAGGCCTCTGCTCTCTGTTTGCACTTCAAGCATCTCCAAATGTCTGCATCTGTCAGCTCTGAGGAAACGATTTCTATTCTCCAAGTGTTTCTCTGTAAGTGTCAGCTCTGGGCTATCTCCAAAAGGTTTCCTCTTTTAAAGGACTCCTGTAAACTAACCAAGACCCACGGGCAGAGTCACATCTCCATCTAGTCAAAAGGTCACACCCACAATTGAATGGATTATATCTCCACGGAAACAATCTAGTCAAAGGTACACAACGCTTTCAAATTAGCACATTGTATAATCCTCATCTCTTTCCTCCATAAAATCTTCAGTGAAATCATTATCAGCCAATGCTGGATGGAACAAAGGGCTGGGATTGGCTTCTTGGTAATTGTAGTTATAGGGGTTGCACAAAGATACCCAGGCATATTGGAGTTACAGTAGAATTTCTTACACCAAGTACTGTGATTAGCACTAATAAATGCTGAATAAATGATCATTGAATGAATACTTTTGAACACTCATATATACAAATGATGTTGTTGAGAAAATAGAATTGGCTCTAGAATCAAAAGACCTGGTTTCAATACACACTGGCACTCACTGGCTGAGCAATTTATTCAACCTCTCTGAGCCTCAATTTCCTCATTTAGAAAATGGGAATAATATCACATGATTGGTTCATCCGATTATTATTAAACAATTGCTAGAAAATATAAAGTGCTAAAACTTTTCTGGTAAAAGCATGTTATACTCATGATTTCATTTAATCCTTACAGCATCCCTATGAGTCGGGCACTATTATCTGATGCAGAAACTGAGACTTAAATGAGTTCAATGACTTGTCCAAAGTTACATGGTTAGTAAGTGATAAAACCAAGATTTGACCTGGTCTTCAACTGAAAACATGGATACCAAAGATCTGTAAATTCTGATATCTTATACCGGTGAAAGGTGCTCATCTTTTACTTTTTAAGGTAATTACAAATTTAAAAAAATCAGTTTCAGGAATAGGTCAAGTTGGGTTCATGAAGCATCACGTTCATTTACTATAGGTAAGGAAGGGTCCAAGGAGAAAAGCTAGTCCTTAGCACCTACAGGCCTTGGAAATGTAGTACTTATCACCTCCAGACTTATATATTCATTTATTTATTTGTTTATTCTCCTACCAAGAGAACAAAAGCTCCAATAGAGTAAAAACTTTTAATACTGCATCTCAGCACCTAGGACAGTGTCTGACACAGAGTACACCATGAGTGAATTTTGTTAAATGAATAATTAAATGCTGGAAAGGGTGTGAAGCATCTGTCATATCCAGCTGGTGGAAGTTTCATTTGGTAAACCACTCTGGAGGGCAAGTTGCCAATATCTAGTAAAGTCTGAATTGCATGTAACCCAGCAATAACTCATGACCCAGCAAATCCATTCCTTGGAATATACCCTAGGTGATCTTTTCATTTGTGCACAAGAAAATTTATACCTGTATTGTATGTACGGCAAAATTTTGTAAATAATCTAAAGATCCACCAATTGAAAGAAGGATAAATAAATTGTGGTATATCCATGGAATGGAATAGACCATTACAGGAAAATGAATGCACTAGGGCTCAACCTATCCTCAAAGATGAATTTTATAATTATATGAATTTTTAAAGTGTAGTGTTAAGTGAAAAAAGGAAGTGGCAGAGGGGTACTTTTATGCATATCATTTATATTTATGTCAAATTTTAAAATTGTAAAACAACACAAGATGTTATTTAAGGATAAATACTGAGACTTAGCAAAAATATAGGGAAATGCTTGGAGATGATAAACACCAGTTGAAGACAGTTGTCTCCTCTGCAAAGGAGAGAAGGGGATGAATCAGAGAGGAGTTCCTAGGTATTGTTTCATTTTTGAAATGGGGTAATAGAAACACAGGAGTCATTGTATTGTTCTTTATAAATTTGTCTTAAATATTTATTTGTTTATTATTTTTCAAAAATATTTTTAAACAAACATTTAAAAGTAAAATAGTGACTCAAGCACAAGGCAAAATGTGATATCATAGGAAATATTGCAGCCTCTTCTGGGACCACATACATCCTGTCATCTCATGCTAGAAAGTAGACCCAGCTCTCCTATGCAAAAGTAAGAAACAGATACTCTAACTGAAGGTTTATGGGAAAACAGCCAAAAAGTAAATTAATACAACATTCAGGAGCAACTTAAAGTGTTATTGAAGAATATACTTTTCTCTCAAAGTTCCTTTCCTTTGCCTACTGCCTCATAAATCCCCTTTTCTTTCACAAACCTAAAAAAAAAATTCCTCTAGGTAGATTGAGTTATGTACCCCAGAAAAAAAACCACAACATGTTCTTAATCTTAATCCCATTCCTGCGGATAATTAACCCATCAGTAACCCATAACCCAGCAATTCCATTCCTTGGAATATACTCTAGGTGATCTTTGCATACGTGCACAAGAAAATTTACAGTTGTATTATATGTAAGGCAAATTTTGTAAATAATCTAAAGATCCATGAATTGTAAATAGGACCTTCTATTTCTAGTTAAGATGTGGCCAACTGAATCAGGATGGCCTTAATCCTATTACTGGAGGTCTTATGAAGAGAAAGCCACCAGAAATTGGCAGTTAGCAGGAACCCCAAAGAGAAAGGAGAAGACATTGCCATATGATGGGAAGCCAAGGAACCCCAAGGATTGCTTTCAGCCAGCACCAGAATGCCATAGTCTTTGGGGAGAAAGCATGCCTTGCCAATTTCTAGATTTTGGACTTCCTCTAGCCTCAAAACTGTAAGACAATAAATTTCCATAGTTCACACTAACCCATTGTGTGGTCATTGTCAAAGCAGCCTGGTGAACTAAGACACCATTTAAAAATCATTTCCAGAACTCAACTTTGGGAAAGAGACCTCAAATAGCTAAAAATATCCTTTAAAAAAGTGAAGTGAAAGGACTAACACTTCCTGACTTTAAAGCTTGTTATAAAGCCACAGTGGTTAAAATAGCATGGTAGTGGCACAAATATAGAAATATTGACCAGTGGAATTGAATCAAGAGTGTGGCAATAGATCGCCAAATCTATGGACAATTGATCTTCAATAGAGCCCCCAAATCCACTGAACTGGGACATAATAGTCTTTTCAATAAATGGGCATAGGAGAACTGACTATTAATAGCCAAAAGAATGAAAACAAGATGCCTACCTTACGCCTTATACAAAAACTAATTCAAAATGGATCAAAGACCTAAATATAAGAGACAGCACCATAAAACTCCTGGAAGAAAATATAGGGTCCTCAAACTCTTCAAAAAAATCGAAGTGGAGGGAAAACTACCTAATTCATTCTATGAAGCCAACATCACCCTCATACCAAAACCAGGCAAAGATATTACAAAAAAGGAAAACTACAGACCAATCTCTCTAATGAATATAGATGCAAAAATCCTCAATAAAATTCTAGCAAATCGTATCCAACAACACATTAAAAGAATTATACGTCATGACCAAGTAGGATTCATCCCAGGTACGCAAGGATGGTTCAACATAAGAAAATCAATTAATGTAATACACCATATCAACAAATCAAAGCAGAAAAATCACATGATCATCTCAATTGATGCAGAGAAGGCATTTGACAAGATTCAACATCCTTTCCTGTTGAAAACACTTCAAAAGATAGGAATACAAGGGAACTTCCTTAAAATGATAGAGGGAATATATGAAAAACCCACAGCTAATATCATCCTCAATGGGGAAAAATTGAAAACTTTCCCCCTAAGATCAGGAACAAGACAAGGATGTCCACTATCACCACTATTATTCAACATTGTGCTGGAGGTTCTAGCCAGAGCAATTAGACAAGAAAAAGAAATACAAGGCATCAAAATTGGAAAGGAAGAAGTAAAACTATCACTGTTGGCAGACGATATGATACTATACGTCGAAAACCCGGAAAAATCCACAACAAAACTACTAGAGCTAATAAATGAGTACAGCAAAGTAGCAGGTTACAAGATCAACATTCAAAAATCTGTAGCATTTCTATACACTAGTAATGAACAAGCTGAGGGGGAAATCAAGAAACGAATCCCATTTACAATTGCAACTAAAAGAATAAAATACCTAGGAATAAATTTAACTAAAGAGACAAAAAAACCTATATAAAGAAAACTACAGAAAACTGCTAAAAGAAATCACAGAAGACCTAAATAGATGGAAGGGCATACCGTGTTCATGGATTGGAAGACTAAATATAGTTAAGATGTCAATCCTACCTAAATTGATCTAAGATTCAATGCAATACCAATCAAAATCCCAACAACTTATTTTTCAGAAATAGAAAAACCAATAAGCAAATTTATCTGGAAGGGCAGGGCGCCCTGAATTGCTAAAAACATCTTGAGGAAAAAAAACGAAGCTGGAGGTCTAGCGATGCCAGACTTTAAGGCATATTATGAAGCCACAGTGGTCAAAACAGCATGGTATTGGCATAAAGATAGATATATCGACCAATGGAATCGAATAGAGTGCTCAGATATAGACCCTCTCATCTATGGACATTTGATCTTTGATAAGGCAGTCAAGCCAACTCACCTGGGACAGAACAGTCTCTTCAATAAATGGTGTCTAGAGAACTGGATATCCATATGTAAAAGAATGAAAGAAGACCCGCATCTCACACCTTATACAAAAGTTAACTCAAAATGGATCAAAGATCTAAACATTAGGTCTAAGACCATAAAACAGTTAGAGGAAAATGTAGGGAGATATCTTATGAATTTTACAACTGGAGGTGGTTTTATGGACCTTAAACCTAAAGCAAGAGCACTGAAGAAAGAAAGAAATAAATGGGAGCTCCTCAAAATTAAACACTTTTGTGCATCAAAGAACTTCATCAAGAGAGTAGAAAGACAGCCTACACAATGGGAGATAATATTTGGAAATGACATATCAGATAAAGGTCTAGTATCCAGAATATATAAAGAGATTGTTCAACTCAATAACAAAAAGATAGCCAACCCAATTATAAAATGGGAAAAAGACTTGAACAGACACCTACCAGAAGAGGAAATACGGATGGCCAAGAGGCACATGAAGAAATGCTCAATGTCCCTGGCCATTAGAGAAATGCAAATCAAAACCACAATGAGATATCATCTCACACCCACCAGAATGGCCATTATCAACAAAACAGAAAATGACAAGTGCTGGAGAGAATGCGGAGAAAGAGGCACACTTATCCACTGTTGGTGGGAATGTCAAATGGTGGAATGTCACTGTGGAAGGCAGTTTGGCGGTTCCTCAAAAAGCTGAATATAGAATTGCCATACGACCCAGCAATACCATTGCTAGGTATCTACTCAAAGGACTTAAGGGCAAAGACACAAACGGACATTTGCACACCACTGTTTATAGCAGCGTTATTTACAATTGCAAAGAGATGGAAACAGCTGAAATCTCCATCAACAGAAGAGTGGCTAAACAAACTGTGGTATATACGTACGATGGAATATTATGCAGCTTTAAGACAAGATAAACTTATGAAGCATGTAATAACATGGATGGACCTAGAGAAAATTATGCTGAGTGAGTCTAGCCAAAAACGAAAGGACAAATACTGTATGGTCCCACTGATGTGAACAGACATTGAGAATAAACTTGAAATATGTCATTGGTAGCAGAGTCCAGCAGGAGTTAGAAACAGGGTAAGATAATGGGTAATTGGAGCTGAAGGGATACAGACTGTGCAACAGGACTAGATACAAAAACTCAAAAATGGACAGCACAATAATACCTAATTGTAAAGTAATCATGTTAAAACACTGAATGAAGCTGCATCTGAGCTATAGGGTTTTTTTGTTGTTGTTTTTTACTATCATTACTACTTTTATTTCTTTTCTCTATATTAGCATTTTATGTCTTTTTCTGTTGTGTTGCTAGTTCCTCTAAACCAATGCAAATGTACTAAGAAACGATGATCATGCATCTATGTGATGATGTTAAGAATTACTGAGTGCATATGTAGAACGGTATGATTTCTAAATGTTGTGTTAATTTCTTTTTTTATTTTTCTTTTTCTCTTTTTTTCTTTCTTTCCGTTAATAAAAAAAAAATAAAAAAAAATGGATCAAAGATCTAAACATTAGGTCTAAGACCATAAAACAGTTAGAGGAAAATGTAGGGAGATATCTTATGAATCTTACAATTGGAGGCGGTTTTATGGACCTTAAACCTAAAGCAAGAGCACTGAAGAAGGAAATAAATAAATGGGAGCTCCTCAAAATTAAACACTTTTGTGCATCAAAGAACTTCATCAAGAAAGTAGAAAGACAGCCTACACAATGGGAGATAATATTTGGAAATGACATATCAGATAAAGGTCTAGTATCCAGAATTTATAAAGAGATTGTTCAACTCAACAACAAAAAGACAGCCAACCCAATTACAAAATGGGAAAAAGACTTGAACAGACACCTACCAGAAGAGGAAATACAAATGGCCAAAAGGCACATGAAGAGATGCTCAATGTCCCTGGCCATTAGAGAAATGCAAATCAAAACCACAATGAGATATCATCTCACACCCACCAGAATGGCCATTATCAACAAAACAGAAAATGACAAGTGCTGGAGAGGATGCGGAGAAAGAGGCACACTTATCCACTGTTGGTGGGAATGTCAAATGGTGCAACAACTGTGGAAGGCAATTTGGCAGTTCCTCAAAAAGCTGAATATAGAATTGCCATACGACCCAGCAATACCATTGCTGGGAATCTACTCAAAGGAATTAAGGGCAAAAACTCAAACGGACATTTGCACACCAATGTTTAAAGCAGCATTATTTACAATTGCAAAGAGACGGAAACAGGCAAAATGTCCATCAACAGATGAGTGGCTAAACAAACTGTGGTATATACATACGATGGAATATTATGCACCTTTAAGGCAGGATAAACTTATGAAGCATGTAATAACATGGATGAACCTAGAGAACATTATGCTGAGTGAGTCTAGGCAAAAACTAAAGGACAAATACTGTATGATCCCACTGATGTGAACGGACATTCGAGAATAAACTTGGAATATGTCATTGGTAACAGAGTCCAGCAGGAGTTAGAAACAGGGTAAGATAACGGGTAATTGGAGCTGAAGGGATACAGACTGTGCAACAGGACTAGATACAAAAACTCAAAAATGGACAGCACAATAATACCTAATTGTAAAGTAATCATGTTGAAACACTGAATGAAGCTGCATCTGAGCTATAGGTTTTTTGTTTGTTTGTTTGTTTGTTTTTTTACTATTATTATTATTTTTATTTCTTTTCTCTATATTAACATTGTATATCTTTTTCTGTTGTGTTGCTAGTTCTTCTAAACCGATGCAAATGTACTAAGAAACGATGATCATGCATCTATGTGATGATGTTAAGAATTACTGATTGCATATGTAGAATGGCATGATTTCTAAATGTTGGGTTAATTTCTTTTTTTCCGTTAATTAATAAAAAAAAAGAAAATATAGGGAAACATTTTCAAGACTTACTAACAGAAGGTAGCTTCTTAAACTTTATATACAAAGCATAAGCTACGGAAGAAAAAAATAGATAAATGTTAACTCTTCAAAATCAAAAGCTTCTGTGTCTCAAAGGACTTTGTCAAAAAGGTGAAAAGGCAGCCAATTCAATGGGAAAAAATATTTGGAAACCACATATCAGACAAGGTTTGATATCTTGTATACATAAAGAAATATAACTCAACAAACAGGGGATGTGAGATAGTTCAGTGGTAGAATTCTCGCCTGCCATGCAGGGGACCTGGGTTCAATTCCTGGCCCATACACTTCCCAAACAAACCAACAAAACCAACAAAAGGGCAGGCCATGGTGGCTCAGCAGGCAGAATTCTCGCCTGCTATGTTGGAGACCTGGGTTCGATTCCTAGTGCCTGCCCATGCAAAACAAACAAACAAACAAAATTCAACAAATGATGCTGCAATAACAGGCTACTCACGTGGAAAAAGAATGAAATGTGGCCCCGCCATTCAGCATACAAAAAAAAAAAAAGACCCAACAACCCAATTATAAAATGGGAAAAGGATATAAATACACATTTTTCTGAAAAGCAAATACAAATGGCTAAAAGGCACATGAAGAGATGCTCATCTTCATTAGCTATGAGGGAAATGCAGATGAAGACTACAATGAGATATCACCTCACACCTATAAGAATGGCTGCTTTTAAACAAACAGGAAACTACAAATGTTGGAGAGGATGTGGAGAAACTGGGACACTTATGCACTGCTGGTGGGAATGTATAATGGTGCAGCCACTATGGAAGACTGTTTGGCGGTTCCTTAGGAAACTAAATATCGAATTGCCTTATGACCCAGCAATTGCCTAACTTAGTATATATCCAGAAGAGCTGAAAGCAGTGACACAAACAGACATTTGCACACTGATGTTCATAGTGACACTATTTACAATTGCCAAAAGATGGAAACTTTAATGCAAATGCCCATCAACAGATGAGTGGATAAATAAATGTGGTATATATGTATATGATAGAATATTATGCAGTAGTAAGACTAAATGAGTTCTTGAAACATAAGATAACATGGATAAACCTTGAGGATATAATGTTGAGTGAAATAAGTCAGACGCAAAGGAATAGACACTGTATGATTTTGCTATTATGATTCTGGTAAAAGTAAACTCAGAGGCTACAATGTAGAATATAGGGGACCTAGAGGTACACAGAAGCTGGAGATGGGTGAATGGTTACCCGGTGAGGTTGAACTTAAATGTAAGGGTATGGATAGAATTGAAGGCAATTCATTAGCAGGGTTTTAAGTAATATTGCTATATTGAAGGTGAATAGGATTGAAATGAGTTGTATAGAGTCATGTGTCCTGCTGAGTAACTCTACAATTGTAAATAAATTCTTGCATGAACTACTTCACAGCTCTGATATTGTACAAAGAGTCAACAATAAAAGAGTACAGGGGGAAAACTAATATTGAATACCATGGCCTATAGTTAACAGGCAGACATCAACAATACCGCAGCAATACCAGGGGTAGATAATTGTGGGGGGAGGGACAAGTGACAAGGGGAGGTTTAGATTTGATATTTGGTGAGGCTGATGATTGTATAACTAAGTGAGGACACTGTAGCTGAAGGATGTAGTGGCTGAGAGCCAGAATGGCAGACTGTGATGTATACACATGATGGAATATTGTGCAGCTAGAAAAAAAGAATGAAGTCATGAGGCATGCAACGAAGTAAATGAACCTCGGGAACTTGTGTTGTGCAAAATAAGCCAGAAACAAAAGAACAAATATGGCATGATCTCTTTTGGCAAATCCTTATAAGAAAATTGGAGTCAAGATTTTAAGCTCTTATAACATTTACACTTAAACCAGAGTTGCAAATGTATTTCCAGATTCAGAAATGCTGTGTTATGTGTGTATAAACTAGTATTTCCCAGGAAATTTGTGTATTTCTGTGACACCTAAGACTCAGAGCTGGAGTTCTGCAGTTCTGAAGGTCAGCATTGCTACAAACAGCTATTAATGTAACCAAAAAAGAGGTCAGACTTCAATTAGAGATTAAAAACAAAGCCGATTAGGTTGGGACTAAGGTAAATAAGAATACAGGACAAAGGACGATAGTGTATATATTCTAGAGCTTCACCTATTGAGTGAGACCAAAGCAGTGAGGTTTATTGTGTCTAGAACGTAAACATTCTGTAATACACAATCTAAATCAACCTCCTTGGATAGCTCGTTTAAACAACTCAAGCACATGGAACCCAGAACGGGAATGAGGCCTGGTAATTTTGTATAGCTTAATGTAATACCTTGATACATCTCAGACTATGGTGGGCTGATAATTTAAAAGTATTGGTAGTGTCCCTTGAGGGACTGGAGAAAAAAATTGGAAACACTAAACTTTCCCACCTGGTAACCCCTGGTACTCTTGCAAACATTAGGGACTTCCAAGAAAATAGGCCAAGCCCTTGATTTTGAGGCTTGCCCTTACTAAACTTATTTTTGTAGTAGAGAAGCTAGGATTACCTTTAATTATGCCTAAGAGTTGCTCCCAGGAAACCTCTTTTTGTTGCTCAAATGTGGCCTCTCTCTCTCTCTAAACCAACTTTGCAAGGAAAACCATTACCCTCTCCTCTATGTGGGAAATAACATTCAGGGGTGAAAGTCTCCCCGGCAGTATGGGACATGACTCCCAGGGATGAGTCTGACCCTGACACCATAGGATTGACAATGCATTCCAGACCAAAAGAGGCAAAAGAAATGTAACAAAATAAGGTATCATTGGCTAAGAAGGTTTAAATGGAGTCAAGAGGCTTTTCTGGAGGCTACTCTTAGCAAGCTTCAGTTAGATACTGCTAATTGCCTTGGTTAGTCAAACCCTAACCACTATCATTTCTGTCAACCCTAAAGAACACCCAGGGCTGTATGTGAGATTTTACAAAAGTTTCATGCACTAGGTTTACTTTTCAGAAACCTAAAATCTTCATATGTTTCCTAGGCCAGATATGACCTGAGACCCAGAGATGCAACTTTCTCCAGGAACATCACCTAGTTCCATCCCCTGTTCCGTATTGTTGACATCCCTTTTCAACATGAAAAAGTTAGAATGGGTATAGCCCAATATCCCTAAAGATTGGGAGAAGGGTCAAAGAAGAAAGAGGAGTTATAACAGAGAAGTTAGGATTTAACAAATGAGTATGACTACCAAATCATTATATTGACATTTCTTTTTAGTCTCCAGTATCTTGGAGGAGCTGGAAGGAAAACTCTGAAATTTTGCAACTGTAACCCATACCAAACTTTGAAACCTGCTCTATAACTACTTGTTAAAATGTACTTTAAAAATGCATTGCTTCCTTGTATATATGTTATATCTCACAATAAATAAATGTTAAAAAAATGGGAGGGGGCAAGGGCATAGAGTAAACAGTTTTGAAAAGGAGTTGATAAGTGGTGAAGCTGAATGGTAGATGAATATTGCTTCTTTCTACTATTCTTGACATTAACCATAATAAAAGCATAACATATATTATATGAACCACACATCAGGGGGATTATGCCAAAGGGAAATCTATTATATCAGAAGAGAGAAATATATCCAGATAAGTAATAGATATGTAACATGTATTTGGTTTGAAGGATTATAAAGATGCAATTATGAAAGGTTATCTGTGTTTGGAAATATTTTGCATGTAATGAAGAAGTGAATATAGAAGATACAGGAAGACACAAACAAGAGGAGGAGGTTAGAGGGGGTTTCCATTTGGGGTTAAACAAAATGGGGTGTAGGATATGATCATGAACTCCATAGGCACAAGGGATGAATCCCTTCCTCCATGTTAATTACAGTAAGCTCTGTGCAAATGAAGAGAATAGCAATTGGGACAGAGTGATCATGACCTAGCTAGGGGTTCTCTTGTACTCTTCTTGGGAAGATTCTGGAGTAGAGTCCTGAAGAGAATATAATCATATGGCTTGGATGGCATGTGGAAGGCTTCCCCCAAGCCTGCACACTATAGAACTTCACAGGCATTGTTTTCTGACACAGTTGTAATCGCTGTAAGTGAGCCAAGTATAGGAGGTGGTCAGTTATCACCCTATATCTGTTTTCTGCTTATACCACAGAAACCTTTTTCAACAGAAGCCTTATTGGCATCATGAGTAGGACAATTCTTCATTGTATAGGACTATCCACAGAGTGCAGGAAGTTTAGCATCCCTGGTCCTGACCTACAAAACTCCAATAGTTCTTCCCAGATATAGTGAAGCCCAAAAATGCCCCTGCACATTTCTAAATGCTCACTAGGTGGACATTTTTGCCTCTGGCTTAGAAACACTGTTCCATAATAATAACATGTTCAGATGGGTCTAACACCACCCAGCTAAACATCACATTTTCTTGCCTCTCTTGCACTAGGTGTGGCCACATAACTGAGTTCTGTTTAATGAGATGGAGAAGTGATATATCTCCTATTTCTGGATCTCGCTTGCAGAAGAAAAGGGTGTGTCACCCTTTAGTCTTCCCCTTCTCAATGCATGGGATGCAAATAAGAGCTAGAGAAGCCATCTTGGACCATGAGATGAATATCAAGTGTTGAAGACCGTATACCTATGCCCTAGACAAGACGCATGAGCAGAAAGGATCAGGGAGGTCCTAAGCTTTGGCCTAGTGCTATTCTCCAAACTCATTATATGGAGAAGCTCTGAAGGAGAGCACCATCACAAGTCAATGTGCAAAGATTGGAAAAGGTGTTTTATTTTTTGCTCCCCCCCCCCTTTTTTTTAGCTCCTTTCATAACACTAACTGGATATAAGCTTAAGGAACAGATTCTTCAGGGTTTAAAATTCAGTGATAACACATTAAAATATCAAAATTCCTAGATTTCAATAAAAGATTACAAAATATGCAAAGAAACAGGAAGTTACGGCCTAGGCAAAAGAGAAGATTAAAGTATTAGAAATGAGGAGGACCAGGCAGACATTCCAGACAAAAACTTTAAAAAAAACTATCCTAAATATGCTCAAAGAGCTAAAGGAAAACATGGACAAATAACTAAATGGATGAACAAAAAGAAGATATCAATACAGTGATGGAAATTATGAAGAGGAACCAAACAGAACTGAAGACCACAGTAACTGAAATTAAAAATTCCTTAAAGGGTTTCAACAGCAGATTGGAGCTGGCAGAACTATTTGGTGCACTTGAAGATAAGACAAATTGAAATCATTCAGTCTTAGGAGCAGAAGGAAGAAAGAATTAAGAAAAATGAACAGAGCCTGATGAGCGTATGGGAGTCCATCAAGTGTACCAATCTATGTATTGTAGGAGTCCCAAAAGTAGAAGAAAGAGAAAAGGGGACTGTTCTAATTTGTGAGCTGCCGGAATGCGATATATCAGAAATAAAATGGCTTTTAAAAGGGGGGAGGGTGCACGGGTGGTTCAGAGGTAGAATGCTCGCCTTTCATGCAGGAGACCTGGGTTTGATTCCCAGACCATGCACACATACCCCCCAAAAAGGAAGGGAGGGATTGATTAAGTTGCAAGTTTATGGTTCTAAGGCCATGAAAATGTCCCAATTAAAACAAGTCTATAAAAATGTCCAAACTAAGTTGCCAACTAGAGGTTATCTTCACTCAAGAAAGGCCGATGAAGTTCAGGGTTTCTCTCCCAACTGGAAAGGCCCATGGCAAACATGGTGATGCCCGTTAGTTTCTCTTCAAGCTTAAAGGATCCTAGTAAACTAATCAAGACCCTCCTGGAATGAGTGGAGTCACAACTCCATGGAAGCCATCTAATCAAAAGTTACCACCCACAATTGGGTGGGTTACATTTCCATGGGAACAATTAAAAAACTCCCAGCCAGCAATATATTTTTTTTCCTAAGGAGAATATCTTTAATTTTGGATGTCAGTGGCTTTTTTTTTTGTAGATTTTGTACTTTTTTTTTAACATTATTAAGTTATGATCATTCTGTTCTACATTTATAATCAGTAATTCAGAATATCATCACATAGTTGCATATTCATCATCATGATCATTACTTAGAACATTTGCATCAATTTAGAAAAAAAAATAAAAAGACAACAGAAAAAAATTCATACATACCATACCCCTTAACCCTCCCTTTCATTGATCACTAGCATTTAATCTAAATTTATTTTAACATTTGTTCCCCCATTATTCATTTTTATTACATATGTTTTACTCATCTGTTGACAAGGTAGATAAAAGGAGCATCAGACACAAGGTTTTCACAATCACACAGTCTCACTGTGAAAGCTATATCATTGTACAATCATCTTCAAGAAACATAGCTACTGGAACACAGCTCTACATTTTCAGGCAGTTCCCTCCAGACTCTCCATTACATCTTGACTAACAAGGTGCTATCTATTTAATGCATAAGAGTAACCTCTAGGATAACCTCTCGACTCTGTTTGGAATCTCTCAGCCATTGACACTTTATTTTGTCTCCTATTTCGCTCTTCTCCCTTCTGGTCGAGAAGGCTTTCTCAGTCCCTTGATGCTGAGTCTCAGTTCATTCTAGGGGTTTTGTCAATCCCTTGATGCTGAGTCCCAGCTCATTCTAGGATTTCTGTCCTATGTTGCCAGGAAGGTCCACACCCCTGGGAGTCATGTCCCACATAGATAGGGGGAGGGCACTGAGTTTGCTTGTTGTGTTGCCAGCCAGCAATATTGAATAAGAATTAAAGGACATGGTTTTTCTGAGGTCCACCACAGATTCAAACCGGCACAGAGACAGAAAAATTCAAAGAAATAATAGTTTAAAACTTCCCAAATTTAATGAAAGACATTAATATGCACATCTAAGAAGTTCAATGAACTCCAAATAGGATAAACCAAAACAGACCCACACTGTACCATGTTATAATCAAATGGTTGAAGATCAAAGATAAAGTGAAAATTCTGAAAGCTGTAAGAGAGAATCAATGTATAATATGTAAGGAAGCCTTGATAATATTAAGTGTGTCAATTCTTATTGGAAACCACTGATGCAAGAAGGTAATAAGAATGACTTTAAAACTGGGTTGGCAAAAATTGCCAACCAAGAATTTTATATCTGGCAAAACTGTTTTTCAAAAATGTGGGAGAGGTGGATTGTGTGGTATGTGAATATATCTCAATAAAATGGCATTTTAAAAATGATAAAAGAAGGATAAAAATGATAAGAGGAAGGGATTAAGATATTCCTAGATAAATACAAGTTGAGGAGTTCTTCACCACTTCATCAGCCCTAGAAGTATTAAAGGAAGTTCTGCAGATTGAAAAGAAAGGACATTAGGCAATTGACTGAAGCCACATGAAGAAATAAAGATCTCTGTTAAAGATAATGACATGGGTAAATATAAATACCAGTATTTTGTTTTATTTTCACTTGCAACCCCACTTTTTACTTCCTACATAAAATGTAATGACAAATTAAAAAAAGAACAATCAGCTAACAGTCAAGGAAAGAAAGAACAGACCCAGGAATGCCTTTTCTTCGCAGGCATGATAATGCCCGGGCTCAGACTTTGCAGTTTTCAAAACTCATCCAAAAAACAAAATCAATAAAAACTAAGTAGCTAAAAGAATGAAAAAAATAGTGTCTCAGGCAAATGTGTCTAATAGCTGGGGAGAGGTAGGACGAGAGAGTGTTGTTTTTCGTTGTAAGTATTTTAGTACTATTTGTTTTTTAAATTAAGAGCATGCATTAATTTTTTTATTCTTTAAAACATTTTGTTGTGAAATATAACATGTATATAAAAAAGCAATAAATTGCAAAGTACACTGTAACAGGTGATTATAGAACAGATTTTAGAGCTTGTTTTGGGTTACAGTTCCTCAGTTTTCCTCCTAGCTGCTCCAAGACACTGGAGACTAAAAGAAATATCAATATGATTCAGCAATCATACTCAATTGTTAAGTCCTATCATCTCTGTTATAGCTCCTTCGTCTCCTTTTTAAATTTTGCTTGAAATAAAATTAATTTTTGAAAATCAACCAAAGTTGAATATGTTATAGGATCGCTGCTAAAACAAAACAAATGAGATTATGTTAGACTTAAACATCTGTAACTTGCCTCTGTCACTTAACCATGTATTCTGGAATTTTTTCACATCAATACATGTAGCTGAATGTGATTTATCCTTTAATAGCTGCAAAGTATTCCACTGGTGAATGTACCAGATTTTTCTTTTATCAATGGGCTTTTAGGTTGTAACTAGTGTTGGAGATTGTAACCACTGCTACTATGAATGCTCAAGGGCATTTGCGTTGTGCAGTTAGGCAGGAATGGCGATGGATGAGATTCCTACCAGTGGAATTGCTGGCCCAAACAGAAAATCTGGAATTTATGCTTTAATTTAAGGTTACAGTTTGTTTCTTTTATATATATATATTTTTTATTTTAAAGAATTTCAAACCTACAAAGAATTGGAAGAATATACTCTTTACCTGGATTCACCCATTTCTAAGATTTTGCTGCGTTTGAATTCTCTCATTCTTTCTCCATCTCTCCGTGGACTTTTCTATGTATCTGTCCACTTAAAGTTACTATCATTATCGTGCTGATATTGTTACTGTCAGAAAACATAGTCCTATATAGCCAGGCCTACCTGATCCTGCATTAAACAGAGAAACAAGTCACTTTGCTTTGGTGAGAAGGTGAATTTATCGAAGAAGCTTCATCAAGGAACTGGAGGAAAAAAAAATCTTTCCAAGACCAGTTCAAAGTGAGAAGGTTGACTTTAGATTTTATAGTCCAAACAGATGACGGAATGGCAAAGGTTCAGAAGAAAGCAGGAAAAACAAAAAACAAAAAACCCCAAGTAAAAGTCAAAGTATTCATTAAAATTGAGTAATGGTCCCCTGCTCCATTTCTTTGGTCAGCATGTCCTGTTATCTGGTAAGCCCTTCTTCCTCTGTTGACCATTCAGGCCTTTGATCTTGTCCTTTGAAGGGTTTCTTCCTGCTTTGGGTGATATCTTATCCCTATAAGCGGAGCTGGGTAAAGAGCTCATTAATGGAACCAAGAACAGAGAGTAAATAGTTGAGATTAATTGCAGCAAGTTATGCTCGCAAGAACTTTTGGACTTGAAATGAATCCAAGCTGCTTGAGTGAAATGGTTATATATGCATTTTTAGCTACTAAAGACTGTACTAAGCACTTTCCAGCTAAAGGGTTATATTGAGCATTTTTCTAACTATTTAGCTATCAATATACTGAGAGTAAGTTGCTCATATCATAACCTTTCAGCCCTAAATACTTGGGCATAGATCTTCTTTGGGGTATTCTCTTATCTAATTAATCACAGTACAATTATCAAATTCCAGAAATATAACATTTAAAAAATTACCAGTATCTAATATATGGTCCATTTTAAATTTTTGCCCATTTTTCCAATTAGTCCTTTACAGTGACTTTTTTTGGTGGACTAGGATCCAATTCAGGATCATGCATTACTTTTAATCATCTTTTTGCTCTCCTTTAATTCTAAAACAGTTCCTCAATGCATCACATCAGGAGGTATAAATGTACTCCTGCCCCATAAAATTCCACCCAATGGTTTTAGAATGTAGTGATGATTCTTGCCTATAGTAATTATTGCCATGACAGAAATTAATTTTTTATACATTCAAATAATAGTTCTGTAGTATAATAAAGAACTTGGATTGGTCTTGACCAATTTCTGGGAGATAAGTTCTAAATCTTTGGAATTTCCAGCGATTGAAGTAGCTTTTGTAATCATGGTGAATTGGACTTCATTAAAATTAAAAATTCTTGTGAATCAAAGGACATTGTCAAGAAAATGAAGACAACCTATAGAATGGGAGAAAATAGGTACAAATCATATACAGATAAAGGTTGAATAACCAGAATACATAAAGAACTCCTACAACTCAACAAAAAGGGACCAATTTTAAAAAGGAGTAAAGAACTTGAATAGACATTTCCCCAAAGGAAGATAAACAAATGTCCAATAAGCATATGAAAAGATGCTCAACATCATTAACCATTAGGGAAATGCAAATCAAACCACAATGAGGTACAACCTCATACCTCATACCTACTATGGTGGCTATTGTTTAAAAAATGGAAAATAACAAGTATTGGTGAGGATGTGGAACTCTTGTGTATTGCTGATGGAAAGTGCCACCACTGTGAAAAACAACTTGGTAGTTCCTCAGAAAATTAAACCTAGAATTACCATTTGACATGGCAGTTCCCCTCCTAGATTTTGTTTTAACTTCCTTGGCTGCTTAAAGCAGATGACATGAAATGTATCTGCTTAAACAATTGTGAATTTATTAGCTTTGAGGCCAAGAAATTGTCCAAATCAAGGGATCATCTTCCCGAAGACTGTCTGCTGACAATCCTTGGCACCTCTGCCACATGGCAAGGTATATGATGGCATATGCTCGTGTCTCCCTTTTCTTCTGGGTTTCATTGATTTCAGCTTCTTGCTTCTGTGACTCTCTCTGTCTTGCTCTGTCTCTGTCTCTGTCTCTCTCTCTCTATTCCTTCCTTTTATAAAGGACTCCAGTAAGAGGATTTAAGACCCACCCTGAATGAGATGGGTCACACCTTACTGAAGTAGCCTCACCAAAAGGACCTATTTTCAATGGATGTACACCCACAGGAATGAATTAACTTTAAGAACATGTTTTATGGAGTATATGCAGCTACAAACCACCACCACAAGTATATATCCCAACGAATTGAAAGCATGTACTCAAACAGATACAAGAACCCCAATGTTCATAGCAACATTATTCACAATTGCCAAAAGATGAAAACAACTCAGTGCCCATCAATGGATGAGTGGATGAACAAAATATAGTATATACATATAATGGAGTCCTATTCAGCCCTAAAAAGGAATGAAGTTCTGATACATGCTGCAATATGGATGACTCTTGTCTTAATTTACCCTACTTGCAAGCTAATAAATTACTGTTTCAAGGATGCTAGAAGAAGACACAAGACTCCTGGGTTTAGACAAAGGATTGTATTACTCGCTGCATAGCAAGCAGCGTAGACATCATGTTGGCTCTGGTTTTCTATACCCCCAAGACCCATGGGGCAACATGGAAGAGCCAAGGTGGGCCCTGTGTACACAGTAGGTTTGCGTCATTGTTTAGGAACACTGAGAGTGAGAAATCTATACTTTATCATGAGTATTAGCAAGCCTGCTTTTTGTCTGGGAGATATTTCCTTATTTCTCAAGGTTGCTCATGGCAAACTCAGCTCTGAGAAATGGCCAAATAAAGAATGGTCACAGCATTGTATTCGTAGCATATCTGGAAAGGACATGTAAGGATGCTTAGAACTTAGAATCCATTGGATTGCTTCTCTCAACAGATGGTCCAAGGCTAGCGTGACAGCTCTGCTCAACCCAATTATCTGGATATATAACTGTCTTTTAACTTGTTTCTTTACCATCCTTAGGGTGTGGTACAAAGTCCATTTGACCAAGGTGGTACATCACCACATCCACATTTAGAGCAGCAGAATAGGGAAATGTGGGTCGGAGAAGGGGTGTGGCACCTCTCTTTGAGGACACATCCCGATAGTTGCACACATCACTTCTCCTCACATCCCATTAGACAGAGTTTAGAGTTTAGTCATTTGGTCATATTTAACTGCAAGGTAGGTTGGGAAATCTATAGGCATTATTCTGAGGGGCTCTATAAATATGGTATAAAGGGAAAACAGGTATTGGGGAGTGATGGGTATTATTAGCACCCTGCCAACTCTTTACTAAGAGTATATAGAATTTAAATATATACTTTCTTGGGACCTTTGAGAATTGGCAATAGCCACCTCATTCCTCTCATCCTTCTTACATATGAGAATCTGAGCCTGTCACAGCTAGGTATCTAGGACTGCAGGTGCTGGATATACTTCCAGCACTGTACAAGGTGAGAAGTGATGATTTCCAGGAATTTCACTTGAGATGATGGTGCATTAGTGAGTTTGGAGCTGGAGACCCACAGACTGGGGGGAGGAAGTCTGATAGAACTCTAGATGAAAGGCTCATTATGCCTAGAAGGTGGAAGGCGCAGGGTAGGAACCCTTTTGATGGTGATGGTCTTGGCAATGGAGGAAAAGTCTAGGCCACACAGGATTTCCCCTAACCCTCACAGAAATGACTCAATGAAGCTCATGGAGAACCCCAAGTCTGTTGGCTCCAAGCTATGGGCTGTTTGTTCCTTGAACGAGGAGACTGAGCCCAAGTTGGGAGGGTTTCCAGTAGTTAGTGTTGACCCTGTATGGTAACAATAAAGGAATTTCCAAGAGATGAGGAGCTGTCTGAGGGTATTATCTCAAGTGATATCCAGCTGAGGTGTAGCCAACAGGTGATTTCCTCTAGTTAATGGTAGCCCTTCAGCATGGGCCTTTAGTCATTGGGAAACTTATCCTTCATAAATGACTTGTGCCTCTACTCAAAATAGAAGCATGTGGCCAGCTCATTCCCCTTGAGCACATTGAGGCTCAGGCATATCCCTTGATTTTGTGCCATCTCTACCTAATTGATTGTTTCCCTCTCTGCAGGTGGGCAAGATTATCACTGACTAGGCTTACTTTGTCTGGAATGGGGCCCCTGCAGAGTAGAGGCCAACATATTAAAACAAAACACAACAAAAATGAAGTCCTTTTGAACGGTTTCAGGAGTGCCATAATAAGGAAAGGCTTGATTCCCAATAAATAACTAATAAACCAGGGAAAAGAATCTGGCCAGATGGGAGGGGTCTGGCAGACTTCACATGACTGAGTTTGAAAGGCTAAGGGCAGCTCAGACTAGAATCAAGGTAGTCAGTGTGTCCATAAGATGAATCCAGCAAATGGGGCTGAACCCTGATTCTAGAGCAGAGGCCCTTTGCTCTCTGGCCTTTGGTTGGAGACTCAGGTTTGTGGTTTACTGAGTTCAGAGGCCTACAGGCAAATCCTACCTTAGGGTAAGGAGAAGCTTGAAAATGCAACATTTAAGCCTCACTTCTGCTCTCCTTCAAAAGACTAAAACTGAATTTAGGTCAGTGAATTGCTGTGAATTTGGCAATTTCTTCTGGTCTTACCCACATTCTGTAAAAATGTATGGTTGTATAAGGGACCAGGTGAGTTAGGAGGGGAAGAAATGAGATGGGCTCCCCCAGCTAAGGCTCAACCCCCTGCTCTGTCAAGAAACTTCCGGATAGAGGAGAAATTCCCAAACTTTGGGGCACATTAGAATGTTGCGTCCTATGAAACAGAGCTCGAACGATATTAAGGAATGATGAGAAAGAAAGAAAGAAAGAGAAAGAGACAGACGGGTTCAGGGGGTCTGAAGCTTAGCCATAACAGACAACAGATAACTTTATTCTTAACTAGTTCCTGCTTATATAGTGCAGGGTTTA
Organism: Tamandua tetradactyla; assembly: GCF_023851605.1. Lineage (NCBI taxonomy): Eukaryota > Metazoa > Chordata > Mammalia > Pilosa > Myrmecophagidae > Tamandua > Tamandua tetradactyla. Next base: position 9,789,913 of record NC_135343.1, on the reverse strand, counting down.
GTGACTAAAAGCAGGCATACATTTCGTGAAAAAACAGAGTGCCTACTTATCAGTATATTACTCTCTACATACAAGAGATAGCTAACAAGACCTTGGGGCTTAAGAAAAAACATTCTCTCCCTCTCAGACTGTCCTCCAATTAAGCAGATAGCAGTCTCCACAGTTTACTGCCGACGCCACTCTGAAGCCAGTTGCTCCCAACAAATTCCACAGGTTTTCCATTAACCCCGGCTCCTACATCTCCCCCTTTTTATTTTATAAGCCAGGGTGACCGTGCCTGTCTTAGGTTGCCCTTAGGCTCTGAAGTAAGGGTCTTACCCATCATTGGCTACCAGTCAAGCTCTCTGACTTTGATTCGGTAGGGAGCCAAGGGCTTTCTCCAGAATCACAGTGTTAGTGCGGCTCTGCTGAGTGGCGCGGCTTGCTACTTTGAACACTTGCTGTTTAACACAGCTGAGGAGGAAGAGAAAGAGTATAAACAGCCCCAAACCTAAGCCTATAGTAGTCAAAAAATGATGTGATTTCCACCAGTAAATAGGATTAAGAATTTTTAGCTCTTGGGTAAGTGATTGTATAACATCATCTCTGTTAGTTATATGTAAATTACTTTGAGATATATCTAAAACCCGCTTTTGTAATTTTAAAATATCAAGACTTAAACTATCTGAATGCCCCAAAAGATGCCTCTTTATCTTTTCCCATTCTATTTCAGAATGATTATATCTTAAAGGGATAATACAAAAATTGCTCTTATTCCAGTCACATTTTAAACTTCATAAAAAATGTAAATTATATATTTGAGCTCCAGTATGAACCAATGCTGTCTCTATATCATTTAGTCTATTATTAATTTGCTCATCAATATGAGATTGACTATGCCACAGCTCACTCGTGTTTTTATGCCATCCTTTAACATAGTGCTGCATCTGTACAGTTTGATGCAATGCAGTTCCAGCGACCATAGTCACTGTGATAATTCCAATGATTTTAATAACAGCTGCAATAATGAGTCCAATTAGTCTCTTAGTCCTTTTCAGATATTCTTTTGCCAAATGGATCAGGATCTGTGTTTCTGGAGAGGATTGCAAAGATCTTGACATCTGCACCAGCAGCCAAACACCTCTTCTTCTCCTTGCTGCTATAATCGTCTCATTTTCCTGTAAAATAAATGCTTGGAGACAAGTGAATAGAGAACAATTCTCACAATTAGAAGTTTTATTTCTTATATGCATATGACTTTTAACAAATACATATGGATCTCTAGTACATATTTGCAAATAATGTTTATGGCTGCTATTTAAAGAGAAGTTATAGTTATTAGAATTTGCTATAAAAATTCATCCCGGTCCTAGGAAAATTTTCCATAAATTTCTCTGATTAATGTTATATTTATCATCCCATGGATTTGGCACAAATCGTCCTCTATGTATTAAACTCTGATTTAGCTTGCCTGTCCATATAGTCTCAGTTATCTTCAAGTTAGAGATGGGAAGCCCCACAGGGGCTGCATCTCTTACAATTCCACAGGAATCATTAATTATGATAACTGCTCAATCCATATGACATAACTGCCATCCATTTCAACTTTCTTTCCCATCTAACAGGCAAGTATTATTTGATTCCATAGAGTTAAAAGAGGAATATATATATAGGTAATTATAGAGGAATATATATATAGGTAATTATGAGAATCATTCTGAATCTTAAACCATGTAGTTTAATTACTTATTATCATACACAGTAATTCATTACCTATACATATGGGTCTTTCTAAAAATGGAAGAGTTAAATTTGATGCCATTTTTCTTCTTCTTTAAGTAGTTTTGGAAGTCTTAAATCTACTGGACCTGGGAATCCTAAACTAGTATTCAGATATTTTGGTAAAGTTGGATCTGCCCATGTTAGGGCCCACAGCAGAGGTGGGTTAGGAATATAAACCCAATCAGTATAATTATGTCCCTGTCCTTCAGCAATTAAAATTATATGTTCTATAATGTACATTACCCATTTAGTTATTTTCATCAGAGTCGACATGCCTGGGTTTTATTCTTCTCTAGGGAATCCAGACCGAGTTTCTGTCATCTGTAATGATAAGAGCAAATCCCCTACCCCACACCTTTATCATGCCTGGTTTCCATAGATCATCCTTAACATCTTTGCAATAGATTGGCTGTGTCTGCAGTTCTGTTTGAGTCATATCACTTTTCTTTTCCAAATTACTAAAATGTTGTTCTGCAGGAGTCTGTGATGAATTATCATAAATGTTTAAAAAATTTAAAGTAAACAATGCTTTTGCTAATTGATCTTTAGGTGTACTTATTTTCACAACATCATCCTCCTGATCATCATCTCCCCCTTTTTATTTTATAAGCATAGACTTTAGCATCCAGTTTGTTCATTCAATAATTTATTGCCCAGAGGGATTATGCAGAATTCCTGATATGAGTAATATGAAAAGTAGTATAAAATTTATGAAATTGCTTTCTTATATAAACAGGAACATTGTCCATTTTATTAGATTGAGGGCATCCCATAACAGCAAAAGCATTAAGTAAATGTGACTAATCATGACAGAAACATTCTCCAGATTGTACCATAGCCCAGATGAAATGAGAAAAGGTGTTTATAATAACATGTACACATATTGCATCTTACCAAAATGTGGAGTATGAGTAACATCCATTTGCCATAATTTATTTGCTTTTTGACCTCGAGGATTAACCCCTGATGCAAATGGGAGTGCATTTAAACCTCCACATGTTGGACAAGTCTTAATAACTTCTTGAGCTTGCTGTTTAGATAAAGATGGAAATTTCTTTCTTAGCCCTTTGCTATTAATATGAGTTAATTTGTGAAATGTTGTGGGATCCTGAATTATTCCCACAAGAGTATCTGCTTGATGATTTTGTAATGACAAAGACCTTTAAGATTAGTATGAGCTCTTACATGCATGATAAAAAGAGGAGTAATTTGACTTTTGACTAATGTTTGTAAATGTAAAAACATTTGGGACAATTCATTTCCTTTAAATAAAGAAGCTTTTTTAATGTGTGTAACTGTTTGGCAGACATACTCAGGATCAGAAACAATTTTAAGAGATTGAGGAAAATTTTTTAATATTTGAATTAAAGCTGCTAATTCAGTGCATTGGGCTCAGGTATAAGGTGTTTTTTATCTTTTGTTTTTTCTTGGGGTGACACATGCAGCCTGCCTATTATTGCTACTGTTAGTAAAGATGGTAATGGCTCTCTCTAGTGGGGAGGCACTAACTATTTTAGGCAAAACACATTGTGTTCTTTTCAGAAATTGTAAAAGTTTTATTTATTTATTTATTTATTTTTAAAAAACTTAACAAATGAACAAAAACATTTCTAACATATCATTATTCCATTCTATATATAATCAGTAATTCACAATATCATCACATAGTTGCATATTCATCATCATGATTAAGAAATTATAAAAGTTTTGACACAAGTAAATGATTATCAATTTGTCCTTTAAAATTACTTAATGCTATTTGCCAAGAGCTATTGAAGATAAATAGACTTTGAACCTCTTCCTTTGTGAGATCACATATTATACGATTAGGATCATTTCCTTTTAATTGATAACATCTTTGGCGACCTTTGGCTAGTAAAGAAATGATTTTTTGCAAATACGTATTTAAACATTTTTGTTGATTGTTTGGTAAAAAAAATCTATTTTAAAATACCGTCTTGCCAAAATAGGCCTGTGGGAGATTGCAAGGTAAAGAAAATAATAAAATCAACAGGTTTTTCTAAATCTATTTGAATAAGCTGTCCTTCCTGGATGCATTGTTCAACTAATTGTAATTCTTGTTCAGCTGCAGCTGTTAACTGCCTTTTGCTTAATAAATCAGAATTTCTTTGTAAAATAGCAAACAGGTTTTGTAACATATAATTTAGAATCTCTAAATTGGCAGGTAGCAAAAGTGAAAGCAGAGTGTCAATAGTGACATGTACCTATAGTAAATGACTAGATTTTGTAAAATGGATTCATTGGATTGATTGAAATAGAATGCAGGAATGAGGATTTTTTATATTTGGCTGTGCATTTTTGGTAATTTTAAATTTATTGCATGCAGTTTTTATGATATTTTCCCTTAAAAGAGGTCAAATTCCAATTTGCTTACATGACCAGGCCGAGTTAGGTCCTTTGGGAACTGGCTAGGGACCAAGAGGAGCTTCCTGGGACCTAAATATCTTTATTAAAGTACACCTCCTTCTGGGAGGTTAGCCAGTCCTCCCAGCTAGAGTGCACGTTTTAATTGTTTCTTACCAAGGTCATGTGATAGCAACATCAGGTGAACAGAACAGACTCCACAAGTATATTTTTTCTTGCATTCAGCCCTAAAATTTGATTTGCTCCCAACATAAGCCATGGTTATTTTGGGATAAATTTAGTTTATACATATGTAGTTTATATAAACACTGAACAAAGCATTAAAATATTTTGGCTTGAAGGAATTTAGGTATTTATATGATTTAAATATTATTTAGCCAGTAATAGATTCATTTACAGCAATATTACTTAGATTAATAGATTAAGCCACCTGGTTTAGGGCAAGAAAAGAAACAGTTTTTTGCCAGTATACTGATACTTAGGAGAAAATCAGTATTTTTAATACAGATAACAACATGATAAAACTTAACATAAGTTATTTTTGATAAAACACAGACTCTGCTTTTTACACTGATTATTTAGAAAAAAAATTTATCTGTTCATTAGAAAAGGCTAAGAGTCCAAGAAAACATTGTCATTTTTTTATTAATTAAAGAAAAAAAAAGAAAAAACCGAACATTCAAAAATCATTCCATTCTACATATGCAATCAGTAACTCTTAACATCATCACATAGATGCATGATCATCATTTCTTAGTACATTTGCATCGATTTAGGAAAAGAACTAGCAAAACAACAGAAAAAGATATAGAATGTTGATATAGAGAAAAAAATAAAACTAATAATAATAGTAAAAAAAAGAAGAGGAAAAAGAAAAAAAAGACAAACAAACAAACAGACAGACAAAAACAAAAAACAAAAAAAACATAGAGCTCAGATGCAGCTTCATTCAGTGTTTTAACATGATTACTTTACAATTAGGTGTTATTGTGCTGTCCATTTTTGAGTTTTTGTATCTAGTCCTGTTGCACAGTCTGTATCCCTTCAGCTCCAATTACCCATTATCTTACCCTGTCTCTAACTCCTGCTGGACTCTGTTACCAATGACATATACCAAGTTTATTCTCCAATGTCAGTTCACATCAGTGGGACCATACAGTATTTGTCCTTTCGTTTTTGGCTAGACTCACTCAGCATAATTTTCTCTAGGTCCATCCATGTTATTACATGCTTCATAAGTTTATTCTGTCTTAAAGCTGCATAATATTCCATCGTATGTATATACCACAGTTTGTTTAGCCACTTGTCTGTTGATGGACATTTTGGCTGTTTCCATCTCTTTGCAATTGTAAATAACGCTGCTATAAACATTGGTGTGCAAATGTCCGTTTGTGTCTTTGCCCTTAAGTTCTTTGAGTAGATACCTAGCAATGGTATTGCTGGGTCATATGGCAATTCTATATTCAGTTTTTTGAGGAACCGCCAAACTGCCTTCCACAGTGGTTGCACCATTTGACATTCCCACCAACAGTGGATAAGTGTGCCTCTTTCTCCGCATCCTCTCCAGCACTTGTAATTTTCTGTTTTGTTGATAATGACCATTCTGGTAGGTGTGAGATGATATCTCATTGTGGTTTTGATTTGCATTTCTCTAATGGCCAGGGACATTGAGCATCTCTTCATGTGCCTTTTGGCCATTTGTATTTCCTCTTCTGAGAGGTGTCTGTTCAAGTCTTTTTCCCATTTTGTAATTGGGTTGGCTGTCTTTTTGTTGTTGAGTTGGGCAACCTCTTTATGAATTCTGGATACTAGACCTTTATCCAATATGTCGTTTCCAAATATTGTCTCCCATTGTGTAGGCTGTCTTTCTACTTTCTTGATGAAGTTCTTTGATGCACAAAAGTGTTTAATTTTGAGGAGCTCCCATTTATTTATTTCCTTCTTCAGTGCTCTTGCTTTAGGTTTAAGGTTCATAAACCCGCCTCCAATTGTAAGTTTCATAAGATATCGCCCTACATTTTCCTCTAACTGTTTTATGGTCTTAGACCTAATGTTTAGATCTTTGATCCATTTTGAGTTAACTTTTGTATAGGGTGTGAGATATGGATTCTCTTTCATTCTTTTGCATATGGATATCCAATTCTCTAGGCACCATTTATTGAAGAAACTGTTCTGTACCAGGTGAGTTGGCTTGACTGCCTTATCAAAGATCAAATGTCCATAGATGAGAGGGTCTATATCTGAGCACTCTATTCGATTCCATTGGTTGATATATCTATCTTTATGCCAATACCATGCTGTTTTGACCACTGTCGCTTCATAATATGCCTTAAAGTCAGGCAACGCGAGACCTCCAGCTTCGTTTTTTTTCCTCAAGATGTTTTTAGCAATTCAGGGCACCCTGCCCTTCCAGATAAATTTGCTTATTGCTTTTTCTATTTCTGAAAAATAAGTTGTTGGGATTTTGATTGGTATGGCATTGAATCTGTAAATCAATTTAGGTAGGATTGACATCTTAACTATATTTAGTCTTCCAATCCATGAACACGGTATGCCCTTCCATCTATTTAGGTCTTCTGTGATTTCTTTTAACAGTTTTTTGTAGTTTTCTTTATATAGGTTTTTTGTCTCTTTAGTTAAATTTATTCCTAGGTATTTTATTCTTTTAGTTGCAATTGTAAATGGGATTCGTTTCTTGATTACCCCCTCCGCTTGTTCATTACTAGTGTATAGAAATGCCACAGATTTCTGAATGTTGATCTTGTAACCTGTTACTTTGCTGTACTCATTTATTAGCTCTAGTAGTTTTGTTGTGGATTTTTCCGGGTTTTCGACGTATAGTATCATATCGTCTGCCAACAGTGATAGTTTTACTTCTTCCTTTCCAATTTTGATGCCTTGTATTTCTTTTTCTTGTCTAATTGCTCTGGCTAGAACCTCCAACACAATGTTGAATAATAGTGGTGATAGTGGACATCCTTGTCTTGTTCCTGATCTTAGGGGGAAAGTTTTCAATTTTTCCCCATTGAGGATGATATTAGCTGTGGGTTTTTCATATATTCCCTCTATCATTTTAAGGAAGTTCCCTTGTATTCCTATCTTTTGAAGTGTTTTCAACAGGAAAGGATGTTGAATCTTGTCAAATGCCTTCTCTGCATCAATTGAGATGATCATGTGATTTTTCTGCTTTGATTTGTTGATATGGTGTATTACATTAATTGATTTTCTTATGTTGAACCATCCTTGCATACCTGGGATGAATCCTACTTGGTCATGATGTATAATTCTTTTAATGTGTTGTTGGATACGATTTGATAGAATTTTATTGAGGATTTTTGCATCTATATTCATTAGAGAGATTGGTCTGTAGTTTTCTTTTTTTGTAATATCTTTGCCTGGTTTTGGAATGAGGGTGATGTTGGCTTCATAGAATGAATTAGGTAGTTTTCCCTCCGCATCGATTTTTTTGAAGAGTTTGAGGAGAGTTGGTACTAATTCATTCTGGAATGTTTGATAGAATTCACATGTGAAGCCGTCTGGTCCTGGACTTTTCTTTTTAGGAAGCTTTTGAATGACTAATTCAATTTCTTTACTTGTGATTGGTTTGTTGAGGTCATCTATTTCTTCTTGAGTCAAAGTTGGTTGTTCATGTCTTTCCAGGAACCCGTCCATTTCATCTAAATTGGTGTGTTTATTAGTGTAAAGTTGTTCATAGTATCCTGTTATTACCTGCTTTATCTCTGTGAGGTCAGTAGTTATGTCTCCTCTTCCATTTCTGATCTTATTTATTTGCATCCTCTCTCTTCTTCTTTTTGTCAATCTTGCTAAGGGCCCATCAATCTTGTTGATTTTCTCATAGAACCAACTTCTGGTCTTATTGATTTTTTCTATTGTTTTCATGTTTTCAATTTCATTTATTTCTGCTCTAATCTTTGTTATTTCTTTCCTTTTGCTTGCTTTGGGATTAGTTTGCTGTTCTTTCTCCAGTTCTTCCAAGTGGACAGTTAATTCCTGCATTTTTGCCTTTTCTTCTTTTCTGATATAGGCATTTAGGGCAATAAATTTCCCTCTTAGCACTGCCTTTGCTGCATGCCATAAGTTTTGATATGTTGTGTCTTCATTTTCATTTGCCTCTAGGTATTTACTAATTTCTCTTGCAATTTCTTCTTTGACCCACTTGTTGTTTAAGAGTGTGTTGTTGAGCCTCCATGTATTTATGAATTTCCTGGCACTCCGCCTATTATTGATTTCCAACTTCATTCCTTTATGATCCGAGAAAGTGTTGTGTATGATTTCATTCTGTTTAAATTTGTTAAGACTTGCTTTGTGACCCAGCATATGGTCTATCTTTGAGAATGATCCATGAGCACTTGAAAAAAAGGTGTATCCTGCTGTTGTGGGATGTAATGTCCTATAAATGTCTGTTAAGTCAAGTTCATTTATAGTAATATTCAGGTTCTCTCTTTCTTTATTGATCCTCTGTGTAGATGTTCTGTCCATTGATGAGAGTGGTGAATTGAAGTCTCCAACTATTATGGTATATGTGTCTATTTCCCTCTTCAGTGTTTGCAGTGTATTCCTCACGTATTTTGGGGCATTCTGGTTCGGTGCGTAAATATTTATGATTGTTATGTCTTCTTGCTTAATTGTTCCTTTTAATAGTATATAGTGTCCTTCTTTGTCTCTTTTAACTGTTTTACATTTGAAGTCTAATTTGTTGGATATTAGTATAGCCACTCCTGCTCTTTTCTGGTTGTTGTTTGCATGAAATATCTTTTCCCAACCTTTCACTTTCAACCTATATTTATCTTTGGGTCTAAGATGTGTTTCCTGTAGACAGCATATAGAAGGATCCTGTTTTTTAATCCATTCTGCCAGTCTATGTCTTTTGATTGGGGAATTCAGTCCATTAACATTTAGTGTTATTACTGTTTGGATAATATTTTCCTCTACCATTTTGTCTTTTGTATTATGCACATCATATCTGATTTTCCTTCTTTCTACACTCTTCTCCATACGTCTCTCTTCTGTCTTTTCGTATCTGACTCTAGTGCTCCCTTTAGTATTTCTTGCAGAGCTGGTCTCTTGGTCACAAATTCTCTCAGTGACTTTTTGTCTGAGAATGTTTTAATTTCTCCCTCATTTTTGAAGGACAATTTTGCTGGATATAGGAGTCTTGGTTGGCAGTTTTTCTCTTTTAGCAAATTAAATATATCATCCCACTGTCTTCTAGCTTCCACGGTTACTGCTGAGAAATCTACACATAGTCTTATTGGGTTTCCCTTGTATGTGACAGATTGTTTTTCTCTTGCTGATTTGAAGATCCTCTCTTTCTCTTTGACCTCTGACATTCTAACTAGTAAGTGTCTTGGAGAACGCCTATTTGGGTCTATTCTCTTTGGGGTGCGCTGCACTTCTTGGTTCTGTAATTTTAGGTCTTTAATAAGAGTTGGGAAATTTTCAGTGATAATTTCTTCCATTAGTTTTTCTCCTCCTTTTCCCTTCTCTTCTCCTTCTGGGACACCCACAACACATATATTTGTGCGCTTCATATTGTCCTTCAGTTCCCTGATCCCCCGTTCAAATTTTTCCATTCTTTTCCCTATAGTTTCTGTTTCTTTTTGGAATTCAGATGTTCCGTCCTCCAATTCACTAATTCTAGCTTCTGTCTCTTTAAATCTACCATTGTAGGTATCCATTGTTTTTTCCATCTTTTCTACTTTGTCCTTCACTCCCATAAGTTCTGTGATTTGTTTTTTCAGTTTTTCTATTTCTTCTTTTTGTTCAGCCCATGTCTTCTTCATGTCCTCCCTCAATTTATCGATTTGATTTTTGAAGAGGTTTTCCATTTCTGTTCGTAATTTCAGCATTAGTTGTCTCAGCTCCTGTATCTCATTTGAACTATTGGTTTGTTCCTTTGACTGGGCCATATTTTCAATTTTCTGAGCATGATCCATTATCTTCTGCTGGCATCTGGGCATTTAATCAGATTTCCCTGGGTGTAAGACCCCGCAGGTTGAAAGATTTTTCTGTGAAATCTCTGGGTTCTATTTTTCTTATCCTGCCCAGTAGGTGGCGCTCGTGGCGCTCATCTGTCTGTGGGTCCCACCAGTAAAAGATGTTGTGGCCCCTTTAACTTTGGAAAACTCTCGCTGTGTTGGGGGGGGGGGTCGCCAGCCGAAGCGGCTTGGGGGAGTGCCAATCCGAATCTCCCAGCCAGCCTGGGGATCTGCGCGCGGGGAGGGTCGCCGGCCTCTGCGGCTTGGGGGAACGCCTGTCCAAATTTCCCAGCCAGCCCAGGGCGCCAAGCATGGCGGGGGGGTGCCAGCTGCAGTGGCTTGGGGAAGTGTCTATCCACCATTCCCAGCCGGACCGGGAAGCCACGTGTGTGGAAGGGACCCCGTTCGCCGTTCTCCGCAGCTTGGGGATCTCCGATCCAATTCTCCCAGCTGGTCCGGGGGGCCGCGCGTGGGGGGGGGGTGGGGTGCCAGCCGCCCCGGCTTGAAGGGACCGCCTGCCCAATTCTCCCAGCCGGCCCTGGAAGGAGGGAGGGAGGGACTCCTGCCGCCTGCCGCCCCAGCCCGGGGAAGCCCGCACCCCTCGGTGATCTCACCGGAGCGGGTTCTCCCAGCCAGTCAGCCATTCCAGAATGGGGTACGCTGTCTTCTTGGTCTCTGTCGTGGCTCCGGGAGCTGTTCTGAATCGTTTCTACTTCTCTAGTAGCTGTTCTGGAGAAGGAACTAAGACCCGCACGTCTTACTAAGCTGCCATCTTCTCCGGAAGTCCCATGATCAGTTTTTTAAAACATTTCATCACTACAGAAAAAGAAAAAAGAAAAGACTCATACCTACCATACCCCTTAGCCCCCCTCTCATTGGCCACTATTATTTCCATCTACCCAATTTATTTTAACCTTTGTTCCCCCTATTATTTGTTAATTTTTTAATCCATGTTTTTTACTCATCCGTCCATGCCCTAGATAAAGGGAACATCAGACACAAGGTTTTCACAATCACACAGTAAAATCACACATTGTAAAAGCTGTATCATTATATAACCATCTTCAAGAAACAAGGCTACTGGAACACAGCTCTACAAGTTTCATGTACTTCCTTCTAGCCACTCCAATACACCATAAACTGAAAAGGAGTATCAATATAATGTGTAAGAATAACCTCCAGGATAACCTCTCAACTCTGTTTGAAATCTCTCAGCCACAGAGACTTTATTTGGTCTCATTTCTCTCTTCCCCCTTTTGGTCAAAAGTTTTTCTCAATCCCTTGATGCCAGGTCCCAGCTCATCCCGAGATTTCTGTCCCACGTTGTCAAGGTGATTTACACCTCTGGCAGTCATGTTCTATATAGGGGGCAGGGGGAAGGCAGTGGGTTCACTTACCATGTCAGCTTAGAGAGAGGCTATATCTGAGCAACGAAAGAGGTTCTCTGGGGGGTGACTCTTAGGCCTAATTTTTTTTTTAATTTAAGAAACTTTTTTAAAACATAACATACAAACACGAACGTTCTTACCATATGATTATTCCATTCTTGGTATGTAATCAATAACTCACAATAGCATCACATAGTTTTATATTCATCACCATAATCATTTCTTATAACATTTGCATCAATTCAGAAAAAGAAAAAACCTCATACATACACATCCTCACCCCTCCCTCTCATTGACTGCTAGTATTTCCATCTACACTATATTTTTTCTATACCCCTTACCACTCCCTTTCATTGATCCCTAACATTTCAACCTACTAAATTTATTTTAACATTTGTTCCCTCTATTATTTATTTATTTTTAATCCATATGTTTTTGGTTTTGTTTTCACATGGGCAGGCACCAGGACTCAAACCTGGGTCCTCTGGCATGGCAGGCAAGCATTCTTACCTGCTGAGCCACAGTGGCCTGCCCTAATCCATATGTTTTACTCATCTGTCCATACCATAGATAAAGGGAACATCAGATACAAGGTTTTCACAATCACACAGTCACATTGCAAAAGCTATGTCATTATACAATCATCTTCAAGAAACATGGCTACTGGAACACAGCTCTACATTTTCAGGCAGTTCCCTCCAGCCTCTCCATTACATTTTGACTAACAAGGTGCTATCTATTTAATGTGTAAGAATAACCTCCAGGATAACCTCTCGACTATGTTTGAAATCTCTCAGCCATTGACACTTTATTTTGTCTCATTTCTCTCTTCCCCTTTTTGGTCTAGAGGTTTTCTCAATCCCTTGATGCTGAATCCCAGCTCATTCTAGGATTTCTCTCCCACGTGCCAAGAAGATTTACACCCCTGGGTGTCATGTCCCACGTAGAGAGGGGGAGAGCAGTGAGTTTGATTGAAAGGCCACATCTGAGCAACAAAAGAGGTTCTCTGGGGGTGAGTCTTAGGCCTAATTTTAAGTAGGCTTAGTCTGTCCTTTGCAGGAATAAGTTTCATATGGGCAAACCCTAAGATCGAGGACTCAGCCTATTGATTTGGTTTTTCCCACTGCTTGTGAGAATATCAGAAATTCTCCAAATGGGGAAGTTGAATCTTTCCCACTTTCTTCCCACTCCCCTAAGGGAACTCTGCAAATACTTCTTTATTCACTGTTCAAATCACTCTGGGATTTATTGGGGCATCATATTAACCTGGACAAACCAACAAAATCTCATGCCCTAGTCAAGATTCCTTATACTTATGGTGTTCAATTAAACTTGGTTACTTATTAAATTCCCTTTGAAAAAGACTTTCCATTTCTGGTATATTGCATTCCAGCAGCTTAATAAATGAATACATATGTATATACCACATTTTTTTATTCATTCAACTGTTGATGGATACTTGAGTTGCTTCTACCTTTTGGCTATTTTGAATAATGCTGCTATATATTATATACAGATATCTATTCAAGTCCCTGCTTTCTATTCTTTTGAGTATATACCAAGAAGTGGTATTATTGGGTTATATGGAAATTCTATGTTTAACTTTTTGAGAACCCGCTAAACTGTTTTCCACAGTGGTTGCACCATTTATAGTTCTTATCAACAAAGCGCATGGGTTCCTATTTCTCCGAATCTTCACCCATACTTGTTATTTTCCATTTTTTAAATAATAGCTATTCTGATGGGGGGTGAATTAGTATCTCATTGTGGTTTTGATTTGCATTTCCTGGGTGTCACCCAAGGCTTTTTAAGGTAGCCTAGGTCAAAACCAATGGGAATAGTGGGGAAATAAATAGAAGAAAAATAAAAATCTGCAGGCAGGACTTTGAAATGGGTCAGATGAGATGTGGTCAGGGATGACAGCTTAGTTAATACACCTGGAGGGTGTTGTAGAGCAGACACAGCAGCTGAAAGGACATATGTGTCCCTGGCCAGACTGTGCTCAGCTTCTCAGCTGGTTCTTTGTCTACCAGGGAAGAGTTCGCAGTATTGCCAGGGGGAACTGATCAAGTGATCCCCAGGTCAAGGGAAACTGGTCAAGTGATCACCCAGGTCAAGGGAGACTCAAGTGGTCCAAGGTTGGGTCCTTAGCATTTCAGGCAGAAACCAGTCTTGTCAGGGTTCCAAGATTTGCCTTGCTTAGATAGACTGATGTGTGAAACTAAAGTCTAGTCTATTTCTCTCAACAGAGGGCGAGGTGGTTTGAATCTGTTTGACAACCAAGAAAAGACTATGTTCTTTTAACCCTGTGGGTGCAGACCTATTGTAGGTGGGACTTCTTGGTTAGGGTATTTCAACTGAGGAGTTGCCCCAAGGTAGGTCTAAATCCTTTTACTGGAGTCCTTTAAAAGAGATGAATTTAAGAGAACCTCATAGAGAATATCCAGAGAAGTTGAGAGACAAACACACACTCACAAAAGCTCAGAGAGGAGGCAGAGGAGGCCACTGAAGCCAGAAGCTGAAAGCAACAAAATCCAGGAAAGAAGGACCAGCAGAGGCCAGCTGTGTGCCTCCCCATGTGACGGAAGTGTCCTAGATGCTAGCAGCCTTTTTTCAGAGAGGGTATTGCCCTGTTGATGCCTTAATTTGGACATTTTCATGGACTTAGAATTGTAAACTTGTAAGCTAATAAATCCCCATCATAAAAGCCTATTTCTGGTATATTGCATTCCGGCAGCTTTAGCAAGTAAGAACAGGGGTTATCCTTTTCCAGTGCCTGCAAAGTTCTTATCTCCCTTCTCTAGTACAGAGAAACTGGTGCTGATGAATTAATGTGGGGCTGTTTGATAAGCATGGCTTGGTCTGGAGAGTCTTAGGCCAGCATGTGGCCCAAGGAAATGTAGCTGCTCCTTTATTGTGATCAAATTGCTGATGTCTCTCTGTTTCACTGCCTCACCTAGACAGAGCTGAATATAATCAGTCAATGCTGTGTCTTCACTTCTGATTTTTCTTTGCCCCTGCATTAGAGCTGCATAATTTAACCATTTAGTTAAATGTTTTCTCAATCCCTTGATGCTGAGTCTCATCCCATTCCAGAGTTTTTCTCAATCCCCTGATGCTGAGTCTCAGCTCATTCTAGTATTTCCGTCAAACGTTGCCAGGAAGGTCCACATACCTGGGAGTCATGTCCCATGTAAACAGGGGGAGGGTGGTGAGTTTCTTGTTGTATTGGCTGGAGAGAGAGGCCACATCTGAGTAACAAAAGAGGTTCTCTTGGGGTGACTCTTAGGCCTAACTTTTTTTTTTTTTTTTTTTGAGACCTTGTGTCCTTTTATTTGTTGGAAACTACAGTTTTATTAGGCTAGGCAGCAACTATGGTTAGGTATAGATAATACAAATCACTTCAAATTCTGGGGTCATAAATGTTACTAAATGTGGATTAAAGGTAGACATTTTATTAGAATATAGGTTAAACAGTAAAAGTCTTTATCTATACTTTGAAACATGAATGCCTTTTTAAGAACTTTGGGGAAAAAACACTTTAAGCTATTACAAGGCAAAGGGTATAGTCAGAACTTCACCATCATCCATATAATTTAAATTTATCCTAGGCATATATAAATAATAATGTAGCACAAAATAACCTTAACAAAAACAGCCCAAACTTCCAGTGCTCTTCCCCTTTCACTCCTATGACCTAACCAAAATTTAACAAAATAAAGGAAGGAAAAAGACTGTGATCTCATAGTCCCACAATTTTCCACTTCTCCCAAACTTAAACGTCAACAACAGCCATATAAAAGTGATAATGTGAGGGGATTCTATACAATGTCAAAGATGAAACTGAATGACAGATGTAAAATAATAAACTTAAAGGCTTAATAATTTTTAAAATGAAATCTGCTTATTACATAAAGAGTGGACTTAAAAATGTTTAATATCACATTAGTTTCATCCTTATGAAACTAAGTAAAAACACTGCTTCATTACATTTCCCCTATCAAATTCCCGACCACAGTCGACTCCCATTCTTTTTAGATGTCATACTATCTTCAGAGCACCTACTTATATTGGCACAACAGTATCCTTCCCAAGATTTTATTTTTTAAAGAACCATTTTTAAGTGACTTAAGAGTTTTAAAAAACTAACATTCACATTTTCAATTCAACAAGTCAATGGGTTAGTTCACTTTTTGGTTTATTTGTTGTTTTTGGGGTAGAGGTAGGGGCTAAAACCAGAATACATCACATTTAGGGCAGACTATATACTGTATTATACAAGTTAATTTTCAAATTCCAGATATGCCTTTTCTAGTAATGCCTTCGTTTCATTTTATGCCTCCTGTATGTTTCTATCAAGTCCATTTATAACACACCCAAAATAGAGTAACAACAATTTCCTTCACAAGCTCCATTGGGTGGGGAGAGGGTAGGCATCATGTAGAGCTAATAGAAGCACACCTCATGGTGTGAGAGTTTTCTCATCTCACTGAAACTTTCTCTCCATGCCACCTCTCTCAATTCAGGAGGATTTAATTTATAATTTGGATGTTTAAACCAAAAAGTTATGGCCAATCCCAAATCACCCACAGAACCTGTTAAAGTTGTTACCACTAAGCAGCTTTCTTTTTTTTTTTTTTTTTTTTTTTTGCATGGGGAGGCACAGGGAACCAAACCCGGGTCTCTGGCATGGCAGGTGAGAACTCTGCCTGCTGAGCCACTGTGACCCGCCCAATAAGCAATGTTTAATTGAAGGACTGAAATAATTAAATAGAAGGCACAGTAGCACTGTAAAGCTTTTTCAGATCATAATAATCGTTTTGTCTGTGTGCATGGAACCCAAACTTTCTTTTTAGTTGTTTTAAGCGTTTGCTGAACAACCAGGAAATCTTTATTTGTCATCCTTCCCTTTGGTCTTTCTGTATACCATCTCTCGAAAACTGGCCAGAATCTTGTTCTCTCTCTTTCGTCTCTCTTCTTGGTTAAAGGATGCAAGGGCTCTCTTCTCATCAGCACTATAGATCTGGTTCTCTTTGCGCAGTCGCACAGCCTCCATTCGGCGATGCCTGCTACCACTCATTACGTAACCTGAGCATTCAAATGATGCAATTTCTTCACTTGTCAAGCCAATTTCACCTCTTCGTGGGATACGTTTTCCAGCTTTTACATATTCAGCCATAGCTGCACCTTCACCAGGTAACAGAGCATGGCCATAGTTCAAAGGTTTATCATCTTGAGAGGCAAGTGTTTTTGGAGCCTCTGGTCCAATTAAATCTGAGGGTTCTTCAGGTTTTGATCGATCCTTCCAGGGATTCTCAAGAAATTCTTCTTGGGAATCTTTAGAGCTGGAATCACTGTTCTCTTTTCTATTCTTTTTAGACTTCTTTTTCTTGTACTTCTTCGATCTGTGTTTCTTCTTCTTTTCCTTTTTCTTGGCTTTCTTCGTTCTCCTTTTTGTATCTTCACCACCAGAGTCTGTTTCAGAATCAGAGTCACTGTCACTATCGTCAGAATACTTCTTATGTTTTCGTTTGGATGATTTTTTCTTTCTTCTTTTCTTGGACCTTTCTTTTGAATGACTAGATTTCTTCTTCTTCTTTCTTTCTTCTTCTGAAGTAGAAGCTGATGTAGTACTTTTCTTTGGCTCTTCATCCTCTACTGGTGTATGTTCATCAGAGTCTGGTTCAGGATTCTTTGGAGAAAGTCCCCATACTTCAGGTGCTCCCAATTCTCCAATCCTCTCTCTCTCACTTAATCTCTTCTGCCGCAGGCTCTCCTCCCTCTCCTTGTCCAGGAGGCTAGGCCACGGTTTATCGCCCCCGTACGGACGCGAGTAACCGCCATAGTAGGCAGACGAAGAAGCCGAAGCGAAGGGGGTGCTGCGAAGCCCAGAAGAGCGCTCTCTAGACCGAGACCGCGAGCGGGAGCGGTAGGAATAGTTTCGGGAGCCTTGGCTGAGACTCCCCAGCTGATGTCCGAGGCCATTCCGGTCCCCAGACCGAGGACAAGAGCGCGAGCGCGAGCGGCGGCCCCGCGGGGAGCGGGCGGCTTTGCTGGGCTTGGGGCTCTTCGACAAACTGCGACGCTTCCCGGCGGAGCCCGAGGCTTCCCCCTCCGGGCTCCGCGAGCGGGACACCAGAGCCATCATTGCCGCTGGGTTCCTGTAGCTGCGGAAGAAGGGGGCGCTCTCGCGAGTCTGGAAAGATCTCGATCGCCTTGCCTCAGATAACCCGCCGCCTCGCTACAGCCCAAAGCCCAGCAAACCTTGGAAACAGTTCCGGGTACGTCCTAGGCCTAACTTTTAAGTAGACTTGACCTTCCTTTGCGGGGTTAAGTTTCATATGAACAAACCCCAAGACTGGGGGCTCAGCCTATAGCTTTGGTTGTCCACACTGCTTGTGAGAATATCAAGAATTCAACTTGGGGAGGTTGAATTTTCCCCCATTCTCACCATTCCCCAAAGGGGACTTTGCAAATACTTTTCCACTCACTGATCAAATCACTCTGGGATTCATCGGGGCATCACTCTGGACAAACCAACAAAATCTCATATCTTACCCAAGGTTCCATGTACTTATGTTGTTCAACGAACTATCTACATAAATTATATTAAGAGATGCACTAGTGAAATTTTAAAATATTAATTACCATTTATTTTCAGCACCCTGCAATAATGACATTTCTTTGTTCTTCCTCATGCAAAAACATTTTTTTAATTTGTACATTTAGTCACTATCATTATACACTCTAGGCATTCCTAGATTATATCATCTTAATCTTTATCATCTATCTTTCTTTCTGATTTCATTTATGCCTCCAGCCCTCCTCCTTCTATCATTCTCACATTCAGCTCTATTCAGTGTTTTAACATAATTGTATGACAGTTAGGTAGTATTGTGCTGTCCATTTCTGAATTTTTATATTCAGTCCTGTTGCACAATCTGTATCCCTTCAACTCCAATTACCCAATATATTACCCTATTTCTATCTCCTGATGATCTCTGTTACCAACAAAATATTCAAAGTTTATTCACTAATGTCAGTTCATATTAGTGAGACCATACAGTATTTGCCCTTTTGTTTTTGGCTAATCTCACTCAGCATAATGTCCTTCCAAGTGGACAGTTAATTCCTGCATTTTTGCCTTTTCTTCTTTTCTGATAAAGGCATTTAGGGCAATAAATTTCCCTCTTAACACTGCCTTTGCTGTGTCCCATAAGTTTTGATATGTTGTGTCTTCATTTTCATTTGCCTCTAGGTATTTACTAATTTCTCTTGCAATTTCTTCTTTGACCCACTTGTTGTTTAAGAGTGTGTTGTTGAGCCTCCATGTATTTATGAATTTCCTGGCACTCCGCCTATTATTGATTTCCAACTTCATTCCTTTATGATCCGAGAAAGTGTTGTGTATGATTTCATTCTGTTTAAATTTGTTAAGACTTGCTTTGTGACCCAGCATATGGTCTATCTTTGAGAATGATCCATGAGCACTTGAAAAAAAGGTGTATCCTGCTGTTGTGGGATGTAATGTCCTATAAATGTCTGTTAAGTCAAGTTCATTTATAGTAATATTCAGGTTCTCTCTTTCTTTATTGATCCTCTGTGTAGATGTTCTGTCCATTGATGAGAGTGGTGAATTGAAGTCTCCAACTATTATGGTATATGTGTCTATTTCCCTCTTCAGTGTTTGCAGTGTATTCCTCACGTATTTTGGGGCATTCTGGTTCGGTGCGTAAATATTTATGATTGTTATGTCTTCTTGCTTAATTGTTCCTTTTAATAGTATATAGTGTCCTTCTTTGTCTCTTTTAACTGTTTTACATTTGAAGTCTAATTTGTTGGATATTAGTATAGCCACTCCTGCTCTTTTCTGGTTGTTGTTTGCATGAAATATCTTTTCCCAACCTTTCACTTTCAACCTATATTTATCTTTGGGTCTAAGATGTGTTTCCTGTAGACAGCATATAGAAGGATCCTGTTTTTTAATCCATTCTGCCAGTCTATGTCTTTTAATTGGGGAATTCAGTCCATTGACATTTAGAGTTATTACTGTTTGGATAATATTTTCCTCTACCATTTTGCCTTTTGTATTATATATATCATATCTGACTTTCCTTCTTTCTACACTTTTCTCCATGTCTCTCTCTTCTGTCTTTTTGTATCTGACTCTAGTGCTTCCTTTAGTATTTCTTGCAGAGCTGGTCTCTTGGTCACAAATTCTCTTAGTGACTTTTTGTCTGAGAATGTTTTAATTTCTCCCTCATTTTTGAAGGACAATTTTGTTGGATATAGGAGTCTTGGCTGGTAGTTTTTCTCTTTTAGTAACTTAAATATATCATCCCACTGTCTTCTAGCTTCCATGGTTTCTGCTGAGAAATCTACACATAGTCTTATTGGGTTTCCCTTGTATGTGACGGATTGTTTTTCTCTCGCTGCCTTCAAGATCCTCTCTTTCTCTTTGACCTCTGACATTCTAACTAGTAAGTGTCTTGGGGAACGCCTATTTGTGTCTAATCTCTTTGGGGTGCGCTGCACTTCTTGGATCTGTAATTTTAGGTCTTTCATAAGAGTTGGGAAATTTCAGTGATAATTTCTTCCATTAGTTTTTCTCCTCCTTTTCCCTTCTCTTCTCCTTCTGGGATACCCACTACACGTATATTTGTACGGTTCACATTGTCCTTGAGTTCCCTGATACCTTGTTCAAATTTTTCCATTCTTTTCCGGATAGTTTCTGTTTCTTTTTGGAATTCAGATGTTTCATCCTCCAAATCACTAATTCTATCTTCTGTTTCTTTAAATCTGTCATTGTAGGTATCCATTGTTTTTTCCATCTTTTCTACTTTATCTTTCACTTCCATAAGTTCTGTGATTTGTTTTTTCAGTTTTTCTATTTCTTCTTTATGTTCAGCCCATGTCTTCTTCATGTCCTCCCTCAATTTATCGATTTCGTTTTTGAAGAGGTTTTCCATTTCTGTTCGTATATTCAGCATTAGTTGTTTCAGCTCCTGTATCTCATTTGAACTATTGGTTTCTTCGTTTGACTGGGCCATATGTTCAATTTTCTGAGCGTGATCCGTTATCTTCTGCTGGCGTTTGGGCATTTAGTCAGATTTCCCCGGGTGTTCGACCCCACAGGTTGAAAGATTTTTCTGTGCAATCTCTGGGTTCTGTTTTTCTTATCCTGCCCAGTAGGTGGCGCTCGTGGCACACGTTTGTCTACGGGTTCCACCAGTGAAAGTTGCTGTGGGTCCTTTAAGTCTGGAAAATTCTCGCCGTAGGGGAGGTTCGGCAGCCGAAGCGTCTTGGAAGAATGCCAGTCGGCCCGGGGTTCCAAACGCGGGGAGGGTCGCCGGCCGTCGCAGCACAGGAGAGCGTCTGGCCAAATTAGCCAGTCGGCCCGGGGCACCAAGCGTGGCGGGAGGGCGCCAGCTGTTGCAGCCCGGGAGAGTGCACTGTTCCCAGCCGACGGGGGAGTCACGTGTTTGGAAGGGATCCCCCGGTCACTGTTCTCCGCAGTCTGGGGATTTCCGACCCAACTATCTCAGTTGTTCCGGGGGGCCTCGTGTGGTGGGGGCACCAGCCGCCGCGGCCTAAGGGGACCGCCTGTCCAGTTCTACCTGCCGGCCCGGGAAGGTGGAAGGGAGGGACTCCGGTCGCTTGCCGTCCCACCCAGGAAAGCCCGTGCCCCTTGGTGATCTCACCGGAGCTGGTTCTCCCAGATAGTCAGCCGTTCCAGGATGGGGTACGCTGTCCCTTTGATCTCCCTCGTGGCTCCGGGAGCTGCTCTGTATTATCTCCACTCCCCCAGTAGCTGTTCTGGAGGAGGAAAGGTGAGGGCGGCAAGGCTGTCGAGGCTGGTGAAGGCGGGGGAAGAGGGCACCGTGGTGGTTGGAGAGCAGCCGGAGCAGGAGGGGGAGGAAGGGGGAGAAGGATGGCGGGCGGCTCGGCTGCTGCGGGGCGTGGGCGCCGCGCGGCGGGCCGGCGGAGAAAGAGAGGGGAGAAGGATGGCGGGCGGCTCGGCTGCTGCGGGGCGTGGGCGCCGCGCGGCGGGCCGGCGGAGAAAAAGAGCAGCATAATGTCCTTAAGGTCCATCCATGTTGTTACATATTTCATAACTTTATTCTGTCTTACAGCTGCATAATATTCCCTCATATATATGTGCCACAGTTTGTTTAGCCACTCGTCTGTTGATGGACATTTTGGCTGTTTCCATCTCTTGGTATTTGTAAATAATGCTGCTATAAACACTGGTGTGCAGATGTCCATTTGTGTCCTTGCCCTCATGACCTTTGAGTAGAGACAGTGTATAGATGGGTCCTGTTTTTTAAACCATTCTACCAGTCTGTGTCTTTTGATTGGGGAGTTTAATCCAGTAACATTTAGTTTGCTACTTTAAGGGCAGTACTTTCTTCTACCATTTTGCCTTTTGGATTTTATATGTCATATCTAATTTTCCTTCTTTTTACCTTTACTCATAGTCTTCCTTTCTACACTCTTATCCACACCTCTCTCTTCTTTCTTTTCATATCTGTCTCTAGTGCTCCCTTTAGTATTTCTTGCAGAGCTGGTCTCTTGGTCACAAATTCTCTCAGTGATTTTTTGTCTGAAAATGTTTTAATTTCTCCCTCATTTTTGAAGGACAATTTTGCTGAATATAGAATTCTTGGTTGGCAGTTTTTCTCTTTTAATAATTTAAATACATCATCCCACTGTCTTCTCACTTCCATGGTTTCTACTGAGAAATCTACACATGGTCTTATTGGGTTTCCTTTGTAGGTGATGGATTGCTTTTCTCTTGCTGCTTTCAAGATTCTCTCTTTCTCTTTGACCTCTGACATTCTGATTAGTAAATGTCTTGGAGTATGTTTATTTGGATCTATTCTCTTTGGAGTATGCTACACTTCTTGGATCTGTAATTTTTTAAGTCTTTCATAAGAGTTGGAAAATTTTCAGTGATAATTTCCTCCATTAGTTTTTCTCCTCCTTTTCCCATCCCTTCTCCTTCTGGGACATCCACAACATGTATATTTGTGCACTCCATATTGTTATTAAATTCCCGGATTCCCTGCTAATAATTTTCCATTTTTATCCTATATTTTCTTTTTCTTGTCAGATTTCAGATGTTCCGTGCTCCAGTTCACTAATCCTATGTTCTGCCTCTCAAAATCTACCATTGTAGGTTTCCATTGTTTTTTTCATCTCTTCTACTGTGCCTTTCATTCCTATAAGTTCTGTGATTTGTTTTTTCAGCTTTCAATTTCTTCTTTTTTTCAGATTTCATTCCTTGCCTTCTTTATATCCTCCCTCAATTCATTGATTTGGTTTTTGATGAGGTTTTCCATGTCTGTTCATATATTCTGAATTAATTGTTTCAGCTCCTGTAACTCATTTGAATTGTTGGTTTGTTCCTTTGACTGGGCCATATCTTCAATTTTCCTAGTGTGATTTGTTATTTTTTGCTGGCATCTAGGCATTTAATTACCTTAATTAGTTTATTCTGGAGATTGCTTTCACTTCTTTTACCTAGTGTTTTCTTGCTGGATGTATTTGTTGTCTATCTGTTCTTTGACATTCAGTTCAGCTTTTTCTGGACCTCTAGCTTAGGTTTTGTTTAACAGAGAAGAATTTTTCAGTTCTTGTTTCTTGCCCTGCCTGTATGGTGCCTTTTTCTCCCAACCCTTAGGAGGGTCTATGTAGGTATTGTAGACCCCAGCCAGATTTTCCCAGACCAAACTGGTCTCCTGTCAGTAAGAAGGAGTCACCTGCGTTGGTTTTCCCTGAGGGTGAGACCCAGCAGGCTGAAAGTCTTTCTTTTGAAGTCTCTGGGCTCTGTTTTTCGTATCCTGCCCAGTATGTGGTGCTTGTCTGCCTGCTGGTCCCACCAGCATAAGATGATGTGGTACCTTTAACTTTGGCAGACTTTCCCTGCTGGGGACGTGGTGGAGACAGAGGAGAGGTTGTAGGCTGGTTTTAATGGCTTCAAATTACCAAGCCCTGGTGTCTGAATTCCTTGAGGAGGGATTCCACCTGAGTTGGACTTCATCCCTCCCCTGGGAAAGGCCCAAGCTCCAGACAAGGTCTCAAACAAGCTTGTTTCTGCCTATGCCTGGGGCAGATACAGCCTGAAAGCCCTGCTGCTGTATCCAAAGGCAGTTAAGCCTTTGTGAAACACAGCCACAAAAACCTCTGTTTCCTTTTTTTTTTTTTTTTTTTCTTTTTCCGTCAGCCCTGCCCCCTTGGCGCCGGGGCAAAAATGAGCAACCTCCGCTTTGACCAGGTTCACCTGAGCTGGGGGCCTATTTTTAGTAGTCAGAATTTGTTAATTAATTCCACAGTTGGAGTTTGGTTGCACTCAGCCCCTGCTGTGGTAAAGTCTCTTTCCTTTCCCCTCTGAGAGCAGCCTGTGAGGGAGGGGTGTGGGTCGCTGCCGCTTGGGGTGCTCTTGGTTCTGGGGGAGCTTGCAACTGGTCCAGCTGGTCCAGGCTGTGGTATGCTGTGTGTCCGGTCACTGACGTGGCCCCAGGAGCTGTTCTGTACTGTTTCTGGTTATTTAGTAGTTGTCTGGAGGACGAACTAAAATGCACACATTGCTAAGCCGCCATCTTGGCCTGGAAGTCTATCAACACATTTTTAAAAGAGCACGATTTTAAGTTAAAAAGTCAATAGACAGACACAGATGTTTGGAGATGCTAAACTAAGAGACGAAATCCAGAATTTGCCCCAGAGAAGCTAAGTGAGAATTCACTGACACTTAGAGAGAAAGCCACTGGAATCAGAAGCTAATAGCAACGAACTGGGACCAAGGACTAGCAGATGCAGCCATTTGCTTTTCCAGCTGACAGAGGTGTTCCAGATGCTGGTGGTCATCCTTCAAAGTCAAGATATCTTTCCTTGGATGCCTTAATTTGGACATTTCACAACCTTAGAATTGTACATTTGTAACCTAATAAATCCCCTTTGTAAAAGCCAAAAAAAAAAAGGCAATAGAAGACACCATAAAAATGAGCTTCAGGGTAGGTACATAGATTTAAGTGTATCACAAAAAGCAAATCCTCAACTGTGGTAGAAGTTTTTGCATGTAAAGGAATTGATTCAGTATTGCACTCAGTGAAAGCAGCATTTCTAATTGTGCTTTTTTTTAGATCTTGGTAATGTGCTTTATATTTCAGCCTTTCTTATGAAGTCTTTAAGGTAAGCAAGATTTATAAAGATATAAAGATAAAGTGATAAAACTCAAAGTTTAACAAAGTGGGAAGGCTTTAATTTAAGAAAAAAAGAAAGTTTCCCAAGGCCTGAAAAGTGATAACAGAGCCAGGGGCTTTTCCTTCTCTGCTTTGTGGGTACAGCACCTGTCCCATTGGTGAGAGATGATATCCTTCATCTACTTTGAAAATGAGCAAAAAGGCCTAAGACTTAGAGTAATTGCTTATGTTATTGGTTGCAACTTTCCTTTTAACTGTCATATCCTGCTTGCTTTGTACCTGTTGTTTTATCTAGATAAGAGAGAAAACAGGAAATTATGCAAGTATCAGCACAGGCCAACAAATAAAACCAAAGGGTTCCAGGGCTTTCTGATAGGAGGTTTGAGGAGCTGCAGAGAAACAGTGAGAAAATGTACGTAAAATAATACTAAAAAATGAAATCTGTGTCCAAACAGAAGGAAGGAGGCATTAGAATGAGTTGGCTTTTGATACTGGGTTACATATCATCTTAATGAATAAATCTTACCCCTGAGGATGGCAGATTTTAATGTTGTTCATTTGGTTTCAATCATCATCAAATTGCCAAGTTTCTTTTCCTCTTAGCTAATTTTTTCTTTTGCCTTTAAGTACAATCAGTGTAGCAGAAAGTTGTTTTGTGACAGTTTGCCATTAAAAAAAGATCTATGGTAAAACTACAAAACATTTCTAAAAGAACTCAAAGAAGACCTGAATAAATGGAAAGTGTTCTGTGTTCATGGATTGGAAGGCTATATGTCATTAAGATATCAATTCTACCCAGATTTATCTACAGATTTCCAAGCAATACAAATCAAAATTCCAAAAGCCTACTTTGCAGAAATGGAAAAGCTAATTATCAAATTTATTTAGATGGGAAAGGGGCTTGAACAGCCAAAAATATATTTAAAAAGAAGAATAAAGTGTGAGGACACACTTCCTGACCTCAAAGCATGTTATAAAGCTACAGTGGTCAAAATAGCATGGTACTGGCATAAAAATAGACATATTGATCAATGAAATTGAATTGATAGTTCAGAAATAGACTCTCAGATCTATGAGCAATTGATTTTTGATAAGGCTGTCAAGTCCACTCAACTAGAACAGAGCAGTTTCTTCAATAAATGGTGCTGGGAGAACTGAATGTCCATATCCAAAAGAATGAAAGAGGACTCCTATTTCACTCTCTATACAAGAATTAACTCAAAATGGATCAAAGACCTAAATATAAGAGCCAGTTTCATAAAACTCCTAGAAAAAAGTATACGGAAGCATCTTTAAGATCTGGTGGGAGGTAGTAGTTTCCTAGACTTTACAACCAAAGCATAAGCAATGAAAGAAAAAATAGATAAATGGAACCTCCTCAAAATGGAATACTTCTGTGTTTCAAAGGATTTTGTCAAAAGCATGAAGAAGCAGCTGACTCAAGTGGAGAAAATATTTGGAAACAGCATAACTGATAAGGGTTTGATATCCTGAATATACAAAGAAATCCTAAGACTCAACAATAAAAAGACAACCTACTAAAAAAGAGAAAAAGACATGAATAAACATTTTTCCAAATAAGAAATACAAATGGCTAAAAAGCACAAAAGATGCTCATCTTCACTAGTTGTTAGGGAAATGTAAATCAAAACCCCGAGATATTTTACATCTATTAGAATGGCCACTATTAAACAAACAGGAAACTACAGATGTTGGAGAGATGTGGAGAAAAAGGGACACTTAATTGCTGCTGGTGGGAATGTAAAATGGTATTGCCACTGTGGAAGATGGTTTGGCAGTTACTCAGAAAGCTAAGTATAGAATTGCCCTACGATCTGGCAATCCCACTATTCGGTATATACCTGAAGAACTGAAAGCAGGGGATATGAACAGATATTTGCACATTGATGTTCTTTGTGACATTATTCACAGTTGCCAAAAGATGGAAACAATCCAAGTGTCCATCAACTAATGAATGGATATACAAAATGTGGTATATACGCACAAGAGAATGTTACTCAGCAGTAAGAAAGAATAAAGTCCTGAAGCACGTGACAATATGGATAAACCTTGAGAACATTATGTTGAGTGAGGTAAGTCAGGCACCAAAGGACAAATATTGTTTGCTCTCACTAATATGTACTAATTATACTATGTAAACTCATAGACATAGAATCTAGGATATAGTTTACCAGAAGATAGAATGAGGCTAGAGAATGGACAGCAGTTGCTTAAGATGTGCAGAATTTTTAACTATGTTGAATTTAAATGAGTAAAAATGGATAGAGGTGATGGTGGCACATTAGTGTGAGTAACAATTAACAGTACTGAATTGTGTGTAAATGCGGTTGATAGGAAAATTTAGAGTCATATATGTCACTAGAAGGAAAGCCAGTGATTAAAACATGAAGCTGTATAACTCAGTAAATCTTGTGCTGGATGATAACTGTGATTAACAGTATAAATATAAAAATTTTCTTCCATGAACTAGAACAGATGTACAAAACTATTATAAGGAGTCAAAAATAGAGTGGTACTTTAGTTTGGAAAAGCTATTGAAATGCAATACACCAGAAACAAAATGGCTTTTAAGAAGGAGCTTTATTAAGTTGCAAGTTAGCAGTTCTAAAACTGTGAAAATGTTCAAATTAAGGCACCAACAAGAGGTTACCTTCACTCAAAAAAGGCTGATGCCATCTGGAACACCTCTTCAGCTGGGAAGGCATCTGTTGGGGTCTCTGGCTTCTGGACTCCTCTGTCAGCTGGGAAGACACATGGCAACATCTGCTAGCTTTCTTCCCCATCTTCTTCAACAGCTTCCACAGGGACATTTTCTTTCATCTCAAAAAGTCTCTGCCTGTGTGGGCACTCTCAGCTCTGTTGGCTCTAAAGCTTTTCCCAAAATGGTTCCCTCTTAAAGGGCTCCAGTAAGCAACCCACCTTGAATGAGTGGTGACACATCTCCATGGAACCCATCTAATTAAAAGTTACCACCCACACTTGGCTGGATCACACCTCCTTGGAAACAATAAAAAAGATCCCACCCATCAATATTGAGTGAGGATTACAGGACATGGCTTTTCTTTTCTGGGTGCATAATAGCTTCAAACTGGCACAAAAGTGGTGTATGGGAAAAAAATACACCTATTGCAAACTATGGAGTGTAATTAACAGTAATATTATAATTAAAAAATAAGAATTACAAATGATTATGATTACTGAATTAATATATAGGTTGTATTTCTATATTGTAGAGTAGAAGTTAATACTTGGATTAATACTTGGAATTACTGAAGCTAACTAGTCTCAGCCTTGTGCATACTTACTATCATAACGGTTATTCTAGCTCTTGTCTCTGTCCTGTTTATACTTTGTAATAGTCACTCTATTTTGTAATAGTCACATAAGTCTCTCAGCCTTATGTATACTTTCTATTGTAATGGTAACAACTCCATCCCCTTATCTGAATCCCTAAAAACCTTGAGCTTTTTAGACTCTGTGAGACAGAATTTTGGGTGGATAGGCCATCTGATCTCCTGCTTCGCATGTATTAATAAACTCTCTTTTTGAAATCCCAGTGTCATAGATCAGCTGTTGTGTGCCTCGGGTAGAGAACTCTTTGTTCAGTTTCAATATCTTAATATTCTGTCATCAACAGTAACAAATGAACCACCCCAATGCTAGGGATCAGTGATGGGGGACATAAGTGTTGTGTGTTTTGGGTTTTTTCTCTCTCTCTCTTTTTTTTCTTGGAGTGATGAAAAGGTTTTAAAATTGATTATGGTGATGAATGCACAAATATGTGATGATATTGTGAGCCATTAATTGTATACTTTGGAAGGATTGCATGGTGTGTGAATACATTTCAATAAAATTGCATTAAAAAAGAAAAAAGACCTATGGTAAAGTTAGCATTATTCTTATTTGTAGCTTATTTTTTGCAATTTACATGAATCATTTACTAAGTAAATGTTTTATAACCAACAATATCATCTTTAAAGAAAAGGTAAATTCCAATTAAATTTTTTTCCAATTAAAATCATAAATGAGAATGTAACGTTTCTGGTTTTAAAAATTATACCAAAAAAATTAGACTTCTTAGTAAGCAGTTTTTGTTTTAGTAAGCATGGTTTTTTATTCTCTGCTGTTTTTCTTATTCTTTTGTTATTAAAAACTTTTAGTCATGCAAAAAGAGTGGTTAATTTGTTAATACTGCTGGAAATGCAATATACCAGAAATGGGTTGGTTTTTATAAAGGGAATTTATTAAGTTACAAGTTTACAATTCTAAGGCCATAAAAATGTCTAAACTAAGGCATCCATAGAAAGAGAGACTGATGTCTGTCACACAGGAAGGCGCATGACTGGTATCGGTTGGTCCTTGTTCCTGGTTCCATTGCTTCCAGCTTCTGATGCCAGTGGTTTCCTAAGTATCTATGGGCCTTCCCTTAGCTCCTCCAGGGCAAAACCGTGGGTGCTGGCTTGCTTAGCATCTCATGGGAAGGCTCATGGCAACATCTGCTGGGCTCTGCGTCTCTAAACGTCCATGTCTAGGGGTCTGCTTTCTCTGTCAGCACTCCAAGCATCTCCAAATGTCTGTGTCTCTGTTGGCTCTGGTTCCTGTCTGGGTTCTGTCAGCTTTCTCAGCTCCTGGCATCTCCTGGGACTTCTGTATTTCCAGACATCTGTGTCTGCATCTGCGTCTGCATCTGAGGTTTCTCCAAATATTTCTCTTTTAAAAGATTCCAGTAAACTAATCAACACCAACCTTGAATGGGTGGAGTCACATCTTCATCTAATCAAAAGGTCACACCCACAATTTAAACAATCCAATCAAAGGGTCTCCACCCTACAATCTTGGATCAGAATTAAAAGAAACATGACTGCCCCCACGAGATAGGATCAGGAAAAAATATGGCTTTTGTGAGGTAGATAACTTTAAACAGGCAAAAGAAGATAGAGAATAATAATAAATACATAGTCAAGTTCTACCATCTCACTTAAAAAAGAAAACATTAAAAATTGGCCTTGCTCTCACCGCCCTCCCCCTCTCTACATAGGACATGACTCCCAGGGGTGTAAACCTTCCTGGCAACATGGGATAGAAATCCTAGAATGAGCTGGGACTCAGCATCAAGGGATTGAGAAAAGCTTCTCGACCAAAAGGGGGAAGAGAGAAATGAGACAAAATAAAATGTCAGTGGCTGAGAGATTTCAAAGAGTAGAGAGGTTATCCTGGAGGTTATTCTTACGCATTGTATAGATGTCCCCTTTTTAGTTTAAGGTGTAATGGAGAGGCTAGAGGGAAGCGCCTGAAACTGTAGAGCTGTGTTCCAGTAGCCATGGTTCTTGAAGGCGATTATATAATGATATAGCTTTCGCAATGTGACTGTGTGATTGTGAAAACCTTGTGTCCGATGCTCCTTTTATCTACAATATTGACAAATGAGTAACAACATGGATAGAAAATAAACAAATAATGGGGGAACAAAGCTTATAATTAATTGAGTAGATTGAAATCATAGTGGTCAATGAAAGGGAGTGACAAGGGGTATGGCATGTATGAGTATTTTCTTTTTCCTTTCTTTTTCTGGAGAGATGCAAATGTTCAAAAAAAATGATCATGGTGATGAATATACAACTATGTGATGATATTGTGAGCCATTGATTATAATCATGTCAAGAATGTTTGTATGTCAAGAATGTTGGTATGTGGGCGGGCCGCGGTGGCTCAGCGGGCAAGAGTGCTTGCCTGCCATGCCGGAGGACCCCGGTTCGATTCCCGGCCCCAGCCCATGTAAAAAACAAACAAACAAACAAAATATAATAAAACAAGAAAATGTTTAAAGATGTTTCCCTTCCTTCCTTCCATCCTTCCTTCCTTCTCTGTCTTTCCTTCCTTTCCTCCCTCTCTCTAAAAAAAAAAAAAAAAAAAAAAAAAAAGAATGTTGGTATGTCTGTTCACTATTTATAATACAAATATTAAAAAAAAAAAAAGGCCCTGCTGTTTATTTCTCTCCTAGTACATGCCCTACCCTTCCCCTAAAACAACTACCAGGCTGAATGTGGTTTTCATTCTCAGACATGCTTTTATCATTGTTATACATATCTATGTAATCTCTGAGCAAGACCAGGTTTGTGTGCATGTTTTAAAGCTTTTCAAAATGAGGGAAATATTAAAATTTGGTGTCAGCTCTGGCTTTTGGAATGCCAAATAGCTGAAAGCCTACTTGTGGCACTGGGCTCAGGGTTCAGTGTGTGATCGGTGATCATGTGAAGGCACAGGCAACATCTTGGCTAATCAGTACAGCACCATCAGTTATGTGAATGTGGCATGTCATTTGGATTTATTGTTAATAGCTGGAAATTCATTTTCAAATATAGGTTAGCATTCTAGGTGTCACTTGGAGTGAAAAAGCCCCATCTGTGCCTTTGTGTATTGAAATTCTATTAGGCAGTTGAAGTAAAAATGTATATTTATTATTACAAGAGTAATATAATAATAAAAGCTGTTAATTTTATGTACAAAAATTATTAAGAATGATTCAATAGTTCTATAAGTAAGGAAATAGATGAACAGTTAAGGTGCACATCAAGGGCATCACCTAGACAATTTAAGGAAGAATAATTGGAATTGTTATTGTTAATAAGTCTTTACAAAAAGACTTTTATAAAACAATGAAAAATTATAAATCCCCCAAATATCTTGCTCCTTTTCTGACCTCTATTTTTTCAAAAAATATTTTTATTGACAAATCTTCACACACAAATAGCCCATCCATGGTATAAAATCAATGGCTCTCCTACATTATGGGGCAGCTAGAAGGAAAAATATGAGAGGATCGTATAGTAGCCCATGATGAAATCTGGGATCTGTCCTGTAACTACTTGTTGAAGAGTGCTTTGAAAACTATTGCTCTTTCATTTCTTTGCTTTGTATATGTTATGCTATGCAATGAAAAAAGTTAAAGATAAAAAAATTGATATCTCTTTTAGTCTCAAGCATCTGAGAGCAGTCATTGATTGTACACCATATATAGAATGTTTGTATGTTAAGAATGTTTGTGTTTGTAAGTTGTTTATCAATAAAAATATTTTAAAAAATCAATAGCTCACAAAATCATCACATGGTTGTGTATTCATCACCATGATCATTTTTAGAACATTTGCATCACTGAAGAAAAAGAAATAAAAAGAAAAAACTCATACATTCCATACCTCTAACCCCTCCCTCTCATTGACCATTAGCATTTCAATCTATCCAATTTATTTTAGCCCTTATCCCCACCTATTATTTATTTAGTTATCTTTTTCTTTTATTTTTTTTTTTACTCATCTGTCCATATCCTGGCTAGAAGAAGCATCAGACACAAGGTTTTCACAATCACACAGTCACATTGTAAAAGTTATATCATTATACAATTGTCTTCAAGAATCGAAGCTGCTGGAACACAGCTCTACAGTTTCAGGTACTTCCCTCCAGCCACTCCAAAACACCATAAACTAAAAGGCGATATCTATATAACAGATTTAAAAAATCTATATATATTAGGAATAACCTCCCAGATAACCTCTCAACTCTGTTTGAAATCTCTCAGCCACTGAAACTTAATTTTGATTCATTTCTCTCTTCTCCCTTTTGGTCGAGAAGTCTTTTTCAATCCCTAGATGCTGGGTCTCGGCTCATCCCAGGATTTCTGTCCCAGATTGCCAGGAAGATTTACACCCCTGGGAGTCATGTACTATGAAGTGGGGGAGGGCAGTGAGTTTACCTGCTGAGTTGGCTTAGAGAGAGGCCACATCTGAGCAACAAAAGAGGTTCTCTGGGGGTGAGTCTTAAGCATACTTTTAAGTAGGCTTAGCCTATCCTTCGCAGGAATCAGTTTCATAGGGCTGAACCCCAAGATTCTCTCAGTTGTTCCCACTGCTTGAGAGAATAACAGAAATTCTCCAAATAGGAAGTTGAATATTTTCTCCTATCTCCCCAGTCCCCCAAAGGGACTTTGCAAACACTTCTTTATTCACTGCCAAATTACTCTAGGATATTTCGGGGCATCATAGTAATCTGGACAAACCAACAAGATCTCACGCCCTATTCAAGATTTCATGAACTTATGGTGTTCAGCTAAACTGACCATACAAATTAAATTAGGTTATGTGCTACCCAAAATATAAATTTTGCACCAACTATCTCTCCCTTTGGTCTCACACAGAAGTTGAAGTTTTGAAATATGGACGAGATCATCTTTACCCTGTATTCTGATCTACCTTAGTCATATCCAGATCAGCTTCATTGATATCACAAGTTGAAGTCTGATTCCTTTTCAACCTTTTAAACAATTCTTTTGTGGAGTACTGCTGACTTTCATAGCTTCAGAGCTCTAACTCTGAGTCTGACCTCCACTGAAAGTACCTTTTTAATATCACACATGATTGCCAAAGAAAAATAGGATCTGACAGTGCTAGAGGAATTATTGCTCATGTACTGTTTACTAAAGTTAATTTTAAAATATCAATAAACAATACTTTAAATATAATTTGAGATTTATTCTTATATCCCAGAACTCACTTTGATGTTGATATTAATTTTTGTCCTCAACTAAATATTGATTTTTACCATATCGAACATAAGCCAAAATTATACTTGGCGCAACTCTATTAGGGCTATGTACTTTATTTTTTTTCAACCTGAGTTTTTTTGCTCAACTTTATATTTATGAAATTTCATGTTGTTGCATATAGTTCAAGTTTATTCACTTTCACTTCATTTATCCATTTTCCTGTTGATAAAAATTTAGACTTTTAAAATTTTTTGCAATTACAATGCTTTTATGCACATTTTTGTACATATCTTTGAGTGAGTGCTTCACTAATATTTGTACCAAGGAGTGCCTGTAAAGTGTTGGCCTATAGGGTGTTTTTTTAAAATATGTTTCCCCACAAATGTTACCCATTTTTAATGACTGAAAGGATCATCTTTCAACTGATGACTCCTAAATCTACACCTGCAGAATTGTTCTGGGTCCCAGGCATCAAACTTCTAGCTCCATCAGCCTAAGTAAATATTCTACTAAACAGAAACTTGGATATACCATTGTCACCATATGCTTAATTTATCCAAGACGGGGCTCGTCATTTCTCCCAGAACTTTTCCTATAACATATTTGTGAATGTCACAGGTATGAAAATCTTGAGTACACAAAACTTTACGGCATAAAAAATGAGCATTGTTCATTTTTAAATTTAAAAATTTATAATCAGGTGTGATTTTCTCTCTTAAAAATCTATATATCCATATCCATACATATAACAGGTGTACAAATATATAGATTTTTTAGATCTCATAAATATTAAATGAATAGATAGGCTGGCCTCTCCAGCATTGCTCTAGAGCAGGGGTTGGAACACTTTTTCGGTAAAGGGCCAAATAATAAATATTTTAGGCTTTATAAGCCATATGGTGTCAGTCACAAGTACTTATCTTCACCACTGCAGTGTGAAAGCAGTTATAGACAATATATAAATAAACGAACATGGCTATGTTCCAATAAAACTTGATTCACAAATGTACAATGTACACATTTTAAAAATGTTTTTGCATGAGGAAGAACAAAGGAATGTCATTGCAGGGTGCTGAAAATAGTTGGTAATTAATATTTTAAAATGTCACTTATGTGTGAGACTAAAGCAAAAAATATTTATTTGTTACAAAATTTATATTTGCTAATATAAATTATATATATTTATATATATTTTTATATATATTTCCTAATATAACTTATTGATAGCTTGATTGAACGCCGTAAGTACTTGGAATCTCAGGTAGGACATGAGATTTTGTTGATTTGTCCAGAGTGATGCCCGGATGAATCCCAGAGTGATTCAATCAGTGAGTGGAAAAGTATTTGCAAAGCCCTTTTCGGGGAATGGTGAGAACAGGGAGAAATTCAACTTTCCCAAGTTGAATTCTTAATATTCTCACAAGCAGTGTGGACAACCAAAGCTATAGGCTGAACCCCCAGTCTTGGGGTTTGTTCATATGAAACTTAACCCCACAAAGGATAGGTCAAGTCTACTTAAAATTTAGGCCTAAGAGTCACCCCCAAGAGAGCCTCTTTTGTTGCTCAGATGTGTCATCTCTCTCCAGCCAACACGACAAGCAATCTCACCACCCTCCCGCTCTCTGTGTGGGACGTGACTCCCAGGGGTGTGGACCTTTCTGGCAACGTGGGGCAGAGATCCTGGAATGAGCTGAGACTCAGCATCAAGGGATTGAGAAAACCTTCTCGACCAAAAGGGGGAAGAGGGAAATGAGACTAAGTGTCAATGGCCGAGAGATTCCAAACAGAGTTGAGAGGTTATCCTGGAGGTTATTTTATGCATTAAGTAGATATCACCTTGTTATCCAAGATGTAGTGGAGAGGCTGGAGGGAACTGCCTGAAAATGTAGAGCTGTGTTCCAGTAGCCATGTTTCTTGAGAATGATTGAACAATGATATAGTTTTCACAATGTGACTGTGTGATTGTGAAAACCTTGTGTCTGATGCTCCTTTTATCTAACTTGTCAACAAAGGAGTAGAACATATGGAATAAAAATAAATAATAGGGGGAACAAATGTTAAAATAAATTTAGTTTGAAATGCTAGTAATAAATGAAAGCGAGGGGTAGGGGTATGGTATGTATAATCTTTTTTTTTTTCCATTATCGTTTTATTTCTTTTTCTGTTGTCTTTTTATTTCTTTTTCTAAATCGATGCAAATGTTCTAAGAAATGATGAATATGCAGCTATGTGATGATATTAAGAATTACTGATTATATATGTAGAATGGAATATATGTTAATATTTTGTTTGTTGTCAATTTTTTTTAATTAAAAAAAAAAAAAGAAACGATTCAAAGAAGAGGCAGTAGACCAGATTTGGCCCGTGGTCCATAGTTTGCCAAGCCCTCTTCTAGAAAATCAACAGTCATCAATTGTTACTTGCTTCTACACATCCTGGGCCCTTCTAGGTAGAGTTGTACATATGAAAAGCAGCTAGGTTGCATTTTCTGCTCATTAGCAATGCAATCTGATGAGCCTGCCCTGTGATTTCTGATTTGGGCTTCATATCTGAGATAGCGCTTTGCTTTCTCTGCCTCGGGCATTCTTGTATATGTGCGGCAACTCAGCATTCACAATGACCTCGCATTGTACTTGAGTATTGAATGCTCTGGATGAAACAACCCTTTTCTTCGCTGTGCTGATTTGAAATGATGTATGTACCCTAGAAACACCATGTTTTAATCCTAATCCCATTTTGTAAAGGCAGCCGTTTCTTCTAATCCCTGTTCAATGCTGTATGTGTGGGACAGTAATTAGATCATCTCCCTGGAGATGTGATTTAATCAAGAGTGGTTGTTAAACTGGATTAGGTGACAACATGTCTCCACCCATTCGGGTGGGTCTTGATTAATTTCTGAAGTCCTATAAAAGAGGAAACAAATTGGAGAATGAAGGAGATTCAGAGAGAGCAGAGCAGAATGACATAGCCACGAGAAACAGAGTCCACCAGCCGGTGACCTTTGGAGATGAAGAAGGAAAATGTCTCCTAGGGAGCTTCATGAAACAGGAAGCCAGGAGAAGAAACTAGCAGATAATGCTGTGTTCACCATGTGCCCTTCCACTAGAGAGAGAAACCCTGAACTTCATCAGCCTTCTTGAACCAAGGTATCTTTCCCTGGATGCCTTTGGTTGGACATTGCTATAGACTTGTTTTAATTGGGACATTTTCTTGGCCTTAGAAGTGTAAACTTGCAACTTATTAAATTCTCCTTTAAAAAAGCCATTCCATTCCTGGTGTATTGCATTCCAGCAGCTAGCAAATTAGAACATTCCCCAAAGTGACTTTTTGGTAAATCATATTTCATGTCAGACCTTTGCAAATATTCCATATAAATTTAACAGAAACTGATCCAGGATCTTAAATGTGTTTGTATAATTAGCTATGCTAATTAGTTTGTATAATGGATCCTACCACTCACTTTGGTTGTGTGATTTTGGCAGATTATGTAATTTTTCTGCACCTCAGTTTCCATGAATACAATGAGACTAATGATACTTATCATATAAGGTTTCTGCAGTGATTAAAGAGTTAAGTAAGGTACATATAGGATCCTTTAGGAGGGCACAGTCATGATAAGAATAGCAAACACATTGCACTTGCTGCAGGCTGCTTTGCTGATGTGTCCCATTCATGTACTGACTCATATAAACCTTAAAATAATCCTTATAGTAAACATTATTATCTCTATTTTACAGTAGAGAAACTGAAATACCAAGAGGTTACACATCTAAGAAGTGGCAGAGCCTGGATTTAAGACCAGGCAGTCTGACTCCAGACTCCATGCTCTTACTCCTTGATTCTTATTGTTTTTGTGTTGCTCTAATAACAATGAAGACGTTAGAAAATGCACTGATTTTTTGGCTATTGTAATGTTGCATTGTATATCCTTACTCTTATATCTTTGTCCACATATCAGTTTGCTTCCTTAAGGCACTTGTCTATTTTCATTTATAATATAAAATCAAAGTATGGGAAAGACTGTTGCTAGCATCGGGTTCCTAGGTTCTTGGCCATGCCACGAGAAAGAATTCAAGGGCACAGCACAGATCAGGTAAGCAGGCAGAAAATTTATTAAGCACACATGTAGAGAAAGAGCATGTGGGTGGTCTTGCAGAGAGGAAAGTGGCAAGAGGAGCATGACACAGAGGAAAGGGTTTACTTTCCTAGATTTTTGTTCCTTTTGTACTTTTTATTAACTATTTTACTATCTAAGATGTTTGATCTTAAATGACTCATTCAGGCAGGGTTGGTTGGCCCAGATGTTGTTACTGCAGTTTGCAGAGATCTCTTTCTCCTTGGGGCCTGACCATTTCTTGGAATTTGCTCTTTTCTCATCAGCCTGACAGTGACTTAATTCTTATCGTGCCTCAACTTTCCCCTCAGAGAATTCTAGTTCCTTAAAGTGGGTAGCCACAGACTGTTGTCTGTGCTGGACAGGCCCTCCTGACCTTAATTAACAGTCTTTGTTCAGGAGACTGTTAATTAAGAACAGAAGATACTGTTCTTCCTGGTATCTTCTGTCCCCTCTCAGGTCCCTGCTCTAGCCTTCCT
Organism: Tamandua tetradactyla; assembly: GCF_023851605.1. Classification (NCBI taxonomy): domain Eukaryota; kingdom Metazoa; phylum Chordata; class Mammalia; order Pilosa; family Myrmecophagidae; genus Tamandua; species Tamandua tetradactyla. Next base: position 9,752,025 of record NC_135343.1, on the reverse strand, counting down.
CGAAACCTTGTGGTATGGAAGGAACTTCAAGAATTTAACACTATTTCAACAGTCCCAAGCGACCCCTCCACACCATTTACTTAAGACTTCCAATTTACAATTAAATTGTCTGAGAGTCCTCTCTGCAATGTCAAGTAAGAGATCAAGATAATTCAACTTATCTCACTGTCATAAGGGCCTCTACAGAATAGTATATATGAAGTACAAATAAAGAGGAAAGCATGATGCACAAACATTATGTTTGTGTTATCATATAACTGTTGTCCTTCCCCGCATTGCCTCCAGACTTAAATCTAGGTCTAGGAAATAAATTTTCTCTTTCTTCTCTTTTATGTGTAGGGCTCAGAACTCATACAAGGGAAATTTGATTCAGTGGTTGCCATGGTAAATACTTTGTATAAGGACTAACTCATTGTTGGAAACTGTTATAATTTACCATTATTTAGTTGCAGGGTGATTTGAATATTCTTATTTCCCCCCTTTGTTTAAATATTTTATATGCATCAGATCTTTTTATTTTTCTGGAAAAGATATACCTCACTAAAGACTAAGATACAGTAATAATTTACCGCTTCTTCCATGGTAAGAGGTCCTGATTGTCCTTTTCTCCTCAACTGTTAAAGACTGAGAGGTCTGTTGCATGGCTAAAAACAAATGGCTTAAGGCCTGCAGACCACAAACTATAAAACCATATTTAATATTCTTTGAGGAAGAATGCAGATACTTTCATCCCTTGATGCTGAGTCTCAGCTCATTCTAGGATTTCTGTCCCACGTTGCCACCCAGGGGTGTGGACCTTCCTGGCAACATGGGGCAGAGATCCTGGAATGAGCTGAGACTCAGCATCAAGGGATTGAGAAAACCTTCTAGACTAAAAGGGGGAAGAGGGAAACGAGACTAAGTGTCAATGGCCGAGAGATTCCAGAGTCGAGAGGTTATCCTGGAGGTTATTTTATGCATTAAGTAGATATCACCTTGTTATCCAAGATGTAGTGGAGAGGCTGGAGGGAACTGCCTGAAAATGTAGAGCTGTGTTCCAGTAGCCATGTTTCTTGAAGATGATTGTATAATGATATAGCTTTCACGATGTGACTCTGTGATTGTGAAAACCTTGTGTCTGATGCTCCTTTTATCTACCTTGTCAACAGATGAGTAGAACATATGGAATAAAAATAAATAATAGGGGGAACAAATGTTAAAATAAATTTAGTTTGAAATTCTAGTGATAAATGAAAGCGAGGGGTAAGAGGTATGGTATGTATAATTTTTTGTTTGTTTTCGTTTTATTTTTCTGTTGTCTTTATTTCTTTTTCTGAGTTGATGCAAATGTTCTAAGAGATGATCATGATGATGAATATGCAACTATGTGATGATATTGTGAATTACTGATTACATATGTAGAACAGAATGATCAAAATAGGAATGTTTGCGTTTGCTTGGTGTTTTTTGATATTTAAAAAAATAAAATTAAAAAATTAAAAAAAAAAGAACTTGTGTAAAAAAAAACTGGATTTAGAAACATGAAGGGAGAATTTTTGTTGAAACCACATACAAAAATAGCCAGCCCAGGAGAATAAAAAACATTCAGATATAGTTCAGTCACAGGGCAAGAGACTGTGTATCCTTCTAAGACAACCTTTGCTTTTGTTCCTCAAAACATAAAAGTTATTTCCTGAGCTGGTGTTGTGGCTCATCTATTATGATCTAAGACATTCAATAATCCTGCTCATCGGTGAGTTACCCTGGACATATATTGATCTCTTTCTTCTCCCCTCTTCTCTTTCTCTTTTCTCCTCTCGTTTCTTTCTTTCTTATTTCTAGACCATTCCAGGAAATCACTGGTGTGGTGATGGTACAGGAATGGGTCCAGTGGGTGGGATGATTAAAGAAATGTCGTAAGTGTATTTGAGGTTGAGTCATATGAAATCTTCCAGTTATTCATTCTGAAGTAACTTAGTCTTGCTTTCTCTTTTGCTTGTAGTAAGTGATGTAATTTTCAATTCTATATCTCCACGTATTGGTCTCTGGGTAATTCACATATATAACTTTTATATCTCTAATTAGCTTCTGAAAACCAGGGCTTATTTGTTGTGTTTTTTTGTGTTAGCCAATGTGAGAAAATGGACCCAAGACATTTTCAAACAAAAATCTCAGTCTTTGCTGGCTTCTTTCCCTTAAGACCATACAAGGTCTGTCTTTTACCTTTTGGCTCAAACCTCATTTTTTCCAGGAGTCCTTTACAATTGCATTCCTTCAATCTTTTCTATTTTCATTTTAAAAAAAATTAAATGTTTTAACTTACACAGAGAAGTATAAAGTACAGATTTTCTCACTCAAAGAATTGAGAATTTTTAATATTTGGCATATTTGCTTTTAGGCTTCATGCGCATTTATATGTTTGTAATAAAGTATTCCCAAATATATTTGAAGCCACCTTGACCCTGTCCTCATCACATTCCCATCTCTGTTTCTCTCGTTCTCTGCCATGACCAGTCATGAATTTGCTGTGACTCTTTTGAGTTCGTTTTTCATACCTTCTGCTTCTTTCTTTATACTGCATCATGAGTGCTTTTCATTTTTCTGGTTTTATTTTGTATGGAGTTGCTGATGGTTGGTCTTAACCTTGGGCATTCAGGTTCCCCTGCTAGGCTGGGGTGAGCCAGGTGGCAACTTGTCCCCCCGAGGTCTTGCTGGAGTTAGCCTGTGATTGCACTCCAGCCATCAGATTCGGGGGGGGGGGAGCTTGTTCTCCTATGGGTAGATCCTGACCCCGCCCTGCCATGATTCTATGTCTTGATTCTTAGTCATTCTAGCACAGCTCAAATAAATGCATAATCCTGTATCTAGCAAGACCTGGTCCTGTTTTCTTGGACTGAGTGAACAGAACTCCAACTTGGCTTTTGCTTTTCTAAACTGATCTTGTTTCCCTCTTGTTTGACTGCTAGCAATGCTCAGAGGCAACTATGCAATCCCCCTGTATTAACAGGAAAGAGCCCTGTGGCATGACTTTTGTGTATTAACCACTTGATGGTTTTATACCCTGACCTTCATTTACTATTTACCTTTATGTTCTTCAGCTTTACATTTTTATCTTGTATGGTTTGTGAATCTTTCTAAACTGCCTCACGTTTTTTAAGTCAGGGCATATAGAAATCTAACTATCTGCTTTAGTGGATGAGAATTTTCATTGTTACTGATCTGGAAAATTTAGTGAACTGCCAAGTACTAAAGATGATTTTATAATTAGGAAGATTAATTGTTCCTTGTACTGAAATCCGTATTTGGTGGATTAAAAAAAATCTTTTAAAAATCTTCATCTACTACTTTTCTATGAATACTTTGTGACTCTCTTTTTGGACATTTAAATGAAACCCTGATGAAATATGATTTTGGAGCCAGGGCCTGAGAGTATCTTTTGCTTCAAAAAATGAAAATAAAACCAATATATTAGTTTTCCTACCTTTACTTGAGGGTAGAATTAATAAAGATCCTTTTCCTAGGGCATTTTGGGGATCTGGAACTGACCTTAAAGAGCTCAACCTGTGTAATATGAATGAGGGATACTGAGAAGGACCCCTTCCTTTCTTATTTTCCCCAGCAGCCTCTCATTCTCTAAAATACCAATATCAGAGTTATCTTTCTTTTGGTCTTTAGATTTTTTTGGCTTTAAGAAATCTCTACTACAATGTGAATGTTCCTTACAAAGGTAAACCATTTTAATGTGGACTAGGTTATTAGATAAGTTCTTGTGGTTGACAGCTAGCCGGGAAAGAGTGTTTCAAGAAATAAGAAACAGGTTGGAAAGGATATTGGTGGTGAGAGTGTGTGGGAGCAATAGAAAAGGAAACTTCCTTGTAACTTTACCTGGAAGGAGCCCTTATATAATTAAATGGAGGCTTTTTTTTTTTTTAAAGACGTTCCTGCCACAAAGGAAATTTCCCATAAAGGAAATTTTCAGTAAAATTTTCTGTCAATGAGGCTTTGAATTCTTTATAGAAAATCGAATTACACATCTCTAAACTGTGGTTTCACAAGAAATGAAGTTTCCCTAAAATGAGATTATGCATCAGTAATGGTGGCATGAGCTTAAACAAATTCTTCAATGAAATTGTCAGCATTGCTGACACATTTAGGCCAACATTTCTGCCAAACGTGGTAAGATAATCAGTACAGCTTGACCTTGATAGATTCTTTACTTAGTTTAGCAAAATCACATTCTGCTTTGAGAAAGGTCAAACACAGAACAAGGGTGTACATTCTTTATTACTGGTCTGCAATGAACTTGTCACTTAATATGAGATCTAGTAAAGTCAGAGGAGAATTTGATTTTTACAACTTCTCTCCAAGCATCTAATATGCTGGACAAATTTTTCGTGGATTTATCTTGCTATAAAACATTTTTTTTGGAGTAAACAACAAACATTTATGTCTCATGGTTTTGAGGCTAGAAGTCCACAATGAAAATATCAGCAAGGATTGCTCTCTCCTGAAGTCTGTAGCATCCTGATATTGGCTGCCGGCAATCCTTGAGGTTTTGGCTTGCAGCTCTCTCTCCCATCACATCAATGTGTCCTCTCCTTTCCTCAGCCTGCTGCGTTCTGCTGACTTCCAGTTTATTCCTGTGCAGACTTTTCCGATTTCTGGGTTCTGTTTTCTTCTATTAAAAATGTCTTCAATAATATGGATTAAGACCCACCCTCATTCAGTTGGACCACACCCTGATTAAAAATAACACCTTTAAGAGGTCCTATTACACACCAAAAATGTGGATTAAGATTAAGAGCATGTCTAAATTGAGGAACATAATTCAATCTACCACAAGAAATCTCAACAGAAATAATAAAATGCATACAACTGAATAAAAATGAAAACAATATATCAAAATGTGTGGGATACAACTAAAGCAGTGGTGAGTGGAAAAATTATATCAGAGAAGAGGAAAAGTCTCAAATCAAGAATCTGAGTTCTTACTTCAGGAACTACAATAAGAAGAACAAAACAAAAAGCTCACCAAAGTGAGCTGTGGGAAAGAAATTAAAAAGATAGGGGCACAGATAAACACAATTGAAAAAAAATTAGAGACAAATAAAACCAAAAACTGTTTCTTGGCTTAAGAAAATCAATGAAATTGATAAGCTTCTAGCAAGACTGACAAAGACAAAAAGAGAAAAAACACAAATCACCAATATCAGAATGAAATAAGGGATTCTCCCTACAGACACTGCAGCCATTAAAAGGATAATAAGGGATTACCATGAATAACTCTTAGCTAGACTGACAAAAACAAAAAGAGAAAAGATACAAATAAATAAAATCAGAAATGAAGAGCCCGGGGGTCATTATCACAACCCCAAAGAAATAGAAAAGGTCATAAGAGGATACTATGAACAATAGTACGCCAACAAAGCAGACAACTTAGATGACGTGGAAAATTTCCTAGAAATACACAAACAACGTACACTGACTCGTACGCTGCTGGTGGGGATGCAAAATGGTACAGCAGCTCTGGAAATGAGTTTGGCAGTTTCTTTTAAAACTTCACATGTACATTCCAATGACCCAGCAATTGCAGTCTTGGTTGGTTATGTGTCTTAGAGAAATGGTGACATGCTTACACAAAAACCTGTACATGTTATTGGAATTGAGGAAAAGTTGATATCAAGTCTATTAGTAAGAGCCAAAAAACTGAAATCAATCCAAATGCCCTTCAACAGGTGAATGGTTAGATAAAACTATGGTATATCTACACCCTGGACTACCACTCAGTAGTAAAAAGGAACAAATAATTGATACATTCAATGTAGATATATTCAGAAACAGTTCTTCAAATCAATCCAAATCTAGGCCAACTGAGAGCAGACCTGTTTTCAAAGCTTAGGAGAAACCAAAAAGCTAAACAAGGTGTTCTAAGATCCAGAAAAGGTAAACAGGGTGTTCTAAGATCCATAAGTAGCAGAATCTTTGGTTTATTCTATCAAGTCTATACTTCCATTGAGCATCCAAGATTTTTAACTTTAGAGAACTCATTTGTCTTCCTTTTTTCCATGATACCTATTTTATACATTTTCTATATATTTTTGCCATTAATATCTTCTTTCTCCCAACTGTCCTTTTTTATATCACCGACTTTTCCTCAGTTCCAATAACTCAAGAAAGGCTGATGCCATCCAGAACGCCTCTGTCAGCTGGGAAGGCATGTGGCTGGCATCTGCTGGGGTCTTTGGCTTCTCACATTTTTCCTTCTGATGCATGATGTCAAATCTTATTACTTTGAAAAGTTACTGTCTATTCTGGGATTTTCAGGTTTTTTTTTTTTTAAGTTTTCTTTGTATAACTGCAGATTTGTGACTTCTTTATAGCTAGTATTCTTAGCTTCATCTGCTTCCTGTCTTCTGCCGTACTTCACCTTTTCTATTGAACAATTTTCTTTCCTAGAAGTGTAGAATTTCTGCTGTATTTATTGCCTTAAGGTTATTGGTTACAAAATTAGGCCAGCTTTCCCCAAACAAAAGCCTTAGAAGCAACTTTTTAAATATAGTACAGGTTAGATATCAATTTCAAAGATCCAAGTAGAATTGGGGGCAGTGATGAGGTAGGACGGAAAGGGAAAATTGGCCAGATGAAACTACATTCAGCTTAGACTTCATAAAAGTGATGGGAATGTACTGGATTTCTTACGAGACAGTTATTCTAGGGATATCTTTCTAAAATCCGAGCTCTAAATCCATCTTCAAAACACTCCATTATAACAGAGTGAAAGGTACAGATCCCACTTTTCCAAACCTTAGCAAACAACTAAAACCTCTAATTGTTCCTGAATGCAGCGGTGAGGCGTGGGAAATGGGAAACAAAGCAAAACACAAAAACAAAACCCACCCTGAGAGGCAGGAAATTTGAACTGCTAACCAGCTAAGAAGAATAATTTAATATGACCTGAGACCTGTCACTTCAGCTTTTTGCTTCAGTTGACTCATTGTGTCAAGTTGAGCCCAAAAAGCTGCACCAGATCCCCTTTATCAAATGCCCCCATTAAAAAAGCAACCATGTCCTTTGTAACAGAACAAAATAAAGCAGGAAATTGAAAATACAGAAAAGGATAAAGAATACAGAGGTAATCTGTAATCCCACCTGGTCCTGATAGATTAATTAAAGATAACAGAATGACCTATTTCCTTTGTTGTTATCGTTGTTTTTTTTTGGTGTCTAGCCTGGGAATTGAGCCCCAGTCTCCCTCATGGCAGGCGAGTATTCCACCTATGCACCCTACCTATTTCCTTTTATTATCTTTTTGTGTGTGTGTGTAACTGAAATCATTTATATATACATATATATATAATTTTGTGTTCTACTTTTGGAAGAGGTATGCGTTCAAAATGTATTGTACTTCCTTCACACACATACAAAAAAGGCTGGGACAAATGGAAAGGCAGACTGTGTTCTTTTTCTTTTGCTATGCTGTATGGCAGGGGGCACATTTCCTTCTTTTTTCATGTAAGCATCCTGTTACTGCAGCACCATCTTGTTGAACTTTTGTTTGTTTGTTTTGGGAAGTGCATGGCGCGGGAATCGAACCCGGGTCTCCTACATGGCAGGTGAGAGTTCTACCACTGAACTGCCCTTGCGGTTCTACCACTGAACTGCCCTATGTTCTTGAGTAAGAAGATTTGACAGTCTAAAGATGCTACACTAATAGTGTCTTGTTTTTTATTTGATCAATTTATATGTGCTGCATACAATACTGACACTTTAATTTTGTAGTGTTTATGCATATTTTCCAACTCGCCTTTAATTTAATGATTTTTTAAATGAACTCAGATTAACTTTTATTTTATTTTTTCAACTTTTAAATTAAAAGTATAAATACATCATTCATACAAAACAGTACATAGCATATTTTGTACAGTTTAAAGAAAAATAATCACCTCTCAACCTAAGTAGAACATTACCAATATTTTTTAAAAACATTGTGCACAACTCCCCAATCCCATCTTTCCCAAGAACCTGGGTTACCAAAGTCTTGCATTTCATTCTTTGCTTTTCTTTATAGTTTTACCATATACATATGTATCCCTAAATAATGTGCTTGATTCGTTTTTGACCTTTATATAAAGGGAATCATACATATGCATGCTTCCATGACTTGTTTTTATGATATTTGTAGCTGTAGTGCAATCATTTTCACTGCTCAAATAAATAATCCAAATGTGCCAATTTATCCTCCCACCAATAGTGTCTGAGTTTCCAGTGTTTCTAACACCCGGTGCTTGCCACTCTGATAGGTGTGAAATGGTATCTCATATTTAATTTTCATTTCTCTCATTACAAGTAATGTATCTTTTGCATGTTTATTGACCATTCATTTCTTTACCCTTGTTCATTAGGAGTGTCTTGCAAAAAAGGGGCTGTTTGCTCTTCTATATAATTGTTAGATTAAACTTGTAATGTTCCATGAAAGAAAACAACCTGCTGGTATTATGATTCAGAATTGTACTGAATCTACAAATCAGTTTGGAGACAACAGGCATTTTTATCATCGTGAGTCTTATTCATGAATAAGAGGCCTTTCTACATATAGCTATTGCACATATTTTGTAAGATTTATTTATAGATACATTATAGTTTTCATTGCCATTGTAAATGGTATTTTAAAATATTTTTCTTATTCTTTTTAGAAATGCAGTTGATTTTTACATATTAATTTTTGTTTCTAACTAGCTTGCCAAGCTCTTATTCGAAAAATTTTCTGTAGATTATGCTGTCATTTAGAAATATTGACAGTTTTATAGCTACAGTTCTGATTCTTTCTTTCTTGTCTTTTTTGGCTAGTTTGACACCCAATACAATTTTAGAAAATAGAAGAGATGATAGTAGATTTCCTTCTTTATTCCTGATTTTAAAGATGCTTTTGATGTTTTACCTCCTGAAATGTTTTTGGAGATATCCATTTTCTCTTGGTACTGTATTTTGGGCAATTTCTTGACCTCTATCTTTCAGTTTACTAATTCTCTTTTGTGTATGTGTATGTGCTGTACAGCGGGGTCACATTTCATTATTTTTCTATGAGTGTCCCATTATTGCAGCACCGTTGTTGATTTTTTTGTGTGTTTGGTTTTTGTTTGTTTGTTTGTTTTGGGGAAGCACATGGACCGGGAATTGAACACGGGTCTCCCACATGGCAGGTGAGAATTCTACCACTGCACTACCCTTGCACCCCCTAGTAATTCTTTTTTAATCTGTTTTAATATTTACTTTGCTCATTCAGTTTTTTTTTTATTTTAAAATATTTTTTCGACATGCTCCCAGTAACAAAATATTTGTCATGGAATACTAGTTTTTATATATCCCATTTCTTAAAATGACTAGCAATTTTTTTCTAAAATCAAGTATATGAAAATATAAACCTGTGCAATTATTTTTCTTACATGAAAATTCACCTTTAAGGAATGCTGTTACAAACCCGATGGTAATTTGATAGTTAAATATGGGTAGTGTTTACCCACTACTTTGTCCATCACCTATCCACTTGCAAACCATTGCTGCATTATGTAGTTTGCTATATATTTGTTATATGACTGATAGTCCATATGCCCTTGGGGTCATAAAATTTTGATGTTTCTGTGAGACTGTCTTTGGCTGTCTGTTTTCATCCATATTTGCTTTACATCTTGTGAAATCTCCCTGATAACTTCTGAGACACTCAAGGGAGAAAGGCCTTTGCTTCAAGATTGATTTTTTTTTTCCCACACGATTGCTTAATATTATGAGTTTTTATATTATTTCATGTTTGGACCATACATATTTTACTATGCAGATTTCCTTTCCTGGACTTACTAGTTGCCTTTGTTTTCATTGAGACTTTAGAATATCCTCAAGTTTTTCCAACCTCTTAATTATTCTATCTAACCTTTTAAGATCGCTTTGTTTTCTACCTGAAGACAACCTCCTGGAGCCCTCTATCTTCGTGCTCTCCACACCTACTGCGTAGCTGCATCCTGGGATTTCTCTTTCCTCTCTTTTTCTCGGATGCAACGTTGTCTGGTTTACGTACCTGGTTAGTTTGTGTTCTCATTTGCTTGTAGTACATTCCTTTGTAACTCCTAAAAAACGATTCGTGGATAGCAAGCTTACAGTGCGCTTGAATATCTGTTCTTGCATTTCGACAGTGGTTGAATTGGATATAATATTCTGATTGAAAAATCATTTTCCTCAGAGACTTAACAATTTCACTCTATTATCTTCTAGTACCCACTGTTATTGATAAAAAAAAAAAAACACCTGATACCAGTTTGATTCACATACCTTTACAAGTAACCCATTTTTTTTCCAACTCAAAATTTCCCATTTTAAGCACTTTCAGCTATACAATTCAGAGGTATTAATTACAATATTTACAATATTGTGCTTCCATCACCGACATCCATTACCGACACACTTTCATCCTCAAATGGAAATTCTGCACCCATTAAGTGATCACTCTCCTTTCCCCTCACTTGCAGTCTCTTAGTAACTTGTAATCTACTACCTCTTTCTATAAATTTTCTTATTCCAAGAATTTCATATCAGTGAGATTATACAATATTTGTCCTTTTGTGTCTGACTTATTTCATTCAACATGATGTCTTCAAGGTTCATCCGTGTTGTCACATGTGTCAGAACTTCCTTTTTACAGCTGAATAATATTCCATTGGGTCTATATACCACATGTTATTTATTCATTCATCTGTTGATGGATGTTTGGGTGTTTCTACTTTCTGCTATTGTGAACAAATATATAAGTTTTTTTCTTATGTAAAAAACTAATCCAGGTTAATTTTTTTTTGTTCTCAAAAATTAAATTTCAGTATGTGGGTTACAATATTTAGTACATTAGAAATTAAAACTGGTGTGCAACTCTCTAGTATGGTTTTGGGGGTGACCTAAGAATTGGTATTTCTAATCATTTCCCAGATTCTCTCTTTAAGGGATCATCTTCAAGATAGTATACCATCTACTCTCTCAAGTCCCTGTTAAAGGATCCCAAACTAAGAATTTCACTGGCAATTCCTGCCCAAAAGGCCTTGCTTCTCTTCTTTTCTAAAGTCTGAGGAGACTGCTGAGCTCCCAGCTTTCTCCAAAAGTCAGCAAAGGTTTTGAAAAGAGTTCACAGGCACATCACTTTTTAAAGGTATAACACTTACCATTGTAAAACCGCATTATATGTTATATATGTTACATAGAACATCCCCAAATGGTTTAAAAATATGTTGCTATGATCATGTAAAGCTGACACTGCTCTGTGTTCCACTACAGAGTTCTCAGATCCTTAGGAGATTAATTCAGAGAAGAACTGGGTTGATTTGGGACTAGTTCCTGGAGTTAAGTTGTAGGGAACAACAAGTTTTAGCCTTTTCCCTACACATAGAAAAAACATCATAAATGCCATTATGTAATGGTAATGTAAATCAAAACCATTGGGGGGAAATCCACCCACAATTCTACCATCCTAACAAATGAAACATTTTCATTTTCTGTGTTTATTCTATACCTCTTTTAATGGGAGATTGACATGACTATTTAACAATTCAAATGCAAGCTATTCTTCAGCTGTGAGTGCAGATGTGGACATAGCATTTGAGAGGTTGAGCCATACAAGGGGTTTCTATCTTCTTTAAAACTCCTCTGACACTTATAAGGTAACAACTTTAAAAAATCTTAGTCTATGTACACATGTCATCTCCTGTTCTAGATTATGCACCCTCAGAGGAGAAATGAGGATCACGCTTTATTCACGGCTGCATTCCCCAAAACACCTACTGTGCACCTTGTCCATAAAGGAAGATTAATAAATATTTGTTGAAAAAAGTGAAAGGGGCCAATGAAGCTGGGCATGTGGGTGCTGGGGTCTGGGGCCAGGAGAGGAAAGCAAAGCAGCTCAGCTTCTCTCTGGCCTGGCCACTGACCATGCTGAATGGAGGTAACTGGGTGAACATGGCACAACACTACGGGTCTGCTCACTGGGCTCTGGAGTAGCTGCTTCCCTATGGCTGCCTCAGGCTCCCATCTCCACTTCCTCAGGAACCAGAGAAGAAACCCTCTGGAATCCTTGAGAGCTCCTCCTTCGCTGTGGCAGATTCCGGAGGGTTCGTGGGAGCACAGCCAGAGTAACAGCCCAGAAGAGGCATCCGAGGGAGGGCCCTGCACAGGTAAGGGAATTTGGTGGGAGACTGTGTGTGGAAAGGGAGGAAATGGGCTGTCTAACTTGGGTACCCTAGAAATCAGAACGCTTTTTTTGTGCCGTTTGTACTTTAGTGGGAAGTGTGACCCCCAGGGAGCAGATGTGAAGGACGGGGGGGGGGGGGGGGGGGAAGTAGAGCAGGGAAGGAGAGGGAGCAACACAGGGTGATTAGCAAATCACCTCAAATGTGCAATGTGTCTCTGCTACCGTTTGTGGGCAAAAAGGAGAAGCATTTATCCACTGGCTTAGTCACCCCCTGGTCCAAGACTCACTCCATGGGCTGTTAGCTCCCCTGCACATCAGCCTTGTGCATGCGTGAATGCCACGTGTGTTCCTAAGTGCCCCTCCGCAGAGATGACAGCGAGGCCCCAGTGAAGAGGCAAGAGGATGCTGGCTTAGATGAGAGGCCCTGCTTGAATGTGGTGGGGCCCGTCCCGGACTGACAGCTGCAGAAGTGGCTGCAGTCAGAGATAGGTGAGCCCAGAGGATCTGAGGTGGTGCTTCAGTGATGTCCAGTACAGGCTTCAAGGTCAAGGAAGGGAAGACCGACTTGGAGAATGATTTTTCCTCCTTCACAAATTTGCCCGGGGCTGGCAACTACCATAGCCATCTTCCCCTGGCTCCTTTCATGTATCTCTTTCCTTCTACCTCTTCTTCTTCTTGCAACTTGAGCCTTGTTGTATTTATTTTTAAATGTTTTCCAATAATAAAAGGAATTAATTGGCTTGGGCAGCTGACAGTTTAAGAGGAAATTACTGCTTCAGGTAAGTAAGCTTAGTGCAGCAGACCCAGTGTCATCAAGGTCCTTATTTCTCTTGGTCTTTTCTTTCTGCCTTCTAGAGAGTCAGCTTCATCCTAGAGCTCCCCACAACTCCATTCTGGCAGCACCTATGCTAGAGAAATGGCTTCCACTATTCCCAGACTCACATCTTTACATCACACCATATGGAGGAAAGAGAAGGATCTCTTCCCTTAGGTTCTGTGTTATTCTTATATTCTTTAGAACAAAGTTTAAATGTTTCCTAAAGGACTATATGAGAACAAACCACGTTCTGTTCAAGTGAGTGTGAGATGTTCACACCAAGGCTGGAATTTGGCGTAAACCAACCAACCCCTTCCAGGAGAGTAAATTGTATTTTGGAAATTCGGTGTTCTGGGAAAACACAAGCAACCTGTTTGCATAAAAGAGACGATGGCCAACCACTGTTATTTTCTATTAAATATGAAATGTTCAAGATTTTGTATATAAATACACTCCTAATATGAGGAATGATGAGGGAAGGGATAATCAAATGTTATTTACCCCAAGTTTTTCTCTGCTTGAATAGGATTCTTCTCCAACTCTCTACAGTCTTTACTGTACATAATAACCTTATTGATTTCATTACATTTCAATAATTGCACTGCACATTCTGAAAATTGCAGTTTAAGAAGAAAAACATTGATTGTGTGATTAAGTCATACTAGAAGAAGGGGCAGGCAGGGCAAGAGCAGTGTTTGCAAGTGAAGGAAGCTGGGCTGAGTTCCAGCTCTGCAGTGACCTGCCTATGGGTTTGGGGCTTCAGTTTCTTCAACTGAAGAAATATAATGAGGGGGTCGGACTAGGTGACGTCTAAAGTTTCCTTCAGTTCTAACAAGTAGTTTTGTGGACTGAGAAGCTGTGGTGATTCCGGTGTAATTTAAAATTTAGAGAGAAGCCTGTAAGTGGGAGGAATTGACACAGTGATTCAATCATGTGCAGGGAGCTTATTGCCTAGGATTTAAAAAATTATTCCTAAAAGATGTGATGAAAAAAGAATTTGCATAAACTTACCTCTGCTCCTACTGCTTTTAAAAAGCAGTCTATAATTTGCTTGTGAATGGATTCTTTGTGACCTCTGCCACAGGCAAATGCTCCTAGGTTCTTTAGGTTCGAGTTTCAAGGAGCAGGGAACGAGATGATGAGGATAGAATGTGGTTAGAAGACCAAACAGAACACAGATTTGAAGTAGCAGTTTTTGAAACAGTCGTTTTGATGTGGCCAGGCCAAAATAATTCTGTATAAATACACAAATACTATTTTTAAAAAGTACCAAGTAGGGCGGGCCATGGTGGCTCAGCAGGCAAGAATGCTTGCCTGCCATGCCAGAGGACCTGGGTTCGATTCCCGGTGCCTGCCCATGTTAAAAAAAAAAAAAAAAGGTACTAAGTAAAGTATACAATAGATATTCCTCACCTTAGTCCATTCCCTACTCCCATTATTACAAAAATACTAGTTAAAAAATTTAATAATGCTCTCTTGGAGCTGAAAATAATGGATCCTTTTTGGTATTTATATATAATTCCCACCCCAACCATAGGGTCTAGAATACACCAGATCAAGGCTAACATAATCAGGAAGTCTACAGAAAGTAGAGGTGTCAATCCTCTGGTCTGTGACAGTGTTTTCTCATCCTATTTTTAAAAACCTCTCTCTTTTCTAATGAAATACAAGAATTCGACCCAGCTCCTGCAGCAAATCAATTCCCTACCATTCAAGAACTTTTGTTGCGCTTTACTTTCTGTAGTTACAATATATGAAAAATGTCCATCTGGTCAATCAAGAGTCTCTAGTCTTGGCTTTTGAGAAGTCTCTTGGACGACTCAGTCTGTCATGAGGGTAAATGCCCAGTGACCTCCTCAGGCTGGTGGCTTAGTAATAATTTGTACAATTCTGAAACAGTAGGGGAAAGGGGCCACAGATCCAGGTGGTGTCAGGGTCCTTGCTGGTCTCTGCTATGGAAGGACTTGTTGTTAGGTTGGGGGAAAGGGGAAGGGCACTGCAACTGGAGCTGCAGAGCCTTTGTCACCCCTCCCAACCTGACTTCCGGAACTAATGAACCGCCCCTTCTGGACGTCAACTGACCTCCATCCTTAAACGCTGCCCATGTGCGTACTCACCTCCCTCCATCTTGGGTTCGGTGAGTTCTGCCCGGGAGCGCAGAAATAAACACCCCCACTTTAAATTTCCTGGTCTACCTTTCTTCTTTCTCACCCTTTCGCCTCCTAAACCTTTCACTTGTTTAGTCTTATCCTTAAGTGTTGGCCATGGGGCAACTGTTCCTTCCCCTCTGGCCATTTGGTATTACCGTGCTACCACCGATGGAGTTGATGGTTTTGTCCATTTGCCTTTCGACATGGAGGCCTCTATTTCATTGTCTCACTATTCAGTGGGATGTGGGTAGATTTTTAAAAACTGGCTCTCTGGGGAAAAAAAATGAAAGTTCTCGTTTGTAGCATTTGCTAACGTCCTTGGTATATAAAAACTCCCACCGAGATCATTTTCAAGCTACCGATATACTCAGCCAGCTCACAAAATTCCTGAAGTTGTAGCAACTGATTCCTGGGAGTGGTGGGAGCTGGCCCCAGCACACGTGCCTCTATGGGTTGTCCAGTCCTCCCAGCACCTCTGCAGCCACTCACCTTGCAGGTGGGAACTTCTGCTGCTTCCACAGACAGGACTGCTGCTCTAAGAGAAAACTGACCTCTTAGCCTCTTGTATTGAACCATATGGTGGAGTCCACATTCCTCCTCCCTCATAATACCCTTTTGCTAGCTGTAAAAATGTGAAAATACTATCATATAAATGGGAATAGGACACAATTCTGTTTTTTGTGGTGAAGTCCCTCATATGCCTGGCATATTACGGTTTTCTTCTGAGTAAGAGATAGGAGGTGGAAAAGGGAGGCAAGGGGAAAAGGGGAAGTTAGGGGATTTATTCATTCAATTATTTATTCATTCATTCAGTGTGTATTGAGCCCTGCTATATTCTAATCACTGATATAGATGCTGGTGATAGAAGCAAAACAAAGACCCCTGCAGGTGGAGCTTGAATTCTAATAGGATAGGGCTGAATAAGGTTTATCGTAGGGTATGCTGAGCATGAGTATGAGAGCTGTTGACTCACGGTGACAAGTTCACATTTGAGCCTACAATATGTTACATTGTTACATGTAGCTACATTTGGAACATATACCATGGAAATTAATTGCATGTGTTCACCTAAAATAGTTCTTATAGCATGCAAAATAATTGTGCAGGTGCTCTTCTCGATGTCGTTGGTGAGCCAACATTCCCCATTTACAAGAAGGTGTGCAGAAACTTAAAACTTAACTTAGAGAGGAGAAATAAGGTTTAAAATGTTATAAAAATGTATTGTCTTAGCCCCACATGTTTGTGATACCATGGATTCCTCTTGGATTTTGTTATATAATTACAGAAAACACAGTTAAATGATGTCAGCTATAGAAAAGCTAAAGTCTTCAAAATCTAGAAAGTAAAGACTCCAAAATCTCCACCTTTAGGTTCAAGACAGTTTTTAGGGCCTTTCTTCTGATGCATTATCACTTGAAAACATGATCTTGTTTGATGTTAGACAACTTAAGCTCCATGAAAATGTATGTTCCAGAGAAGCACGTTTGGATTTGATGACTGTCATGGGCCTTGTGATTGAGTTACCTATGTCATTAACATTTCCTCCTTCTTCCTTGTTGGGATAACCCCGATTTCGTTAGAGCAGCAGTGGCTCAGCCTGGGCTAGATGTGAACTTTCCCAGCCAAGTGCTGAGTGAGTCCTGTTACATGATTCTGGCCAATGAGATGCTAAAACAGGGACAGATAGAGTTGGCCCATCTTTGGCCCCTTCCTTCCCTCTCCTGCCTTGGACAGGATTGAAGCCTGAAACTGCAGCAGCCATCTCGGACCATGAGGGAAGGACAGAACATCACAGAGGTGTCCTGACATAAATGAGATATTGAACCACCTGCTGCTTCTAACTCCATTTCCTTGTTATGTGAGGAAAACAAACTGCTCTCTGTTTAAGTCAAAATACCAATAAGAGTATTTTGCTCTTACGGTATCTGGTTTTCTGTTTCTTGCAGCCAAATTTAATCCTAACTGATGTAAGACTTTGTGGACACAATGGTGCTAACTCCACTGCTCAATTTTATAAGAAGTGATTGTACTTGGACTTTCCAGAGTCAAGAGCTCTCTGGCTTTCTATTCCTATACTCCATTTTTCTCTGTTTGTTTTGAGATCTGTCTTTCATGTTACAGGTTTTTCTCAAATGTCTGGGATTTGAGAAAATCCATCAATGACCATTAATTTTTTAAGAGTGACTCATAAAAATGCTCTTTGGAGGCTCTGGGTGCATTGGCAAAGTTTGTCACCTGAAGGGCTCTGCTGTAGGGTGATTGCGGAACCCTCAAACATTAGCGTTTGGAGGCCTTTTCTCTGGGACTGACCGGTTCCTCCAGAGGAGAATCTCTAACTGATGGAATGGGGGCAGGATAAACATGTGCTTGGTTACAGGCACTCTGGGAGCAGGAAGGGAATGTAACTGAGGGTGCGATAGTTCAGCATATAGACATATATAATTCTCCAATCTTCTGCTCTATGATTTATCCTTGCCCTACATATGGCTTGGATTGAAGTTCAGGGTCTCTTGGGTTAATTTCTTTAGAGTAGGAATCTTTATTTTCCTGTAGGGTGGTAAGTGGAGAAGGGAATATTTGTCTGTCTGCTTGAAGTGGGAGGTGGGACCTGTGTACGGAAGTCTTTCCATACTTTTTGTGGTCCTGGCTGCCTCCAAGGACTGAGACTTCCTAGCCCATTACTCAATGGAATCCCCCTTGAGATCTTAGATTTCAATTTTCTTTGCTCTGTTAAGTCCCGTGACACTTCTCTATTCACTTTCCATTTCTGTAAGTTTGTGGAATACTCTTTGTTCCTGTTTCTTCTCCTATTTTTCCTCAGGGATCACCACCTATTACTGTATATTCCTTTACTGTTATTTTAATGGTATTTTGGAGAGTAAAGAGATACAAGTGATTATGGTCACTCTACCATATTTTCTGCCCTTTTTCTAGTTGACCTGATTTTCCAGAACATTTGACTATAGGATTGAAAACCCCTAAGAAGAAGTACGTGGTTCAGCAGATTGTGGCAGGAGCGTTCATCACTTATCGAAAGAAGCCCTACTCAACCAGGCTTAAGCAAAAGAAAAACTTGTTGGCTCATGAAAGTGGGGTGGTCAGTGCATTGAATGGGCAATTGTTATCTAAAGGAGAATTCAGAGAGGGAATTTATTATGTAGGAGGAAGAAAAGATATCTCAGTTGGTTAGTAGAGATAAGTTAAATTAGTAAATTCACGGTAAAGTGAGCATGTCAGCCAGAAGTTTTGGAAAAGGGGACAAAACAAGGTGAGAAATGGGCAGGAACCAAAAGGCCCATTTCTTTTGTGACCAAAAAAGCAAGGGGAGCCAAGAACACAAGAAGAACTTAACCTGATATAGTTCAAGTTTCATTTGAGTTGTAGTGCTCTGCTTTGCCTTCCAGTAGCTTTAGCAATGAAATAACCTCTTTATGGTGGCATAACAATGGAAAAGTTCATTTGTAAATGAACTAACAATGAGCGACAAAGCCGCAGGTGGTCTGGCTATGTAAACTTTGGAGGACTGTCTGGAGAGGACTAGGCGTGACTTATGCCCCAGATAAAAGGGTAAGATCACGAGGAAAAGAATTTGTTATAGAAAAAGGATTTGTTATTAAAAAGCATAAGAATTCCGGGTGCGCCTGGCGGCCGCGGTGCCCAACCTACCCGCGCTGGACGCCTCGGGGAAGCGGGTGCTTCGCGCGCGCTGCTCCGGGAGCGCCGGCGGGTCGTGGTCTTCGCGCGGCATTTCCTGAGTTATGTCTGCAAGGAATACGTAGAAAAGCTGCCAAATGTCGCCTTTCTAGTGGCTGGACGGTCGTTCTACCATCACATTGAGCATTTCTGCAAACTCACTGGATATTCTCATGAAATCCATGTTGATCCTGAGAGAGAAATGTATGACAGATTGGGAATGAAAAGAGGTGAAGAAATTGCCCCCTCAGGACAGAGCCCCCACCTGCAGTCACACATGCCCTCTGGAAGCATGCAGAGCCTGCAGCGGCCGGGGACTGCCCCTCTTCCTGATTTTCCAGGAGACCCGGCTCAGCAAGGTGGCACCCTCACCTTAGGTCCAGTTAGTAACATTCATTTCATACAGCGCGATAGGAATAGATTGGCTCACAAACCCATCCATTCGGTTCTACGGCTTGTTGGATCTGAGCACGTGAACTTTACAAGGAGATCTTCTGTTATCCGTGTGTTACTCAGTACAGAAGTTCTCGCTTTCAGTCGGATCCTGGGGAATAGCACCTTAAGTATTTGGGATGTAGTATCCTTATATCACTTGCTGATCAGTCTTCCAAGAGTTAGGAAAACATGTAAAGAGAATGTGATGATTGGATTGCACTTGTGAGGCTGTAAAGCTATAAAATTAAAAATACCATTTATATAGCTATATAAAGCTAGAAAATTTTAAATACCATTTTTTTACATTATGGTATATCCATTCAGTGAGAAATATTTCCTTCGCCATTAAAATCATAAATTTTTATGAAGACTATTAAGGTGAGGCAAAGCAATTCAAGAGAGTTTTTTCAGTGAGAAAGCAGGCTATTAAATTGCATACGCAATATAATCCTATTTTATGTGCATATGTTTTTATTTTTGTATGCTGGGGGGAACAAGAAATAAACATATCTGAATATTACCAATGAGGTGTCTCTATATAGAAGAATTACAGGCTTTTATTTTCTTCTCCATATATGTCTGTATTTTCCAACTGCTTTATTATGAGCATAATTAATTTTTTAGGCCAGGAAAAGGCCATTAAAATTATATGAGGGACATATTCCTATATAATAAGCTCCACAGTGTTGCAAATTAAATAGGCTGCAGTCCATGTTTTTTCTTTTTTGAAGGTGCAAACTAGATTTTTATTAATCTGAGAAAAACACTTCACTCAATGTATATATATTTTTAAAATTTATTAATTAAAAAATTAAGAACAAACAAACAAAAACATTAACATATCATTCCGATCTACATATATAATCAGTAATTCTCAATATCATCACATAGTTGCATATTCATCATTTCTTAGAACATTTGCATCAATTCAGAAAAAGAAATAAGAAGACAACAGAAGAAGAAATAAAATGATAACAGAGAAAAAAAAACTATTATACACACCATGCCCCTTACCCCTCGCTTTCATTTATCACTAGCATTTCAAAGTAAATTTATTTTAACATTTGTTCCCCCTATTATTTATTTTTATTCCATATGTTCTACTCATCTGTTGACATGGTAGATAAAAGGAGCATCAGACACAAGGTTTTCACAATCACACTGTCACATTGTGAAAGCTACATCATTATTCAATCATCATCAAGAAACATGGCTACTGGAACACAGCTCTACATTTTCAGGCAATTCCCTCCAGCCTCTCCATTACATCTTGACTAACAAGGTGATATCTATTTAATGCGTAAGAATAACCCCCAGGATAACCTCTCAACTCTGGAGTCTCTCAGCCATTGACACTTTGTCTCATTTCACTCTTCCCCATTTTGGTCGAGAAGGTTTTCTCAGTCCCTTGATGCTGAATCTCAGCTCATTCCAGGATTTTTGTCCCACATTGCCAGGAAGGTACACACCCCTGGGAGTCATGTCCCACGCAGAGAGCGGGAGGATGGTGAGTTTGCTTGTTGTGTTGGCTGGAGAGAGAGAGGCCACATCTGAGCAACGAAAGAGGCTCTCTTGGGGGTGACTCTCAGGCCTAAATTTTAAGTAGACTTGACCTAACTTTTGTGGGGTTAAGTTTCATATGAACAAACCCCAAGACTGGGGGTTCAGCCTATAGCTTTGGTTGTCCACACTGCTTGTGAGAATATCAAGAATTCTACTTGGGGAAGTTGAATTTCTCCCCATTCTCACCATTCCCTGGAGGAGACTTACAAATAATTTTCCACTCACTGATCAAATCACTCTGGGATTCACTGGGGCATCACTCTGGACAAACCAACAAAATCTCATGTCCTACCCAAGATTCCAAGTACTTATGGTGTTCAATCAAGCTATCTACATAAGTTATATTAGGAAATGCACTAGTCAAAATATAAATTTTGTTCCAAATAAATATTTTTTGCTTTAGTCTCACACATAAGGTGAAATTTTAAAATATTGATTACCATTTATTTTCAGCACCCTGCAATAATGACTTTCCTTTGTTCTTCCTCATGCACAAACATTTAAGTCCATGTTTTCATCCTGATTGTTTTACTAGGAGAAAACGTGGCAAATGGAATACTTTTCAAATAGCCCATGTTCAAAACATCTTGTCACCCCACACCCACTATCAATTTCTCTAGAATTCCTTTTTTGTGTGTGAAAGGGTAAAATATTTGCTTTAGGTATTTAAGATATATATTTAAAATATGATCAGTATGTTTTTTTAAAGGAAATTTGAAAAAATTGTTTGGAAACCCTTTTTAACTTGATTGTACACTGTGGTTTGGTTGTACATTGCTAGACAACTGCATGTCACCTCCAGATTGCTTTTATTTAGTGGATTATTGTCATCATTTATTTTACTAGAATCTTAATATGTTTTAATGTTGGATGTGTCCCAGAAATTCTGGTGAAAAGTACAGCAAAATGAAAATCTTGTTAATTATTAACAAGTATAGTACTGCTTTGAACTTACAGTACTTTCATATATAGCTTATGAATTCACACAGGAAAATATATATGTAACGTCTCTGAATATCTGAATGCTGTTTTCATGTATATCTACATGAACAATTATGCTTTTAATCAATAAAAGTGTAATTTCTCATAAGAAAAAAAAGCGTAAGAGTTTCTAGGTGCTTCCAACCTGTTGCCTCTCCCACTGACTTTGGTCAAAGTTAATAAGAGTAATAAATCACATTCTAGCATGTTTCTTACTTTTCCCCCAGTTGTTATATTGTCACCACTGCCTGCAAGGAAACTCCAAGAATCCAGGACTTGGAAATGGTGGTATCTCTTATACCTGGTGTGCTGGTTAAATTGATCTGGGATTGAACGATTCAGCCTCTTGCCTATTGCTTCAGACTCGATGGTAGGAGAAGAAAAGGGTATCAACATGGCTTCAGATATAACTGGCTTTAGTTGCTCAAATGATGTCTTCAAGAATGTGTCCCTGTCTCCCAGTTCTACTTATCTTTTGCAATTTCATTCTGAACTTCCCCAGTCCTTGACTCACATGTTCCCAGCTTAGCAGACCCAGCAAAAACAGCAGGCCTTCCCAATAACGAGAAACTCCTGAGGGTGATTCCATAAGGTTTTGCTAAGTCATATATACATTTCTGAAACAAGCGATGGGACCAGAGAAGTAGGGAATTCTGGTTGGCCTGGCTTTGCCACTTGCCCACCCCTGTGGCGATGGCCATGTGGCTGTGAGAGTCCAGCTCCAATCAAGACATGTAGGTTGTGTTCCTCACAGGAGAGAAAGGAGAGGAACCACAATGTTAAAAATGACAGTGGTCCATTACAAGTTTATTTGCCAATGATGGTTTAGATTAGCATTTTGCTCCTATTGCACGCTGGCCAACATGGGTCCTAACTGGAGTTACGCCTTTTGGTATAAAATATTATATACGTTTAGAATCCATATGGAACTGGTTTGTTCTATGTCATTTTAAGTCTTAATATTTTTTTATTGGGGAGTGATGATCATAGTATTTGCAGAAATGATGTTATTACATCTTCCTCTTCTTCTTCATTTTAATTCTTATTGTGGTGGCACATATACAACATAAAATTTCCCAATTTTACTACTTCCAAATATGTAATACAGTGGTACTTAATTATATTCACAATGATATGCTACCATCAACACCGTCCATTACCAAAACTTCTTCATCACCCCAGACAAAAACTCTGCACCCAATAAGCTATAACTTTCCATTCTCCTTACCCCATACCCAGTCCAGTAACCTGTAATCTATTTTCTGTCTCTATGAATTTGCATATTCTAGCAATTTCATGTGAGTGAGATCATACAATATCTATCCTTTTGTGTCTGAATTATTTTACTCAGCATGATGTCTTCAAGATTCATCCATAAAACTTCATTCTTAACTGGATGTCAATAGCCAAAAGTTCAATGAAAGAGGACTCCTATCTTACACCCTACACAAAAATTCACTCAAAGTGGATCAAATACCTAAATATAAGAACTAGCAACATAAAGCCTCTAGAAGAAAATGTAGGGAAACATCTTCAACACATAGTAATAGGAGGCAGCTTCCTCAACTTTACACCCAAAGTAAAGCAACAAAAGAAAAAATAGATAAATGGGAACTCCTCAAAATCAAATGCTTCTGCACCTCAAAAGACTGTCAAAAAGGTGAAGAGGCAGTCAACTCAGTGGGAGAAAATACTTGGAAATCTCATATCGGACAAGGGTTTGATTTCCTGTATTTACAAAGAAATCATACACCTCACGATGAAAGAATAAACAACCCAATTATAAAATGGGCTAAAGATATGAATAGGCATTTTTCTGAAAAGCAAATAAAGAGGCTCAAAAGCACATGAAGAGATGCTCATTTTCACTGGCTATAAGGGAAATGCAGATCAAGACTACAATGAGATACCACCTCACACCCATAAGAATGGCTGCTATTAAACAAACTGGAAACTATAAATGTTGGAGAGGATGTGGAGAAACTGGGGCACTTATGCACTGCTGGTGGGAATGTATAATGATGCAGCCACTACAGAAGACTGCTTGATGGCTTCTTAAGAAACTAAATATTGAGTTGCCCTATGACCCAGCAATAGCACTACTTGGTGTATACCCAGAAGAGCTGAAAGCAGTGACGCAAACAGACATTTGCACACTGATGTTTTCTGCATGCAAGTCCTTTATGTTTTTGGTTAGATCTATTCCTAGAGAGTTGATTCTTTTAGTAATTGTTGCAAATGGAATTTTCTTTGTTTTCTTTTAACATTGTTCATTGCTGGTGTACAGAAACACCACTGATTTCTGTGTGATTTTGTAAACTGCCATTTGGCTGAATTCGTTTATCAGCTCTAATACCTTTCTTGTAGATTCTTTAGGATAGTCTATATAAATCATGTCATCTGCAAATGGGTGAAGTTTTATGTCTTCCTCCTGAGTTTGGATGCCTTTTATTTCTTTTTCTTATCAGATTGTTCTGGCTAGAACTTCCGGTACAATAGTGAATAACAGTGATCAAACACAGGCAAAGAACGAAACCCTATTTCATTCCTAATCTTAGAGGAAAAGGTTACAGTCTTTCACCATTGAGTATGATGCTAACTGCGGTTTTTTTCATACAGCCCCTTTATCATCTTGAGAAGTTTCCTTCTATTTCTAGTTTTAATCAAGAAAGGGGGTTGTATTTTGTCAAATGACTTTTTTTTTTCCATCAATTGAGATGATCTTTTTTTTTTCCCCTTTCATTCTAATTTTGTGGTATATTATATTGATTGATTCTCCTATGTTGAAACACTTTTGCATTCCTGGGATAAATCCCATTTCATTGCGATTCTTTCAATGTGCTGTTAGATTCGGTCTGTGAGTATTTTTTTATTTTTGAGGATTCTTTTGCATATATATAAGAGATATTGGTCTGTAATATCCTTTTCTTGTGATTTTGTTATCTAGCTTTGGTATTATTTTGTCCTCATAAATTAGTTAGGTAGCGTTCCCTCCTTTTCAGTTTTTCAGAAAGTTTGAGCAGGATTGATGTTAAGTCTTCTTGCAGTGCTTATCAAAATTCAACAGTGAAACCATCTGGTGCTGGATTTTTCTTAATTGGGAGCTTTGGATGACTGAGTCAATCTCTTTACTTGTTATTGGTCTATTGAGATCTTCTATTTCTTCTTGAGTTAGTATAGGTAGTTTGTGTGTTTTAGGAACTTGTCTATTTCATCTAGGTTATATAATTTGTTGGCATATATTTATTCACAGTGTCTTCTTATAGTCATTTTTATTTCTGTAGAGTCGCTAGTACTGTCCCTCCTTTCACTTCTGAATTTACTTACTTGCATCCTTTCTCTTTTTTTCTTTGTCAGTCTAGCAAAAACGTGAACCAACTTTTTGTGTTGTTGATCCCCTCTGTTGTTTGTTTTCTATTTCATCTGTATCTGCACTTATCTTTATTATTTCCTTCCTTCTGCTTACTATGATTTAGTATGCGTTTCTTTTCAAGTTCCACCAGTTTGAGATTAGGTAACTGATTTGAGACCTTTCTTCTTTTCTTTTTTTTTTAACCAAACATCTTTTATTTGAATACCAAGCAACATTCTATTAGTATACAGGGTATACTGAGATGGAATGTTCCAAAGAAAAAAAAATAACACTGGCAGCAAAACAGTTAAAATGGGAAAAAAATCTAATTTCTGGTCATTTCTAATACAATACAAATGACAAATTGATATAATAAATTAGCACTCTGTGATGTCCACTGAAGACATTCCATTATCTGGTAAACTTTAGTTTAAACTTACTTGATGTATTAGTATTTAGAATTGTCAAAGATACCACATATATAAAAACAGATCACAAATGAAAGGCAGCGTATTATGATTCATTAAACACCTTTAATGATAACCGTGCTTGGCAATTAGGAAAAAGTTGAAGTTTTTGTTAAAAAAAAAACCACTTCAAACTAATGTTCATATTAGAAGTGATGCTATTACTTTTGTTTCTAACATAAAATAAAACAACTGACATTCCATATTGAAAGTTATCTTTTAAATATAGGGTAGGTTCTGCCTCTACAGTGGAATGACATGAATTTAGTTCTTAGTTCCTCTGGATTCTCAAAGAAGCAATAAAACAAGTCTCAGACTCATCATGAGGCTTGAACCTGTAACCGGTCCAGCTGGCATTATTTTCTTGGACCTCTTAAACTCTCACCCATGACAGTGGCCAGAAAGAAAGCTACAGTGACAGTTTTATATCTCATTTGTTATTGGTGACACGTTAAGCTCCACAGCCAGTCAGAAGTTCAACAAAAAGACCAGCAAACAAAGATGGTATACCACCTCAGTGCTCCCAAATGTCACATGGGCTGCACAACCCAAAACAAGCAAGTCCGCTGGCAAGGTTGCAGGATTTGTGAGGAAGGGTCTGCGGTGAGGGAGTCGGAGGCACAGGAGCGGATGTTGGCACAAAAAGGCAGCAACACTGCAAGTCCAGATTTCCTTCTGTTATTGATTTCTAGCTTCATTTCCTTGTGGTCATAGAGGATGCTTATGCTTTGTCTGATTTCTATCTTTCAACAGTTACTGAGACCTGTTTTGTGACCTAACACATGACCAAACAGATGGTCTATCCATGTGCCCTTGAGAAGAATAGAGCCTAATGTTATAGGCTTCGTAAATACGGTTTTATAATCTGATAGTTGTGAACACGGAGACCATGGCAATGGCTAACAGTGGAAAAACAATTTTGGACTAGGGGATGCATAACAGGGAAAAACCCCTATTGGCTTGGCAACGTCCAGCCCACTCTAACCTAACCTTTCATCTCAGTGACCTTCATTATCAAAAGGTTTGAACCCAGTTTACTGAAAAACAATAAATGGGTACTGTGTACATATATTATTCCTAGACAATGGTCCCCCCTTGAAAAAAGAGCATTTTATTTTACTTACAATCACATTTTATTCATAGCCAACTTTACCAAAATATTTATTTAATTGAGAAATACCTATGAAATATAAAACTGGGAACTAGTGTTTTCTTTATTTTGTTTTGTTTTTGTGTGTATGTGTGTTTGGTAAATCAGATATAGTCAGAATGTTGCCAAACCTTGTCAGAGTGTGGGAAACAAAACAGTCACATTAACGATAAAAGACTACGAAAAAGATCTCAAGAACTTCCCCTCAGAAAACCTTCACCAATTATTTTGGGAGGTGTGAGGGGGTTTCTTAATGGGGCTCTTGGTAACAAGTCTGCTTATGTTGCTGTGGGGGTGCCGTCTCCTGGCGGAAGGCCCTGTTCAAATCCGGTGTAGGGAGACTTTGCCCAGTTGCTGGGGCCATCCCTGTAAGTTCTGCTTTTTCTGTTGCCCCATCCTACATAACACCTGCCGCATTTGCTTTACTGCTCCCATCCATGTGGAAATGAAGACAATTCCCCCAGCCCCTTCTGTCCTTTATTAGTTGGCTCTGAAAATAATGTTAAGTGTGCTGAGTTTGACAAAGTCTCATGGGAAAGTTCTTCAGTTTCTGATACACTTCGTTTCACAGGGACTGGAGGCCATAGGGCTAGGTGGGTTGGTGTGGGATGGAGGTTGGAGGAGTGAGAGGCCGTATCATCCGTGCCACTCTTTCCACATACCTGGTCACAGCCTTCTCCCTTTTCCTCTCTTTCTCAGCCTTCAAATCTCCCAAGCCTCTAGCATAATTTCTCTTTAAGTCAAGAATCACACTCTTGGTTTTGTGTAGGGATTCAAAAATATACCCACACCAGGAGCAAGTATATGTCAGCTGTCCACACCCCTCTCCACCAAGGCTTAGGTTCCACTGGATCACCTACTTCCCACATCAATTGCCTTTCAGAAAAATGTCACTGGAACTTCCTAAAGCAGTTTTAGTCATCAGGCAAATGGAGTAAGGAACAGAATGACCGTATGCAAGTTGACAACGGTTTTATTGTTTCTCAGTCATACTGTGCTATAGTAGCCTAATTGTTCCATATTATCCTTGCCTTATTACTCAGCACGTATTCATAATTGATGTTTCTATTTCTTCTACTCATATCCATTAAATGAAAGAACACTGTGGAGTATTCTGCAAATGTTAAATGCTGTAATCCCTAATGCAGTTTTTAAAAACTGGGCATTGTCAAAATATTTTAAGTAACTTCCTGTTTAAAGCCAAACATACATTAAATTTTTACTCAGATTCTTTAATGGATACCAGGGATGAAATAATTCTGAATTATTTATTTTTTCTTATACAAAGTTTCCTCTGAAATCAGTGGCAATACTGACTTTGAACAAGCTCCAAAAGCCTTCTGTAGAATCAGAATCATGCCCAATTTTAATGACTCATTCTCTCTTTCTTCGCCTTTCAAATCACATTGCTTTATGTATTTTTTTTTATGATTTTGAAGTAATTTAAATGAAGTTCCTTTTGATGATGTGATTATAGTGGGAAGATTAAATTATCTCTAATAGTGAAATGTATAATAATCTTTAAAGATTAAAACTCCTTTTAAGAGTTTGTGTATCAACACAGTACTCAATTTGTGTTAAAATCTCTTACTATTTTTATTGCTGAAAATATTAAAGAGAATATTTTAATGTTTCAATAACTTCATAATTTTATCAAAAATGCCTTTTCATTTTTTTGCATTTTCTTCTAGCTTTATTCATATATGCACATATTTTATATAGCTGTGATTTTAGAATATATACCAGTTGCTTTCAGCTGCAGGTGATGCTGTCTCCATGGGATAGTGGGAAGCGTATGGCGATATTTTTATTGTCATGATTGGGATAGGGTGGATGCTTCTGGCATCCAGTGGGTAGCATCAAGGTGGTACTAAACATCCTACAATGTACAGCTCCCTCTCAAAAACATAGTTATCTGGTAAAAAAAAAACATCAATAGTGCCAAGGTTGAGAAACTCTGGTATAGAAGCACATAAATGTTGAATTATTCTTTTTAAAACTTGCCACTTTAATAATTATTTTCTTGTTGCCATAAGATTCTTATAATTATCCCTGATTTTATCTAGTTGTCAATCATAATTTATCTGGAATTTTCCCACTCTTAGATATGCTATGTTTTTTTTCTGTTTTTTTTTTTTTGCATAGGCTGGCTCCATAGAAACAGATAATTCTATGAACATCTCCATACTTATGACTTCCATATCAGTTTATATTAAATTATTATGAGTAAAATTATTTTGATGAAGGGTATCATTTTTATGGCTCTTATGGACCTTATAAACAATAACTTTGGTGAGACATCATTAGTAGTAGATTTTCAAATGGGAAATTCAAGTCTGCCTTTGACTACAGTTTCTAATGCTATCATTTTGTAAGTGGGAAGTAATTGCTGAGAAGGCTTATGATTGACAGTCTTAGCTTTTTTTGAATAGACGATGTGAGTTCAGGAGCAAGGAAAATATCTCTTTGCCCTTATTTATGTTCTCTACTGTTTGTGAAATCTGAAGTGTGTAGGGGAAAAAAGGTAACCATATGCCTTAGTCTTCTTTATAAGCACTTGGCATGGACGCAGAGAAGGTTGAAACTGTAATTATCCATCCTTATCTCCTCCATTCCCACCACAGGGTCAGGTTGAAAAAGTACATCATAAACGATTGCTGAATGAACAGAGAGAGGGCAGAAGTGACTACTCACTGTGACTAACGTTTTCAGCGTAGAAGACAGCATAGGAAGCTTTGGGTTTCCATAAAACCATTATTACCTCATGTTGGGATTAGTTATTAGAGTTATAATTATACTTAATGATTTAAAGATTGTTACTCTTGCTATCAGATTCTGCCTGAATTGTTTATTATTGTCTTGAAGCCAGGATGTCAATGTCTTGGGACAAATGAGTGGTCCTTCTTCTCAATACAGATGGAAAAATACTCTCTAGCAAGAGAACATTGGTTTTGTTTATTTTAACAGGGATACAAAGGCATTAACAAATTATTAATTGCTCGTATATAGATTAAAGCATTCCTTCTAGCTCTAATTTCCAACAATCCACTTTAGCTCTCTGGAGTTCCTACCTAAAGGCTGCCATAAGCAAGAGATCCCAAAATAAGGTGCCTAAGCAATGTAGAAGTTTGTCTTTCTATACCAGTCTTCATATACCAGTCTTCAGGTGAGTGGTTCAGGCTGTGGCTCTGTTCTGCAAAAATTGTCCAGGGACCTGGTGCCTTCAGTCTCGCTGATCTGCCATCTCTTATAGTGTTGTGCATGGTGGAAGCTAACTCAGCACCACTTCTGTACTCTAGCATGTGGGAAGGGGAAAGAAAGGACATGGGGAGCAAACAATTTCTTTTAAGCAAAAGATGCAGAAGTGGCATAGTCTATTAGCAAGAACTTTGTTACATGGCCAAACCGAGCAGCAGAGGAGGCTGGGAAATCTAGTCTCTAGTTGGGTGGTTGTATGCCTAGATGAAACTTTATTATTGCACAAAGGGAGAAATGATTTTGTAGCTGTGGGTATCTAAAAGTAAGAATCAATTGTTTCACAATGGGTTAATGATGTCAGACAGATTACGGATCATTAAAATCTGCCCCTATAATGAGTTGTAATGTCTGGCATGTGACAACTAGATCCATCCAAAATAACAAGAAGCAAATAAATAGCCATCAATAAATAAAGGCCTGATGCTTCTATCCATTTCATTTCTAAACCATTTGTCTACTTTCACCCATCTTTCTCTTCCTTATATTTGAATCTCTAAGACTGGGGGTTGATAATGTGGAGGTCATTGGGCAAACTTCCTTTTCCATTACAACATTAAGCATAGTTAATCTTTCAAAGTTGTGAAATAGGTGAAATTTGTCTTTGGTGACCTCGACTTTCTTCACCTTTCTTTCTTGTTCTGGTGGCTTCCTTCTGGGGCATAAAATGCCCCTGTGGTGCCCTGACCATTCCAACCCCCACACCTGAGTTCATACAGGACTGCTCTCCATGTAAGGCTGAGGCGAAGAAGTTCCTTCCCCTTTTCCCATCCAACAACTACCCCCTTAGAGCTTCACCGTCAGTTGGTTGACAGAATAGGGGAATGAAAGACAGAGAAGGGGTTAAAGGAGTGGTTCAAATGTTGGTATGTGTGAAAAGAGCTCATTTGGACCAGAATTATTGCCTTCCCTGGTTTAAAAGGGCTAGAGTTTATCTTACTGCTGTGGTACAAAAAAAAAAAAATTCTGTCTAAATTGAAGATGTACATATAAGTATTCATACAGAAACATTTCCAAGAATTTATCTTTTAAAATCAAATCAGATCTGTAGATTTTAACTTATTTTCTGCAAAAAAGCATTGCACTCTGGAAGCAATTGATCATTTAACTTTCTTGCTTCTCTCTTCCTATGCTTATTGTGGCATTATTGATAGACTGCTTTTCTGATGGAGATAAAATAATGTATTAGTACTATCTTTTCGCACT
Source organism: Tamandua tetradactyla (assembly GCF_023851605.1). Classification (NCBI taxonomy): domain Eukaryota; kingdom Metazoa; phylum Chordata; class Mammalia; order Pilosa; family Myrmecophagidae; genus Tamandua; species Tamandua tetradactyla. The sequence goes on along the minus strand of NC_135343.1, from coordinate 9,720,757 downwards.
GTAAATATTATGAGTTGATTGATGACATATACGTTGATTATTGCTATCTATAGTCCTCTTAATTTATTACAAGAACAGTTTCCTTTTTTTTTTCAATTTATGCTACTAATAAAAGATTCTTAAAAAAAAAAAACAGCCCATACTTGTTGGCCAATACTTGACTGAGGCTTGATAATTGACAAATTAATTCAAATAGGGCAATGCTTCCCATATCACAACCCAAGTAGAAGATATTAATATTGACGTGGCCCACAGAGGTAAACTGATCGGCTTAGAAGCTCTGGCTATCACTGGCCTTACTAACCTGCTCCAAAAGCTGAAGGAAATTAGTGTCTCAGCATAACTCATTCACTGGGCAGCTTGGTTGGAGAGGGCTAGTTTAAAACGTTGCTATTCAGAGTGTGATCTTCATATCATCAGCATCAAAATCACCTGGGAATTTGCTAGAAATGCAGAATTGCACGCTCTATCCTAACCTACTGAATCAAAATCTGCCTTTTCATAAGATTCCCAGATGATTTATGCACACAATAAAGTTTGAGAGCACTCATCTAGAGAATAGTGGATAAATGTAACTGGAAGGACACTGCACTTACCGGCATTAACAAAATAGCAAATCATTTAAATGTTTTTTTCTCTCGGAAGAAGCTATACTGTAAAGGTACTGCCTGGAATCTGAGATTTGAGCCTCTAACTTTCCTGAATCACGGAGCTTCTCTAATTTATATATATATATATATATATATAAGATAGTTCTGTGTTCTGTAAATATGCAGTGCGAATGGGTGGTCTAATTAACCCAAACATTCAATTTCTTTAGGTGCATGTGGAAAACAAGGGGGATTGCACCCAATATCCCATTTCCTCCTCCTTCAGGTATGCTTCCTGTGGTGCAAAGACTGGGAAGCCAAAATTGCATCGACTCTCTTACAGCTAGGTTTTAATAATCAGATGCCCCCATGTATGATTTGGAAGACTGCTTCTGCTAATAGGCGTGGTTGTGGAGGTACTTTATTTTACGTTTTCCTCTGTAGCAGCTATCCCAGAGGTCCTGGTGTTCAGTCATCAGCTTCGTGGATATCAGGAAGCAGGGTGTGGTGCATAAATTTTGCTGGTGCAGATGACCTACAGTCATGTGGTGTATTGCCGGAGCTCTGAGAGTGGCAGCTTCCTGGTCGTGGTGGCTTCCAGATGGTGGCTGTAATGGTACAGTTCTAGGGCTGTCAGCTGCTTGAGGAGGAAGAGCACAGCTCTTCTGGTATCCCAGTTCTGAGGAGGTATGGCTTTGGGAGTCACTTCTTTGGTCCTTTCAATTATTCTTTAAGTCATTGTAATACTTATGACTTAAATTAATTGGAGTCAATTTTGTTCTCTGTAAGTGAACTTTAATACAGTCTGTTCTGTTTTCAGGATCACTCATGTATTATTTAGTAATTTATTTAGGACTTATTAAGGGTCTTCCATGGGCAGGTGTTGGGATATATATATGTACACATACTTTTTCAGACGTGAAAGACAATAGTTTTACTTTACACAAATTATCTACTGATTTCTATATATCCCCATATAGGAAAGCAGTCCATCCAATCCAAGTGGGGAAGAAAAATAAAAAATTCCAGTTCCAGCCAGTCACCAGAGATAGTTTACATGTCCTCATTGGCACAGTGAAAAGAAGATGGGAATTTAGAGGCAAAAGATTAGTCTTTCTAAATGTCCATTTCTTCTGCCAAATGGAGATAGTAAAGACCTGTCTTGCCTACCTGATAAGCTTTCTGTGAGAATCAAATGAGGCGATGTATGTGAAACTGCTTTGTACAAAATGCTGCACAGTGCTGGTTATTTATTTACAAATAGTAATAATAGTAACTTTATCCTACAAAGTTTTCAATAGCAAAAGCTTACGATAGCACCTTTTAAAAAACAATTCTTTGCCTAATTCTTCACTTCAGTGAAAATTCTGATTTTCATATAATGGTGTGTTTAAAGATAAATCAGAGTGACTACTAACTTTTTGAAATTTTCACTTTTGAAAAATATCCACAATAGGAAATCTTCATTAAATCTGTCTCTCTCCAAAATAAAGTGTCCATGGCTTAGAGTTTTCAAACAGAGTAGAGAGGTTATCCTGGAGGTTATTCTTACACATTATATAGATATCCCCTTTTTAGTTTATGTTGTAAACTAGAGTGGCTAGAGGGAACCTGAAACTGTAGAGCTGTGTCTCAGTAGCCATGTGTCTTGAAGAGGATTATATAAGGATATAGCTTTTGCAATGTGACTGTGTGATTGTGAAAACCTTGTGCCTGATGCTCCTTTTGTCTACGGTATGGACAGATGAGTAAAAAGTATGGATAAGAAATAAATAAATAATAGGGGGAACAAAGGTTCAAATAAATTGAGTAGATTGAAATACTAGTGGTCAGTGAGAGGGAGGGGTAAGGGGTATGGCATGTATGAGTTTTTCTTTTTTTCTTTATTTTTCTGGAGAGATGCAAATGTTCAAAAAAATGATCATGGTGATGAATACACAACTATGTGATGATACTGTGAGCCACTATTGTACACCATGTCAAATGTTTGTATGTCAAGAATGTTTGTTGTCTACAATAAAAATATTTTAAAAAACTCTCTCATATTTAATACACATGGTTGATTTACATATTTAAACTGTACAGATTTTGGTAAATCCAATGCACAAAATGAGCTATGCCTTTGGTTTAGTTGTTTACAAAATGGAATTATATTTTTGAAATTATCTCAGTTCAAGTATGGGTGAACAGCAAGTCAAATTACAGCTCAGTCTTTGGAATACCTGCATAGACATACATTGAAAAGTTTCCTGGCTTTGTTTTACATGCTTCTTTTTCTTGAGTCACGAGAAAGACAAGCTTAATCTCAAGCAACCAACTTCTACTTAGTGCCTACCATGTTTCAGGCACTGTTCTAGGTGCTGAAGGCACAAAGATGAGTGACACAGTCATTTCCTAAACTGCAGTCCAATCCAGGGGTGTCCAGTGCTGTAGGAAGTTGCCCTTGTGGCTCTTAATCCCTTACAGTGTAGTTAGTGCAACTGAGAAACTGAATTTCAAATTTTATTTAATTTTAATTAATTTAAATTTAGACAGCCACATGAGGGCTTGTGGTCACCATATTTAATAGCCTGTTCTAGGCCAAACCAGCTTTCTTGAGGTTACCAAAGAAAGGATACATAGGCAAAATACTTTTCTTCTGTCTTAAGATAAAACTGTGGTCTATTAATTTTCTAGTCTTCGAGGTGGGGGTGAGAAATACACTGCAATAGTTTGGGAAAGTAAATAGCAATAAGAGAAACAATTATACAATTCTGTTTAAAATATATTCTATTTGATTCAAATGTCCCCTAACATGTTCAGAATGCAAAGGCATCTCCAGGCCAAGAAAGCTGAGGACAGTAAAGGTAAAAAAGCTGAGGTCTAAAATGCCTAGTTTATGTGTTATCTTTAACATAAGTAATTGTTGTAGTAGTCTTAGCATCAAAGATCAAGAAAGAAGGATGAATGAGTTAGTAAGTAACTTGCTTCTCAATGATAGAATGGGAGTGGGACATTTCCAGAATATTTTTATTTTGCGAATTTAAGGAAGACAGAAAAGAAGAATCCAAAGCTTAAAATGTTGAATTCTTTTTCTTTAGGAGAAATTGAGAAACCAAATAGAGTGTTCTGTGAAATAACCAGTAGTGATCAGTACTTAATACCTTTTGTTGTTAAGGATGAGCAACTCTGTTAGTTTTATCTAATTTTCATATGCAAGATGAATTTACTTGGATAAGTTTTATTTAGTCTCAATTGTGAACAGAAACGCTATGATATTACTTGTTATTGGTTAAAAGAATTTTTAAATGTCTAAAGCACTAAAAATTCACGAGTCAGAGAAAAAAGGGAAAATAATTTGAATATTATTTCCAAGACTAAGGGCAAGTGATTATAATGATAACAAGAGTCTGAATTTTACAATTATCTGGTGTGAATGAGCACTTCTAAGGGTAATCTATTTTATGTTTGCAGGTTGATCACAAATTTTCTTTTTAAAGAGGCCAAACATGGTGTCAGTTCACGCCCCAGAGCAGATGTGCACTGTCATAGCACGGAAAGAGTAGACCACTGTGGTTACACTCCACTACCTAGTGAGCTAATAGTGCTTGAGGCACTTCCTGCCCAGCTCATTCTCCTGGAACGGCGGCTTCTTTTCATCATATTTAACGAAAAAGGGGTTCAAATTAAAGGTGCTAGTTTGGGAAACAGCGCCACAGAGCTCTTCCTTGGTGATCTCTGTGAAACAAGGAAAATGGTGTCATCAGAAATGGTATACCCTGGAATTACCAAAATTTTGAAGAATTGATTTGTTTCTGAATAGCCTTTTTCTAAGCTGGAATTCATGCTAAACACGTTGCCTTAATTATAATACACCTCTAATGCTCTAATCCCTCGTAAATGTGCCCACACGTAAGGAGTGTATGCAGGTTTCATTTGTCTTTTGCAGAAGCTGAGGCAGGAAACAAAAATTTTGTATATTCAATGAAATAGCAGCAATATTGAAAATTGAGTTTGGATATGAAAAAATTCGTATTTCTCGTCATTCAAATGAATCAGCCATGATAAAATGCTGATACTTCTCACATGATTTCTGGGTCTTTTTAAATGAGAAATTGAATTTTAAAATTAATGCTAAAACTGTATTTTATTTCTGACTTCTCATGGAGGCTAACTGAATTTTCTTATACCAGTAAAAATGAGGACAAATATAATTTATTCACCTCTTTCCAGAAATACAGCTGGATAAGCCCTGGTAGAAATTAGTGAATGTATTAGTATTATGATAAGTGGCTATAAATTAGTTCTATATATCCATGGCAGTAAATACACAGTAATTTAATCAGCAGCTGAAAAAACTCTGGAGGTTCTAGGACATGTACCTGAAGTTAGTAGAAACTTCAATGAGCAAGATCTCTTATTTCCAAAGGAAAAACTGTGTCATTAGGAAAACAATACATTGTGCACAACATATAGCACATTCTGGAATACTTGTATTTAACACCAGGACCATCCTTAAAGGTGTGTGCCCAGAGGAACTCAACCAGTGCTGGTCAGCCGAGATGACTGTACTTTAAGGAGTCCCCACTGTCAGCATCTTCAATAGGACCCTTGAGATAATCTTAGAATCATTTTATTTTTAAACTCATGAACTCACTAAACTGGGAATCCAGAATCCATCAGCTCCTTACATGAGCCAGATGAAAGAGGAAGGGAATGAAGCATTATGAATAAATATTGTTGAATTCTTGAGAACTCTCCGAAAGAATTTCAAGAAAGCTAAAATGGGCCTCTCTAAATGTGATTTCTATCATGTCAGCTGTGTGGTCACATGACAGATGTTTTAAAATGGAATTTTAATGAGTTTAGAAAAGAGGAGTAAGGGGCAGTAACCCCACACCATGCACAGAGTCTTAGGCTGCTGCCACAGCTGCCCTCTCTAACCAAGGGTGGAACCCTTTCCCTGTATCAGTTGTCTCCTTCTCCAGGGAAGCAGTATTATTCTTTGGGCACACTCACAAGCCAGCCTGAGCATTCCTTAATTCTCTATATCTGGATTACTCTAAGGAACACATATTGAGGTTTGTAATAGGATTAAGTTAAAAATAGCAACTTTTGCCTACATTAAATGGTAAAATTTTTCGTCCCTAATAAGCGTCTAAGAAAAAGAAGTACTGAGTGCCAGAATACCTTTGTAGCCTATAATACATGCTGGCTCCTGTCTTTTTCCCAGTTGTTAGAAGCCTGGGAACGCTTGGCTCTATCACCTTGACCCTGAATTCCCACAGAGACCCAAGGAGCAACTTTCTCTCTGCTTGTGTAGAGATCCCAGAGTCACACTTGAAAATAGGGGCAACAGCTTTCAGGAGAATTGGAACACTGGCATTTAAAGCTTCGTGTGTTAAGCGCTTGTGTGTTAAGCCTACACAAGCAAATCTCAGAACATTCGTGGTTAAATAATAGCTTAGAATGAAACTAGCTCTGTAGACCTTGATGGGCAAGTCACTTTTCTCTCTGGGTTCAGCTTCCTTGTCTGAAAAAAGAGGGAGGCTGGATTAAAGGATCGCTAAAGACATTTCCAGTTTTCTATTCTATAAAATCACTCAGGATGTGTCCAGGGGCTTGAAGTACAAATAGTTTTCTTTTAATTGTAATCAAGTTTAAACTGAGAGCAATTTTTGGTCATATCTTAATTTTATTTGGGAGAAGCCACTGTTAATCACGTGGCTTATATAAAAAAGGTTTGTATAAGTAAAAAAAACATCAAAATACTGATGAAGCTGATGTACTAGATCTTATGGAATTCTGGTAAGGCAAGGTCTACTGCATAAGAGAGGAACAGTTATCGAACAAACTGGAACTGACAGTCAAGTCTACACTGTTAAATCTTGAAGGAAAGAGGACGATGGTTGTTCCTTAATCTCACGGTGAGAGATCATGGGAAGGCAGGGGAGTCACCCACAAGGATAAATGAAAGCCGGTCTTTGAAATTGGTTTAAAGCTGATGAGGGAAGCTTTCTAACTGAATTTCAACTACCTTTCAGTTGTGAAACATTGCCATAAAGTCTTTAATCTCTCTCTCTCCTCTGAATACCTATAACATTCATTGCCTTTATTCTTTTTAGGGAGAGTACTGGTTCAAGGTAGATTGCTTGGTTTCCAATGTTGGCTCTCCAGCTTACTAGCTGTGACTCTAGAGCAGATTTCTTAACCTATCCTAGACAGCTTCTTTAGTTGTACAATGGACATAGTAACGTTTTTAGTAGAGGGCTTCTGACAGAATTTATCATCATGACCCTTGCAGTGGCTAGCACAGTGCCTGGCTAATTCTAAGTGGCTGTTATAATTATGGCATGCATATTTTATGTGCTATTTCTGGAGCTTGAAAACTTTGAGAAGATAGGGACAAGCTCATAGACTTTTCTAGTCCCTTCACCATCTAGCACAATGTCTTAGAAATTAGTTCACATGGGTCAGTAGTGAGAGAGAAAACTCTTGGGAAATTTGGAGCTAGTTATGAGGAATTCTGACTATCAAGTTTCCCCAGGTGTGTTCTGGGCCTGCCTTTCACTTTCGTATAACCCAAGTCCTCTCTGAATTGTGACAACAATTCTTGAGCAGTATCTACTCCACTCAACAATAGCCAGTTCAATCAAGGATTCAGACAATTGCCTGATGGCCTGAGGCTGTAGTGCACAAGGTCCCAGGTGGACACCAGGTTTAGAAGCTGTTTATTGTTTTCTTAGGCCCTTTGGCCTACTGGACAGTGAATGATTTCTTTATCTCATCTAAATTAAATCACTCTACAATTTATTCCCTCCTCTTTTAGCCCTTCTCATGGTATAGAGATAGCTAATGAACATTTCCCTAATCAAAGAAACTTTCACTGTTTGAACAGCTTATTTACAGTGAGCTCAAAGTTAACCATGTTCAAGGTACTGACCTATGCTCTCTAAAAATGCTTTTAAATTTTTACTTTTATGTTTACTGTTTTATTTGAGATGTTGGGAAAAAGAATAAAGTCTAAACCTGATACATTTCGACTTCTACCTACTGTTAATGAAGTAAATGCTTAGTACAGCAGCCTGGGTTTGGCAAGACTAGGTTTCTTTACAGAGTGGTGTGAGTTGCATCTTAATCTGTCCATAAATTGAATGCAGGACTTTGAGAATTTAAGATCACCATCACATGAAATATTCGGAAAGTTTAAGGCCCTCTGCTTCTCACATGGCTTCCAATGCTCTGCCAAGAACATTTCACCTTTAGCCAGCTCTACAGCAACCTTATCAATGTTTCTTCTGTCTACTTCCATTTTATCTTAATTTTTAAATGAATTTCTATTTTTAGCTCTATTTTGTCAGCATACACCTGCAGCTGCACACAAACTTGATTATAGCTGTGCAGTGTTGTGAAAAAGCTTGCAACTGGATTCCAAATGACAGGCAGTGTAAATTATAAAGTACAAAACAGGGTATGGTGAAGCACTGTCAGCAATAAATGTACTGTTTTCAGAAGAAATTACTTTGGATACGAGAACTAGGCAGGGGGAGGAAACAGTTTCCCCAGCTAGAAAGATGAGTCACATTTAGGTAAGCATCTGAAGGACCAAATCAGTGGAAACCTTTGAGACTCTTGATCCCAGGCAATCCTCCAAAGGTTGTTACAAAGGGCAGTGAGGTTGCAGTACAGATTTGCCAGTTTCTCTCCTGAAATATATACTGGACCTTTGTTTCCCAAGGACCCTCGTTCAGCATTGTAAAGCACCTAAGTTGTGCTGGGGACTGTGCAGAAACGGGTTTAGAAAGATGGAAACGAGCACTATTCTTGTCCTCAGGCGCTTCTAGTCTTTAAACCAGAAAACCCAAAGAGTCAGGGCAACCGTTGCAAAAGAGTACGGAGAAAGAAGCAACTGCAGGATTGGCAGAGTCCCCAGGCCTCCACAGAGGAAGTGAGCTGTGGTCCAGAAGGACAAAGAATTCTGATAGGTTCTCTTATCTTTTAAAAAAAATCAATGATAAAGTGAAATAGCAGGGACTTGCACAGACACGTCTCTATTACTGTGATTATAAGAAGGTCCAAATTACAAATGACACTCGCCTGTGTGGAGTCTGCCTTCTACAGATTTGCACCTTGCTCTGATCTGATCTTCGTAGATGCTGACTGCTATTCTTGACTGTCTTGTTAGAGGCGGGGAGAGTCTTATCCGATTTCACACACATCAGAGAGGGTGAGCTAATTTCTCGGTTCCTAATCCCTTTCCCGCCGTCCCCCACCCCCAGCCCCCGCCCCACCCTCCCCTGCAGTTTTAGGGCTTGTGTGTGTGGGGGGGTAACATTTGCAGAGATTTTCCTCATCCTCTTTTGAAGAAGTAATAAAAGCATTTAAATTAGCTGGAGGGCGGTTAACACCCGCAGCCCCGGCCCACGGCACGCCTCATGGTCCGTCGTGGTCCCTCGGCGCTGGCCTCGCCTCGCCGGGGGTAGGAGCCTACCAGCGCCAACGGCTCGGGGCGACAACGGCTCCCAGCCGGCGCGCGGCGGGCGTTGCGCAGTCGGGACTTCCAGGGCAAGTTCACAAGGCTCGGAGAGGCGGGAGGCGCGGCCGGGCCTCGGGCAGCTTCTGACAAACAGCCCTTCCAGCCAATTGGGAGCCCGGTCGACTTTTCTCCCTGCCAATAGGGAGGGGGCCCCGGACTTGGGGGCGCTTCCCGCGGGCTGCGACTGGATTCGATCCTGGGCGGTGGCGGCGGAGGCGGGCACGGAGGCTCGGTTTGGGCGACGGGGAGCGGATTAGGGGAGGAGGGAAGACCGGAAGCTACAGTCGCGTCCCCATCCTTAGATTCGCTCCCCCGAGCAGGGAGCGGAGTCGGAGTCGGAGTCGGAGGACGCTGAGGCTGGATGTTGAGTCGTTAAGAAAGGGGAGCGGTCGTTCCACAGCCTCCTCCTGAGGCGCCTCCGTCATCCCGCCCGCTCTCCGCACCTGGGGCGCACGGACCTCGCGGACGGCTGGGCCGCACGGACCTTCTCAAAGGCGCTGTCTGCGGCCGGGACTGGCCGGCGGCCTCCGAGGCCCGCGCCTCGCCGCCACCCCCACCCATCTGCCCACCGGCCCCTCCGGACGCCGCCATGTCCTCCTCCTCCTCCTCCCCGAGGGAGACGTATGAGGAGGACCGGGAATACGAGAGTCAGGCCAAGCGCCTCAAGACTGAGGAGGGGGAGATCGACTACTCGGCTGAGGAAGGCGACAACCGCCGGGAAGCAACGCCCCGGGGCGGGGGCGATGGCGGCGGCGGCCGGAGCTTCTCACAACCGGTAGGTAACAAAGCGCCGTCCCTGTCCGCTGTGCCTGGCGGCTCCCGGGAAGCAGGGCCCGGGGGCCTCCTGTCCGCCTCGTTTCCCTCTTTCTGCTGTACTGACGGGGTCGGGAAACGGCGGCTTTTCTCTTCAGGGCTTTTTTTTTTTTTTTCTTCTTCGGTGTGGCCGTTTCCCCGCATGCCGAGGGCGAACGCTGCCCGGGCCTGGTCTGGGGCCCTGAACTTGGGGAGGGTCGCAGGCGTGGGCGGCGGGAAGACATTGCTTCCGCCCCGCGGGGCTTTAGTGCGCAATTACTGTTGGTTATTTTAACCGCTCCGGCGTCTAGCCGCCGTCGGGACGGGCCGCAGCCTCGGCCTGGTGGGCGCGATCGCGGGATGGTTGCGTCTGTCGTTGGTCGAGGGCTCCGCTCCCTTTGCCTACGTCTTGAGGAGCGCCGTCACAAAATGACAAATTACGTCCCGGCACTAGTCTCCCTGAAGGTTTAATTAATGCTTTTGCTTTTACCCTGCAGGCATGGCATGCATGCTTTGCCACAAAGTTTGGTGATTATTGCATCGAACACTTTTTAGCTCGTCGGTTAAAAGAAAAATGTGTGGCTAAGTGTATAATACACCCTTTCAAGTAAAACGAATCTTAAAATCAACTCCTTTTTTATTGGCAGGGTTTTCCAAATTTGCCCCACCAAAAGAGGAACTGAGGGTTGCATTAAACGCACGTTCCTAGATTCTGTCGTCGAAAATGTTAGTTGGAGGCAAAGGAATGTGAAAATTATTTTATCTGCAGCAAGTAGTTTTTCAGCTTTAGTGGATGGAGACTTTCAGGAGACAAAGCAAATAAAACAAAGCAAATGCTTTTTACTCTTATTTTGGTGCACGTTGACCGTCTTAATGACTTAGATGTTCTTTAAATATTTAACACATTTTAATTGTGGTTAATTCAGCAAACTTTGACAGAAATTTACGAAACTGTAAGCATCCTGTTACTACATGAAAATACTTTTGACAGTACCTTTTATAAAAGGCAAAATAGAAGCGTTTTAGCTACTGTTGAATTTTTATGTAAAAATGTACGGTTATAGTCCTAAGTGTTAGAGTTTATAAATACGATGTGATGGGTAAGGTGACAGCACATTTTAAAAAGGAATGTTTCTTTCTCTAAAGAAAGTAATTTCCTTGTAGCTTAGCTATTACTTTTTATTTTTGTTCTTAGATACTTGAAATATTAAAAATGTAACTTGGAGCTGTGAATAAAGGAAGTGCATTTCTTTTTAGAAAGTATGGGTTCAAAGCCAACTCCAGTGTCTTCACAGTTATGGGCGCAGGAATATTTAGACCAGTATTTAAATGTATTGGATTTGTACACCTCTTTTGCCAAGTCTTGCTCTAGTTTTTGTTCAGCAGGATGAATTGTCTTCGTTTAAGTGTCTTGGAAGGGTACTTAATTCAGTTCAGAAAACTTAAAAAAACCAACAACTGTGAAAATGTTAAGCCAATGTTATTATTTTGGATGTTGTGAGGAAGATAATATGTAATCATATCCAGTGGTTTGTGTAGCAGTGGAACTAGCACTTAAGCTGGGTTTGGGAAGGGTCAGGAGTATAGTCTTAGCCTGCAAGCTGTGCACTTGGAAAATCAATTAACTACTGTAATTTTCCTTAGTCTCTAAAATGTGAAAGTTGAATGACGTACCTTCTGTACCTGAAGTTGTAGCTCAGTGATTGGCAAAATGCAGCTTTTAAATTCCCTGGGCAGGAATTTATAACTCAATATGAAGATTGAGTTATAAATGCTAAGGTTTGTTTTCTTACTATTCTGTTTTTTTTAGAACAGAGTGAATTGCTTTTATTTAATACTAGAATCAATATTAATGCAACAAAGTCTAATGAAGGCTTATTTTTTTTCCTGTTTCTAAACATTTTTTCTCTGTTTAATTTTTGTTACTATTTTGAAATCAGTGCAACTGTGGAAATTTGTACATAATAAAATCCTGCTTTGGGGATAGGAATTCCCTGGATAGTTTACTGTTCTAGTGCTCCATCATCCAGAAATATGATAAACTCATCTAATTGAAAGAGGTTTGACCCAACCTCAGTGATCTTTGAGCACTGTTTGTGGTCAGTCAAAATAAATGCAGATTAGGTACAGTGATGGGTAATCTTTTCAGCTCTAGTTGGAAGCTTGTAAAGTACAAAGTAAGAATGCAAACATTCATATTGCTTTCTTTTTACAATGAAAGTGAGTGTTTAAGAATATTCTACAAATGTTCCTAACTTAAAGGCAAGTTAATTATTGTGAATGATCATGATGTTTTAAGGTGTAAAGAGAAGTAGAAAGTTAGTTAGCACTTTGGATATGAGAAATGAGACATCTTTAAATATGTTTCTTCTGTCTCTTGCCTTCAAGAGCAAAAACTCCCAGAGTTCTTGAGATTCACTTGGCTGCATTGTAGAACAAAGCTTAATTATGGTGCCTGTGCCTTATATTATGCAGTTACTTTATTCTTGTGGAGCAAATGATATGCTCAAATTTAGTAGGCATGACTTCCAAGATCATATTAATAGTAAATTTCTGTATCTGCTTTCAAGAAAGCAACTTAACTTCTGAATATTAGGGGCTTCACTTGGCAAAACCAATTGAGAAATTGAATTGGGAGATTATGTAGAAAAGATGAGCTTTATCATGGCTGGTAATAGTAATTTATGGCGTTGCTAATTCATTTTAGAGATTTTTGAGTTTTTATTTTATTCTGTTGATGAATAAACAGGCAAGTCAAAAATTGTTACAGTGATTTGTTTGCTGATGAGGTGAAATTTTGTTTCTCAGCTTTTAATAAATAGACTTGCAGGATGGCAGAATGTCGAGAGAAAAATTTAATGTTAGAATTTCCAAAAACAAGAATTTTCTAAAAGATAAAGTAAGTCGAGTTTGAATTCAAGATATACCATTACACGTGGATGATCTAAACTACAGAAATTATATGAACATTACAGTGGTTTATTGGATGAATGGGAGATGGGATGAGGTCACTTTGTTAACTCAGCTCCCACAGGAAAAGCTGAGACAGTGAGCATAGAAAGTGTGCTCCTGGGAATAAAAGAGTTCAAGGATGTGTGCCCCGGAGTTAAGTGCCAGAGTTTGAGGCTTTTATAAGGATAGTGTCCTTTGTCTCCTTTAGCTAAACTTCTATGATAGAGTGAAGATTATTTATTTTTAGAATTAGTTTTGGAAAAGAAGTGAAAAGTGGTAGATTTTACGCTCTTCTGGTTTTAACGAGTGGCTATATTTCTTGGTGTTATCACATATAGTGAAAAAAGCTGTATTAATAGGACAGGAAGCACAACACAAGCAAGACAGGTGTCTTGGCTCTGTTCCCAGCAAGCTTTGTGACTTAACCTTATGGGCTTCAACTTTTAATTACATGAGGTGGTTGGATTGGATGATTTCTGTGAACTCTTTTTTTTTTGTGTTGGGGCGGGCAGGAGAGAGGTGGTGCATGCGCTGGGAATGGGACCCGGATTTCCTGCATGTCAGGTGAGTATTCTGTCACTGAACCACTCATACACGGTTCTATGATCTCTTAACTCATTGAAAAATATCCCTTGAACCCCTGCAGTGTGCTAGGTTCTGTTCTAGGTAGGTGATGGAACTATAATAGTGGAGAAAGACCCTATATCTAAAACTCTGTGATTCTATACAATTTAATGCTTATTTTTCTTCATGAAATTGAATATAACTTTCAGGGCTTGCAGTTGCGGCCACCGAAACTCTGATGAGCTCAAGCAAAATAAAAAGCAGATAGGGAGAATTTATTGGCCACTGGGAAAGCAAGTTGTGGCCCTAGTTTCAGGCATGGCTGGATTCAGGGATTGAGGTGATATCATAGTGACTTGAGTCTTTCTCTTTCTATGTTTTGGCTCTGCTTTCCTCTATGCTGGGTTTATTCATTATGTAGTGATGAAGCTAGGCTTATATCTCACAGTTGTTAAGTAAAGAGAACACCCTCCCTCTCCTAATGCCCATATTTATCCTCTCAGATCAACCATTTTTGGAGAAATAATGATTTTTTAAATCGTGATTTCCCTTTCTCTCCTCAACTGATCACTGGACCACCTCTGAAGTTGGTAAGGCATGGTTGTGTGATTGAGAATATTATTGAAGTAACAATCGACTTGAGGAGATTTTTTTCCTTCTTTAGCAAAAGACAGAAGGGATTTTGGTAGGCGAAACCAGAGAGTTACTACTTCAGCAAAAAATTAAAACTTATTTTTAAAAAGTTATTTGAGTCATGTGGTTGTTCTTTTCCAGTCTCTCTTATGTGTTAAAATGTACCTAAAAACTGCATAGGAATATTAGTGGATTTTTCACATTTTGAGTCTGCTTATCTTTAAAAAAAGAAAACACTAAGAGGTGTAGTTGTTTAATTTAGTAAGAAAAAAATTACATAGGTTAACTCTAAGCATAGTATGAGTTAAAATATAAAATAGTATTTGCAGCTGCCCCTTAGAGTTAACTTGTCCGTGGTCTACATGAAGTATCTAAAGTAAGGGAGAAGATAATCTTATATCTGGAAATACCATACTCACTTCTTGGCGTTATGTTGATAAATTCTAATGTACCCAGAGAAAGATTACCAGATGGAGAAGGCATTTGAAATCAAGCCATAAAAGGAGTGGTGAAGGAATCTTGGGAATATTTAGCCTGAGGGGGAAATTTAGGTGTGACAGAAGAAATCATTACAAGTAATTAGAAGATTATCAATGTGAAAGAGAGAAATTGAGATGGAGGTAGAGTGCCAACGAACATTTATTAAGTCCTGTCCAATAACTATGTCTAGCACTGTGCTTGACATTTTATATATGTTGTTCCATTTGTTGTAGTCTTGGAGATTGGGTTTTTTTTTTTTTACAAAGAAACTGAGGCTCAGAAAAGAAATATTTGCCTAAAATCATTGAGCAAGTAAGCATCCAAACAAGGATTCAAATGCTAGTTTGATTCCAAAGGCCATTTTATATAGGAAACTACAGGAAAACAGGTTTAGATGTATATTATGAAGAATTTTCTAAAAATATAATGGATTATGTGTTTCTTGTCATTGAAGGTATTTAAGGAGATACTGGATAATTATTTGGCAGTGGATGTGTGTTTGGGGTAGGGAATTAAATAATGAATCTGAAGTTGGTCTTTTTCAATTCTATAATTTTTGGAGAGTAGAAAAAGTCATTCAGTAGCTGTTTAGCATATGATATGCATGGAGATGTTGGAAAACAAAAAAAGCTTGACATTGTCCGTGTCTTTTGTGAGTTTACAGTGTAGTTGCTTTATTATATGAAGAGCTGTTAATGGTGAATAGGAGTTTCATTTATATTCCCCTGAGCTTTCCTTCCTTTCAGTGGAGCCTAATTATCAGTCTGAAGTAGGCAGAGTTAGCATTTAAGATTAGTATTATTTGAGTTTGTCCTTGAGACAACCTTTGAGGGGCCAGGGTTTGGAATGATTATTATGACTAGATTGGTTCTAGAGTCTGGAATGGATTAGGATAATGTCTCCGTTACAGTTGATCCAGTTTGCCTAGAGAAGGGATTGAATAATTTTTAAAAATGAACATGTACATTGCAAGCATGCCTTCCTTTACTGGGCACTCACCTGGCATATTGTTTCCAGTTTGATAATTAATAACTATAGTAGATCAAAAGAAAGCCTAGTTAACTAAACATTTTGAAATGGAAAGAACATTGGGTCTTCTGTATGAGAAAGATTTTTAAAGATTCTTTAATCTGGAGAAGACATCATCGAAGTATTAATATATGGATGGGATGAACAATACTAATTTAGGAACCAGATGGAAAGTCTGTTGCTTAAATCTTAAAAGAAGTGCTACAGATAATTTCAGATTTTTTATCACTAGTATATAGTATAGGTAGAGATAAGAAAATATTAATATAAGGAGAGTGTTAGTATTTTAGGCAAAAGAGGAATAGAGAACTGTCTAAAGCACTATAGTTTGAAAAAAATCTTTAATATCGATCAGTTTTTTTTTTTACCAATGACATATTCCAAGTTTATTCTCGAATGTCGGTTCACATTAGTGGGACCATACAGTATTTGTCCTTTCGTTTTTGGCTAGACTCACTCAGTATAATGTTCTCTAGGTCCATCCATGTTATTACATGCTTCATAAGTTTATTCTGTCTTAAAGCTGCATAATATTCCATCGTATGTATATACCACAGTTTGTTTAGCCACTCGTCTGTTGATGGACATTTTGGCTGCTATAAACATTGGTGTGCAAATGTCCATTTGTGTCTTTGCTCTTAAGTCCTTTGAGTAGATACCTAGCAATGGTATTGCTGGGTCGTATGGCAATTTATTCAGCTTTTTGAGGAACCGCCAAACTGCCTTCCACAGTGGTTGCACCATTTGACATTCCCACCAACAGTGGATAAGTGTGCCTCTTTCTCCGCATCCTCTCCAGCACTTGTCATTTTCTGTTTTGTTGATAATGGCCATTCTGGTGGGTGTGAGATGATATCTCATTGTGGTTTTGATTTGCATTTCTCTGATGGCCAGGGACATTGAGCATCTCTTCATGTGCCTTTTGACCATTTGTATTTCCTCTTCTGAGAGGTGTCTGTTCAAGTCTTTTTCCCATTTTGTAATTGGGTTGGCTGTCTTTTTGTTGTTGAGTTGGACAATCTCTTTATAAATTCTGGATACTAGACCTTTATCTGATATGTCATTTCCAAATATTGTCTCCCATTGTGTAGGCTGTCTTTCTACTTTCTTGATGAAGTTCTTTGTTGCACAAAAGTGTTTAATTTTGAGGAGCTCCCATTTATTTATTTCCTTCTTCAGTGCTCTTGCTTTAGGTTCAAGGTCCATAAAACCGCCTCCAATTGTAAGTTTCATAAGATATCTCCCTACATTTTCCTCTAACTGTTTTATGGTCTTAGACCTAATGTTTAGATCTTTGATCCATTTTGAGTTAACTTTTGTATAGGGTGTGAGATACGGGTCTTCTTTCGTTCTTTTGCATATGGATATCCAGTTCTAGGCACCATTTATTGAAGAGACTGTTCTGTCCCAGGTGAGTTGGCTTGACTGCCTTATCAAAGATCAAATGTCCATAGATGAGAGGGTCTATATCTGAGCACTCTATTCGATTCCATTGGTCGATATATCTATCTTTATGCCAATACCATGCTGTTTTGACCGCTGTGGCTTCATAATATGCCTTAAAGTCAGGCAGTGCGAGACCTCCAGCTTCGTTTTTTTTCCTCAAGATGTTTTTAGCAATTCGGGGCACCCTGCCCTTCCAGATAAATTTGCTTATTGGTTTTTCTATTTCTGAAAAATAAGTTGTTGGGATTTTGATTGGTATGGCATTGAATCTGTAAATCAATTTAGGTAGGATTGACATCTTAACTATATTTAGTCTTCCAATCCATGAACACGGTATGCCCTTCCATCTATTTAGGTCTTCTGTGATTTCTTTTAACAGTTTTTTGTAATTTTCTTTGTATAGGTTTTTTGTCTCTTTGGTTAAATTTATTACTAGGTATTTTATTCTTTTAGTTGCAATTGTAAATGGGATTCGTTTCTTGATTTCCCCCTCAGCTTGTTCATTACTAGTGTATAGAAATGCTACAGATTTTTGAATGTTGATCTTGTAACCTGCTGCTTTGCTGTACTCATTTATTAGCTCTAGTAGTTTTTTTGTGGATTTTTCCGGGTTTTCGATGTATAGTATCATATCGTCTGCAAACAGTGATAATTTTACTTCTTCCTTTCCAATTTTGATGCCTTGTATTTCTTTTTCTTGTCTAATTGCTCTGGCTAGAAGCTCCAACACAATGTTGAATAATAGTGGTGATAATGGACATCCTTGTCTTGTTCCTGATCTTTGGGGGAAAGTTTTCAATTTTTCTTCATTGAGGATGATATTAGCTGTGGGTTTTTCATATATTCCTTCTATCATTTTAAGGAAGTTCCCTTGTATTCCTATCTTTTGAAGTGTTTTCAACAGGAAAGGATGTTGAATCTTGTCAAATGCCTTCTCTGCATCAATTGAGATGATCATGTGATTTTTCTGCTTTGATTTGTTGATATGGTGTATTACATTAATTGATTTTCTTATGTTGACCCATCTTTGCATACCTGGGATGAATCCGACTTGGTCATGATGTATAATTCTTTTAATGTGTTGTTGGATACGATTTGCTAGAATTTTATTGAGGATTTTTGCATCTATATTCATTAGAGAGATTGGTCTGTAGTTTTCTTTTTTTGTAATATCTTTGCCTGGTTTTGGTATGAGGGTGATGTTGGCTTCATAGAATGAATTAGGTAGTTTTCCCTCCACTTCGATTTTTTTGAAGAGTTTGAGGAGAGTTGGTACCAATTCATTCTGGAATGTTTGATAGAATTCACATGTGAAGCCATCTGGTCCTGGACTTTTCTTTTTAGGAAACTTTTGAATGACTGATTCAATTTCTTTACTTGTGATTGGTTTGTTGAGGTCATCTATTTCTTCTTGAGTCAAAGTTGGTTGTTCATGTCTTTCCAGGAACTCATCCATTTCATCTAAATTGTTGTATTTATTAGCGTAAAGTTGTTCATAGTATCCTGTTATTACCTCCTTTATTTCTGTGAGGTCAGTAGTTATGTCTCCTCTTCCATTTCTGATCTTATTTATTTGCATCCTCTCTCTTCTTCTTTTTTCAGTCTTGCTAAGGGCCCATCAATCTTATTGATTTTCTCATAGAACCAACTTCTGGTCTTATTGATTTTCTCTATTGTTTTCAATTTCATTTATTTCTGCTCTAATCTTTGTTATTTCTTTCCTTTTGCTTGCTTTGGGGTTAGCTTGCTGTTCTTTCTCCAGTTCTTCCAAGTGACAGTTAATTCCTGCATTTTTGCCTTTTCTTCTTTTCTGATATAGGCATTTAGGGCAATAAATTTCCCTCTTAGCACTGCCTTTGCTGCGTCCCATAAGTTTTGATATGTTGTGTTTTCATGTTCATTCGCCTCGAGGTATTTACTAATTTCTCTTGCAATTTCTTCTTTGACCCACTCGTTGTTTAAGAGTGTGTTGTACAGCCTCCACGTATTTGTGAATTTTCTGGCACTCCGCCTATTATTGATTTCCAACTTCATTCCTTTATGATCCGAGAAAGTGTTGTGTATGATTTCAATCTTTTTAAATTTGTTAAGACTTGCTTTGTGACCCAGCATATGGTCTATCTTTGAGAATGATCCATGAGCGCTTGAGAAAAAGGTGTATCCTGCTGTTGTGGGATGTAATGTCCTATAAATGTCTGTTAAGTCTAGCTCATTTATAGTAATATTCAGATTCTCTATTTCTTTATTGATCCTTTGTCTAGATGTTCTGTCCATTGATGAGAGTGGTGAATTGAAGTCTCCAACTATTATGGTATATGTGTCTATTTCCCTTTTCAGTGTTTGCAGTGTATTCCTCACGTATTTAGGGGCATTCCGGTTCGGTGCGTAAATATTTATGATTGTTATGTCTTCTTGTTTAATTGTTCCTTTTATTAGTAGATAGTGTCCTTCTTTGTCTCTTTTAACTGTTTTACATTTGAAGTCTAATTTGTTGGATATTAGTATAGCTACTCCTGCCGTTTTCTGGTTGTTATTTGCATGAAATATCTTTTCCTAACCTTTCACTTTCAACCTATGTTTATCTTTGGGTCTAAGATGTGTTTCCTGTAGACAGCATATAGAAGGATCCTGTTTTTTAATCCATTCTGCCAGTCTATGTCTTTTGATTGGGGAATTCAGTCCATTAACATTTAGTGTTATTACTGTTTGGATAATATTTTCCTCTACCATTTTGCCTTTTGTATTGTATATATCATATCTGATTTTCCTTCTTTCTACACTCTTCTCCATACCTCTCTCTTCTGTCTTTTCCTATCTGACTCTAGTGGTCCCTGTAGTATTTCTTGCAGAACTGGTCTCTTGGTCACAAATTCTCTCAGTGACTTTTTGTCTGAGAATGTTTTAATTTCTCCCTCATTTTTGAAGGACAATTTTGCTGGATATAGAAGTCTTGGTTGGCAGTTTTTCTCTTTTAGTAATTTAAATATATCATCCCACTGTCTTCTAGCTTCCGTGGTTTCTGCTGAGAAATCTGCACATAGTCTTATTGGGTTTCTCTTGTATGTGATGCATTGTTTTTCTCTTGCTGCTTTCAAGATCCTCTCTTTCTCTTTGACCTCTGACATTCTAACTAGTAAGTGTCTTGGAGAACGCCTGTTTGGGTCTATTCTCTTTGGGGTGCGCTGCACTTCTTGGATCTGTAATTTTAGGTCTTTCATAAGAGTTGGGAAATTTTCAGTGATAATTTCTTCCATTAGTTTTCCTCCTCCTTTTCCCTTTTCTTCTCCTTCTGGGACACCCACAACACGTATATTTGTGCGCTTCATATTGTCCTTCAGTTCCCTGATCCCCTGTTCAAATTTTTCCATTCTTTTCCCTATAGTTTCTGTTTCTTTTTGGAATTCAGATGTTCCATCCTCCAAATCACTAATTCTATCTTCTGTCTCTTTAAATCTATCATTGTAGGTATCCATTGTTTTTTCCATCTTTTCTACTTTATCCTTCACTTCCATAAGTTCTGTGATTTGTTTGTTCAGTTTTTCTATTTCTTCTTTTTGTTCAGCCCATGTCTTCTTCATGTCCTCCCTCAATTTATTGATTTTGTTTTTGAAGAGGTTTTCCATTTCTGTTCGTAATTTCAGCATTAGTTGTCTCAGCTCCTGTATCTCATTTGAACTATTGGTTTGTTCCTTTGACTGGGCCATATTTTCAATTTTCTCAGCATGATCCGTTATCTTCTGCTGGCGTCTGGACATTTAGTCAGATTTCCCTGGGTGTTGGACCCAACCAGGTTGAAAGATTTTTCTGTGAAATCTCTGGGTTCTGTTTTTCTTATCCTGCCCAATAGGTGGCGCTCCTGGCACTCATTTGTCTGCGGGTCCCACCAGTAAAAGGTGCTGTGGGTTCTTTAACTTCTGAAAACTCGCCGTGGGGGAGGTTCGCCAGTCGAAGCGACTTGGAAGAGTGCCAGCCGGCCCGGGGATCCGAATACGGGGAGGGTCGCTGGCTGCCGCGGCCCGGGAGAGCGCCTGTCTGAATCTCCTAGCCGGCCCGGGGCACCAAGCGTGGCGGGAGGGCGCCAGCCGCCGCGGCCCGGGAGAGTGCACCGTTCCCAGCCAGACCGGGAAGCCACGTGTTTGTAAGGGACCCCGGTCACCGTTTCTGCGGCCTGGGGATCTCCGATCTAATTCTCCCAGTTGGTCCGGGGGGCCGCGCGTGTGGGGGGTGCCAGCTGCCCCGGCTTGAGGGGACTGCCTGTCCAATTCTCCCAACTAGCCCGGGAAGGAGGAAGGGAGGGACTCCAGCCGCTTGCCGCCCCGGCCCGGGGAAGCCCGCGCCCCTCGGCGATCTCACCGGAGCGGGTTCTCCCAGCCAGTCAGCCGTTCCAGAATGGGGTATGCTGTCTTCTTGATCTCTGTCGTGGCTCTGGGAGCTGTTCTGTCTCAATCAGTTTTATATTTGGAAATAACTAGGATGTTTTTTTCTTTGTTTTTAATAAAGTAGTTTACAGAAAAGATGATAAATTTTTATATTTAAGACAAGAGGACGTGGGTAGATAAACTCATGTAAATGGCAGATTAATAGTGGGCAAATAATGGAAATTCAAGGGGTTTGGGAAGTTTTCAGACTTTGAGGTAATTATCTTCCCCTGTACCATATTGATTATATTTAGCATCTTCCAGCTATCAAGGAATGGCTTTGATCTCAATTTGTTCCATTTAGGAAATATCGTTAAATAATAATATGTTAAAATGATGTCTCTTGAGGTATTTTATCTGTTTTTATGATCCTCCTCTGTGTGAGAAGACCAGTTGAAAAAATAGCCATATTGAGGCACTGTGTTCTGGATAGTGGCTACTATTATAAGGTGGGAATAGGAAGAAGAGATGTGATCAACTGGTAATACTTTATTAAATTGGGTGGTGGGTACATGAGTAGTTTTTTTTTTTTATTGTTCTTAATGCCTTTTTCTGGATCCTAAGTATATAATAAAATTTTTTTCAACTTTTTATTATGTAAAATGTTTATTTATATTTTCTGCCTGGATTCAGCAGTTTTGTCACTTGCACTTTTATCTCTCTATTTATGTACATAAATTTTCCCTTAAACTATTTGAAAACGAGTTGCAAACATCTGAAGAAGCTTCATCCCTAAATATCCCAGTATTCCTAAGAATAAGGATATTCTCTCACAAAACCAATACCCATTGCTATACCTAAGAATAATTCCATTATAGTGTAATATCTTGTTTGTGTTCAGAGTTCTCCAATTGTCCCTAAATTGTCTTTTGTAGTAGTTTCTATCTATTATAAAATAAAGACTCACACATTGCATTTGGTTGCTGTGTCTCTTGAGTCTCAATCTGGAGCCTTCTTTCCACTAGTTTTTGTGATACTAACTTTTTGAAGAGACCAGGAAGGTACAGTTTTTAAAAAGAGATTGTGTTTCTCACTTTTGAAACTATACTATATCTGCAAGTTTTCTGTTGCCCTTTTATTTTACCTTTGCCAGTTTATTTCTAAGAATCAATTGAGATGGCTGTCTTAATTATATCTGCAACTTATTATTGTCTATTTAAAGTTATTTATACTTTGTATGCTCTAAACTAGATATTATTTAGAGTTCTTTTCCTGTTTTATTATCCTTCAGTTATGTTTAAGAATTTAATGATGATAACACAGGTTTGTTGTTGCTTCACCTAGGCAAAGATTCTTATTTGTTAACACTGCTAATAGAACATTGGTTTATATAAGGCATGGTCAGAATGAGTCATTTTAAACTTGTTGGCATGTAATGAATGTTTGTGTAACCATTGAAAAGACGATCAGAATTAGTATTTGAAAAAAATTGAATTTATTGGCTTTGACAATAGTGTAATTCCATGGTTACTTTGTATGTTTAAATCAGTTCTTTTCTTTAAACAGTGGCATAATTTTTTATCAATAGAGCAGTTCATTTGTTAGGTTTTCCTAACAGTGTTTCTAATAAAGAAAAATTAGAAAATCTTTTTAATTTGCCATATATATATTTTGGTAAGCTGATTCCTAAATTCTAATGGCAAAACACTAGTGCTTTCAGATTAGTCTCTTTGTAATTTATTAGATTTCCCTTGGATTGTACATGGAAGTTGTTTCTGAAATTGTGATGTAAGAGAGAAGGGTCCAGTGGATAGCTGTAAATATAGATCTTTTTCCTAATAGAATTTGAATAAGTAAATAAGAGACTCCATTTTCAAAGTAATTTTCATAGCTATTCCCTTTAAAAAGAAATTTTAAGATCATACACTTATATTTAAAAACATACTCCACAGAAGCCTAGTAAGGTTTGCATTTTTGAGTACTTCTTGTTCTTTTCTAAGTGAGTACCCTCAGATTATTGTGGGACTAGAGAACCATTTTAAACAAGGATAAAAATTAAATGAGTCTACTACACTGCAGGAAAAATAAAGAAATATAATTTTTATGTTAAAGAAAAATTTAAATTGGAACTTTTTGTTCATTTGGACTACTTGAGATTTTGATTCTATGTCAGAACTATGAAATTATGAGAACAAGACATAGCTTCCCATCATAGCATGTTCTTTGTGTCTCCTTTTTTCCCCCTGAGATTTAAATGAGTTTTTTTACTTCTTATTGGGATGGAAAACTCCCTTTTTAGAAATTAAAAATTGTTATTCTGTTAGCACTGCTAATAGAATGTTGGTTTATATAAGGCCTGGTCAGAATGGTTCATTTCAAACTTGGTGTCACAAACATACAATTGATTTTACTTTTTCCTTTTGCTCACTTGTGAATTGGCAGTTTGGTTTGGGATTTTTTTTTTTAATGTCTACTTTTTAGTGCAGAGTTGAGTTTACTAAAAGATGCAGTTTAAGCTTTAAAAGGTTTTAACTACAAATTATTTTCTCTTGCTAGGAGGCAGGTGGAAGTCATCATAAAGTTTCTGTTTCGCCTGTTGTTCATGTTCGAGGACTCTGTGAATCTGTGGTGGAAGCAGACCTTGTGGAGGCTCTTGAAAAATTTGGGACAATATGGTAAGGACATTAGAAACATCATGCAGATTGAAAGCAGTATGATAGAACATTTTCCAGTAAGCTTTGATGTTTTAAACATATATTTATTTGCCTATGATTATTGCTTTGGAACCTTTTAAATCTGCAAAATATAAGGTTAAAAGTATAATGTTCCTGGGGTGATACATGGAAGTAATTTTGTGGTTCGTGATCACCTCATAACTCCCAACCAGAGTATGTAAAATTGATTATGTACATTTTTCATCTGATTTTCAAAGGGGCCATGATTCCTTTTCAAACACGGCTTTAAATCAATTAGTTGATTAGGCCCTTTATCTCCAGAGTTTCAAGATGTGATATTTAATACCTTTTTTGTTTATTTTGGAATATTTGGAATTACTGGCAACTAAGAATGGATAGGTTAAGGTATAGGCATTATTTACTTAGGAGTGTGTTGTTCGGAGTGTTTATTCAGATCATGAGCCACCCCTTCATCCTAATTTGTCTTCCTTTTGTTCCTACTTCCTTTTCCTACAGCTGGTGTGTGTTATTAAAGAATATTGATTTGAGTGAAATATAATTAGAAAAGTGAACTTGCTACCAACAATAGCCACTTAAAAATTCTTTGTAAATTATTTTTGAAAGGTGCCTTACTGTTGCTTTCTTCTTAGTATGGATAATCTAGAGCTGATTTTATTATTTTATTTTTTCCTTGATGAATATGTTAGTAGTTTTTGTATAGGTACCTGAGACAGACCAAGTTGAATTATATAAACTGAAGAAGAATTTCAACTTTTTATTTGCTGAGCTAGCTTGATTGCTTCAATTTAATAAAAATGTATGTGAAATGTATGTTTTTGAATATTTAAAGAATGTTGCACAAATAGTGAGGGAATGATCACACATATTCCGCAAAAATGGATCACTGTTTCAGAGGAATAGAAATAGTGTTAGGTGACACCTTCTGTCATGGAATTGTTATTAATTTCTTTCCTGTCACCATTAAGAGGTGGATGACTTGGCAAACCCTTTGCCCTCATCTTATGTACTTCAGAAACCGCTGTTATATTATCGTTTATCCTTGGAGGTAAAAATTGAGAATCTATATGGGCATAGAAACATTCATATCATGAAGTACCACTAAGAGGACTAAATTAATTCTCTATCCTTTGAAGTCTGTGTAGAGAGTTACGTGTTGAGGCAGACTCCTTAGGTCTACTTTAGACTTGTTATGTTAGCGTTAGGCTGATCCTAGTCACTGTAAGGACCTTCTAATAGTTATATAACTGGTGTATTGTCCCATGGAGTTAGTTATAAAGAGATGACTGTCTTTGTTTTATTTAACTTCATTTTAATATATTTAAGAAAGAGGTGGCTGTATCTGCTTTATTTTACTTCTATTTTTGTATATTTAAGACTTATTAAGTAACTTTTTTAATTGTGAAAAATAATATATACACAAAAAAGCAATCAATTTCAAAGCACACTGCAGCAATTAGTTTTTAGAACAGATATCAGAGTTTGGTACTGGTTACAGTTCCCATAATTTTAGTTTCCTTCTCGCTGTTCCAAGACACTGGGGGCTAAAAGAAATACCAGTGGAGTGATTCTGTGCTCATACTCATGTGTTTAATCCTGTCTTCTCTATAATAACTCCACCTGTTTCTTTAATCTTTCTCCCAATCTTTGGGCATATTTGGGCCAGGATTATTCTCACTTTTCCATGTTGGAAAGGGCTGCTGATAATATGGAATGGGGAATGGAATCAGTTGATGTTCTGGAGAGGTTGGCCCTTCTGGGTTTTAGAATTTCTCTGGCCTGGGAACCCAGCTGGAGGTTGTAGATTTCTGGAAAGTAATCATAATGTGTGAAACCTTTGTAGAATCTCAGATGAAGCCCTTGGTGTTCTTTAGGGTTGGCAGGAATGGTTTTGGTTAGGGTTTGGCAAACTATTGTTAATAGCAGTATCAAACTGAAGCTTGCATGAGAGTAGCCTCCAGAGTAGCCTTTCAACTCTATTTGAGCAGTCAGCTACTGATACCTTATTTATTTATTTATTTTAAAGTTATTGTTATTTTTTTGGGGGTGGTGGTACACGGTCCGGGGTTTGAACCCAGGTCTCCTGCATGGAAGGCAACATACTTCCACTGATCCACCTGCGCACCCTTACTCGATACCTTATTTACTACACTTCTTTTCCTCTTTTTGGTCAGGAAAGTATTGTTGATCCTGGTGCCATGGCCACGCTCATCCCTGGGGGTCGTATCCACATTGCCAGGGAAACTTTCACCTCTGAATGTCATGTCCCACATAGTGGGGATGGGGTGGGTAATAATTTTACTTACAGAGTTGGGCTTAGAGAGGGAGAGGCCATATCTGAACAACAAAAGAGGTCCCCTGGAAGTAACTCTTAGATATAACTATAGATAGCCTTAGTTTTTCTGCTATATAAATAAGCTTCGTAAGAGCAAGCCTCAAGATCATGGGCTTGAGTAGTTAACTTACCAGTATTTTTAATTTTTTTTTTTAACATGGGCAGGCACCGGAAATCGAACCCGGGTCCTCTGGCATGGCAGGCAAGCATTCTTGCCTGCTGAGCCACTGTGGCCCGCCCTGTAAGTTAAATGTCAGAAATTAAAATGATGGACAAATACAGATAGAAGCTTTAGGGAAACAGTTGTTTTGGTATGTTGATGTTAATGACTAGGACCTGAATGTTGGGGATTAAAGAAATAGAACACTGTTGTTTTGACTCTAGACTGATGTATATTTAGTACATGATAAAGTCTTCCATATATGAAAGTTATTTTGTTAATTTGCATAGTACATAGTTCTGCCTTCAGGATTGGTAGTTTTGTGGGTAGAAATAACTGGAAAAAAGTATATAATTAAGAGATTAATTGACATAAAAAAGGTCAGTTATAGTTTCAGTTGTATGAAATAACTTGAATAAGAGGTGGCTACTATGAAAGCTGAAAGGGCTATGAAAAGTCCCCAGTAGAGACTTTTCTTCGAAATGCCACATTTACAGGAACTTTTCCTATCTTCCTCCCTCCCTCCCTTCTTTTTTCCTTTTCTTCCTGTGGAGTTTGAGGGTTATGAAAAATGATATAGAAACTGCTCATATTAAAAGGGTACATACAAGTTAAATATGTCTTAAGTTTACATCTAAAAACTCGATGCATGGGAAAGAAAATAAGTTCAAGGGAAAATATAACGATGTTAAAAATTGTTGTGTCTTTAATAACATCACTGTATCTTCACCTTTTTTGTCTTTTTTCTATTCCATGCTGTGTTTATGTATTACAAACAGAAGAATATTTAATGTGTGCTATGTAGTACTTTTTTCTTCCCTTCTTCCCTCCCCATTAAAGGAGGGGAAGCTTGGTAGTGACTAGCTGTATTAAAGTTTTAAAACAAAACTTTTTTTTTTTTTTTTTTTTTTTTAAAGGAAAGACAGAGAGAAGGAAGGAAGGATAGAAGGAAGGAAGGAAGGAAGAAAGGGAAACATCTCCAAACATTTTCTTGTTTTATTGTACTTTGTTTTTCCGTTTTTGTTACATGGGCTGGGGCCGGGAATCGAACCGAGGTCCTCCGGCATAGCAGGCAAGCACTTTGCCCGCTGAGCCACCGCGGCCCGCCCTAAAACAAAACTTTTTGAACTTAATATTTTATGCAGTAAAGAAAGCTCTTGCCACCTAAATTTTTTAAATTTATTTTTTATTATCAAACCAAAACAACGTACAAATATGAACATTCTTAACATACAAACATTCCATGCATGGTGTACAATCAGTGGCTCACAGTATCATCACATAGTATATTCATCACCAGGATCATTTTTTAGAACATTTGCATCACTCCAGAAACAAATAAAAGGAAAAAAGAAAAAACTCATACATACCATACCCCTTACTCCTCCCTCTCATTGACCACTAGTATTTCCATCTACTCAATAGATTTTAACCTTTGTTCCCCCTATTTTTTTTTTCCATACCCCTTACCACTCCCTTTCATCATTCACTAGTATTTCAGTCTAGTCAATTTATTTTAATATTTGTTCCCCCTATTTTTTATTTATTTTTAATCCATATTTTTTACTTATCTGTCAGTACCATAGATAAAAGGAGCATCAGACACAATGTTTTCACAATCACATAGTCACATTGCAAAAGCTATATCGTTATACAATCAACTTCAAGAAACATGGCTACTGGGACACAGCTCTGCAGTTTCAGGCACTTCCCTCTAGCCTCTCTAATACACCTTAAACTGAAAAGAGGACATCTATAAAATGCGAAAGAATAATCTCCAGGATAACCTCTCGACTCTGCTTGAAATGTCAGCCACGACACTTTATCTCATTTCTCTCTTCCTCCTTTCGGTCAAGAAGCTTTTCTCAGTCCCTTGATGCCGAGTCCCAGCTCATTCTACGATTTCTATCCCATGTTGCCAGGGAGGTTTACACCCCTGGGAGTTATGTCCCATGTAGATAAGGGGAGGGTGATGAGTTTGCTTGCTGTGTTGGCTCAGAGAGAGGCCACGTCTGAGCAACGAAAGAGGTTCTCTGGGAGTGACTCTTAGGACTAATTTTAAGTAGGCTTAGCCTATCCTTTGTGGGCATAAGTTTCATATAAACAAACCCCAAGATTGAGGGCTCAGTGTATTGATTTGGTTGTCCCCACTGCTTGCGAGCATATCAGGGATTCTTCAAATGGGAAAGTTGAATTTTCCCTCTTTCTTGCAAAGAGGGAAAATTCTTGCAAAGTCCAAGGGGACTTTAGCAATACTTGTTTATTCACTGTTCAAATCACTCTGGGATTTATCAGGGCATCGCACTGAATAAACCTAAAAAATCTCATGCCCTATTCAAGGTTCCATGTACTTACGGTGTTCAGTTTAACTGTCCATGTAAGTTATATCAGGAAATGCACTAGTCAAAATGTAAATTTTATACCAAATAAACATTTTTTGCGGTAGTGTCTCACATATAAGTTTAAAAAGTTTTAAAATATGATTTACCATCTGTTTTCAACACCCGGTGGCATTGACATTTCTTTGTTCTTCTTCATGCAAAAACATTTTTTAATTTGTACATTTAATCACTATCATTGTACACTCTAGGTATTCCTAGATTATACCATGTCAGTCTTTGTCGTCTCTTTTTTCTTCTGGTTTCATTGTGCCCCCAGCCCTCCTCCCTCTTCTCATTCTCATATTCACCTTCATTCAGTATACTAACATTATTGTGCTGCAATCAGGTAGTATTATGCTATCCATTTCTGAATTTTTACAGTCGGTCCTGTTGCACTATCTGTACCCCTTCACCTCCAGTTACCCAGAATCTACCCTATTTCTATCTCTTGATGACCTCTGTTCTTAACTGAACATTCACCAAGTTCATTCATTAATGTTAGACCATACAGTATTTGTCATTTTGTTTCTGGCTAATCTCACGCAGCATAATGTCCTTCCTCAAGGTCCATCCACCTTGTTACACGCTTCATGATTTTATTCTGTTTTATAGCTGCGTAATATTCCACCGTATGTATATACCAAAGCTTATTTAGCCACTTGTCTTGTTGATGGACATTTGGGCTGTTTCCATCTCTTGGCAATTGTAAATAATGCTGCTATAAACATTGGTGTGCAAATGTCCGTCTGTGTCCTTGCCCTTATGTCCTCTACGTAGAGACCCAGCAGTGGTATTGCCGGATCATCCTTGTCTTGTTCCTGATCTTAGGGGGAAAGTTTTCAGTTTTTCCCCATTGAGGATAATGTTAGATGTTTTAGGGTTAGCTGTGTTAGGGTTTTTCATATATTCCCTTTATCATGTTGAGGAAGTTCCCTTCTATTCCCGTCCTTTGAAGTGTTTTCAATAAGAAAGAATGTTGAATTTTGTTCAGATGCCTTTTCTGCATCAATTGAGATGATGCGCCTTTTGTGCATCAATTGAGATGATGCGGTTATTGTGATTTGATTTGTTGATATGGTGTATTTACATTAATTGCTTTCCTTATGTTGAGCCATCCTTGCATACCTTGGATGAATCCTACTGGGTCATGGTGTATAATTCTTTTAATGTGCTGCTGGATTCAATTTGCTAGAATTTTGTTGAGGATTTTTGCATCTATATTCATTAGAGAGACTGACCTGTAATTTTCTTTTCTTGTAGTATCTTTGTCTAGCATTGGTATGAGGGTGATGTTGGCTTCATAGAATGAGATAGGTAGCTGTTCTAGTTTGCTAGCTGCCAGAATGCAATATACCAGAAATGGAATGGCTTTTCAAAAGGGGAATTTAATAAGTTGCTTGTTTACAGTTCTAAGGCTGAGAAAATGTCCCAATTAAAACAAATCTATAGAAATGTCTAATCAAAGGCATCCAGGGAAAGATACCTTGGTTCAAGAAGGCCGATGAAGTTCAGGGTTTCTCTCTCAAGTGAGAAGGCACATGGCAAACACAGTCAGGGCTTCTCTCTCGGCTGGACAGGCAGATGGCGAATACGGTGTCATCTGCTAGCTTGGTCTCCTGGCTTCCTGTTTCATGAAGCTCCCCCGGAGGTGTTTTCCCTCTTCATCTCCAAAGGTCACTGGCTGGTGGACTCTCTGCTTCATGGTGCTGCAGCATTCTCTGCTCTCTCTGAGTCTCTCTGAATCTCCAAAATGTTTCCTCTTCTATAGGACTTCAGAAACCAATCAAGACCCACTCAAATGGGTGGAGACACGTCATCCCCCAATCCAGTTTAACAACCACTCTTAACCAAATCACATCAACCAGGGAGATGATCTCACCACAGTTTCAAACATACAGCACTGAATAGGGATTATTCTACCTTCAAGAAACGAGATTTATATTAAAACATGGCTTTTCTTAGGGGGCATACTTCCCTTCAAACCAGCACAGTAGCCTTCCCTCTTCAGTTTTTTTGAAGAGTTTGAGCAGGATTGGTACTAAATTCTTTTTGGAATGTTTGGTGGAATTCACATGTGAAGCCATCTGCTCCTGGACTTTTCTTTTGGGGGAGCTTCTTAATGACTGATTCAGTTTCTTTACTTGTGATTGGTTTGTTGAGGTTGTCTATTTCTTCTTGAGTCAATATTGGTTGTTCATGACTTTCTAGGAAGTTGTCCATTTCATCTACGTTGTCTAGTTTATTAGCATGAAGTTGTTCATAGTATCCTCTCATTACTTCCTTTATTTCTATGGAGTCAGTGGTTATGTTTCCATTTCTGATTTTATTTATTTGCATCCTCTCTCTTCTTCTTTTTGTCGACTTTGCTAATGGTCCATTAATCTTATTGATTTTCTCATAGAACCAACTTGTTGATTTTCTCGATTGTTTTCATGTTCTCAATTTCATTTATTTCTGCTCTGATCTTTGTTATTTCTTTCCTTTTGCTTACTTTGGGGTTAGTTTGCTGTTCTTTCTGTAGCTCTTCCAAGTGAACAGTTAATTCCTTGGTTTTTGCTCTTCTTTTTTGATACAGGCATTTAGGGCAGTAAATTTCCTTCTTAGCACTGCCTTTGCTGCATCCCGTGAATTTTGATATGTTTTGTTTTCATTTTCCTCAAGATATTTACTGATTTCTCTCGTATTTCTTTCTTGACACACTGGTTCTTTAAGAGCATGTTGTTGAGCTTCCATATGTTTGTGCATTTTCTGGCCCTCTGCCTGTTATTGATTTCCAACTACATTCTTTTATTATCTGAGGAAGTATTTTGTATGATTTTAATATTTTGAAATTTATTGAAACTTGCTTTGTGACCCAGCATATGGCCTATCCTTGAGAATGATTCATGAGCACTTGAGGGAAAGGTGTATCCTGCTGTTGTGGGATGTAATGTTCTATAAATGTCTGTTAAGTCTAGTTTGTTTATTGTATTATTCAAATTCTCTGTTTTTTTATTGATCCTCTGTCTAGATGTTCTGTCCATTGATGAGAGTGGGAAGTCTCCAGCTATCATGGTAGAGGTGTCTGTTTCTCTTTTCAATGTTTTCAGTATTTGCCTCATGTATTTTGGAGCACTCTGGCTTGATATATAAATATTTATGATTGTTATGTCTTCTTGTTGAATTGTTCCTTTTATTAATACATATATAGTGTCCTTTGTGTCTTTTAATTGTTTTACATTTGAAGTCTAATTTGTTGGATGTTAGTATAGCTACTCCTGTTCTTTTCAGATTATTATTTGCATGAATATCTTTTCCCAACCTTTCGCTTTCAACCTATGTTTATCCTTGGGTCTAAAAATGCATCTCCTGTAGACAGCATATAGATGGATCCTGTTTTTTAATCCATTCTGCCAGTCTGTGTCTTTTGATTGGGGAGTTTAATCCATTAACATTTAGTTTATTACTTTAAGGGCAGTGCTTTCTCTACCATTTTGCCTTTTGGATTTTATATATCTAA
The DNA here is from genome assembly GCF_023851605.1 of Tamandua tetradactyla. Taxonomy (NCBI): domain Eukaryota; kingdom Metazoa; phylum Chordata; class Mammalia; order Pilosa; family Myrmecophagidae; genus Tamandua; species Tamandua tetradactyla. The sequence continues at coordinate 9,688,330 of NC_135343.1, read as the reverse complement.
TTTTTCTTCTTTTTCCTTTTCTGATGGTCTTCAACTCTGCACTGTTCTCCACACCTTTCTCTCCTGTCTTTTCCTATCTATCTCTAGTACTCCCTTTAGTATTTCTTGCAGAGCCAGTCTCTTGGTCACAAATTCTTTCAGTGATTTTTTTTTTTGTCTGAAATTGTTTTAATTTCCCTTTCACTTTTGAAGACAGTTTTGCTGGATATAGAATCCTTGGTTGGCAGTTTTTCTCTTTTAGTATCTTAAATATATCATCCCACTGTCTTCTCGCCCCTGTGGTTTCTACTAAGAAATCTACAGATAGTCTTATTAGGCTTCCCTTATATGTGATTGCTTTTCTCTTGTTGCTTTCAAAATTCTCTTTCTCTTTGACACCTGACATTCTGATTAGTAAGTGTTTTCAAGTACGTCTACTTGGATCTGTTCTGTTTGGGGTATGCTGCACTTCTTGGATCTGTAATTTTAAGTCTTATAAGAGTTGGGAAATTTTCAGTGATGATTTCCTCCATTAGTTTTTCTCCTTCTTTTCCCTTCTCTTCTCCTTCTGGGACACCTACCACACGTGTATTCATGTGCTTCATGTTGTCATTCAATTCCCTGAGTCCCTGCTTATATTTTTCCATTCTTTTCCCTATATTTTCCTTTGCTTGTTGTATTTCAGATGCCTCGTCCTCCAGTTTACTAATCCTATCTTAAAGTGATGCGGTGTCTTTAACTTCAGCAGACTCTCCCTGCTGGGAGTGTGGTAGAGAGAAGAGAGGTTGTAGTCACTTCAATATTACAGACCTGGGGGTCTGAATTCCTTCAGGGAAGGATTCCACCTGAGCTGGGCCCCATCCCTCTCCTGGGGAAGTCACAGCCTCCAGGTAATTACCTCCTTTCACCTGACCAGCCTTTTTGTCTCTCAGACAAGCTTAATCCCACCCTTGCCTGTGGCAGTTGGAGCCTGAGAAGCATTCCAGTTGTATCCGCAGAACAGTCAAGCAGTAGAAACACAGCCACAAAAAAAGAAGAGAGGGCAGGCCATGATGGCTCAGTAGACGGAGTTCTCACCTGCCATCCTGGAGACCTGGTTTCGATTCCCAGTGCCTACCCGTGCAAAAACAAAAAAAAAAAAGAAAGGGAAAGAAAAAAATCCTTTTCAGAGCAGGACCCCTGATCCTCTAGTTTGCCAATCAATAGCTTAAGTTGGTACATTGCTGTATGTATCTCAGGGTCATATGTGCCACTTCCTTTCAGGGCCCAGACCTCTTCAAGTATTTTGTGCTGTCTGATCAAAAAAAAGACCTTTTTGTTTTTTCTTTTTTCTTTTTCTATCAGCCCTGTCTCAGCTTTTACTCCTCGTTCAGCTGAGCTGGGGTCTATTTTTAGTAGTCAGAATTGTTATTCCACAGTTGGAGCTTGGTTGAGCTTAGGCCCTTGCTGTTAGTAAAGTCTCTTTCCTTTCCCCTCTGGGAACCAGATATGTGTGTGTGTGGCGGGGGGGGTGGCCCTGACCTCTGCAGCTTGGGGGACTCGCTGTTCTGGGTGGGCTCAGAGCTGGTCCAGCCGGTCTAGACTGGTATACGCTGTGTGTCCAGTCACTGATGTGGCCCCAGCAGTCATTCTGTACTGTTCTGGCTATTTACTAGCTGCTCTGGAGGATGAACTAAATTTCATACTTCACTAAGCCACCATCTTGGAACCCTTTTTTGCCACCTATTGTTTTAGAAAATTAGTCCTTGTTTCTTTATTTTTGATTTGTTAATGTGGTATGCTGACATTAATTGATTTTCTTGTGTTGAAACACACTTGCATACCTCGGATAAAACCCACTTGATTTGTAGCATATAATTTTTTAAATGTGCTGTTAGATTCAATTTGCACGTATTTTGTGGAAGATCTTTGCATCTAAATTCATTCGAGAAATTAGTCTGTAATATCTTTATCTGGCTTTGGTATTAGGGCGATACTGGCTTTATAGAATGAGTTAGGTTATGGTCCCTTCTCTTCAATTTTTTGGAAGAGTTTGAGCAGAATTTGTACTAATTTTTCTTGGAGTGATTGGTCGAATTTACCTTTGAAGCCACCTGGTCCTGGGCTTTTCTTTGTTGGAAGATTTTTGATGACTGGTTAAAGGTTTTTACTTGTACTTGGCCTGTTGAGGTCTTCTATTGTAATTGGCCTGTTGAGGACTTCTATTTCTTCTAGAGTTGTATAGGTTGTTCATGTGTTTCTAGGAATTTGTCCTTTTCTTGAAGGCTGTCTAATTTGATTGTCAGTATCCTCTTATGATCCTTTTTATTTCTGTGGAACCACTAGTAAAATCCCCCCACCCCCACATCTGATTTTATTTATATCTTTTCTTTTTCTTTGTTAGGGTAGCTAAGGTTGCGTCAATTTTATTGATCTTTTCAAAGAACCAGATTTTGGTTTTGTTAAGTCTCTATTTTTTTTAATTCTCCATTTCATTTATTTCTGCTCTAATCTTTTCTCTTTCCTTCTGCTTCCTTTGGGATTAGTTTCTTATTGATTTCTCTTGTAATTTCTTCTTTGACTCACTGTTGAAGAGTATGTTATTTAATTCCATATATTTGGGGATTTTCCAGTTCTCTGCCTATTACTGACTTCCAGCTTTCATTCCATTTTGGTCAGAGAAGATGCTGTCTATAATTTCAGTCTTTTTAAGTTTATTGAGACTTGTTTTGTGACCCAACATTTGGTCTATCCTGGAGAATGATCCATGTGCAGAAGTCTCTAACTATTATTGTAGAGATGTCTATTTCTCCCTTAAGTTTTGCTTCTGTTTGCTTCGTGTATTATGGGCACCATGGTTAGGTGCATAAATATTCATGATTCTTATTTCTTCTTGGTGAATTGACCCTTTTATTAATATATAGTGTCCTTTGTCTCTTGTGACAGCTTATGACTTAAAGTCTGTTTTGTCCAATAATAGTATAGCTAACCCAGCTCATATTTGGTTACTCTTTGCATGAAACATCTTTTTCCATCTGTTCACTGTCACCACATTTGTATCTTTAGGTCTAAGGGGAGTCTTTTGTAAGCAATATAGTTTGATCATGCTTTTTTCAATCCATTCTGCCAGTCTATGTCTTTGGGGGGTGTTAATCCATTAACGTTCAGTGTTGTTACTGTAAAGGCAGTGTTTCAGCCATTTTGTGCTTTGGTTTTTATATGTCATATCTTTTTTTTTTTGGTCTCTTTTGCTTTATTGCACCTCTTTTTCTATATATTGATCTTTTGTGATGTATCTGACTGATCCCTTTCTTGTGTATTTTAAAAATACTTTCTTTGTGGTTATCCTGGGGTTTATCTTACATAACCTGCATTTATAAACTGCTAATTTGAAAAGATACCAACTAAGCTTCAATAGCATACACGTTCTTTGCTTTCATATCTCTTGGTTTCCCCTCTCTATGTTGTTTTTGTCCCACGTTATTTTTTTATATTTTGCATGCCCATTATCAGGAAATTTCCCTTTTTCTTGTTCTATTGTATTCTGACTGTTATAAGATATAGAGTAGACTTGTATATATTGAGGATCCAATACTATTGGGTTTTGCATTTACCCTTTTAGTAACCCTTACTGAACATCTTCATTTCTTCACACTGATCCAAGCCACTCTTTTCCTTTTAATCTGCAGAACTCCATTTAGTAATTTTTGTACGGTGGATCTTTTTTAGATGAAATCTTCTCAGTTTCTGTTTTTCTGTGAATATTTTAAACTCCCTGATTTAAAAAAAAATCTTTTTATTCAACATAACAACATACAAACACAAACATTCTTATCATATGATCATCCCATTCTTGATATATATAATTGATACCTCACAATATCATCACATAGTTGTATATTCATCATCGTGATCATTTCTTAGAACATTTGCATCAATTCAGAAAAAGAAATAAAGAGAAAACAGAAAAAAATTCATACATACCATACCTCTTACCTTTCCCTTTCATTGATCACTATTCTAAATTTATTTTAACATTTGTTCCCCTTTTTATTTATTTATTTTTAATCCATAGGTTTTACTCATCTGTCAAGAAGGTAGATAAAAGGAGCATCAGACACAAGGTTTTCACAATCACACAGTCACATTGTGAAAGCTATATCATTATACAGTCACCTTCAAGAAACATGGCTACTGGAACACAAGATACATAGCTAGCCTTCTCTACATTTTCAGGCACTTCTCTCCAGTCTCTCTGTTACACCTTATCTGAAAAGGTGGTATCTATATAATGCGTAAGAATAACCTCCAGGATAACCTTGCAACCCTGTTTGGAATCTCTCAGCCATTGACACTTTATTTTGTCTCATTTCACTTTTCCCCTTTTTGTCGAGAAGCTTTTCTCAATCCCTTGATGCTGAGTCCCAGCTTATTCTAGTATTTCTGTCCCATGTTGCCAGGAAGTTCCACATCGCTGGTAGTCACGTCCCACGTGGAGAGGGGGATGGCAGTGAAACTCCCTCATTTTGAAGGATAGTTTGCTGGGCACTTAGTCTTACTGAGGGTCCCTTGTATATGATGAGTCACTTTTCTCTTGCTACTTTCAGAATTCTCTCTTTATCTGGCATTTGACATTCTGATTATTGTGTGTCTCAGAGTGGGTCTCTTAGGGTTTATTCTGCTTGGAATATGTTGTGCTTCTTTGGACATGTCTTTTTTTGTCTTTCATAATGGCTTGGAAATTTTCTGCCATTATTTCCTCATATATTCTTTCTGGCCTTGTTCCTTCTTTTCCCCTTCTGAGACACCCATGCTACATAGTTTGTATTCATAATGCTGTCACTCAAATATCTGAGACACTGCTCAATTTTTTCTCTTCTTTTCTGTATCTGTTTTTCTGACTGTATGATTTCAATTGTCCTGACTTCTAATTCACTGACTCTTCTGCCTGTTCAAGTCTGCTGTTACATGCCTCTAGTATATTTTTAATCTCCATTATTATGCCTTTCATCCCCATAATTTCTGTTATGTTTGTCTTATTATTTTTTTTTCTACATATGCACTCAGTAATTCTTAATATCATCACATAGATGTATGATCATCCTTTCTTAGTACATTTGCATCGATTTAGGAAAAGAACTAGCAAAACAGCAGAAAAAGATATAGAATGTTAATATAGAGAAGAAAATTACAATAATAATAATAATAAAATATATATATATAAAAAGGAAAAAGAAAAAAAACCAAAAACAAAAGATACAAACAAACAAACAAACAACAGAAAACTATAGTTCAGATGCAGCTTCATTCAGTGTTTTAACATAGTTACATTACAGTTAGGTAGTATTGTGCTGTCCATTTTTGAGTTTTTGTATCTAGTCCTGTTGCACAGTCTGTATCCGTTCAGCTCCAATTACCCTTTATCTTACCCTGTTTCTAACTCCTGCTGGTCTCTGTTACCAATGATATATTCCAAATTGATTCTCGAATGTCGGTTCACATCAGTGGGACCATATAGTATTTGTCCTTTAGTTTTTGGCTAGACTCACTCAGCATAATGTTCTCTAGGTCCATCCATGTTATTACATGCTTCATAAGTTTATTCTGTCTTAAAGCTGCATAATATTCCATCGTAGGTATATACCACAGTTTGTTTAGCCACTCGTCTGTTGATGGACATTTTGGCTGTTTCCATCTCTTTGCAATTGTAAATAACGCTGCTATAAACATTGGTGTGCAAATGTCCATTTGTGTCTTTACCCTTAAGTCCTTTGAGTAGATACCTAGCAGTGGTATTGCTGGGTTGTAATCCATTCTGCCAGTCTCTGTCTTTTGATTGGGGAATTCAGTCCATTAACTTTTAGTGTTATTACTGTTTGGATAATATTTTCCTCTACCATTTTGCCTTTTGTATTATATATATCATATCTGATTTTCCTTCTTTCTACACTTTTCTCCATACCTCTCTCTTATGTCTTTTCGTATCTGACTCTAGTGCTCCCTTTAGTATATCTTGCAGAGCTGGTCTCTTGGTCACAAATTCTCTCAGTGACTTTTTGTCTGAGAATGTTTTAATTTCTCCTTCATTTTTGAAGGACAATTTTGCTGGATATAGAAGTCTTGGTTGGCAGTTTTTCTCTTTTAGTAATTTAAATATATCATCCCACTGTCTTCTAGCTTCCATGGTTTCTGCTGAGAAATCTACACATAATCTTATTGGGTTTCCCTTGTATGTGATGGATTGTTTTTCTCTTGCTGCTTTCAAGATCCTCTCTTTCTCTTTGACCTCTGACATTCTAACTAGTAAGTGTCTTGGAGAACGCCTATTTGGGTCTAGTCTCTTTGGGGTGCGCTGCACTTCTTGGATCTGTAATTTTAGGTCTTTCATAAGAGTTGGGAAATTTTCAGTGATAATTTCTTCCATTAGTTTTTCTCCTCCTTTTTCTTTCTCTTCTCCTTCTGGGACACCCACAACACGTATATTTGTGCGCTTCATATTGTCATTCAGTTCCCTGATCCTCTGCTCCAGTTTTTCCATTCTTTTCCCTATAGTTTCTGTTTCTTTTTGGAATTCAGATGTTCCATCCTCCAGTTCACTAATTGTAGCTTCTGTCTCTTTAAATCTACCATTGTAGGTATCCATTGTTTTTTCCGTCTTTTCTGCTTTGTCCCTTCACTCCAATAAGTTCTGTGATTTGTTTGTTCAGATTTTCTATTTCTTCTTTTTGTTCAGCCCATGTCTTCTTCATGTCCTCCCTCAATTTATTGATTTGGTTTTTGAAGAGGTTTTCCATTTCTGTTCGTATATTCAGCATTAGTTGTCTCAGCTCCTGTATCTCATTTGAACTATTGGTTTGTTCCTTTGACTGGGCCATATCTTCAATTTTCCGAGCGTCATCCGTTATTTTCTGCTGGTGTCTGGGCATTTAATCAGATTTCCCTGGGTGTGGGACCCAGCTGACTGAAAGATTTTTCTGTGAAATCTCTGGGCTCAGTTTTTCTTATCCTGCCCAGTGGGTGGCGCTCGTGGCGCTCGTCTGTCTGCGGGTCCCACCAGTAAAAGCTGCTGGGGCTCCTTTAACTTTGGAAAACTCTCACTGTGGGGGCGGGTCGCCAGCCGAAGCGGCTTGGGGAATGCCAATCCAAATCTCGTAGTCGGCCCGGGAAACCGCGCGTGGAGGGGGGGCGCCGGCCACCGCGGCTTGGGGGAGTGCCGGTCCAAATTGCCCAGCCGGCCTGAGACTCCAAGCGTGGTGGGAGGGCCCCGCTATCCAACGTTCCCAGTCGGACCGGGAAGCCACGTGTGTGGAAGGGGCCCCGGTCACCAGCCGCCCCGGGAAGCACGCGCCCCTCGGTGATCTCACTGCAGCGGATTCTCCCTGCCTGTTCAGCCGTTCCAGAATGGGGTACTCTGTCTTTTTGGCCTCTGTCGTGGCTCCGGGAGCTGTTTTGTATCGTTTCTGTTTCTTTAGTTGCTGTTCTGGAGGAGGAACTAAGACCCGCGCGTCTTACTAAGCCGCCATCTTCTCCGAAAGTCCTCTGTTTGTCTTCTTAATATCCTTTAGCTCTGTATCTATATTTTCCTTTATCTCCTTGAATTGATTTAGATTTGTTTTTCTTTGATTAGTTCCAAATTCTTTGTCTCCTCTGAAGTTTTAATTTGTTCCCTTGACTGACGCGTGTCTTTCTCTTTTTGATGTGGCTTATAATTTGTTGCTGATGTCTGGGACCTGATTATTTTGATGTGTTAACACTGAAGGTCAGTTTCTCCCCCCTCTTTAAGGTTTAATTGTTGATTGGTTTTATATTAAGGCTCTTTGATCGTTGGTCCAACTTACTCAGGACCTTTATTGTAGCCCAAGTTCCTCTGTTTCGATTTTCTCAAGTCTTCTTCATCTGATATGCAGTACAGTTTTTAAGATTGTGCTTTTTGTGCTGTTGTTTCACCTCTAGGAGAAAGCCTCTTTTCCTCTGTTCCTTCTCCAGAAATCTTGATTTGTTCTGTTTATTTTTGTGTTGCATTTTCTCCCCAGTTCCTGTGATGTGTTAAATTCTGTCTTTCCCTCAGCGTCCCTTTTTCCTTACACTTTTCACTTCTGGGATCCTTTCTGTCTTATAGCAGCTCAGTTCCACCCCACCCCTCTTTTTTTTTCTTTTTTATTATTTCTTTAAAGCTTTTCTGTCTCACATTTTCTTCTTCATTATGGTATCCTGCCTCAGGAAATACCAGATGGAGATGGGTCAGTCCAAGAAAATCCATTTTGCATTTAGGTAGTCCAACAAACAGAGAATGGATTGAATGAATTCATCCCTTACCAACAGTTCTCCCATGGGTCTCTTTTTTCCCTCTTGGGAACCTTTTGTATGTGGCACTCCTTAGTGGCCGATAGGTTTTTCCCTGGGTCTCTGTGTACTTGGGTCTCTGTGTCTCCGTACTGCATGGGGTTCTAACTCCTGCTTTGTGTGGCTCTATAGTCTGCATTTGCAGTAGGAGGGTCCTGGGCTGTGCTGCCTCCCTGTGACTCCCAAACTACTCCTGACTGACATAAAGGGGAGGGGTCTGGACTAGTGGGTCCAGAAAGAAAATCTCCTACCTGATTATTTTTCTCTTTTCTTTGCTGTGGCATTTTTAGATTCCTTCTCCAGTCTCTACTATCCGTCAGAATTCTAAGCAAGTGGGATTTGCCCTTTTATTAGTTGATTCTGAGGGGAGATTTTTCAAGGAGGTGTCTTTCACTGATGTGTTGATGACATGTATTTAAAAACTTTTTTTTAATTTAATTTTATTTTTTGTTTCACTAGTAATCTTTTATTGAGTAGTTACATTATGTCAGGCACTCTGCTAAGCAGTTTACATGCAATAACTAAAATCTTGACAGTAATTCTTCTAGTCTTATAAATGAAGAAATTGAGATTCATAAGAAATTATGTAATTTGCCAGGTTTCCAAGGTGGTCTGTTTCTTACTAATGCTGTACCATTGTTCATTTCTACAGTGTAACAGTAGGACCTTGGATACCTGATTGGGAAGCATTGCTGACACTGAGTATGTGACCCAATGTGATTTCTCTAGCTAGCCTTCTGTTCTAGTTTGCTAGCTGCTGGAATGCAATATACCAGAATTGAATGGTTTTTAAAGAGAGAAATTTAACAAATTGCTAGTTTACAGTTCTGAAGTCTAGAAAATGTCCCAGTTAAAGCACGCATATAGAAATATCCAAACTAAGGCACTAACAGAGGTTACCTTCACTCAAGAAAGGACAATGGATTCAGCATTTCTCAACTGGGAAGGCATGTGGCGAACATGGCAATACCTCCTAGTTTTCTCTTCCAACTTCTTGTTTCATGCAGCTCCTGCCGGGGTGTTATCCTTCTTCATCTCCAAAGGTCACTGGCTGGTGGACTCTCATTCTTTTGGCCTTGTGGCTCTGCTTGGCTCTGCTGTGGCTTTCTCATGGCTCTAAAAAGGCACTCTTCAAAATATTTCCTCTTTAAAGCATTAATGGGTGGTCACAACTGCATGGAAGTTATCTAATCAAAAATTACCACCCACAATTGGGAGGGCCACATCTCCATGGGAACCATAAAAATGCTCCCAGCAAGCAGTATTGAATGAGGATTAAAAGACATGACTTTTCTGGCACTACAGATTCAAACCGGCACACCTTCTGTTACAAAAAAACCATGTTAATAAACGTTTTAAAGCTCCTTGTTCCATTGATGAGAGCTCTCTCTGTGATTCATGTGCTATGATTGCTCTCTTCCCTCCTGTCATTTCTTTATTCATTATTTCATGTATTAAAAAAAAATTTCCGAGAAAGAAGGTGTGCTGGTTTGAAAGGATGTATGCCCCCTAGGAAAGCCATGTTTTAATCAAAATCCCATTTCATAAAGGTGAATAATCCCTATTCAATACTGTATGTTTAAAACTGTAATCAGATCATCTGCCTGGATGATGTGATTTAGTCAAGAGTGGTTGTTCAGCTGAATTAGGTGACGACATGTCTCTATCCATTTGGGTGGGTGTTGATTGGTTTATTGTAGTCCTGTAAAAGAGGAAACATTTTGGAGAATGGAGATTCAGAGACAGCAGAGAATGCTGCAGCACCATGAAGCAGAGAGTCCACCAGCCAGCGACCTTTGGAGTTGAAGAAGGAAATCGCCTCCTGGGGAGCTTCATGGGACAGGAAGCCAGGAGAGTAAGCTAGCAGATGACGCCGTGTTTGCCTTGTGCCCTTCCAGCTGAGAAAGACACTGTGACTGTGTTCACCATGTGCCTTCTCACTTGAGAGAGAAACCCTGAACTTCATCGGGCTTCTTGAACCAAGGTATCTTTCCCTGGATGCCTTTGATTGGGCATTTTTATAGACTTGTTTTAATTGGGACATTTTCTCGGCCTTAGAACTATAAACTAGCAACTTATTAAATTCCCCTTTTTAAAAGCCATTCCATTTCTTATATATTGCATTCCGACAGCTAGCAAACTGGAACAGAAGGGTAGGGTATACAATGAAATGTATATACCCCACCATCTTGCTTCTCTCTGGGCCACCATGATTACCAGTGTTTATCATATTCTAGTATGGTAATTCATTTTCATGAATTCTTTAACTTTTAATATTTAACAATATTTCGGAGGAGATTATGTGAACCTTGGTCAGTCAAATTGTTTCTATAATTTGGTTGTGTTTGTTTTTGATAAAATAAACAAAAATATAGTCAGTTCATTGTTATTAGTGTGAGCACTTATTAATTTGAAAATTCAAGAAAGATAGTTGTGTCTGCTATTTAAGTAGGGGTCCTATCTGCCAACCTTCTGTTGGATTATTATCTCTGTTGGTTTCTGTATCTTGATGTTTTCTAATATTTCTTTGGAGTGCCATTGTAGTAGGGGATGAGGTGGATAAGCTTTCAGTCAGGAGGGTAAACTTGCAAATGTATGCCCTCATACATGGTCAACCATGGTTTCACTGGATGGTTTAAGTGTTGGCTTACATTGATTGAATATAAGTACTGAAGAAAACTAATATGTGTAATTTTACACATTTTTATTAAAGCTTACTTCTACTTGACTGAGATCAAATAATTTTAATTGGATTTATTATATTCGGGTATTCCCTCCCAACCCCCCTTTCCAGCTATGTGATGATGATGCCATTTAAACGGCAGGCTCTAGTGGAATTTGAAAACATAGATAGTGCCAAAGAATGTGTGACATTTGCTGCGGATGAACCCGTGTACATTGCTGGTCAACAGGCGTTTTTCAACTATTCTACAAGCAAAAGGATCACACGTCCAGGAAATACTGATGATCCATCAGGAGGCAACAAAGTTCTTCTGCTTTCAATTCAGAATCCTCTTTATCCAATTACAGTGGTATGTATTTTAGTATGACTGACTAAATAAAAAGTGATTTTGAATTTGGCTCTAAAATGATCAGCCTGTAGTTTTCTTCACTGCCATCTAGATATTTGAAAATAGTTTATTTTCAGCATTAATAAAATTAATCTAAATTTTTGACTCTCAGATATAGTGAACAAAGAAAAAGTGGTGATCATTGAAGCTAAAAGGTCACAACACAGTTGTCATAATTAAATAGGCACCTTGGTTAATTTTTATTGTTTGGCATTAGTGTCAATTCTCTTTCTAATAATAAGGAACAAGACCAGATTCCAGGAACTCTTCTCTCACTTTAAAGACCAGCACATGTAGTAAGGGTATCTACTGGGTAATTACAGAATTTCACAGTACTGTAAGAGCCATATGTCATCATTATAAACTATTTGAGATAGCTTGTTAAAAACCTCTTTGATTTACTTAAACTTTCCTGCTTCTTCACCCTTTAAAAAAGTGATATTAGTACAATTCTTAAAAAGGATTTGTATCCTAAAACATTTTTCTACTTCATAATCACATGCTGTTTCATAATAAGCTGGTGAAAAGAGCACTTGATATATAACAAATAGAATAATCACAGTAAGAAAAGTTTCAGTTGGTATGATTTCTAGATGGGTATAAGCTTAAAGCAAAGCATAAGATACTCATTTAGATTTAATTTGTAATTGTAATATTCACTTTTTTGTGTTACATATTCTTACAATTTTAATATATTCACTATATTTGGTGTTCTGGGAAAAAGAATATGATCTAGTACAGTTAGTCTGATATGTTCATCGTCGTATCCCTAGTACCTAATAAGGTGGCTGTGCAAATTGCTGGTGCTCAAGAAATTTCTTGAAAGCTGAATAATTGTCCCTGAGGGTATTTAGATTCTCTCTTAGATGACTAAGGTATATTGTTTTGTGATATCTCAGATTGTATGACGCTCTACTTTGGTTCTTTTCTTTATAGTAAGTACTACTTATTGACTTGTAATTATAGCCATTGTCCCTTGAAAAATGTTCTATTCCTTAATAAATATTTACTTCTATAATTCAAGTGGTTACAATATTAGACATTTCAGAGTCACATTTGGAAATACAAACATAAGTTAACTTATTACAGTTTTGGGTTATTAATTATGTATTGTCAGATAATTTTAGATACCTTAAGAAAATAAAAATTGGAGAGAAAAATAGGTATCAGTGCTTCTCAGATGTTTCATTGGAACTTCTCTAATATTGGTGTATTACATAGGAAAGAAATAAGCTTAGATTAATTGAAGTATAGTAATTTTAAAACTTAGTTTAATAATTAATAGAAATGACATCTAAACAACTGTTGGGTTTTAAGGTAAAACAAACATCAGAGAATAGCTCCAGTGTTTTTTTAAATATAAAATGTGGGTGCATGGGTGGTTCGGTGATAAAATGCTTGCCTGCATGTGGGAAACCCAGGTTCAATTCCTGGCCCAGTTACTGAAAGAAAGAAAGAAATAATATAAAATGTGATGAAATCTTTTTTTCCTTCATAGGATGTTTTATATACTGTATGCAATCCTGTTGGAAAAGTGCAACGTATTGTTATATTCAAGAGAAATGGAATACAAGCAATGGTTGAATATCCTTTATTTATAAATTTTTTATCAATGTATGTTAATTGTCTAATGCATATGAATCTTTATTTTTACTTAAGTATTTCTAGATAAGTGATGCTTTACTTTTTCCCCATGCGTAAAAATCTACTTAGGTTTTTAAAAATGGAACTGCAGTACCCACAGAGAATTTTACTATTTATGATAAGAATAACTTGTTACCATGAAATAGTGGAGTACTTCATTTTGCTTTGCCTTTTTAATGGGGAAAAATAACTATTTGATATGTATACTTTTACATTTTTTAAATTTACCACAATGAACTTTTCTGAATCTCCCCTTAAATTGGTAGCGTAGAACCCTATTACCTTTCTTAATGTAACCTTTGAAAGTGGTCATGGTTTATGTAAGCACCACTTCTCTGGGTTAAATTAACTTCATTATATGTTGAATAAAGAGGAAGTTGTAGAATAGTTTATGATACAATCCCATTTTTTCATGTACTGATAATTTTTAAAAACCTAACCTATATATTCATGTACACACATTGGAAAAGTTACAGTTATACAGTAAATTCTTAACAGTGCTTACTTCTAGCAAGAGTTTTTTCAGTTGTTTACATACTTTTGTCCTTTTATTTTTATTTTTGTTTTTACATTATGGACTTAAGTAATTTTTTAAAAAAACAATAAAATGAAGATAGTTAAATGATCATAATGCCCTGCCTTCTCAGAATACTTGGTTTTTTAAATTCTTTTTAATATGCTTCTATTTTAAAAGTAAAGTATTTCCTGTTTGGAGGTAGCAAGTTAAGGAATGGAACCTTTATTAAGGAATGGAACCACATTCTATTCTTTTCCTTTATAGCTTAAAAAGTACTTCAGATGACCTAAAAGAATTGATGTGTAGATACTTTGGTTATATTATGTGTTTTTTTTTATTAATTAAAAAAATTAACTAACACAACACAACAAAAAATATTATGTTTTGTTTGGAGCCCTTCATCTTAAAAAATAAATTCCCCTAAAATTTCTCTAGAAAATTTATTTAATAAAACATTTCAAGAAGTAAAAGTGCTATTTCTGATTTTCAGTCCTTTTCTTTGGGAATGGGTAAGATTAAATATTGGACACCTTAAACCAAATTTCCTTAATAGAGCTTATGTTTGAATCAGTCCTCTGTGCCCAGAAAGCCAAAGCAGCACTCAATGGAGCAGATATATATGCTGGATGCTGTACACTAAAAATTGAATATGCAAGGGTAAATATTTTTCTTAACAGTTCACCATAGAATATTTATGCTTTAGACATATATTTTTAACTTACTTTCTTTTTAATCTTAACAGCCAACTCGTCTAAATGTTATTAGGAATGACAATGACAGTTGGGACTACACTAAACCATATTTGGGAAGACGAGGTAGGTATTTTATGCATTTTAGAATGTACTTACATCTGACAAATTTTTACATGTAGTTAGATTCCTCTTTCCTGAGATGAACTAGTAATAATTCAGATGAAAACCTTGTTGATGAATGCTTTTGTTGCAAAAGGCCATGCATGTAATGTTGGAAAATAACCTTGAACATTAGCGCCCCCTACTGGTATGTACTGAGCTATTTATATTTAGTTCAACAAGGAGCCCACACATACAGGCACGCCCGCAGTTCAAGGACTTGCATTTCTCCAAGCAGCTCTCTCTCTTTGGAGGAGAGGAAACTGATTCAAAGTATTCCTTACAAACTGCAAACTTGCACACTGCTTCTCTATGGAAAGAACTTTTCCCCCAAGCTGGACGAGGCATTAAGAAGGATAGAGGACTCCAGCAGGCTGACTCTACACTTCATCATGCACAACATCGGCATCAGCAAAAAGCCCTCTGAAAAACTCAGACTTGCAATTCACCTTGACTGCATACTGCATGCACCATCACCCCAAGTTTTTAAAGGAGGACACTTAACAGTACTTCAGACTTGCATGGGATGAACACCATGATAGACTGTGCCCATTAATTCAAGTTGTATGTATATATTGGTCTGATTTCCCTAAGGTTTCAGTTGTAGAATTTAAAACTTTTCACTAACGAAAAATTAGACTTTCTCTACAATGTTGTAAATCTTATAATACCCATTACTGTAATTGTTTACAGCTTAGTTTCAGATTGTTAATTGGCAAATAACCAGGGCCAGTTATCTATAGGCCATGGGAATTGATAATGCTCAACCAATCCACACAGACATATTCAAAATAAAAGGACTAGGAAGGTGTACACTTGGTACACTTAAGGTTACTCTTTTTTTTTTCCTCAATTGTGAATATTGAACAAAAATTCTAACAAAGGGTACATTATATGTAATAGATATTTTTCTGTGTGGTTTGAATTTTGTAAAGTGGCTGTTTATAAGTTGTCACTTTTTGTAACAATTTAAGGTTATCATTCATGTTAATTTGTGTAAAGAGAAATTTTGACATTTCAAATGTAGATGAAAGTAACATGTCTGTTCAAGGTAGAATATATTTAAACCTGAAAAATCTGAAAATAAGGGCATTTCATTTGAGATGGATTTTCATCTATAACCTATAAATGCTAGATTTCTTGAGCCTAGATTTGACTGATAAGATTGTTCAACTAACTGTGGCAATTCTGGAATTTACAAATTAAAATGTGGATCTTGTAAAAACAAGGGGGCTGCAGTATTGGCTACATCTCAACTACAATATCAGTTTTAAACCACGTTTTGGAAAAACTCACCAAGATGAGTATGTCTGTACAACATGAGAAACTAGAAAAGTGTTTTTATGAAATTTAAACTATTTTGGGTAGTAGGACCTCTGTAGTACATGTACTTAAGCAAAAGGAAAAAGAAAAGTGTGATGAACCTTTATGTGCGTGTTCAAAATATTCAGGACTTTTAGATGATTTGCCCCTATAACTTTCAATTCCCAGTAGTCCTCTTGCCCTATTTATGGTGTTGCAAATGGATTTGTTTTATAATACAGCTTTGACTAGACCCCATACTTACATTAGTCACAGAAGTCTGCTTGGTGCAGTGTGATGCACTATTGGAAAATAAAACCTTAGTACTCAAACAACAGGACAAGTGGTTGATGAGAAACACCTCACTTCTGTCAATTTACAGTATTTACCAAACACTCTTAAGTTTTTTAACCAATTTGAAGTAGTGAGTTCTGATTACATTTCTCTTATTGTTTCTTAAAACATTTATTGGTATTTGGTATGCTTAAACATTTATTGATATGCTTTTTATTATTTTTTATTTTTATTTTAATGGTATTCAATCTATTTGAAGATTTGAAGTTTACCCGGCCACTTTAAATTAGTTTTTCATACAAGGAATTATAGTTAGGTGAGTTTAGAAATGTATTATTTAGATTCTTAAATAATGAAATATAATAAAGGAAATTTTAGTTGATGCTTTCAATGGGAAAATCCTTGTTTTCTGATTTCTTACAGATAGATATTTGTGTTGGGCAAGACAATAAGCAGTTTTTGTTTCTGTACTGATCTCAGCTTGTACTCAATTTGATAAGAAGATACTGAAATTGTTTATACTGCCTCAAAATAAAGATCCCCATATAACTTTTCTTTTTTTTTAAACCAGATAACACTTGTAAAAACATAGACTCATAAAAAAAAAAATCATCCCAAACTACATTTTCGTGCATAGAATCCTTAACCTAGACTCCATTGAACTCTAGAACTGTTAAGCAGAACTTGTATATAAGTGCATGTTTCTATGGAAAAGGTCTACAGCTTCTGTCAGATTTCAGGTGAAACCATAAAAGATTATAAACCACCCTTTAGAGACTGATAAATTTAGTGTTCGACTCCTCTGCTCACTTCTTCTGTTTTATGTGACCTTATATTGGGTAAGGAATGTTTCTAATAAAGAGAATTAATAATGAGAATGTTTGACTAAAAGAGACCTTGGAGATCATCTACTCTGACTCCTTCATTTTATGAATTAAGATTGTGATTTTATGGGATTACATAGCAAATTAGTAGTTAACTTGGAATCTTCTGGTTCCTAATCAGGTGCTCTTTCCTTTTAGCACACTGCTAGCTATAACTAAAATTGAACCATGAAGACATGGTGGCTTTGGTGATTCTTAGATCAGATAAGGAGTTATATTTAGTGGTAAATTTAAGCAGAATAACTTTCTTTGACAAACTTTTGATTCAAAAAGAGTGAGATTTACATGGCTTCTAGCACATCTCATCATTTAATGGAAGGAAGGAACTGTGAGTATTTAGTCTAGAAATGACTTTGGGGAAGGGGAACTATTACAACTTTTCAGACATTTGAACGGTGTTTGCAAGGAAGACTTTGGAGTCTGTGAGGCTCCAAAGGGGATAGAATATTGATAGAGGATCAATTTCTATAAAATATAAAAATTAATTTTTCATGATTTATGACTATCTGGAAATGAAAATGTAGGGGAAGTTAGTGAGTTTCTTGTCATTGGCACTGACAGCAGCTAGATAGTATCAGTTGATAAGAGAACTTATACCCAGAATAAAAGTTGGACTAGATGACCTCTTAGGTCCCTTTTAATGCTATAGCTTCAATAGCTAATTAAAATAATATTGCTCTAGTCTGAAGTGAAAATTGAAGTATTTCTCATCTCCCATAAACCTTATTTGTTTAGGTGACTAAGGATATATGGAAAGCCTTTCTCTTTGAATTTTAAAAATTTTACAGGTCAGAATATCCTAAGTCTTAAGATACATTTAAAAAAAAAAACAAAACAAAACACCAGAACACCCTTACTGGGCAATATAATTCAATCTGTGAACTTTCTAAAAGTGTAGTATACAATGATTTTTAAATTTTACTAGCCAACATGGGAAATGCCATTTTAGAAAGCTGCAAGTAATTTTGTTGCTGTTGATTTCTCAGATTTGGGCAAATTGCCTGCCTTTCCTGAAAATGTAGCTAGAATAAAAATTATTCTTTAGGAGTATTGTAGTACCCTCATCCAATAATGTAGCCCCCTTGGTTAGTTTTATCTTGGCATAATTAAACGTTGGGGAGTACTCATAGTCCTGCCTCTTGAAAGGTCTATAGACACTGACTAATCCATGATATAAAATGGGCCAGTGATGTGCAAATTTTCAGCTCTCAAGTCAGTGGGTGTTTGTAAATATGTGTATATACATATAAAATACTCTGTGTTTACTGATTGTGAAACCATGTAATACAGGTTGTTGTTGGCTTATGCTGAAACTTCTTGAAAGAAGCCCACTTTGAAAATGTGTTGCTGTTGAAGCTAATAGTATGATTCAGGTACTGTCTTTCAAAAGTACTGCACTTAAAGCTTGTTTTAAAGACATGTATTGGTAAAACTTCTGTACAGTGTCAAACTCTAGCATTGTGTACATTCACTTTCTGAAAAGTATCCATTCTTCTCTTAAATTTGAAAGTGTGTTTGTATTTGACATTTGCCAAAAAGATATTTTCAAGCTAAGTGGAATTTGTTAGATAGAGTTATTTTCCTAAGCTGTTGGTGTTTGTATTTAAATTGGATGTGAATGGATGTTTAAAGTTAACCAGGAATTATATTTCTTTTATGAATTATAATGGATGTTTTGAATGGGTGTTTCCATCTGAGAATTCTGTTAAGAACTTCAGTCAAAATTGTTAAAACCATGTTTCTACTTTTGTGTCAGATAGAGGAAAGGGTCGCCAGAGACAAGCCATTTTGGGAGAACACCCTTCTTCGTTTAGACATGATGGCTATGGTAAGTTTGCCAAGGCAGAAGGAAGGTAGTATAGATGAACTATTAGTTTGCATTTCTGATGAAGAATGGCCCATTTCTTCTTTCTGTATTTTCCCTGTCCACCTGACTTGGTTTATATGGGGTCAGACTCCTTATAATGTACTCCTAAGGAGTTCAAAATCTTTTGTTTTTCTAGGATTTGATACATCAAATAATCGTTGAGATAAATAAGTGATTCGTTGGGCATTGAAAGCTTTTGCCTTTCTATTTTATTTGGTTTCAGTTTTGCTTTGTAATGGGCTCTGGCCTGTTAGAGGACCAAAAAGAAGTATTATTGCTCAGTAGGTGTATTATCTTCTATTCTAGAAATTATGAGCAAAGAGGAATTTTAAGTAATAAAGGCAGAAGGAATGGGGTATTTGTCAAAAAGGAGACATATTTCTGGATCCTTATTTCTTTTAGTTTTAGAGTTGGTATATTGACTTTGGTAAATTTGCTTGTATTTAATTCCCTTATTGCAACTTTTCAGCTTTTACTGTTTGTTAGAACTGTTTACTATATTGTTAGATTAAGGCTGTGATCCCTAGAATAATAATATTCCCAGTGAAAAGTCAGGTATCAGACTAATGTCCTTTCAAGTGGATGTTGGAGAATTGCTATTAAGACTTTAAGACTTCTAGCCAGTTAATAAATTCTGTGTTTTTAAGTGTTTTTTTATTTTTTTGGTTAGTTTTTAGTGGTAGTTATTGATCCCCACCTATTCTGTGGTTTAAAGTTGAATACAGTACTATTAGAAACAGCAGTAGGAAATAGAAATTCCCAATTTATACTCCTAGGGTTTATCTTAAAGTCCCCAATGTTGCTTTTTGTCTGAAATGTTTTAAAAAATTGTGTACATATTTACTTTACTGACCATTCTTAGCTGTGAGTTTTTGTGTGTTCCTTAGTGTCTTTTTCTTTTTTTTTTTTTGAACTCCAAGAACGTACCACCTTTTACTTGTTCAATGTTTCATACTAGTCTATATGGCAAAGAGACTGAAACAATCTTTGTGTTATGTCAGAACAATCAATGTGGTATAGATTGAAAATGTTATTCCAGTTGAGTATATTCTTTGGTTGTGTTTGCTTAGTTTGTTACAGTTAAAAGAGTACAAATTAAATATGTTTGTATAGTGTTCTGATCCTGAAGGAAAGGACCAGTGTGCTTTGTTCAATGGAAGGTGAGGAAAGAATTACTAATCACAAGTGTATCCTAGTTTGGGGTAAAATATGTCATGGCCTTCAGCTAAAGGCCAAAAACTGATTAAATGTTTTGCCAAAGGAGGCTAGAAAAATCAATGAAAGAATAAATGAAGGAAAGGAATTCTACTGTGATAGTGTTGAGACACATTATTTTCTCACTATAGGTTTCCAGGTTTGCTTTCCTTTAGAAGATCCATCTTAACTGAAAAATTTGATGAACAAAAATATGTCACATGCCCTAGAATCATATATTTACATTAAAAAAAAAACTATTGGGAAATATTTTTTGAAGTTTTGTGATCTAATTTATTTAGTGTATGTGTGTGTGTAAATTTTAAAATGTAAGCTGATTTGCAAAGAGGTGCAAGATTCTTTGGAGTGACAGTTGTTAAATATGGATCATTCATGCTCTGGAGAGTCTTACTGAGAAGGAGTGATTGTGGTGGGTTTGCATAGGGGTATCTGTTCTGGGCTATGTCATTAAAACATTTAACTCTGAGAATAATTTGTTCTGTTTTCCTTTGGAACTAAGCAAAATGAGATATAGGAGGAGAGAGAGAAGAATAAAAAGAGATGGGGAAGAGAAGTAAGATCAGGAAATAGGAGAAAAAGCAAAGATGGGTGTTGCTGCTGATATTCAGCCTTTTCAAAAATTTTGCCAAGCACAGCTGTGTTCCTTCAAATCAGCAGTTCTGCAAAACAGGTTCATTTGCATTTTGAAGTCTTGTCACAGGTAGTTTTTCCTGTGTGATGGTGTGTGGAAAAGAAGGAATAGAAAAATCTATTCCTTCTTTTAGGACCCACAGATTCCATTACATTAAATTTACTTATTGGTTTATTATAGTAGTATAAGTCTATAATTATCATTAGAATTCTTTAAGTCTTTTAGTTTGGGAAAATTTGGCCGTATAAAGTTTAGAAACTCTTAAACTGGAACAACGGTAAAAATGAATATACAGGTTTATTTGCTGTGAGTCGAAGAAAAATTTGTATATTAATTTCCAGCCTCTTTAGGTATGCTTACTAGATCAAAGACTTTTAAAGTGCAAAGATGGGAGATGCCTTTGGAATGTTAATGCCATCTTATTTAGGTAGCATTTTCCTACATAAATGAATTTTTAAAATACCGAAAGCATTAATTTTTTAAGAACCAAAACTTTGTGCATTAACCATTCAGTTTAGAAAGCTTTAAAAAGACTTCCATTCTTTCATATTTTCTTAAATAATATAATTAACAAGTTAAATAGTATAGGCAACATAATTTAATCCTGATGGCTTAAGATCATAATTATAAACATCAGGTATTCTTTTGCACAGAGTTTGATTGCTATTGAGGACTATGGATTGCAAAGATTTTGGGCTTTGGACAATTTAAGCAGAGTGAAAGTTTCCGCTGCCTATGTACTGCACATCTTTCTACTGTTTGTGAAAAAGAAAATTAGTGATAGCAGTGAAGTATTATTATTGTAAAAGCAAATGGTACTGCAAGCAAGTGGTGTTGGGAAGGGGGCAGTGTAATATATATATATACGTAATTTTTTGCAGTAGGGATAAGAATGATTGATCCTTGAACTTCAGTACATGTTTAACAATCTAAATTAGAGGCCAAAATATGTATAGGTATCATCAACAAATAACTCTATGGGCTTTATTGATTGTTTAGTAAACTCTACCAGTCACCAGCAGGAAGAGCAGTTAAAAACCATAACCAGTTTAAGGCAATACTGATGATGATGCATTGAGAAAAAGTATTCCTCTCTAAAATTTTGGAAATTTAAACTGTGTTTACCTGTGCTCAGTGGTAGTATTGCTGTGTTATTAATGGCAGCTGTATTTAGAGTACTGCATAGTGTTCTAATTTTGGTTGCTGAAAACCAAAATTTTATAGTTCCAGTAACTCACTTAGTAGATAGTTGTCCCTTAGTTCTACCTGAAAATGAAAATAGTGTCATTGCCTATAATATACTTTCTGAGAAATGAAGGGCCTTGGACTTTTATATTGGTTTCTTGTACATCAGGAGGACCTTTGCATGTACTCCAGGTTGTGTTTCTGTAATCACTAACTCAGGAGTTCATAAAATGTATAGTGTTTGTGTTTCTAAACTCCATGTCTCCAGCTTGGTTGCTTCTTCTGAGTTCTTATGCCTTTCTTCTTGCTGCTGTAAATGTGCTGCCTACTTTTATTGTCACAGTTTCTCCAAACTCCCTCCCTCCTTTCCATTCCTACACTCTAGCTTTGTTTTTTTTTTTTTGTTGCTCCTAATCTCTTGTAGATGGGAAAACCAGATAAATTAAAGTTTGGAACTACTCTAAAGTTAGCAAAATTGATTCTTAATGAGGGTTCTCGTGTAAGAGACATATAGTTGTATGTGTTTGGGGGTGTGTATGTTTCTGTGACATTTTCAGCTACTCAGAGGCATTATTTTCTTTTGGGTTCTTGACATTTCAAAAATTGGATATTGCTGTATAATAGACACCTGTGCGTAGGTGAGGTATTTTATTAACTGAACTTTGGGTTTTAGTTTTCTGAATTAGAATTAGGGGAATAAAACACTAACCTGGAAGTTCATTATAGTAAATATATTCAAGGGACAACTTTATAGTGGAGCTAAATTTTGTTTTATTTATATAGAGACGTAGAAATAGCTTCCTAGATATCACTGTACATTGTATTATTCTCGAAGAATCTACTACATTGGCGATATTTTTTTTTCTTTTACTTTTTTGCTTATTTTTTTAAAATTTGAGCTATAATTTACATGCAGTGGTAGAAAGTTTTATATTATTAGGTAAACAAAAAGCATTTTTAAAAAATAAAACATGTAGCTTGATGTGTACAGGTCAGTGTATATTAGACCTGGTACAAGTAAATAATAGATTTTATTAGTTTTCCACAGTTAAATATAAATAGTCATATTTTTGCATTTTCCTTGAACATACATCAAACTAGCTAATATAAAGAGGTTTTTTTTGGTATGGTGAACTATATCTACCTTGATATTTACAAATGTATCTATATTTTATATTTTATTTTTTCATTTTTATAGGATCCCATGGCCCATTATTGCCTTTACCAAGTCGTTACAGAATGGGCTCTCGAGATACACCTGAGCTTGTCGCATATCCGTTACCGCAGGCTTCTTCCTCCTATATGCATGGAGGAAATCCCTCTGGTTCAGTTGTAATGGTTAGTGGATTACATCAACTAAAAATGAATTGTTCAAGAGTCTTCAACCTATTCTGCCTATATGGAAATATTGAAAAGGTAAGTCTCACTTTATAAATTATGTTAATTTCTTTTGCAAGGAAATCTAATAAAAAATTTTGGCAATTCTGCAAATATGAAAACGCCTTCTCCTTCTGTCAGGAACATACGAGTTCTTTCAGTAGTGACTTATATGAGCTAAAATCCATTATGTGGGGACTCCAGAATATTTTTTATTGTTAAGTGATTAAGTATAGGTTATTGGGCTAAAGACATTTTGAAAATAATTTAATATAAAAATAGTTTAATCAACTTTAGTAAATTGGCAAAGAGCCTATCATTTTGATCATTTCAGTGAGAATCTACAGTAACATGTTGAACTGTGGAAATTGAAAGTAGTTACTTTCATGGAGCTAGGTATACATAAACATGACTCAGAACTTGGCTACAACTCATAAATTCTTGAGTTCTAAGATCTATACACTTGCCTCCTAAACATTCATTTCTAGTATCTTCTGAGGAGCTGTGTAAGTTTAGGTCAATCAGTATTTGAAACTGAGCTACTTTGATAGTATGTGTCCAAACTTTCTGACTGGAGGTTTGCATTCAAAAAGTAGCAGAACATTTAAATTTTTCATATTTTTAATTTCATATTTTTCATAACTTTATTTCCACCAGATACCTCTGTGGTTCCCCCAAATCTTTGATGTTTTTTTTCATTCATGCCTTACAAATATTTAGAATAGTGCTTGGAGCATAGTAGATGTTAAAATATTCTTTAAAGAATCATGGAAAACTTTACTAGGGAGATAAATGTAGTCCTAAATTATCAGTTGTTTGATATATTTGCTAATTTGAATTTGAGTACTGTATTAATGTTATTTTTCCCTGTTTTTTAAGGTCATTTTAGGGTTTCTTTCATAACAGTAAGGAAAGTGTAAGCATGTGAATTGCAAGTATGTAGGAAGGGAAAAACATGGCTTGAAAAGTTGGTACTCTTAATTCTTTTATTATAAAGACTCCTTGATTTGAGGAAGCAGCTTGGAAAATCTGAAAAATTTTGTCAGTACTACTGTTCAATCACATTTTGAAAAAATGAAGAAAACTCCTCCTTTGGCTTGAGGGATAATGTGTGGGTAATTTCTGGTTATGTAACTAGCCGAGAATACTTGAGACAGATTCAGCAACATTGGAAAAAGTAGTTTAGATTTTCTCCGATTGGACATTTATCTTAGACCTGGTATTTAGTTAAGGTCAATAACTGATGATTTAGTTATGATTTATAACTAAATGGGCTTTTAATGTATATTTTAATTTTCTTTAAAATAATGTTACTTTTCTGTTTATGCTCATCACATTTGTAGGCCATCAGAATCGGGCAGTTTGAACTGTTAGGAAATCTTTGTTTTTTTTTTTCTTTCTCTTTTTTTGTTTTTAATGAAAGTTTGACAAGTTAGGAAAAAGCAAATTGCAGAGGTTGAGGTAGTTTGTTTTTAATCTTTTATTTGGTCCTTTGCTCTAAAAAATGCATATATATCTAAGATTAACTTTTATTTGCTATTAAAATGTTAGATGTAATAAATATGCTACTAGCATACAGTTATTATTTTTTTTTATTAATTAAAAAAAGAATTAACAAAACAATTAGAAATCATTCCAATCTACATGTACAATCAGTAATTCTTAATAACATCACATAGTTGCATATTCATCATTTCTTAGTACATTTGCATCGATTTAGAAAAAGAAATAAAAAGACAACAGAATAAGAATTAAAACAATAATAGAAAGAAAAAAAAACAAAAAAAACAAAAACAAAAAACCTATACCTCACATGCAGCTTCATTCAGTGTTTTAACATAATTGCATTACAATTGGGTAGTATTGTGCTGTCCATTTCTGAGTTTTTATATCCAGTCCCGTTGTACAGTCTGTATCCCTTCATCTCCAATTATCCCTTCTCTTTTTTTTTTTTTTTTTTTAATTAACGGAAACAAAGAAATTAACCCAACATTTAGAGATCATACCATTCTACACATGCAATCATTAATTCTTAACATCATCACATAGATGCATGATCATCATTTCTTAGTACATTTGCATTGGTTTAGAAGAACTAGCAACATAACCGAAAAAGATATAGAATGTTAATATAGAGAAAAAAATAAAAGTAATAATAGTAAAATCAAAACAAAACAACACAAAACAAAACAAAAACCTATAGCTCAGATGCGGCTTCATTCAGTGTTTTAACATGATTACTTTACAATTAGGTATTATTGTGCTGTCCATTTTTGAGTTTTTGTATCTAGTCCTGTTGCACAGTCTGTATCCCTTCAGCTTCAATTACCCATTGTCTTACCCTGTTTCTAACTCCTGCTGAACTCTGTTACCAATGAGATATTTCAAGTTTATTCTCGAATGTCCGTTCACATCAGTGGGACCATACAGTATTTGTCCTTTAGTTTTTGGCTGGATTCACTCAGCATAATATTCTCTAGGTCCATCCATGTTATTACATGGTTCATAAGTTTATCTTGTCTTAAAGCTGCATAATATTCCATCGTATGTATATACCACAGTTTGTTTAGCCACTCTTCTGTTGATGGAGATTTTGGCTGTTTCCATCTCTTTGCAATTGTAAATAATGCTGCTATAAACATTGGTGTGCAAATGTCCGTTTGTGTCTTTGCCCTTAAGTCCTTTGAGTAGATACCTAGCAATGGTATTGCTGGGTCGTATGGCAATTCTATATTCAGCTTTTTGAGGAACCGCCAAACTGCCTTCCACAGTGGTTGCACCCTTTGACATTCCCACCAACAGTGGATAAGTGTGCCTCTTTCTCCGCATCCTCTCCAGCACTTGTCATTTTCTGTTTTGTTGATAATGGCCATTCTGGTGGGTGTGAGATGATATCTCATTGTGGTTTTGATTTGCATTTCTCTAATGGCCAGGGACATTGAGCATCTCTTCATGTGCCTCTTGGCCATCCGTATTTCCTCTTCTGAGAGGTGTCTGTTCAAGTCTTTTTCCCATTTTGTAATTGGGTTGGCTGTCTTTTTGTTGTTGAGATGAACAATCTCTTTATAAATTCTGGATACTAGACCTTTATCTGATATATCATTTCCAAATATTGTCTCCCATTGTGAAGGCTGTCTTTCTACTTTCTTGATGAAGTTCTTTGATGCACAAAAGTGTTTAATTTTGAGGAGTTCCCATTTATTTATTTCCTTCTTCAGTGCTCTTGCTTTAGGTTTAAGGTCCATAAAACCGCCTCCAGTTGTAAGATCCATAAGATATCTCCCAACATTTTCCTCTAACTGTTTTATGGTCTTAGACCTAATGTTTAGATCTTTGATCCATTTTGAGTTAACTTTTGTATAGGGTGTGAGAGATGGGTCTTCTTTCATTCTTTTGCATATGGATATCCAGTTCTCTAGGCACCATTTATTGAAGAGACTGCTCTGTCCCAGGTGAGTTGGCTTGACTGCCTTATCAAAGATCAAATGTCCATAGATGAGAGGGTCTATATCTGAGCACTCTATTCGATTCCATTGGTCGATATATCTATCTTTATGCCAATACCATGCTGTTTTGACCACTGTGGCTTCATAATATGCCTTAAAGTCAGGCAGCGCGAGACCTCCAGCTTCGTTTTTTTTCCTCAAGATGTTTTTAGCAATTCGGGGCACCCTGCCCTTCCAGATAAATTTGCTTATTGGTTTTTCTATTTCTGAAAAATAAGTTGTTGGGATTTTGATTGGTATTGCATTGAATCTGTAAATCAATTTAGGTAGGATTGACATCTTAACTATATTTAGTCTTCCAATCCATGAACACGGTATGCCCTTCCATCTATTTAGGTCTTCTGTGATTTCTTTTAGCAGTTTTTTGTAGTTTTCTTTATATAGGTTTTTTGTCTCTTTAGTTAAATTTATTCCTAGGTATTTTATTCTTTTAGTTGCAATTGTAAATGGGATTCGTTTCTTGATTTCCCCCTCAGCTTGTTCATTACTAGTGTATAGAAATGCTACAGATTTTTGAATGTTGATCTTGTAACCTGCTACTTTGCTGTACTCATTTATTAGCTCTAGTAGTTTTGTTGTGGATTTTTCCGGATTTTCGACGTATAGTATCATATCGTCTGCAAACACTGATAGTTTTACTTCTTCCTTTCCAATTTTGATGCCTTGTATTTCTTTTTCTTGTCTAATTGCTCTGGCTAGAACCTCCAACACAATGTTGAATAATAGTGGTGATAGTGGACATCCTTGTCTTGTTCCTGATCTTAGGGGGAAAGTTTTCAATTTTTCCCCATTGAGGATGATATTAGCTGTGGGTTTTTCATATATTCCTTCTATCATTTTAAGGAAGTTCCCTTGTATTCCTATCTTTTGAAGTGTTTTCAACAGGAAAGGATGTTGAATCTTGTCAAATGCCTTCTCTGCATCAATTGAGATGATCATGTGATTTTTCTGCTTTGATTTGTTGATATGGTGTATTACATTAATTGATTTTCTTATGTTGAACCATCCTTGCATACCTGGGATGAATCCTACTTGGTCATGATGTATAATTCTTTTAATGTGTTGTTGGATACGATTTGCTAGAATTTTATTGAGGATTTTTGCATCTGTATTCATTAGAGAGATTGGTCTGTAGTTTTCTTTTTTTGTAATATCTTTGCCTGGTTTTGGTATGAGGGTGATGTTGGCTTCATAGAATGAATTAGGTAGTTTTCCCTCCACTTCGATTTTTTTGAAGAGTTTGAAGAGAATTGGTACTAATTCTATCTGGAACGTTTGGTAGAATTCACATGTGAAGCCATCTGGTCCTGGACTTTTCTTTTTAGGAAGCTTTTGAATGACTAATTCAATTTCTTTACTTGTGATTGGTTTGTTGAGGTCATCTATGTCTTCTTGAGTCAAAGTTGGTTGTTCATGTCTTTCCAGGAACCCGTCCATTTCCTCTAAATTGTTGTATTTATTAGCGTAAAGTTGTTCATAGTATCCTGTTATTACCTCCTTTATTTCTGTGAGGTCAGTAGTTATGTCTCCTCTTCCATTTCTGATCTTATTTATTTGCATCCTCTCTCTTCTTCTTTTTGTCAATCTTGCTAAGGGCCCATCAGTCTTATTGATTTTCTCATAGAACCAACTTCTGGCCTTATTGATTTTCTCTATTGTTTTCATGTTTTCAATTTCATTTATTTGTGCTCTAATCTTTGTTATTTCTTTCCTTTTGCTTGCTTTGGGGTTAGCTTGCTGTTCTTTCTCCAGTTCTTCCAAATGGATAGTTAATTCCTGAATTTTTGCCTTTTCTTCTTTTCTGATATAGGCATTTAGAGCAATAAATTTCCCTCTTAGCACTGCCTTTGCTGCGTCCCATAAGTTTTGATATGTTGTGTTTTCATTTTCATTCGCCTCGAGGTATTTGCTAATTTCTCTTGCAATTTCTTCTTTGACCCAGTCGTTGTTTAGGAGTGTGTTGTTGAGCCTCCACGTATTTGTGAATTTTCTGGCACTCTGCCTATTATTGATTTCCAACATCATTCCTTTATGGTCCGAGAAAGTGTTGTGTAAGATTTCAATCTTTTTAAATTTGTTAAGACTTGCTTTGTGACCCAGCATATGGTCTATCTTTGAGAATGATCCATGAGCACTTGAGAAAAAGGTGTATCCTGCTGTTGTGGGATGTAATGTCCTATAAATGTCTATTAAGTCTAGTTCATTTATAGTAATATTCAGATTCTCTATTTCTTTGTTGATCCTCTGTCTAGATGTTCTGTCCCTTGATGAGAGTGGTGAGTTGAAGTCTCCAACTATTATGGTATATGAGTCTATTTCCCTTTTCAGTGTTTGCAGTATATTCCTCACGTATTTTGGGGCATTCTGATTCGGTGCGTAAATATTTATGATTGTTATGTCTTCTTGTTTAATTGTTCCTTTTATTAGTATATAGTGTCCTTCTTTGTCTCTTTTAACTGTTTTACATTTGAAGTCTAATTTGTTGGATATTAGTATAGCCACTCCTGCTCTTTTCTGGTTGTTATTTGCATGAAATATCTTTTCCCAACCTTTCACTTTCAACCTATGTTTATCTTTGGGTCTAAGATGTGTTTCCTGTAGACAGCATATAGAAGGATCCTGTTTTTTAATCCATTCTGCCAATCTATGTCTTTTGATTGGGGAATTCAGTCCATTGACATTTAGTGTTATTACTGTTTGGATAATATTTTCCTCTAACATTTTGCCTTTTGTATTATATATATCATATCTGATTTTCCTTCTTTCTACACTCTTTTCCATATCTCTCTCTTCTGTCTTTTTGTATCTGACTCTAGTGCTCCCTTTAGTATTTCTTGCAGAGCTGGTCTCTTGGTCACAAATTCTTTCAGTGACTTTTTGTCTGAGAATGTTTTAATTTCTCCCTCATTTTTGAAGGATAATTTTGCTGGATATAGGAGTCTTGGTTGGCAGTTTTTCTCTTTTAGTAACTTAAATATATCATCCCACTGTCTTCTAGCCTCCATGGTTTCTGCTGAGAAATCTACACAAAGTCTTATTGGGTTTCCCTTGTATGTAATGGATTGTTTTTCTCTTGCTGCTTTCAAGATCTTCTCTTTCTCTTTGACCTCTGACATTCTAACTAGTAAGTGTCTTGGAGAACGCCTATTTGGGTCTATTCTCTTTGGGGTGCGCTGCACTTCTTGGATCTGTAATTTTAGGTCTTTCATAAGAGTTGGGAAATTTTCAGTGATAATTTCTTCCATTAGTTTTTCCTCCTCCTTTTCCCTTCTCTTCTCCTTCTGGGACACCCACAACACGTATATTTGTGCGGTTCATATTGTCCTTGAGTTCCCTGATACCCTGTTCAAATTTTTCCATTCTTTTCCCTATAGTTTCTGTTTCTTTTTGGAATTCAGATGTTCCATCCTCCAAATCACTAATTCTATCTTCTGTCTCTTTAAATCTATCATTGTAGCTATCCATTATTTTTTCTATGTTTGCTACTTTATCCTTCACTTCCATAAGTTCTGCGATTTGTTTTTTCAGTTTTTCTATTTCTTCTTTATGTTCAGCCCATGTCCTCTTCATGTCCTCCCTCAATTTATCGATTTCATTTTTGAAGAGGTTTTCCATTTCTGTTCGTATATTCAGCATTAGTTGTCTCAGCTCTTGTGTCTCATTTGAGCTATTGGTTTGTTCCTTTGACTGAGCCATATTCTCAGTCTTTTGAGCGTGGACAGTTATCTTCTGCTGCTGGCGTCTGGGCATTTATTCAGATTTCTCTTGGTGTTGGACCCAGCAAGGTTGTAATATTTTTCTGTGAAATCTCTGGGTTCTGTTTTTCTTATCCTGCCCAGTAGGTGGCGCTCGTGGCACACGTTTGTCTGCGGGTCCCACCAGTAGAAGGTGCTGTGGGACCTTAAACTTTGGAAAACTCTCGCCGTCCTGGGGGTTCGCTAGCCGAAGCGGCTTGAGCCGGCCCGGCGTCCGAACGCAGGGAGGGTTGCTGGTCGCCGCAGCCAGGGAAAGAGCCCGTCCGAATTTCCTAGTCGGCCCTGGGCAACAAGCGTGGCGGGAGGGCGCCAGCGGCAGCGGCCCGCCCGAGAGAGTGCACGTTCCCCGGGAGTCACGGGTTTGGAAGGGGCCTCCCCCACCCGTCACCGTTCTCCGCGGCCTGGGGGTTTCCGATCCAATTCTCTCAGTTGGTCCGGGGGCTGCGCGTGGTGTGGGCGCCAGTCGCCTTGGTTTCAGGGGACCACCTCTCCAATTCTCCCAGCCGGCCCGGGAAGGGGGAAGGGAGTAACTCTGGCCGCTTGCCACCCCGCCCAGTAAGGCCCGCGCGCCTCGGCGATCTCACCCGAGCTGCTTCTCTCAGCCAGCCAGCCGTTCCAGGATGGGGTACGCTGTCTTTTTTATCTCTGTTGTGGCTTTGGGCGCTTTCTGTATCGTTTCTACTCCCCTAGTAGGTGTCCTGGAGAAGAAACTAAGATCCGCGCGTCTTACTAAGCCGCCATCTTCCAGGAAGTCTGGGAAACATTTTTCTACAGTTATTTTTTTACTAATGAGAATCCACCTGCATCCAGATTTTATCATGATCAGTGTGGCATCTAATATATAATGCAAAGAAATGCAGAGAGATAAGTTCCTCCCTGTATTTTACAGATGACCAAAGTCAATGTTTTGATTGTGAATTATCTGTCTCAGGATATTTTAAAAAGTGACAGCTATGAAAGTTTTCCCTTTGTTTATTACACAGTCAAGATTTATCCTTGGAATTTAATATCTGATGAGGATTAAATGAGAATAGGTTGTACCATATTTGTTACATTGAATCATTTTCAAGTAGGTATTCTCTGATAAACTTTGGTTTAAGACTTTCACATGCTTCTTCAATATGACTATTATAATGATTAGTAAGGGATGATCTCTGGCTTAAGAGTTTCCCACATGCATTACATTCATAGGGTTTCTCTCCCGTATGAATTTTTTTAATGTACAATAAGTGACGAACTTTGTCTAAAAGTTTTTGCACGTGTTACACTTGAAGGGTTTCTCTCCTGTATGAATTCTCTGATGTTGAATTAGTGCTGCGCTTTGGCTAAAAGATAACCCACATTCCAGGCATTGATATTGATATGGTTTCTCTCTAGTATGAATTCTCTCATGATTACTAAGGGACGAATTACACCTGAATGTTTTCCCACACTCATTGCATTTATAGGGTCTTTCTACAGTATGCATTTTCTGACGTTGAAGAAGAGCTGAATTTTGTCCGAAGGCTTTTCCACACACTTTACATTTAAATGGTTTCTCTCCAGTATGAATTCTCTCATGAATAATACGTGTTGAGTGAAAACTTAAGGCTATACCACATTCATTACAATTATACAATTTCTCACCAGTATGTATTCTTCAATGTCTATTAAGTCATGAAATAGAAGTGAAGCCTTTTCCATGTTCGTTACATCCATAGGGCTTTTCTCCAGTATGAATTCTTTAATGTTGAGTAAGGCATACCCTCTGACTGAAGGCTTTCCCACATTCACTAGATTTAAAAGGTTTCTCTCCACTGTGAATTCTTTGATGATAATGAACGGATGAGCTACACTTAAAGTAGTTGCCACATTCATTGCATAGATAGGACTTCTTTCTAAGATGAACTCTCTGAAATCCAGGAAGGGATGTACAACTAGATGGCTTCCTACCAGGTTTATATCTATAGGAATTTTCTTGAGCATGGATCTTTTGATGTATAAAAAGGCCTGACCTTTGGTTGAAGGATTTGCCACATTCTTTAAATCTATAAGATTTCTCCACAGTATGAATTCTTCTTATATGTTTACAAAGGGATGCACTATGGCTGAAAGCTTTCCCACATTCTTTACATATGTAGAGTTTCTCTCCAGTATGAGTTCTTTGATGTTGAATAAGAGCTGCCTTTGGCTGAAGGCTTTGAAACGTTCTTTACATTTAAATAATTTCTCTCCATATGGTTTTTCTGATGTTTACGACGGGATGAATTATGAATGAAGGCTTTATCACATATACTACAATTTATAGCATTTCTCTGTTGTGTTGATTTTTTTGTGGTTAAGTAAGTTTGAATTCTCCTTGAAGCTCTTTCTTTGTATTTCACATTTTAAGGGTGCTTTCCCTCTAGAAACCCTCTGTTGCCTAAAAAGGACTGATTACAGGGTAAGGTTTTGGACGAATTCAGTATTTTGATGGCTTCTTTCCATGGTAAGGATTTTCTTATGGGTGATTGAAATTATTTGGAAGCCTTTATTTTTGTCCCACTATTTCTTTGACCTGTACACAGGGTTTTTCTCATTTGAAGTCTGCAGGTTCATCTATTTTGAGTATTTTCCTCATTTGTCTTTGAAATTATGTGTCTTGAATTTGAGTTGACTTTGTGGTTTGGGAATTGTTCTTCCATCCTGTGGGACTTTCTTTCTGTACCTTCCAGGGCTCTTCTCCTTGGTGCAACAGGGAGATAACTTTTGGTTTGGCAAATGGGAGTCCTGCCACTGAGATCAGGTTCCTATAGTTCTCCAGCATCACGTCCTCACACAAGTTTCTCTGAGAAGGATCCAGTTTTGCCCACTCATCCCAAGTAAAGAGCACAGCCACATTCTCGAAGGTTGTGGATACCTGAGACCTTGCTTTCCCCTGTTCAGTAGCCATATCCTGTTTCTGGGTTCTTCCTTTGGGCAGAGTCTTGGGAAAATGGGTCATGCCCCTGGGCCTGTGGTGGATCCTGGGAGGTCAAGACTTGTCCTGGAGCTGTCCCTGTGCCAACCTCAGCCCAGAACTGCTCATCCCGGAGGCGAACACCTGGTGCCTGGAGCCAAGCAGGGAGGGGTGGGTGGGCAATCTTTGCTTTTTGTCTTGTGATTTAATTGTCTTACATGATTTAGAAACATAGTTCACTTTTTTAATAAAACCTAAATTTGGTTCTGGGCCAAGATGGTGGCTTAGCAATGTGCACGATTTAGTTCGTCCTCCAGAACAGCTACTGAATAACCAGAAACAGTACAGAATAGCTCCTGAGGCCACGTCAGTGACTAGACACATAGTGTACCCCAGTCTGGACCAGCTGGACCGGCTGCAAGCCCCCCCAGAGTCTTGAGTTCCCCAAGCCATGGAGGCTGGTGCCCCTCCCCCACAGGCTGCCTTCCAGAGGAGAGAGGAAAGAGACTTTACCAGCAATAGGGGCTGAGCCCAACCAAACGCCAATTGTGGAATTAATTAACAAATTCTTATAACTAAAAATAAAAGGCCCCCAGCTCAGGTGAACCTGGTCAAAGCGGAGGTTGCTCGTTTTTGCCCGGGTGCCAGGGGGGCAGGGCTGACGGAAAAAGAAAAAAAAAAAAGAGAAACAGGTTTTTGTGGCTGTGTTTCTACAAAGGTTTGACTGCCTTTGAATACAGCAGCAGGACTTCTCCGGCTGCATCTGCCCCAGGCATAGGCAGAAACAAGCTCATATGAGGGTTTGTCTGGAGCCTGTACCTTCCCCAGGGGAGGGATGAAGCCCACTCAGGTGGAATCCCTCCCTCAAGAAATTCAGACACCAGGGCTTGGTAATTTGAAGCCATTAAAACCAGTCTACAACCTCTCCTCTGTCTCTACCACATCCCCAGCAGGGAAAGTCTGCCAAAGTTAAAGGTACCACATCATCTTATGCTGGGGGGACCTGCAGGCAGACAAGCACCACATACTGGGCAGGATAAGAAAAACAGAGTCCAGAGACTTCACAGGGAAGTCTTTCAACCTGCTGGGTCACTCTCAGGGAAAACCGATGCAGGTGACTCTTTTCTCCTGATAGGAGGCCAGTTTGGTCTGGAAAAGTCTGGCTGGGGTCTATAATACCTACGTAGACCCTCCTAAGGGTGGGGCGGGGGAAGGCACCGTACAGGCAGGGCAAGAAACAAGAACTGAAAAATTCTCCTCTGTTAAACAAAACCTAAGCTAGAGAGCCAGAAAAAGCTGAACTGAATGTCAAAGAACAGAGAGACAACAAATTCATCCAGCAAGAAAACACTAGGTAAAAGAAGTAAAAGCAATCTCCAGAATAAATTAATTAAGGTAATTTAATGCCTGGACGCCAGCAAAAAATAACAAATCACACTAGGAAAATTGAAGCAATGGCCCAGTCAAAGGAACAAACCAATAATTCAAATGAGATACAGGAGTTGAAACAATTAATTCAGAATATACGAACAGACGTGGAAAACCTCATCAAAAACCAAATCAGTGAATTGAGGGAGGATATAAAGAAGGCAAGGAATGAACAAAAAGAAGAAATTGAAAGCTGAAAAAACAAATCACAGAACTTATGGGAATGAAAGGCACAGTAGAAGAGATGAAAAAAACAATGAACCTACAATGGTGGATTTTGAGAGGCAGAAGATAGGATAAGTGAACTGGAGGATGGAACATCTGAAATCCGACAAGAAAAAGAAAATATAAGGAAAAAATGGAAAAAATATGAGCAGGGACTCAGGGAATTAAATGACAATATGAAGCGCATGAATATAAGTGTTGTGGGTGTCTCTTCAGAAGGAGAAGAAATGGGAAAAGGAGGAGAAAAACTATTGGAGGAAATTATCACTGAAAATTTCCCAACACTTATGAAAGACCTAAAATTACAGATCCAAGAAGTGCAGCATACCCCAAAGAGAATAAATAGATCCAAATAGATGTACTCCAAGACATTTACTGATCAGAATGTCAGAGGTAAAAGAGAAAGAGAGAATCTTGAAAGCAGCAAGAGAAAAGCAATCCATCACGTACAAGGGAAGCCCAATAAGACTATGTGCAGATCTCTCAGCAGAAACCATGGAGGCGAGAAGACAGTGGGATGATATGTTTAAATTATTAAAAGAGAAAAACTGCCAACCAAGAATTCTATATCTAGCAAAATTGTCCTTCAAAAATGAGGGGGAAATTAAAACATTCTCAGACAAAAAAAATCATTGAGAGAATTTGTGACCAAAAGACCAGCTCTGCAAGAAATACTAAAGGGAGCACTAGAGACAGATACGAAAAGACAGAAGAGAAAGGTGTGGAGAAGAGTGTAGAAAGGAAGACTATGAGTAAAGGTGAAAAAGAAGGAAAATTAGATATGACATAAAATCCAAAAGGCAAAATGGTAGAAGAAAGTACTACCCATACAGTAATAACACTAAATGTTAATGGATTAAACTCCCCAGTCAAAAGACGTAGACTGGCAGAATGGATTGAAAAACAGGACCCATCTATATGCTGTCTACAGGAAATACATCTTAGACCCAAGGATAAACATAGGTTGAAAGTGAAAGGTTGGGAAAAGATATTTCATGCAAATAACAATCAGAAAAGAGCAGGAGTAGCTATACCAATATCCAACAAATTAGACTTCAAATGTAAAACAGTTAAAGGAGACAAGAAGAATACTATGTATTAATAAAAAGAACAATTCAGCATGAATACATAGCAATCATAAATATTAATGCAGTGAACCAGAATGCTCCAAAATACATGCAGCAACCACTGAAAAGAGAAATAGATACATCTACCGTAATAGTGGAGACTTCAATTCACCACTCTCATCAGTGGATAGAACATCTAGACAGAGAATCAATAAAGAAACAGAATTTGAATAATACAATAAATGAGCTAGACTTAACAGACATTTATAGAACATTACACCCCACAATTGCATGATCCACCTTTTTCTTAAGTGCGCATGGATCATTCTCAACGATAGACCATATGCTGGGTCACAAAGCAAGCCTCAATAAATTTAAAAAGATTGAAATCAGGGTGGGCCACGGTGGCTCAGCAGGCAAGAATGCTTGCCTGCCATGCCAGAGGACCCGGGTTCGATTCCCGGTACCTGCCCATGTTAAAAAGAAAAAAAAGATTGAAATCATACAAAACACTTTCTCAAGTCATAAAGGAATGAGGTTGGAAATCAATAATAGGCGGAGTGCCAGAAAATTCACAAATATGTGAAGGCTCAACAACACACTCTTAAACAACCAGTGGATCAAGGAAGAAATGTAAATATCTCGAGGTGAATGAAAATGAAAACACAACATATCAAAACTAATGGGATGCCGCAAAGGCAGTGCTAAGAGGGAAATTTATTGCCCTAAATGCCTATATCAAAAAAGAAGAAAGGGCAAAAATCGAGGAATTAACTGTTCACTTGGAAGAAGTAGAGAAAGAACAGCAAACTAACTCCAAAGCAAGCAAAAGAAAAGAAACAGCAAAGATTAGAGCAGAAATAAATGAAATTGAGAACATGAAAACAATTGAGAAAATCAATAAAACCAGAAACTGACTTTATGAGAAAATAAGACTGATCGACCCTTAGCAGGATTGACAAAAAGAAGAGAGAGGTTGCAAATAAATAAGATCAGAAATGAAAGAGGAGACATAACCACTGACACAGAAGTAAGGGAAGTAATGACAGGATACTATGAACAGCTTTATGCTAATAAATACAACAATGTAGATGAAATGGACAATTTCCTAGAAAGGTATGAACAACCAACTTTGACTCAAGAAGAAATAAACGACCTCAACAAACCAATCACCCATAAAGAAATGGAATCAGTCATTAACAAGCGTCCAAAAGAAAAATCCAGGACCAGATGCCTTCACATGTGAATTCTACCAAACATTCCAGAAAGAATTAGTACCATTCCTGCTCAAATTCTTCAAAAAAATTGGAGGGAAATCTACCTGACTCATTCTATGAAGCCAACATCACACTCATACCAAAGCCAGACAAAGATGTTACAAGAAAAGAAAACTACAGACCAATCTCTCTAATGAATATAGATGCAAAAATCCTCCAGGAAATTCTAGCAAATTGAATCCAGCAACACATTAAAAGAATGACCAAGTAGGATTCATCCCAGGTATGCAAGGATGATTCAACATTATATCAATTAATGTAATACACCATATCAACAAATCAAAGCAGAAAAACCACGTGATCATCTCGATTGATGCAGAAAAAGCATTTCACAAAATTCAACATCCTTTCCTGTTGAAAACACTTCAAAGGATAGGAATAGAAGGGAACTTCCTCAACTTGATAAAAGGAATATATGAAAAACCCACAGCTAATATCATCCTCAATGGGGAGAAACTGAAAACTTTTCCCCTAAGATCAGAACAAGACAAGGATGTCCACTGTCACCACTTTTATTCAACATTGTGTTGGAAGTTCTAGCCAGAGCAATTAGACAAGAAAAAGAAATACAAGGCATCAAAATTGGAAAGGAAGAAGTAAAACTCTCGCTGTTTGCAGATGATATGATATGTTGAGAACCCTGAAAACTCCACAGCAAAACTACTAGATCTAATAAACTAGTTCAGCAAAGTGTCAGGTTACAAGATCAACCCTCAAAAATCTGGAGTGTTTCTATACACTAGTAATGAACAGTCTGAGGGGGAATCAAGAAACGAATTCCATTTACAATTGCAACCAAAAGAATAAAATATTTAGGAATAAATTTAACTAAAGAAACAAAAGACCTATACAAAGAAAACTACAAGAAATTGTTCAAAGAAATCACAGAAGACCTAAATAGATGGAAGGGCGTACCGTGTTCATGGTTTGGAAGACTAAATATAGTTAATATGTCAATTCTACCTAAATTGATTTACAGATTCAATACAATACCAATTAATATCCCAACAACTTACTTTTCAGGTCTCACACTACCTGACTTTAAGGCATATTATGAAGCTACAGTGGTCAAAACAGCGTGGTACTGGCATAAACATAGATATATCGGCCATTGGAATCGAATAGAGTGTTCAGATATAGACCCTCTCATCTGTGGACAATTGATCTTTGATAGGGCAGTCAAGCCACCTCACCTGGGACAGAACAGTCTCTTCAATAAATGGTGCCTAGAGAACTGGATATCCATATGCAAAAGAATGAAAGAGGGCCCATATCTCACACCCTATACAAAAGTTAACTCAAAATGGATCAAAGACCTAAACATTAGATCTAACAGCATAAAACTGTTAGAAGAAAATGTAGGGAAATATCTTATAAATCTCCTACTTGGGGGTGGTTTTATAGACCTTCCACCCAAAGCAGGAGCATTGGAGAAATAAATAAATAAATGGGAGCTCCTCAAAATTAAACACTTTTGTGCATCAAAGAACTTCATCAAGAAAGTAAAAAAAACAGCCTACAGAATGGGAGACAATATTTGGAAACGACCTATCAGATAAAGGTCTAGGATGCAGAATTTATAAAGAGATTGTTCAACTCAACAACAAAAAAGACAGCCAATCCAATTATGAAATGGGAAAAAGACTTGAACAGATACTTCTCAGAAGAGGAAACACAAATGGCCAAAAGGCAATGAAGAGTTGCTCAACTTCCCTGGGCATTCGAGAAATGCAAATCAAAACGACAATGAGATATCATCTCACATCCACCAGAATGGCCATTATCAACAAAACAGAAAATGACAAGTGCTGGAGAGGATGTGGAGAAAGAAGCACACTTATCCACTGTTGGTGGGAATGTCAAATGGTGCAACCGCTATGGAAGGCAGTTTGGCGGTTCCTCAAAAAGCTGAATATATAATTGCCATATGACCCAGCAATACCATTGCTAGGTATCTACTCAACATGACGGCAAGGACACAAACAGACATTTGCACACCAGTGTTTATAGCAGCATTATTTACAATTGCAAAGACATGGAAACAGCCAAAATGTCCATCAACAGACGAGTGGCTAAACAAACTGTGGTATATACATACAATGAAATATTATGCAACTTTAAGACAGAATAAAGTTAAGAAGTATGTAACAACATGGACCTTGAGGACATTATGCTGAGTGAGATTAGCCAAAAACAAAAGGGCAAATACTGTATGGTCTCACTGATATGAACTGACATTAGTGAATAAACTTGGAATATTTCATTGGTAACAGAGACCATCAGGAGATAGAAATAGGGTAAAATATTGGGTAATTGGAGCTGAAGGGATACAGATTGTGCAACAGGACTGAATATGAGAACTCAGAAATGGACAGCACAATACTACCTAACTGTAAATCAATTGTGTTAAAACACTGAATGAAGCTGAATGTGAGAATGATAGAGGAAGGAGGGCTGGGGGCATAAATGAAATCAGAAAGAAAGACGATAAAGATTGAGGTGGTATAATCTAGGGGTAAGGGGTATGGTATGTATAATCTTTTTTTTTTCTGTTTCATTTTATTTCTTATTCTGTTGTCTTTTTATTTCTTTTTCTGAATTGATCTAAATGTTCTAAGAAATGATCATGATGCTGAATATGCCTCTATGTGATAATATTGTGAATTATAAATGTAGAACGGGATGACCATATGGTAAGAATGTTTTTGTTCGTTTGTTGTTAAATTTATTTTTAATTAATAAGTCTAAATAAAACCTAGATTTACTGAATGTCATTTGAGCACTTGTATTCTTTTTCACTCAGCATTTCCTCCAAAGTGATTTTTTTGTATCCCTTTTTCTTTCTTTTTTATTGTTTTTAAAAAATATTTTTGTTGAAAAATCTTCACATACATACAGTCCATACATGGTGTACAATCATTTGCTGTTAATATCATCACATAGTTGTGTATTCATCACCATGATTATTTTTAGAACATTTGCATCACTCCAGAAACAAATAAAAAGAAAAAAAGAAAAAACTCATGCATACCATACCCCTTATCCCTCCTTCTCATTGACCACTAGTATTTCAATCTATCCAACTTATTTTACTGCTTATCCCCCCCATTATTTATTTATTTTACCTTTTTTTTGGTTTGTTTTGTTTTTTTTTTTTGTTTTTTTGTTTTTTTTTTTTTTTAGAGAGAGGGAGGAAGGGAAGGAAAGACAGAAGGAAGGAAGGATGGAAGAAAGGGAAACATCTTTAAACATTTTCTTGTTTTATTGTATTTTGTTTGTTTGTTTGTTTTTTACATGGGCTGGGGCCGGGAATCGAACCGAGGTCCTCCGGCATGGCAGGCAAGCACTTTGCCCGCTAAGCCACCGCGGCCCGCCCTTACCTTTTTTTTTTTTTTATTCATCTATATTCCAAGGATCAAAGCTACTGGAACATAGCTCATCAATTTCAGGTGCTTCCTTCCACCCACTCCAATACCCCATAAACTAAAAAGAGATAGCCATATAATGCATAAGAATAACCTCCAGGATAACCTTTCGACTGAAATTTCTCAGCCACTGAAACTTTATTTTGTCTCATTTCTCTCTTTCCCTTTTGGTCAAGAAAGATTTCTCAGTCTCATGATGCTGGGTCCTGCCTCATCTTGGGAGTTCTGTCCCACCTTGCCAGGGAGATTTACACCCCTGGCAGTCATATCCCACATAGAGGGGAGGGCAGTGAGTTCACCTGCCAAGTTGGCTTAGAGAGAGAGAGAGAGACCGCATCTGAACAACAAAAGAGGTTCTCTGGGGGTGACTCTTAGGCTTAGCCTGTCCTTTGCAGCAATAAGTTTCATAGGAATGAACCCTAAGATCAAGGACTCAGCCTACTGATTTGTTTGTCCCTACTGTTTGTGAGAACATCAGAAATTCTCCAAATGGGAAAGTTGAATATTTCCTCCTTTCTCCCCAGTCCCCCAAGGGGACATTGCAAATACTTCTTTATTCACTGCCACATTACTCTGGGATACTAACCTGAGTTGTATCTCACTAACAATATCTCACTCCCTATTCAGGATTCCATGTATTTATGATGTTCAACTAACTGAAAATACTAGTTAATTTAGGTAATGCACCACCCTCAACTTAAATTTTTTCTCCAAATACACATCTTTCCTTTCCAAAGTGATTTTTAAATGATTCATTATGATACATTAAACTCAAACTATTATAATCCTTTAAAGATCTATATTGTTTCTTTAAAGATCTATATTGTTTTTTCCTAACTTTTTCGTTCTGAGATTTAGTGTACAGGAACTTCATATTTAACATAAATTTTGTCACTGTTAGATTTGTAGGTTGTTACTGAATTAAATCAAGGGAGAGGAATTTTGCCCTCAAGAAAACAGGTGATTTCAAATAAAGCAGAAAAATCTTGCTATGACTTAGTTAAGTTCAAGTTCAGGAGTAGTATAAAAATACTAAGATAACCTAGTAAAAATGAGTTACAATGATAAAATAAATGCTGTATTGCATCTGCTGTGTAAATATGTTTTTAGTGTTCCTGTGAGATTGACAAATAAATATGTTCAAGTGGTCACATATGTTGGTGATTATTTAGTAGCTACTGTTGATAGAGATTTTTCTAGGGTTAGGTGATATACCAGATTGGTATCATACTTTATTCCTTCTAACCCTTACAGAAAATGCTAAAGTTTGAATAATATGAGAGGATGAGTATGGCCTTTGCCTAAGAGATCATGAAAACTCATGAAGTATTGCCTATTTTTTAAATGGCCCCTACATTGCACTAGGCCTTCCCTGACCATGCTCTCTCAAGGCCATTTATTGTTATTTCTTAACAATATTTGTTTATTGCCATTATTAACAACACTCTGCAGAGTTTGTAATTATTATTTGTTTACTTTTAAATTTCTGACCTAACTACTAGAATACAAGCTTTAAGAAGACCATGTCTGTAGATGTTCACCATTAAATCCTCAGTACTGAGAGTAGAGAAGGGGCAGATCATGCTTAATGTGTACAAAATTTTTAATAAGATTGATTGTAAATGTTTGGAAATGTATAGAGGTGATGGTAGCACCGTACTGTAAGTGTAATTAACAGTGCTGAGTGTGAGTGTGGTTGAAAGGGGAAGTCCAGGCACATGTTTGTCACTAGAAGAAAAGCTAGAAGAAAAACATGGGGCTGTGTAACATAGAAAACCTGTTGTGGACGATGACTGTGGTTAATTGTACAAATATAAAAAAGTTCTTATATGAACTAGAACAAATGTACGTCACTATTACAAATTGTTATTGATAGGGTAGTATATGGGAAAAATACAATGCAAACGAAGGACTATAGTTAACAGTAACATTGTAATATTCTTTCCTTGTAGCAAAGGTATTATACTAAAACTAAGTGTCTATATAGGGGGTATAAGGGATACGGTGTTTTTTGTTTTGTTTTGTTTTTGAGCATTGAGAATGTCCTCAAATTGATCGTGGTGGTGAATACATAACTCTGTGATTGGGTCAAGAGCCATCCATTGTACACTTTAGATAGATGTATGGTATGTGAATAAAAATAAATAAACCATCAGTACCTAACACAAATGCTTGAAAATTATTAGGCTATTAATAAATAATTGTCAAGTGAATTTACATTGATGAGTCCTGCCAGATAGTTATCATTATCTTCCTTTTACTGGGTTTGTCTGTCGCTCAGAAAAGTTAAGTAAATTTCCCTAAATCAAGGAATTAATATGTAACACTGCAAGAATAAGCCTGTGCTTATTCTTATAAGTTAGCATTATAGTCTTATTATAGTTAGCATTATAGTCTTCCATTTTACTTTACTGAATTTTGGTAAGAGTTAAGTGTATCTCATAATACAGCAGAATAAAGTTAAGATTCTAGGTGAATCTTCTTTATTTGACATTAAGTGCTTAAATTATGCGGTCTTTAAAAAATACTGTTGCTGTAAAAGGGATTTAAATGGTCACTTTTTGGGATTTTGTATTCACAGGTAAAATTTATGAAGACCATCCCAGGTACAGCACTGGTAGAAATGGGAGATGAGTATGCTGTGGAAAGAGCTGTCACACACCTTAATAATGTCAAGTTATTTGGGAAAAGACTTAATGTTTGGTAATTATCTTAAGTGATAAATTAAAAAATAATATTTTATTCTTTTTAATCTTTTATTTTGATTATAGATATTTGGCTTCATAATATTTTTCCATTTTAAACATTATTATGAAATATATATATACAAAAAATCAATATATTTCAAAATATGTTGCAACAAATAGTTAGAGAACAGATTTCAGAATTTGGTATTGGTTACAGTTCCTTAATTTTTAGTTTTTCCTTCTAGCTGCTCTAAGACACTGGAGACTAAAAGAAATATTAATACAGTGATTCGCCATTCATATTCATTTGTGAAATCCTGTCTTCTTTTGTACAACTCCTCCTTCTCTTTTGATCTTTCTCTCAATCTTTAGAGGTATTTGGGCTATGCCTGTTATTCTAACTTTTTCATGTTGGAGAGGGGTGTCATTAATATGGGATGGGGGATGGAGCTAGTTGATGTTCTTGGAGAGGCTGGCCCCTCTAGATTTCAGGACTTATCTGGCCTAGGAACCCATTTGGACATTGTTGGTTTATGGAAAGAAATCTTTGTACCTGAAACTTTTGTAGCCCTAGGTGTTCTTTTGAGTTGACAGGAATGGTTTTGGATGGGGTTGAGCAAACTCTGGTAATTAGCAATATCTAGCTTAACAGTAGCCTCCAGAATAGCCTCTCGACTCTATTTGAACTCTCTTAGCCACTGATGTCTAATTTTGTTGCATTTTTTTTCTCCCTTTTGGTCAGGAAGGCGTTGTCAATCCCGCAGCGCCAGGGCCAGGCTCCTCCCTGGGAGTTATGTCCCACATCATCAGGGAGACTTTCATCCCTGGATGTTATGATCCACGTAGAGGGGGAAGGGAATTATTTACTTGCAGAGTTTGGCTTAGAGAGAGAGGCCACATCTGAGTAATAGAAGAGGTTTTCTGGAAGTAACTCTTATGCATAACTACAGGTAACTTAGCTTCTCCGCTCAGAAATAAGCTTTACAAGAGCAAGCTTTGAGATCAAGGGCTTGGCCTGTTGGCTTGGGAGTCCCTGATGTTTGAGACAGTATCAGAGGTTTCCCCAGTGGTAAAGCTTAATAGTTGCGCATTTTTTTCTCCTGTCTCTCAAGAGACTTTGCCAGTACTTTTTGATTATCAGCCCTCCATAGTCTGGGATGTA
Source organism: Tamandua tetradactyla (assembly GCF_023851605.1). Taxonomy (NCBI): domain Eukaryota; kingdom Metazoa; phylum Chordata; class Mammalia; order Pilosa; family Myrmecophagidae; genus Tamandua; species Tamandua tetradactyla. The sequence continues at coordinate 9,643,742 of NC_135343.1, read as the reverse complement.
TCCAATTATTATATTAACCTATATAGAATTACAAGCGCTCATTCCCATTCTGGGCTCCATGTGTTTGGGGTGTTTAAATGAGCTATCCACAGATGTTGAATTAGATTATATGCAGAAAATTTAGGTTTTGGACAACATAAGCCTCTCTTTCTTTGGTCTCATACAATTGGTGAAGTTCTAAAATACGGACAATGTCATCCATACCCCTGTATTCTGATTTACCTTAGTCCTGACCAGATTGATTTTATTCGTATCTCAAATTGAAACCTGATCTCTTTTTCAGTTTCTTTAACAGTTGTTGTATATGGCAGTGCTCACTTTCAGAGCTGCATAGCTGAGTCTTAGGTGTTACAGAAGTACCCAGAGTTTCAGGGAAATAACCAGCTTGTACACATATAGCTCAGAGTCTAGAAAAATGCGACTCAGACTAAGTGTGGTTGCTTTAAGACTTAGGATCTAGACTCCAATTTTCTTATAAGTATTTTCTGAAAGAGGCCATAGCATAATATCTTTTGTTTCTCGCTTATTTTGTACCACATATCATCCTCAAGGCTCATTCACCTTTGTCGCATGCCTCATGACTTTGTTCCTTTCTGTAGCTGCACAGTATTCCATCATATGTGTGCACCACAGTTCGCCATTCTGCTTCTCTGTCAGTGTATCCTTCAGCCACCTTCATCCATTGTGAATCATGTATAATGTCCACAGTCAACAATCCATGTTTCACATGATCTTCATTTAGTGTACAACCACTCTCAGTTTTAGACAATTTTCATTGCTCCAAAGAGAAAATAATCAATAAACACACCCATATCAAATAGAAAATCCAAACCTGTCTTTAATTCTTGTCTTACCCACTTCCCCCCAGTTATTTACCCCTGGTATTTCTGAGGTACTGTTGATGTCTTCCTGTTAACTACAGACCAATAAAAGTTTCCCCCCTAAATCCCTCTATTATTTACTCTTTGTACAAGATTCATACCTTTGAAGTAGTTTACACAAGAACTTACATTTATAGCATTAGTCGGTGAGATACATGGCTCTATTCAACCCCTTTCAATCATGTTCACTTTCAGTATGGCAGTATTACTGTACAGACCCTCTAATGAACTGCCTTCACTTCTGTCCATTACATTACATTTAAGTTCAGCCTTATCAGCTAACTGTTGACCCATCTCTAGCTTCTGTATGTCTCTAGGTCCCCCATATTCTATATTATAAGCTTCTGAGTTTACCTCAGAGTACAGGGGATGGAGGTTGGGCCAGGGCACAGGGTATGGTGTGTGTGGGCCCTAGAGGCGCAGCATGGCTTGCTTCCTTCTCCCTGCCTTCCTGTCAGTGTACTCCTGAGGGCTCTGGGCCTTTGTATGGAGTGGTAAACTCTGTGTACTAGCTGGATGGTCTCTATGAGCAGGGAAAGTAAGTTTACTTCCTTCCGTGTTCCCTAAGGGAGCTCTAGACTGTGCAGCTGAGGGCGCTGATATCGCAAGCCAGCTGTGGGAGCAGGCGCTTTGCCATGTGCAAGCTCTTGTCCCCAGTGGAGTCTTGATGGAGCACACCCACCCTGTTCTCTGCGTTTCAATTCCTCAGCTTTTTCATCTAGGACCTCCCTATATAGAGAAGAAGATCGTCTCAGGTCACTTGCACCCTGGAACTGCTGTTCTGTCAGTTTTTCACTTGTTCTGGGAGTAGGGGAGAACTAGGCAAGTCCTATTCTGCCATATTCCTTAAAGTCCTCTGGCTTCATAATATTTTTGTATTTATTTATTTATTATCTTAATTTTTAAAGTTTCTTTTTGGCTTCATAATATTTTAATATAATTGAGAGGATTAATAATATTAGCCTTCATACTGTCATGTTGGACAAAATATTAGGGATAAATATTTCAGATTTTTTTTTTACTAGTATCCCATTTTTAGTTTTAAGATCATAAACAACCTGTTAAAATGGACCAGTTTTTATGGTAAAGTTTTCTAAGATCAGCATATATTCAATAGATTTTCTTTCCAATGTTTATACTATGAGTATTGATTATAACTCTAAATACTATGTTTAAATAGCTACATATGCCCTTTTTTGTTAAGATTGATGCAGGAAAAATGTTAGCATTTTGACACTGACTACTTGCTGCTGTTTATTTAATTAGATATGTTCTTTATGTTTTTTCTTTCCAATATTTAGTGTGTCTAAACAGCATTCAGTTGTTCCAAGTCAAATATTTGAACTGGAGGATGGTACAAGTAGTTACAAGGATTTTGCAATGAGCAAAAATAATCGCTTTACTAGTGCTGGCCAGGCATCTAAGAATATAATCCAGCCACCTTCTTGTGTGCTCCATTATTATAATGTTCCATTGTGTGTCACAGAAGAGACCTTCACAAAGGTAGGCACCAAATTCTAAAATGCAAATGTATGTAGAATGTTGCCATTTACTATTTTTAAATATATCATATTTTAGCCTCATTTTAAATGCTTCTTGTTCTCTTTGTCTTCTGCTTTTGATGTTATTAGTATTTTGTTATTTATTCACCACTTTATAGTTCATTCTTTCACCATTGTATTTCTCCAGACTCCGTTCCTCATCAGTCTTTTGTTTCTGTCTCAATCCTTTTGAGAGAGTTAACATTAGAATGAGAAACTCTTACTCTTTACTCAAAAGTTCTTTTACCATGTTCTTAAACAAAAATTTATGTATCCCTAGCTCATTTCCTGACTGTAAGAAATGCTTCAGGGAAGAACTGATTTTCTGAAACTCCATTCTCTACCTGAGGTGCTAGATAAATATCATCAACTCTGGGAACACATATTTCAGTTACAAATCTGTGGTTTTATTGCTAAGCACTAAATTACTTATATAATTTATGGTATTTCACTATTTTTAAATTTATTTTTTTCATACAACTTGACATTAATCTTAATGCATATTTTGTTTAATTCATTCTTGCAAGATTGAAAACTTAAATCCTGCAATAAAGGTTACTTTCTGAAAAGAGTGACAATTTTATTGTGGCCATATCTTTAATAAATTTTTTGCATCCCTTTGGCAGTTGTGTAATGACCATGAAGTTCTTACATTCATCAAATATAAAGTGTTTGATGCAAAACGTAAGTGAACGTTACCTCTTTTAAGTTTTCTGGTTAAATGATGACAAGCAGTCAACAACTGGGTTTGTGTTTCTTTGTTTTATTTCGTTTTAGCTTCTGCCAAAACACTTTCTGGGCTATTAGAATGGGAATGCAAAACTGATGCAGTAGAAGCCCTTACAGCACTTAATCACTACCAGATAAGAGTTCCAAGTAAGTGAAATGGTTTATTTGTATTGTAATTATTCCATGGGCGTTACCTCCAGAAACGTTGAATGCAGTTTTTAGTATTATAAATATTATAAATATTAAAGATATAAAATAAGTAATATTAATTTTTTTAACTCAGAAAAGTTCAAAGGAAAAACAAAAGGCATATAATCTCGCAGTGCAAATAATCTTGTATTAATTATTCATTGCTGTGTAAAAAATTACCACCGAGTTTAGCAGTTTAAAACAGCAGACATTTATTATCTCACTGTTTTAAGGTTCAGTAATCTGGGTGCCATTTAGTGGGTGCTACTGACTCAGGATCTCTCATGGAAATTTCAGTTGTCTTAGTTTACCACATACTATGACAGATATCACTCAGTGGATTGGGTTAAACAGTGGGAATTGACTCACAATTTTGGAGGTTAGAGGCTTGCTTCCTCCTGGAGTCAGTAGTGTTCTCGTGCTGGCTTGCTCACAATCCTTGGGTTCCTTGTCTTTCCTGTCACATGGCACTGCCCTCTGTTTTTCTCTGCCGGTTCTATTGAATTTTAGATTCTCCCTATGGCCTTCTCTAACTCTGGCATCCAGTTTCTTTCTCATTATAAGGCTTCTGGTAGTCTGGGTTAAGACCCAACCTCATTCAGTTGGGCCACAACCTAAATAAATTCTTTAAGAGATCTTGCTTGTGAGGGTTTCACACCTGTAAGAATGTGGATCAAGAAGAAGAACATGTCTAAATAGAGGCACACAGTCAATTTACTATAGCAGTCAAGCTGTTGGCTGGGTCTGCAGTCATCTCAGGGCTTGACTAGGGAAAAATCCATTTCCATGCTAACTCTTGGTGGTACTTGGCAGGACTCATTTCCTTACCACATCAGGCTTTTCATGATAGCTGGCTTCCCACAAAGTGAATGACCCAAGACAGATGAGAGCAAGAAACCAAATTGGAAGCTACAATGTCTTTTATAGCCTAATACTGGAAATGACATCACTTATGCTATATTCTGGTACTTTGTGGGAGGAAACTACATAAGGGTGTGAGTATAGAAGCGGAGATCATTGGAGGTCATCTTGGAAACTGGCTTCCCCAATCCCTTTTGACCAGTTTAGGAGAAAGCAATACATGTAAATGGTTAGAAAACTCATAAAGTTACAAAATGAAAAGCTTTCTATGACTTCAGATTTTTTTTGTCTCCTCTTTTTCTTGTGTATATCTTCATTTAAAAAAATAATACAAAACTATATATACAGTGTTCTGTGCCTTGCTGTTTTCACTTAATATATCTTGGAACTATTTCTATATCAAAACATAGGAAGTTACTAATTTTTTTAAGCCTTTGCAGGGTTTTTATTAGTAGAGGTGTGCTATAGTTTACTTACCTGTATTCCTGCTGATGAACCACTGTCATTGTTTCCATTTGTTTTTTGTTACTGCAATGAACATCCTAATAGTTGCTGATTTTTAAAGGTCTGTTTGTAGGGCAGTTTCCTAGTAGTGGAGGGCATAAAGGTTTATATTTTGGTAATTTTTCTGTATTATTTTTTGGAAAGGTTGCACTAGTTTACATTCCCATCTAGCATGTTGTTCAACACACTTATCAACACTGAGTGTCGTCAAACCTTCAATTTTTACCAATACAGTAGATGAAAAATAGTATCCTGTTGTTTTGATTTGTATAAAATGAAATTGTCAGTCTATCTTCTCCACCCCATGCTGTCCTAAATTTGAATAGAAAGTGGCCTCTTATTTACTATGCAGAGGACTCTCAAGTATCTGACTTCTGAGACTTTGTGCTGTGTGATTTACTTTTATTCTAGATTTAAAGGGTATTAAAGCTACATTTTATAAAATAATAGGGGGAAAAACTATCATTTTATTGGGTAAAATGATGGGATAGTAGTTAACATAAAAACAAAAATGAACACTGGAATTTATGAGTGCCATAATATGTGGGATTTGCTTTAAAATATTCCAGCCTCTAAAACATTTGGAGGTTGGGAAGGTGAAACAAGATTGCCAAATGGTGATAATTATTGAAGGTGGGGTGATAGGTATTTGGGGGTCCATTATATTACTAATCAGTATCTTTGTGCATGTTTGAAAATCTTCTTAGTAAAAAAGCTAAAAATAAAATCTTTGGGTCACAAAGTAAATTAGGCTTAATTTTGGATAGAACATGTTTTCTAAAAGGCTTTAAAATTTCATGTATATTTGACAGATCTATTCTAACATAGTGTATGGATTGTAAGCTCCTTAGAGAAAGGGACAATTATTTATCTTTTTCTCCTCTGTAGTATCTTGCAATACTTGTTGGTGAATATGCTTTTTCCATTACAGTAATTTTTTTCCCCTGAGGAGCTATAACTTTTAATACTAAAGTTGTGGTACATTAAGGTACCACAATTGTTTCTTTTCTTTGGTTTCTCATATAATCAGTTGATGAACAGTTCTCTCTGCAGGCTCTGGAAAGTTACAAGAAAGGAAAATTTGTAAAATAGATATATTTTTGTAGAAAATACCAACACTTTTTTTTTTTTTTGCTAATTTCAAAATATATATGCCCTATTGATGATCTGAGATTACTAGAGCTCCTGGAACCTTTTAGGCTCATACTCCATTCTTGTCCTCCCTAGCAAACTGCATTTGAATTGGCTTTTATATAAAGTTACCATTGACAGTATTTTTTGCAAAATGAGCTTGTTGATGGCTGTAGTCCTGATTCTGATACTGTTTATCTTTGGTGATTAATTAATTCACTAACAATGAATGCTTTTTATATGCCAGATAATGTTTTAGAAGGGTAGGATGTGGTAATGAACAGTGTCCCTGCTTGGAATAGAATATACCTTTTAGTAGCTGTAACAAAAGTCATCTTTCCCCATACCTTACTTAGAAAGTTTCCTTCTTTATATTCCTGCTTCTAAAACTAATAAGAAAGTGAAATAATTCAAGGGGGTCTGAAAGTTTGAAGTGCATTATTAATTTTGTTTTTAAATTTTTACAGATGGTTCTAATCCCTACACATTGAAGCTTTGCTTTTCTACATCATCCCATTTATAAGAAGAGAAGAGCATGTTAGAATTTATGTTCACCTTTGTTTCAATTTAAAGTTACACTTCATTTAAAAATCTAAAGTGTTGAGCTAATGTTGCCTTGTTTATTTGATTTATCCTGCTCTGTAATAAACAGATTTTTGCCTCAAGTAAATTTGTTGTAAACTTTTAAATATTGAATTGTTTTCATTTAAAAATAGAATATCATAATGTAGACTATCTACAGCTTCATTGTAGATTATGCAAATACATGATTACCAACCTTATACTTTTTCTTCCACAGTGAAAGTATATTTGCATTCTTAATCTAATTATCTGCAAGTATTTTTCCATTATGTATGAGATTAATGCAGGTGAAAATATTGCATTTTAATATTATACAGTCCCTATTTATGTTTAGATGTTTAAGTATGTTGCAGTTATTCATGTTAAACCTAACTTGTATTTATTAAGTATTTTAATCAAGTTTGAGAATAACATTGCACATATTGAATTTTAAGTACTACAGATTTAGCTGATTTTATATTTCTGAAAGGCTAACCAACATATAGATACACTTGTACAGTATGCACTCAAATTTATTTAAATTGGTGAATTTTTTTTAAGTCATTGTCCATTTCTATTGACATGCCTCTGTTTCTAGTTGCAGTTTGGAGATTTTATAAAGTTACAACGAGTTAATGTGTTTATCTTCATTTGTTGCATGTGACTTAATTTTGAAAATGCATCTAATATTTGACATTGAGATTTTAATAGAAGTTATAATTATCAGTTCTTTTTTTAGATATAATCTGGGGTCCATGAATGGGGTTTAGGGAATCTGTAAACCCCCTTTGATTGTGTGTAGAATTTTGGGTATTTGCATTTTTATTTTTTACTCTTGGATCCATCAGTAATATATGTATTTTTCTATATGGTGCAAGGTTTAAGGATCTAATTTTATTTTTATTCCAAACAAATAGCTACTTGTCTCAGTTTCACTTATTAAACATTCTTTCTCCCACTAGATCTGTTTTTCTTATTGTTTTCAAAATAATATATCTCATATGTAGAGAAAAAAGATTTTAAGTCTAAAATACTATATAACACACTTGTTATCACAAGTTCACAGCTTTTTATGATAGAAATCTGGTGTAACCATTTTATTTTCATAAAAGAAGGAAGAATATATGTCATCTATTTAGAATAATTACAAAATCCATGAGCAATTTTGTGATCTTGAGACTTTTAAACAAATGTGCAGATAGAAGTTCCACTTAGGTCTTTTATAAAGGCTTTATTTTGAATTTTAACATTAAAAAGATAGTTTTCCTAGACTAAAATGAATTGGGGGTTAAAAAAAATTAAAGAGTAGAGCTGTTGAATAGAAAGGTTAGATTGAAACTAAACATACATTAACATTTATTTCCCCTTGAATTTTGACAGCAGTGGACTGCTGTCCCTTTAGCTCTTTAAAGATCTAGAAAATTTTTATTCAATCTAAAGGCATTTTATTTTAGACTCTTATGGGGCTCAGTCCATTAGGCCAAGGCTAACTTGTATGTGAACTATAAATTTATGATTGGGAATGTATGTTCCTTATGTGTTGCCAATTTAGCACTTATGTTTACCTAACTTTACAATAAACAAAGCATTTTCCCCCTGAAACTACTTTTCTACATGTGTTGCAAAATTGAAATGTCTTAATTAAAAAAAAAAGTGTGTGTGGGTTTATATAATGGTTGTCGCCTTTCATTCCACTCCTCTGAAAACTGTTACCCATTGTCAATCAGTATTACGGATTTTTTTGCATCTAAAATTTTAGGAAACAAAATTAGATAGTGGCAGGGCTTATTTAATGTAGAATTTGTTTTATATATTAGTATTTAAAACATTTTTTATTGTGAAACATAACATGCAGAAGTGATAGATTTCACCGTACATTTTAACAAGTGGTTATAAAACCACTTGGTATGGGTTACAGTTTCATAGTTTCAAGTATTTCCTTCTAGCTGCTCTAATATACTGGAGATTAAAAAGAAATATCAATATAATGTTTCAGTAGTCATACTCATTAAATCCTATCTTTTCTGTTACAACTCTTTCCTCTCATTTGATCCTTTTCTCAGTCTTTAAGAGATTTTTGGGCAATGACCATTCTCACTTCATGTTCAAAAGGAGTTTCGACAGTTTGGGATGGGGGATGGAACTGATTGATGCTCTTGAAGTGACTGCTACCTCTGGGTTTCAGGGCTTCTCTGGCATAGGAACAATCTGAAGGTTTTAGGTGAAACTGTTACCGATTCTCAGATAGAGCTCTGGGTATTCTTTAGGGTTTTCAGGAATACTGTTGGTTGGGGCATGACATACCATGGCAGTTTGCAATAAGGGTAACCTCCAGAATAGCTTCTTGATTATATTTGAAATCTGTTTGCCACTGAAACCTTATTTTGTTACATTTCTTTTTCCCCTTTGGTCAAGAAGGCGTTGTCAATCCCATGATGCCTAGCTGGCCAGGTTCATCCCTGAGAGTCATGTCATATGTTGCCAGGGAGACTTACTCCCCTGGAAATCATGTCCCACTTTGTAGGGAGAGTAATGAGTTTATTTGAGGAGTTGGGCTTAGAGAGAGGGCACATCTGAGCAACAAAAGAAGTTCTCTGAAAGTGACTCTTAGGCATAAGTATAGGTAGACTTAGCTTTCCTGATACAGAAATGAATATCATAAGGATAAGCCTCAAGATGGGAGACTTGGCCTATAAACTTAGGAGTCTCTAATGCTTGAGAGAATACCAGGAATTTCCCAGGTTGGGAAGTTTTAATAGTTCCACATTTTTTTCTCCAGTCCTCAAGGGACTTTGCAAATACTTTTTTATTATCTAGTCAATATATTCTGGAATGTATCAGGGTATTATATTAGCCATACCGAATTACAAGAGCTCATTCCCTATTCTAGGCTCCACAAGTTTAGGTTGTTTAAATGAACTGGCCAAACAGATTAAGTTAGATTTTGTATTACAGAAAATTTAAATTTTGGACAAAATTTAAAATCATCTCACACAGAGATGAAGTGCTAGAATACAGACACTATCATTCCTTACCCTGTATTTTGATTTACTGTAGTCCCTATCCAGATTAGTTTCAGTCATACCTGTAGTTGAAATCAGATCTCTTTTCAGTTTCTTTAATAGTTGCTGTATGGGGTAATGCTGATTGTTAAAGCTGTGCCGCAGAACTCCAACTCTCAGTCTTAGTTGGCACATAGGAACCCAAAGTTCCAGGGAAATACCAGATTATTCACATTGAGCACAGCATCTCAGAATTTAGAAATAACACTTAAAATCTAGGAATAAATGTGACTGCTGTACAAGCTTATGATCTCGGCCCTAATTTTCTTATAGGTATTTTCTACCTGAGACCACACAATATTTGCCTTTTGTTTCTGGCTTATTTTGCTCAACATAATGTCCTTGGGGATCATTCACCTTGTTGCATACCTCATGATTTCATTCCTTTCTGTAGCCATACAATATTCCTTCAAATGTATATACCACAGTTTGCCCTTCTGCTCCTCAGTCAATGTACCCTTTGGCCACCTCCATCCATTGGCTTTTGTGAATAATGGTACCATAAAGCAAGGTGCAAGTCACCTTCGAGTCACTGCTTTTTGTTCTTCCAAGTATAATCATAGTAACAGAATTGCCTAATCATGGCGACCTTGTATCTAGCCTCCTGTGGATCTACTACATTATTCTCTGAAGGGGCTGCCCCACTCTGCCATCCTGCCAACACTGAATAGGTATACCTCTCTACATTTTCTCTAGCACTTGAATCTTGTTTACTTAGAATCTGCAAATTTTGAGATAATATTCACATAGTATATTATCCAAAACATACAATCAGTGTCTCAGTTTCCTTACTTAGTTGAGCAATCATCATCACTGTCAATTTTTAGACAATTTTCATTGCTCCAAAGAGAAAAATAAAAGCTAGACCCACCCAAAGAGAAAACCCCAATCTCCCCTTAACTTTTTATCCTACTCCCAATTTTTTTTTTACCTATGATACTATGATACTAGTCAGGTATTCCTTTTAAAGCCCATAGCTTGCAGTAGATAGCTTTTCCTTTATACCCCTCATTTATAACTTATTGGTACGTCATATGTTTGAAGTAGTTCATGCAAGAATTTATAGTGCTAATCAGTGAGATAACGGTCTTTAACAACCCCTCTCAATCCTATTCACCTTCAGCATGGCACCGTTACTTATAATCCCACTAGCGAACTGCTATCACCTCTATCCATTCCCATATATTTAAGTTCAACCTCGTCAACAAGTCTGAATGTATTAGGTAACCGCTACCCTTTCTCCAACTTTTTCTATTTCTAGGCCCCCTATATTCTATGTTTTAAAGTCTTTGAGTTTAGGGCAGTGTGACTAAACTCTTCCACAACAGCTGTACCATTTTACATTCCTGTCAGCAGTAAATAAATATTCCAATTTCTCCACATCCTCTCCAGTATTTGTAGTTTCCTATTTGTTTAGTGACCTCTTATAGGTGTGAGGTGTTATCTCATTGTGATGTTGATCTGCAATTCCCTTATAGCTAATGAAGACGAAGATCTTTTCATGTGCTTTTCAGCCACTTGTAATATTATCTTTGGAAAAATGTCTATTCATATCTTTTGCCCATTTTATAATTGGGTTGTTTGTTCTTTTGTTGTTGAGTTGTAGGATTTCTTATATCAGCTTTTGAGGCACAGAAGCTTTTGTTTTGAGGATTTCCCATCCTTTATTTTTTTCTTTCATTGCTTGTGTTTTGAGTATAAAATCTAAGACGCTATTTACTATTACTAGGTCTTGAAGATGTTTCCCTGTATTTTCTTGTAGGAGTTTTTTGGCACTGGCTCTTAAGTCTGATCCATTTTGAGTTAATTTTTGTATCGGTGTGAGGTAGGGGTCTTCTTTGACTATGGATGTGAAAGAAGATACCAAAGAATGAGTACAGTCATTCCTTTGACTATGGATATCCAGTTTTCTCAGCCCCATTTATTGAAAAGACTATACTTTAATTCAAGAAGGGCTGATGGGTCTATAACATCTGTCAGCTGGGAATGCACATGGCTGGCGTCTGCTGGGATGTTGCTTCTGGACACCTCTGTCAGCCAGGAAGGCACATGGTGACATCTGTTAGCTTTCTCTCCCAATTTCTTGTTTCTAATACTTCCCTGGGAGCATTTCCTCCTGCATCTCCAAAGGTCTCTGGCTGTGTGGGCTCTGTCACTTCTGCTCTCCAAGCATCTTCACCTGCTCTTTGATTAGTTGTTCCAACTTTTGTGTCTCCTGTGTTTTAATTTGGTCATTTAGCTGTGCTGTATCTTCTTGCATCTTCATGTGCTTTGTGGTTTTCTGCTGACATGGCATTCGATTATCTTGATAAGTTTATTTTGAAAGTTGATTTCCCTCGCTTGTCTTAAGATTTTGTAGTTGCTTGGATTTGCATTGAAAGTCTCCTTTTGCCATTGGTTTGTCTGTAATTCCCCACCACACCAAGGTTGGGACCTCATGCAGGAGTTGCAACTTTAATTGAAGATCTGTTAAAAGCTAAGGAAAGGCAAGTGGCCGGAGTGCACTTTCCTTGTTTTCCCAGCAGATGGTGCTCTTGGACCACTTCTTCCCTTTCGGTCCCCGCTCTCCCTGACTGCATGAGGTGGCTGAGTAGGATCAAGACAAGGTGCAGGTCCAGTCAAGGGCTGTGGATCTCCACATGTGCTAAAAGCTGCCAACCCCGGGGCTGTGCATGGGCAGTGTGTACCTTGCTGTGAGTGCTCTGGGCCTCCATGTAGAAAGAATAGTGGTGGCAGGACCCAAAATGCCTCTTTTGCCAGCCAGTTGTCAGATGCACTCTATTCTGGGCCTCTCTCTTTCTGAGTCTCCACCAAAACCAGGTTTCCACAGTGTCCTGTCTCAGTGGTCGGGACAGTCACTGTGCCCGGCAGCAAGGTCTCTTTGTGAAGGTAAACCAAAACTGCTGGTTTCTGGTTTCCCACAGGGGAACTCCTTGCTGTGGAATGGAGAGGGAAGATCTCTCAAGCTGGTATAGAAGTGGGAGCGTGCTGCTCCTTTGCCACCTGCTCCAGCCTGTGCTTCGCAGCCTGCCCCAGGAGCAGTCACAACTGAGTAAACTCACCTCATATTCTCAATTGTAATTTCTCCACATTTTATCCTGGTCCTCCCTATATGATGTAGAAGTTCCTCTCTGGTTACTCATACCCTGAAACAGCTATTCTGGTTGTTTTCTGTCTTTTCTCTAGTTCTTTCAGAGTATAGGGGTGAACCCAGCCTTTCCTATTCCACCATCTTCAGTGTGGTACTGACTTCTGGATATAAGCTCTGTCTTAATGCTCTTTACCTGCCCGAAAGTAAAGTGAATTTCTCAGGAGTAAACGTGTTGGTAAGTCGGGCTTTGCTGTGGTCTGTGCAGTGGTGTGTCAACCTTATACTGCTGCTGTCATGGATATCTTTGATAGTTACTGCGGCACGGTGACTGTAATGTTGTTTGCTTTGGCAACACTCCCTCTTTCCATAAGCTTTGACAACATTCTTCCCCTGAGCCTATCATTCTGTTTTTAGGTGACATAAAAGATAAGATTTTAGAGCTGTGAAGGAATAAGTATTAGTTTTGAGTTTTGTTTGTTTATTTGTTTTTACATGGGCAGGGACCAGAAAATGAACCCAAGTCTCCAGGATGGCAGACAAGAACTCTGCCACTGAGCCACCGTTGCCTGCCCTGATTTTTTTTTTTTTAACTGAACCAGTTTCCCTACCCAAATACTATTAATTATTTGATAATAAATCTGCCAATCTGAGTAGTGGAATATGAGCTGCCTTTTAAAATCTTCACTTTCTTGCTGAGAATGTTACTCCACCAAATAAAAATATTTGCACTGGGCGGGCCACGGTGGCTCAGCAGGCAAGGATGCTTGCCTGCCATGCCAGAGGACCCGGGTTCGATTCCTGGTGCCTGCCCATGTAAAAAATAATAATAATAAAAAATATTTGCATTTACAGGAGACATGAGACATAGCAACATCGTAGTGATCTGGTTATCTGAATTATATTTCCTAGAACAGAACTGAGAGAAAAGGATGGAAATGACTAAATGGGGTCTGTTATGTTTCATGCTTATTTACATTGCTGTCTGCAGGGACAGACAGGTTTCTAGGTAACAGCTTTTCATAGTTATCAGTGATATTTGAATTTTTGCTGAAGTAAAGGAATTGTAAATATAAAACATTCTTCTATAATTAGGACTCTAAAGCACACAGGGGCTCTGCTTCACTTTAAAAATTAAATAGATTAAGAAAAAAATCAGTAGGTGACAGAAATCCTCCTAACAGAACTGCAGTAACCTTCCTGTCTCAAGAGACTTTCAGTCCATGGTAGCAAGAAGAGGAGGAAGCCTTTTCGTTCTCTGTACCACTGGTTTGCTGTGGTGTTCTGCCATTTAATAGAAAAACAAAAAGTATGTTACAAGATGAAATGAAACAAAAAATTTAGACTCAGAGGTCTGACCCTTTATGTTTTACTCCTCTACCGTTTTTTGTGTGTTTTTTACTGTGATGATTTCCAAAGAGTAAGTGAATGTGTGAACATGACTCCTGTTTAAGGCAAAGAAGTTATTTGGGATCTTAAATCTAAATGACATTTAACCCATGGTGTCATTGCTTTTTCTTAAAACCTAGCATTCCACCAAATTGACTTCACTTGTTGGTTAAAACCTGGTATATTTTAGTTTAGCGAATTACCTTCCTAGGGAACTCAGTTTTAAAATGCTTTGAACTTGAATAAATAAAGTGGACTTTGTTTTACTAGTAAAAGCTGCTTCTATATAAAGCCTTTCATCTGAGGGAACACTTTTAAAATTCTCTTAGTTTTAACTTAAGATTGAGGAATTTAGTAATGTTGGATATTGGTGCTCCTCTACCCTCCTCAGTAAACCCTCCCCTGTTTTGTAGCAGTAATCAAGGTCTGTGTGGGTCTGATTGACTTGTCCCATCCTTCTAGCCCAGTGGCTCTTGATAATACTTTTATTAAAAGTATTTAAAAGTTCCTTAAGGACATACTACTCCTTAAGGAGACATTTTGACAGTTTGTAGGGAGGGGTGTTTTTTTTTCACAGTGTTTGAGGGATACTATGACTATTTGGTAGACAGGAACCAAGAAGAATGATCTTTTATCTTAAATGACTTTTCACTGTTCCATCAGGTATTCATATAGGTAAAGAACTTATTTATAATGATTTGGTCCTAGAACCTAACTCTGTTTTGTATATATAAACATGAGTGTTTTTGTGTAGCTTTAATATATAGTACACTGCATTTTTTAGAAATACAAATACCTTGTAAATTAAGGAAAGATAACTTTTGCTTGGAACCTTTCCAGGAGCTGTTCACCATTTGAGAAATTATATCATTGAAATGGTATTTGAGTTGCCTTTACAACATATCAGCATCCATCTTCATTTAGAGCCATCTCTTTTTGGCTTCTTTTACAGCCACACATAAGCATTTACACATCACAATGTACATTTTTAAATTTCTCCCCTATATTACAATTAGGCTTTATTTTCCTTTTCTTCAAATCACACACACACACACACACACACACACACACACACACGTATGTATGTGTATGTGTATATATATATATGTATATATACCTAGATAATATCTCTACCTACATTTACCTCACCTTTAGCTAGTGGTTTATTTTAATACACAAACAAAATAGTCAAATGAAAAAAGCTCTGAGAATATTTTTAAACCTGAAATATTGTTGTCTTATTGCTAGTTGTAGTCTTAAATCCATCCTATTTTCTCACTTTTAATCTTTTGTCATAAGTACTACCACAACTTTAAAATGTACAATATTTCTGGACACTCGTGCACTGAAAGAATACTCTGGATTTGTAAGTGATCATTTTCTTTTTAAGAGTGAAAGCTTATACATACACAACTTAAAAATCCTGTCTGCTTTTCTATCTTAAATCCTTTTATCTTAAATCATACAGATCTGTCAGTTGAATTAAGTCATAGAAATCACTGAATTATAGTGGCAATTCCTGATTTGGAAACTTACGTAGCCTCCATGTGGTGTGACAGTACTTAGGTAGGCTAAATTGCTGAACAATCTTAAAATATTTGTTTTGAGATGATTTGATAATTTGGTTATCATTTCTTGAGGTCCCCCAACCCATCCCCAGTAATAGCGAGAGAAATCAAGAAACAATGTTAGTATCTTTTGGGGAATAGTTATGGTTTATCGAGAGCCTGGGAAATAATCCCGTAAATACTGGAAAAGTTATAATCGTTACCATAATTTTACTGTAGTTTATTAGGTGCCTAAATACCAGTGGACTGTAAAACTTCATGGTAATTTATGACTGCAAAACTTAGGTTATTAAGATGATTTCTGATGGACTGCTGTTGCACTACAGGCCCAGTGGTGAGGGAAACCTTTCCCATGGACAGAGTTTGGGCTGTGAGCCTAGCCATCCACTTTTTGTATACACCTGGAAACATTGCAATATTGATGTCTTAACAATATTAAGTTTTCCAGCCCATGAACATGGTATAGTTGTCCATTTGTTTCAGTCATTATTTCCTTTCAGTAATATTTTGTGGTTTTCATTGTATGTCTTTTACATATTTTGTCAGATTTATTCTTTATATATTTTTTGTTTTTTGCAAATGTTATTTTAATTTCAATTTGATAGCTCATTGCTAATATATAGAAATCAATTGGTTTTTGCTCTGTATATTGATTTAAATTTTGCCATCACACTAAATTCACTGATTTATTCTAGTATTTTTTACAGATTCCATTGGATATCCTATATAGATGACCATGTTATCTGCAGATAAAGATACTTTATTTCCTCTTAAAAAAAAAAGATGATTTTTGGATGTGGTTTATTTAAGATATTGTTTTCTTAGGAGATTAGGACAAGGGAAAAGACAAGGTAGATGAGCCCTGTGAGTACTTGTAATATTTAGCAGTAGTTCTCAACCTTAGTTCCGTGTTAGAATCAGGTGGGGAATTTTTAAAAAGTGCTGATACCCTGGATCCGTTGTGCAAATTCCATCTTAATTGGTCTCTCTCACTCTCTCTCACATAGTCAAAGCAAATTATACAATGATTCCCATTTGGAGTTTAATTTATGATTTTATGATGTCACAAAGCATGAATATGACCAAAAATGGTTATTTTTTATATAACTTAGAGATATAAAAGAAAAATGACAGCTTGAACCAAGAAGTTTTTCAGCTTTTACAAAAATCATTCTAGAAATATTACTTGCAGCCATTTGGCTTCTTGGACATTTAACTCACTTATTCACCCAGTATATATTGTGTGCACACAGTGTGCCAGACTGTACAAGTTTGGGCAAACTGTTAGAATAAAAGAAGGCAACAAAAAGATGGCAAAGACATTTTTCCAGATCTGAGGCAAAAGACTGTCCTAAATACGTAGAGTAATATAACCTAAGTCTGTTTTGGATTTTATGGATTCTACCCTAAAATGAGGTAAATGAATGATTACCACTGCATAGGGGTAGAGGTGGGGGTGGAGAGGGGGACAGAAAGTAGGCGAAATAATTCTATTTCATAAATTAGGAAGGAGAGACCCAGATATTTGATCTACCCAAGCTTAAAAGAATTTTATAGAAAAATCATGACTTGACGTTGTTGAGTTTGAATCCTGATATTAATCCTCAGAATTCTTATACAAACAAAAAAGCCTGAAATAATTGGCTCTTCTCAATGACTGTAGTTAACCGAAACTCTATTATAAATGCTCTGCAAAATAGATAGAAACCAGATTAGTGGTTGCTAGAGGCCGGGGAAGGGTGGATTTGGGAGTGACTGCCAGTGGATATGGACTTTCCTTTTGGGGTTATGTAAATGTTCTAAAACTGGATATTGGTGATGGTCGCACCACATGGTAAATCCACTCAATGCCACTGAATTGCACACTTTAAGATAGTAAATTTTATGGTATGTGTGTTTTACTGCATATATGCGTACACACATATAACAGTCTAGCCCAACCATCTTTCAGTTTCAACAAAAGCCAATAAGGTGCTTCAGAGCTTTTAACGTAGCTGGCTAGATATGTTAAAGAAGAGGGTTAGGGGTATCTGTGGGTCAGTTTCAACCCCATGGCAGTTGTGATTCTAGGTCTGGTTTATGATTATGTTAGTGTTGTATGGCTATTTCTGTTCCCTGGACTATGTGGAAGTGAGTCGGATCCAGGGAGGAGAGCCTAGGGAAGGTTTTGTGTACAGAAGCAGGCAAGAGGACTTTCTGAGGAATGGGGGAGGGTGGGAATGATTTCTATGAATAGAAACTAGAAGTTTTCTTTGTTCTAAACTAAGTACAGTGGCTACTTTTAGGTTCTTCTGGGACAGGGTTTTACCAGTTTTGAGCTCCTCTTACTGAATTTCACCCTGCGAACTAGCATATTCATGAATGTACTCAAATGTCCTTGAAAAATTAAAAGACTGTCTTATTCAGACTGCGCAGTTTCATTTCGACTTTGACCCATATACTAACATGCAGAGTTGTTTCAAAGTCTTGAAGAGTGCAGTAAGAGATTGATTGATAGAGAAATCGCATAAAAATAAAAATATTTATGTGTGTAATATATTTATGCTTCTAAGGGATTTAGGAAATCTTTTATCTAAAAGATAATGAATGCATTTTCTTTTGTGCATCTGTGTGATACATGATAAAAACAGATTTTCCTGCCTAATACAAAACAGAGAAGACTGATGCCAATATTGGAGACCTCAATCATGGGCACAGCTTTTCTTACTAAACTGTTCTAAGGCTAAGCAACATTTATAGGGTGTTGTCAGTATCAATTCAGGCTTCTCTTACAAAGCCTAATGTGATTGTCTCTTTAATTCCACAATATTTCTCAACAAGGTGCTGGTTTTTTAGTCTACATTTCTACTGCTTGACCAAAAATACTAACATAGTTCCACAGCCCATTACACTGTCTCCTGCTGTATAATAATAACCTTTTGCTCCCTACATTTCTGCTCTAAACACCAGTCTCAGAATCAATAAAACCTGTTATTTTCATTAGTTTGTTTCTGAGGTCAGTGGAAATGCTTTTGGGAATTATTGCCACTATACATGAATGAAGGCTGCATGGTTTATAAATTATAGAGCAACATACTAAAAATACAGAGTGAAAATATCTTGGAGTTGCACACAACCTACTTGCTACCAGGTGAGGTACTTTGGATGGAGCTGTTAATTCAGAGCTGTACTGGGCAGTGATGTTTTTCCAATGAACAGCATGTGACAGACTGTATTTGGTCTAAGGCAATTCACTTCCTAGGTCTAGTTCCTCAAGTGTACAATGTGGAGGTTAGACTAGATGACATGGATTGTTCTAGAATGCAGTTCTATTCATGGCGATTTTTTTTCTGATTCTTTTCTGGCTCAGCAGTTATTACTTGTAAAAGGGTACTGTTGAAATTATTTAGATAAAATAAGTAACATTGTTGAGAAAAAAATTCATTCTTGTCTGAATTATCCAGATAGATTTTTTAAATCAACCAAATTATTCTAATTATTGTTTTTGTTCTCTAGTAATTTTGCTCTAGTAGCAGCGGTGTATTGAATAAGGGAAAGACTCTGGCTGCCTGTCAGTTCTTGGAATCATAAAAATTCTCGGTGAGAATACTTAAAGCTGCTACAAATCAGAGATAGCTAGAATTAGAGAAAGAACTTTCTACCCCAGCATATGGGAAAATAGCTGAGAAAATGGTTGCCAAGCAACAGTGGTTCCATTCTGTGAGATTACCAGAATGTTACCATCCATCTCCTCCTCTTATTGAGGTTGTAGGTAAAGTGGATGTGGCCTGGGTATGGATTGGGTTGTTATGATGAAGGGAGGGGAATGATAATGTTGGCACACCCAGGTACTGGGTTGGAAAGCTTGAAAGCTGTGCCCTACAAGTACCAGTCTTTCTGAGTTTGAAGAAATAGCTAAGGTATACCAGATCCTAGTTTTGAGACTCAGGGTAAAAAGAAACACAGTATTTAAAACTTTGAGTCCCAAAGTGTCCGTACATTAAAAAAAAAAAAATAGTGTAGTTCAAACAGTGAATCTTTGAACGAGATCCTTTCTCAGATTCAGTCTATAATGTGATTTCTTCCTCTTTTGAACTTCTTTTCTTTCTTCTCCTCATTGGAAATGAAGGCTGTCAAAAGTTTAGTTATCATTCTTCTTCTAGTTGCAGTGTTTAAAAGTAATCACCCATTCATTTTAGAGTCTTAATAAATGCTGGGTCTAAAATTAAAAAAAAATTTAATGTAAATCAGGTACTAGAAAATCTAACAAAGTGGTGATTCAAAATGATTTCTACCTACATGGATAGCTTTTTTCCCCGAAGACCAAAGGCAGGCAAAGTTAATATTTATTTTAACTATTAGGTTTAAGGGAAATTTATGATAGAATTTTACATTTAGTAATTTGCTTGTATACAAATTATATATGTTTGTATACACAATTTATAATAAATAAAGATCCCTTGTATAACCAGGGTATATGTAGATCCTTTTAATTTTAATGAATGCACAGTTTCCTACTTATAATATTGAATTTTAATACTGTGTGACCATATCTATGTTTTATTTCACATGATACCCTCTTGGTTGGGACCCCTCATCATACTCCTGTTCATAGGGGAAAACACGAATTCTAAATGATTCAATATGATTTTTTCCAGAAGCCCATTCCATGTGACTGCGTGTCCAAATGTTTCTGCCTAGCACTACTTCATGGAAGTATAGAGTTGGTAAATTTGTTTTCTGCTCTGTGAAGAAGTACTTTACAGGAGTTTGAAAGGTGCCAGCTAGATTATAGAAAACACTCCCTATTAATCTTAGTTCTGTGGTGTGGTTCGATAGTTTTTTCTCAGCTATACCATTTCCAGACTGAAAAGTCCTGTCCTCGCGTTCCACCCCCCCCCCCCCCCTTTTTTTCTTTTCTTTTAGTTCTAATTAAGTAGCTCTTCTTTGCTCAAAGACCGAAGATTGCTTCCATCATCTAATTGTCTCCTTTCTAGGGCTTTTCATGTTCTGGGTTGTGGGAAGCAGAACTGTATGCCCACTGTGAACCCACTCCAGTTTTACATAAGCATAGGAAGCTGTTTGCCATTTTGGTTTCCATACTCTTGGAAGGAAAAGTGCTAAGGGGAAAGAGCATAGATAGGACTTAGAGACACAGTCCTGGATTCTAGTCCTTACTCTGCTCTTTACTAGCTATATGAGCCTGAGCAATTTAAATGGTCTAAGCCTCAGTTAGTTAATCTTTTAAGTGACGATGTTAATAATCTTCCTTATTTATTGCTCATTTATCAATTTAAAACCATATAGAGTGGCATTGAGTAGGCCCCAGACACCATTGCAATGCAATGATTTTCCCCCCTCATTTGTGAAAACAGCCGTTGGACTGTGAACTCTATAAGGGCAGAAATCCTAGTATTTCTTTTTCGTTCTTCTCAGTACTCATCCAGTTACTCAGGGTCTCCCGTATGAAGTTATTTTTACAAATGAGGGCTATCTCCATTGGTGTGGAAGCCAAAGTTTAACCTTGCCTGTCTATGGCTGAGATGATAGAGCAAGCATGCTTATCAAGAGGAAGATAACATAAATCTAAAAGGAAGTCAAAATATTGAGGACCATAGAAACAAGATTAAAAACTAGTTTTGACAGGCTACAGCTCTGGGTTGAAAACAGCTGGGAAATTTTAGAGTAACCTGTCCAAGATTGCTCAGACATTAAATGGTGGGTTTAATTCCAATTCCTGAGGTTTGTTTCTGAAGCACACTCCCTTAGCTCCCTGGTTTGGGGAGCTCCGATGGTTCCCTGATGTCCATATCTTAATCCTGGTATCTGAATATATTACCCAAGATAGTAAAAAGGATTTCACAGATGTAAGGTAATAGACTTTTAGGTGGAGAGAATATCCTGGATTATCTGAGTGGGTCCAGACTTCACATGAGTGAGAAGCTTTTCCCTTCTGTGGCAGAAGAGAGAAGACAGGAGAAGGAGAGGGAGAGATTCTAAGCGTAAGTACTCAACCTGCTATTGCTGACTTTGAAGATTGAGGCTTATCAAGGAACAGTGGTGCTCTCTACAATCTGGGAACAGCTCTCAGCCAGCAAGAAGATAGGGACCTTGAAAGGAATTGAATTCTTCTAACAACCCAAAGACCAAGTACTTGGATTTTTCTCTAGACCCCCAGAAGGAAATGCATCCCTGCTGACACCTTGATTTTAACCAAGTGAGACAGATGTCTAACTTCTGACCTATAGAACTGTATGATAATTGTGTTGTTTAAGTCACTAAATTTGTGGTAATTTGTTATGGCAGCAATAGAAAAATGAATACAGTTGCAGATAGAATGATAGAAATCTGGTTGGGTAACGGGGCTTTTCAGTAACCCCGGCTAAATATGAAACCATAGTGAGGTGAGGCTAAAACAAAAGGAAAACGAGGATTAGAAGTATTCATGGAGAAAATGTCTTACTGTACTTTAGGTTCATCAGACTATTTTTGGAATTTTGAGCCAATTCTGAGTGTCATATTTTGAGAATCATCAGCAAATTAAAGTGAATCAGGAGAGAAACAAGTGCTAGAGAAAATGTGGAGAAAGAGATTGTACCTATTCACTGTCAGTAGGGAAACTGAGGGTTGCAGCCTCTTGGAGGGCAGTGTGGTGTTTCCATAGGAGGCTAGGGGTGGGGTTGCCATATGATCCTGAAACCCCATTGCTCAGTATATCCCTGGAGAAACTGAGTGTGGGGACATGAATAGATATTTGCATACTAGTGTTTCTGGCAGAAGTATTTCGATTCCCTAAAGATGGAGGTGGCCTCAGGGTAAAATGATGAGGAATGGAACGGGGAACTGTGGTGTATACATACAATGGACTACTGAGTGGCCACAAGAAAGAATGCAGTTGTGAGGCATGCAATTAGGTGACTGAACATTAAGACCTGTGTGTTGAGGGAAAAACTAACATAAAAACTCAGTGAACTGAAGTCAAGAGCATGTGTTATCAAGTTGGGGTCTGTTGTGAAGGAGCCTAGATTGTAAGCTCTTATAGCAGTCACATATATTCAGGAGTTGTAACTGTTATTTCTAAATTTTGAGATACTGAGCTGTTTGTATATAACCTGGTCATTCCAAGAAACTAAGGGTATTTATGTGACATCTGAGACTCAGATTTAGAGCTCTGAAGCAATGGAAGTCAGCAATACACCATCCAGGAACAGTTGAAAAAGGGATCACACTTCGACTAGAGATATGATTGAAGCTAATCTGGATAGGAATAAGGTAGATAAGAATACAGAGTAAAGAATGATACCGTCCATATTTTAAAACTTCAACATCTGTGTGAGACCAAAGGGAGAGATGTTTATTTGGTGCAAAATATTTATTTTGGGTAGTGCAGTTCCTAATTTAAACTTGCATGGTCGGTTTAGGTGAACATCATAAGTACATGGAATCTTGAATAGGGCATGAGTTCTTGTTGGTTTGTCCAGATTAGTGTGATGCCCCAAAATATCCCAGTGTAATTTGGCAGTGAATAAAGAAGTATTTGTAAAGTCCCCTTGGGGGACTGGGGAGAAAGGAGGAAATATTCAGCTTTCCCATTTGGAGAATTTCTGATGTGCTCACAAACAGTAGGGACCACCAAATCCATAGGCCAAGCCCTTGATCTTGGTGTTCGGCCCTATGAAATTTAACATGCCTACAAAGGATAGGCTAAGCCTACTTAAAATTAGGCCTAAGAGTCACTTCCAGAGAACCTCTTGTTGCTCAAATGTGGCCTCTATCTCTAAGCCAGCTTGGCAAGTGAACTCACTGCCTTCCCCCCTACTTGGGACATGACTCCCAGGGGTGTAAATCTCCCTGGCAATGTGGGACAGAACTCCCCAGATGAGCCGAGATCTGGCATCATGGGATTGAGAAAGCCTGCTTGACCAAAAGGGGAAGAGAGAATGAGACAAAGTTTCAGTGGCTGAGAGATTTCAGAGTGGACAGGTTATCCTGGAGGTTATTCTTATGCATTATATAGATATCCCTTTTTTAGTTTATAATGTATTGGAGTGGCTGGAGGGAAGTAGCTGAAACTGTTGAGCTGTGTTCTAGTAGCCTTGCTTCTTTTTTTTTTTTTAATAATAAAAAAAACTTTTTATTGTGTAGTATACCATATAAACAAAGCAAAGAAATAAGAAAGCAATAGTTTTCAAAGCACTGTTCAACAAGTAGTTACAGGACAGATCCCAGAGTTTGTCATGGGCTCTAGTAGGCTTGATTCTTAAAGATGA
The DNA here is from genome assembly GCF_023851605.1 of Tamandua tetradactyla. Taxonomy (NCBI): domain Eukaryota; kingdom Metazoa; phylum Chordata; class Mammalia; order Pilosa; family Myrmecophagidae; genus Tamandua; species Tamandua tetradactyla. Next base: position 9,619,989 of record NC_135343.1, on the reverse strand, counting down.
CTGTATAAAGATGTAATTTTACAGTATGACTGTGATTATGAAAACCTTATGTGTGATGCTCCTTTTATGGACAGATGAGTAAAAAATATGGATAAAAAATAAATGTATGGATAAAAAATAAATGATAGAGGGGGATAAGGGGTAAAATAAATTAGGTAGATTGAAATACTAGTGGTCAATGAGAAGGAAGGGTAAGGGGTATGGAATATATGAATTTTTTCCTTTTTTTAAAATTTCTTTTTCTCGAGTGATGCAAATGCTCTAAAAATGATCATAGTGATTAATACACAACTACATGATGATATTGTGAGCCATTGATTGTACACTATATGTGTATGGACTGTATGTGTGTGAAGATTTGTCAAATATTTTTTTAAAAGTGAATCAAGCATAGTGATGGTGTAGTGATGGCCATTTAATAATTTGGAAATCAATGCATTTTGTACATTCTACCTTTGTTGTATTCCAGTATCTTCTGAGAGCATTGATGTATCTCATCAGGATATATGATAAAAGATTTTTCTTTGTTTATTATTTTTCCTGTGATGTCAAACATAACCGCAAAATCCAAATCTCCCCAAAATACAGAACAAATAGTAGAAGTCTGCTGTAATTCCAACTCCTAACCACTATGATAGACTGTAGGACCTTTTTCCAAAATTTTTAATGTATAATTATCTGTCCATATATGTATATGTGTGTTTATTTTTTTAATAAAATTGAATCATATGGTCTGTAGACTATGACTCTTGATTTGAAAGACAAGAACAATTTCAAATATTTTTCTATATATTAATATTTTTTAATGTAAAATTTCAGTCCATCTGGCAATTTATTGTTGTGTACTATATAATGCAAAGTTTTAATTTAAGTTTTGTATGTATGGATAATCAAATGTTTTAACACAGTTTACTGAATAATCCCAAAATGGTAACTTTTACCATTACTAAATCCCTAGGCATAATTGTGTCTGATTTTGTATTCTATAATTGGTTCCAGTGATTGTTTCTTTGTCAGTACTACAATTGATATCTGGTTTATTTGATTTTAATTCGTATCTGTTCTCATCATCTCTCATTCATCTCATTTTAGACACTTTTCTTGCCTATTCTCAAGTACTTACTCTTTTAGATTAATTTAAGGATCAACTGGTTAAAACATATTTAAAAAATCCCTGTTGGAATTTTGAATAGAATTGCATTAGATTCATAGATTATTTTTATGAGACTCAACATAGTTTTTATAATTTTAATTATTGTATCAGGAGAGTCCAAACTCCTTTTAAATTCTTAAGCATATTTTTTAGTTTTATGTAGTGCTTATATATTTCTTGTGAAATTTACTCCTATGTAAGTAAAAAAAAAAATTTTTATTTTTTTACTGTTATCTGGATAATTTTTTTTCATTATATTTTCTAACTATTATTGCTAGTGTAGTGTAAAGCCATTAAATTTAGAATATTTATCTTTTATCTGGCCATGCTGCTGAATTACCTTACTTGGGTTTTCTTAGAAAGGCATTATATATATTATCTTCAAATAATTACATTATATCTCTTCCTTTCTAATATTCCAATCTGTTAATTTGTTCATGTCTTTCCCCTTTGACTAATGACACTTTGAATCACCTCTTTTGACATCAGAGACATTTTGACACAGTCTAAAACACAAATCACTAAATAGTTGCTGTTTTTCCAAAATCAAGTAATATGTACAAGTGCATATTGTGTGCCAGGCATGTGCTAAGCATTTTATATATATTAACTTTTAAAAAACTTTTAACAATCTTATGAAATGGTTTTATACTCATTTTAATGATGGGAAAACTGAAGAAAAGAGGTTTCAGGCAACTTGCTGAATGTTGAACTAGAAGTTGAACCTAGGCATTTTGGTTCCAAAGGCATACCCTTAACTACTGTTCTACTCTGATTTTAAGTGGGTGAAATAAAAAATATTGAAATGACTTTACTGATATTTCTGATTATAAAAGTAAGACATGTTTATTACAGAAGATTCAGTCAAAATAAAAGGTATAAGCAAAAGAAAATAATCTATTCTCCACTATTTAATTTTTAAAAATTGCTGTTTAATTACTGTAGTTTTGTAATGTTTTAAAATCAAGAAGTGTGAATTCTGCAACTTCGTTCTTTTTCAAGATGGCTTTGGCTATTGTGGCCCCTTACTCTTCCATATCAAATTGATGATTGGCTTTTCCATTTCTGCTAACAGGGCTTTGGAATTTCTTTTTTAATTTTTTTAATTTTTACAGCCTAACATTTCCCATTTTAACCATATTCAAATATAAAATATTGAAATTTTGATTGGGATTGCATTGATTCTGTAAAAGACTTTAGGTAGAAGTGACATCTTAACAATATTTAGTCTTCCAGTCCATGAATGTGTAATATCCTTCCATTTATTAAGGTCTTCTTTGATTTCTTTTAGCAATGTTTTGTAGTTTTCTATATATAAATTCTTTATATCCTTTGTTGAATTTATTTCTAGCTATATGATTATTTTAATTGTTACAGTAAATGGAATTTTTTTCTTGGTTTCCTCCTCTGATGGTTCATTACTAGTGTGTAGAAACACTACTAATTTTTGCATGTTAATATTATCCCCCACCATATTGCTAAACTGTTTATTACCTCTAGTAGCTTTACTATGGATTTTCTAGGGTTTTCTATATGTGGGATTATGTCATTTGCAAACAGGGAAGGTTTTACTTTTTCCTTTCTGATTTGGATGACTTTTATTTCTTTTTCTTGCCTAATTTCTCTGGCTAGCACTTCCAGTACAGTGTTAAATAACATGGGTGACAGTGCATCCTATTTGCGTTTCTAATCTTAAAGGGAAAGCGTTAAGTTTTTCACTATTGAGCATGATGTTATTGGTGGGAGTTTCATATATGCCCCTTGTCATGTTGAGGAAGTTTCCTTCTATTCCTAGCCTCAGAATGTGTTTGTTGAGAAAGGGTGCTGGATTTTTTCAAATGCCTTTTCTGTGCCAATTGAGATGATCAAGTGTGTCCCCTCCTCCTACTTTCTCTTAATGTGGTTTGTTACATTAATTGATTTTCTTATTTTGAACCACCCTTGCATTTCTCAGATAAACCCCACTTGATCATGGTATATATAGTTCTTTTAATGTGCTGTTTGATTTGGTTTACTAATATTTTTTTGAAAGTTTTCCATTTATATTCATCAGAGATAATGGTCTATACTTCTGTTTTCTTGTGCTGCTTTATCTGGCTTTGGTATTAGAATGATATTAGCTGTAGAATGAGTTAAGGAGTATTCCCTCCTCTTCAGTTTTTTGAAGAGTTTGAGAAGGATTGGTGTTAATTCTTCTTGGAATGTTTTGTATAATTCACCTGTGAAGCCATCTGTTTCTAGGTTTTTCTTTGTTGGGAGGCTTTTGATTACTGATTCAGTTTATCTTTAGTTATGGGTCTGTTGAGATCTTTTATTACTGCTTGAGTCAGTGTAAATAGTTTGATTGTTTCTAGGAATTTGTCCATTTCATCTAAGTTATCTAATTTGTTGAAGTAGTTGTTCATTGTATCGTATTATGATATTTTTTATTTATATGGGATTGGTAGATATTGTTACAATCATCTGTGGAAAACAGAATATGCCACAGTGTGTGATATATGTTCTCTTGGAAGTACTAGGCCTTTAAGCCCTACACAACATATAAAGCTAAGAACACAAAGAATGATTGTTCCATAATTTGGTAACAGTACTCCTCTGTTTGTTGAGATTCTCATTAACTAGAACAATTGCCTCTGCTTAATGAAGGCTTTTTTCTGAGAGGCAACAGAATGTGTTCTATCATAAACTGCTTTTCAAGAACTAACTGAGCTCACAGATAAAGTACAGGATTGTGGCTTGAGGATCAGATGTGAAAACTGTAGTTAAGTCACCACTTCTCATTATAGCTACTGTTTCTAGTGGAATATTTCTTGTTGTCAATCATGTCTACCCACAGTCTGGCCAGACTTTTTGACATTGTTGAATTCTGCTACAACCACTGGATTGTTCCAGAAGGTGCTCACTTTCTTGATGGAGATACTACAAATGTAACCTCAAAATTGGGCCGAAGTGGCTATTAAACTAACTCCTTAATTCAAAAATGGCAATTAAGGAGAAAGAAGTAGACATTTAACTTGTCTTTCCAATAGGAACTGATTTTCATGGTAACCTAATGACCCCAGATGATAAAGAAAAGTCTCTACTTTATGGAAGAATGTCAACCAGTAATGTAGATGTATTGATTATATTGGCAAATCAACATCCTGCAATACCTTACCCAGGCAAGGATTATTAATGATACTAAAAGAATTAGGTATATGGTTGATGGAGAGCTGAATGTTAATGTAGTGTCAAAGTAATACATACAGATTACTTCCTAATTGTAAGGGAGAAAATGTAGTGTTCACTCACGGTATCAGTCATCACCCTCATCCAGTGGGTGAGGAGGGTCAGCCAGACATTACATGTTTCTTGATGTAATCAAAGATGAAGTAAACAGCATTAACTGTGATGTTTACTCAAACATACTTAACCTTACACCATTGAACTTATAACCTAATTTCCAGTTACAAGAATTATTGGGGGGGCGAGGAGGGGAAAGAATTGTAACAAATAAGGTATCAGTGGCTCAAAGAGTTCAAATAGAGTTGAGAGGCTACTCTGGAGGTCACTGTTATATAGGTTTCGGTTAGACATTGTTACCTGTCATAACCATTTCAGCCAATCCTAAGGAACACCTAGGGCAATATATAAGATTCTACAAAGGTTCCATGCACTAGGGTAACCTTCCAGAAACCTACAACCTCCAGATAGGTCCCTGGACCAGATAAGTCCTGTAACCTAGAGGGGCCAGACTCTCCAGAGCATCAGCTAGTTCCATCTCCCTATGCCCTTCTAACATGAAAAAGTTAGAATGGGCATAGTCCAAATACCCCTTAAGAGTGGGAGAAAGATCAAAGGTGATGGTGGAGTTACACAGAGAAGGTAGGGTTTAACAAATGAGTATGATTGCTAAATCATTATATTGATATTTCTTTTAGTCTCCTTAAAGCAGCTAGAAGTAAAAACCTAAAATTATGGAATTGTAACCCATACCAAACTCTGAAATCTGTTCTACAACTAATTGTTGTGCTGTATGTTGAAATTTATTGCTTTTTTGTATATATGTTATTTTTCACAAGAAAAGGAAAAAAAGTGATGATTAAAAAATATTTATTCCTTCTAGCCTCCAATATTCTGGAGCGGCTAGAAGGAAAAATCTGAGATGATGATATGGTAGCCCACGACAAACTCTGGGATCTGTCCTGTAACTATTTGTTGAAGAGTGCTTTGAAAACTTACTGCTTTTTTCTTTCTTTGCTTTGTAAATAGGTTATATTATACAATAAAAAAAAAGTTAAAAAAAAATACAGGAAAGAGGTGAATATTTGCATTTTTGTTTTGTTTTCTTTCTCTTTTATACTTTGATTCTGTATCATCATTACCCATATATTTTTAAAAGTCAGGATGTGTTGTTTGTTTGACACAATGTCTGATAAAATATTTGAAACAGGGATTTCCTGAAAACTCTGGGACTTGAGGCTGCAGTGGGTAAAATACCTCACGGTGGGGACTGAGCAACTCCTTTCCTCTACATGTGAGGGGTTAGAAAGGGTGCCCTAGGCATGTCTTAAAATATTCCATATAAGGCCCTTAGGCAATATTTCAGTACTCCTCACTTGCCAGGGCCTGGCCCTTTCTAAGAAGGCACTGGGAAGGATCCTAGCAATGTTGTAAAACTGACACACACACACAAAAGAAGGTTTTTTTTCCCCATAAGGAAGGCTTCAAAGTAAACTATGAGCCCTGTAAATCTGGATCCATCATTGACAAGTCTTTCTCTGTGGTCCTGCTGGCTGGATTTCACCTTTATATAACCAGATAGTGAGCAGCCTCAATTCCTCAGACCAGGGCTCACTGGAATGCCAAGGGCGCTGTGGGAATTCAAGGAAAGAAGAGCATTCACCACTCGGCTGCTGGTTGCAGAGAAAACTGCCAACAGGAGCAAGACCAGACCTCCTGGAGAAAAACACGCCCAAGACTTGAGGTCTAGTGGAAGGAGTTCTTTCTTCAGAGGGATGGGTGGTGTGTGGCACTCAGTTACCTGTTTCAAAGTCTGAAAAAATTAATGACCTATTTCTAAATTCTCCTCAAATAAAAACATTACCTATATGCCTTCCCCCCAGTCACTCCCATGCCCCGGAGGGGCTGTGTCTTGTAGTGGAGAAAGCCTTGGATTCATCAGAACACCAGCTCCTCTGTTATGTTGCCATACTACTTTGGCCAAATCACTACTACCATGGCCCTCACCTTTAAAATGAGGGTGTTGGATTAGGTAGCTTCACTCTGACACATGAATAATTGTATGGTAAGGAGGTAGACTTTAAACTTTATTCAGTGACAAAGGGTATTGCCATGGGAAAATGTGATGCACGTGTTGGGAGGGAGGTTGACATATGGAGAGAAATTGGACCATATGGGATTAGGGAATTAAAAATTTCCTAAGTAATTTGGGTGCCAAAGAGGATCGTCTCAGCCATGAACTGTCTTCCTTTTAGCAAATGAGAAGACATTATGAGCAATTCCAAAATTAAAAGGAATTTTATGTCATGTCCAATAATGCATGATGTGTGGAGGCAGTGATGTGTTAGGTTTTGGGAAGGAAAATTGTATTTAAGGCATGGTCTTTATTTAGGAGATAATAACTAAGACAGAACTAGTTCATATGAAGCAATTAGCAAACAAACCTGAAAGCTATAACCATAACACGTGATTAATGATGGGCTGATTTAAGAAATTATGGTGCATCTACTCTATGTGAATACTCTGCAACCATCAAATAGAAGAAACCACATTTATACATATTCACTTGTTAAAGGAAAATAAGTGGTAGAAAAATATGAAGAGTATCATATTTTTGTAAAAAAACAAAAATCAGATTCTAAATAAGGGATCCTATGTATCGGCAAAGAGAAAGTATGGCATGATCTATAACAAAATGCTAATGATAGTTACTTTACGAGAGTGGGATCAGACAGAGGAGGAAGAAAATATTATTTTTATCATTCTGTAGTTCAGTTTGTTTAAATTGTTAGAGTTAACGTGTTTTATAAAACTCCAGAAAGCTTTTTAGAAAATATAAAATGCATAATCTTTGTTTTCTCAGGCCTCACCAATCTGTGGATGTATGCTGCATCACATGAAATGGTTATAACCGTTGTTTCACCAGCTTTTGCCAGGCCTGTTCTGCTTTTCCTCCCTGGCCACTACCTGCTGGAGCAGCTTACTCCAGGGTGGGGCCTTAGCTTAACTACAAGGCCTGTGTCCTGAGTGGGGCAGAGCCTGTGCTCAAGGTTCTGTGGAAGCTGCTAAGTAGTGCCATTTCCCCTGAGATTCCAAAAGTGGCAGCCATGCCTTAGCCCTTCAGGAGGAAGGGCTGCCTTCCTTTACCCTCCCCTCCAACCTCTGTTGGGTGGTCACCAGAGAAGTGCTATTTAGGCTTCTCGTGTACCTAAACTCCTCTAGGCTGGTCCAGCTCATCTCCGGACCTGCCTGGGCCCCTGTAATGGAGCTCAACCTCCAGTGGGGACATCCACACACAATCTGTACTAAATTGTGTGGTGCAGGCAGAAAGTCAGTGAAGGGAAAAACTGACTGGGACAGTCTTCTTGGGAAGACCCAAGATTTAAATAAGGCTGTGTGAGGAACAGGGAGAGAGGTCCCTACAGCTACACCAATGTGTGAACTGTGTACAACCAGTGCAAGTAAGGTGGAATGAGAGAGAAAAGCAGCCCTGACAGTCAGGAGCTGGCTAAGCACTATTAGCGAGTCTCTGGTATATCCCTTTAAAGCAATTTCATAGAACAGCACATCAACAAAACTAGTCCGTGACAATGAAGGAGACCATATTTGTGTCTGAACAGAGAAAAGATGAACATTGTTTAAACCACAAAAGGAACCAAACATTCCTCTACCTTGAGTAACTGCTGCTTCTTTACCATGTACAGCTGTGGACTTGCTTCATTGCCCCCGCCTCGTAGCTGAGAAGTCCTCCTGACACATCAGTCCACAACAAAGCCACACTTCCCTGAACCCTCCCCAGAGTCACGTAACACAGCCCAAACACCATAATCTGCCCTTTTAATGCCCTTTTACTGAGGGTGTGTGATCTCCCTTAATGCTACAAGTCAATAAACCCAACTTTGATTTCAGCTGTGTTTCTGGTTGTTTGGGTCTGGAGACCATTGACAAGAGGTAAAACTGAGGTGGACAGGCATAGTGGAGTTGAAGGCAGAGGCCTAGAATATTTCACCCTGCCACTTATTTTCCAATTATTTTGAGCAAGTCATTTACATTTTTGTATTGGGTACTTGACAGTAGGCAAGTATTTATTCATTGCCTGAATGAGCAAGTTCTGTGAGGACCTTTAAGAGAATGATCTGACTGTGATGGTGTATGTCTTTGCAAAGTACTGGAGGATAAGAGCATGTTGGTGAAGTGGGCACCAATGAGGAAATGTTTAAATTCCAGCTTGCCTTACTTTTCTATTCCATCCTCACAGGCAATGAGAGTGAGAAAAGGTTATGGCCTGTGGAATCTGTCCTAGCTCTACTGCTTAAAAGGTGTTTGACTTAGAGCAAGTTTCTTAAACTTGCTGAGCTGCATCTAAGAATGAATATAATAGGACTTACCTCACTGGCTTGAATAGCGATGTCATCACCCAACACTCTCTGGCACATAAGGTAGTAGATACTCAGCACATTTGTGCTCTCTTTCCTTTCTGGGACAACCACTATAGATTCCTGAAAGAGAAGTAGCCTAGAGAAAAGTATGTATTTTAGGAAGAGATACCTGATGGTGGTATGCAGGAGGACTTAAGTGGGAAGAAGACAACTGGACCTGAGAAGTGCTGGGACGTGACAGCTAACAGGGGCCCTGGACTGGCTGCTATGAAGTTTGTTTCACATTCTCACAAATAACACAACTGTCCTGACTGGTCCTAGGCAAAGTGTGAATGATTGCCATGTGACACTGTACATGTCCTATGCAGCAAGCCAAAGTAGAATGGTGGTGAGTTGGGAGTCCCAGCACCAACCCTGGACTTGATGATGCTCTAAGAGGACTCAGAATATACTTGTACTAAAACTATGATTTTTTACGGTGAAGGGATACAAAGCACAATCAGCAAAGGTAAAAGTGCTGGGGCCCAGTCTGGGGGGATGCCAGGTATAAGCTTTGAAGTGTCTTCTCCCTGTGGAGTCACACAGGACACACTTAGTTTTTCTAGCAATGAGTTGTGTGTGACATGTGTGTGAAATGTTGCCAATTGTGGAAGCTCCTTAGGGACCCAGTGCCCAGGGTTTTAATTTGAAGCTTGACACTCAATTACCCCCTGCCTAGCATGCACTAAAATTCCAGGAAAGCAGGTGATCAGCATAAACCATACTGTTTGCACAAACAGTTTAAGCAGAGTAAGACACTCATCCATTCTGGGAATGGTGGGAACATTCCCACAATCCAAGTTCCCAGACTCTAGCCAAGGGCTAAACTTGCAAGCAGGCTTTTCCAAGGATAGCCGTCAGCCCTGCTATGTTAACTCCTTTAAGCACAGGTAGAAAAAAGAAATGCTTAAATTAGAGACACTTCTAGAAGTATAGCCTAACACCAGGCTGATTGGGGCAACAAGAGAAACAACCTCTCTGAGTTCAACAAGTCAGCAATGGAATGCTCATTTCTAACAATAAGTCCATGGATTGTAACATCTTGTAGATTGTTGCCAGGGCTTTGCAGTATGCAGAGAAGGTCTGCTTCAAATAGGAAAGAAGATATTGAGTACTCAAGGTTAGCCCATGCTTTCTTCCACCTTATTAAATGGAAGTAAGTGAGCAGGGCAGAAATTACATTTTGAGCCCAAGGGTAGATGACCCCAAGGAGGAGAAGATGGATGATGTCAAGAGCTACATTTTCCTTACCAGCTCTACCTCTGGTAGCTCCTAAGTTATATATATTTAGTTTCATAGACCCAGTGAGCCTCCAAGTTAATATATCTTCACTTTACAAGGTACCCTTGGATCTGGGACATTTGTATTAAACAACCCCCCAGGTGATTTATGAAGGATGTCTTAAAAATAAAAGGCAAAATACGTAAAGTAGCTGAAAGATGGTGTAAGAAAGAGCAAGTTTGTGGTGATAGTACCTTTTCCCAACGATTTGAAAAGTCAATCCAGTCACCATTTACTGCAGACCTGCTTTCTATGAGACTGGAACTAAGGAACATAAGATGAATAGGCTGCTCTTTGCCTTTGTAGAGCTTGTCACCTAGTGGGGAGGCTGACAAGTATAATTGACAATTCTAATAGAAGGGCATAGGAAGTCTGTCCAAATTGTCATGGTGATGTGGGGAAGGGTGAATACATCCTCCTGGAAGGATTAGGGAATTTAAGATGGGGTTTAAAAGACAAAAAGGATTGTGAGTTCTTCCCTGGGTTTCAGATCACCAGCAAACACATGGACATGATAGTCGCCTTCTTAACCCCGTCCTGTAATTGGGTGAGGCCCTTGGTCCCTAAAAGACTTACTTTCCCCTGGACCTTTTTGTCTCTGGCTAGCATGGCTATTGCCTGATGGACAAATTCAGGAGAGAGTGAACTGCTGTTGAACTATACTGATTCCAAAAGGATGCTAATCCCCAAGGTGTAGAGGCCTTAGGAACTGGAGACCTAGTATCATGGGACTGTAGCAATGTTAACCAGACAAGGGAGAATAATGGTCAGAAAAAGGGTTCACTTGTGTCACAAGTGTAATTGTGTTAGAAAATTTGTTACGCTTGCTAAAAGAGAATGGAAGAAATTGGGAATTCTGTATATAGGCTAGTTAGTTTCTCCGTTTGCTACAACGTGACTACACTTTTTCCTGTTGTGAGAATGTAAGGAAGACAGATGTAATCAGAGAACAATGCCAAGATTTATATATCACTGTTGATTCAGTGAGAGAATCCACTTAACCTATTAAACTACAAGTTGGCGTAAAGTGGAGGGGAGTGAAGGGACCTCCTGGATTCCCCTGCTTTTTAGTTTTAGTGTCCTTTGTAAAATGGGCATGATAATACCAACTTGACAGGGTTTTGAGAATTAAGTACAGTATTGTGTGTGAAAGTGCTTTATCCATACCAGTATAAATGTTTGCTTTTTCTGTAATTATTATTATACCAGAAAATAAGATAACCCTCTCCCAAAGTAGCTTAAAAATATCTCAAACTGGTATTGTCTATCAGTCAGGCTGTGTGCAAACATAGAGCAAGGTGCTGAATTTTAAAAACATACAATTTTATGGGGATCTTAGTAATTGTCTAGTTTTTATCTTCTGTTTCAAAGGGCTCTGAATATAAAGAATTTTAGGCAGGTGTGTGTGTATTTCCATCTTAAGTCAATAATTTAAATATTGACAAAGTTCTGAAATTCCTTGAGGAAGAAAATTTGGTTCAATTTGCAGTGTGAAAGCAGTACTGGCACCGTGTAGGAACACTTCAGGCAGACAATAGATTATCCCTGAGGTATTGGATGCATGTCCTAAAACTTTCAATTGTCTGGAAAAGTGGTTTCCTTCTGAAAATAAATTATATCATTCTTTGAGTACAGGGATCTGTCTAATTTGGAGAAATCTTCTCTAGAATGAGGTAATTCAGCCTCTGATGGGTCAGCATGGATAAAAGTCACCCTCTAGATTCTCACTGGGAGGGAACCAGCGGCTGAATGTAGCATTCCCTTCCTTATAGAGAACACATCTCTTGAGAAGTGAAAGTACTTTTACAGCAGAGAAACTGCTGTGCCAAATACTTCCTAAACTCAATATTCAGCTTCAATTTCTGTGTCAAATGCCGATGTGGAAGAGGTTTTCAGTGTCATAGGAAATCTATGGACTGATGAATGCAACAGATTGCACACGAAGCAGTATTAAACAAACTTTGAGTTTTAAAACATTATATTCATTCTGAATGAAGTGATATCAGATCTGGAATCTACTTTAAAATAATCCAGTTGACTGGGGGAGAGGAAGCATGGGATATAGTTGAGAGAGAATCGGCCATATGTTGATAATTATTGAAGCTGGGTGATGGATACATATGGGTTCATCATAATATTTTCTCTACTTTTGCAAACGTTTGACAATTTCCATATAAAAAGTAACAACATAAAACGCCCGTGTGACTTTCTCTTGTTTGAATGAAGTAAGATTTTAAAAATTAATAATGTATACAGCTTGCTAGAGCAGGTAGCACATAGTAAACACCAAGAATGTTAACTATATTTTATAAAGAATATTTTTATATGGAAATTTTCAAGCGTTTCCAAAAGCAGAGAAATGTAGTATCAACTCATGTGAATTCCTCTTCTACAACCCCGTGAGTGAAGTTCTATATAAATTATCCACATTTCCCAGATGAGGCAGGGGGTGCACAGAGGTTGTCAGTAAACAGGACTTGAGCTCCGTCATTTACACTCCAAAGCCCACTCCAGCTGCTTAAACACTGCACTGCTGCCCGCACCCATGCTGCTCTGTCCTACTGCGCTGTGCTCAGCAATTCCCGTACTACAGTTTATGTTTTATTGTCAGGTTGATTTGGGGTTGGTAGAAGGAGTTTTCTTTCTGTCTCTTGCAAGAGTGTTGCTCAGTAGCGGTGAACGTACGTGTCCACCTGGGGGGTGGGGGGGAGCGAGCGCGTCAGCCGCCCGCGCAGTCCCGGGGCCTCCGCGCGCGGAGCAGGCGCAGCTTGGCCGGATGCGCCCACGGCCGCTGACCCGCGCGGGACGGGGCGCCCCCTGGTGGCCGGCAGCCCCGGAGCGGGAGCCGGGAAAGGTAAGTGCGGGTCTCCGGGTGGGAGGCGCGGCCCACCCAGCGCCCTCCCCCGCCCGGGGCGCCCTGCCCCCGCGCGCTGCCCTTCCCCGGCCCAGCGGAGGGGCGTCCTGAGTCCCCGCGGCCACACGCGCAGGTCCGCTGGCCTCGCCCCGGCCCAGTGGGGCGCACCTGCCTTCGCGGCCCCAAGACCCCTCTCCCCCTCCGGGAGTGGGGATTAAGCTGAGAAGGGAAGGGTTTTGCCTGAGGCCTTTTAAAATGAGCTCCTTAATATTGCTAAGTACTTAAAATGTTTACGTTTATGTATGATGGAAATACAGGTCTGAAGCACATTCTTGCCATTCTCATCTCTTTCCAGAAAGGGCGCTAAGGCCAGAGGTCCTTCTCATCCTCTCAGTTGTCTTCCCGGTGGCCCTCTCAGGTTGGGGGGGCCCCGGGTGGGGGAAGAGCTCCTCCCTGGGGGCTGAGCCGCTCACTGTGGCCGTCTTGTGAGGAGAGGGACGTTCTCAACTGTGAATCCGAGACCTGAGCAGGGACATCGGGGTGCACGGCAGAGTGGGTGGTCTCCCTGCCTTTAGGTTGAGATCGCAGGATTACCAAGGGGCCGGGCTGGAGGATGGGCCCCTCCACGCAGACATGAGGAGCCTGGGGGTACCTGAAGGCTGGCGCCAGCGGCCCCGTGGGAATGTGTAGGTCTCAAGGGTAGTGAATAAATGGGATGAGGCCTGTGCACTCTGGGGGCAAATCAGCCATGTTGGAGAAGACCTCAGTAAGGGGAAATCTAGTTTGGCTTAGCAGAATCTGGAGGAAACCAACGGGACTGGGGAAGAGGTGACCCACGTTTGGCCTATGACTGTACCAGGAGGCTGGAGCCCCTGCTCAAGTGAGAGCACCCAAAGTTAAGGATGGAGTTGAGGTTAGATCTGTCACCCCTGCCTCTCTGAACTCTCCTTCTGGTGTTAAACCTGGCAGGATATGGGTTTAGTTTTCTTTAGAAAAACATTTTACCTTGTAATCCATTGTTTCAATGTGAGCCAATGGAGAAATTGGTTAAAAAGGTCAATGCAATGTTTGCTTGTTTTAGTTGCAGCCGGCCACCCAGGCTGAGGAATGAAATAATCTCCTTGTGCTATACTTAGGATGCATCCCTCCGTTGTTGGGCACTACTCGAAGGGGATGGGAATGGCTAGGTCCTGGCCAGCCCTCAGGCCTGGGTAAGCTTCACGCTCAAACCCAAGTCCAGGCTCAAGGAATCCCAAGGAAAGTGGTAAGTCTCTTTGCCTCCTTTATCTGACCTTGTGAGTCTACCGCTTGGTGGATGAACAGAGAACCTGCTATGAACAATAACTCTGGATAATAGTACAAATATAATGAAATTCTGTCATGAACTGATTTCTCTCTAGGCCAGGAGCTCAGATCCCCTTTGTTTGGTTCTGCGAGCAAAGGCAGGGCCCCTCCCCACGCAGAAGGCAGTGCTTCTGCTTTAGACAAGAACTGCTTCCAGGAGGCAGCGATCCTAGAAGGAGAGTGGGAGAGGCCGGGAGAATGTTTGCCCAACTCTGTATGTTCCCTTAACCGGGATCTGGCTCCCTCCCCAGCTAGGGTGGGATAAAGGAGCCTCCAGCATGGATCCTGGTCCAAGCATCTCTCTGGTGTGGTGTGCAGCCCACGAGGATGCTGTTAGTTAAAAGGATATCCTGGAGGACAGGCCTGGGAACCAAGAAGCAGGTGAAGGAGCTAAGTGTGTTTAGTCTGGAATAAAAAGGACAAGCAAGGGAGAGTCTCTCTTCAAATATTTGGAATATTTGTGAAAGAGAAGATATGTATTCTGAGTAGGATTAAAGAACAAAATTGGGAACAAGGAATAAGTTATTGGGAAGCAAATTTTTTCCTCAATAAAAGGGAAAGCCTTCTAACATTAAAACTAGCTCCCCCTAGTTGATGCTTAATTTGTGCAGAATTTTTAATTAGGTTGATTGTAAATGATTGGAAAAGGATAGCAGGGATGGTGGCACATTATTGTAAGTGTAATTAACAGCACAAATTATGTGTTTGGTTGTGGTTGAAAGGGGAAGTTCAGGATCGTCTGTATCTCTAGAAGGAAAACTGGAGGATAAAACATGGAACTGTATAACAGAGAACCTGCTATGAACAATAACTTTGGATAATAGTACAAATATAATGAAATTCTTTCATGAACTGGAACAAATGATCATCACTATTACAAGATGTTACCAATAGGGTGGTATATGGGAAAAATACACCTAATGCAAATTATGGACTATAGTTAAAATATTATCTTAATTCTTTCATCAATTGTAACAAAGGTAACACTCCAATGCTGTGTCACTAGTAGGGGGGTATAAAGGGTATGGCGTTTTTCTTTTGGGAGTAATGAATATGTTCTAAAATTGATTGTGGTGAAGAATGTACAACTATGTGATTATACAGAGACCCATTATTGTACACATTGGATGGATTGTATGATGTGTGAATATATCTCAATAAAACGGCTTCAAGAAAGCCAAGACAATTAGCTCCCCCTGGAGATATTCAAGAAAGTGCTGCTGACCATGATATTTAAGAAGTACTTGGGGAAGGTGGGCCACGGTGGCTCAGTGGCAGAATTCTCGCTTGCCATGCCGGAGACCCAGTTTCAATTCCTGGTGCCTGCCTGTGCAAACAGATAAATAAAATAAGCTTGCAGAAGAAGTTCTTGGGGAAAGAACAGCTGAAAAGTGGCCCGTTCCTGGAAATCCATGTTACAGGGTTTGTGAAACAGTCTTGCTTTCAATGTTTTGCCTGAGACTACATCTGTAAACACCTGTCTCAGGATCTCTGGAGCTCACATTTGCTCCACACCCCGCTAGGAGACCTCTTCCTTTTGGAAAGAGCATAAAATGTTTTGTCTAAATCATGCCCTGATTTGTTGGTTTGTAAAATATGGACAAAGCACTAGGGTTCCATACAATTTAGGAAATCTGTAACTTCAAATTTATTTGACGAGATGAAGTAAACCCCTAAGGTTACCTAGTGAAGTGCTGGCAGAAATGGGACTAGAACCAAGGAGCTGACTTCTCCCTGGATGTTATTTAAGACTTTTGTGAATCCTGACTAAAGCAGGCTGGCTTCCTGTGACGAGATCCGAGAATCATTGCTTGATTTAGAACACGCTTCCCCTGTTTATTTCTGTCTGCTCCATTCTGCAGGTCTTCCACTAACCTTCCCCTCCCCTCCCCTTAATGCACTTTTTATGTGTTAGCTTGTGATGCCTCCTGGTGCAGTTTGAGGCAGAGTTTGCTTCAAGTTGAGCTGGTATTTTTCTGGAGATGAGCTTTCATCTGTGTGTATATCTACTTTTGGCCAGGACAGGCCCTGTGTTATAATCTAATGTCCCTATGCTAGTTGTGTATTTGGAGAGTCTGCTATTGCCTTAGAGGCCTGAAGTCCTTGAGGGTAAGAAGCAGGAATTATTACTCTGAATCTCCAGGCAGCTAATAAGGTTTTACATCCTGTAGGTATTTGATAAATGCTTGGTGCTTGCTTCTCTGCTTCCACCACATCCTAGCTCAGAAGTCCATCATTCAGGGAGTCAGTTCCACCTTGTCATTTCTTCTCCAAGCCCAGCTTTGGGAGATAAAGCTTCAGAAGAGGAGTGTGTCTTCCACATATGGCTCTGTTTTAAACTTAATGTGTTTACTTGAATATTTAGATACCATGGAGATAGGTGCCATAGATAGAGGGAAAGAGCAGGGAGGTGGAACAGAGACAGGGAGGAACCGAAGCATCAGGGGATTGGAAGGGGTGTTTCTGTGACGCTGATGTTTATTTTAAACCGGCAGGATTATTTATCATGTCCCACGTGCACCAGCCCCCCACCCCTCCACCAAAGTAGAAATACTTCCTGCTTCTTTATGCCCTTCTACTCTCTGGTTCTAGAGAGGAATAAAAATGCAGCATCCAGCATATAAAGACACACATCATCACAATTATTTCTTACATTTGGGTGTCATTTGACATTTTCAATACACTTTCACACACGTAACCTCCCTCATTTGATCCTATGCCATGGCAGATATTATTGACCCTTACGTTTCTGATGATGATTTTGAGGTTAAGAGAACTATCCAAAGTAAGACCTAAGTCTCACTTTGTCCTAAGTCCTAAGTGAGTTGTCCAAAGTCCCATGATGAGTGGCCAGAGCTTAACTCCAGTTCTGCTTCCTTGAGTAGACCTCTAACAGCAATTGGGCTGTGCACTGACAGGAATCCAGGACAGGCTGGACAGATACAACTATGGATTAAGTCATTTCCTCTACAAAGTCATGTTCAAGTCTAACCCTTGGTCCTGTGGATGTGAACCCATTTGTAAAGGATCTTTGAAGGTATTATTAGTGAAGGTGAGGCCAAAGTGAATCGGTGTGGGTCTGAATCCACTCTGACTGGAGTCCTTATAAGGAGAGGAAATTTGGACAGTAGATGGAGACAGTGGTCCTCTGTGGAGGTAGAGATTGAGTTGTGGGTTGCTGGCAAGTCACCACCAGACTGTGGTAGACTTAGAGAAAGCATGGCCCAGCCAACACCTTGATTATGGACGTCTAGTCTCCAAAACTGTGAAATAATAAATTGCTGTGATTTAAGCCAGTCAGTCAGTGGTATTTATTATAGCAGCATGGGCAAACTAAGACAGATGCCCAGTGCATTTAGGCTAGAATGAACTGTGGGAAACACTTGTGTATGAGGTCCACAGAAAAATGTTATCAGCTTGCAGAACAATTTGCTAATTTTTTATCTTGACACAAAAGAAACCATAAGACATAAATGTACCCTGATTCCAAGGTTAACAGCCCTTCAGAACAGCCCCTTGCCAGCATAAGTGAACTCCAGACTCTCAGCTGAATCAGCTTGTGCTAACACTGGCCCTGAGAACTGCTCCACTGCTGCCTTCTCCCTCCTTAAACTGTCAGGGCACAAACTGAGCTCACACAGAGCCAAATGCAACAGGAAATAGAATCCAGGGTGTGTTTAGGTGTGTTTCCAACTCTATTTCTATAATTCTCCTTCCTGTATGTCTGATGTAGCTGAATGGTCAGACTTACATGTCCTGCAACTTCTTATTTCTGGGTCTTTTCTCTTGTTGTGTCCCCCATCCAGAATGCCCTGTGCTTCTTTTTCCCTCTCACCCCATTATTAATCTCTACATTGCCCAATCAGACCTATCCTTTAAGACCTAGTTTAAATGTTCTCTCCCCCAGAAAGTATTTCCTGGTTCCTGTAATTGAAAGTATCTCTTCCTCCTCCGACCACCAGTGACACAAATGATTGAGCTGAGGTCTAAAGGTGAGGACAAAAGATGCAAGGTTATCCACACTCTCAATTCAGAGTGACCAGTAACCTTCCCAAAATGGGAACCCATCAGCTCCCCTAAGGCTTACAGAGGGGAGTTGGAACTGGTCCCATGACTGCCACTCCAAGCTGCCCTCCACCAGTCGATACAAGAGGAGGATTGAAGAGGGAGAGGACCATCCTGCAGGGGTGAGGAAACAAAGAGAGGACCATCCTGCAGGGGTGAGGAAACAAAGAGAGGATCATCCTGCAGGGGTGAGGAAACAAAGAGAGGATCATCCTGCAGGGGTGAGGAAACAAAGAGAGGACCATCCTGCAGGGGTGAGGAAACAAAGAGAGGACCATCCTGCAGGGGTGAGGAAACAAAGAGAGGACCATCCTGCAGGGGTGAGGAAACAAAGAGAGGATCATCCTGCAGGGGTGAGGAAACAAAGAGAGGACCATCCTGCAGGGGTGAGGAAACAAAGAGAGGATCATCCTGCAGGGGTGAGGAAACAAAGAGAGGACCATCCTGCAGGGGTGAGGAAACAAAGAGAGGACCATCCTGCAGGGGTGAGGAAACAAAGAGAGGACCATTCTGCAGGGGTGAGGAAACAAAGAGAGGACCATCCTGCAGGGGTGAGGAAACAAAGAGAGGATCATCCTGCAGGGGTGAGGAAACAAAGAGAGGATCGTCCTGCAGGGGTGAGGAAACAAAGAGAGGATCGTCCTGCAGGGGTGAGGAAACAAAGAGAGGATCGTCCTGCAGGGGTGAGGAAACAAAGAGAGGATCATCCTGCAGGGGTGAGGAAACAAACGGGAATCTCAGTAAAGTGTGAAGAAGTGCTGCCTTGGGCAGCTAACCTGGGCGAAAGAAAGACGGAAGGCTTCCTGGAGGAGGAAGCCCCGGGGTCAACTTGGCACATAGTCTGGTCTGCCCTCAGGGCAGTTTTGTGCTTCTTCACTCTTCAGATACCAGTGCCACCGTCTGGAGTCAGCAGGAAGAGGAGCCTGGTTTTCCAGAGCCCACCTTTGTGAGGGGCCGGAGTTGGGATGGTGGGGGTTAAGGAGGGTGGGGTGGGGATGTAATATCTAATGTGTTATTTTTCCCTACTAATGTGTCACTTTTAAAAGTATATTTCCTTTGGAAAACTAAAAGGAGCAATATTGGGCTTATGCATTTATTCTAAAAATTAAATGCTAAAGCAGATTTGTTGTATTTAATAACACATAGATGCTAAGCAGTTGACTTGCATTTAACTTAATTATTCCTCAATATGACAACCTTATGGAGGAAATATTACTACTGCTTTGCCCTGCTTTTGTAGATAGGGAAACTGAGGCATGGGAGGCCCAAGGTCACAGGGTAGGAAGTGGCAGAGCTGGAATTCAGACTTGGCAGCCCCGCCCCAGAGCCTGTGTCTTGACCTTTGATGGTTTAATTTTACATGCCAGTGAAGTTTTTCCACTTCAGTCAACTTGCTCAAACAGAATATGTTATAAGCTCTTTCTCTTTAAGGCTCCAGCTTTTTGTGTGCACCTTCTGAAAAATTTACCGTTGATTTAAGACTTACCATCACAGGACCCTGGAACAGCTCCCCTGGACATTCAGAGTTACTACTTAACTTCTTTTGTCTAGATGTCTGAGACCTCACTTAAAGCCCACTTAAAAAAAAAATATATATATATATATATATATATATATATATATGTACTGAGAAAGAATTAAAAATAACCACCATACCATTATCACACCCAAGAAAATTAATACTTCCTTATTATTGTTTAATACTAAAGCTCAGTTTTTTCTGATTCTATCAACACCGTCTTTTTACAGCTGCATTTGGTTTTAGATCTCTTGTCTTTTCTACTCTATAAAATAATCTCCTTCTTTGAATTTTATATTTGTTGAAAAACTGGGTCATTTGTCCTGTAGAATTACTTAGGAAGACTGATGCACATGGTTCAAGGTTTCTTTGTGATTCTTTTTGTCCCTAGGCTCTATCCCACTAGGGATTGAAAATACTGTTTCAGTGTCACTTGAAATAATTCTTCTCCATGTGATTCTGAAATCAGCTTGTTATACTGTTAGTTTCATTTGCTTCAGCGTGATTTTGAGGGCAGGAGTTGCTGTTTCTGAATATACTTTGTTTTTTAATAATGTAGAATATTTACATGGCTGAAAGTCAAAGTTATAAAGCAAGATTTAAGCTGAGAAGTTTATCTTCCATCTCGGTTCTCTTCCCCATTCAATGAGCATTCTCTTCTTCCCCCTAGAGATAACTTTTTTAAAATTAGTCGTTTCTTTACCCTCCCATTGTTATTGATAGTATGTGACTATATCCCCCATCCCTTTCTAAAAAAAAATAGCATACTGTATATACTCTTCTGACTTTGTAGTTCTCACCACTAATATATTCAGCCAGTCATCTTTATTCCTTTTACAGCAGCATTGCACTTCAATGTTTGCATAATTCATAATATATTCAATTAGTCCCCATTGATGGATATTTGAGTTGTTTACAGTCTTTATTATTGCAAGAATTGTTGCAATGACTAAGCTTGAGCAAATATCATTTTGCAATTCAGAATAGACTCCTGGAACTATGATTGGTGGGTCAAAGAGAAAAAGCACATGCAATTAAAAGTGTTTAAATTTTTATTAGAGAAGTTGTAGGTTTATAGAAATAGCATGCAGAAAATACAGAGTTCCCATAAACCACCCCTCCTTGCACAGTTTTCCCTATTATTAACACTTTGCATTACTGTTGTACTTGGATACAATTGATGAAATAATATTATTGTAATTATACTTTTACTATAGTCCATAGTTTACATTAGGATTCTCTGTTTATGTTGTGCAATCCTATTTTTAGTTTCTAATTTTCATTCTGGTAACATATACACAACCTAAAATTCCCCCTTTTAAACACATTTACATGTATAATTTTATGGTGTTTACATTCACAATAATGTACTAACATCACCACCATCCAGTCCCGAAACTCTTCCATCACCCCAGACAGAAACCCTGTATCAGCTACACAGTAACTCCTCATTCCCTCTCCCCAAATGAAATCTAATTTCTGACTCTATGAGTATGCTTATTCTAATTGTTTCATACCAGTGAGACCATACAGTATTTGTCCTTTTGTGTTTGGCCTATTTCACTCAACCTTATGTCTTCAAGGTTCAGCCATGTTGTTGCATGAATTGGAACTTTATTCCTTTTTACAACGGAATAATACTTCATTGTATGTCTATGCCACATTCTGTTTATCCAGGTGTCTGTTGAAGGATGCTTGGGTTGCTTCCGTTTTTTGGCAGTTGTGAATAATGCTCTGTGAGGGCCAGGATGCAAAGGTCTGTTCAAGTCCCTGTTTTCAATTCCTTTGGGTATATACCTAGAAGTAGGATTGCTGGGTCATATGATAAATCTATACTTATTTTCTGAGGAACCGCCAAACTGTTTTCCACAGCAGCTGCACCACTTTACCTTCCCACCAGCAATGACCTAGTGTAAACATTTCTCTATATCCTCTCCAACACTTATTATTTTCAATTTTTTTAAAAGAAGCAGTTCTGTTAGATTCCTGGTGCCTGCCCATGCAAAAATAAATAAATAAAAAAGGAACAATTCTAGTGGGTGTGAAATGGTATCTCATTGTGGTTTTGATTTGCATTTCCCTAACGTCTGATGCTGTTGAACAATTTTTCTTGTGCTTTTGGACATTAGTATACCTCCTCTGGAGAAATGTCTACTCAAGTCATTTGCACTGTGTTTTTATTGTTGAGATATATATGTCTTGATATTAAACCTTTATTGAATATTTGCTCCCATCCTATAGGTTGTCTTTTTACTTTCATGATGAAGTCCTTGGATGCACAAAAGGTTTAAATTTTGATGAAGTGTCATTTATCTATTGTTTTCTTTTGTTACTTGGGCTTATGGTATGAAGTCTAAGAAACCGTTGCCTAATGCAACGTCCTGAAAGTACTTCCCTTTGTTTTCTTCCAGGAGCTTTATGGTTTTGGTTCTTATATCAAGGGATTTGGTCCTATTTTTTTGCATGGGCAGGCACCGGGAATCGAACCCGGGTCTCTGGCATGGCAGGCGAGAATTCTGCCACTGAGCCACCATCACACTGCCCTAGCCACTGTCACACCACCTGGTTTGGTCCATTTTTGAGTCAAGTTTTGTATATGCTGTGAGGTAGGGGTCCACCTTCATGCTTTTAATATATGGAAATCCACTATTCGTTGAAGAAACTATTTTTTCCCCATTGAGTGGATCTTTGTCAAAAATCAGTTGGCCATGCGGCTTTTTCCTGAGCTCTCGATTTGATTGCATTGCTCGCTATATGTCTTTCCTTATATTAGTATCAAGTTGTTTTTATTACTATAGCTTTATAATAAATTTCAAAATCGAGAAGTGTGAGTGCCCCAACTTTGGTCTTCTTTTTCAGGATGTTTTTGGCTGTTCAAGACCTCTTTACTCTTCTGTATAAATTTGATGATTAGCTAACTTTGAGGAGGAGAAGTCCTTGACAAAAACAAATGGGGGATGCAGACAGAGAGGGAAGAGAAGGCACAGTGGGCTGGGGTGACCCAGTAGGCTTCAGGGAAGAAGTGTCTTCCAGTTATTCCTTGATGGGTAAATAGGATTTGGACTGGCTGGAAGAGATGCATCCAGGCAAGGACAGTATTGTGAGTAGAAATCCTGGGACCCTTTGAGGGCAGTTGGTGAACCAGGTAGCAAGGTTGGTCAAAGAGGATACTCCTTGAGCATCTGACACTGTTACCCTGTGATGGGGGCGCCAAGTTCTCTGCTCGGAAAATGAAGTGAGCCTGTCTTCAGCCTCTCAGAGCAGGGAGTGTCTTAGATGATCCAATTACACAAAGAATCCCTCCCCAGAGAGATCATTTCTGGTGGTGACCTGCTTGCAGATGCCGGAGCCCAAGAGTAGAGACTGTCAAGGTTTTTATTTGATTTTGCTCTTAATCATTCCATGCTTGGCTGGCACCCATGGGATGGGGGGCCTTGTCTCTTCAACAGCTAGCCCCCCACAGATGGTGACACGAAAGTTTTCTTGTACCTACTGCCTGGCCTGGCCTTTAGAAGGCAAACACCCAAGCTTGGGTGGGCTTCTGCTTAGTGGGTTTTCTAGGCACAAATTCTTCTCCCACCTGCCCCTTTTCCTTTACTCCCCTACCTCTTCCCTACCTCCAAAGAGTTACAAGAAGCAACAGCATTCATCTTGGGGTGGGAAAAGGGTCACGAGTGTGGGGGCAGGTAAGTTAAATAGCCTAAAAGAGCCATTTCGCTGCCTACACTGAGATCCTTATTCCTTTGAGTATTAAAGTTAAAAAAAAGTCTCCAATTTCCAGTTAATCTATGTTTCTTTGTGTGTGTATTTTGTTGGGGTGGGAACCTTTTGTGGCTTTCCCTCCTCCTCTTCTGTTACTCCCCAGAACTACTTCCAAGCCCACCATGAGGCCTTTTCCCTGGGCTGCGCTGAATTGCAAAGTATCCCCTCCCATTTCAGGGTAGGGTGCTGCCAAATCATCCCCCAAAAGAATTTCTTTAACTTGCTGAAAGAGGCCATTTCCGTTTTTAACCGCTCACACTTAGATGTGACCTAAAGTTGTCATGCTGCAAAAATAGAGATTACCTGACTTTGGGGATTAGACCATGTCCCCCACAAAGAGCATGTTCAGGTCCCGATCCCTGGCCCTGTAGGTGTGAACCCATTTGTAAATAGGGCCTTTGAAGATGTCATTGAAGTGTTCCCAGACTGAAAGGGGGTGGGCCTTCATTCAATAGGGCTGAAGTCTTTATAAATAGAGGAAGTTGGACACAGTAGAGAAGCCATGGGGAGCAGCCACAAGCTGGAAGTCAGTAGAACCAGAAGAGAAACGAGCAGGTGCCTCCATGTGCATTGCCAGGTGACGGGAAAGCCCAGGACCAAGGATCTCTCAGCCCTAGTATGCCACAGTCTTCAGGAAGAAAGTATTGCCTTGCCAGCACCTTGATTTTGGACTTCTCCAACCTCAAAACTGTGAGCTGATAAATTATCATTGTTGAAGCCAACCCACTGTGTTGGATCTGTTTTAGCAGGAAGGAAACTAAGACACTTTTTTTCTGAATTTTAGCCTCTGCTGTTGTTCTCCCTTAGGGGGCCACATGATGAGGTGAACAGGGCGTGGATGGAACCCCAGCTCCGTGACTACCAGGCAGGTGATCTTGGGCATGTGACTTAACTTCAAGCCAGTTTTTACCTGTGATAACAAGGATGACAATCCATACCTCACGTGGTTGTGGTGAAGAATAAATGACACAGGCAGAGCGCCTGGTGCATGGATAGGGCTCAACGAAAATTAGTTTCTTTTATGTATTCAAGACTCTTTTTCGATGTTTCCTTTGCCTCTGTGTTTTGAGTCCCCCAACCTTATCCCTCCTGTTCCCCAATACTTTAATCAGTTCCCCTTTTGAGAAAATTATCCCTCCCTGAGGCCCTAAGCTCACTGCACAGCCTCTTTTGAGCTATATGATAGAAATATTCCTTTCCAGGCCAGGTTTCCATACCAGGAACTGGCTTTTAGGCCCGAGTAAGCTGCTTCCAGGGAAGAGTGCCCCGGACACTGTTTGCAGAACAGGGAGGGACAAACACGATTGTGTTTACAGTCTTGTCCTCCGTTACCTGATGCTAGGCTCCATGGGAATTAGCAAAAATCATCTCAGATTTCAGGGATACCTATTTCTATCTGAGGTTGAGCTGTCTGTCTTCTCCCTCCATGGCCCTGCACCACATCCTCCCAGAAATAAGTGACCTGGCCTGCTTGTGGAGTGACCTGCAGAAAGCATGCCTTCCTGGGGAGGGCAAGAGAACTGGGACAGCACGTAAGGGCTCTTGTGAATTAAGCAGGGCACGCACAACTGGTGAGGAGCCAAGTCGTTATTGTTTCTGCTGATTTCCCTTTGGGCTAGTCAGGAACTGTTTTTCTCTCAGCTTTATGCTTCCTTTTGCATGCTGCAATCCCTTTGATAACCAAGATGGTGGTACACAAAATGGGGTATCACAACACATTTCCATAACCCTTAATTCAATGTCTCCCTCCCTCCCTGAGCTTTGGCAGCCACCCCCAGACCCATGTCTTCAGGCTTCCCCCTCCTCACTTTCCCCTAAAATCATGGTTGATTTTAGCCATGGTCCTACTCATAGAACCTCTTTGCATCTTATTTTAGGAACAATGTGTTAGACAAATTTAATTAATGTTTCCAAGCTAAATGAGAGAAGGCCATAAGGTTATTCCAGGTTCCCTTTTGAATCTTCTGTGTAGGTATAGACACATCATTCCTCACTTTGTGATTCCAATCTTGGAAACAGAAAGGGGAGATGTTTTGGGGCCAATGGATCATTCAAGGACCATCCTATTTTATTAGATACCAGTTCTCCATATAGGAAAAACAAAATTATGAGATGCCATTTGTTCTAGTTTGCTAGCTGCCAGAATGCAATGTACCGGAAATGGAATGGTTTTTAAAAAGGGGAATTTAATAAGTTGCTAGTTTACAGTTCTAAGGCCAAGAAAATGTTCCAATTAAAGCAAGTCTGTAGAAATATCCAATCTAAGGCATCCAGGGAAAGATACCTTGGTTCAAGAATGCCAGTGAAGTTCAGGGTCTCTCTCTCTCTCAAGTGAGAAGGCACATGGCGAACACAGTCAGGGTTTTTCTCTCAGCTAGAAGGGCACATGGCGAACACGGTGTCATCTGCTAGCTTTCTCTCCTGGCTTCCTGTTTCATGAAGCTCCTGGAAGACATTTTCCTTCTTCATCTCCAAAAGTTGCTGGCTGGTGGACTCTGCTTCATGGTGCTACAGTATTCTCTGCTCTCTCCAAATCTCTTTCTTTCTCCAAAATGTTTCCTCTTTTATAGGACTCCAGAAACTAATCAAGACCCACCCAAATGGGTGGAGACACGCCTCCACCTAATCCATCTTAACAACCACTCTTGATTGAGTCACATCTCCAGGGAGATGATCTGATTACAGTTTCAAGCATACAGCACTGAATAAGGATTAGAAGAAACAACTGCCTTTACAAAATGGAATTAGGATTAAAGCATGGCTTTTCTAGGGTACATACATCATTTCAAACCAGCACACCTCTCATGCTCATAGGCAATAAACTGAATACTATGTTCAGATGATCAGGGCCATACGTAGTAGGGTTTATAATAAATATGACCTGATACCTATTTAGTGATATTGTTTTGTGCTTCCTTCTGGCCCCCATTATAATTAGGCATTAAGGAAAGAAGACCTTTCAGTCTGACTTTTCTGTGATAATAGGCAGCTGCTATAGAGTCTTTTTCTTTCTCTAAAATGTAAAACACGGGTCCTCAAACTATGGTTCTTTAACAAGTCATCCAGGACTTGTTAAAATGCAGATTCCAGGCCCGGCCCTAGACCTACTGGATCAGAAACTCTGGGTCTGTAGTTTAACAAGTCCTCAGGTGCCTGTGACACATGCTCAAAACAACTGCTGGTGCAGAATAATCCCTTAATCAGTGGTCTATTCCCTAGTCTAATTTAGAGCACTGGCCTGCCCCTTTTCAGGAGGTCTTCCAGAGAAAACCAATTTCTTTCTAGCCTGGTCTCCTTTTTAATCCACTTGCTTTATTTTGCCTAGAGTGATGAGTCGAATGGGAAAGAGGGAATCAGCCTTAGGAACAGCCAGAGGTACAGAGAGAACCTTGGATGAAACCTGCTTGGCCCAGCTGAGGGCTACAAGCAGAAGGAATGCTGGGATTAAGTCTTGCTGAGTGTAACCTGAGCCAAAGGAGGGGCACAAGCACCCCATATGTCCACAAGGGCTGTTGGGCCCTACCACCCCAGAAGCAGATTCCTTGCCTGTTCTGCCTCTCCTTATTCATCAACGGGACGAGAATAGTCATATAAACATCGTTTATTGTTGTGTGGCCTATTTTTTTTTTAACATTTTTATAATTGTAAAATATATCAAAAATACAAAACAAAGAAAGAAAAAAGCAATAATTGTCAAAGCACACTTCAACAAGCAGCTACAGAACAGATCCCATAGCTTGTCCTGAACTATCATTCCATGACCTCAGATTTTTCCTTTTAGCTGCTCGAAAACACTGGAGTCTAGAAGGAATATTAATATAGTGATTCAGCAACCATACTCATTTGTTAAATCCCATTTTTGTGTTATATCTCCTCCTCCTCCTCCTCCTTTCATCCCTCTCCCATTCTATAGGGATCTTTGGGGAATGCTTGTTCTGACTTTTCATGCTGAGAAGGGGTGTCCACATTGAAGGATAGGGGGATGCAATCAACTGATAGTCCTGGAGAGGCTGGTCCCTCTGGGTTTCAGGATTATCTGACCTAGGAACCCTTTCGGGATTATGTGTCCCAGGAAGGCAAACCTAGAGCCTGAAACATTTACAGAGTCTCAGTTTGAGCCCCAGGTGCTTTGTTTTTTTTTAATAGATAAATATTTATACATAAAATAGTTTCTTACAAAAAATTAAATTCAACTTAAAAAAGCAACAAATCAAACAGGAGCAGCGATGGGCTGAGGCATATGCTTGGCACCCGGTACTGGCTGAGGCTGCAGGGCTGGCTGCAAGCTGGGGAGGAAAGGTAAGAAGGGATGAGGCTGCTCAGTCGCCCTTCTGCTTGGGTACTTGCACGGTCCCATTGGCCAGAGTAGTGGGTAGCTGGGGATGAGGTGTTTAGTATCTGAGAGGTGCCTCGAAGGGTGTAGGGACGCTGCAGGTAGGTGCTGAATTGCTTCCCATAGAGTGGGTCATGGAGGGGGATGATCTGGAGCCGACAGAGGGACAGGCCTTGGCTGGGCTCCAGCTGCACAGCTCAGCATGCAAAGCCATGGCAGCAGGGCGGGAGAACCCAGTGGCAGGTGCAGATGGTGCTGAAGCCGCCCTTGTCCAGCAGGCGGCCAGTCCCTTCAGCTTGCTCCTCGGCAAAGAGCCCAAAGTCCAAGCAGGTTGGCTCCTCTAGGCTCCCACCCCCATCCAGAGCTGCCAGTGTAAGGGCCACATCTTGGAAGTTCACCAAACCCTTGGCTTCCCGCTAGAAGTGGCTAAAGGCACTAGCACACTTCCTGGCTGATCATTCGACTCTGTCCTGGCTCTGCCCCAGTGTCTGCACAGCCAGGGGACAGTCCAGCTTTCCAAAGCACCTTCCCCAGTTCCCAGAGCTGCGGCTCCAACACCATCTTCAGCTGGCCCACCACAGTCGCTGGCAGGTTTCCCAGAAACTCACATGCGGTGGCTGGAATGCCCAGGGCCTGTGCCATGGCCCTGTGTACATTGTTGGCATAGAGGGTGGGGTCCCTGCTCCCCTCAGGGCTGCGGTGGTATCCAGGGAGGAACTCTACATCCACCATGCTGCAGGGCTGCGTGGCTGAGCCAGAGGACTCAGAGTCCTCCAGGGCTCTCTGTGCCCAGCCATGTGGGGAGCGGATGAGGTCAGGCTGCACAGGCACCCCTGTGATGAAGGCTCCCAGTCTGAACTTAAGTAAAGCCTTCTTGTTGGAACAGGTGCCCTCAGGAAACAACAAGCCCCAGGGCCACTTGCAGCCTGAGGTTGTCCTTCTTTGAGCCTCCTCAACTGCTTTATGCTGAGAAGCCATGGTGTGCAGGGACAGCAGCATGGCTTGGTTGAAACGAAGAAGGGCTCCGATGACAGGCACAGAAGGGTTTCCAGCTGGGGACACGACCTTGGGCAGGTCCCAGGACAGCAGTATGATGGGGTCAAAGAAAGTGGAGGGGGGGCAGCAATGAGGACAGGGGCCTGAAGGCGGGAGGCCTGCTGACCCCAAACACGAATCCTGGGGAAACCCAGCAGGAGAAAGAGCCGGCAGCTGGGGCCAGCGCCCGATGGTGGCACAGCTTCCTCCATCCTGTAGTTGGCTCCTGGAGCTGCTCTTCAGTGAGACCTGCTACTTGCAGCCAGGCAAAGGGCCACAGAAGAAAGGGGACAACAAAGGCCAGAAGCACTCAGATGGGGGCCAGCAGGGTCCCCAGGGGGCAGAACTCTGGAGGCGGGAGAGATGTAACTCATGCATGGAGGGGTTGGGAGGCGCCAGGATCCCGGAGTGGGGTTGAGGGGTCCCAGCCCCCCTGACTTCCCTCGTTCATAGTGGATCGGCCGGTCCCGTGCTGTCAGGCCCTCGTCCCCCCAAACCCCACACTAGGTGGGGCTTCCAGCACCCCAGCTCCTCTATGCCTGCCAAGGCACCCCTAGGTGTTCTCAAGAGACATCGGGAGTGATGGTGTGGCCTGGTTTTAAAATAAACCAGGAACAGGACTTATCATAGGAAACCTCTCCTAGGATATAGGCTTTGTCCTAAGAGGTGATAAATTAGATGGAGAGAAAAAAGTGGAATGATTCCTGCCAAAAGGAGATGGTGTTTACAATGAGAATGTTTCCCACGGGATGGATGTTCCTTGTCCCTGTGGTGGAAGCAGCTGATGAAGCCTGGGAAATACCAGTTACCTCGCGGCATTGACTACTCACAATCCTTTTAGGAAGATAATGTTATCCTAGTTACACATGGGGAAACGGAGGCTCCACTAGGCTGAGTCAGATGGCCATTGGAAGACACAGAATTGGTGTTTGAACCGAGACCTCAGCAGCCTCATGAGCTGTTCTAGTTTGCCAGCTGCTGGAATGCAATATACCAGAAACAGAATGGCTTTTAAAAAGGGGAATTTAATAAGTTGCTAGTTTACAGTTCTAGGGCCGAGAAAATGTCCCAGTTAAAACAAGTCTATAGAAATGTTCAATCTAAGGTATCCATGGAAAGATACCTTGGTTCAAGAAGGCCGATGAAGTTCAGGGTTTCTCTCTTGGCTGGAAAGGCACATGGTGAACACGGCATCATTTGCTAGCTTCCTCTCCAGCTCCCTGGAAGGTGTTTTCCTTCTTCATCTCCAAAGCGCTGACTAATGGACTCTCTGCTTCATGGTTCTGCAGCATTCTCTGCTCTCTCAGAATCTCGTGGCTTTCTCTCTTGATGTTCTCTTTTATAGGATTCCAGTAAACTAATCAAGAGGTACCCTAATGGGTGGAGTCACGTCTCCATCTAATCAGGTTTAATACCCACTCTTGATTGAGTCACATCTCCATGGAGATAATCTGATTAAAGTTCCCAACATACAGTACTGAATAGGGGATTAGAAGAAATTGTTGCTCTCACAAGATTGTTTAGGATCAAAAAATTGCTTTTTAGGGTACATAAATCCTTTCAAACCAGCACAGGAGCCCATAGGTTTTAGCCACTATGCTGATTTCCCTCTCATGGATTCAACAGGCCAGAACCATCCTTTTTTTAGTTTCCCATGAAATCGCAGCTTCTCTACTTTCCCTATTTCTTCCTCTTTATCCTCTTGTTCCTCTCTCCACTTAGGCTCCCTGTTTTTCCTTGGTTTGTTAACAGTCTTTCCTCCATTCTGTTTTTGGGGTCTCCATGAGTGGTCTTTGCCCAATCCATCAGTAATTAATCCTCAAAAAATGATGAGAGACAGATACATGCATTTTTATTTATTTTGGAAAAATGACATATATACAAAAAAAGCAATAAATTTCAAAGCACATATATACAAAAAAGCAATACATTTCACTGCGACAATTAGTTATAGGACAGATTTCAGACTTTGGGATGGGTTACAGTTCCACAATTTTAGGTTTTTCTTTCTAGCTGCTCCAAGACCCTGGAGACTGAAAGAAATATCAACATAATGATTCAGCAGTTATACTCATTTGTTAAATCCTATCTCCTCTGCTATAATTCTACCTTCTCCTTTGATCTTTCTCCCCCTCTTTAGGGGTATTTGGGCTATGCCCATTCTAACTTTTTCATGTTGGAAGGGGCTGTTGATAATTTGGGATGGGGAATGGAACTAGTTGATTATTTGGAGAGGCTGGTCCCTATGCATTTCAGGACTTATCTAGGAACCCATCTGGAGGTTGCAGGTTTCTGGAAAGTAATCTTAGTGCATGGAACCTTTGTAGAATCTCAGATAAAGCCCCAGGTGTTCTTTAGGGTTGGCAGGAATGGTTTTGGTTGGGGTTTGGCAAACCATGATAAATAGCAATATCTAGCTGAAGCTTGCATAACAGTAGCCTCTTGACTGTATTTGAACACTCTCAGCCACTGATACCTTATTTTGCTATACTTCTTTTCCCCTTTTGGCCAGGAAGGCATTGTCAATCCCAGGCATTTTGAAAATCTTTGTATTTTCTCTGAGGCTTGAAAAATAATAGATGCTAAAAATAACATATTCACTGAATGGAGGACCAACAAATGGCTCCCTCTTAGATGTTGGTGACCGGCCGAGGATAAGTAAACCGGAAGTTTATGCAGGCCCCAGAACAATAATTCACAACTGCATTTGGATGGGTCGGCCAAGCTTTCCAAGGGGTTGCATCAGAATCTGAGCCCGGCTTTTTCAGCTATTTTCTCCTGTGCTGATTCCAAAATCCCCTGGGGTAGGGGCCAGGAAATCAGTATTAAAGAGTTCCTTTGAAATATTTAAGATTAGGCCAGTTTGAGAAGTGCTGGACTTGAAGGAGTAAACCATTGGTTTTCTCCTTTCGTGTTCCTCCAGATCACCTGCTCTGAAGTTTTGGGAGAGAGTCTGTGAATATAAATATCGATAAACTCCCTCTGGAGATCCTGTGGCAGGTGGCTCCAGGACTCAAATTTGAGAACGCTGTTCTAGAACTGAGGTTCTTTAACGTGAGCGAGCCTCAGAATCCCCCTGAGGCCTTGTTAGGCACAGATCGCTAGGCCCCACCCCAAGAGCTTCCGATCCAGTAAGTCTGGGATGAGGCTGGGAATTTGCATTTGTAATAAATCCCCAGCTGATACTGATGCGGCTCGTCGGTCGTCGGGGAACCACACTTCGAGAACCACTGCTCTAGACTCGTCTGTTACATTAAAGCATAGATGGCCCTCAGACCAGACCAGGGACTTCTCTTCACTTCCATCCAAGAGGTATAACAGTAGCAACATCTGAGATGCCAGGCTGTTTTGGAAATCACTAGCCTCCTTACTTAGTACAGAGCCCTGCTGGTACATAGGTGCAGTGAGGTGTTTTCCCAGTTACTCTTAAAACCAGGTGTTGGGAAACAGGCCTGTGATTCCATTTATAACTCAGATACTTGTGAATGAGTGAATGCCACAGGGAAGCCATTTACTTTTCTCTGGCTTAATTTCCCCTCGTTTGCCAAGTGTGACATGTTGAGGAGATGAAATGAGGATGCATTTGAACACATTCAGAGGAAGTTTAAGGCACAAGGTACGACTCCTGGCCATTATCTTCAGCGTCTGTCTGAGGAGATGAGGAGTGTGGCTTCTGGTTCTCGGAGTTTTACTAACGTGCTGGGTGATGTGAAATAAGCGATGAGGCCTCTGCTGCTTCATCTGTGAAGCAGGGATTGAGCTGGATGTTTCTTTTTAATTAATTAATTCATTCATTAATTTTGAGCTGGATGTTTCTTGCAGCTTGAAAATCAATCCTGTCCCCTACCCCAACCCCTGCACTCGGGATTTGCTTCATTCTTTTTTTTTTAAATTTTTAATTATAAAAAATCACGTATCTATAAAAAAGCAATAAATTTCCAAGTACTTTGTAACAATTAGCTATAGAACAGATTTCAGAGTTTGGTATGGGTTACAGTTCCACAATTTCAGGTTTTTCCTTCCGGCTGCTCCAAGACACTGGAGACTAAAGGAAATATCAATATGATTCAGCAGTCATGCCTGTTTGTTAGATCCTATCTTCTCTATTATAACTCCACCTTCTCCCTTGATCTTTCTCCCAGTCTTTAAGGGGATTTGGGCTAAGCTTCATTCTTAAGCCAGTTTATACAGAGGTTATTTTTCAACTCTTTTTCAGAGTGTAGTCTAGGTTTTGTTTGAGCACCCAGTATTCCATGTGAAATATTTAGGATGCTTGGAGGAGGTGGGAAGAAAAGTATAAGGGTCATTTAAAACAAAACAAGGCCAAACAAAAGCAAAAAGCCAGCAAAACATGGGCTGGCAGCCCCCTGCAGAGCTGCACGACTTATGAGTGTGCTCTCGCTCTCAAGCCTTTCACAGAAGAGACAAACATTCCATGTCTCGTGAAATCAGATCTGTAACTTGAGAAAAGATGAAATTGCTTAACCAGCTCAACTCATGTCAGTTTTTATCTGAGAAGA
Source organism: Tamandua tetradactyla (assembly GCF_023851605.1). Classification (NCBI taxonomy): domain Eukaryota; kingdom Metazoa; phylum Chordata; class Mammalia; order Pilosa; family Myrmecophagidae; genus Tamandua; species Tamandua tetradactyla. The sequence continues at coordinate 9,586,483 of NC_135343.1, read as the reverse complement.
GAAAAAAAATCCCCTTGAACAAAAGAGGTACAGAAGTCCTTATCTGTCTAGCTCCTGTACTCTCTTGTATAAAGAAATGTTGCAACACAATTCTACCACTGTTTTCAGTGAACTTTCCAGACATCTACTCTCTTTTCCAACCCTTGCCATCACTCTAACCTGTGCTCTGACTCCTCCTCTGCAGCTACTTACTGGGCAATGCCAGCTGCTGTCTGCTTTTGTGAAGGAAAGAATGGACTTAGAGCAGATCCTGAACAGGGAGGAGCCTCAAGGATGCAGATGGACACAGAGCAAAGGGAACCAGGCATCCCAGCAGAAGATGGCATGTGCACCTAGGACCAATCTGTCCCTCTACAGAGTACAAGGCGCCAAGGCTCACAGCCATCTGCTGAGGAAGGCAGGGCAGGTGGCAGGGTCCCCGTTTCCTCAGGAAGGAATCTGAGAGGTCAAATGATTTCCCTTAATCCTTTGGGAAGGACTGTTATCCATCTGGCTCTTCGATGCAGCCTAGAAGATCAAAAGAATTAGAGTCTCTTTGCGACTCAACCCAGAGAAGTTTCTTGATAATGAGCATCTTCTCAGTGATGGAGAGAAGCCTTGACTTGCACAAGGCGGTAAGGGTGGGGGGCAAGAAAAACAAAGGTGGCTTACTTGGAGTCAGGGATGGAGAATGTGGACTGGGAGGGGTTGGCTCTAGGGGTAGCCTGGGGAGTGTAGAACTCTGAATCCTGGCCAGTCCTTAGTAGGAGTTTATTAGATTGAATTCTGAAGTAAGTTTGGTGACTAAGCTAAACAGAATTAGACCTCAAATGGAATCTTTGCAAGCTTTAGCTGCCTTCCATGTTTACTTGTAGTTTGCAAGCTGCATTTAAGATTGTCTACTGGGCCACGGTGGCTCAGCAGGCAAGGACGCTTGCCTGCCATGCCAGAGGACCCGGGTTCGATTCCCGGTGCCTGCCCATGTTAAAAAAAAAAAATTGTCTACTGATGGCTTTAACATTCATTCTCATTTGTATGTTTACGTTCTTTCATCTATAAGAGGAGAGCTCAGTCCCAGAGGCCACTTCCTGGGAGGGAAAACAAGCTGTTGGGCAGCAAAAGCTGAGGGAGAGGACAGGGGGTTGTTATTGCAACAGCCTTAATCTGGGGAGCAACACTGAGTTGTTGAGGAATTATAAGACCATCAATAAGATGCCACTAGAGTACAAATGCACAAGAAACAGCTCTGGAAACTAAGTTTTACAGCAATGTTCTGGATTGACAGATAGTACGAATATTTAACCAGCATTGCTAGAGTTATGAGACTCTTTGACATAAAATTATGTTGTAATGGTCTGTTTACTTGTCCACAGCCACATTTAGATTACAAGGTCCCTTTGGGTGGGGCCCATCCTTGTCTCTGCACTTTCTCTCACTGTTTATTAGATTTAGGCATTTAGTAGTTATTTTTAAATTAAATTATTGAATGCAATTGACGATGGAAATGGGTTAACTTAAATATGCCATCTTCTAGATAAATTGGCTTCATCTTAAATCCATTTTGTAACAAAGGGAAGGATAAATAAGTATGTTGATGAATCCATGATTGAATAAAAAGGAGATCAAAATGGTAAATGAGACAGACAAATAAGAAGACAGATAAGACATCAGTAGCCTGTTGGCCTGCCCATGGGGAATTGAGGCTCTGAGCATCCCCTGCTTGAAACAGTGTTTTGGGCTCTTCAGAGGTCTGTAGTAGTCTAGCCCAATTCTGATGGAGACCAAAGGGATGAAGGCAAAGTCGTTGACTTGATTCAGATATGAGCCCCTTAGCGTTGCTCTGCTCTCCAGCCCAGGGCGCAGCATGGAAACCAAATCCACCTCATCCTAACAGAATGATGGCGTGAGCTGTCCTTGCCTCCTCAGAGATCCTTTTTGTGGAGTGATTTCTCTTCCTTCCCACAAGGGCTGGAGCTGTGCCTCATGTCCCAGGAGCATGTTCCCATGAGGATCTCTTCTTGCAGGACCAACCACGTTCTGTGTGTCAGCTCCCCCCTCAATTTCCCCCTCAAGGCCCCCTTCCCATGGTATTCTGTTCTGTGAGCGTGAGCAGGACAGGGTAAACTACTTAAAGGGACCAGTCTCCAAGAGGTGGAGACTCTCGTGGTGGGAGAGCAGAGCTGAAAGCCAGAGGAGAAGGCTTTGGGAAAACAGGTCACCAATTCCTTCTAGCAGTTAGTTTATATGCTAGATATCATCCCAGGCAGTGCAGATTAAACACACGCACACACACACACACACACACACACACACACACTTTTCCTCTCCAGAACCTTGCTAAACAAATGGAGGAGGCAATCAAATACACAGTTATTTTGATAAAGGCAATGTATAATAAGAGCAATCACTTTTGTTTAAATAATGATTTCCTGATTCTTATATCTTGGTAAATTATAAATTGCCTTTCTTGACCCTCTTTTATTCCCATTAACCTTTCTTTCCTTGTTTCCTTTATCTGATTGCCTCCCAATTCATGAACAATGACACATAATGGCAGATCCTGTGGAAAGCAAGAACAAGAAAACAATAACTTTTCAATCAATCTTGTTAGCTGGAAAACACCTGAGATTGGAAGGGCCAGGTGGGTTGTTGCTCCTGGCAATTGAAATAATTAATTTATACTCTGAAAAAGCTCACTTACAAATAGGTTCACGGGAGGCCTGGGGTGAGGTTGTCAGGACAGAAGGGTGTCACCAGGTGGCGTCCAAGTCAACCCAGGCTCCCAGAAAGGACTCGAGGCTCCCGGCTCGGGCTCCGCTTCTTAAGTCTGTTCTGTGCACTGCATGTGGCATTGGGAAGTCACGCTGGGCCTCAGTTTCTTCATTTGCAGCATGGCAATATTATCTACTCGATCCATTTCACAGGGCTGTTCTAAGGATGAAATGAGTTCATCCGTGGTGTAAACTCCACCCGGAGCCCACAGCAACATGCTTAGCGGCTGCCTCTCATTTCAGGGAAGCTCGATAGACTCTGTTGGCTTCGAAGGCCTCTCTGGCCCTCATGTTTCTTGGTTCATTGTAAAAGGGGTGAGATTGGCAGATATCCAACACCCCGTTAAGTTAGGGAAGTGATTCAGTGATTTCCCCACCATCTTTTCACGGACTCAAATGGCTTTATCAGGCATCCACTCGGGTGCTAGTACATGATTTTATTTCAATTCAGTCATTTTAACCACCCCACAAAGAAGGTGTTTCCTTCTCCCTGCGGCTTGGAAGAGCTCACGATTCAGGTCTGAGGTCATACAGGGATTTAAACTCACATCACTCTTCTGCACTCTCCCTCACCGACTCTCCACCTTGATGGATTTGGAAATGATCTTCTCATCAAGCCATTAGGGCCCTGTACATCCAAATGGGCCTTTGAGAAAGGAGAGAACAGATGATGGGATCTTTTTAAAAGGCACTTTCCATCAGGACCATTTGGTGGGGCCAGCTGTGGTTCTGTGAAATCCCATGCCCAGGTTCTCCAGCATCCCTCGGGGTGATGCCACGTTGTAGAGCCCACAGACCACATCTTCCTGGCCTTACGTAGGTCTCCTGAGGTTGCCCAATTGCTTTCCAGGAATCAGGCCAGATGGACACATCAGGTAGAAGCCTAGATGGGGAACAGTCTGTGAGCAGAGCAGGGTGGCGGGTGAGGGGCAGTCTTTACTCTAACTCCCTTTCTGGGTGTGCTGCCGTCATCTCCTTCTGGCCTGCTTTCACTTGTCCCCAAGGCCTTTGCAAGTAGGGAGAACTGAAGGGCAGATTGGAGCTGGCCAATCAGGAAACAGTGTTCTCTAATCAGGTCAGCCCAGCAGCCCCCATCTAACCCAGCTGGTTCTTTGTCTTTTGCCTGGAGAGCATTATGTTTTGTAACAGTGAAACTGACCTCAAGCTAGGCCACTCTGTCCGAATCCTTGTTTGATCTAAACAAGCATGATAGCTACCTCCAGGGAGGAGTGCGGTTTTGCTGCAGGGTCTCCAGGAGGGGGCGTAGCTGTTTCATGTCAGTGTGATTGTATGACTAGCTGAGGTGGTTTATTTAGCCAGGGAATCAGCAAATGACATCTCTCCCTGCTCGGATTGCTTGGGTAACTAAGGGTCAGCACCTGTTGCTGGATTTTCCTCATACACAAAAGTATCCTAATTTGCTACAGATGTGGAAGAAAGCGCCTCATAAAGTCCGTAAGAGAAGGCATTGTGGTTGCTCCATAGAAGATCATTATGCAAAAATCAATTTGCATTTTTCTGCACCAACCCAGTTTAAAAACAAAATTTTAATGACTATATTTATAAGAGAAAGGAAAAATATAGGGTATCAGAAATTAATCTGATGAAATATGTGCATGACCTTTAGAGAGAAAATCATAACACTTCATTTATTTAACTATTCTTCGAGAGATGGATATATTCATAATAGAAAGATCCACTGTTATAAGATTTCAGTTCTTCCTGAACTAATCTATAAATTTTGTGTGACTCCACCCAAATTCAGACAAGGGTTTGTGAGGAACAAGAGAAGATGATTCTATCATTGTGAAAAGCAAAGAGCCAGAAAATAGTTAAGAAATTTTGAAGAAAGTAAGACTTGCACTGTAAGATTCAAAGACTTATTAAATTAAGACAGCATGGTATTAATCCAGAAAGAGACAAACAGACCCACAGAATAGGACAGAGAGCCTGGAAACAGTGTCGCGTGTGTGTTAAGACTTGATACATACCGTAGTGGGACAGATCAGTAGAGAAAGGAACTATTTAAGTAATGGCATTGGGAATTTGATAACCCATGTTGAAAAAAACCCCACAGAACTTTAAGTTCTAGGTGAGAGATGTGCAAAGCAGAACTTCAAGACTTTGAGAAGAAAATATAGAAAACTGCTTTTAAGATCATTGTATAGACAATTATCTTCAGTAAAACACCAAAAGTACAAACCATAGGGAAAAATTAGTGGTAAATTTGCCTGCATTAAAATGTAAAGTTTCTTGGGTGGGCAATGGTGGCTCAGTGGCAGAGTTCTCGCCTGCCATGCCGGAGACTCGGGTTCGATTCCCGGTGCCTGCCCATGTGAAAAAAAAAAAGTAAAGCTTCTTTTCATCAAAATACAGTACATATGGTGTACTGGAGTGGCTGGAGGGAAATACCTGAAACTGTGGAGCTGTGTTCCAGCAGCCTTGATTCTTGAAGACGATTGTATAAAGATGTAACTTTTACAGTGTGACTGTGTGATTGTGAAAACCTTGTGTCTGATGCTCCTTCTATCCAGGGTATGGTCAGATGAGTAAAAAATGTGGATAAAAAAATAATAAATAAATAAATAGGAGGTACAAAGGTAGTTGAGTGGTAGAGTTCTTACCTGCCCTGTGGGAGACCTGGGTTCGATTCCAGGTCCAAGCACCTTCCAAAAACAAACAAACAAACGGTGCTGCAATAACAGGATACTCTCGTGGAAAAAGAATAAAATGTGACCCTGCCTGCAGCCTGCAAAGATAAATAATAGGGGGGATAAGGAGTAAAATAAATTGGGTAAATGGAAATATTAGTGGTCAGTGAGAGGGAGGGGTAAGGGGTAGTAGGGATGTATGAGTTTTTTTCTTTTTTCTTTTTATTTCTTTTTCTGGAGTGATGCAAATGTTCTAAAAAATGATCATGGTGATGAATACACAACTATGCGATGATACTGTGAGCCACTGGTTGTACACCGTGTATGGACTATGTGTGTGTGAAGATCTGTCAATAAAAATATAGAAAAAAAATACAGTATAAAGACAGAATGAAAGAAGAGACAAACGCACACTGGGAGAAGGCATGTGCAGCGCGGCAGCCATGCAGGTGTGCTGCTGGTCTCAGGAGAGAAGCACCTGGGAGGAGTGCTGGAGCTGAGGCCAGACTCTCGCTGATCCTAACCAATGACTGAGCACATGGTGGGGGGGGCTCAGGGTCAGGTCATTGCTGCCCACGGTGGGCCACCATCAAAGGACAGATTTCTTTCTGGGGCTCTGCGTGGGCCTGGCCAAGACTTTCTCAGAGCTGCCCTTGAGACTGAAGCTCTCCCCACCCAGCCCTCCCTCCTCCTCTCTCTCCTTTTACAGAGGTCTAAAGATCTCGCTAACACCCCTGTTCCCTTCTGCTTGGTCCTTCACGGGCAATCGCCCCTGCACACCTCTTGCACACCTAATCCTACCTTAGTGTCCGCTTCTTGAAAGAACCGAACAGACATAGTTTATAAATAACAAAGTCTTGGTATCCAGTAGTAAAAATGAACAAAGTACAGATTGATAAGAAAAAGGCAAATGATTCAATAGAAAATAAGGCAAAGGACACAAACAAGCAATTCCTGGAAAAGGACATCTAAAAGGCTAATAAATCTGGGAAAAGAGGTTTGCTCTCACATGTGGTCAGGGAGATATTAATTAAAGCAAAATGGGATTCCATTTTATTCCCACTGGATTGGTGAAAACCAAAAACATTTGCCAAAGTATTGGGGAGGATATGGAACATGTGCTACTTACTGAGTGTAAATTGCAAGGACCATTTTGGAGAGTGATTTAGTAATTACTCATCTAGTAAAGCTGAGGGGTTACTAACCTACTACCCATCAATTCCACTTAAACTCTCCTACATGTGCAGAAGGAAACATGCAGGAAAATATACTGCAGAATTGTTTGAAATAGGCAAAAGAAGAGCTCCACAAAACAGAGTAAATATCCAAGAGAAAAAATGGACGAATAAACTGTGGAATAGCCATACACTAGAATACCATATTGCTGTGAAAATAGATAAACCAAGGCAAAAATTCCCACATGGTAAGGAAGTGGAGAACTGAATTTGGCTATTAGAAGCTCTAATAATATCTATTTTTAAAAAGTGAGAAAAGGGGGAGAAAAAGAGACTTTTGTTTCTCTTCTACAGTATAGGAACTATTGGCAACTACTTCTGACATGATTCTTATTGGTCACACTAACTCCTGAAGGAGAGAAAGGCTGATTTTGTAAATCCTTTATCTATTAGAAACAGACGGTAAAGAATTGTTAAGGATTTTTCGTCATCAGCCCTGGCAGCTGTTGAAATTGCTAGATGCTTGGTGGGACTCTCTTAAACGTCCGCCTTGGGCCTGGCATTCAGAAGTACAAATGAGAGAAGGGAGCTCTGATATGGGGTGGGAGGGGCTAGGGGTGGAGCTGCGGGACCCCAGGTGTGTGCCCCTGCTGGGAGCTGCCTTCATCTAGCACGAGGCTGACAGTCCGGCCGCTGCCCCACGGGTGCCGTTCTGGAATGCTTACTAGGTCGCAGGAACCTGGTGCAGGCTGGTGATGAAATTACAGACGGCAGGGTCTGGCCTCGCCTGTGTGACCTGAGAGGGGGAACCCCCCTTCTGGATCCTGGCTTTGGAAACCATCCAGGCCTTTCTGCCAGGGCCTTGTCCCTAGCTGCCTTCCTGATCTGGGACTGACGGCTTCCCGCCCCCCTCCCTTCCCACAGGAAAGCTGCCATTGACTGTCACCACAACCAAGCCAAAGATGTATTAAGCAGCAACAGAGAGAAGACCTGGGGTGGGGTTGAACAAAGGGGAGCCATATCAGGGCTGGCACCCAAAGGGCTCCCAACATGGTTTCCAATAAAGAGGAGCCCTTTATCTTGTTCAGCAAATATTTATTAAACTTTACAATGTAGTCAGGGGACAACAGGGAATAAGATTTGGACCTTGTCCTCAAGCCACTTAAAGCTCAGAGAAGACAGATGTGTGAACGAGCAATTACAAAAGGATGAGATAAGGGCTAAGATAGAAAAGAAAAGGGTGCAATAGTGTCCACTGGAGACAGAGCCACCCTAACCCTGGGAAGACTGACAGGACCTTCTGGGGAGGTGACATCTCAGCGGAGACCCGAAGGCCAGGGCTTAGGCAGATGGTCTGTGCAGAGGGGAGGGTGGGATGGGTATGACTGTCACGAGGTGCACGGAGAAACTTCCAGGCTGGAAACAAGGGCCTGGGGGCAAAAAGCAAGGGCAAAAGGAAATAGCAGGACCAAGCATGCCTTGGTGGGGGGCATGCTGGGGTCAGGAATCTAGGCGAGACACTGGGAAGGAAAGGCATTCTTTTGGAAGCCTACCTTCCCTCTCCTTTCCTTCCCCTCTCTTTCTCCTTCTTCTCTCCCTCTTTTTTTTTTTCCGTCCCCCTTTTCTACACACGTGGGAATTTAGTGGTGATTCCAGATGGGAGATGATGGTGGCAGTTGTCGCCAGGGAAAGTGTGTGTGGCAGGCTGGACGGCCCCTCTCCCAAAGATGTCGCAGGACCAGTGAGTATGTTCCCTTACGTGGCAAAAGGGACCACGCAGATGCTTAGTATCTGAGATCAGGAGATTATCCTGGATTATCTGGAGGGGGGCACAGTGTAATAACAAGGGTCCTTAAAAGATGGGAGAGGATGGCAGAAGACAGAGACTTGCAAATGGAGGAAGGGGCCATGGGCCATGGCAGCAGGCGGCCTCTGCATGCTGGACACGGCGAGGGCAAGGATTCTCCCCGAGAGCCTCCAGACCACACGGCCCTGCTCATATCTTGATTTCAACCACCCAGAGGAACTCATTTCAGACTTCTGACCTCCAGAACTCTAAGATAAAGAAGTCTGTGTTAAGTTACTAAGTTTGTGGAAATGTGTTACAGCAGCAATAGGAAACTAATACAAGGTAAAAAGGTTTAAGAGTGATTTAGGAAATGATCTGACTGGAGGACAGGGGTGTGAGAGAGGCCTCACTGGACTTGCGATTTAGGCGACAAGGTGACCTGTGGCACCACCCACCGAGCGAGGGGAGGTGGGGGGCGACCACACAGTCGGTTTTGGACACATCAGGGTTGAGGCGTCCACGAGACTTGAAGGTAGGGATGTTGAGTAAGCAGCTGAGTGTCAGGAGGAAGTCTGACCTGGAGACTGAGGCTTTACCTGGGAATTGAGGTCCCAGACCAGGTTGAGGTAGCCCGTGGAGAGGGACACTGAGAAGGAAAGAGAGCCGAGGACAGAGTCTGACATTTGAGGGAAAATCTCCTTACAGGTAAGAGACACAAAACAAAACATAGCCCAGTGAATTCTTTGCTCTTGTATCCTCTTTGGATCTTATGAAACTTTCTCTTGGGCACAAATGAGCAGGATTTGATTCTCTGCTTCTGGATTCACCCTCTCATTCCCAGACAAAAGAGACCATGTACAGGGGCTTTAAAATGCTCCTGCCTCTAGGCCGGACCCTTGCAGCACCACTCTTCCTGGCTGTGAATCTTAGGCTCTGCATACAGCTGTCTTTGCATAACAGCAATCATACCCTGGCTAGCTAAGCTAGGCCAGCTTTCCCAACACCATCCCCACTGGCCCCAAAGATAAGCCTCAGATGCCAGCTGACCGTCTGGGCCATCTCCCTGACCCCTTCTCTGCCTGTTTGTTCCCTACCTGTTCTTACTCTCTTTTAAGCGCAGCTGCTGTCCCTCCCGGGAGATGGCAGTCTTCCTGGCTCTGCTCTAGGCATTTGAACCTTAGCTTAATTTTACTTTTTCAGGGTGGGGAACCCAGGCCCCTTTCCCCAGCTTTCACACCCGTTACTCTCTCTGCTGTGATGCCCTTCTGAAAGAACCCCTAGATTTGCCTGCCTCAACTTTCAAAGCAATTCTGCAGGACTTTTTGTCCTCTTGAGATAGTTTTGTTTGAGGAGTTACATGGGTTGCGGCTCAGTGTTTACTTGCCAGTGCCCTGCTTCCTGATCATAAGCTCTGAGTAAGCAGGGACCCTGGTGTATTCATCTCAGGATTCCCAGCACCTAACGAAGTGAGCGGTTCAAATAGAGTTTTTTGTCGTTGAACTGAACCGAGCCCTTCCAGGCTGCATCTCTATTTCTTCTCTACTTTGGCAGCTAGGTGAGCTTGCCTCTTCTCTCTGCTTGGTGGGGTGGGTGCGGGGCAGTTTTCCTTGCTGGAGTCTTGACAGCCATTGCACTCATTGGCAACAGGTGTGCACTCATTGTCACCAGGTGAGGCCCTGCGGTCACACCCACATGCTCCGCTTTCCTAAGGGAGCCTGTGCCCTCTGCTAGCCGAGCCCAGGCGTTACACGGGAGCTGCAGGTCGCCCTCGCAGATACCTGCCCTCGGCTTCACGCATCTTGCTGACAACGTGAGCCAGGCGACCTGCAGGAAGGAACGAACTGCCCCAGTCCTGGAGCGTCTGGGCAGGCCCCTCCCCAGAACAGAGAGCCGGATGCAGGGCCCCTCGGAAGGGGCAGGCAAGGTGTGGCTGCGGTTCCAAGGCTAGCGAGGTGCCGTTTCCGGGCGAAGGGAGGATCGCTGTGCGAAATGTTGGATAATTGAATCTGAAAATGAAAAGAAAATGGGGAAGCACGGGAGCAGTCTCAGCTGCGACCCTTCACTGCCGCCCTCAGAGCTCCTCTGTTTCCAAAGGGGAGACGCAGCCGCAGCAGGTCTCCAGCTGCCTCCCAGTTTCAGGAGCTCAGAGGCGCCAACGCAGCGAGCCGCGTTCTCCCCACAGCTGCTGGGCTTATCTTTCCGCACTTGCCTCAGCCTCAAAAAAGCAGGCAGATCCAGGAGGTCAGATTGCATTCTGGCCCTCCTGTGCCTCCTCGCCTCCCCACCTCAACTCAGCGATATGCATAATAAGCCCAGAACCACTGAGCTGTAACTCATAGGAGCCCTGAATGCTTCTGCAAAGAGAGTTTACCTACAGAAGTCCAAAAGAGAGCAACAAACGGTAAAAGAGTAAAATAGTTAAGACTTATAGCCCAGTGGGCCTGCCATTTTGCTCTAGCAGTGGTTCTCACACTTTAGCCTCATCTGCAGGGGCCGGCTGAAGCACAGAATGCTGGGCCCCGCTCCTAAAGTTTCTGGTCTTGCAGGCCTGGGGTCAGGGAGAGTATCTATCTGCCTAACAGAGTTCCCACGTGAGGCTGATGCTACTGACCCAGGGATCCTGCTCTGGAAGCCAAGATCCCTGCTCTGGGAACCACTGTCCTTTAACAGCTAAAGACACTTAACTGGAGAGAAAAATAAAATAAAGCAAACACAACCAGACACAGAAGGTGCTGTACTAAAACACGGCCTCAGGGCAGTCACGGATAGGATAGAAGAGGCTTCCAGGTGCTTTTCTTGGTTCCAACCCTGCACAACCCCGAAACCAAAGAACACATTGGAAAGAAGAGTACCCATGAGTGTAATTGGGGGCTTAGGGACAGGAGGAGGGTCTTCCCCGGCCGGTTGAGAGGTGAAAGTCCGCACTCCACCCCAAGCCAAGAGAGAAAAGGCGACACTGCGACAGGGGGGCCCAGGGAAAAGCTTACGAAGTGTCCCAGCCACGCGGGATTTGGGTACAGGAGATTCAGCAGACTCTCGTCAGATTTGGCTCTTAGGGGAGGGGGTTTCCATTCCTTGACTTTTAAGATCTGTCCGGGGCAGGTCGGAAGCCGTGTGACTTGCTCTCAAAGTGGAGGAGGGGGCAGAGCCCGGGCTCTGGGATCTAAACAGCGGGTCCGCCCACTTCTTCCAGAACCGTCCCGAGTCTAGGGGCGGTGGCTTTTCCGCAGAGGGATGCGCTGGGAGTGGCCGCCCTCTCCCCGGCCCGCCCCTCCGCGCCCATGTGGCGCCCACCGCGGGAGACCCCGCTCGGGGGCTGGTGCATCGAGAGGCCGGAGTCCAGAGGTTCGAGGCTCAGCTCGTGTTGTCGGAAGTTATCACTGCGTTAGTTCCAATCCTTTCCAGCTTCCTGTTCCTTCCATACACACAACCCCCCCCAATCCTGACTTTGAGCCTAGTGTCTCCTAAATCAGACTTTAAAAGCCAACCTCTCTCTCTGACAAACTCTTCCCTCCCTCTCCCCCGGAGCTTGCATGCACACACTGAGTTATGGCTTTTGTTCTCGGTTTCCTGGATGAATCGCGCTGATTTTCTGCTCGGGACCCACACCGATTCTGTATTTATGGTCTCTTCAAAGTCTTATCGGGGTTCTGGCCACCAGTGCCGAAGGGTCTTATCTTGTGACTGCAGGCTGAGTTTTGGTTCGAGAATCTTGACTGTGTGGTGTAGCAGGCTGTTTGGGTTTTATACTGGCCCCAGTACTTGTTGAAGGAGAGAATGAAGTGCGTTCATGTGATGCTCTGGCCCTTTGCTGAGCTGTACGATGGGATTTGTGATAGGAGTATCTTACCTCATGTAGAGTGCACCTCAGCCAGCATCGTACATTTAAAACAAAAATTTGGGGGTTAACAAAAGGGAAGTCTGCAAAATATTTTTAATTTCTAAAATTTTATATTTTTTATTAAAGAAATTGTAGGTTTACATAAAAATCATGCAGAAAATACAGAGTTCCCATATACTTACCCGGTTATTTACACTTTGCATTAGTGTGGTGCAGTTGTTATAATTGATGAAAGAATATTATTATAATTGTACTATTAATCATATTCCATAGTTTACATTAGGGTGCAAATTTTTTTTTTTGGCATTGCATTATATCTTTTTCCCCACTGTTTTTTTTTTTCTAAGAAAACAATTCACTTAGAACCACAAAAAATGGATATCTTAGTTAGCTTAACCATAAGCATATTTAAATAAAATATCCATATAATCATTGCAAAGCCTGTGTTTGTACAGTAAATTTAAAATTAAGGCATCGAGGAAAAAATCTACAAATTGAGATAGCAAAATTCTTGAATTCTAAATATTAAACACTAAGGTAACATTTGATCAGCTGTCGAAACTGTGAATGTTCTCAAAATATCAAGTAGAAAGTTCTTACAAATATCTGCATTGCTGTAGTAATGACTTATGCTACTAGTTTCCTGATTTCAGGAAAATATGAAGATACAAATATTTTTACAATTAACATATGTATATCTTAACCACCTAAAATGGATGTCTTAGTTGGCCTATTCATGGGCATATTAAAAAAAAAAAATCGAAGTCATCATCTTAAAGCCTGTTCGTACAATATGTTTCACAAACGAATTTAAAATAAAGCAAGGAAGGAAAACAATCTAAAGATACATTTATCAGAGTTTCTTAAATTCTAAATATTAAACACTATCTCAAATAGGATGCAAAATGTTTTTAGTCTCCACCAAGTATGTTTAAATGCTTGTTACCTTTACTGACATATGAAGATAGGGTAATTCTGTCCTTGAAGGGCATGACTATGCCATGTGACAAGGTCACACAAGCTGGCTAATGCCACCTAAGCTGGATAATGCAACCAACTGACTCCTAGTCGCCTTTCCCTAACCCAGCCTTTCTGGGATTGTGACATTGGCATCCTTGGTAAGGCTTGAGGATGGCGCTCTGCTATTTCCTACCACTGATTGTACAGAGCAGTCTTTGGGACTTGCTCATGAAGCAACTGTTGAGTCTGGGGTGGCAGAGGCCAAGAGCTGGCTTGGGATCTGTTTCAGGGATAAAGGCTACCAAGCCAACTGAGCAAATACCAGGGCCTGGTCACTGCTGTGTGCAGTTCATAGCTCACATCACATCTGGGGGTTAGGAAATCCACACGCAGAGCCAAGGATGTCAGAGACTGGCAGAACATAAATATTGCCATTGATGAGACACGGCAGCCAGGTGTTGGAAATTCAACCAGTAGCTAAACAAGCACAAGAGTCACTCAGAATGCATTGGACACCCCCTTCCTCTCCAGCCATCCTGCTCTGGAGGGGCCCCTGGTGGGGTCACCTGGATGGTCATCTTTGGAAAGTTTTAATTAGGACCTATGCAGAAACAACTGAGTGATGCATAGCTGCTGCCTGGGCCAGGGTTTCAGGCTCTGGGGCTTCCCTGTTGGGAATGCTTTCTCAGGAATGGCAGGGCCAGGTCCCTGGGACTGGGTGCGTGCTTTTCCTATCCCTGACCCATCGGTGGAGTCGGTGACAACTGCAGCTCCCAAGAGCTAAGATTCTAACAATAAAGGGCTTTGCAGAGAACCATAAACTGCACTGTGGAAATAAATTCCACCTCATTCTGAACTCAAGGATGGGGATTTCTGTGTTCCTCACCAGGAAAATGAAAGGCAAATGAAATGTTGGGGAGTACCTTCCTCAAAGTTATCTAAAGCAAAAATAACTCTTCATGCCTCCCCAAAGGAGTTCTTTAGAACTTGAGTTGTTTCCTTGACTTCTCTTTATGAGTCTGTGACTCAGGTGTGCCTCTGTCCCTTTTATAGTAGGGTATAGACTCAGGAAATCATGGACTAAGGAGTTCTCCTGGGGTCCCACAAATGAAGAAACTCAGTGATTGTCTTTAGGACAGGTCCTGATGGTTACCTTTATTTTCTAGGTGAGGAGATGTGCTGGACATACCAAATTTCTCTTCAAGAATGCTAAAGTCCACAGTAAGTACTTCATTGCCATCTGCTTGGGAGGACTGTGGGATTCCACTGAATGTACTTCTGGCCAGAGGACTGTGTTGCTCTTAATTATAATAACAAAAATTTTAAATTAAATATAATAAAATGTCTTGAGCATTTACTGACTGCTAGGACAGTTCTAAGTATTTGACATATATTAACATGATTAACAGTCCTAAGAAGTAGGTATTATTATCCCATTTTACAGATGAGAAAACTGAGGCACAGAAAGGCTAGGTAATTTGTCCAAGGCCACTGTCTAGGAAGTGGCAGGGTCAGGATCTGAACCCAAACAAATCAGATTCCCAAGCTGGTGTTCTTAATTTCCATATTTGCTATCTCATGCCCTTTGCCATTTTGGGTATCAAGGACAAATGTTTATTTAGTACATTGCATACTCCTAAGTATGGCGACATACGTGATCACATATGAATTCTGTGATCACATATGAATTCTTTCTACAACAGCACCAGAAGATAGGTAGATTGAATAATATTGTCCCCATTAGATGCCCGTGGAGACTGAGACAGAGTCAAGCACCTTTCTTACTGGTTGTCCTTAGATGATGGGTGTTGACTGTAAGGTGCCATGGACAGACATCTCAACATCAGTACTGCCATGATCCCACAGTTGGCACGCAGGAGTGCCTGAAAAGGTGAACAGTGGTCAGCTCTTGTTTACAAGACTCTGTCTTCTTCTGGTTGCTCTGGCATGTTCTTGGCAAGAACCTCACATTCACCCTCTTTGCACACGAGGATCTGAGGATCTGGTTTTCATTGACAGGAGGACCCCATTTGGATGGAGTTACCACAAGTCACCTCCCTGGTGACCAGCTTCCTTGGTCATAGGAGCTGCTTTTGGCCTGTCCATCTGTGATGATCGTCCAGTGAAAGATACCCTGATTCAAGAAGGCCAATAAAGTTCAGGGTTTCTCTCTCAAGTGAGAGGGTACATGGCGAATACAGTCAGGGCTTCTCTCTCATCTGGAAGGGCACATGGTGAATACGGCACCATTTGCTAGCTTTCTCTCCTGGCTTCCGGTTTCATGAAGCTCCCCGGGAGGCATTTTCCTTCTTCATCTCCAAAGGTCGTGGACTCTCTGCTTCATGGTGCTGCAGCATTCTCTGCTGTCTCTGAATCTCCTACATTCTCCAAAATGTTTCCTCTTTGATAGGACTCCAGAAACTTATCAAAACCCACCCAAATGGGTGGGGACATGTCATCACTTAATGCAGTTTAACAACCACTCTCGATTAAATCACATCTCCAGGGAGATGCTCTGATTACAGTTTCAAACATACAGTATTGAATAGAGATTATTCTGCCTTTACGAAATGGGATTTTGTTTAAAACATGGCTTTTCTAGAGGACATACATCCTTTCAAACCAGCACAGTCATACAAGCACTGGCCTGACTGTTATGGTGAGGACATTTTGTGGACTTAAATCATCAGTAAATTGAATGCATCTATGGCTGATTACATCTAATCAGCTTAGAAGATTGGCATCAACAATGACAGGCATCTCATCAAATCATTTGAAGGCCTTAAAAGAAAAAGTGATGATTCCATCAATCAGAAGACAGAATTTTCATCTCTGTTTCAGCCAGCCAACCTCTCCTGGGGAATTCATCGAAAACCTTCATCAGGGTTCTGAGCTTGCAGCCTGCCCTACGGACTTTGCACTGGCCCATCCCCACAGTTGCATGAAACAATTCTTATTATTGTCGATTAAATATCTTATCACAGTATTTACATATATCTACTCTCAGTTCTGTTTCCCTAGAGAACCCTGACTAATACAGCATCCTTTCCATTTCAGCTGAGCCTGGGCAAGGTTGCAAGGCTGGTTTCATTCAACACACAGGGCACCGTGTTGAAGTGAATTGAGGGCTTGCCCGGAAGTAACCATCAGAGACTTACTAAAAACAAAAGTAGGGTTGAGTTAGAAGGGACCTTAGAACCACTTTTAATTTTATTGGAAATATGGGCCAAATTTAGGGAGTCAAGCCAGTTGCCCAGGGTCACCGGAACCATCCGTGGCAGAGCTAGAAGCAGAGCTTGGATCCTGGCTGGGCACAGCACGCTTCCCCGCAGCATACTTCCCTAGCAGTCCTCAGGAGTCTACCACCCTCTCTGCTGGCAGTTTGCTAAGCACTGTCCAGGAGTTAAAAAAAAAAAAAATCTGGACTTTCTTGGGTGCCAATGTTTCTATAACGTCTCTCCTCCCCCAAAGCCCCACTGTCTAATTTGAGATGCTGCTCTGATGCAGACTCCGTATGGAAGTGGGGAGATGGCATGAGGAGATCCCACATAAGACAGCCAGGAATCTGTCTGCCAGAGAGAAGGATCAAGCAGGTGGGCGGGCACCAGACACGGCTGGGCTGTGAGCCAGTGGCTGCCACCCAACGCCTGCTCCACTTCGCGCTGTCTCCTGGCCCCCCAGGGGGATAATTCAGCCAGAGGGCACACTAGAACCTGTTAGGCATGGAACACCAAGTAAACAGCCCCTAGGAATTTGTCTTACTTGAATTTCAGCTCATTTACTTGGGAGCAACTGTCCTTTCTGGTTGGGGGAAGGGGGAGTGAGGAGGTGGGGAAGGCTAAGAAGACAATGTCCTTTTGTCTGGAGGGGGCTGCGTGCAGGTGCGGTGCTTTCTCAGCCTTGTTCCCAGCATGCTTGGTGGGTGGAACCGGGAGTCAGAAGTGCAAGCTCTTTTTTCCTGCACCCCCACACTCCCCGCCCCCAGCTGCTAGGCTTCTTGCAGCTTTAAACAGCGGAATTCTGCCGAAGATTTTGTTTCAAGTGAAGGTTGTGTGGCTAAATTAGGGGGGGGGAAGCACTGTTCTGGTAGGAAGACTTAGGAGGGAAGAGAGCAAGGTTCTAGGCTCATACCTGCTCCGAGTAGCTTTGATCAGGCAGGAAAGGCTGCCTCCTGCCCATCCCAACTACCAGACTTTGGTCATTTCCACTAAGAGTGTCACTAAGTGTGACCCAAAGTGAAAGGGTAAAAAGGATGATTAAAATCAAGGAATTATTATCACATGAATTGACAAAGAAGACCAACGATGGGGAAAGAGAGCTGAAAAGGGAAGGAGGGAGTCTGAATCTGTAAACACTTTCAGAGCTATTTCAGCAATTAACATTTACTGTCTAGTCAAACACGCTCCTTAGATTAACTAGAAAGAGACAGAGAGAGTTTGAGGCAGCTCCTGCTGGCTCGGGTTAGGTAAAGTATGCTAATCAAATGGGGTGGGAAGCCAGAAAAGCCATAATTACTCATCTGATTCCAAAGGAAACTCCCTGAACCAATGGGAAGCTAGCCACGGTAACACGCCCTTCTGGAAAGGCCAGCCTCGCCAAGCCGCGACTGCGGCCCGACCCGAGTGTCCTCTGACACCCCACCCGGGACTGTCGGGCCTCCGAAAACAGGCCCGACGCCTTTGCTGACTGCCCGATTCCCGATCCCAAGCTCGCTCTCGGAATTCCATGACGAGCGGAGTCCCCCGCCTCCCCCAGAGCCTCCGCGCTGTTCTGCACAGCTCTCTATTAAAAGAAGGATGACTTTTAAAACCAACATCCCCTGGGTAGTGGGTGTTCAGGTGGGGGGCACTTAAGTCATTTGGGGATTAATGATGATGATGGAGAAGATGAAGCTAAAGAAGCAAAAATGAGATTATAAACAGACGAACAAATCCAGATTTTTTTAAAGTTGGTTTTTCAGAGTACCTAGTCTCAAAAAAAAAAAAAAAGGATTCGAGGGATGGTGAAAAACACAACTAGGCCTGGTCTTTCTGTTATGATTCTTATGGACAGATGGATTTCAGTAATTCAACTCCCTTGTCCCCATGACTAAAAATAAGGGATGATTAAAGAATGGAATCTTAGCTCCCTGTCATCCCAGACAGCCAGATCTTGTCCCCGGACTTGCAAATTGAGCAAGGCAAGCACAGGAGAACATGAATTGCCGTAATAAATATTTTTGAACGTTATTCATCCATTATTAAGGCCGTCAGGTTGAGGACTACAAGGCCACTGTCAGGTCCCTCCGTCCATCCTTCTCCAGCTCACTGCTTTCTGGGCGGGTCAGCATACATGCCTGAAACGACTCCAACATCATTTGCCCTCTTGGACCATCTGTCCATGTGTCCCTGAGTCTTTGGCAGCGTGCCATCCTGAATTTCTCAGGCTGGATCTCCAGGTGCCTTTTGCACTGTTTGGAATGTCACCCTCATCTCTGAGACTGTCATCGTCCCCTGACAGTTTCTGCCATGGTATTCCTTGTGTTTACAGCTTGTGGAAGCCATAGGACCTGTGTGCACTTTCACTCCGGCAAGTCCTCAGACATAGCAAAAATGATTCCAGAAAACAACAGAACCCAAAGAGTGACTCTCTTCTCTGGAGACCAGTCAGTGGGACACATAAATCCTTAGAGGCAAGTCTCAAGATTTCTGAACAGAGTCAAGACAGTAATATGACCAAATGGGCGAGTAAATGACTCTGCCCAGGACTGGGGAGGAGAAAAGGTGAGGGATACAAATAAATCATGAAATGTCTTGAACCAGATCAGTGGGAGAGAGAGAGATTTTACACCATCTCGTGACTGGGTGTGTGTGTATGTGTATTTCAGCTACTCTTGTGATTCCCTATACTAAATTCTGTGAACCTAAAATTATAGCAAATATAGAGTATATATTACTCTGTGTTCCACTTGTTTTCTACTGGTTTTGTAGTTTAGTCTTTGCTCTGCTTGGGATGGCTCAAACCAAACTGCTCAGGATCCTGTGAAAGGCAAGACATGCATTCACTTACCTCTCCCACCGGTCTTTTCAACCTGGAACCCCACCTAGGGTTCAACATCTGTGTGTGTGTGTGTATGTGCACAACACACACACACATGCACATACATGAGGACCTCACTTGAGGAATTTATTATCTACACTGAGCTAATCCTCAGGCAATTTAGTGCAAATGTTTCTGCCGTCCTGGGAAAAAGTAGAAGAGGTGTTAGTGGTACCTGTACTTACCTAAGTAAATATAGATTTTTCTCCTCCAAGGTTTGCCCCAGAGACCAGGAAATTAAATTAAAGAGAAAGAGAAGTTATCCCACCATCTAGAATCTTAAGTTATGCAGAGCACAAAGTGAGCTTATATCATTGGTATCTTCAAAGCCTCTTCTTGTTTCCGATCATCCTGGAGAACTGGATGCTGTTCTCTGAAGAGAACAAGAACCCCCTCCCCCCTGTGAACCTGAGACCCCCACTCAGGTGGGCTGATTCCATGGGGCCACTCCAGGAGAGAATGAGGACCTACACATAACCACTGAGGATCATGGGTTAGACAAGGTTTGGGTTTGCTAAAGCTGCTGTAATGCAATATACCAGAAATTGGCTTTTACAATGGGGATTTAATAACCTACAAGTTTATAGTTTAAGGCCATGAAAATGTTCAAATGAAAACATCAATGGATGAAACTGTCTCTAAAGAAAGGCTGCCGGCATCTGGGACACCTCTGTCACATGGAAAGGCATATGGCCAGCATCTGTTTGTCCTTTTCTCCTGGGTTTCTTTGCTTTCAGCTTCTGTATTTGTATCCTTATCTCTTAGCTTCTCTGAGCACTCTGGCCTTTTTCTGTCTTCTATCCTCTCAAAAAAGACTCCAGTAAAAGGCTTAAGATCCACCTTGAATGGGGTCTTAATTGAATTAACCTAACCGAAAGGTCCCACCTACAACAGGTCTGCACCCACAGGAATGGGTTAAAAGAACATGACCTTTTCTGGGGTACACACCAGCTTTAGACGAACTCAATGCTCACACAACGTGGTGTGGTGGGAAGAGCCTGACTTAGAGTCTGGATGTTCTCACCTGCTAACTATGTGATCTTGCCCACATGCCTTAAATGCTCTGAGCCTCAGTTTCCTCATGTGATGCCATGACCAGAATGGTCCAAAAATGACCCCAGATCCTAATGCTAGTTGCTTGGACATTGAGTCAGCTGGACCAGGTGGTGGTCTTGGTGGGTTTCCCACCTTCTTCTTATAGGAGGAGCTGCATTCAAACTAAGTTCGTGGGTCCCCTGGCTGTTTTTCTGATGAGAGGTCCTCTAATATCTCGTGGGTCACAAGGTCTGGCAGCTGGCATTTTCAGTCACCTCCTGTAAACAGCTGGCAGATCCAGGCCGCCTGGAAACGTGGTCATGTTTGTTCTGGTGCTATGTCAGGAAAGAGTGACAGGCGGGGTGGGGGCCTCCACTGCCACACAGACCCACACTGTGTGCCCAGCAGCACTCTGACCCCCGCATATCTCTTTGTGGGAACAGGGGAGGGTCAGAAGACAGAAGACTGCTTTCACTTCTTTTATAGACCCTTAGCTTGGTAAGCTTGCCCTTTCCCTAATGAAGCATATTGCTTAGCCCATATGTCGTGATGTCCTGGAATTTGTCTTGAACCCTGGTAGTTGAGACCCACCTTGCATGGCATATTTTCTATCGAAATGGGGTTAATAACACTTAATCTTCAAGGGTTGTTGTGGAAATCCATTTCACATGCCAGACACCGAGGCAATGGCCTGAATAAATGCATGAAGATGTGCCTGGGCCTGGCTCGTTCAGGAAATGGTGATAAATGCTTGAGTGCTGAGTGCCCTGTGGCCTGGAAGATGAAGGTGGAAGATGAAGGTGGAGAGCGATCGCTAAGGACACTTCTCCTCCCCCCACCGCCTGCCAGGATAATTGGGTATCTACAGCCTTCAAAGCTTCAACGCTGCTGGATCCAGCAGCCTACAGAGCCAGCCTCCTCATCCCAGACTGAGTGGGCCTGACCCCAAACTGTGCTGTCCCTGAGGGGCCTTGGACCTGAGATCACTGGGAAGGACTCAGAATGGTGACAAGCTGCTGCCATTACTGGGCTCTTCCTGAGCGCTTTTCATGTATTCCTATATCTAACCCTCAATATAACCCGCGGGTTATGTCCCGTCACTATTCCCATGTTCAGCTGAGGGAACTGGGACATCGAGAGGGCGTCACCTGCCCAGGGTCGCACAGCCATCGGCTGGAGCCTGTGGCCGCCGTGCTGCACTTCCACCTGGGTGGGGAAACGCGCGCCACGAAGAGAAAGGGGCCCTCACGCGGGGACACGGTGGCTGGGCGTCCTGCATGGCCCAGGGGAGAGTCCCTTCCTTCCCACCTGGTGGCCCAGGGACCCCAGGTTCAGGGACGGAGGGTTTTTAGGCAGCATCCGGCTGCACAGGCAGCTGTGAAATGCAGAGCAGCTCGGGGGCTGGCAGCAGACGCACCCAGTGCGCGGGATGGCCCGGCGAGGGGACGGTACCTTCGGGGGGCCAGAGAAGGCCCGCGGAGGAGCTCTGCCCCAGAGCCCGTGAAGGCTGGACGGATTCTCAGTGCTGGGGGAGAGGGTGAGTCCTGGGTGAGGGAAGGGTGGGCACCGAGGCCCAGAGAGGAAGACTGCAGGGACTGGGGGACCTCAGAGCAGGTTGGTGCTGGGTGGTTGTTTTTTTTTTCACTTCTTGTTAAAAAGGGAAAGAATGCTAATAACCATTATTTTGAAACGTTATGAAATTTATCTAAAAATAGAATCTGTGCTCAGAACGAAGGGGAACGAACCCCTTTTGAACACAGAACTGAGGTTTGGTGTGAGAACCAAGTCTGCATATCTGTATCTGATCCTACTTTCTACCTACCTATAGGTAATCTTTTCTCAAGTCAAACCTGCTCAACAAGTATGATACGTGGTCCACTGATGCAAAGTAATTAGAACAAGCAAATCTGTAGAGTCAGAAACTAGAATACAGGTTACCGGGGCTGGGGTGGAGGTGGGGAATGGGGAGTGATGCTTAAATGTGCAGAGTTTCTATTTGGGTGATGGAAAAGCTCTGATAATGCGGGGAGATGACAGTAGCACCACACTGGGAGTGTAATCAGCAGCACCGAGTTATATATTTGAATGTGGTTGAAAGGGGAAATTTTAGGTTGTATATATGTTACTTGGATAAAAAAAAAAATTCATAGGACTGTACAACACAAACAGTGAACGCTAATGTAAACCATGGACCATAGTTGATAGTACAATTATAATAATATTCTTTCACTCATTGTAACAAATGTACTACACGAATGCAAGGTGTTAATAATGGGGGGCATGTATGGGAACCCTGTATTTTCTGAATAATTTTTCTGTAAACCTGCAACTTCCCCAATTAAAAAAGAAATCAAAAGCCATGTATGGATGCATTGTGAATCACTTGCCAATTGTACTTTATGGAGCTTATTTTATGATTTAAAATACTGTACTGTCCATAGGAGGTATGTTACCTTCTCCCTATTTGTATGTTTACCATATACTTTGATATTTGAAATTTAATGTACTGGAAAGGCCACTTACATTTCTAGAACAGATTGGATTTTTTTTTTAGGCCCAGTGTTTATTTATATAAAATTATTTACAATAGTAAGGTTTAAGACAAAAATACAAGCAAAAGATATAAGTTGACTGCATAAAAACTTTCAAAACAGGGTTATGTCCTTCCACATCCAATAAAACATACAAACATTGTCAGAAATACTGCACTTTATTCCAGTTAAATGTCATTCATTCAATAATTATTTTCTGCAACTTCTACAGGCAAAGTATTGCACAAAGTCCCTTCTTAAACACAGCTTATGTTCTAGTAGGGAGAAGACAAAGACCTAACCAGACAAAACAGATTGGATTGTATGCAACCTTTTTTCCTTGAATTAACAACAATAAAAAAAATGAAAAACAAATAAAAAATAAATCAAAATAAATAAATAAATCAAAGAGATGTAGGGGAGCAGGGAGGCAGGCTTAGCATCTGTCGCCTTGTATTCTGCGTACTTGTGGCCATCTTATTTAATCCTCCCGGGGATGCTGGGAAGTGTCAGCATTCCTGTTTGGCAGTCCGGGAGACTGTGGCTCTGAGGTTCACAAAGTGGCCGCGTCTACCTGACACTGAGTCCTCAGCCTGCCCCCAGGGTGCATTCCAGGGAGGGGCAGGGAGAGGCCAGCGGTCCTGGGTGTGACTCCCAAACGGCGCCACTCCATCCTGCCGACACTCGATGCTGCTCTCCTGACAACACTCAGGTTCTCTCGAATCCAAACCAACGAGTTCTCAGACCTCCCTCAAGACCATTTTTAGGAGAAGCAGTACGAAATCGAAATAAGACGGTTAAAAATAACACGACATCAAGAGCGATTGCAGCACAATGTTCCACTGTTGGCAGGAATTAGCAGGCGGCCGACAGGGTGTGAATGTCTGGTCGGCAGCTGGGCAGGTGTCACCCCTGGTCCCCGTAGGTGCCCAGCACCGATGCCCGGGCCCAGCGATTGTCACGAACAGGTGTCAACGACTGCAGGACACAGGCTGGAGCTGGCCTGCCTGGAAGGCGGTTTTCATTGCCTTTTTAAAAAAAATTGAGATTATTGACAGCAGTCAAATATTAAGAGATTTCACTTGAAAAACCTTGGCTTCTCTTGAAAATTTGGGACAGCTGACAACACGAGTCCCCCTTCCCACGTGGCCGCAACCGACAGGAGCTCGGCGGCCTGCCCAGCCCATCAGCTCTCTGCTCCCTCTCCAGTGGGCCACACTCTCTGGGAACTTGCCTCATTTGCTTCGGCCTCCAACCTGGCTCACAGACACTTGAATTCTTGACTCCTGTTGGATGCAAAGTGGGTCCTAATTAATTCTGTATGTCAAACTGAGTCCACTCTACGAACGCTTGCGCCACGAGACACGTGCCTGCCCCAGGCCCTGAGATGTGTGTGCTGTGTGTGAGCTGTTCATGGGAAACGTGGTGTGGAGAAGAGAGAAGGGGTTTGGGCACATCAGACACGCGGTCCCGTGCTTGCCTGTGAGTCCCCGGTCAGGCTCTGACCCCCGGGGGGGGGGCGTGCACGTCCTGGCTTCTACCTCAGCCCCACCCACAGCGGACGCCAGCCTTTCCCTCTGCTCCGGAGGCACAAGAAAGATGAAGACTGCTGGTGTCTGTCCCGGGGCCTGTTCCTCCTTGGGGGCTCTGCAGCTGCCGGATGAAATAACAAGATCCCGGGAGATCACCATCTGCAGCTGACCTGGAGGTTCCCGAGCTGCCAGGGACGGTGCCGTCCTGACAACTGGGTGCCAGGGAGGAGAAAGCCCAGGGGGAGCCCATCGCCGAAAATGTCATGTCTCTTCATCGATTATGGTTCTTTCTTTCTTTCCTTCCTTCCTTTCCCTTCTGATTTATATAGCTCTATGAATTTGTCCCAGAATAAACAATTATGGTAAACATCATCTACTTTTAACTACCTCCCCTATCCTGGCTACTGGTACCAAGCCAGAAAATTAACTCTGATCCTAAAAATAGACAGAGATTTAGATGTTCTAGGGCAAGCTGATTGCAGTGTGACCACTTAGGAGTACCTGTGTCAGTCCTCTGTCTCCCCAAAGCCACAAATGATGCCACCTCCCCCCCACTTGCCAACTGTGGAGCCCACCTGGAGGACAGTGAGGGGGTGGGTTGGGGTCGGACACCCCCTCAGGAAGCCGGGCGTGGAGGCACAAAGGTTCTGAAGGGGGCTGCCTCCCAGGAAGGACAGACAAAGGCCCAGACCCCACTCTTTGTCCCTGAGTCAGGTGCCCCCTCGGAGGGCAGGACAGAGGGCTGGGTGTGGACTCCTGTTTGCTCACCTAACCCTCAGAAGCATGCTAGCTCCCATGTAAAGATGAGGAAGCTGGCTCAGACATGCCACCTCACTCCCTCAAAGGCTCAGATACGGAAAACACAGCGCTGAGACGCACAAGCAGAGATGCGGCCTAAAAGCACGCCAGCGCCCTGGGAATTCAGGAGAGAGAGAGACCGCCACTGCTTGGGGTGCGGAAGAGTCTTCGCGGGGCAGGTAGGCCATGAAGCTGAACGGACCATGAAGGATGATTCTGTTTCCACAAGAACATGGGGTGGGCTGGGGGGCAGCCAGAATAGATTCCAGGGAGTGAGAGGTAAATTAGTCTGGAGTTCTTTTCTGCTGTATCTGGTTAAAACCCAAAGCCCAGGAACTCCTGTCCTGTACTGCACCGTTGCAGCGGGGGTGGGGGTGGGGGGTCCTGGAAGCAGCTTCTGTGGTGGAGATTAGCACGTTTTTTTAGGAGATGCCCTGGGTGGGCCCCTGTGAGAGGTGGGGAAGGGAGCGGGAGTGGTCGGGCCGGGGAGGGGGGAAGCTGAGCTGCGCAACGGGTCGAAGCAAGGCCAGGGGAGCTGTGGAGCTGAGCAGGCCTCTCAGTTGTCCCCAGCTGGGGGGAGGGCCCTGGCCTTCCTCCCCTGCATTGATCAGTCATTGGATATGGGTTACCCTTGGAAGGAGGTGCGACCTTGGGTGAGACACTTTCTTCAATCTAGATAATCCCCAAAGAGGGTTGACAGCTGAGACCCATCAGCTGACAACCTTCCTAGCATCCGAGGGAATGAGTTTTCATTCCCAAAGGGGGCTCTCGATGGCTCATCACATGCTCCCCTTCCCGGGCGGTGCTCCCCGCCTTGCTGAGTGCTGCAGGCCCAGGACGGTGGGATTCCCTGGGCCCCTGTTCCCTCTTCCTCAAGACTGGTTCAAAAGAAAACAGCTTGAAAATGTTGGGTGGCTCATCTGTGTCAAGTGTTAGGCAGAAGACTAAATGTAGTAGGTCTTATTGATTAGTTTGTCCGATTAAAGTAACACATTTATTAATCCAAAATCAACATTTTTTTTTTTTTTTTTTTTTTTTTAAGAGAGAGGGAGGAAGGGAAGGAAAGACAGAGAGAAGGAAGGAAGGATGGAAGGAAGGGAAACATCTTTAAACATTTTCTTGTTTTATTGTATTTTGTTTGTTTGTTTGTTTTTTACATGGGCTGGGGCCGGGAATCGAACCGAGGTCCTCCGGCATGGCAGGCAAGCACTTTGCCCGCTGAGCCACCGCGGCCCCAAAATCAACATTTTGACTGTATATTTGAAATATATTTTTAAAAACATAATAATGCATCCTGATATTATTATTAATTCTAAATTGGGCAGGATCCTGGGGTCCCCAAAGAAAATGTTAAGAGGCCCTTAGAGCAAAATTAACAAATCCCCAGCCTGTCTGCAATTTGGAGACACGTGTGGTTTTCACATGCATGTGGAGAACATAAGGCCGCAGCTGTTCCAGCTGCAGCCCTTGCCCCAGCTGCTCACGTCTGCATCTCCACTTCAGTCCGCAGGTGTACGGGGAGTTAGCGCCTAAGGTGCTGGGTGACTGAGCTCCGTGAGCCGGTGGCGACCTCTGGCATATTAAGGGAAATGATCGAAGCGGGTCCTTGATCGCATTCCTGTATCAGTTTGTTCTTGCAAATGATAATCAAATTGCCTTAAACAATAAGAGACTATATTGGCTCCTGTACCTGTAAAGCCCAGGTGGTTTCAGGGATGGCTGCACCCAGAGGTTCTGAAACGCCCTCGGGTCCAAGCTGCCCCTGGCTTTGCCTCACCTCGGTTGGCTCCATTCTCAGAAAGGCTTTTCTTTGGCAGTGGAAGGTGGATGTGGCAAGACGCTCATCTGGAGGAGCAAGCTTCTATTCCAGGGGCTTGGACAAAAGTCCTAGTTTTCCCCGTTTGAACAGCCCCAAGTCGCGTGTCTGCCTGAGCCAGTGGCTGTGAGCAGAACATGAGATAGGCTGGTGGTCACTGCTGCGCCCTGGAGTGGGGACAGACCGCCTCCCCACCTCTCCGAACACAACAGCTGGGAGTGAGGGAGGTGGGCCCTAGATTCAGGTCAGAAGCTGCGACCAGAAGCATGTGGCAGCTCTCGTTCTTTACTGCGGTGGAATTGATAGGGTTGGCGCTCAGCGTCTTCCATCCTTCTTCTGGTGTGGCTTCCTGTGTGCAGGGCACCGGATGCTCACAATGACATTTCCCACCCTCTCTTACTGCTAATATTTGATTAATGTTTTGCTGTCCTGGGAGCTTTGGACAGCTTCACTGATGTGGGGCCAAGATTCCACTGGCAAATTCTAGTCGCGGAGGTGTTTGGTTTTCTGCAACCTTGGCGGGGATCTCAGTGACCAGTCCCTAGCCTTGCGGTGTTGAGAGGCAGGGTGGGGCATGCTGTGCTGGGGGGACACGGCAGACATGCTAGCTGTGGAGCTGCAGCAGGCCTGGTGGCTTCCTGACCGTGGCAGTGGCCGAGAGGTCTTGGAGCCTTTGCTTTCTGATCACACACAGGCAGCGGCTTACTTGGTGGCCCAGTTAAGACTATTGAAAGCTCAACCTCGAGTCTGCTTCTTCAGCCCTGTACAACCTTTTTTTTTTTTTTTAGGCCAATTAATCCCTCAAACAAATTCCTTCTGCTTAATTTAGCAGGAATAAACTCCATTCTCTGTATCCAAACCGTGTCGCCAACCCTCCTGCATTATTTGTCCCACCCCTCCTGCCACGACACACACTTCTTCCTTGTTGGCAGTGCCCACTCCCACTAGAGAGGCTGAAAATCTTTTCCAGCCGAGTCTATGTCCGGTGTGTGCAAATGTGTATGTGTGTGTGTAAGGGAAGGTATATGGAAGAGGTTTCTGCCCTAATAAAAAGAGACATTTAAGAAAAATCTCCCCTCCTGCCCTTGGGTGGGATTGGGGGAGAATGTGCTGTGTGGCACTGACACAGCATTGTACAGCTTTGTGGCAATAAGCGTGGGGACATGGTCAACCTATTGAAGAAGGCAGAAAGAGGATGTGAAGTGGAGAGAGAGAGAAAGAAAGAGGGAGAGAGAGAGAGAAGGAGAGAGAGAGAAATGGAGGCAGAATGCGGGCAGCGAGGACAAACTCCAGTTCGGCTAGTGCCCCCTTGGTGTAGGCAGGAGGCCACAGCCTTCCTTTTTGGGAAGATTCAGACATGACTCTTTTGGCTTCTGTAGTGTTGGGGACATCAAGTTTGCAGGGTGGGTGGCAGTGGCTCCTTTGCTGGTTGGCATGAGGATAACCGCTGCTACCTCCTGTCTCATGTACATCTCATGAAACAGTATTTCTCTTACCAGGCTTTCCCAAGGCCTCTTGGGCGTGTTTCCCCATGTGATCCTCGTAAGAAAGGTTCAAGGAAGGTAGGGCAAATATTATTAGTCCTGTACTTCTGATGAGAAAACTAGGACAGAGACATTAAATTACCTGGCCAATCTCAAGCAGCTAATTAAGGGAGGGACAGTTTTTATGATCCCTGCTCTAGTTTTATTTCTACTATACCATATTGCTGCCTTGGAAATTTGGCAAGCTGTTTTTTTTGTGTTTTGTTTTTTTTTTAATATTAAGAACCTTGCAGGAGACAGAACCTATGGGTTTACCCTCTTTGTTCCAAAAACGAAGAGTCAAGGCCAAGCGCCTTTCATTCCTCCTGGGCAGACCTCACCTGTTACCCCAGGGCCATGTCCTGCCTGCGACCCTCTGGGGCTCGGCAGAGGCAGGGACCTCTTGCAGAACTGCTGTGTGGCCCGTTCATTTGCAGTGAGCACAAACCCTCTCCTGCACACTCAAGTCGGGGGGGTGGGGTGGGCTAAGCTTCCGTGGAGAGCGAGAAGGAGCAGCTCATAGACCCACAGGAAGGGAGCTGGGGTGGGGTGCGGCCCCCCAGTGAAGCTGGAAGGTGGCTGTGCACCCACCCTGGCCCCGGGACGGAGGCTGGCGCTGCTCTCCGCGGCTCCAGGCTCCTCCACGTGACTCAGCCGCCCCTGGGTGTCTGCCTTTTGCTGTCATCATCCCTGGCTTCCTCCTTGTCTCTCCCCCTAGTCATCTTCTCTTGCCTTTGGCCAAGCAGGACCTGTCTGGCCTCCTCTAAATTGCCAGGAGAATGGAAGGGAGGAGGCCCGGAGCTATGGGGCTTGCCTGCTGCAACCCCCTCTGTAGGCTCCAACCCCAACTATCTCCTCTCAACTATGGGATTCCCTGGGAAGCTGTGCATTTGCCAGACTCATGAATGAGCTTTGAGGCTGGACTTTGTCTCCCAGGACCACTGCCCTGGTTACAGCCGAGTATGACATGGGCTTCTCCACCTTTGGGACCTTGCATTCGTTATGTCCCTTGGGCCTCACTGCACAAGAGCCTGGCACACAAGAATTGCCGAGCAAATGTCTGGGAATTTTATGGATGACCACACTTTGTGATTCTAACATCATTTCATCTAAGGGAAACAAACCAAAAGTAGAATTTACAAGGCTTACTCACTTTCCTTCTAAAGCACTCCCAAGACCTTTTCCAGCTCCCAGCAGCAATGCATTCAACGTGTTTTTTCCAGTCTCTGAAACTCTCAGTTCTTGGGCTGAGATTCAGGTGATGGCCAGTGTGTGGTTGAGTCACAGATCACGGAGGGAGCCCTGTTCCCACCCAGCCTGATCCCACAGTGTCCGAGGAGGCTGCGGACAAACTGTGAACCCAAATGAAC
Source organism: Tamandua tetradactyla (assembly GCF_023851605.1). Lineage (NCBI taxonomy): Eukaryota > Metazoa > Chordata > Mammalia > Pilosa > Myrmecophagidae > Tamandua > Tamandua tetradactyla. The sequence goes on along the minus strand of NC_135343.1, from coordinate 9,556,634 downwards.
GTGAAACCTAATAGGGTTTGGCCATTGGATGGAATTAGACTATTTTTAGATGAACTATTTTAGTTTTATCCCCACCTGCTTTGCATTCATATTTTTACCACTTCTCCGAAGCTTCCTTTTGTCAATACTCTCTGTCTCGTTTAATTCCGAACTACTGTTAAAGGTGTGATGTGAACACATAGCCTGCCCCTGAGCTAGTGTGGGACCCAGTGCCGATTCACTGGGCAGCTCTCTGGCTGTGGATGGACGATGCATCACCGTGTTTCTGTTTGTTTTTCCTGCATCAGGTTTATTTGTACAAACAGCACAGGAGGAGCCAGCCACGTGCAGGTGGCAGCCCAGGGGTCACGGTGGTCCTTCCAGCCTCACCCTGGCAGGTGGAGAGCTCTGCTCAGGAGCCCTTGAGAGGGCCTGGGCACCTGTGGGATTCTGACCCAGAGCAGTAACCTGGGCCAGAGCTGGAGCCTTGGTTTGACCCTTGGCCTTGGCCTTTGGTCGGCAGAGTCTGAGGCCCTCGGGGGTGCCTGAGCTTGGGGTGGGCAGTGCAGGCAAGTCGACTGAGCTCGCGACTGAGGTCAAGTCTTGGCCTTGACCTCCTTGGGCCCCTTTTCCCTCTTGCTGGCCTCTGCGCAAGTGCTTGTGCATTGTTGGCCTGCACCCTCTCCAAGCCAGGGACTTGGCAAAGCGCGCGCTCCTCAGGAACGTGGGGTCCACCCCCTTCAGAGACTCCTATCTCTGTGATTGGGGCCTCTTGATGCCATTTCTGTGCTATTTCCCAGACGGGTTGTGCGTGGCATGGTTCTCGGACGTGACCGAGTCTGCACCTCGCCCACAGCTCCCGGAGGCCGCCTGGAGTGCCGTTTTAGCTTGCTTCTCCAACTTGACTCAAGTTCCTGGTTCAGGTAGCTATGCTTGGTAGTAAGCCCACCAGTAGATCTGTGGTGCTCAGTAAGTGCTTTTTGAATGAATAAACAAGCAAGTAAGAAAACGGGGAGGTAGCTTCAGTTTAGACCCTCTGTGGCGTTTTGTCTTCCCTCTCTGTACCCTCCTTTCCTCCACTGGTGGCTTCTCCCCTTGGATGCCACAGTGTCCTCGCGGTGTCCCCCGGCTGCCTCCAGGCTCTCCTCTTTGGCCCACCATCCAGATGGCCCTCCACAATCACCTTTTCAAAAGGGATTCTGTGAGAATGGAAGGTTTAACACCCAAAGGAAGGAATCTTGTAATGGCAGACTTCCAGGTATTGGTAAATGTCAGAGGACACTATTTGAGGGATATAGAAAACATTCTGGGGTTCCAGCTCTGTAAGAATATCCCTGAGGTCTGAAACCCAAACTCCAGCTAGTGAGAGTAATGATACTTCGTCTTATCCAACCCTTTATTCTGATGAGCTAAGCTAAGGAAAGTCACCTTCATGGATGGGAAATCTGAGACCTGGAGTGCTGGCCCTTGCAGAGTGAATGGAAGGAGCAGAAGCTGCCAAGTCCCTGGATCCCAATGGAGATGAGAGTGCATAGCTGCAAAGCTCGAAAGCATACACTCTAGACTGTGCGGGTCCGCACAACCGCTGGCTTGTAATGGGGGCGCATCATTTGTTCAGGTGATTCTACCAGGCTTATATAAAAGAACTGCAACGTGGAATGGACACTTGCTTTCAAGTCAGTTTGGGAGACACCCAGGACAAATTTCCTCTTAAATTTTCATTTTTTACTAAAAAGAGAGGATTCCTCAGCTTGATGATGAATCTTAGTCGCCAGACTTTGCTGCAAATAACTTTTGCAAAAACAGCTTTATTGAGGTAAAATTGACAGATGATAAACTGCGCTTAAAGTACGCAGTTTGATGAGTTTTGATGTATGTATCAACCATCACTACAATCAAGGAAATGAACACATCCATCAACTCCGCATTTTTCATACCCTCCTTTGCTCTCTTCCATCCCATATCCCTCCCTACCCTGTCCCAGGCAACCACTGATCTGTTTATAGCTAATGACTTTTTAATCTTTTCCAAAAGTCCAATTTTGCCAAAAAAGGTTCTTTGCAGTGGCAGTACCTATAGGAACACATGTCTAAGCTCCCAGAGGCAGTAACGCCCATTTGAATATGTTAATCCTGGCATGGTTTTTGAAGAACTAGCCACATTCTTTCATATTTTATCTTGTGTCTTTTGATATTCTGCAGTTGTAATCTACTAATCCAAGTGGTTCCCTTTAATTGGCCAATTCTGCTATGTTAAAGCCAACATCTGTGAAAATAATAACCCTTTTATTATAATGGTGTCCTTATGTAATATATTCCAAGCAGTCTACAAAACCTAATTTTTATCTTCTCACTGTGTCTTCTATGAAGAAATAATTCCCCTTTCCCTTAAATGTGTTTCTTCTGCTCCAATATCTAACCCATCACCAATTTGTGGCAATCCTATCTTCTCAGTAGTCTTCAAATTCACCGCCTTCTTTCCAGGCGTCTAGCAGTCCCTTAGGGCAGACCATGGACATTTCCCACCTGGATGACTCTGGACCTGCTGGGCTCCTCACAGGTCCTCCTGCCTCCAGGGCCCCCTCCTTTCATGTATCTCCTGTGGACCAATGCAATCTTTATAGAAGGCACATCCAGCCATATCGCTCTTCTGCTTAAAGTATTAAAATTTGTGACTTCATGATGTGGTGGTCCTCTCTGCCTCTCCAGTGCCCACTTTTTTTTGGCAGTAGCCAGGAATGATTTTAATAGCATCTTTTCTTGCATACTACCCTCCAGCTCTACCAAACAACTTGAGGGTCTTGGAGGGCACTGTCCCCTCTCTTCTGTGACTTTATGCTCAGTGCTATTTCCTCTGCTTGGAATTCCCTCTCTTTCCTCGATTAACTCCTATGCCGGGAAGCCTTTCATGTTGTTACCTCCCTCCTTTGCAACATTCTGACTGTGACCGCAACACTGATCACCTGACTAGTGATTTTCTGTTTGGCCACCAATCTCGAGGGCAGGGATCATCTGTATCTTTTATCATAGATTTCCTGGCACTTGGTGCATATGCTTGTTGATGGAATGAACCAATGCAATTTGTCTAATCCTTCTATCAACGTGTCATAACCTTTAGGACTGTATCACTGCTAAGGAGGATTTAATGGGTCCGGCATCACTGGTACTTAATGGAAGGAATTTGTAGCCTGACTCTGAGAAATGCTGTTTTCTCTGCCAGGGGTGTTTTTCTCCTGGAGATGGCCTCATTCCTTTGCCTCCTTCGGGCCACTGTCTCTTCATTAGTAAGGTCTTCCCTGACCGCTCGATACCAAATAGTGACCAGTCCACCCCACCCCACCATCTCTCTTCCCCATATGCTGCTTTTGTTCCTCTGTAGCACTTAGCACCTTCTGATGACCATTTATTTCCGCATTTATGGGTTTACTGTCCTGCTCCCCCCCATTAGAATGGAAGCTCTGTAAGGGCAGGGATTTTGTCTGTTTCGCTCCCTGCTGCCCCCCATCCCCTGGTACACCGTGTGCCTGGCACATGGTAAGTGCTTGTACAAATGTGCCGAATGAATGAAAGTCCACTGAGAACAGCTTGTGTCCCTAGAGGGCATTGCTATGGATTTTGGTTTCCTGGGATTCATTATCAAAATGATGGAGCTAATTAAACAATTTACGAAAGAATAATAGCAAACTGTGGTCATAAGGATGGCCTAGAGAGTTCAAAGTGTGAAAAACCGCCTCTCTCAGCCTCAGGCAATATAGAAAAGTATATTTTATTTTAAAAAATGGTTTTGCCCTGTGCCTGGAATACCAATAACGCATGTGAAGAAAGAAGATTAGAGCAAACAAAGAGAAATGAATTCTAATAAATCAGAGAGAGCGAGATTGAGTCTCAACCACTCCAACCTTTTACTGTTCCCAGCAGATCTTTGGTATATGCTCTAAATTCAGTAAAACCAACTCTACTAACCTATGAGAAAGAAACAAAAAAGGCTATTGCCGGGCTTTACTATTACTGTTATTCTTATTTTGTATGCTGTGTGGCGGGGTCACACTTCATTCTTTTTCCATGTGAGTATCCCATTATATTGCAGCACCATTTGTTGAATTTTTATTTGTTTGTTTGTTTGTTTTCTTTGTTTGTTTTGGGATGTGCATGGGCCTGGAATCGAAACCGGGTCCCCTGCATGGCAGGCAGGAATTCTACCACTGAACTACCTTTGCAACCCCCATGAAAACTGGGCTTTATTTTAAAAAGCAACCTCAAAAGTTGTGGATGATTTCACTCAGGTTCAGCACAATCCCACAGAAGATTTAAGCAGATATGTGGGCCTGGGATTTATCTTGCCCACCACTGGCCCCAGGCACAGGGGAAGCCCTTTCCTTCTGGGCCTCGACTTCTGCCGGCAGGAGAGCAAGGGAGTTGGTGAAAACTGCCTCCCAAGGTCTTGTCTGTGCTATGACTCTAAGTCTTACAAAGGACTTTCAATTTGCCCTCAGTAATGCAAAAATTCAATTAACCATTGAATTTAAATTCCCTGAGCATTCTAGTTAATTGGATCTTGTCTAAAATAGCTTCAAAACTTTGTTTGTTGCATTAAAAATAGCAAAATAATTTTTTTGAGTAGAGTTTTTGCACCTGCAGAGAATGTAAAAGCATTTAACTATATCAGCTAGAAGTTGGGCTAGAAGTTGTTACTTAAAGCAGACTTTCCAAAACATTTTTGACAGTGTACCCATGGCTTAAAAAAAATGCTTTTACACGATGACCCAAGTGTCACACATATACACACATGTAACAAAGTTTGGCAAAACCATACATTTCCTTACCATCCAATGCAGTGTGATATTTTCTGCTCCATTCAAAAATGCTAGTTAATTCATCATTTGATTTCATGATCCACAGTTTGAAAATCACGACCTTAGGGTTCTGTAGAAGTCTGCCTGCCCTTGGAGCTCTTTGGGGTGTCTGCTGGTAATAATATGCCCAAATCATCTCAGGGCTGCCTTTCTGAGAGCTGTCTACAGTACTGACATCTCTTCATTTATGTAGGTCTTTTTTGGTATCCTACCCAATGTGTTGTAGTTTTCAGCAGACAGATACTGCGCACATTTTGTTAGATTTATTCCCAGGTATTTAATGTTTCTGGAGTTACTGTAAATGGTATTGTTTTAAAAATTTTAGCTCTATTTTTCGTAGTAGGTAAATAGATATATATATAATTGATTTTCATGTGCTGACCTTGTATCCTGCAAACTTTACTAAACTCACTTATTAGATGTAGACAATTTTACTGTTGTTTTCTCATGGATTCCAATTTTCTATGTTGACAGTCATGTCATCTGTGAATAGGAACCGTTTGATTTATTCCTTTTCACTCTTTATGCCTTTTATTTCTTTCTCTTACCTTATTGTGCTGGCTAGAACTTCCAGTACAATGCTGAATAGGAGTGGTGACAGCAGACGCACTTGCTTTGTTTCTGATCTTAGGGGAACAGAATTTAGTCTTTCACCATTAAATATGTTTTCCGTAAGATGTCCTTTTTCAGGCTGAGAAACTTTCATTCTCTTCATGGTCTACTGAGAGGTTTTTATTTTTTAACATGATTGAATGTTGAATTTTGTCAAATGCTTTTTATTATTATTTTTTACCTCAATTGATCTGATCACGTGGCTTTCTTTTTAAGACCTAATATGGTGAATTACACAGATTGATTTTCAAATATTGAATCAGCCTTGCACTTTTACGATAGACCCCGCTTTATCATGGTGTATTATTCTTTATATATTGATAGGTTTTATTTGCCAGTATACTGTCAAGGATTTTGCATCTATGTTTATGAGAGATAGTGAATCTGTAGCTTTCTTCTCTTACATTGTTTTTGGGGTAACACAAAATGAGTTGGAAAGGTGTTCCCTTCACTTCTATTTTCTGGAGGAAATTGTGTAGAACTGGCTTTATTTCTTCTTTGAATGTCTGGTAGAATTTATCAGTGAATCCATCTGTACCTGGAAATTCCTTTTTTGGAAGGTTTTAAACTATGACTACAATTTCTTTAATAGTTATAGAACAATGCATGTTATCTATTTCATCTTGTGTGAGTTTTGATACTTTGTGGTTTTTGAGAAATTGACACATTTCATCTAAGTTGTCAAATTTAATGCATAGAGTTGTTCATAGGATTTCTTTCTTACCCCTTTAATCTCTGTAGAATCTGTAGGGATATACCTTCTTTCCTTCCTGATACTTGTCAGTTTTGGTAGAGATTTATCATCTTTACTGACCATTCCAAGGAATCTTTTGTTTTGATCGATTTTTCCCTGTTATTTTTCCGTGTTCATTTTCAGTGGTTCAGCCCTTATTATTATTTCTTTACTTCTGCTTGCTTTGGTTTATTTGGCTCTTCTGTTTTCCATTTCTTAAGGTAGAAGCTTGCATTATTGATTTGAGATCTTTCTTTTTTCTAATATCAGCAGGTAATTCCATAAAATTTCCTCTAAGCACCATTTTAGCTGCATCCCACAGATTTTGATATTTTTAATCTTCATTTTCACTCATTTCAAAATATTTTCTAATTTCCTTGAGTCTTTCTCTTTGACCTATGGATCACTTATATGTATGTTGTTTAATTTCCAACTGTCTGAGGAATTTTCTCTTATTGATTTGTACATTCCTTCTGTTATGGTCAGAAAACATACTTGGCATGATTTCAATTCTTTTAATATTCTTAATGGTCATTTTATGACCCAGTATATAGTTTATCTAGGTGAAACTTGCATGAGCACTTGAAAAGAATGGGTATCCTTTTGTTGTTAGATGTATTTATTCTATAAATGTCAATGAAATCCGGTTGGTTAATGATGTTCTTCTATATCCTTGCTGATTATTAATCTATTGATTAATGAGAAAGGAGTATTGAAAGCTCCAGTTATAAATATGGGTTTGTGGGTGGGCCACAGTGGCTCAGCAGACAGAGTTCTCACCTGCCATGCTGGAGACCCGGGTTCGATTCCTGATGCCTGCCCATGCAAAAAATAAATTAATTAATTAATGTGGATTTGTATATGTCTTCTATTAGCTCTGTGAGCTTTTGTTTTTCCTTTTTTGATGCTCTATTGTTGGGTTTATACGCATTTAGGGTTGTTATGTTTTTTTGGTCAATTGACTCTTACCACATATAATGTCCCTTTCTATCCCTGGCAATGTTCTTTGTTTTGTCTCTACTTTGTCTGATACTAATAAAGCTGTTCCAGCTTCTTGTTTTTTGCTTTTTTGGGTTAGTGCTTTTATGGTATACCTTTTTCTGTCCTTTTAATTTTAACCTGCCATATCACGATATATGAAGTGAGTTTTTTGTAGAGAACATTTAGTTAGGTAATATTTTTGTTTATTTACCTTTGCTTTCGCTGTTCTGATAGTCTCTTTCAACTAATGTGCTTAGACAAGTTATAGCCAATGCAATTGAGATGAAATTGAATTTAAATATATGCTTTATTATTTTCTTTTCTGTTTGTTTCCTCTGCTTTCTTGTTCTTCTGTTTTCTCTTCCCTGCCTTTTTTTGGGGGGGGGTTATTTTAGTATCTTTTTAGTATTCCATTTTAATTTTGATGTTGTGATTTTGACTGTTCTTTATATGGTATTTTAAGTGGTTGCTCTATACACACTTAATTTTCACAGTCTGCTTGGAATCAATATTTTACCATGTGCAGGTCCCTTTACCTTCCCCCTTCAAGTCGCAACTGTCTTTTGAGTATATCAGCACACATTAAAAGCCCCTTCAGACAATGTTACATTTTTCTCTTTCAATTGTCAGACATATTTTAGAGAACCCAACAGAAGAATAGCTTATTATATTTCCCTATATTTTTATGATTTCTGTTGCTCTTCCTTAATTCATATGACACTGTTTCCTCTGGCATCCTGGACCGTCAATATAAAGAACTTGCTGTAGAAGTTCTTTTAGAGCTGGTCTGCTGGCAACAGATTCTCTTAGTTTTCCTTCTTATGAGAATACCTTTATTTCACCTTTATTTCTGAAGGATATTTTTGCTGGGTAAAGAATTCTGGTTTGACAATTCTTTTCTTTCAACATTTTAAAGATAGTATTTCATTTTATTTTGGCCTCCACAGTTTCAGATTAAAAACCTGCAGTTATTTGAATAGTTGTTCCCCTATGACTGAGTCATTTTCCTCTGGTTGCTTTAACGATGTTTTCTTTTCTTTTGCTTTAGCAGTTTATGATGTGTCTGAGGTCTGAGCATATGTTTCTGTGATGTATACTGTTTGCAGTTCACTGGGTTTCTGAATCTGTAGGTTTATGCCTTTTGCCAAATTTGTGAAGTTTTCAATCTTTTTTTTTTTCTCCAACATAATCTCCTTTCCTTCTGGGACTCTTAGGACATGAATTTTAAATTTTTGATATTGCACCATAGGTCCCCAAGGCTCTGTTCATTTGATTTCAATCTTTCTTTCTTTCTGTTCAGATTAGGCAGTTTCTATTGATCTATCTTTATGTCCATTAACTCTCTGTTATCATCATTATTTTGCTATTGAACTCATCAGGTGAGCAAATTTTGGTTATTATATTTTTCAGTTCCAAAATTTCTGTTTGATTCTTCTTTATGTCTTCTATTTTTAGCGAGTCCTTCAATTTTGCCGTTCATTTCAACAGCGTTTGCACTTATTTGTAGGATCACTATTATAATAGCTATTTTATAGCCTTTTATCAAATAATTCTAACATCTCTGCCAACTCAGTACTGACATCTGATGATTGTCTTTTTTGATGCAAAATTTAGGCTTTCAGTCTTTTGTAAATTCTACAGAGAATATTGATATTTTGTTTTCACAGACAAACAACCTGACCTTAGGGTCCAGGTTTTAAGTTCCAACCAACAGTTTACAAGTTGTTGTTTCAGTGTCAATTCGGTTTTCAAAACTTTGCAATGCTATTCAGATCTGTCTCATGTGTATGCCATCCTCCGGCCAATCTGGGACTATGGTCTCTCCTGTAGTTCGTGTCTCAAAGTCTGTGATGCTGTTTAGAGCCAATCCATTCAGCTGCTCTCGTGGTGAGAACAGAAGCTAGTAAACAACCGCAGTTCGTCACTTACCCTCGCCCCTCAGGTCCTGTGATCTTTCCAGTACTTTACACTTCCCTAGCATTCCCCTTTCTTGCCCTACAGTCAGAACTATGGGGATTCAGCCACCCCAGTGTGCTATGCACTTACCGTGGCTGTGTCTACACCCAGAGCCAAGCACAGGGAGGGCAGAAACAGAAAACAAAGCAATGGGGATTTGTCTTACCCTCTTGGGACCACAGTTCCTCAGATCTTAGAGGAAATTTCCTGTTTTAGTTTCCTAGGCTGCTGAAAGCAGATACTATGAAATGGGTTGGCTTTAAAAATGGGAATTTATTAGCTTTCAGTTTTGAGACTGAGAAAAATGTCCAAATCAAGGCATCGTCAAGGCAGTGCTTTCTCCCCAAAGGCTGGCAATCCTTGAATCATCTGCCACATGGCAAGGCACATGGCAGTATCTGCTTGTTTCTGCATTCTCCTCTGGGATTCTTTCACTTCAGCTTCTTGCTTCCCTGGCTTTTCTCTCTCTGTGTGTATTCATCCACTTATAAAGGACTTTGATAAAAGTGTTAAGACCCATCTTGAATGAGGTGGGTCATGTCTTAACTGGAAGTAGCCTCACCAAAAGGTCCTTCTTACAACGGGTCCACACCCACAGAACAGGATTAGCTTTAAGAGCACAGTTTTCTGGGGGTACAAACGGTTTCAAACTACCAGAGGTCCCCTCCGAGTTCTGACTCCTGCCGTCTCCTGTGGCCAGCACTGCTATCGCTCTCGCAGGATTGTTGAGGGGCTGGAGCATATGGGAGTGGAGAAAAGGAAAAAGAAAAAATAGTAAGATGGGAGTTTTCCCTCACTTTCTCTGGACGTTAAGGTTTCCCTTTTCTGCCATTTGAGCCAGAACTGGAGAGCTTTTCCTGGAGCTCTCACAGTCTGTGCCCCAGTGTCCAATTCTGGGTTTGCAGCTGTGTTGAGTTTGGACAGGGAGATATTTAGAGTAAAAAATAACGGTAAACTCACTACCAGTTGGGTGGTGCTTTAAATTCTGGTCTTTTCCTCAAGTCCACGTCTACCGTTTACTTTTCAGAGTCCTACTTCTCCATGCATTCAGTGGGAGAGTCAGAGTCGTCCCAACCTGAGACAAGAGAGCTGCAGCTGTCATAGTTTCCCACCCTTGTTTGTTGGTTAAGGGTCCTAGAATAGGTGTTTAAATTGCTCACTACTTTTGGCTGTTCTAGATGCAGGCAAAGTGAGTCCCACTATTCCAAGGACGGTCCTCCAAAACAGAGAGAAAACATACTGGAGGCAAGGTAAAAAAAAATCCATAAAATTCAGAATCCAAGAGGATCTGGAAGGAGCACCCAAATTATCTTCTACAGGGGACATGCTCAAGTTGGGAAGATCTAAAACAGCCCGTAACCAAGAGACCCAAGAATAGTTGCTGTTTTCCCTTGTGGAAGAAGGCGACCTGCTGATCTAACCGCTCTGGGCACTGGATTTGTGCCTTGCATCTAAATTGATTAGGTTGAACTGGGAGAGATGAAATGCCCCTAAAGGGCTTTTGATTTCTGTGACAAAATGGATTGAAAGCCCCTTCTGGCTTTTAAAAGAATTAATTCTGGACTGAATGCTCCTTAGGAGTCACTTGGCATTTCTTAGAAGCCCTTTACTCAATGGGCCTTCCTACCAGTCTTTATCAAGCATATCCCCAGCATCCCAGCTGGTGTAAAAACTACTTCCATGGGGGGTTTGCTGTTTAGCAAGTATAACCTTTCAACTTATATGTGGGTTATATTTGAATGTGGAAAAATAGCTTCCTGATGGCCACATGGAACCCTGGATGATGTGCCTACCACAGTGGAACCCCCGGGTACAGAGGGCTCAGCAGGTTGGACTGAGGGTGGAGTTGAGATATGTGTGGTCTTCAGGACGCAGCACCCAACTGATGCCCCAGTTGTTGCAGAACCGATGGTAATGACCCTTCCCCCATTGTGGCTACTTTGGATCTCCCATTTGCCTTGTGATATTAAATTTAGTTTTGGTTTGGTTTGGTTTAGATTTCGCACCAACTCAGATGAAGGATTTGTCAACCATTCTGCAGTAGCATTCACAGAAGCCAGTTTGCAGTCCATAGGTCAACGTTAATTCCAGCTTTCTGCAGTTTACCAGGGCTAAAGTATGCTGTATGAATTTTCTTTTCAGAAACAAAACACAATTACAACCAGCTTAGGCAAAAAAGGAGACACCAAAGAAGGGACTGAATAACCAACTGTGGAAAGGACAGGGATGGAGCCAAATTCAAGAACGTGAAGCCAGGGACTGAGGTGTTGTCAGTTTCTTGCTCCTCCTCTTGCTTCTGCCTTTTCTCCTCTCCGCCTCAAATTCAAGCTCTCTAGGCACTGACCAGCTTCCTTTCAAGTGTAAATGGGGCTGCTGATAGCCCTATAATTGACATGTCAGCTTTTGCCACTGGAGATAAACTGACCTCTTTTCCTTGTTCCAGCCTGAATAGGAGTGCTTTGTCTCTCCTAGTTTGTGTGTCAGATGCTCCCCATCTCCCAGGACAAATCAGTTGGGAGGTAGAGTTCATGGAAGAATATGGAAGCTCCTGGGATAGACATGCAGGTGGGGACGGACGAGTCGTTTATCCATTCATTCATTTGTTCAACAGATATTTATTGAACAAAACCATATGTGCCAAGCAAAAGTCCTTATCCTTTGGATACACTTGGGTGGAGAAGACCAAAGACAAATAACCAAATTGATATATAATAAATATCAGGTGTGCTATGCTATGAAGGAAAATAAAGCAACATAAGGGAATTTCGAGTAATAGGAGAGCTATCAGATAAGGCAGTCATTTCTAATAAGATAATTGTTCCACTTATCTATTGCTGTATAACACAAAGCATCCCAAAACTTTGTGGCTTAAAACAAGAGCTTATGATTCTATGTCATGGTTCATGTTTCCTGAGCTCAGCTGAGCGGATCTTGCTTGGGGTCCCTCCTGTAGTGGCAGTCAGGTGGAGGACAGGCTGTGGTCATCTGAAGGCACAGCTGGGCTGGATGTCCCAAGTGGCTTTGAGATCACAGCTCATCTGTGAGACCACAGACTTTACACTCCTTTCTTACTGTGCTAAAGTTCTCAAGGTTTAACTTGCTTAGCTTTTCTTTCCAAAGCTGCCACCACATCTTCCATTTCTTGCAGTTTCCCTATGACCGCGTGCTGAGAAGAATGCAATAATTCTAAGTTTTCAATTTTTTGACACTCAGAACAAATGCAGTGGAGTGCACAGGTGGTTCAGTGGTAGAATGCTCGCCTTTCATGTGGGAGACCTGTGTTCAATTCCTGGACCATGCACCCCTCCCCGCCCCCAAAAAAAAGAAAAAAGAAAAAGAAATGCGCTGGCCTTTTTGGGGTTAAAACATTTTGGATGGATTAGAAATCTTTACTGAAACCACTTCCAAAGTTTGCTCACACACCATCTGATTACCTTTTTAGGAAAGGTTTATCATACCCTACTGGAGTTTGTCTTAAATGCCAATGGGTTTTGCAAATGCATTCCTTGTTGACAGCTCTTATTTGAAATGTTTGGACTCACTCTGCTCAGGGTAAAACATTTCAAGTCTTTTTGTTAATCCCTCTCGTTAGATGGTTTTTCTTGTCCTGCAATTCCTTGCCCATTAACCTTAAGGGCCATAAAAGCTTAGAAATAGAAGTGTTAAGTAAAATAAATTGCCTGCCTACATTCCTGTTGCAGGAACGACCCCCTTTCTGAGAATGTGACCAGGAATTTCCAAAGAATTAAACATAAAAGCAGGGGCTTTCTGGGAAAAAAAAAGAAGAAGAACATACCCTACTGAAGTTGCAGTTTAAGCAATAATTGGAAATAAAATTTTGGTCCAATAGAAATAGCCTATCAAAAATAGACAAATACATTGTTGAATCAATCTATGATCATTCCCCACTTTGTAAAATTCTCCTTTTCAATAAGGAACTTAAATGCCAACTTTTATAGTCCAATGTCACTTGCTAGCCATTTTGAGACTCTTACTTCAGTTTGAGATTTCCTTGCTTTAGCAGTTTCTATTTCAGTATACCCGCATTATTGATTATTGATTATTATTGATGACTCAGTTTCTTTTAACAGTTTCTGGTGTCAAAAGTGAGATCCAAAAAAGATTCCCTGAGCATCCCCATGGCTGGTGAGTGGCCAGGTGTCGGTATGCATAGGACACTTTAAGTTTGCTGCTCTCTCACTCAGCAAGGGGTTAAGTTTCTCCTGCATCTGCGTTCCATTTTCTTTGTCTTGATATCTTCAGGTTTTTGGTTAAAGTTTATTATGGTTTGGTTTTGGTCCAGTTCAGACATCTTCTTGGTCAGTACCTTGTTCTTTCTGTGTGTGTGTGTGTGGGGGGGGGGCATGGTTCAAAGGTTCTTTTATACCTGAAGACAACCACTTTTCTGTTTGTGGGACGCTTATATAATTTTTTATTTTGGAACCTTTGAACATGGGCTCTTCTTAATGGAAACTCTCTTCTCTTTTGGCAAAGACACCTGTTACTCGCAAGTTTTCTTACTGTGGGCCTCATTCATACTTGTTTTTGGATAAGTGGATAAAATCTCACCAGGGATGACTTGAGTTTGCAGTGGCCCCTTTGGGGAACTTTAAGCTAGCTAAAACAGTATATTTGAAAAGAGAGGTTCCAGGACTCCACAAAAGGAGTCAGGAGCATGTTTTCGATTGGTATCCAGAAACTTCTAAATGATAAGATGACTCCAAATCTTTTTAAAGGATTTTTTTAAGATGAGCAGAAGAAAAGCTAAGAATTCTTGATACTAGTCCTACTGCTTTTCCTTTATAGTCCCACAAGACCCCTTCCATGCATTCCCCTTTCTACCTGATCCCCCAGAGGCCGTTAGTCAGTTGCCCTTAAAATTCAGACCACCTGCTGAGCTGAATGCATCAGGCGAGGGCTGGAAACTTGTCCATTATAAAGAAGTTTCTGGACTTTCCCTCTCCCAAAAAAAATCTGATTAAATTATTGAAAAAGTTTATCCACTAGCTCAGATGTCCTTTTTATTGGTCCATTGCCTAAACCTCTTATTCCCTATAATAGGGCCACGAAATGAAAACTCCTTTTACTTTGTGAGATGTCTCCAGCAAGTCTTTCAGAGAGAGATTTCACAAAATAGAATTATAAATTAGATTTCACACCTGGAGGAATATGATGAGACATTCCAGATCATCCTGTGCTTATACGCATTATATCCTTACTCGATTTCCCTTTTGAAAAATCGTTAGCTAATTTAGACTCTTTTACAACTGAGTGGACCACATCAAAGTATTGACCTTCTAAAAATACTAATGGAACCTCTCAGGCCTTCACCTGAATTGTCCTAACCAATGCATTTTTGAGGCTTGAGGTCTAGTGTTGCCAGGAGGTCTCAAGCTTCTCTCAATTGGCTATTCTTTTCTCTAAGTTAATCAAAACTTCAACTCCTGAATCCTCACAATGAAAGGAACAACACAAATAGACTTTTATTTACCCTTGGGAGTTCTTACTCAAAAGCACAGAGGTCAATAGAGACCACCATCTGCCAAGTCAAAAACAAAAAGACAGCACTTCCGTATAATTTCTGTTTGTTGTGTGTTTTGTCTTTTCGTGTTTTGAGCCAAGTTGTTTGACTCATGTCTAAAAAGTTTGTTATATCTTTTTATTGTGTTTGTCTGAATGTTTATGTATATATGTTATATGTATAATATTTCTTATCTCCAGGTGGTATTGTGAAAATAACTTGTAAAATTTGTTAAAGGAAATTTGTTCAAATGTGCTTAAGGAAAAATACACACTTATATAAAGTAAATACCCCTAAAACCTGGGAATTAAAATAAACTGAACTTTTAGGGCTTTAAATATTCCTTAGGCTAACCCAAATGTTTTTAAAAAGCCAAGTTAATCTAATTAGATCTTTAGCAAATGCGACCACATTCTTGGCTGAATTATCAGTGTTAGATAACAATGCAAGAATGTTCTTGTTTTACTTGGGTATGTTTTTCCTAAATCTATACCAGTTATCAAACAAGCTAACGTTATGATTACTGAATATTTAAGGTGACCAAGTTGAGTCATTATTTTGACAAAATTTACTTTAACAATAATTGTGCTTTATAGGAGGTCAGCTTAAAGACAGTTTTTGGAATCTTTCTGGTAACGTAATTATTTAAGGTATACAGATTGTGTTTTTATTAAGGAAAAAGAGTAATTTTACCCTGAAGTAAAAAAAAAAAAAACAAAAAACAAAACTGATTATAGCAATAAACAAGAAGAAAATGTAAGTTGTTAAATCCTGAATGGATATGACAAGTTGTAGAAAGTTCACAGAAAAAGAATTTTATTTCATGTAGTCAAAGTTGGGTAGGACTTGGGCTGATTTATCAGGTTTTTAGGCACTTTCTTTAATAGACAGGACCTTGGAAGTCACCTGTCCAACTTCCCATCTAATAAAAGAATTTTTTTTCCCTGAAACATCCCTCTTTGTTAGTTTTTGATAGCCTCCTTTTGAAGGGCATTGGTATAGGAACAAGGAATATCATGGTTTACAAATTCCCTATAACATTTTGCATTTGTCTTAGAGAATCACAAATTAGCATGAGTAATTCCAAGTTTGTTTATGAGCACAGACTTTTGTAAAACCAGTTCTAGAGGTACAGCAGGCCCTAGATGGCCAAAAATACTTTTAATCTACTTACATTTATCATCTCTTAGATTAGGAGGGACAGAGGGACAACAAAGGAGATGGACACATCCACACTCTTAGAAGACTTGGTGGCAAAGCCAGGGAGATTTGCCTTATCACCTGGGAGTCCCATGGAGTCCTATGTGCATATTTTCTTCTATCATCTTGCCTCTGCCTTCTTGCCTCCTTCAAGGTGTGGGAGTGCAGAACCCGGAGTTCTCGTTCCTCTAAAAGGCAACTTAACAGTGACTTCCATTGAAGGGAGTCAGGACTGGCGTGTTCATCCTCTCACCTCTACTCTCTGTCTGCCCCACCTCCTGGGAGTTTATGGATTGATCCAGAGATGTGATATGTGTTAATATTATCATTAAACATATTATTAATAATAATATTATTATTACCTGTTAGTAGTTAGTAGTTGCCTCCTCTACCTGTATCTCCACTCTTTGTTCTACTCTAATGGAGCTTGGATCCAAGTTCTGACCTCAGCTGCCATCGGAGTTAAGTGCATTTGGACCCCGAGACATTCTGGGACCTGGATGGCACAGGCCCTTCAGGATGAGGGAAGGGAGGCAGGCCTGGAAAAGGTCAAAGTTAACCCACTGGGGGACCAGGGTTCTCCTAGGCTTGACCTCTTTCTCATGCAAGCCAAGGAAAGTGTTTGGATTAAAAAGGGTAGCTACAGGTGCTTTTTAAAAATTGGGGGTGGGATTCTTAAGTGTGGATGAGAGGGAATAATTACAGGCACTGACCCAGCCTGGACATGCAGTGTGCAAGGTCCACTGGGCGTGGCAAGGCTGTCAGTTTAGGCCCTGTCCTGTGTGTGGGGGCGGGGGGCAGGGCCTTGAGGCAGGAGGTGCAGAGAACTGGGGAATGGGACCCTTCGTAGCCCCAGTCAGAGCCTGTGCAGGTGGGAGGAGTTAGGGTGGGAGTTGGGGAGGCCGGGTTCATCCACTGGGCAGGGCCAGGCCAGATCTAGGCAGCTTATCAGGGCCACAACCTGCTGCTCAGGGCAGGCCAGTGTGCCCCCGCCCCGGCACACCGGGGCAGGGGCTGCCTCACAGGCTGGGATCCTGTGCATGGTCCCCCCCGACCCAGGGGCTTTGGGGACTGATGCACTAACAGTCCTGCCTCGCCTGGCACAGGAACTGGATGGGCTGAGGTCACAGGGAGGAGGCTGGGAGGGCCCAGGGGAGGCTGGCACTGACCGCCTGAACTGCTGGGCTCCAAGTCCCATCAAACCAAACCAAGTCACCACATATTTGACTGCGTGTTTGTGCGGAAGGAGTTATGGTAGGATAAAGACAAGGTGCTGGGTTGCCAACGGGGGGGGGGGAGATCAGGAATATCCATAACACTACCCTACACTGATGTTACAACAGATTGCAAAACCAAAGTCTGCTCCCTCATTAGTCGATACAGGTGCCCCTCGGCATGGGGCGTGGCAGTGTAGGTAGGGAGGCAGAATTCTGCACAGATACTGGGCAGTGTCGGTCTCTGCTCTTGTCTCCCAGCCTAGTGGGAGGGGGCGGTGGGGAGGAGCTGTCTGCAGAGACCACAGCTGTCTACTGGGCTTCAAAGTAACCCAGCGACAATGAGTAGAGGAGAGGGACACTCTCCCCACGCCCCTGTGCAGCCACGCACCTCCCCGAGCCGTGAGGCCAGCGGGAAGCCTTCCTCCCGGTTGGCCTCTTGCTGGTTTGCACCTTTGGTGTCCTGAAAACAATGCCTTTGACAAGAATCTGGGTGGATTCCCAGAGGGAGACTCTTCCCACACTCCCAGGACACCACCGGGACTTGGGTGGGGCTGGAGGGCCTGACTCATGCAGGTGGAGGCAGGAGCCAGGAAAATTCTGGATGCAACTCTGAGGTCATCTGGCTGGTGCCTGCAGGCCTGTGAGACCTGGAAGAGCTCCAGTTATGGGAGTGTACAAAGCGCTCTTTCTGTTCTCTTTAATTTTCACCTTGATAACAGCCTTGAGAAATTTCACACACACACACACACACACACACACACACACACACACACACCTTAATTTCTTAACACTTTTCTGAGTTGGTAATTATCTTGTTTTACTTCCTTCAGTCCAGGATTCGATAAGCTTTTTCTCTAAAGGACCAGATAGTAAATATTTCTGGCTTTGCGGACAATGTGGTCTCTGCTGCACCTACTGAATTCTGTCATTGTAGCCCAAAAGCAACCATAGACAATCCGTAAACCAAAGAGGGGGCCTGTGTTCCAATAAAACTTTATTTACGGTTGCTGAAATTTGAATTTCAAATAATTGTCATGAGCTGCAAAATATTCTTCTTCTTTTGATTTGTATTTCCATTATTCAAAAATATTTTTATCTTGTGAGGTACAGACCCTGACTGTGGGCCCAGCTGGCTGACCCCTGTGACAGCAGGCACGGGCTCCCCAGGATGCGCCTCGTGCCTCACAGTGTCTGACATGCACTAGGTGCTCAATAAATATTTGTCAGGGGAGCGAACGTGTCCACTTTACGTACAGGGACACCATGCGCTAGAGGCTAAGTGACTCTCTAAGGGGTGGGGACGGACTCAGACTTGTGGAGCGGTTGGATGGTTCGGCAGCTGGTAGGTTCCTCTGACACCAACTCCTGAGAGACTTTATTAGCCACAGCTTCGGCCCTTGCGGAAGGCGTTGGGAATTATGACCTTCACATGAGCAACAAATAAACTAATGGGAAAGATGTTGCAGTGCCACTTTCCAGTATGTCCAGGGTGTGGGAAAGTGACTTTAATGACTCAGTTTTTTGAAATCTGCCGAGTGGAGACCCTGCCATGGCTGATCCACCTTGGGAAAAATTCGTGCAGCATAAAGTTAGAGGTTTTGCAGATATTAAAAAGTCACTCCAAGGGCTAAATCACACATACATTCTTCAGAATGGTGTTTTCTAATCATCAAAGTGAGGATTGTTTAACAGTGACCCTGTGTGAGCTGGGGTTGTGGGGACCTAGAAAAGCCCAATTCCCTATTTGGAAAAATGGTGCTACCTTCCAAGCCTGCCCACGTGAGTCTCTATCTCTGCCCCACCTCTGCCAGCTTGTACACCCTGTTTCACTTCAAGTCTCTGTCTTGGTCACCACACTTTGCTTCATCCCCATGAGTCACCCCCACACTCTGTTCTCACTTGGCCAGAAATCTGTCCCCTACCCCGTCCCCCCCCCAGGCACTGGGTTAACCACAAACCACCCCGCATTTCATGACACCGGCCCATGTGTGGCCTCCTCCTGGCGCCTTGCCCACGTTTCTCTGCAGCCTCAGGCTTACGTGGATGTTTTTTTTTCATAAATATTCCCCTATCCCCCCTTCCTCCCACCTCCCCATAACCTCGAATCTGCTTTCTCTCTCTGCAAATTTGCTATTTCTAGTCATCTCTTGTAAGTGATATCATATAATATCTGTGCTCATGTGCCTTGCCTATTTCACTAGCATAATAGCTCCAATTTCTTCCATGTTGCAGTATATTACAAGTGATTTATAGATGATGGAACAAGCTTAATGAGTGTTCTAGTTTGCTAGCTACTGGAATGCAACACACTAGAGACAGATTGGCTTTCAGTAAAAAGGGATTTATTTAGTTGAAAATGTATAGTTCTTCAGAGGAAAGGCAGCTAACTTTCAACTGAGGTTCTTTCTTACATGGGAAGGCACAAGGCAATCTCTGTTGGCCTTGTCTTCAGGACTCTGGGTTCCAACATCTTTCCCCGGGGTGCTTCCTTTCTGCATCTCCAAAGGCCTGGGCTGAGCTACGAGGGCTGAGATGAGGAATGCTGAGCTGCTTGGGCTGTGCTACGTTGAGTCTCTCATTTAAGCACCAGCCAATTAAATCAAACATCATTCATTGCAGCAGACACGCCTCCTAGCCTTCTGCAGATGTAAATAATCAGCAACAGATGAGGTTCACGTGCCATTGGCACATGTTCACAGCAAAAGAACTAGGCACCTTCACCTGGCCAAGTTGACACCTGAATCTACCATACTGAGTTCATTTACCCAAGAGGTCAGGAGCAAGTTGGAGATTTGGAAACGGTGGGTGTCGGCACTGCAGCAGTCAGCGGAGAGGAGGATGGGAGCAAGTAGAAGCCAAAGCTGGATCAGCTAGAGATGTGTCCTGAAGGTCAGAGGAGGCAAACATGCTAAGAGAATAAAATGCAACAGCGGTTTTCAGAAACTGAGATGAGGCCTTGAATATAGCAATTAGAAAGTTATTGGTGACCTTGGAAAAATTTTTGTAGAGTGATGAGGGTAGTGGCCAGATTGTAGGTGGTAGAGAAGAGAGTGAGGGCTGAAAAGTAAATGACTTTTTTTTTTTTTTTGAGAAGTTTCTCTGTCAAACTGAGAAGTAAATAGAGTATGTGGGCAGCAAGGTCAAGTGAGGAATTCTCAAGATGGGCATCTGTATATATTTATTGGCAAAGGGGGAAGAACGAGGTAAAAGTCAGAAACTGAGGACACTGACAGTCCTTGGGCATAACTGGCTGGGACAGAGGTGACCAGATGTAAATGGTGGGGAGGCGGAAGAGAGGACACACGCAAGTGCCCAGCGGCCTTGACTGTCCTGACAAAGTTGGAGGTATGGCAGAGGGTAGAGGGCAGGAAAGGGTGAGTTTGGGACATGGGAAGTTGAAGAGGAGTCATGTGCAGGGGTGGAGGTGGGGGGTCACATCCAATGAGAGGCAAAGAGGGTGATGGGACAGGACCGAAAAGTCGTTTACAATGCGCATGAACAAGTGTAAGGCTCTGTGGTTTTCGCTGACCGACCTCTTCTGTCGGGAGCAGAGACTAGAGAACGAAGATGTGTGTGTGCAGGGGGTTGGGGGTGGCGGACCCAGATCGAGCATGAGCCTGATACGAGAGTGAGCGTACGGGAGCCTAAGCTATAGTGAGAGCAGAGTGAAGGGACTGCCCATGGCTTCTGGACCTGACAAGAATTTGAGTGAGGCCGTCAGGGGGCAACAGAAAGGAGACATTGGGCTGCCGGACACTGAATTAGCAAGGAGTTGTGGCCTCCGTGGCCGGGAGCTGATGTGGAAAGGACACTGAGATTTGTAAAGTTCCTCAAGTGTGAGGAAATGCAAGTTTCAGGGATTGATGTGTTTGATAACTACTAAAAGCCTCTGAGAGTAATAACACCAGAGTGGGGGGACAGGACAAATGTAGGGCTCCTCTTGGCAGGTAGAGATGGGCAAAGGGGGCTGGCACCCAGCGTTAAGGATTATTTGAATAAAGTTAACTAGACTGCTTGCTCAGCACGCAGAGGAGAAGCAGAGAGAGAGGGTGGTGTCTTGCTAAAAAGAGTTGCTGGGAATGTACAGAAAACCAGCCACTCTCCCTTCCCTTGTGGGTGTGTGATGGGAGCAAGTTTAGGGTAGTGGTGTTTTGTTTCTTTTCTTTAAAGTTTTGCTTCTGAGTAGGCAGTGTATGCACACAGAATGAAATCCAAAAAATACAAGAGGGTAGACAGTGACAATTCCTTCCACTGTTGTCCCCAGCCAACAAGGTCCCCTTCCTAAAGGTAGCTGTTTTAGTTTGCTAATGCTGCCTGCAATATACCAGAAATGGATTGGATTTTTATAAAGGCAGTTTATTAAGTTACAAGTTAATAAAAATGTCCAAACTAAGGCATCCAGAGAAAGACACTTTGACTCAAGAAAGGCCAATATCTGTCCCATGAGAAGGCACATAGCTGGCATCTGCTGGTCCTTGTTCCTGGTTCTGCTGCTTCCAGCTTCTGATTCCAGTGGCTTCCCCTCTGAGCGTCTCTGGGACCTGAACTTAGCTTCTCTGGGGTAAAACTCTGGGTTTCATCTCTTAGCTAAGCATCTCCCGGAAATGCTCATGGTAACATCTGCTGGGTTCTGGTTCCTGTCTAGCTTCTTTCAGCTCTCTCAGCTCCTGACATCTCTGGAGCTTCTGCATTTCCAAACGTCTGCATCTATTTTGGCTCAGAAGCACTGTTCTTCAAGTATCTCTTTCGGCACTCCAGGTATCTCCAGATGTCTGCGTCTGTGTTGACCCTGAGCTCTCTCCAAAATGTTTCCCCTTTTAAATGACTCCAGTAAACTAATCAAGACCCACCTTAAATGGGCAAAGTCAACATCTCCATCTAATCAAAAAGTCACACCCACAACTGGTTGGGTCAGTCTCCATGGAAACACTCTAATCAAAGGTTTCCACCTTAAACTATAGGTCAGCCCCCACAAGAATGGATTAGGAAAAGACCTATGGCTTTTCTGGGGTACGTAACAGTTTCAACTAGCACAGCAACCAATTATCAGTTTTACTTCTCTCACCAGAGCAATATAGTCCCTGGACTAGCTGCAAAATAATTACCTGGGAATTTGCTAGAAATGCAAATTCTTGGTTCTGTTCCAAATTTACCACAGAAGCAGTAGCAACCTGTGCTTGAACAAGCCCTCGGGGCGATTCCGATGCATGCTGAGGTGAAAGCCAGTGCTCTAGATCTATATTTTATGCCTATGCAAATAAATGTACATTAATTCCTCCTCCACTCTTTTACATGACTGTTTACATTAACGTTTTTGGCGATCACAGACTTCTAACATATTTTTAGTGCAATGTACTCTGTTTAAGGGTTTGTACATGTTTTCAGGGACTTCACAGACCCCTCCAAGAGGTTCATGGGCTTCATGTTTAAGGACTTTTATTGGGACAGGAGAAGGGGGCAAATGAAGACAGTGATACGGTATATCTGGGATATAGTGAGCTCTTTTCAGAGAGGGCCACGTTTTTGGTCAGGGCTAAAGGCAAGAGAATAGAGTGAGCAAAATAGGTGCCGGGTGGGGGGAATTTGGCCCTCGTTAGCACCAGGGTTCCTGGAGGAGAGTTTTGGGAAGGCCAAGAGTCGAGTATGAGGCAGACAGGAGTGGAAAGCAGCAGATGAGAACAGGATAGGTATCAGGGGGCAGGGGATGACAAGGTGGGCAGGGAACCAGGGGCGGCGGAAGCACAAAGGAGATGCGCACTGCAGGCTGGAGAAGGAAGGGCCCTGGCGAGTAGCTGCTGAGGTCACGGGTAGGCGGGGAGAAGGCGCAGGCTCCTGGAGAGGCGGCCTCCAGGCACACAGTGACCGGAACATCAGCAAACGTGGACACACCTGTCTGCGCCCACCTGGTCAGACTTGACTGCCGCTTTCCAGCCTCAGCAGCTGTGTGGCAGCCACCCTGCCCCCACAGGACCAGCTTTCAAGCAGGAAGAAAAGGGGCAGAAAGCAGCTCTTCTCTCCCACGCCTCTCTTATCAGAGAGGAAAATCTTTCCCAGATGTCTCCTGCAGACTCTTTTTAAAAACAGAATCATGGTTTATTTTCAGTATCCACCCTTTAGAAATCAGTGCCATCAATACAAAAATATCATGCAATATTCACTGGATTGTTTAAATGATTTACAACCTTTTGAGTGGATAGCACACCGTGGATAGAATCTAAAGGTAATGGGCCAAGACTAAGGGTGGACTTTGCCCCATCTGGTCTGTGATGGTAGTGTTTACTCCATTTGGAGAAGGATAATCAGGAGGTCATTTTTGGGTTTTGGTGAACTTTTAATTGTGATGACATGCATGCAACTCAGAATTTCCCATTTTAGCCAACTGCAAGTGTACAATCAGTGATATTAATTGCATTCACGATGTGCCACCATCACCATCGTCCATTACTGAAACATTTTCCATCCCTCCGCAGTGCAGTTCTGGAAGCCATTCAGCAATAACTCCCCATTCCCCATCCCTGCCCCCAGTAAACTCTGATCTGCTTTCTGTCTCCATGAATTTGCTTATTCTAGGCATTTCATATAGGTGAAATCATAGAAGGACAAATATTTGTTTTCTCCTTTTGTGTCTGGCTTATTTTATTCAACATGACATTTTCAAGATTCATCCGTGTTGTAGCATGTGTCAGAACTTTGTTCCTTTTTACGGCTGAGCAATATTCCATTGCATGGACATACTACATTTTGTGCATCCTCTCATCTGCTGGTGGACGGTTGGGTTGTGTTCACCATTTTGCTATTGTGAATAATGCTGCTTATGAACATTGGTGTACAAATATTTGTTCAAGCCCCTGCTTTCAATTCTTTGGGGTATATGCCTAGTAGTGGGATTGCTGCGTCCTACGGGAATTTTATCTTCAACTTTCTGAGAGACCACCAAACTGTCTTCCATAGTGGCTGCACCACTCCCACCAGCAACGGACAAGGGTTCCAGCCTCTCCACATCCTCACCCATAGTTGTGATCACACCCACTTTCCTGTGGTGTGGCAGAGGGCTCAGGCAGCACCCAGTGCCCCGGGTCGGCTGTGCTGGTGGGTGAGCTGCAGGGCTGAACTCAGAAGTGGCAGCGGTGGTGTCTGCACAGGGCCAGCTTGGGGTGTGATTTTGGGAGTTATTCTGGCTGCTTGGCCCCTAAGCCTATTTCTCTAGCCTTCCTGGAGATTCTGTGAACTGCCTAACATTCTCAATAAACACGTTTTCCACTTAAATGAGTCAATTTGGGTTTCTGTTGTTTAACCAAGAACTCTGAATGACTCGCATGGATCCTTTCCAACTCCTGCCACCTTTCCCGGTGAGAACAAGACAGGAGGGTGCCAGGCAACTTCCCAGGAGAGCAGATCCGGGGCCAAGACTGGCTCCTTTGTGCAGACTTCTGGACAGTAGCAAGTGCAACAGGGAGAGAAGAGACGTCGGGGAACAAAGTTGGGCCCTTTTACCAATTTGGACTTAAGAAAGAAGGAACAGAAGAAGAGAACGTGTACCACATACTCTGAGACATTTAACCAGGCAGAATGGCTCCACCCACCCCCGCAGAGCCACGCGCAGGCCTCGAGAGAGCAGCCCTGCTCCTGGGGCACTGAGGACCCAGCCCAGCCCCGGGGAGGACACGTCCATTCCCTTGGGGGACAACGCTCAATCACTCACTCCCAAGGTTGGCTTGGAGGCGGTCATCACGGCTAAACGCTTAGCTCTCTGCCAGCGTTGATTTCCAAAATGTGCTTATTAGTTAGGGTTCTCTAGAGAAACAGAATCAACAGGAAATATTCGTAAATATAAAATTTATAAAAGTGTGTCATGTAACCATGGGAATGCAGAGTCCAAAATCTGCAGGGCAGGCTGTGAAGGCGACAATTCCGATGGAGGGTCTGGACAAACTCCACAGCAGAGGCTCGCTGGCCAAAGCAGGAAGAGAGCCTGTCTCTTCTGAATCCTCCTTAAAAGGCTTCCCGTGATTAGATTAAGCATTGCTCAGAGAAGACACCCCCCTTTGGTGGATTACAAACAGAATCAGCTGTGGATGTAGCTGACATGATCATGATTTAATTCTATGAAATGTCCTCACTGCGACAGACAGGCCAGCCCTTGCCCAACCAGACAAACAGGTATCACCACCTGGCCAAGTTGACACATGAGCCTGACCATGACAGTCCACCTACCACGTGCCAGGCATCGTTTTAGGCCCTGGAAGGAGACAGTAAACAAATACATAAAAAATTAATTATTTTCTGTGGAGAAACATAAAGCAGGGCCAGGAGAAAGAAGGTGCTGGAAGGGGGCGGGAAAGTGACACTTTTGATTAACCTCGTTCAGAAGCTGGGCGTGAAGGAGGGCAAGGATTTGCCGAAGGGGTGGGTTATCATGGCGGAGTTTCCTGCAGCTGCTCCCAGCCCCACGCGGGAAACACCTTCTGTGAGACGCAGGCCTCGTGGGGGGCTCTGGGTGCTGGGGCTGCTCCATCCTCTGGTGGGCAGAGGCCAAGAGCTTCCCCTGGCGTCCTGGCCACCGAGGAGCTGGGTTCAGCCAGGGCCGGCTTCCCAGAGGAAAGGACTTTCGGAGACAGGAGGGGCGCCCCCCAGGGGTGCTCCCCGAGAGGCCCCGCCTTGCTCTCAGCCTCCAGGGCCTCGCTGAAGACCCACGCGTCCCTGGTGAGAGGGGACGTGTCCTCAGCGCGCCTCCAGGCGGAATCAGGAACGTTTCCCTCATCTTCCTGCTCTGAGAAAACAAATACAAACAGGCAAAGCCCTGCCCTGGATTCTCCGTCTGGGATTCTGAATTCCTCAGAGACATTACAAGCCAGGCGAAGCCTTTTGCCTCCTTTTCAGCCAGACTCCTCTTGTCACCCATCAGCCCCCGACCCTAACAGCCCTGCGTGCTCACCCGCACCTGCCTTCCCCGAGCCCCCGCTGTCACCCACCCCCAGAGTCCGGCAGGGAGAGGCGCAGTAGCCTCCTCGGTGCTGATGAAAGAAAGGGGCACCGCGCAGCCCTGAGTGAGGTGGGCCTTGCAAATGTTTATTACGGAGAGCTTCTGTGCTTCAGAAAAAGGGAAATAGTTTTCCTTTGCTGTCAGGAGAGACGTTCTGTGCCATATTTACAGAGAGGATGAGCATACCCAAAGTTCCGAGCAGGGATTTGTGAGGAGATTTCAATGTATTTCTCTCATCATCTAAGGGAAGCCTGTGTTCTCAGAGTCTGTGGCAGGGAGCTGGAAATAAAGCCAGGGGAAGGCGATACCCCGGATATGCCTTTTATTGCATTCCGGAGATTTATTTAATCTTGTCCCAGCCAAAGTTCTTAATTTCTTTGCCTTGCACATGATTACCGCTGGGGGAAATTTGTGGCTTGGAAGTCTTTTGAGAACCATGGAAATTGAGATGCAAACTGGTATGAGGTATCTTTTTTGCTTAGCAAAATCCTCATAGGTGGCCCAACCTGGTCATGAGAAGCAGCAATATCAAAAGACTTTGGATTCAGTGTCTCCAAAGAAACAGGTGGCAGGTAAGGGAAAATGTTAGTAAATGTTAAACCCATGTCTTCCCCGACTCCTGGGCCCTCCTCCTGCCGTCTTCTCTCCCAGCCTCAAAGACGTGCATTTGTGCCAGGAGGAAAACTGCAACAGAGTTTGGCTTGGTTGTCATTGGGACAACGCCCACGAGATTAACTACAATGAAGGTGGAAACTGAGGCCTGGAAAAGTTTGAGGAGCCACACAGTTTGAGAGCTTCCAGTTTGATCTCTCAGAGGGCCAGTGTCACACTTTATGGTCAGCCCTTCACCCCCAGCAGAGAAAAGCACTCTCTGGCTTGCTGTTTCCTCTCTCTAGTCTTCTTCTCTTCTTCTCCTTATTCCCTTCACCTAGCAAAGCACCGGGCATGAAACTGGGGCTTAGCTGATGTTTGCCAGATGAGTCCAGAAAGAGGACTTAGCGGGAAGCTTCTAGGCCATTTGGGAAATGGTCTTTCTGATGGATGGGACATGGCCTAGAAAAAGAGAGGTGCCCCCAAATGAGACCTTACTCCATCCTAAGCCCTGCTGGGGCAAGTCCCCATGAGAGACTTCCGGTGGACCCCAGCCAGTAATGCTGGAGGCCATGCTTCAGTTCTAGGGCAGGACGCATCTGGCCCTAAGGAATATATCAGATTGGGACGCCTGATGAGTTTCCCAGTGCTTAACTGGAGAGAGCCCACCCGCCCGCCGGGTGCCAGGTGCTCCATGAACGCTCCAGGTGTGGGTGCTGCTTTCCATTTTGGTTAACCTCATTTTCTCGTGCCCTCAGCGTGATTTCACTGCATCCTTTATTTCCAGCTCCTTTCAGGGTGTCAATCTGAGCTTCCCCCCCGAGAATTCCTCCAAGTGATTCGAGCTGACAGGTCTCCCAGGAAGAGCAGCTGTCTTGCCCGGGGTTTCCCCACCAGACCTCATTTCCAAGCAGCACAGCTGCCCTGCAAGCAGGCCTTCCAGTCGGGACCTGCCCAGCCCCACCTGCCCCGCCCTTACACAACCTGTACGTATTCTCCTGGGGAAGAGGCGTCGGCATCCTGCAGAGCCAGTGCCTCCTAGGGATTCGATTGCCCGACTCCAGGCCACTCAGGTGCCAACGGGAAGCAGAGCACCTGGGAAACCTCCTTGGGTGTTGGGGCGGGGCCCTTCCCTCTTTCTCACGCTCTCCCCCACCCCCTCGCCCCCTCCCTCCAGGCCACCAAGCGTATGTAGGTGTAACCTGAACATCACAGGGGGAAATGAATGTGCAGAGACTGCCCCAGATAAAATCATGCTGCTGAGCTTCAGCCATGCTGCCCTGAAGCAGAATTCCGCCTGCTGTGCTGAGTCAAAGCCTCTTCCCTCAGAGTCCTGATCTGGATTTCCTTGCCTGAACCAGCTGCTCAAGGAATGCCGAATGACTCGAACATGTCTCCCTCATGGCAGGGGAGAGTGGGGGTCA
This sequence comes from Tamandua tetradactyla, assembly GCF_023851605.1. Classification (NCBI taxonomy): domain Eukaryota; kingdom Metazoa; phylum Chordata; class Mammalia; order Pilosa; family Myrmecophagidae; genus Tamandua; species Tamandua tetradactyla. The sequence continues at coordinate 9,528,585 of NC_135343.1, read as the reverse complement.
GGGTGGGGGGCACTGCTGGTGCCTAAATTTTTCCCTTGCAAGTCATCCCCTGGAAAGATTAAGGTAGCAATCACTGGTGCACACCTTAAGTGTGCCAATTAGTCAGAAGCTTTCTGTGACACCTGGCTCGAACCCAAGATCTCTGGAGGCAGAAGTGCTTCTGGAAGGCATTAGTTACTGGAGGAGGCCAGGGAGAGGGCGCAGCTTTAGGGAGAATTGCCCAGGTGAAAATGAGCAGCTCACCTTGGGCAGGGCAGGCTTGTCCCCTGCTCCACTCCCTGCCCTGCCTAAAGGCGCCTTTGAGAGAATTCCCCAGCAGCACTTCTTCAAGTATAGTTCCCAGCCTTGCTATGGTTTCTAAAAGTCACACAGTCCATAGACTGGTTCAGATGATTTGTATGTGGTTTGTAGTGTTCAACTCCAACCTCTTGCTCCAAGTGATGCTGCCAGTTAAATCTGAGTGGCCCTTTTCAGGAGAAGGATAACAGATTCCGTAAGCATCATCATCATCATCACCATCATTCCCGACATTTCCCTGGAATTCATTAATTCCACTTTGGGCATTCACTCATTCAATAAACTTTTATCAATTGTTTTTTTCCCTATGTACTGTGTTAGGAGAGGAGAGAGAAAGAAGAGCTTCTGTCTTTCAAAGAGTTTGCCTCTTTGCATAAACTGATACTATTGACAATAGGGAGCAATCCTTAAAATGCTGATAGAGAAACACAAAAGTATATCAGGGACACTCCTCTTCCCAGAGCAGGTGACTTTAAGCAGACTTTTAATGCAAGATGCAGACGAGAAGGAAATCTCTTCTCAGGAGCCAGGAGGCACTGACCTACTCTCGAGAACACAGAGTTTAGAGCACTCCTTCCTTCCTTCATTTACGATCTGGATTTTTAAAGGAAGTGACATTGATCTGAGATCTAAAGGATAGAACCTACTTGGACCTCTGGAGATAGAGGAGAGACAGCCTAGACTGATGGAGCACATGGTCCGAGGCAGAGAAGGAAATTGGGAGTGAGTGTTCAGGGCAGACTATACGAAGGGGAATAGGGAGAAGTAGGGAGAAGTGAGGGTAGAATTAGACCTTCCCCCCCACCTTGACCATCATCTCATCCTGTCAGTTCTACCTTCTAAATATTTCTTTCACCTGCGCTCTGTTCTTAGCTAGTTGGCCACTGCCGAGCTCAGTCAGGCCCTCCCCAGCTCTTCCTGCCTCTGGCTTCTTCCCTTTCCAATTCATTACCCATGCCATCATTAGGGCGCTTTTCCTAAAACGCAGATTTGACTTTTTCATATTTCTGCGTCACCTATCACATGGTTCATCATCATTTCAGACATAATCCCCGATTCTTCAGGTGACTTCTATTTTGTGATCCAGTCCTGCCTACCTGTCTAGCCCTGAATCCATTTCTCCCACCTTGTACCCTGCTTTGGATATAGCAAACTATAAACGTGCTGTGTTACTTCATGCCTTCAGCCCTTTACATTTGAGGTTTCCTCTCCCTGGAAAACGCTTCGGCATCTTATCCTCTCAGCAAATTCATATTCATCCCTAAATGTGGATGCAAATACCCCCTCCTTCAACCTTCCCGTACAAGTTAATCCCTCACTGCTTTTACAGTTTATACATATATTGTCACCCTTGTCATCTGCTGTTGCAATGAGCTCTTCTCAGTCCTCTTCTGCCAGATGCTCATTAGCTTTAGGTCACTGTCAGGGATTGAATCGTGTCCCCTACCAAAGACATTTCCCAGTCCTGGCTTGTACTCCTGTGGCCGAGAACCCAATTGTAAACAGGACCTTTGAAAATGTAATTAATTAAGGTATGGGCTCATTTGTGAGCAGGAGCTGTGGAGACCCTATTTATATGCAGCAAAATTGAATCAGGGTAGGCCTCAGTCTATATGGCTGAAGTCCTTATAAGGAGAGGAAATCTCGGCAGAGACCGGGCAGCCCAACTGGAGAAGTAGACGCCAGAAATCAGAAGAAGCCAGAGAGTGAAGGAGATCATCATATGATGGGAGGCAGAGATGCAAGCCAAGGCACACCAAGTAATGCTTCAGACCCTGGGAGAAAGCCTGGCCTGTTGAGACTTTGATTTTGGACTTCCAGCCTGCAGGACTGTGAGATAACACATTCCTGCTGCTTAAGCCAATTCGTATATGGTGTACGTCATAGGAGCCCAGGCAAAGTGAGACAGGCAGGAACTAAGTCTCATTAATTTTTCCCTAGTACATGACTTGGCTCATTGTGGGGGTGAAATGGGAAGGAATATACTATGGGGCAGGCGGGCTCAATCAATCCTGGCTGCACATGACAGTCACTCGAGGAAACTGTAAAAATACCCACGTCTGGGCCCCACCCCCCAGGTCAATTAAACCAGTCTCAATTGTGGGGCGGGGGTGGGGAGGGAAGAGGAGGAGGTCATGAGACTGGACAAGGGTATTTTCTAAAAGCTTCCCTGGTAATATAAATATGAAGCCAAGCCGAGGTTGAGAACTATAGGTGATGCAAAGCAGAAGACTGAAAATCAGGAGACCTGGATTTTGAACTCAGTACCCGATTCATCACTGCACAGTCTTGGGCAAATCAGCTATTCCTCTGGTCTCATTTTCCCGTCTGTGGAATTGGAGTTCTGAACTAGATGATCTCTAAGGCCCATTCCACATCACTGACCCTTCTCAGAATGCCACTGAGCATTCATTCCTAGGGCAGAGCTGGGGAATTGGGTCCTTCGCCATTTGATTTGGTTCCTTACGTTACAGGTGGAGGAGACTGGGCTTACCTTCAGCCTTCGCTCTTCTTCCCTCAGCTGCTTTTCCTTCTGTCCTACCTTTACTCCCCGGGACTGCGGACTTTCCTGTAAGTCTGCCACACGGTCAGGTAGGAGCAGTTCTGACAGCAGGCAGCCTCCCACCTGATGGCCCGCTCTGAGCCTCTAGTGCTCAGGATTTCACATGCTCAGCTGCAACGTCATCAGGGAGCTGGGTGCATGGGCCTGCCTTTCCTTGGAGATGATTTCTTTCAGGAATGAGTGAGCTGCACCTATTGAATCTTCTTTTCAAAATTTCGTGTTGCACTTTTGAGCTCATGCATAGGATTATATAATTAAAGCCTTAACACTAAGAAATAAATATAAATGGCACTTCCCTTGTATTTGGCTGACTGATCTGAAGGGGCAGGATTCTGGGCGGGAAGCTTCGCGGCTGTGAAATCCTGGCTTCTCGGTTTGGCACGTGGAGGTTTTCCAACATCTAATCACTGAGAACAAGAGCAGCCTCTTGCAGTCCCTGCAAACAGTTTCTTCTACTGGAGAGCCAGTGTGTCCTTACAGGCAAGACTTTGTCTGATGATAACAGGTAAAGACAGAGCCCATGATGCTTCCATTTTCATTTGAAATAAATCATGTTACCCAGCTCCCGCAGTCAATAGGCATTTGATGTCTTGCAAATAAAAGCAGCTCTGACTTAGGAAGGCACAATCCATTATCCTGCCATCTGTTGTGTCCTGGTTTCCATGTAGAGATAGTGAAAAGATAGGATTTCCTTTAAAGCCTGGCACGTTAGGAACAGGGGAAGGTACACTGCATTTTAAAGATATTAAACTGACCCTCTTGGATTAAAAACCATAAGATCCAGCCTTGGGGCAATATAATTCCCAAATTGCTGAAGTATTCCGCTTCTACTATTTTGTGTTTTCCATGATGATTAGAGACAAGTAACAAAACCACTTTTTCTTTTGCAGTTATCTGCCACTTCAGGGATGTTTAGTTGCTACCCCTGGCTGCATTAGACTCCTCTGGGTACTTTGGAAATGCACTGATGCTGGCATCACCCCCAGCAGCCCCTCCAGGATTCTGGTTTAATTGGGTAGGACCCCAGCACCTGCAACTTTGAAAGGCCCCCCAGAGGGGCCTAATGTGCAATCTGCCTTTTAAGAATCACTGGACTAAGCACTGTAGAGCTTCGTCTTTCCTTTTTTTCCTAAAGTCATTCATAAAGCTTGAATTTGCTCTTGTGAATCTTTTTTCTCAAATTCACCATTACTGTGTCCCTAGCAGGTACAGGGCACGGCAGTGGGGAGACCCCGGGTAATGCAGCAGGCTGAACATAGCCAAATCCTCACCTTCCAGAAATTATAATGTTGCTGGGGTTTTCTGTATCTTACTAGCATCGGTGCTTATCTTCTAGGAAAACAAAAATCATACCGAAACCTCAGAGTCTTAAAATGCAACTTGACAAAAAAAAAAAAAAAAAAAAAAATCTCTCTGCAGAGAGGCAATTTGGTAAAATTGCCATAATTATGAAAATGTGCACACTTTTCTGTTCAAGAGCTTGCACACCTAGGACCTATGGGAAGAGGTTGTGAGGGGGGTGCTCAGTGAGAGTGGCCGCTGCAGCACTGTCTCTGCCAGGGAGACACTGGGTGCCCTGGGGACCCGCTAATAAAACGGATGAGATGTCCACACCTACCAGATTTTTGACAGTTTTGAGAAAAGAGTCACAATATTCTAACTGGGGGGGAACAGCACAGATTCTAAAGCAGTGTGTATGGTATGATCCTGTTTAAGTAAAAGAACCATCACGTACTCATAGGAGAGACACTGAAAGCAAGATGTGTGGCCGTGTTGGCTGAGGCATGTCTGGGCTTTGGGGCCGCAGGTGGACTTCCTGTTTCCTTTGTCTGGGGAAGAGGCTGTGAAGGTGAATCTTTATGACTTCCTAAGGCCGGCCGGCTCCAGGGGTCCGAGAATCCTCTGCGGGGAGTCAAGTCCGCCAGTGGTGGCTGCCCCCCAGCAATGGATATCTCCTTGCCCATGGGGGCAAGCGAAGGCTGGCTGGGGGTGGGGGGGAGGGTGCTGGCTTGAGGCTGCTTTGCGCAAGCACAGCTCCTTTTCCTTAGAGTGCGTGCTTTAGATAGGTAAAGAGACTATTTTTACAAATGTCTTTATTCACATTTTGCACAATACTAAGAACATCCATGGTCTGTGTTAGAGACTCTCCCTATTTAGTGTCATGATTTGGAGGCCTGGGGAGAATTGGAAGAGTGGGTCAGTCAGAGTTTCCAACCAGGAAACTGGAAATCACCCGGAGTATTTAAAACAGAGGGACGGAATGGAGGGAATTGGTGGTACAGGTGATGGGAGCGACTGAGAAGCCAGCTGGGGCCAGGGACACCCTTGGGAGATGAGCAGTAGCTGGACGCCAGCACCCACCTTAGCCTGGAGGGACACAGGAAGGGAGCAGGCGGCTTCCTGGAGCCCAAGGTCACCTTGGACACAGAGGCCATAGGTGCAGCCTGAGGCAGAGAAGGGAGTGAGAACTGCTCCAGCTCTCCCCTTCCTCCAGCCTGTCTCCCCTCAGTGTATCCCAGCAGCCAGGCCCACTGAGAGCCAGGGACCCGGGGGGCCTTCCGGCTGTGGAGAGCCCAGCAGGGAGAGCAGGGTCCCCGAGCTGAGGCCAGCCAGGCCAGCCTGGCCCAGAGGTGGCTGAAGGGGAGCTCAAGCCCTGCCAGGCACCCCTGGAGTCCCCACCGGTTGTGAGAAATGAATAATGTGACGTCACCATTGTGAGCCATGAATAACATGTGACGTCACAATGCTCCACCGACAGAGGGACCCGAATAGGTCACTTTTGTTTCTTTTTGTCATTAAACGGAACTGAATTGCTAACAGTCATCCACAAAAACAGCTGTTTCATATGATTCTGCTTAATATTTTAGAGTTGACGTCTCTTCTCCCTCCCCTCAGTCTCTAAAGTCTGTTTGTATTCCACTTGGCAGGGTCTTTACTGTATCTCCTTTTCATATGGGCCCTGTCTTCTCTTGCCCAGGACTATGACAATCTCCTTCTTTAATTTCTGCTCCCAGAATCCAGGTATTCAAAGATGCTCCCATCCCTAGAATTACCTGGGAGAGGTACTTTAAAAAGCAAATTCCTAGGTGTCACGTTTGAATTAAAATTCTTTAGGTCTAGTGTGGAGCTTACATAATGCTTATTCATTTTAAATAAGCATCCCGGGTGCTTCTAATGCAGGTGGAATGTTTAGCATTCTTCAACAAAGACTGCTCCAACTTTTGCTCCATAATGCTGCCACTGTGATCTTCCTAAAATGTCATTCTGATGGTGTCATGTCCAGATGCCTACAGAATGAAGTCCAAACTCTTTAACTAACAGGAAGGACTCTCTGCCATGAGCTCCTGCCCTCCTCTCTGGGCTCTTCTCCTGCCTCCCCACTCCCCCAAGAACACTTGCTCCTGTTTTGCTGAATACTCACTGTGCCCCCAAATACCCACTTCCATGCCTTGGATCTCTCCTGTCTTGGCCTGAGCTTTTAAACCAGGCCAGCCCGCCAAGAGGCCGCCTCCAGCTCTCCTCTGTGGCACTTCTGCCCGCTGCTTACCCTCAGATTCTGTCACCACCTCACCTAGACTTTCTGCGCTCACCTCCCAGCTCTCAAAAAGCCTTGGCTGGCACTGCCCACTCCTTTCTCAGCGTGGCCTTAGGTTTATGGCCATCTAGGCTGGCCCCCACCCTGGAGGGGCCCACTTTGGCTCTTGGGGAGCAGGGATTCAACAGCACTCTCTTTTCTCTTTTACCTGGAACGCCCTTTCCTCACTTCTCGGCCAAAGGAGCTTCTCAAGACTTTGCTTCAAAGCCACGTCCTCAAAGATAGCCTTAGGAGTGTTTCCGGGAGGAAAGAGCCACTCCTTTCTCTGGGCTCACCTGGTGCTTTGTACACACCCGGGACACTATCCTTATCACATTATTGTGATAATAATCCACCATCCCCTTCGGGTGTGGAATTTATCTGAATGGACCTAGACCTGTGCGGGAACTAGGCTCTCTGACCCCCCCTCTGACCCAGGTTTGCATTCTGGTTTCTGTATGCTGGTTACCTAGGGGATGCCAACCACACATTGCATCATTAGTAACAGAACAAAGTTTAGAAATGTGCAATTCCTAATGAGGCTGGGGCTCCTCCTTCCTGGGCTGGAGTTTCCAAACCTCTGAAGTATGTTTATGGTCTTGTTATCCATGATTACTTTATTAATTATTTTATATGCTGCACACTTTGACTTTCCTTCTCAACATCACCTGACCTTAGGAATTAGTCTGCCTTCTTTGAGTTATGTCCTATCTGAGTGGTTTTCCCAGATGACAATTACCACGGGTCCCTCTGCAACTTGTTAAGAGTTATAAATAGGGAGGAGCTTAGCAGTCTTCACAATATGGGCTATTAAACCCAACACGTAATCCTTACAGATGAATAATACAGCCCGCATTCCCACAGCTTAGCTAAGCTTTTCTTTTCTGTTGCTTAATTTCACTAGAAGCTGCCCTGTGAAAGCAAAGAACTCATGTAAAGGCAGATTAGATCTTACCCAAAGGTTGTTTTCTTGCTGGCTCTGCCAGGAAGAGCTCATTACAGGAATTTTGCTTCTGACCTGGTCCCATGGTGTGGCCTCTAAGGACAGTGCTGGCCACAGTCAAGCTCCAGTGAATACCATAAAGTCTAAGTGTCATCGGTGTGAAATTTAGCCGAAATACCCAGGTCTCCATTTGAGATGCCTGACCCCAAACACAAATGATGACCAGAATTATCTTATAACTAACTGACAATAATTTGATATTCAGGAACCAGAATGAATTTTGGCTGAGAGATGGGGATATTTACCATCTTCTGAACAATAGCCATGACAATGCCACTGTTTTAGTTTGTTGCAGCTTTGTAGAATGCGATATACCAGAAATGGAACAGCTTTTAAAAAGGGAAGTTATTAAATTGCGAGTTTACAGTTCTAAGGCTATAAAAAATGTCCAAACTAAGGCGTCCAGGAAAAGATACCTTGAGTAAAGAAAGGCTGAGGGATCTGGAACACCTCTGACAGCTGGGAAGGCAAGTGGCTGGCATCTCCTGGGGTCTTTGGCTTCTCATTTTAAACAATTTCCCTGGGGGGCGTTTTCTTTCTTCATCTCCAAATGCCTCTGCCTGTGTCAGCTTTAAAACTTTTTCCAAAATGGGTCTCTCTTAAAGGACTGCAGTAAGCAACCCCACCTTGAATGGGTAGAGACACATCTCCATGGAAATCACTAACCAAAGGTCCCACCCACAGTTGGATGGGTCATATCTGCATGGAAACAACTTAATAAAAAATATCCCACCCTACAATATTAAATCAGAATTAAAGGGCATGGCTTTTCTGGGGTACACAACACTTTCAAACTGGTACAGCCACATAGAAAGAATTTCAATGATTTTTTTTTTTTTTTAATTTTTTTATTAATCAAAAAAAAGAAAAGAAATTAACACAACATTTAGAAATCATTCCATTCTACAAATGCACTCAGTAATTCTTAGTATCATCACATAGATGTATGATCATCATTTCTTAGTACATTTGCATCGATTTAGGAAAAGAACTAGCAAAACAGCAGAAAAAGATATAGAATGTTAATATAGAGAAGAGAATTAAAATAATAATACTAATAATATATATATATATAAAAAGGAAAAAGAAAAAAACAAAAACAAAAGATACAAACACACAAACAAACAAACAAAAAACCATATTTCCGGTGCAGCTTCATTCAGTGTTCCAACCTAGTTACATTACACTTAGGTATTATTGTGCTGTCCATTTTTGAGTTTTTGTATCTAGTCCTGTTGCACAGTCTGTATCCCTTCAGCTCCAATTACCCATTATCTTACCCTCTTTCTAACTCCTGCTGGTCTCTGTTACCAATGATATAGTCCAAGCTGATTCTCGAATGTCGGTTCACATCAGTGGGACCATACAGTATTTGTCCTTTAGTTTTTGGCTAGACTCACTCAGCATAATGTTCTCTAGGTCCATCTATGTTATTACATGCTTCATAAGTTTAGTCTGTCTTAAAGCTGCATAATATTCCATCGTAGGTATACGCCACAGTTTGTTTAGCCACTCGTCTGTTGATGGGCATTTTGGCTGTTTCCATCTCTTTGAAGTTGTAGATAATGCTGCTATAAACACTGGTGTGCAAATGTCCGTCTGTGTCTTTGCCCTTAAGTCCTTTGAGTAGATACCTAGCAGTGGTATTGCTGGGTCGTAATCCATTCTGCCATTCTATGTCTTTTGATTGGGAAATTCAGTCCATTAACTTTTAGTGTTATTACTGTTTGGATAATATTTTCCTCTACCATTTTGGCTTTTGTATTATATATATCATATCTGATTTTCCTTCTTTCTACACTTTACTCCATACCTCTCTCTTCTGTCTTTTCGTATCTGACTCTAGTGCTCCCTTTAGTATTTCTTGCAGAGCTGGTCTCTTGGTCACAAATTCTCTCAGTGACTTTTTGTCTATAAATGTTTTAATTTCTCCTTCATTTTTGAAGGACAATTTTGCTGGATATAGGAGTCTTGGTTGGCAGTTTTTCTCTTTTAGTGATTTAAATATATCATCCCACTGTCTTCTAGCTTCCATGGTTTCTGCTGAGAAATCTACACATAGTCTTATTGGGTTTCCCTTGTATGTGACAGATTGTTTTTCTCTTGCTGCTTTCAAGATCCTCTCTTTCTCTTTGACCTCTGACATTCTAACTAGTAAATGTCTTGGAGAACGCCTATTTGGGTCTATTCTCTTTGGGGTGCGCTGCACTTCTTGGATCTGTATATTTAGGTCTTTCATAAGAGTTGGGAAATTTTCAGTGATAATTTCTTCCATTAGTTTTTCTCCTCCTTTTCCCTTCTCTTCTCCTTCTGGGACACCCACAACACGTATATTTGTGCGCTTCATATTGTCATTCAGTTCCCTGATTCCCTGCTCAAGTTTTTCCATTCTTTTCCCTATAGTTTCTGTTTCTTTTTGGAATTCAGTTGTTCCATCCTCCAGTTCACTAATTGTAGCTTCTGTCTCTTTAGATCTACCATTGTAGGTATCCATTGTTTTTTCCATTTTTTCTTCTTTGTCCTTCACTCCCACAAGTTCTGTGATTTGTTTTTTCAGATTTTCTATTTCTTCTTTTTGTTCAGCCCATATCTTCTTCATGTCCTCCCTCAATTTATTGATTTGGTTTTTGAAGAGTTTTTCCATTTCTGTTCGTATATTCAGCATTAGTTGTCTCAGCTCCTGTATCTCATTTGAACTATTGGTTTGTTCCTTTGATTGGGCCATATCTTCAATTTTCTGAGCGTCATCCATTATTTTCTGCTGGTGTCTGGGCATTTGATCAGATCTCCCTGGGTGTGGGACCCAGCTGGTTGAAAGGTTTTTCTGTGGAATCTCTGGGCTCTGTTTTTCTTTTCCTGCCCAGTAGGTGGCGCTCGTGGCGGTGGTTTGTCTGCGGGGCAGTCGGCCCGGGAAACCGCGCGTGGAGGCGGGGGTCGCTGGCCGTGGCTTGGGGGAGTGCCGGTCCAAATTGCCCAGCTGGCCCGAGACGCCAAGCGTGACGGGAGGGCCCCGCTATCCAATGTTCCCAGTTAGACCGGGGAGCCACGTGCGTGGAGGGGACCCCAGACGCCAGCCACCCCAGCCGGGAAAACGTGCACCCCTCGGGTATCTCACAGCAGTGGATTCTCCCTACCCGTTCAGCCGTTCCAGAATGGGGTACGCTGTCTTTTTTGGTCTCTGTCGTGACTCCGGGAGCTGTTTTGTATTGTTTCTGTTTCTTTAGTTGCTTTTCTGGAGGAGGAACTAAGACCCGCGCGTCTTACTAAGCCGCCATCTTCTCCGGAAGTCTCGAATTTCAATGATTTTTTTTTTAAATGAGTTTAAAATATTTTATAAGCATTGTTTCATTTGTTCTGTACAGTCAAGTTGTATCAAACTCTGTTTATAGGCAAGGAAAACAAGGTTAAACATTTTGATCAAGATCACAAGAAGGAGGGACTTTGCAGGTAGGCTTCCAGCTTGTAAATCCAATATTATATAGAGCAGTACTGGATTCTGTTTCCCACTGAACAGCTGGAAGTGCCAGTTGGGTTTTTGTGGCCAAGGTTATTGGTTGTATGCCCAGCTGGCTCACTCAACCACACAGAGACAATGAGACTATGTTTCAGCCTCATCCCTACCCTGACACAGGGTTTCACAAGTATATGCCATTAGGGTTTCTGGCAATCAAACTTCGTTGAACTTCTATATGCCAGGCTCTGTGCTTGGTGCTAGGAATACAGAAATTAAAGACACAATCTTTCCCTCAAAGAGTTTAGGATTTAATAGTAGAGACAAGCAAATACAGTGTGATAAGGACTTTGATGAGGCACACACAGGAGTGAAAGCAGTCAGGCGAAGCATATCTATCTCAGAATGGGGATTGGAGTCAGCAGAAGTTTCCAGAATCTCCTGTTCATACAAGTCTTGAAAATTAGTTAGTCTGGTTGGAGTTGGCCAAGGGGAAGGGACATTCTAGGAAGAGAGGACAGTGCATACATACAGGCACTGTTTGAAATAGCCTGGTGTATCTAGGAAATAACAAGTGATATGGTGGGAGGTTAGTTAGGCAACATGAGGTGGGAGACCCAGGCAGGGTCCAAATTGAAAGTGGGTTTGGGTATCACCCTAAGGAGTTCTACTTTATCCTGACTGTTTTAATGAGCCATGAAATATTTTGAATGGGGTGGGTGTATATTTCCTAAAAATCCCTTAGTAAATCATATGGCACAGGAATAGGTGGAGAGCAAGCCTGGATGCAGAGCCCTGGATACCCTGGAGATTGTAAGATGGGGTAAGGGGAAGATGTCAGAAAGGAATAAATGACATCTGCCATCCAGATCTACCCAGGTTTCTACAATGAAAGTCCAATTTTATCCAGTGTCATGAAAGGCCTTCTGTCCGCAGGCACCGTGCAAAGCCTTCTTCGTGTCTGATCTAAAATCATCCTCACACCAACACCGGGAGGTAGGAATCAACTATATATATTCTCATTTTGTAGATGGTAAAGTTGAGGCTGTGTGCCATATAGTTCTAAATGTTGGGGAAGGGATTTGAACTCAGCCCTAAATTAACTCTGGAAACTGGGGGTTTAACCTCTGTGTTACATTGCCCTTTAGTTGAGGATTAGCTTCATCGAGAACGTAGAACAAGGTCTTAACTAAGAAACAGAGAATCTTCAGACTGGGAAATTCAGACTTTCTCGCCATTGCTTAATGATAGTTGATAATTGGTAAGAATTCCAGAAGTGGCTTAGCTAAGACTGTAGCCTCCATCTTTTGACTAGCTAAGTCACATCAGGGAAATTCTTCTTTTACTAGATGGAGTTGGGATTGGGAGAGCTCAGGGACAAGATGGGGTGAAAACTTCATATTCCGATCAAGTCTAGTAAATCTCTTCTTTGGGAAGTTGTCATGCTGTCAAGGGCTTCTATCAAGCTCGTCAAGAGTTGGGTAGAAGCAGTTATGTTCCAGAGTGGCCAAGATCACAAGCTGGGTCTAGGATTTGGCGTGGCAGACTAGAAGGGAGCTGGTGGAGGTAATAGATGCAAGATGAAGTAGTCAGGAACTGTTGGTGGTTAGGTTTTCTACCATGACAAGAAAGCTGGACTTCAAAGAGAAGTAAGAAGTTAGTTAGAAGACTAACTAATTTTCAAGACTTGTATGAACAGGAGATTCTGGAAACTTCTGCTGACTCCAATCCCCATTCTGAGATAGATATGCTTCGCCTGACTGCTTTCACTCCTGTGTGTGCCTCATCAAAGTCCTTATCACACCGTATCAAGGAGCAGAGACCAGCAAAGATGGTCCCAGGTTTTAAGCCCCAGGTTTTAAGTAGTTTGTGAGGCCCAGCTGTAAGCCAACCTTCCCTAAGACTGGATTATTTGATCATCCTTGTACTCTGTAAATGCCCCTAATACCCTTCTAATACATTCTTTGCTTGAGCTAGTTTGAGTTTGGTCCCAACTAATCATCTCTGTCCCAAATCCTCTGATTAGTAGTTTGCTCCTATTTTCAAAAGCAGAATGATTTGGGGAAGATAAAAGATGTTCATTATGTATTAAGCCCACCTCAGTGTGGGCAACTATATATAAGGGTTCAAAGAGGGAATCTCTTAGCAAGAGCAAATGTTTGTACCAGGTTAGTTTGTAGCTATTTTTCAAAAAGTGGCTGTAGGGTGGCTCACTAGTCTTTGTAGCCCAATCGGTAAGAAGGGCTGATCACTTCTGGTTCTCTGGGTTGTAGTTGGATATCTGACTGTGGTGAGATTCTAGGGAGAGTCAGGTAACCAACCTTTCTGGTGACAACAATGCCTCATCTCCTATTTTTGTCCAGTCCTTCATGTGAGAAGCTAGAACGTGCACATCTATGGGACTCACTGGTGCCCTTGGGCTGGGGTGCAGTCATGGAAAAGTACAAAGGCAAGCTCAGTGCTGAGAGTCAAAAGCAAGGAAGCAGAATTATGCCATATTCTCCCAGGGCCCAGGAACAAAACCCAAAACCCAAAGGATCTCAAGCAGTCTAGACACCAAAATGGAGCAAGGAATCAGAGTCAAGTGAAAAACAAAGGTAGACAATCTAAGAAAGTAACTGCTGAAGGGACTGGTATGCCCAAGGCTCACTTTTTGGAGTCTCTGACCTGTGTGTGCAGGTGTGTACATTTAGATTGAAACACTGGTTTCAGGTGGACAAGTTACCTAATGTACAATGACCCTTCCATGGGCCTGGAGGAGGACCTGGTGTGTGCACACAGAGGAGACAAAGGAAGGGCTGCAAATTAAACAGATTCTTACACAGATGTCCAAACCGAGTAAGCCTTCACCTTCCCCTTTTTTGGCTCTGGAGGCTACATAGCCCTGAAACGGAACAGGTCCAATAGTGTGCCGTTCCATGTGGACTCACGTTAAAGCAACAGATAGGGAATTTCATACGACATCTTTATTTACCCAAACATTTGTCTAGTGTGGGTGAAGATAACAAGCATTATCTGGGCTCTCTCTGGAGGCTTGCCATGACGTGAATAGACATAGTCACCCAAAAGAAAGATTTTTGTTTTAATAGCTGTCTGGCACTCACTAATCAAGTCAGCTGAATAAATAATGCTTCTCTGTGACACTCACTCTATCAGGCTTGGTGTCTGCATGCATTTCTCTTCTCTCAAAGAGGGAGTTTTGTTCACTCAAGAAACAGTTGTTGAATCAACAAGTCCAGGGCTCTGTGCAGCTTTCTTGTGAAGAGCTGAGTGGAGAAGGAGGCGGCCGGTTGGCCCAAATAGTGATAGGAATCAGGTTGGGGGTCTGTGGAAATGGGTTTGGCCATCAAAGGAATGTCAAAGGAAGGCAGTGGGGGATGGATGAGGAACTAACCCAGCAAGCCCTCACTTCCTGGCAGGAAAGCAGAGCCCTCAATCCAAAGCTCAGCTCCTTTTGTTTTGCCCTTAGGCTGTGGAGATGGCTGTTTTACAAATTGAATCAGAGGGAAGGGTTGAACACATTAGGAGGACAAAGGTTTTGCACTGCCTGGAAATTGAAAGACCGCCCTTTGCTTCTATGGTGGTGAACAGTGGAGAATATATTGGAGACCATGGTCAACTCTTCTCTTTTGGCTATGAAGAAACAGTGGGTGGTCAGCGATTCAACAGAAACCCAGTTCTCTTCTCCTTTCCTCCAAAAGTGGGGTGTGGTGCTCTCCTCAAGGTCTTGCCCCTACCCAGCCACAGTACCACACAGCTGCTGAAGAGATCTTTCCAGACCCGTTGGATCCTGTCAGATTCCTGATTAGAATTCTTTGGGGGTCCGCATCTGTTATAAGACAAGCTCTAAATGTCTAAGCTGCTGTACACAGCTCACCCCAAGGTGGCCATACCTGCTTCTCCACTTTCAGCTCCCAGGCACACTCAGAGAGGGAAGGCTCTGGCCTACCCACATACTTTAGTTCATGCTCTGCCCTGCACCTGCACAGCCTCCTAGTCCACTTGGCTAAAACCCATTCATCCTTTAAGATCCAGCTCAGAGGGTGTCTCTGAGAAGCTTTCCCTGACTCTCCTGACTCTTTGCGTAGGGAGACCACCTCCTCTGGAGTCTCCCTTGCCCACATACAGACTTTTTTTTATCTCAGTATTTAAAATGTCACTTGAATGTCCCCAGTCCACTCTGATGTTCCGCTCAGGATAGTGGCAGGACCTCAACTCCCCTTATAGGTCCCCTTCCAGCTAATGTCTTTCATGGGTCTTCAGGTGAGTTATCAGGCATACGACCCCACCATGCTGGGTGGCCACCTTGCTGCAGTAACTCCCTTGTATTCTAGAGATGCCACAGTTACCGTGGCCCCAGGGGATTGTGGTGTCTGGGTACCACTGCTCCTCCAAGGGCACAGACCTGTCCTCAATTCTATATCACTGAAGGCTGTGGGAAAACAGGAAGGTAAAAGAGGCCAGAGAACCTTCCTCTGGCTTCTGGATGTGGCTGCTCTTGGAACCCACCATCACAGATTTGTTCCTGTTTCCTTACAGGGGCTTCCCTGCTACTCTTATTGGCCCTCCCTGGTCAAAGCCAGCTTATCTCACCACCAGTGGTGAGGCCATCGAGTTGCAACTCTAGCGGATACCGTTTTCATGAAACACAACATGAATGGCACCCACTGGAGATGTGCAATAAATTAGCCCTGAGCACACCTACCTCTCAGGCTTCCCAGGCACAGGCTTTAGAGAGAAAGACCAGAAAGACCAAGAAGTTCTTGCCTCTCCCTTGTCCAAGGCCCTTCTCCCAAGCTCTCACGGAATACTTTGGCTTCTGATTCTTCCCAGTATCACTGGCAATGGAATGTTGACCTCCTTAGAGGACAGGAAGTAGGGGTGCCCTATGGGCCCTCATTATCGACTTCTGTTACACTGTTACGCATTTATGGTCTGTCTCCCCTGCTAGACTGTGTACTTACTACCTGAGGGCTGGACTAGGTCTTCTTCATCTTTTTATCCCTGAAAGCCAGCACAGTCAGTAATTGTTTTGGTGAGTGAACGGATGGATGGATGAATGAAACTCAATCACGGCATTAGCTGTAAGAGACCCAAAGTCATCAGTAGGTGATTTCTGAAAACTCTCCAAATTGCAGCAGTCTTCTCTTTCCGCCTCTTCTGTGACTCCCTAAGGATCCTTGTCATTGATTCATCCCAGTGTATCCCTCTTCCCTCCTCAGGTCGACCAGGAAGCCCAGTGCTGCTCACCCTTGGCCACACATGAGAATCATCTATGAAGCTTTAAAAATGTGCAGATGCCCAGATCCCTGTCCAGACTAGCTGATCCCAGGGTGCCGCTGGGGTTGAGAACCTCAAAAGCGTTGCTTGGTGTTCACCAGTCTCAGCATCCATATAGCACACTAGAAGTCCAGAGAAAATTAATAAAAAGCAGGAAGGGAATGAAAACCATCTCTATCTCTGCTGTAATTGGAATTATCCACTGGGAGGTACGAGACCTACCTCTGCCCTGGGACTTTGGTCCTGAAGCCAACTCTTGCCCAATCCTCTGTGGGTCTTTCAGTCCCTGAGCTCCAGCATGGAACCAGCTCCGCTAGGTCCTAACAGCCATGTGCAGCAAAGACTATCGTTCGCTCACCATTTGCTGAAGCCCAGGCTGACCACCTCTGTGTCACGCCCAGGTGACCTCTGGTTTAGTTGGCTTTGGAGTTCTCCCAGGATGTTGGACTGAGCTTGTTAGCTGACTACCGAAGGTCGTGTCCCACGTTGGAGGGCAGCAGGGTAATTGCATAATGATGAGGGCAATGACGTCATGCCCTGGGGCCCGTGGACTGGCTTCTGAGCATCTAGAGCTACTTCATTTTGACTTTGCAGCCTCCGCTGCAGCTGCGAACCTCTAGAGCTGTGTTTGCTTGTAAATTTTCTCATTAGCTCTGTCAACCTTGCTGCCTTTTCCCAGCTGCCCTCTGCCAGGCTGCCAGAGGCTTAATGAAAGACCCCTCGCCTTTTTAAAACTTGCAGCCATCTTAATGGGAGCACTTTAATTGGATTCTATCCAGCGAAGCTGAGTCAAAAGGCAACGAAGTACCGATTATTTGTCAGGATAATAAAATGCTGGTGATCAAATCTGAGCCATCATGTAACACAGAGGTTCTCCAGGTAACATATTAGAACCACCTGAGCAGCTTTAAAAACTACAGATGCCCTGGGTCTAGGTGCAAGACACGATAAAGCAAGTTGTACTCTCAGTTGTATTTTCTTTGTCTATTATAAATATTTATTTAACTTGTTACTGTTTGAAGTAAAACAATTTTCAAAGTGTATGTGCAACAATAATCATTAACATGTTTGCAGCATAAAAAAAAAAGTCAAAAAATATTAATTAAATCAGCATCTCCACAGGTGGAGTTCAGGTGCTGGCGTTGAAGGCTCTCAAAGTGAACCTAATGCATTGCCAGGCTTGAGAACCATTCACTAATGAGAATTTCTTTCTTTTCTGAATGAGAAAATTCAGACCGAGGTGTTTGGGGGCAGTTCTGAGCTGCCAGCCCTGCTTGGACGCCCGGGTATCTGAGGAGCCTGAGCCGTAAGCCAGTTACAAGTACGCTTTTCTGCCAACTCCATCTCTCTGGCCATTTGCCTGCTTCCTGACCTTTGCTCCCCTCCCCAGTTTTGCAATTCTAAGCGAGATTTCAGAGGCTGTGGACTCGATTTCCCCTGAAGTGGAGATTCCATAGGTGAGCCAGCCCGAGCGTGCCGTGCCTTGCTGGCCACACGCTCTGCAAGGGGCTGTGTTTGGGGCTCATGCTGGCAGTGACCTGCCAAAGCCTGAGCTCTTCTTGCCGGAGGCAGGCAGGGTGATGGCTCGTGTTTGGTCCTGCTTCAGAGCTGGAAGCTGGGGTTCTTAAAACTGCATCAAGTATAACCGGAGAGAAGTTCAAGTTTGGGGATTTGTTGACCTCTTTTCATTTTGTAGGTTCTAAATTGTCACGATGATCCCATGGGGCTGAGTGGTAGGGGGAGAGGTGGGAGGACAGGACAGGGATCAGGGCAAGGCAAGAAAGGAGCTAGGGCACAATATTTAAGGAGGGGCTCACTCCCAAGGTCATGCTGACACCTCCTTAAATGTTGTGCTGAAGGCCCCTCCCTCACCTCACTCTAGACCTGACACCCATGCAGGAGAAGGAGGGGTTGGGGAGGAGGAGGAGAAATGGATATCAGCCGAAGAGCTAAATCTAGAATGTATTCCAAATTAAATATTGCTGGAATGTCAATATGGGACCCTCAGCCCGTCCTAGGCATTGAATTGGGCTCAAAGTCGAGCGAGCTTGTAAGTAGGCAGCCGGCGGTCCCAGGGATGGGGAGGCAGCTCGGAGGCAAGTTCTACTTTCCTCCCAGAGCCACCACCTACTCACCAGCCTCATGGAGCCCCTGGTGAAGGTGGTGGGTACAGAGGCAAAGAAAAGAGAGACCTCGGAAGCAACAAGGCTAAATGTTTCATTTCTGTGTAAGTGTGCCCTTGTATATGCCTTTTACTGGAGAACTTGCTTCAGAAATAGGCCTGGGTCCTGAGGCTTCACAGGGTCCCAGCAGGCAGGGCGAAGAGTGTAACTTCAGGGCACGGGAAAACCTCTCCTCTTGGGCCTGGAAATGTTCAACCTCTGGATCCTCTCTGGTCCCAGAATCCATAATTAGAGTTTTACACCCTTTGTAAAAATGAAATGCAAATTCCTTGAGGAGTCAGCACATCGAACCATCTCCAGGGTTTGCCATGCCCTACAAAACTGTCCACCTTCCAACAGCAACACATCCTTCCAGGCCCAACCCAAGTCTCACCTCTTCTGAGATACATGTCTCAACCTCCCTGATCCGGACATGCTCTTTTTACTGTCTGCATCTGATAATTAACCTATGTTGTTATCCTGTGTGATTTCCTGTGTTGTTATATTAAAATATATTAATGCTCAAAGCAATGTGGACCCTAGAACAAAGGACATTAGTAGAAAAACTAGTAAAATCTGAATGAAGTCTGTAGTAGTGTCCCATTGTTGGTTTCTTAGCTTTGACAAATGTACCTTGGTCAACTAAGATGTCAACATTAGGGGAAGCTGGGTGAAGGGTAAACAAGAACTCTTTCTACTATATTTGCAACTTTTCAGTAAATCTAAAATTATTCCAAAATTTAAAAGTATTTTTTAAAAAATGTGTTGATATTTTATCCTGTAGTGAAGTTGAAAGACTGAGGAAGAATCTCAGCCCAAACACTAAGTAGCTGAGGGTCCTTGGGTAAATAAATTAACTTGGTCTGTTTGCTCAGTTAAAAGGAGGAGCGAAACCTCTGTGGTCAGGACTGCTACCTGTCTGCCAGAATCGGTCTTCTCCTCCTTCCTCTGAAATAGAACATGGCGGCCCACTACGACCAGATGACTAATTTGGTATATGGCCCAATACCTGACCAGACTCTGGAAGCCAGTAAAGGTGCTAGTCAATGCCAGATACACATCTCCAAAATCCAGGGCCCACACAGGTGGGGTTGGGGTGGAGTTTGGATTAGAGAGTAGTTCTCTGATCTTTGGTGTTCCTTACTAAACCACCTGAGGGTCCATGCCACACCCTGGAACTCAGAATCTGCTGGGATAGGACCATGGCATTCAAGGTTTGGCAGGCTCCTTGGAAGATCCCAGAGTGTGCCAAGACTGAGACCAGTGGACTAGGTGGTCTTTAAAATGCCTCCCAATCCTGAGCTGCTGCCCAGTGCAAATCCATGCGTTTGGACTTTAGAATATGTTTCCCATCAGTCAATCATGGGTGTGTTTAGGAGCTAAAGACATTCCGAATGAAGTCTTGAAGTTGCACACTGGGGGCTGACTTAGGAGGATTTGGAAATTTTTGTTTCCTCATTCTGAGCCCTTTTCAGGGCTTCCCTCTTATCTGAGGCACATGGAGCCAGCATAATTTTTCGAATGGAGGGAATCACCCAGCTTCTGAATCATCTCTTTTCTCTGTATTGGAGAAGTAGTGAAGTAGGCTCCACATACTTAAGGTAATGGAGAGAAAGGAGAATTAGCAGAGTCAAGAAAGGGTTTTCACAACAATTCTGACTATTTAGAGAAATATGCATGCTAGTTGTAAACATATGGAAAACATAGAAAGGACAAAAAGTACCATTTAAGTCATTCATAGGCTCACCTTCAGAGACAGGAAGCTTAAACTTTGGCATATTTGCTTCCCCTTATTTATTTACATAAAAGTGGGAGGATGGTGAATATAAAGTTTTTGTAACCTACTTTGCCACTTAATCGTAATGTGTTGTGTTAAATAATGTTGAAACCCTTAAGTGCTACATAATACTTTGTCATATGGTTGTTCTGTACTTTAACAGTTTTTTTATGTCATTATGTGTTTTACCTTTTTAAATTTACTTGTAAAAATGGATATTCTTGGCCAAAATGCCTTTAAAAGACTCCTTTGTGGCGTGTGTGTATGAGTGTGTATCCTTCAGATAACTGAGGGCTTGTTCTCCTGTGGAGCAAAAGCTGCCTGTGCATATTGTTTTGTAAAGTCTTGCATGTTTTCTTAGAGAGGTGTGGAGGCCCCTAACAAATACCCGTGACTTCCTTCTATTCATTTCATATATTTTGATGTAAAGATTTCAAAACTCCATCTCCACCCTGGCTTTTTCCTTGGGCTGAGAGAAAAAGAAAAATATTTTTTTAAGAGCAGGGTTTCTATTCTTTCCTTGGCATGTCCACCCCCAAAGCACTGTGTACACTTAAGGCTCTGTATAAATAAATGACTCAAATTTCGATCTCCTGGGGGAAGGCTCCTGCCTGCTGTCTTTCTAGGGCCCAATGAAACTGTTTTGTTCACATGTTTGACTCGAGGCTGGTTTGTGCTCTGAATTAGGTCCAAAGACAGTAAACGTGCCATGCTTTGGTTTTTACACACAACCCTTTTTATTTGAATTTGAGGGAAAAAATGAGCAAAGGTGAAGGGAAGGAGAAAGAAAAGAAGGAGAAATAGAAAAATAGAGAAGGAGAGACATGGTGTGGAGAGCCCTAAAAAGATGGGGGGCTCAATCTAATGTTCACCTACAATCTCCTGGGGAGCCTGTTAAAATGCAGACTGGGACTCAGTAGGTCTGAAGTGGGGCCTGAGATTCTGCACTTCTAACAAGCTTCCAGCTGATGCCGAGGCTCCCAGGTCCATGGATCTCACTCCAGAAGCCAGGCCCTACTGTGGTTCGCAACTGTTTAGAAAGATCGTGGAGGCACCTTCCCTCCCTGCTGCTATCCTTACCTTCTGGTTCTCTCTCACACCTCTCACCTCCTCGGTCCCTAATGAGGCTTTTTTGTGCTTCATGCCAAGAATGAGAAAGTTAAAAATGTAGCTTCCCTCAAAATTGTATGGGAGTCATCTGTACTTCCAAATTTCCTCCAGTAGCTTCTCCATCCCTTCCGCCATGATTTTTGATGTCTCAATCTTATCCCAGCCCTTTCATGGCTTGGCTCACTCATTTATTCACTCCGTCTACCCTTTTCACTCTGTCAATCTTAGTCATATTTCTCTAGACATTTTAATGCATGTCCTTGCATCAAGAACAGCCATCCATTTTTTTTTTTCTTTTGGGTACCACCTCAGAACAAAATTACGAATGGTGTCTTCTAACCATGAATGAGTTTAGGTTAAACTTAATTTGTAGCTTTGGTGGACAGCTTTTGTTTAGCCACCAGACTGCTTCATTATGAAGTAATGTTCACCACAATATATGCTTTCCAGAAAGTCTGGAAGACTGATGTTTTCCCTGGAATGCAGTTTCTATGTCACTGTAGTAAATCAGCATTTTCAGACTTGCAGTCAGTGAAAGCCTTTAAAATTCCCTTTGGTCGAGACCAATCCCCAAGGCTTCTCAACTCAGAATCCCAAGTATTGTCCAAATGTTTGTTTCTCTTGCCTGAAAACGGTGATTTGGGTGTGAGTCACTGACCACACAACCCAGTAGCTACCACTGTCCCTCTTAACCCACTGGGATCAGCCCACCATGACTGAGCTGGCAGAGCTGGAACAAGCTTTCTAAGTATGCTTTTAAGGCATAAACCCTTAAAGCTGTTTTTGGTGATAACTTCATTAGCTCGTTCCACAGTATGTCTATTCATAAACGAGACAGCATTATTCCAGAGTTGGCTTATGTAGCATGCTAGCCAATGGAACTTTCTATGAACTGGTATTTGCACAAATTACGGTGTAAAGGTAAATGATGTTTCTAGTGATAAGCCTGAAGCCCTTGTTGGTGGTGCTTTCTGAATCATCAAAGCAAAATGAAATTTTTGTGCAGTAATTTTTGGTTCAAATGTGCCCGTTCTTGGGAAACTAGTCATTTATAGCTAATTATACCTTTCACTGGCAGATCAATTTACAGGTTATCCAATGTTTTAGACAAGAAAACAGCATGACCCACATTTTAAAGCTGAAGGGACAGAGGGGACGTGACCTGGCCAGCGTACATGAGAGGACACTCTGGAAAAGTCGAATGAGAACCCAGGTCACCGGCTTTCTTTTATGGTAGTTCTTTATTTGATAAACGCTAGCACCCATTTCTCTCCTAACCACCGAGGAATAAAGCCAACTGCATGTAATCCTGGAACTAAGGCGTGACCATAAACGAAGGAGGCACACTTGGTTTTACCTCCCCGCACACCTGATGGAATTTGCATATCCAAAATTCACATGGAGTTTGTCCTTTAAAGTAATTTACTTGGGAAAGATGCACACCCATTACTTCACTTTTCTTCTCAAACTATGTACGAGTCAGTAAGAAAAAGGACACGGATTGTTATTTCAGAGTCACACCCACTTTCAATTCCATCTAACTCCACACATATCAGGTAAGTACCTGCCCTGCGCCCTGCAGGAGGCTGGGCCCTGGGCGATGAGCACTGATAAGGAGCCCTCAGCTCCACCTGGGGGGCGTTAGAGACCCCGGGAAATAGGGGAATCTAATGGGATGGTGCTGAGGTCACTGTAGTGGCCCAAGGAGGGAAGGGTCAGCTGGAAGGCGGGGTGGTGGGGAGAGGGGAGAATGTTGGGGCAAGCTTGGAGCTGCGACTTAAAAGATGAGGATGCGGTTACCAGGTGTTGGGAGGGTGGGGAGGAGTCCAGGGTGAGGAGAGCTAGCCAGCCATCCATCAGCCTGGTCAAGCCAGCCTCGAGCGTCTAGCCGGTTGCCTGAAGGTGCGTGTCTGGGGGTGGAGAGACTGGGCTGGGCCAGGTTCAGTGTCTCACACTAATGGGCAAACAGGGAAGCCTTCCTACTGTATCTGTGAACCGTTATGTGAATGGCACACAAAAAAAATTCACTGTTTGGCCTACTGGATAAATATCTGATTTTTGCTTATTTGAGGATCACCTAGTACACTTAAAATGCTTATAGAATGTACAATCCTCAGTGATTTGTGCAGTTCATATGAGTTGTATTTATTTCACAGGCATTCAGCATTCTGCAAACTCTATCACTTCAGTCTGCTAAGTTTTTTTTAAGTAGAAATACCATCACCTGCACCTGCTGGGACATCATACCTATTTATAATTTAAAGAATATGCAAATACAATTCTTATTTACTTGCACTCCCTTCACTAATATTTTAGTTATCTTTGCTTCTTCCTTTGAAGGATGAAAATTTTTAACTACATGCTTCAAATTTCTTTGGAGCCTTTTATCTTGTGCTTTTCTTGTCTTTGCTGATATTTTTAGAGAAAAGCTATTAAAAACTGTTTTGCAGTGCTGGAGACCCCCAGTGGGGAGGAGGGAGTGAGCTGCAACTGATGTTGAATTGGGGGCAGAGGCGGGGTCTGAACTGGGGAGGGGGGGAGATGGCTGCCATGCCTCCCCCTGGGAGGTTTCCTCTTGACTAAAGCACTAAGCTTGGGTTGTAGAGCAAACCTGAGTCGATGCAGGCTGAGCTGATCTACAGAGGATTCTGTCTGCATTGAGCAGGTAAGCTGCAAGGATGGGAGAGTTTCGGGTGCCCTGTGTGTATCCAAACAAGTTTATTCAAGGGTCTGTTACCACTATCCCTCTTAACGCACTGGGACCAGCCCACTGTGACTAAGCTGGCAGAGCTGGAACTGTCCGCTGGGGAAGAGCCTAGAATGGGCAGGTTCCCCAGCCAGTGGAACCAGAGTTCTGGGATGGACTCTGATCCCAGCAGGGAAGTGGAACCAGAAATGACGGTGGAGGACAATCAGACAGATGGGCCGTAGGTAGTGGCTCACAAAAGGCTTACACTTCTGTGGACAACCAGATGCAGATTCATTCTCTCTAGGAAAACTGGACACTGGAAAAGCAATGAGCAGGCTCTTTCCAGCTCCCCTTTGACAGTAGGGAAGGCTCCTTGTGCATTTCAAACCTGGGCTCCCATTGGGTCAGGGACCAGGCAGAAGGGAGCCTGCAGGTCTTCGAGCTCTTTCCTTCCTGTTTGGGAGAGCTTTACTCTCCACTTGCTTAACTAATCTCAGATACTGTTGCCTTACATTTACATTTGTCACTTTAAGTTTCCGAAGCAATTTCCTATATCCTGACTCAAACTGAGTCTGACACCAGCCTACTAAAATCAAGGTCAAGTAACTTTAATAAGGTCATACAGTTAATCCTGTTATTTTGCACCCAGTTCAAGTTCAAAGCTACCTGAATTCTGAGATCAATTCCAAGGAAGTCTAAAGGAAGCTGCTAGCTCAGCTAATCCAGGGTTCTGGATGAAGTGACATCTGTAATTCTGCTAAAGTCTGTTGGAAGGAACTGAAATGCACATGTTTGAAATTAAGGTATTTAGTGTGCTTTTTTTTTTAAGCACACAAAAAAGAAAGAAGCACAACACAACTGATCATTCTTTTCTGTTCTCTTGGTCTCCTTTCTAACATCTGAAGCAAGCATTTCAGAAGACAACAAGTGTGTGGTGGTCACGGTTTAGGATTTTACAAAATGTTTAACAGCAGCACCTTTAGCCTCTCACTCCTTTATTCCAAAATACACTTAACTCTTAATCTGTGGTCTTTGTTTCGAACCCTCAATGGACCTCAGACCAGGGTGTTGGTCATGGGATGAGCCTACATATCTCTGCAGTAGCCTGAGCACTGCCTCTGGTGGGTATCCCAATGACACTCTTCCTTTCACTCTATATCTTAGCTGTAACCCTTAGAAGCAGAGTCTCAGGGATTCAGATGGACCATGCTCTAGAAGGGAGTGAGGGAAGCAAATGAGGCTGGGGAAAAGAGCTAAGTAAGGAGATGATTCCAGCACAAGTCTATCTTCAGTCTGATCCCAAAGGAAATCCAGAACATGAGTTGAACCGCAGAGCTGGTCCCACCGTCAGGCCAGCACGCAGCCCTCTGTGGAGGGTGTGTCACCTCTGTCAGTCAGAGGTTGGCTGGCTGCCCCAGGTGGGGGTGGAGGTGTAACCTCCAGGCCTAGGGGCTCCCATGCAGCCCAGGGCAATTCTCTGGGGGAGGGGCCAGCTGTGAGCACCTCACAGTCATCTGGGAAGGGTATGGACAGAGTCTACCCATCACACAGGGATGAAGAGTGGTCGACATGGGCCATTTGGCAGAGCTGAGGTCACAGGATGCCTGTGTCCTGGCTTCCTGTAACGAGGCAGGGCAGGTGTTTTCAGGAGAGTCAGCCAGGGTTTGTGGGTGCTGAAGCATATCACAGAAAGTCATCTTTAAGAAAAAGGATACAAAATTGTCAATTCAAAATTAGCTTCACAGCCTGCATGAGTAGCATCATCCTCCCTGGCGTTTTAGCTCCTTTGTGCAGAAGAGAAAACTGAGGTTCAGAGTCTAAACGAATTGCACAAGGACATAAGCCAAGGAGTGGCTGGAGCTAGGGCCCTGTTCAGAGCCTGCTCTGTGAGACACCGGCCCTGCCCCCATAGAGGACTGCTGTGAGGATCAGGAGACAACAAATGAGAAGGTGCTTTGTTAGCAGTCCCTGAAAGTTCCATGCGGCTAGATGGCACTATGGTTAAACGGGTAATTGATCTAAGAGGTGGGATGTGGCCAACTTGAATAATGTGGGCAGAGGGATATAGATGTTTTCTCTCCTGAGTTTCCCACACAGACTTTCTAGGTTTGTACAATGCTCTTTTAGGATCCCTGGCTTCACTCAAAGTTGCACGCTCCAAATTGGCATGTGTAATCTATTGATAATTTCCCGGCCCATGACTACTTGCTTGAGCATGCAAACAGAAAAGGGAGACTTTAGTATAGAAAATAAGAGTACTTCCCCTTGCTGCTCCACCAGAATGAATAGTTAATGAACATGCAATCATTCTTATGAGGCAAGGTTGGGGAAATAACACAGGTGAGGCGGGACACCAGACTTAATGGTGCAGAACCCTGAGAGCATGCAACCTCTAAAACCCTATCCAAAAATTGTTGCCAATAGGCACAGCTGACTGTAGGTCCTGGATGCTACAGTGTATGCCCACTGGGTTTCCCTTCATTAAATTTTCATCAGCCATATGTTGAGGGGGTCTGCCAGTTCCCTGAAGGTAACTAGATCTCATTTAGTTGGGATCATGTCGACCTCTTTGCCTTCTCTTCTGCAGGCTGAGCAGCTATATTGAATTTTGGGACAGTTGTACACTGAAAGAGTTCAAGAGCCTTTGTTGAAAAACAGCCTTTCTTTTAGGGCTGTGGTCAGCTCTTGGTTGGCCTATATTTGCTAACAGAGGGCATTCCATGCTCTGCTCTCTGTGTTATATGGAGATTAAAGGCATGAGTGCTTAAGGATCCCCTATTTATGTCACTGGCCTGCCCATCTTGTATGAGTAGAAATTACTAGTAGCATGCTATTTCTACATCATCTCCTGTCCCCTGTTGGCTTTCACACTGGTGAGGCCATTTTCTTAAAATGTGGCTCTCCGTTCTTGGGGAGGTGGAAGGTGGGAAGACAGGGTTTTCAGGGATTTGGGGATTGGGATTTTAGGACCTGTTGATTTGAAATATGGTCTTTACTGCCCAGGCTGCACATTGAAGAGTCATCCCTTGAAACAGAAGGGGGCCACTCACTGAGGCTGAGATGGGAGTCAAAGAGGAAACCTTATCTTCTGAATTTTCCCAACTTTCCTTTTCTCTTATTTTGTACATCCCAGAATTCTAGGTCAATAGCTGCAAAAGACAGTCATTTAGATGTTATATTTATAAGGCATCTGACTAGGGACTTTAGAGAAGCAATAACCCCAAAGCCAGTGCAAGGAGCTCCAAGATTAGAGCGTGTGCTATTTAGACCTTTGCCTGTGGCATGTGACACTGCTTGCTACTGCCAAGAAGAACAAGGAAAAAACATAGATTTCCTCCTTCCTTTAAACAAGAGGCACAAAAATATGGGTGTAAGTTAGAAGGCCTGGGCCTTCAAGTTCAAGTGAATCTTTGGTGGGGGGTAGGGGTGGGGGTGGAGGGTGGTTAATCCACTGGATTGGAAACTGTGAGAACAAGGAGTTTCACCTGTCATATTCACAGATGTATCCCTTGACAAATGGTAAGTGCTCTATACATGTCTATCATATGAAACATTTGTTGCTGAATAAATGGTATGTCTACAGAAACTCAGACCCAGAGATTTGCTTCTGGGCTGGAGTCAGGCCTTCTGAAGCTCTGGTGTCTAGGTTGGCTGCCCATTGGAAGTGTTTTCTGGGATTTGGGAGTCAGGGCAGGCAGCCCTGATAGAATCAGTGATGCAGGATCCATGCAAACTATGTGGCTGGATTCTGAAGGCTGCTCACAAGAAGGTGTAACATCCCACAAAGTAGCATCATTGTTCCAAGAAGTATGTCTATACTTTGTATGAAGATCAGAATGAAATTTCTCCTGAGGATCCTCATTAAGAGAGTCTCACATGCTAAATAAGTTGTGTCCTCCATGGCATCCAGGCAGGGGACACCTTGGAGAACCTGTGGTTCTTTCTTATGGCAACACTCAGTAGAGGTGGATGGTAGTTTCCAGATGTTCAGTTAAGAACTCATCAGGCTCAACCTTTGATGTCACTGAAGAGGTGGCCCCAGCTCTGCTTCATCCACCCCTTCTCCCTTGCTGACTCATTGTGTGGGTCTACCCTCTGGGGGCAGTTGACTACCCTTAGGAGACGTCACTCTTGGAATGTTCTAATCGTAGCACCGCAGAGTTCAACACGCATGTGTACACACCCTCTGCCTCCTCTTGGCTTATTATTCATCACGAAAGATGCTGGATCCGAAAGACTGTTCCAATTGGAGGGAACCAAAAGCAATTAAAAAGATCTATTGCTTTCTTAATAAAATGATGGAAAATGCACAACAGCCGAGCAATAGCCACCCAGTTTGCTGCCGGTGCCCTTTGTTTTGATGCAAATTTAAGACATCCACCGTCCAATGAAGAGAGATGGGACAGTGCAGGACCTGGTTTCACAGAAAGGCAAGTTTTCATTCTGTCTGGTGGGTTTTGCTGATGAGGCAGTGTTTCGGAAAAGCCGGGTATTCAGAACAAACACTTATAAAATGCTGGAGCCCACGAGGAGTCTTACGATCTTCTATGGAGAAGAAAAATAAAAAAAATCCAGACCTATCATTTTGTTGTTTAAAGTCCCAGGATCTAGAGCCAGAATGACTAGGAATGCTGGCAGAGCTGCAGGGAAAAAGCTCTTTCCCAAGCCCTCGTTCTGTTCCAGTGAGCCTGCCAATTCTGTCTGTACGTCCAGCTAGAGGTTGTGCAATCTCCACACCCCCGAGAGCCTACCGGCCCTGAACGGAACCGCCTCCATCTTTAGCCTGGTCTGGCTGGTCTTCAACACAAAGAGCCACTTTTTGGGCCACATTCTGCCGGCTTTGGAGCTCTGTAATCCACCCACCTAATTGGCACAGGTGGCTGAGAAAGCGCTTGACTCGTTCGTGTAAGTCAGGATTTCTGAGCCGTGTTTGGGTTTTATCTTTTTCTTCCCCTTTGTGTATAATAAAGGAGAGGACACAGAAGATATGACAAGTATCTCCAGCGAGGGAGGCACCGGAGGTGGCCTTGGCCTGCGGCATGGCAGATGTAGGTTATATTTGAGGAAGAGGCCCCTGCCCGGGCAGGTGATGGGTCCTAGGAAAGGATTCCTATTCCCCAAGGAGGAGGGGAGCCTGGCCCTCGCCTTTCTCCTTCAAGGCAGATCCAAGGGATCTACTCTATGATCTGAGGGGTGTCAGGGAAGCCATATCTCCAGGTATTTAGCTTTAAATATATTCACCATTAGGACTTTGTTTCTTATTGAAAGCTTTTGGGTCTTAGAGAGCCCCCAATAAAAATGTAATGACCTCTACAGGATTTTACCTTAAACATGACTGGTTTTCTAGTCCTGACAATTGCCAGCAGCAAGGAAAGGACCCTGGGCAAGGTCCCTCAGGTTGGGTCAGACCTGGGCTAGAGGAGAGGAAGGAGAGGGACTTGGAATCGGAGGACACGTTTCCTCTTGTGATGGTACTTGTCTCCCTGTGCCACTAGCAAGACAAAACCAGGCCACGGGTCCCTCTATGCCACCAGTGAGTTGAGGACATAGGCAGGCCGAGAAGAGAAACAAAGGAGAAAGAAGAGAAGAGGAGACAAGAAAGGAGCGGGCTAGAAAGAAGGCTTTACGTGCAGAGGGTGGGGTCTGACCTCAGCAAGGCAGCTGGAGGGACCTGGCCAGGTGCCCCAGGTGAGGATGTGTCTGAAAGGGCAGGTGGTGAGGTGGAAGCAGCCCTGGCCTGAACATTGGGGTTCTGGTTCCTGTTCTGAAGGATTGGCCAAGTGACCTTTCAGGTATCTTATCTGTTAACAGGAGGTTATTGACCATAGGGTATCAAAGATTGCTTCCAACTGGAGCAGTTCTTGTGTTGTGAAATGCTGATGATTTTGAAAGCTCCACGATTTCCCCAGCAGTAGAGACCCAGAGCTCATGCAGAGGACGCTCCAGTTAGGCCAAGGGATGTCCCTGGAGGCCCTGCCAGCCCTGCTTCCTTACCCCGAGTCTCGTTGTGGGTGGAAAGTTTACAGGAAAGTGCTTGGAAACTGCTGCTAATCTTAATTCCTTGCTTTAACCTTGAGATAAGAATGCTTTTGTTTGAGTCTCAAGTTATGTAACTCACTTTTATTGAAAGTTTCCCTGACTGCTTTATATTCGGCTTTGTAGCTGCCCTGGTTTGCAGCTCTAATTGAATAGGTGGCCTTGTATTTATGCTAATTTTCATTTTTTCTCTTTCAGAACTGGACAGGGTAATCCCTTTGGTGTGTTTAGTAAACACTGCGACCAGCTCCGCACTGGAGCAGTCTGACAAATGGCCTGTGACTGTCTGGGAAAGCAAGACTTCAGGAAGAGATTTCAGGGGAACATGCCCCAGCTAACCCCAATCTTCCATACCTGCTTTTGCCCCAAACTCATACCCCTCTAGAAAGCCAGATGATTTTGTTCTTCTTTATTGAGCTATTCTCAGGGCAAGACTCATTTGCCATTTCCTCCTTCTAAGAGGGGTCATCCTTGATGCCCGACCCAGAGTAGCCCCCTTCCTCCCCACCACAGGCCTTCTTAAACTGTCTTCCTAACATCCACTATTATTTAAAATATCACCTGGTTTACTTGTTTTTCTTTCTAATAACTGTCTGGCCTCATCTGGCACTGGAGGTGGGAGCCCCTCAAGAACTGGGCGCTACCCACTCTGTTCACCGCTGTCTAGCAGTGCCCACAGCCTCGGGTGGGGTGGGTCACGCACTTAGCATGCCATGCTCAAAGACCAAGAGCACTTAGTACCTGCTGGGCCTTAACGCTTGCTGGGATGGATGTATTTGTAAAAATAAATGAATAAATAAATAGCCTAATGTTTGGAGGTATGTTGTCAACATTAGAAATTTCCTCTAAATCTTGTTTTCTCTCCTGGTAAGTATTTGGGAAGATTCTGAAGGTCACTGGTTCACTATTTGACATTGTGTTCGGTGCACAAGAGATGATTTAAGTTGAGCAAGACACATTCTCAAGGAATTCACCTGTCTGGGGAGGGGGGAAAAGGCTGCAGAGAGAGGACAGACATGCAAATGGTTAACTCTAATTCAGTGAACTCAGTGCCTTAGTAGAGCGATGTACAGCGTTAAAGGCATCAGAGGAGGGGGTGGAGGAGGAGAAGACTGCAGCTTTGTAGAAAATGAGGGTTAGTAAGAGGGGGGAAGAGTGTTCAAGGCACAGGGAACGGCATGTGCAAAAGCACGGAGCCCTGAGAAGGTTTGTGTGTTGTAAGAATGGGACAAGCTTATGGCACTTTGCACAGGTGGGAGGAGGCAGTGGAGGAGGAGGAGGGAGGGGCTTGCTGAAGGACACAGGTTGGGGTGCCTGGTGGAAACCAGACTCCTGGGCCTGGTTAGAATAAGAGAGTCTGTGAATAGGAGTGACCATAGGAATGTCAACCTTGGGAGGCACACTTACCGACCTCCAGGTCCTGACTTGTGCTCGAATTCTGATATCAGACATGTGTGATGACATTTGGATACATTGAGGGTGAATTCTTTAAAAAAAACAAAACAAAACGTAATTTGATTACAGGCATGTTGGGGGTCTCCCAGGGCCCTGGAAGGTGCTGGTACAAGTGAGGGGCTCTGAAGCCTCACAGTACATGCTTTGTTTCATTTTCTTCATGGCCACTTTTCACTAGCCCAAATCATCTTCTTTCTTGTTTGCTGTTTTATGATCTGTCTTCTCTCACTAGGTCAGCTACGTGAGAGCAGGGACCTTGCTTGTCTTGTTCACTGTGCTGTGTCCCCAGCACCTGGAATGGGGCATGAACCAAAAAGAGTTTGTGACAGCATTCTCACACACTTATATTTGTGTAGTACTTTATAGATTTCAAAATACTTTGGACACACATAATCTCATTTCTACCTCGGAACAAACCCAGTGTGGCATGTAGGAGAGGGCCTATGTCCCCATTTTAAAGGTGTGTTAATTATCAGCCATTAGGGAAATGTAAATCAAAACCATAAGGAGATGCCATTTCACATCCACTAGAATGGCGACTATTAGCAAAAAGAAAGAAAATAATAAATTTTGGAGAGGAGGTAGAGAAATAGGAACACTCATTCATTATTGGTGAGAATGTAGAATGGTACATCTGCTGGGGAAAACAGTTTGGGGTTCCTCAGAAAGTTAAGTGTAGAATTACCATATGACCTGGCAATCCCACTTCTAGGTATATACCCTAAAGCATCGGGAGCAGGGACTCAAGCAGATATTTGCACACTGATGTTCATGGTGTCATTATTCAAAATTGCCAAAAGATGGAAGCAACCAAGTGTGCATCAACAGATGAATAGACAGACAGAATGTGGCATATACACACAATGGAATATTATTCAGCTGTTAAAAAAAGGAGTGAAGTCCTGACACATGTGAGAACACAGATGAACCCTGGAGACATCATGTTGAGTGAAATAAGGCAGACCCAAAAGGACAGATATTGTATGATCTCACTGTTTTGAAATTAGAATAAGCAAACTGATAGAGTCAGAATCTAGAATGTAGGTTACAAAGGGATGGAATTGGGGTGGGGTGTTAGAGAATGGGAAGTTAAGGCTTAAAATGTACAGGGTTCCTATGTGGAATGATAGAAGTGTTTTGGTAATGGGTGGTGGTGATGGCAGCACAACATCGTGAATGCAATGAAAAGAGTTGAAATATATATCTGAATGTGATTAAAAAGGGAGATGTTGGATTGTATATATGGTAACAGAATGAAATTTAAAAAAACAAACCCATAGACCCTACACTACACAGCGAGCTGTATAGTTGATCCATGGGTTTTAACTATTAGAGCAACTATAAAAATATGCTATGCTCCACCATTGTAGCAAGTGTTCCACACCATGCAAGGTGTTGCGGTGGGGTGGCATCTGGGAAGCCTCTATTTTATGCATGATTGTTCTGTAAACCCCCAACTCCTCGAATTAAAAAAATTAATCCATTAATTAATTTAAAAACACCTGGTCTCTGTGTCCATTTTGACATTTGGACTTTTCCAAATGCACACAAGCAAGTCTACTTTATGGATCTGGAATTTCGCTGTGCCCACTACTGCACCATTATAGTGACTGCGAGGTACCTCTGCACTCACTCAGGTAGGTGGTCCCTTTGCACCCCTGTGAGTGTGGCACAGTGCTGCTGGATGGATTGTGAGTGGAGTCCAGCTCCACTCCCACACATTCAGAAGTGACTTTTCTTGCTACTAAGTGGTCTCTAAAAATGGTTCTTCTTCTTATAGAGATGTCAGTGTCCAGCCTCAAGGCCGGTGTGTTGTCAGGAGATACACAGACAGACTTGTTCAGCTCCTTGGTTTACTAAGTGCTGACCCTTTGAGCAAATTACGAAACCATTTATATAGTTTGCATATTTTACAAGGAGCCCATTTTCTTCCTTCCAAAAAGGCTGATGATGAGCATAATGCCAATATCCTTTGCCTCATAGGGATATTTTGTACATTAAATGCTACGGAAATAAATGAATTCTCCTTGCAATCAATAACTCAAGAGTTCCTATTTTTTTGTCCAATTCTACTCCAGAAGGAACTCTTATTTCCCTCTCTTTCCTCAAAAAAAAAAAAAAAATCCTCTCTGGCTCCTTCTCCCCAAAATGTTTAATCCTAAAGGAAGCCTCACATATGGCACAACAGTTTGCTATTTCTGTGGTTAATCAATGGCCACTACCCCTGGGATCAATAAAAGAAACCTGAGAGTCCATCATCAGAATGCAGAATGATGGTGATGGGTGAAGGGCTCGTTTCTAGGGTCCCCAAGGCCCATCCCCCAGCCGTGTTCTGCTTTTGTCTCTTGGCTCAGAAGCAACCCTGTCTGTGCCCAGAACTTCACGGAGTCTCATGGCAACAGCTCATTCATCTTCTGTCAGTCATTCCTGTACAAGAACACATACGTCTTTATAAGAAGGAGCACCAGTCTGCAAGCATGGTATAGCTAAAACTGTACATCTGGGAAAAAAGACATCACTGAAAAGATAACAAGGTCTACTCCCAACAGAGGTAACATTTTTCAATCTCAGGGAGAGCAACTGATCTTATTTTAGCCATAGCAATATCCAACATCTTTTCTCTTGGGGTCACAGCTTCATATTTGTCCACCTGTTCCCAACCCTAAGCCCTCTCATGTATCTGTGATTTCCCCCAAATCAAGGAACTGCTTCCATCAATGGGCATCAAAATCTCTACCTCTTACAGCCAGCCATTCCTTTTCCCTTACACCATTTCCATGAAGGTTAACAGATCTCAGGGATAGTTTCAGTCAGTTCTCATACTCTCAGTACCCTAAGCCTTCCTTTCCCCATAAAAGATTTGTAAGGAAGAAATAGCTCCCTAAGATGTGGCAGAGGCAATGTTTATAGCAGCATTATTTATGATTGCCAAGAGATGGAAACAGCCCAAATGTCTATCAGTGGACAAGTGGCTGAACAAGCTGTGGTATATGCATACAATGGAATGTTATACAGCTGTAAGACAGAATAAAGTCATAAAGCATATAACAACATGGATGGACCTTGAGGACATTATGCTGAGTGAAATTAGCCAGAAACGAAAGGACAAATATTGCGTGGTCTCACTAATGTAAACTAACATTAATGAGTGAACTTTGAGAATTGGAGTTAAGAACACAGGTTATCAGGAGATAGAAAGAGGGTACAGATTGGGCAATTGGTGCTGAGGGAATACAGATTGTGCAACAGAGCTGACTGTAAAAATTCAGAAATGGATAGCACAATAGTACCTGATTGTAGCGCAATAATATAAGTACACTGAATGAAGCTGAAAATGAGTATGATTGAGGGAGGAGGGCTGGGGGCACATCTGAAACCAGAAGGAAGGATAGAGTATAAAGTCTGAGATGGTATAATTTAGGAATGCCTAGAGTAGACAATGACAGTGATTAAATGTACCAATAAAAACACATTTTTGCATGAGGGAGAACAAATGAATGTCAACATTGCAGGGTGTTGAAAATAGATTGTGTTTTAGTTTGCAAGTTGCCAGAATGCGATATGCCAGAAACAGAATGGCTTTTAAAAAGGGGAATTTATTAAGTTGCAAGTTTACAGCTCTAAGACAGTGAAAATGTCCAAATTAACGTACCAACAAGAGGTTACCTTCACTCAAGAAAGGCCGATGAAGTTCAGGGTTTCTCTCTTAGCTGGAAAGGCACAGGGTGAAGTCTGCTAGCTTTCTCTACAGGCTTCTTGTTTCATGAAGCTCCCCTAAGGGCATTTTCCTTCATCTCCAAAGATCTCTGGCTGCGGGGCTGTTGGCTCTGGTGGCTGTAAAGCTTTTTCCAAAATGGTTTTCTCTTAAAGGCTCTGGTAAGCAACCCCACTTTCAATGGGTAGAGTCACATCTCCATGGAAACCATCTAATCAGAAGTTACCACCCACAACTGAGTGGGTCACATCTCCATGGATAATCAAGGAGCTCCTACCCAGCAATATTGAATGAGGATTAAAGGACATGGCTTTTCTGGGGTACACCACAGACTCAAACCGACCCAAATAGTATATGGGAAAAAGTACAATCAATGCAAGCTAGGGTCTATAGTCAACAGTAACATTGTAATATGCTGAATATAACCAAGGCTTATGCCAAAAGTATACGTCAACAGGCAGGGCACATGGTGGAGGAGTATGGATTCTTTGTGGAAGAAAAGGAAATATCTTCATACAGATTATGGTGGTGAAGGCATGTCTATACAGTTAGGTTGGATTGTATGATGTGTGAATAAAACTGTTTGAAAATGAACAGAGAGAAATAAATGCTAGAGAAAATGCGGAGAAAGAGATGTACCTAATCACTGTTGGTAGGAAAACTGAGAGGTGCTGCTCCTTGGAAGGCAGCGTGGTGGTTCTACAGGAGCCTAGGGCTGGGGTTGCTGTATGACCTTGAAACCCTGTTGCTCAGTATATACCCTGAGGAACTGAGTGTTTATGGCCGCAGTGTTCACAATGGGTAGAGATGGCCTAAGGGTACAATGATTGAGGAATGGAAGGGGGAACTGTGGTGTATACATACAATGGACTTCTGAGCAGCCACGAGAAGGAATGAAGTCATGAGGCATGCAACTAAGTGTATGAACCATAAGGACAGAATGGTGAATAAAATGTCAGGAACAAAAAGACAAATATTATCATGCCTCACTCATCTGGACTAACTATAATATAAAAACTCTGTAAACTGAACATGGAATATCAGGTTGGGACCTAATGTAAAGGGTCCTAGATGATAAGCTCTTACAGCAGTCGCTGTATTCAGGAGTTGTAACTTATTTCTAAATTCTGAGACACTGAGCTGTTTTTTATAACCTGGTTGTTCTCAGAAACTTCAGGTATTTATGTGATACCTGAGACTCAGAGTTAGAGCTCTGAAGCTATGAAAGTTAGTAGTACCCCATTCAGGAACTGTTTACAAAGTTGAAAAAGTGATCAGACTTTGAATAGAGATATGAGTGAAGCTGATCTGGTAGGACTAAGGTATATCAGAAAACTGGGTAAAGGACGATATTGTCCATATTTTAAAATTTCAACTTCTTGGTGAGACCAAAGGGAGAGATGTTTATTTGCTGCAAAATTTATATTTTGGTTAGTGCATTTCCTAATTTCACTTGTATGGTTAGTTCAGTTGAACACTATAAATACACGGATCTTGAATAGGGCGTGAGATTTGTTGGTTTGTCCAGATTAGTGTGATGCCCTGATATATCCCACAGTAATTTGGGCAGTGAATAAAGCAGTCTTTGCAAAGTCCCCTTGGGGGACTTACTGGGGAGAAAGGAGGAAATATTCAACTTCCCCATTTGGAGAATTTCTGATACTCTCGCAAACAGTGGGGACAACCAAATCAATAGGCCAAGCCCTTGATCTTGGAGTTCACCCCTATGAAATTTATTCCTGCAAAGGATAGGCTAAGGCTACTTAAAATTAGGCCTAATAGTCATCCCCAGAGAACCTCTTTTGTTGCTCAGATGTGGCCTCTCTCTCTAAGTCAACTTGGCAGGTGAACTCACAGCCCTCCCCTCCTACGTGGGACATGTCTCCCAGAGGTGTAAATCTCCCTGGCAATGTGGGATAGAATTCCTGGGATGAGCCGGGACCCAGCATCAAGGAATTGAGAAAGCCTTCTTGACCAAAAGGGGAAAGAGAGAAATGAGGCAAAACAAAGTCTCAGTGGCTGAGAGATTTCAGAGTCAGAGGTTATCCTGAGGTTATTCTTACGCATTATATAGATATCCCTTTTTAGTTTATGGTTTATTGGAGTGGCTGGAGGGAAGTACCTGAAACTGTTGAGCTGTGTTCCAGTAGTCTTGATTCTTGAAGACGACTGTATAAAGATATAACTTTTGCAATGTGACTGTGTGATGTGAAAACCCTGTGTCTGATGTTCCTTTTATCCAGGGTATGGACAGATAAGCAAAAAAATATGGATTAAAAAATAAATAATGGGGGGGAACAAAGGGTAAAATAAATTGGGGTAGATGGAAATACTGGGGGTCAATGAGAGGGAGGGTTAAGAGGTAAAGGATGAATGAGTTTTTTCTTTTTTCTTTTTATTTCTTTTTCTGAAATGTTCTAAAAAGGATCACGGCGATGAATACACAGCTATGTGTTGATATTGTGAGCCACTGATTGATGGAATGTATGTATATGAAGATTTCTCAATAAAAATATTAAAAAAAAAGATGTGGCAGAGGAAGAC
Organism: Tamandua tetradactyla; assembly: GCF_023851605.1. Classification (NCBI taxonomy): domain Eukaryota; kingdom Metazoa; phylum Chordata; class Mammalia; order Pilosa; family Myrmecophagidae; genus Tamandua; species Tamandua tetradactyla. The sequence goes on along the minus strand of NC_135343.1, from coordinate 9,490,929 downwards.
TTTCTTTAGGGATCGCTGCCTTATTTCTCAGCAGCCAACTTTTTTTTTTAAATAGGGGCTTGACTCATGTTGATTCAGGTAGAGGGACTGTGTCTGGAAGCCAAGATGGACAGAACACCAAAAAGGGAGAAGTTCAGGAACAGAAAAGAAAAGCAAACCACATGGAGTAGTAAATCAGATGGCTATATTTGGATTTCCTTAAGATTAAAGGCAGAGTGAAGAAAACCCTAAGGTGTCTCTGTAGGTATAAACTGTTTGAATCTTCCAAAAGAGTACCTGCACTAAACGGGAGAGGCTGAAATGAAATCTTTGGTGAACTTTACAGGTTAGTAAGGATGTAGGTATTTTCTTTTCTTTTTTTGATTATATGAACTTTAATTTAGCAAATGGACTATGTTGTCCTGTTCATAAACTGTTTCTTATCTTTAAGAGTCTCTGTATGTTTTTGCAGTGATAAATAACAGTGTATATAGCTTTGTGCAACATATATATATGTGCAATATATATATGTTTTTTGGGTGTGTGCTCCAAAGAGCAGCCCCCCTCCTCCCACTTTCAAATTAATGGCAGGGTGTTTATCACTTTATTAAGTAACATTCCTTTTATCTCTGCATGACATGGAACTTGAAGAGCTCACTTTGTCAAGACATTTTCTGTTTTATTATTGGCCTGAAGAACACTGTTCGGGAATCGAACCCGGGTGTCCTGCTTGCAAGGTGAGCATTCTACCACTGAACCACCCATGTACCCATGTGCAATAATTTTTAATAACTTTTTTCCCCTCTGTACAGTGTTCTTCAGGCCAATAATAAAACAGAAAATGTCTTGACAAAGTGAGCTCTTCAAGTTCCATGTCATGCAGAGATAAAAGGAATGTTACTTAATAAAGTGATAAACACCCTGCCATTAATTTGAAAGTGGGAGGAGGGGGGCTGCTCTTTGGATTTGGGTCCCAGGCCTAGAACCTTAGTTAAGAAAATTGTCCAGAGCATGGAGATGGTTGTTTTTTAAGGTTTATGTGGCAGAATTGGAATGAACATCTTATTCTGGTTGAACATATTTGGATTGAGTATGTGGCTTTTTTGTACATCAGCTAAATTCTTCTTTTCTTTTTAGGGAATTGAGCAATTTCCGGAGCTCCTAGGGGAAGAGATCTCTGGAAGGCTAGTGTATGTTTGAAATCAGATTTGTCTGGAAAATTTGGACCGTACAGTTGGATTTTATGCTGAGAGTTTTCCTTTTCTTCGAGAGACATAGAATAGGCTATTAAGAGTATCCCAAGGTAATTTAGCTGTTATTCTATATACAAGGTACAAACTATCTATCAGAAGTGGACTTTGAGAGACTCTAGATCTTTAGTTGCCCTGTTTAAACATTTTCCAGAGAGATACCCTAACTAGTATTGATAAGTGTACCAGTGTCTCCTAAGACTTTTTTCTAGGCAGAAAGTCATTTCCAATGTCTAGCTGAAATCCTTCCCCGTGAAATCGAGGCTGCTTTTATCACATAAATCTGTTAAAAGCCTAAATGAACCACTTACAAAGTAATTTTTAAAAATTATATAAGCAATCCAGCAGCACAACAGAAAATTTGGAAAACAGAGAACAAATATAACTCCCTCCATATCATCCTACCACCCGCCTTTAACAAATCACCTTCTAATTTTTTTCCATGTCAACACGATTTTACATATTATATTTGACTTCTTTTCTCCTACTTGACATTGCTAGCATTTTCCTCTAAAGCTAAAATGTTGATGATAGTCATGTGTTATAATACATGGAGTATGAGTTTTGATTGATCTTTGATCCAAAGAGATGTTTTGCTTTTTAAAAGAAATGCTTTTTTTCAAATTGTTCAACTAAAAACTTTCACAAATAATTTCAAATTTATAGAAGTTTCAAGGATAAGAATAATACATAGAAAACCTGTATATGCTTTATTCAGATTCAAATATTATTACTATTTTGCCCCATTTGCTTTCTCTCTCTTTCCCTTCTCTTTCTCTCTGTACACGTATTTTTCTGACCTATTTGAGAGTAATTTGTATACATACAGCCTTTACCCTCAAATACTCCAGTATGTATTTTGTAAAAGAAGAACATTATTCTCCTAGATAAACACTGTGCAGTCACCACTTCAGAAAAGTTAACATTGATATACTTTAATCTACCATCCACAGCCCAGTTTTGTCAGTGGACTCAATAGTGCCTTTTACAGCATTTTGTTTCCAGTATGGGTTCCGATCTAGAATCAGATGACTGCAGTTATGTGGATCCTTTAGTTTCATTTTGTCTAGAACAATTCCATAGACTTTCTTTGTGTTTTATGACATTGATGTTTTTGAGAACAAGGTTCCTTAAAAAAAAAACACCAACAGAATAAGAATGCATCTCATGTTCGGGTTGCCTGAGGTTCCCCCACGATTAGTTTCAGGGAATGCACTCCAGACTGGGGTACCACGTAAGTAATGCTGAGACCCTCTCAGGGTATCACATCGGCAAGCATGTGATGTCCACCTGCCTCCTCATTGGTGATCTACTTTCCGTATTATATAGTTTCTATTTTCTCCTTGCAACGATAAGCAAACATGGGAGGAAACTTTAAGATATTCAAATATTCTGCTCTTCATCATTCCCCGCCCCCAACTACATTTAGCATCCATTGATGATCGTGGTCTGAGGCAGCCTTTACTACGAGGGTTGAAAATAGATGACTTTTCAACTCCAGCACTGCTACCACATTAACCAGCGGACTCAGCACTCCTCTGTCCTCCCCGAACTCTTTTTTATATATTGATTTATTTATCCATTTATTATCAAAATGGATTCACAGATTCCTATTTTTCTGATAATCTATAATATGTCGATTCATTTAATCATTTTGGTGCTCAAATTCTCCCAAGTTTGGCCAGTGGGAGATCCTAAAAGCTGACTTTTGGGAGACCCTGAAAGCTAACCTGCTCCATTGTGTTTTTGAGTACTTCCTTAATTCTGCTACACACAGAAAAAACATCAAGGCGCCTTGTCCTCACCCTGCCCCAACCCTGGAATGAGCCATTTCTTCAAGGGCACCTGCTTCCTTTTAGTGGGAGACGATATTAAAAGACCAAGACTGGGCTAGGGATGGACGCGGATACTCAGGTGACTTTGCTTACAGGTCTTTTCTTTGGCTGGAGCTAGGAAATATCTGCATGCTGCTGTGCAAATACATTCACTTCTATACATGTACATGGATTCATTCATACTTACATTGCACACACACACATATTTTAGATACCATGAGTCTATAGCAATATATCCAACATAATCTATCCTAGTTGGCTCATCTTGCCTTTCCTCTTTCTTTAATTGTATCAAGCTTCCTTTTCCCCATTGAGAACCTTGGCTCTCAACAATACAACACACACTCAGTTTTATAATAATCTAAAATAGGTTCAAAATGCTTTGCTCGTCAACATGAAAAAGTTAGAATGGGCATGGCCCAAACACCCCTAAAGAGTGGGAGAAAGATCAAACGTGACGGTGGAGTTATACAGAGAAGGTCGGGTTTAACAAATGAGTATGAGTGCTGAATCATTATACTGATATTTCTTTTAGTCTTCAGTATCTTAGAGCAGCTAGAAATAAAAACCTAACATTGTGGAATTGTAACCCATATCAAACTATGAAATCTTTTCTATGACTAATTGTTGTGATGTACTTTGAAATTTATTGCTTTTATGTATATATGTATTATATATAATCGTGTGCATGTGTATTTTTTGTTGCTGTTGAACTTATATCTTCAGGACAAATGCCTAGAAGTAGGACTGGCAGGTCCGCTAATAAATGCAAATGAGATTTGTTGGTATTTGCCAAATTTCTCTCCACAGGGGTCATAGCATTTTGCATTTCACCAGTAATATTTGAGAGTGTGTCTGTCTCTCCCACGTCCTCACAGACAGAATGTAAATGTAAACTTTTGAGATTTTACCAATCTGATGGATGAGAAACGGTATCTCAGTGTTGTTTTAACGCACATTTTTTATTATGGGTGAAACTGAATAGTTTTTCATCTGCTTAAGGGCCATTTAAAAAAATTATTGTTTTGAATTGTATATATGAAATATTGAAATATAACATATATACAAAAAAAGCAATAAATTTCAAAGTACATGGTAACAAGTAGTTATAGAACAGATTTCAATGTTTGGTATGGGGTACCATAATATCCCCATAATATCCCCGCTATAGAATTAAGTTTCATGGGGGCAAGCCTCAAGATCAAGGGCTTGGCCTCTTAACTTGGGATTCCCCAATGCTTGAGAAACTATCCAGGTTTTCCCAGGTGGGAAACTTCATTAGTTCCCTATTTTTTCTGCCGTCCCTCAAGGGACTTTGCCATTAGTTCCATAATATCAGATTTTCCTTCTAGCTGCTCCAAGGCACTGGAGACTAAAAAGAAATATCAGCGTAATGATTCAGCTGTCATACTCATTTGTTAAATCCTAATTTCTCTGTTATAACTCCATCTTTTCCTTTGAGCCTTCTCTCAATCTTTAGGGATATTTGGGTTATGCCCATTCTAACTTTTTTCATGTTGAAAAGGGATGTCAATAATATGGGATGCAGGGATAGAACTGGTTGATGTTCTTGGAGAGACCAGCACATCTGGCCTAGAAACCATCTGAAGGTTTTAGGTTTCTGAAAAGTAAACCTTTAGTATGTGCAACTTCTGTAGGATCTCAGATACACGGTTAGGTGTTCTTTAGGGTTAACAGGAGTGATATTGGTTGGGGGTTGGCAAACTGTGGCAATTAGCAATATCTAGCTGAAGCTTGAATAAGGGTGGCCTCCAGAATAACTTTTCCGCTCTATTTGAATTCTCTTAGCCACTGATACCTTATTTTGTTACATTTCTTTTTCCCTCTTTGATCAGGATTGCATTGTTGATCCCACAAGTGCCAGGGTCAGGCTCATCTCTGGGAGTCATGTCCCATGTTTCCAGGGAGACTCACATCCCTGGATGTCATGTCCCACATAGCAGGGAGGGTGATGATTTATTTGCAGAGTTGGGATTAGGAGAGGCCACATCTGAGCAACTAAAGAGGTTCTATGGAATTAACTTTTAGGTATAATTATAGGTAGGTTTAGCTTCTCCGCTATAGAATTAAGTTTCATGGGGGCAAGCCTCAAGATCAAGGGCTTGGCCTCTTAACTTGGGATTCCCCAATGCTTGAGAAACTATCCAGGTTTTCCCAGGTGGGAAACTTCATTAGTTCCCTATTTTTTCTGCCGTCCCTCAAGGGACTTTGCCAATACTTTTTAATTATCTGCTTAAAGGCCATTTTATAACTTTTTTTGTGAATTGTCTGTGGATACCTTTGATTTTTTTCTATAAGACTTCATTTAAAAGCCTTAAAAGTTGTTTATCAGACAGAAATAGCTCTTACAAACTTTTATCACTGAAGGCACTACCCCTGAGGACCGGCTCTGGATTCTGCCCTCTGGGAATTCACAGTCTATAAGCTGAACCCGCTCACAGTGGGTGCACGCGCTGCAGCCAGACTGCCTGGGCTCAAATGCCAGCCCTCCGCTTAGGCAAGTCACTTTACCTCTCTGTGCCTCAGTTTCTCCACCTGTCAGACGAGAATAGTAATAGCATGCACTTCTCAGGATGGGTGTGAGGATTAAATGGGTCAATATATGTAAAGTACTCTGAACGGTTCCTGGAACAGTAAATATTCCATAAATGTTAGCTATTTAACAGTCAGGAAAATGCTCTCAATCCATTATTTGATTTGATCCCAGAGGAATCCTGTTGTATACTTAGTTACCAAAAGTTATGGCCTAGAAGTTTAAGAATTTATTATAACCCATTCATTCATTCACCCATTCGTTCCACAGAAATCTATTAGGCCCTGCTATGGCCCAGGCACGGGTCTAGGCACTGGAGATAACCTCGAACAAGACAGATCTTTGAGCTCCTGGCGCTTACTCTCTGGGGGTGGGAGGCGGTTGGGGTGAGGGTGCGAAGAGACAAAAAACAAGGAAGCCCATTTTGTCTGCCTTGTTCATCATTCTTCTCTTCAGCACCCACAAGAGTGTCAGGACTCGTTTGTTAAATGAAACAATGAAGGAATGAAAGCCTAAATGGTGAAAAACAGGCTGGGTAAGTAGGCAGGGTAGCAATCAGGAAAGGCCTTGTCAACTATTCCGAAGAGTTCAGACCCCATCCTGAGCCCAGAAATCACCCGATCAGGTTTGCATCTGAGAACACTCAGGCTGGCGGCTGTGTGGAGAAGCGGCAGGAGACAGGTGACAGCAGAGAGGCTGCTCCAGTGTCTAGTGGGAGGTGATGAGTGCCTGATTCGAGGAGGCCGAGGGGAGGGTGGAAAGGTGTGCGGGAGAGAGGTTGAGAAGTTGAAGTATGACTTCCTACGGTGACTCGCTAGGTGTGGAGGGGACAGGAGGGAGAAGTCCAGTGTTATATTGAAATTTTTAACTTGGGACCAGAAATTCACTGTGAAAAGAAATGGGAGAGGGATTGTTGCCCCGGGAAAATGGAGGAAGGTCTTTTAAACATACTGATTCAATGTGTGACCATGCTTGCGTTTGGCTTCTCTCTACTCCTGGGGTCAGGAGCTGTGGAGCTGTCCAGGCCACTGTACAAGTAGCCTCACATGAACAGTGTTTCACAGTGCAAAGGACACCAGCTTTGGAAACCACTTTAACTCCCTGGGGTTCCCTTTCCAGGAAAATGATGGGGTACACTCAGCGCTCAGTTAACTGCTAATTATAAATGGACGAAATAAACGTTTATTCTGGATTAACTCTTTGAGGGCAAAAGTATTCATCTTTGCATCTTCTCTCATTCCCAAGATAATGTCTAGGATAAAGCAGACCTGGACAGTAATAAAAATAAATATATGTAGCAGAGGGAGATTATGGAAGGAAATCCATCATCAAGCAAATAATGGGATAAGCTGCCTCGGGGCACTGAATCAGGAAGCTGGAAGTTAAAATCCAGGAGGAGGAGCTCCAAGTTCCTTTTCCAAAAACAGGGAAAGCAAATGAATAAGCAACTCCCAAACAGCCCAACAACAACTACGGAAAAGCCCTCTAGAATGACATCTGGCAGTTACTAGGACTTTGAGGCTATGTCAGAGATGCATCCAAACTTCAGCGACACCAATGCTTTATAGAGATCAGGCAGAATGAAAGGCGGTGAAATTTAGACCTAAGACGGTGTTATGGATACTTGGACACACCTGTCTTTATGTGAAAAGGGAGAAAAGGAGTATCTAAGGCCACTGGTGATGCAGTAAAGATCTAAGAGAATAGGATCCATGCTTCACAGACGCCTCCACAGGCTGCCATTTCCTTAAAAAGGTGACCTGAACTTTCTACAGGCTGGCACTGGCTTCCCACAAGAAGGCTCCTCAGTTAGGAAGGGACCTGTTCCAACTCACTATCTGATTAGAGTGCTTTTCTGATTTGCCTCTGCAGACAGCGGATGGAGCAGGAAGACAAGGGCATGCACAGTTAAATAAGGGGGGGCGGGGTGCCTCTTCATTAGGTGGGGGGAGGGCTGGTGCAAACAAGCCACAGGGTGGTCTCCGGAGGGGAAGCCACATCGGGGACCTGTGTGAGGACAGAAAAGAGCAAGAGGAGAAGCAGGGCACACGCGGCAAGGGGGAGGGTCGTGGAGCAGGAGATGGGGATGAAAAGGAGAGAAGGCAAGGAGTGCGAAAGCAACCTCACGTGCAGGGCGCGAGCCAAGGATCAGAGAAGGGAACTGGGTTACCGAGTTGGGAAGCAGGCACCGAGCTCTCTGCAGATCCCTTCTGGGTTTGCACAGATCAGACCAGCGCCGAGGGGGTGTGATCCCTGGCTCAGAGAGTTTGGGGTGTGAGACGGTGATGGGGGGAACGACCCCTGCCCCCCCCCCGCCCCCGCAATTCTTCCCAGAGGGCGAAAGGCCGAGAAAACGGAGCGGCAGCAGCAGGGCGGAGGCGGAGGCGGAGGCGGAGGCGGGCGCTGAGGGGCGGGGCGGGGGACGGAACGGGCCGCGGGAGGCGTTAGGACCCGCCCGCTGCCCCGCCGGCTCCCGGGAGGTTGATAAAGCGGCGGCGGCGTTTGACGTCAGTGGGGAGTTAATTTTAAATCGGTACAAGATGGCGGAGGGGGACGAGGCAGCGCGGAGGCAGCAGCCGCAGCAAGGGCTGCGGCGCCGGCGGCGGACCAGCGACCCCAGCACCCGGGTGAACCACGTCTCGGCCGCGACCTCCCTAGGTAGGGGCCTCCCGGGCAGAGGCGGCAGGGCCCGGGCGGGGAGCGGGCGCGGGCCGCTGGGGCTCGCGCACACACGCCGCGGCGGCGGGGTCGTCGTCCTCCTCGCGCGGTCCTCCTCGCGCCGCCGCGGCCGGCCGCCGGGCCTAGCCCCGCCGCGCCCCGCGCCCCCGCCGCGCGCCTGTGAGACGGCGGGCCGCGGCTCCCGCAGCGGTCGGGTGAGCCGGCGGCCCGCGCGTCTGCGCCCGGCCCGGCCCCCTGCCCACCGCGTGGCCGCCGCCGCGCCCACCCCGACCGGAGGGGGCGGCCTTGAGCCGGGGCCGCACGCCCGGGACGTGCGGAGGTCGCTGCGGGCTGCTCGGTCCCGGCAAGTCCCGGGCGGGCCCCGGCTGCCCTCTGTTCCCAGCGCCGAGGGGGAAGGAGTGGCCGGGGCGAGCGGGACCCGAGGAGGAGGCGGAGCGCGCGGGGGCAGCCGGCACGCCGCCGCCTGGTCGCGGAGCTCCCAGCACCCTCCCGGGGGCTCGCGTCCCGGGCCACCGAGGCCCCGAACCCATTCGCGCGGGTTGCAAGTCCGGGTTAGTTGTCAAACTGGGAGGATGGGCCGTTGAACTAGTCTCTGAGACGGTGGTCAGGCCCGACCAGCCTGGAGGTGTCCGGGGCGTGCGGTCACCTGATGGCCACCTCCTTGGCCCTGCTGAGTGTGCGCTCCTACTGTACGTCTACCAGGCGCACCCCTGCCCCCTCGAAGACGCCTTTGCGTTGCTGGCAGAGTGCTGCGTGTCCCTGGCCCTCCCAGCCATAACACCCCTATTTTTAGGAGTTTAGCATTTGATCTTTCGCTGTGGTGTGAATTGAACGCTTGAAATCCTGATTGAGAATCTTGATAGTACTTAAAGGCATAAAGTTTTTCAAAGGCTTATAAATAGTAAAAGCTTATGGTTAGGAAAGTAGGGCCACACCATAGGTACGTTTTTACCAAATGCGCTGAATGTGATCTTGTGTTTTCAGATCTGTTTCCGTAATCTGTTAGAGGTTTTATGAAATGCAGTTTAAAACATTTCTTTCATAACGTACTAACCATGAGGATTCACCTTAATGAAAAGCCATGTGAAATATAATTCTTCGTTGGCAGCCCTTGAACATATGTTAGAGGTGAAGATGAATGTAGAGTTTTTTAAAGAGAAAAAGAAAAGGAAATAAAGCTTATTCTATTATTGCTGACCAATCAAAGAACTTGACAGAACTGTTTACAATGTTAGCAGTCCACAGAGAAAAATACCGCCAGAAAGCAGAGGCTTTTGCCCTGGTCAGAGCTTTGCTGCTTGGAGTTCAAAAGTAATTATTTGCTTCCCTTAGCTCTTTTGGACCCTAGGGAAGGGTATGTGTGTGTTTTTAACTTTGTTTTTTTGAACTTTATTTAAGATAACCGTTTTAGATGTAGTTCCAAAATTTTTTACATACTTGCCTTATATTAGGAGAGGCATAATGTGACTCCTTCACGGTTATGAACCTCATTTTTGTGCTGTGGTTCTCTGAGAAGGGATGAGAGTCTTGAGACAGTTTTTAAGTAGAGCCATTATCTGTTTGCTACTTTTTTTTTTCCAACTTTTTTGGAGTTAAATCTTTGTTAGTTAGCCATTCCTATCAAAAGGTGATTTGTTGTAGTGCAGCTTTATAGAATTAGGGTTTTTTCCTACTAGGCATAGGTGCAGGGATACAGCATTTTTAAAATTATTTTTTAAGTGTAATCGTATGATTTTGTAGCCATTTTGCGTTTTAAAGCCCAGGTGTGTTATTTCATGCTAGAAAACTTGGGTGTTCTTTAACTTTAGGGAGCTAGACATCAGTATAGAGTAATTGAAGATGATCCGCACAATAAAGATATTACTCAAGTAATTTTTTTCCTATCCTTTACTTTTCCTCACTAAAAATAGGTAAGGACAGTTGGGGGCCTTATTCTATTGCCTTAAAAATGGATAGCCAGCAGAAAGCACCAAACCGAAAATATCATGGCAATAATGACAATCCTTGGTGCTTAAGAAAACATTTTAACAGCTATCATTCCCATAGTGAGAGCCATTATGACTTGTCCCTGCAATCTCAGAACTGCTCAGAGGCACTCTTACTGTTTCTCACCACTTAAAATTCTTGCATATAATTGTAGATGACTGGGAAAACTTTGTTGAATGGATCAAGTCTCAAATCATACTAATGAGGAAAAGAGAAGCTGGGACAGTTAAAAAAGTAAAGTTAGGGCAAGTCACTGAATGGAGTAGAAAATTTTTAAGTAGAAAGGAAGAAGGTAGATATTAATTAGTGAAGAAACTAGAAAATTCTGTTTCTTGGCTTGGGAAAGTATGTAGTGTTCAGAAGTGCAAGTTAAAAATAACTGTTTTACAAATGCTCTTTCACGTTATTGGTAAGCATGTCTGTATGTATACATATATCACTAAAATTGGATGGTGTTTTGTAAAATGTATATTTAACTGATGAAAGATGCTTATTTAGGATATGACATTTGCATAATACTCCAGTTGTGGAGGCAATGTTTCTTTAATCATAGAGAGGCAAGCTAGTTTAGTGAAGAAAGAACAAAGATTCAAAAATTGAGTGACCTTCCTTAAAGTTCCCTGAGCCTGGAAGCGTGCACATCAAGTAGCCATAATAATCCCATAGTGAGGCTGGTGTGGGAAACAAATGAGATGATAAGATGGAAGTGTTTAGTAAACTGCAAAGCTGTCTTGTATAAGACCATGTAACATTTGTAAGCATGTTCCAGTTTGACTGCTTGTGCTATTATATATGTGTATATTTGCCAACAGAAAGTTTCTTCTGAGTTTTCTTCCAGTAATATGGTTAGTAACAGAGATTAGTGTGGGAGGGGCAGTGGACAGTTTTTTTTTTAAATATTTTTATTAAGAGATCTTCACACACGTACAGCCCAAACGTGGTAAACAGTCAGTGGTTCACAATATCATCACATACTTGTGTATTTATCACTATGATCATTTTTAGAACATTTGTATTACTCCAAAAAAAGGAATAAAAATTAAAACTGATACATCCCATACCCCATACCCCTCCCTCTCATTGACACTAGTATTTCAATCTACCCAATTTTTGGCCCTTTATCCCACCTCCCATTGTTTATTTTTTATCCTTGTTTTTTACCCATCTGTTCACACACCCCTCCTGGATAAAAGGAGCATCAGATGCAAGGTTTTCACAGTCACGTGGTCACATTGTAAAAGTTACATCTTTATACAGTTATCTTCAACAATCAGTGCTACTTGAATACTGCTCAATAGTTTCAGGTACTTTGCTCTAGCCACTCCAATACACTATAAACTAAAAAGGGATATCTCTATAATGCATAAGAATAACCTCCAGGATAACCTTTTTGACTCTATTTGAAATCTCTCAGCCACTGAAACTTTATTTTGTCTCATTTCTCTCTTTTCCCTTTTGGTCAAGAAGGCTTTCTCAATTCCATGATGCCAGGTCCCAGCTCATCTTGGGAGTCTTGTCCCACATCACCAGGTTACACCCCTGGGAGTCATGTTCTGTGTAGGAGGGAGGGCAGTAAGTTCACCTGCTGAGTTGGCTTAGAGAGAGAGGCCACATCTGAGCCACAAAAGAGGTTCTCTGGGGGTGACTCTTGGGCATAAGTATAAGTAGGCTCAGCATCTCCTTTTCAAGACTAAGTTTCATAGGGGTGAACCCCAGGATCGAAGGTCCAGCCTATTGAATTGGTTGTCCCCACTGCTTTGGAGAATATCAGAATTCCCCAGATGGGGAAGTTGAATCTTTCCTCCTTTCTCCTCAGTTCCGCAAGGGTGCTTTGCAAATACTTTTTTATTCCCTGCCCAAATTACTCTGGGATATATCGTGGCATCACACTACTGTGTAATGGATCTCATGCCCTATTCAAGATTCCAGGGCGGGCCACGGTGGAGCTCAGCAGGCAGAGTTCTCGCCTGCCATGTTGGAGACCTGGGTTCAATTCTCGGTGCCTTCCCATGCAAAAATAAAAAACGTGTGTGTGTGTGTGTATGTGTGTATATATATATTCCCTGTAATTATGGTGTTCAAATGAACTGATTATACAAGTTAAATTAGATAATGTACTAGGTGGGCAGGTTTTTAACTTTATCTGTAAAATGCTGATAATATGTTCATGATAAAGTTATTGTATTAAATGAGACCAAAGCGCTTAACCCAGCACCAGACATTCTATGGTGGTGTGGTTATAATGTGTGGTTATTTAAGAAGAGAGTTTGAACAAAAATTAATTTTTAAAACTTGAAGGGTCTTTGTTCAGTTTTAAAAATATAGCAAATATGCATTCATGCTTCTCAGCTATCTTCATTTTAATTAATGTGCATTTTAGAGAATCAGTTAATCGGGTGGCAAAATAGCCTTCTGGAACTGTTTATTTCAGTCATAGGATTCAACATAAGTTAATTTGTCTACTTTAAGATTGTGGCAGTTTCTGAGAATAGTGCCTTGCCTTTTCAAGAGGAAATCTGCAAAACCTAACTTGGATCTCTTATGCAGAGGAATGTCAAAAAAATGATTGACTTGAAATCACACTAGTAGTGAATGCCATGAAAACCTTTTTATTTATTTATTTCATGAAGCTGTTTATAGTAGAGGCATGGGTAGTGGTTAGAACTACATATTTAACATTTTAACTAAAAAACACTTTTCGGTTCTGTCGAGTTCCTGTCCTATGACCTGAGTGGACTTGGAATGGAGACTTGGGTAGTGATACTAGGCTCTGTAACTTTTATCCATAATTTATTCCTTCCTGGTCTTCTATTCCATTTGTAAATGTGTGGTTAATATCTGTCCTAGCGAATTTACAGGCCTTTTTTTAATATTAAATATCTGTGAAGATATTTTAAAAACTCTAAGCTTGGTGCATTAAGTGAACTGCTCTTCGTATTTAAAGACATTACAAAAGTTGGATTAAATTTACTTTTATCTGAGCAGTGTGTGTGGGGGGGTGTTGATTTTTTTTTCTTCCTCTATTCTCACTTCCTTTATTTGAAAGTATTTCTTTGTTTATTTTGAGGGAAAAAGTGTGAGGTAGTGTGTTTAATTGTCTTGATTTTTGAATTTGAAAATTGTGTGCAGCTGAACATTTTCTCACACAAATTATTTTTTGTGTTTCCTCCCGTATGCTCTTTGTGAATGTCCCGTACCAGCTGTTGGTGGAAACGGTATTGCGCCATAAATTTGAGAACAAACTTAACACAGTTGTTGGGACTATTTCCCCCAGTCATTTGCATTTATTTTGTCATAATTTTGTGGATTTTCATTGTCTTTTAAATTTAAATAATTGAGTCCACAATTTTTTTCACTTATTTATTAAGCCTAAATTTTAAAAAATCACTAAGTACCCTTGAATTGTGAAGAAAAGAAGTTCATAATAAACTTAGCTAAACAATTTTCTTCCGATTTTTTTTAAAATTAGAGGTGGTATAGGCGTACAGCAAAATCGTGTGGAAAGCACAGACCTCCTTTATCCTCTCCTCACACGGACAGTTTTCCCTCCCTATTACTAACAACTTTCATTAGTATGGTACCTTTGTACAATGCTGAAAAACTTTATTGTTGTATTATTATTAGCTATAGTTCATAGTTTACATCAAGGTTCACTGTTTGGGTTGTTCAGTTTGATAGGTTTTTTAAAAAATTGGTGTTTTTGAAACTTAAGCAACCTATAATTTCCCATTTTAACCTCTTTCAGAGATAAATGTTTCACTGGATTTAATTGAAGTGTTATGCTACTATCACCACCACCCATTACCCAAACTTTTCCATTACCCCAAATAGAAACTGTACTTAAGCATTCACTCCCCATTTCTAACCCTGGCCCCTGATAACCTGTGTTCTTGTTTCTGACTCCATGAATTTGCTTGTTCTTGTTATTTCATATCAGTGAGATCATGTAATGTTTGTCTTTTTGTGTCTGGTTTATTTCACTCGAAACGATGTCTTCAGGGTCCATCTGTGTTGTCTCATGTATCAGAACTTCATTCCTTTTTACGACTGACTAATATTCATTGTATGTATATGCCACATGATGTCCATTCATCTGTTGATGAACACTTGAGTTGGTTCTACCTTTTGGCAATTTCGAATAATGCCGCCAGGAGCATTGGGCAGATATGTGTTGAGTCTGTGGTTCAAGTCTTTTCAGGTGTATGCGTAGAAGTAGGACTACCGTGTCCTATGGCGCTTCTGTACTTTCTGAGGAACCACCAAACTGTTTTTCCATGGGGGCTGCAGGGGGAATGATTTTTTGAATGACAAGTTGGAGAGAAATTTTGACAGGAAAATCACTCTTGTACTTAGAATTTTTTGAAGATAGTTATTAAAGTTCAGAAATTGCTGTTTTCTTTTCATCAAGATTTTAATTTTGAAATAGACATGACAAAATGAACTGACTGGAGTTTTTTTGTTTACAGTTGAGAAGTTTTTATTGCAGGATAATGGTAGTGTACTTGGATGTTGTTTCTCAAAAAATAGCTAAATTCTTAAGTATACTAGAAGTCTTTGGGAAAATTCAGGAGTGTACCTGGTGCCAAATATTTTGCTACAACTGGATATTAAGATAAAAATTTACTGTCTTTAAGTTTACAGCCAAACTTGTGATTAAGCAGGGCTTTTGATCATAGCTCTTAATGTAATATGTGTAATATGGTAGTTCATACTTTGTCCTAAAATATATATATGTAAATACATATATATATATATATATATACACGTATATAAATTTAAAAAGCAGTAAGTCTGGATAGACACTTTGGAAAATACAGATGAAAATAAAGAAAGAAATACAGATGAAAATAAAGAAGGAAAAAAATCATTCCAACTTGTAACCATTGTTAATATTTTAGTAGCTATCCTTTTTTAATGCAAAATTTAATTTTTCCTAAATCGAAATCTTATTGTAATATCTTTTAAACTTTTTTTAATTGTGAAATATATATATATGAAAAAGCAGTACATTTCAAAGTACATCATAACAAGTAGTTATAGAACAGATTGCAGAGTTTGGCATGGGTTACATTTCCACAATTTGAAGTTTTTCTTCTAGCTGCTCCAAGACACTGGAGACTAAAAGAAATATCAATATAATGATTCAGCAGTCATAACTCATTTGTTAAATCCTATCTTCTCTGTTATAACTCCTCCTTCTCCTTTGCTCCTTCTCCCAATCTTTAGGGGTATTTGGGCTTCGTCCATTCTAACTTTTTCATGTCGGAAAGGGGACCGATAATGTGGATGGAAGACAGAATTAGTTGATGTTCTCTGACCTCTCAGTGTTCCAGGACTTATCTGGCCTAGGAACCCATCTGAGAATGTAGGTTTCTGGAAAGTTATCATAGTGCATGAAATTTTTGTAGAATTTCAGATAGAGCCCTAGGTGTTCTTTAGGGTTAATAGGAATGGTTTTGGTTGGGGTTTGGCAAACCATAGTAAATAGCAGTATCGAGTTGAAGCTTGCGAAAGAGTAGCCTCCAGAATAGCCTCTCAACTCTATGTGAACTCTCTCAGCCACTGATATTACCTTTCTTTTCCCTCCTTTAGTCAGGAAGGCATTGTCAGTCCCATGGTACCAGGGCCAGACTCATCCCTGGGAAATATTATTGTAATTAAAAAAATCTTTTTCATTTCATATTGTGGACATTTTCTCATATGATTAAGTAATATTTACAAATTGATTTTTTTAATGGACAGTGTAGTATTTAGCTACCCTCCCTCCCCTTTTTGGATATTGGGTTTTTTCTTGTGAATAATGCTGGATAAACTTTGAAGATAACTTCTGACGTTTGGGATACATTTTAAATGTAGGTTGCTGGATCATATGATGCGTACATTTTTAAGACTGAAGATACATTGTGAGATCCTTCAAGAAAGGTTGTAGTTGTTTTCTCCTTCTTAGGGTAGTTCTGTGCTTTTTACAAATATCCTTGTTCATAGTGGATATTGTCATTTAAAAATAAATTCCAGTTATAGGTAAAAAGGGGCATCTCAGAGTTTGCATTTCTTTCATTACAGTCGTGTTGGAGTTTTAATTTGGTAATTGAAAATGTGAATTCTTTTTATTAATTGTGTTTTTGTATTCTTTGACCATTTTTCTGTGTTTCTTTTGTTGTATGAAGCACCTTTGCATGCAGGAAGCACTTTCATATTTGCTTTTTAATTTTGTGTCTTTTGTGAAAATAGTGTGTTTTTACAAACAGAATGGTTTCATGTAACTTTTTTTCTTAAATTAATAAGCAACTTTTCACTTAACTTAGTGCTGATCTCTGCTGGGTCTTTATGTGACCTGTTAGAGTACTTGTGTGAGGTGTGCACCCCATTTTCATCTCATTGTCTCAAGCGCACAAACTATCAACGTGACTTAACACTGAAGATGTTTGCCTTGATCACCTGGCTGGGGAGTTTTGTCAGGCGAAGTGCTTTTTTCCTACTGTTTACATTTTTGTATGTGTGAGAAATAGATTACTTATTCCTATCTTTTTATCACCAAAGTAGGGAAGAGGGGGTGTCTACTTTAGTGCGTAGTAGCGTGGTAGAAGAAAAGCAAGTTTAGGAGTTCAGCATACCTGGGTACAAGTCTTCACCACCACCAGACTTCAGTTTTCTTAAGTTAAAAAAAAAAAAAAAAGTACCTTAAAAGTTTAAGATGAAGGATAACGTCTTACAAGCACACTTAGCATGTTTTACACATTCAAAGAAAATGATGATACCTTCTCTTGAGGGTAAGGGGCTAGGACTAGTTTTCTTTTGAGAGTAGAGACAAGAGCTAATGATAGAGAAACTCACTGTTTTTCCTTTGGTATCAGTTGACATATAAGCACTACCTTATATAAGGGCTTTTTATATGCTTGTAATGATTGCATGTATAAGAAAGTGTAGAACAGACCCCTGTTCTAAGCTGTCATGTAGATGGAAGATCAGAGAGCGCTTATGCATATTTGTGAGTAAAATTTATCATTAAGTTTATAAGTTCAGAAATATAAATGACTGTGAACTGTGTTGTTGAGGAAGACTTCATGGAGGAGTGTGAGCTTTATCAGATCTTGAGGAATGGGTGGGTCTTGGCTGAGTATAGGAATATACCACTTGTTTGAAGAAAAAAAATAGGCAGTCTGTTGATAAGCTTTACAAAATAATGTAAGTTGTCCCTGCTTTCTAAGAATTTTCTATCTAAAAGAGATGTTTAAAAATATTTGAAAGTAATTAGAGGCAACTGAAAATTATTAAAAAGTAATTAAAAGACCAACTGGTTTTAGAATATGTCTTTTAAGCAATATGGGCTCTTTTTTCTGTAGAACAAGGAGTTGAGTTAAATACTGGATAATTCCTGGAAAAACCATATGTATAGCCCAAAATATGACTTCTTCAGAACTGTGAAAATGTGTACCTCTCACCCCCTATTTTTGAGCATATGTGTGTATTCACGGCAGGGAATTCTGACATAGACTCTCCACACCAGACCAAAGAAGGGACAAAAGGTATAATGAGAAGCTATGGCTTTCTTATCCCCTCCCACCCCCACCTCCCAGATCAGTCACATTTTCTCTAGTTGTGTCTCTGTTACTGAGGAACAGTCTTTTCTTTTTACATCTGCTCTCCTAGTAGAAATTTTGTCCCTATTGAGCCAAATCTGAGATTTGAATGTATAGTTTTCTTTCTTTTTTTTTTTCAAACTGCTGCTACAACAAGTCATTGGAGGTAGGGAGATGAGGCAAAATGGGACTTATTTCCAGAGTCTTGGCAGGTTATCTTTTTTAGATTTGTCATGGAAACTCTATTCTAAAATTACGCTTGGGTCCTTGCATTTATTTTATTTTTTGCTTAGGACTTCTTTGAGATCAGCTTGGTTATCACAATTTTCATAGCTTGTCTGTGGGTTTAATGTCTTTTAACTTCCCACAGAGCTAATTTTTGGGCCAAAGAGTAAATGATTAAAGTTTTTGCCTGAGTCAAGAAAACCTAGTCTGGTTTTAATGGCTTCCTGATTCCTGTGTTGCAAAATCTTGGCGCCACTGTACCAAAAATACTTTTTGAAACAGAAATATAGTACATTGTCTCTTTATAAAAACTTATGAGAAGAAAAGAGAAATTAAATTCCCTTACAAAAAATAAGGAATAATGTTGCCTACTCCAAAGAAGGTTAGGTTTCAGAACTAACTCATGTATGCATCCCTTTCTATTTTTACTGTCACCTCCTGACTTTGGGCCTTTCACCTTATACACCTGGGCCTTGGATCTGGTTTCTCTGTTTTTAGACTCTCATTACTGTTCTTACTCATCAGTTTCAGTATATGTCTGCAGCACAACTTTGATTCTGTTACTCCTTTGCTTAAAAATTTTCAGTGGCTCTTCACGGGATTAATTAATGTCCAGCCGTTCTTAGCTTAACATTTAAGATCAGCCTCAACTGACCTTCAGGTTCCAGAGAATACAGCCTTCTTCATAATGTCTTCGTTGATAATTCTAACTGAAATAATCCAATATGGCCTTTCTTTTGTATTACTCAAATAGCATTTGCTTTACTACTGTTGTCCTTTCATACTTATTAGCAGAAGAATCTTGACAGAAAGGGCTGTTATTAGTGAATTGTACCTCTCTAGTATCATGTATAGTGCCTTGCTCTCTAATTATCAGTTTGAAGTAGTAAATAGGTTAGGAACTTTCCTCATTGTTCATGACACATTATGTAGGTTTACTGAGCACTGTCGGACTCAACGCATATGAAATAACGAATTGCATGTTGATTTATATACATAACATACACATCTTGCCAAAGGTGGACAAATACTCTTTTATTGCATCTTGTATATTAAGAATATGCATTTTAAAATGTGTCCTTCTAAAAGCTTAAAAAAAGTTTCTGAAAAGAAAACATTTTATTCCCCAAATGTGATTGGTTTAGTCTCTTTTGCTGACTGTATAAATGATTAAGTTTTGACAAGGAAACTTTTGGAAAAATTAAATGGAAAAACAGCTATATTGTCAAGATTTGTTATAACAAATTATCCTCCCCAACTCCCCCAAACAAGTTGTATAAATTATATTTTTAGTAATTTTTTCCAGAAAAATTTTTTCTAGAAATCTTGGATTCAGCTCTGAGTTTATACAGCATACGTACTCATTTGGGAATAAAGATGTAGTTTGCTTAGTTGGAAGAGCAGGGCTTGTGGAATCACAAAGACCTTGGTGTGCATCTTGACTTGCTTATCAAATGTGTGTCTTTGCAAGTTGTTTAATCTGTACTTCAGTGTTCTTCTTTATAAAAATAAGAATACTCATAGCTATCTCATAAAGTGATTTCGAGGATTATTTGTACATAGTAGGCATTCTAAATAATTTTTTTCTCTCATATAGTAGAAGATACAAAACCCAAAATGATTTCATAGAGTAAATTATCTAAATGAATTAGACGCTAACAGTGTTTTTCTCCTCTGTTCCCAGATAACTACTACTCTACTCAAATGTTTCTTTATTCAGAGAAGCCTTCCCTGACCAATCCTTTATAAAATGCCAACTCCCGTGTCTGTTTCTTTTAATTGTACTTAACACCAGCTGATGTCAAATAAATTTTCCATCTCCCCCTTTTAGGATGTAAGCTACTTTGAGTTTATATATTTATAATCTATTTTACCTTTTCATCAGTTTAGAAAAATACATGAAAGCATTTTTGTGCCTCAGTGTTCTTTAAGCGAGAACAGCAAAAATTCTGTGATGTGAGCGTTTGTTACTATGGAAATTGGTAGATTTCAAATGGAAAATATTATGTGGTTCTTTAGGGGAAACAACTGTTTATCTCCTGATTTGATAATCATGAGGGAAGGAGGCCTTGTACATCATACTCTTTAAAAGCATTTCTTATAGATTCCATGGCTGGAAATCAAAGATCTTAGAACTTCATATCTAGCTTGTATAATTTATCCCTTGATTTTATGCCAGAAGAGATGGAGGCATGCCAGCCCAACATGATGTGCAATTACATGGCAGAGCTATAAGCTTCTGGATAACCAGGAGCATCTTCCAATTCCATAAGAGTATTTGAGCAACTTCTTCCTTTCCTCACTGTATCCAAGAAGGCAACTCTGGACTTAGAGGAAATTGAACTTGTCCCGAGCTGTCAGGACCCCACCACCACAGTTTCTGACCTCCACTTTTTGTCTCTCATGGTTGCTGGGAAAACACTGTCTGTCTGTGGAAGGAGCCCATCTTGATCCCAGGAGATACTCGGCCTCAGGAGTGACCAAGTCAGGAAGGCAGTAGATCACAAGGTGAACAGCCTTCTGTGTAGGGAGTGGTTGAGAAATTCCAGTGTTCCTTTCCACTGCCACACTTACTTTCTTCTGTTCTGAGAATCAGATTTCAGAGATCCTAGAAGTCAGAGGTTGTCAGTCCTGGTTGCCAGAATGGAACGGGAAAGATGGGCATCAAAATATATCACCACTACCCCTCACCCTAGGTGATTCTACAGCCAGAGGTTAAAGAAACAAACAAGCTAAAAATAAAAAAATTGCTGTGATTCTAACCCTACTTCCTCTGTTTTATGGCTGAGGTTTCTACGAGTTAAGCAGCTCAACCAGTATTACACAAGTTCAAGTCCAAGCCTGGAATTACATAAAAGGGCCCTTGCTCCCCAGTAATGATTAAGGCTTTTCTCCAATCTTCAAACCCATTAATGACTGAGCCAGTCACCTTTTCTTCTCCTCTCACTGTTCCCTGTTCAATGAAATATTCCAACAGACTTAAATCTTTGTTGCTGTTGCCTTTAAGAAATTTAGGAAGAACAAATAAATGCCCTACATCTATTCTGAGGAATTTTCAGTTTTGCTGCTTAAATATATGTTTGTATTCAGACAGTTAGAAATGAGAATCACCCCCACCCTGATTTCTCTCCCATTTATCACTTAGGTTTCCAAAGTGGCACATCTGCCACCATCATAACTGCTCTTCAGTTACCTGTTTTTTGATTGAAACAATTGAGCCGTAGAAAAGTTCAGTGATGTGTTCAGGGCAAATGGGTGGCAGAGGCAAAATGATTGTTCAGGCATCATATTTCCAGCCTGGTGAGACTGCGTGTTTACTCTTACCTTCCTTCCCCTCTTGACTGCTCGAGTTTACCTTTGCTTCTTAGTTTTGCGCCTCTGGAAGTGACACCCTCAAAAATGGACTCATCCTTTATGATCAAGGAAAAGTTGTTGCTGGCTTTTCTCTTCGTTTCTGAGAATAGGTAAGCCTTGAATACTTTGAGGTCTGTGATGATGAAAATTGAAGAAATGACTGTAATTCATTGGGAATGAGAGCAATATAGTCCAGACATTGTCATGATGGCCAGTTGAAGTTGAAAGAAAGTTGCACAGGGAGGTAGGGGCAAAGGTCTACTGTGTGACCTTGGACAAGTTTTTGCACTGTTCTCTCCCATGGAAAGCCAGAGAGTTGGACCTGATCTCTGAGGACTCTCCCAGGTCTAATGTTTTATGAAGCAATGAATCTCTGCTCTCTGGGAGCCTCCCACTTTCAGTCAGATGTGAAGGAATTTTATACTTTTCAGCAGTAAGTAGAAGATTCTCTTCTTTCCTTAAGTCAACTACTCTTGAGGCTTTTTCCTGGTGATCTAAGGAGTAGTAGCTCATGATGTTTTGTTTTGTTTTTTCACATGGGCAGGCACCGGGAATCAAACCCGGGTCTCCAGCACAGCAGGCGAGAACTCTACCTGCTGAGCCACTGTGGCCCGCCCAGCTCATGATGTTTTAAAGTAGAGGTCTGGAGATAAGCAGCCACAGAAAGACATTGACTTTACCCGGTACCTGGTGATTTCACAAAGGGCATTCATTGGCTATAGGTCCCTTCTCTAGGAGCCTACCTCTTCTTGGAGGAACTGCTCAGAAATTTTGTATCTCTGAGATTTGTTTGTCCATCTACCCTTTCTTACATTTTATAAATATTTGCTAACCATCTACTATGTTAATAATCCTTTACAAGAGGCATGAGTGAAGATGGAGTATTGTGAGGTGGGAGGGGTTGCTGAGATGGGTATCATGCCCAGGAGCTTCCCTTGTAGGTTAAAAGAGAGTAAAGAGGTATTATGATTGGATGTGATATGTGAAGCTTGACTGGATGCTAGATCCAAGGGCAGGAGTGAGAGGACCCATAAAAAATACTGAGACAGTTGGGGGAATCTGAAAGTACACTGTGAAATGGGATTTTTGATAATTTTTTAGATGTGATAATAGAATTACAGTGTATAGGAAGTTGTCCTCCTTATTAGAAACATGCTGAAGGGGGATGAGTGTCATGATGTCTACAACTTACCTTCAAAATGTTTCAGGGGAAAAAAACCAAAAATGTGCCAGTATGTTAGCAAAATTGTTCAGTCAAGCTAGAATGTATGGATGTTCATTGACTAAACAACTTTAATGTAGTTGAAAAATTTTCAAAATAAAAAGGAAAGACCAAAAATAAAAGGGAGAAAAAAAGAACATTTCTTACAGCCTGGATGATTCAGGATACTGTTCAGGGGCAGGGCGAATGAGGGGAAGGTATTTGATAACTGACATCGTTAATAGGTCCTTTTCTGGGGACTTTAAAAATTTTATTTTTGCAGTTTGTTTTGTTCCAGTTTTTGCATGATAACTTTCATAGGAACAAATTTTTGAATTAATTTTTTTCTAATAATGTCTGGTTGGCTAATAGCTGCTTTTCTCCTTCAAAGAAGCATTTTGTTTTGAAGTCTAGCTTTGTGTTTTTGATAGTTTTCTTTTTCCTGGGTGCATTAGTATGCAGAAACGAGGGCCAGCATTGGTGTAAAAAAGCTCACCAGGTGACTGACGATCACTCCAGACCAATGGTTTTCAACCCTAGTTGTATATCATGTTAACAGTTTAAAGCATTTTCTACATCTATTTTTTTTTTAAGTAAAGATTGTGTTGTGTACTCTGACTTTTTTTGCACTTCATACAGTATTCTCAGTTACTAAGCTGGAGTGGTTCATTGAAATCTCCATTTCTAGGGAGTGAAGACTACATGGGCTCTATGTATGGAGGACCTCAAAGCTTACTACTTAATTGGTGTCTGGGTTAAGTCAAACACAATTGGTTCCTAAAAGTGCCTTATTGCTAATTGAGATTCTGTTCTGGGGAAATGAATTACATTCCATAAAATCGTACTTGATCTAAGATAAATGAAAAGAAAATTGGACTTATTTTATAGATAACTTATTAAGAACATAAATGAGATAAATTATATTTAATGATTTTATTTAATACCAGTACAGCGTTTTTAGGACGTTTACATTATTTCAAAGATTTTCTAATTATTTCCAAAATTATCATCTGATTCATATTATTCCTTATTCATATTTTCCTTTCCTTATTTTCATATTTTCCATATTTCCTTTAAAACTTTGGTAGTAAATGTTGGAGGAGAAGCATTTTCTTCAGTTATCACTTTCTTCCACTTTGAAAATTCTTTATTGTTGAGCTCTATTGAGCTCCATTCTTGCAGTTCAGTCTAGTTTGCTTTGGAACCAGGTATTATTGTTCATTCTTTCTTGACACTGTAGCTTTGTGAATGCATTCTTATTCCAAAAAGAAATCTTTTTTGTTGATGGTAGACTCAAATAGTAATTCTTAACTTCTAGTTAACTTTACTCAAAATGGCACATAACCTGCCCACTGAGGGTGGTGCAACGGTGGCTCAGTGGCAGAATTCATGCCTACCGTGCCAGAGACCCAGGTTCAATTCCTAGTATCTGCCCATATGAAAAATAAAAAAACAAAAAACCAAAAACCTGCCCACTGAATTCCAGTGCCTGTCCTCTTCCTCAGCCTCACAAACCATTGTTTGAAGCTAAAAACCTATTCCATTGATAGCTCACCTGTCCAGTTTTTTGGGGGTGGTGGTTTCTTTTATATTTTTGTTTCATCTTCTTCTCTCACTCCCCTTTCTTCTTTTCAGTGCAGTTTTACTGAGTTATAGTCACATACCACATAATCATCCACAGTGTACAGTGATTCATAGTGTTATCATATAGTTGTGTATTTTCACAATATTCAGTTTTTGAACATTTTCATTTCTCCCCCCAAAATTAAAAATAAGAATAAAAAGAACACCCAGAACATCCCATATCCCTTATCCACCCCTCCCATTATTTATTTATTTATTGTCTTTATTTTCTTACTCATCTGTCCATACACTGGATAAAGGGAGTATCAGTTACAAGGCTTTCACAATCACATGATCACACCATAAAAATTATATAATTACATAATCATCTTCAAGAATGAAGGTTACTGGATTACAGTTCAACAGTTTCAGGTATTTCCTTCTACACTTAAAATCTAGAGAACATTATGCTTAGTGAGACTAGCCAAAAACTAAAGGACAAATACTGTATGGTCCCACTGATGCGAACCGACATTAGAGAATAAACTTGGAATATGTCATTGGTAACAGAGACCATCAGGAGTTAGAAATAGGGTAGGATAATGGGTAATTGGAGCTGAAGGGATACAGACTGTGCAACAGGACTAGATACAAAAACTCAAAAATGGACAGCACAATACTACCTAATTGCAATGTAATTATATTAAAACACTGAATGAAGTTGCATCTGAGCTATAGTTTTTTTGTTTGTTTGTTTGTTCTGTTTTTATATATATATATTTTTTATTTTTTATTTTTAGTTTTTTCTCTATATTATCATTTTATTTCTTTTTCTGTCGTCTTGCTATTTCTTTTTCTAAATTGATGCAAATGTACTAAGAAATGATGATCATACATCTATGTGATGATATTAAGAATTATTGATTGCATATGTAGAATGGAATGATTTCTAAATGTTGTGTTAGTTAATTTTTTTAATTAATAAAAAAATTTAATTAAATATAAAAAAAGTATAAAAATTTTAAAAATGTATTACAAAGCTACAAAGAAAGCATGGTACTGGCACAAGGACAGACATATAGACTAATGGAATAAAACTGAGAGTTCAAAAATAGACCCTCACATCTATGGCCAATTGATTTTTGACAAGAATATATATTACACTCAATGGAGAAAGAACAGTCCTTTGCACAAATGGGGCTGGGAAAACTGGATATGCATATGCAAAAGTAAGGGTGTTGTCCCCCACCTCACACCATATACAGAAATTAACTGAGCATGGATCAAAGACTGAAATATAAGGCCCAGAAATATGAAAGTCCCAAGAGAATATAGGGAAGCATCTTTGGGACCTTATATTAGATGATGGCTTCTTAGACTCCACACCAAAAAAAAAAAAACAAAATCTAAATAGGGATATCTTTATAATGCACGAGAATAACCTCCAGAATGACCTTTCAGCTCTATTTGAAATCTCTCAGCTACCACAACTTTGTTTCTTTCTGTTCCCCTTTTGGTCAACATGTCTTTCTCAATCCCACAGTGCCAGGTCCAAGCTTATCCTCAGGAGTCATGTTCCATGTTGTCAGGGAAATTTACACCCCATGGAATCGTTTCCCACCTCAGGGCAGAGGGCAATGAGTTCAACTGCTGAGTTGGCTTAGAGAGGCCACTTCTGAACAACAAAAGAGGTTCAATGAGGGTGACTCTTGGGCGTAATTCTAAGTAGCGTAGCTTCTCTTTTGCAGAAGTAAGTTGGTCTGTTACATTGGTGGTTCCCAATGCTTGTAAAAATATTGGGAGTTCCCTAGATGGGGAAGTTTAATATTTCTATATTTTCCCCCAGTCCCTCAAGGGGCCTTTGCAAATACTTTTTAAATTTTTTGCCCAGTTTATCCTGGGATATATCTGGGCATCACACTAACCTGTGCAAACCAACAAGCTCTCACTCCTTATTCAAGGTTCCATGTAATTATGGTGTTCGAATAAACTGACCATACAAATTAAATTAGTGTGCTATAAAAAATGTAAAATTTGCACCATAAACATCTTTTCCTTTGGTCTCACACAGAAGTTGAAGTTTAAAAGCACTCAGTATATCCTTTACCTTTAAATCTAATTTATGTTAGTCCTAACCAGATCTACTTCATCATATCTCTGTTGAAGTCTGAGCTCTTTTTCAGCTTTTAAACAGTTGCTGTATAGGGTAATGCTGACTTTTGTAGCTGCTAAACTCTAGCTCTGAATCTCAGGTGTCACACAGATAACTGAAGTTCCAAGAAATGACCAGTTATACACCAATAGCTCAGCGTCTCACTTATCCAGTTTTTAAGCATTTTAAAGACTCTGCACAGTGCCTCTAAGAAAATTGTTGCTTTGGTTCAGATTTCATTAATTTCCTACATTTGCTGATATATTCCTTCTATCAAGTTTTTCCACATCATTAATCAGCCTTTCATATTTGTTCTAGTTTGCCAGCTGCCGGAATGCAACACACCAGAGACTGACTGGCTTTTAATAGGGGATTTATTTCATTAGTTCTTTAGAGGAAAGGCAGCTAACTTTCAACTGAGGTTCTTTCTTACGTGGGAAGGCACAGGGCAATCTCTGCTGGCCTTCTCTCCAGGCCACTGGGTTCCAACAACTTTCCCTGGGGTGATTTCTTTCTGTGTCTCCAAAGGCCTGGGCTGAGCTGGGAGTGCTGAGATGAGGTATGCTGAGCTGCTTGGGCTGTGCTGTGTTGAGCTCTCTCATTTAAGCACCAGCCAATTAAATCAAACATTATTCATTGCAGCAGGCATGCCTCCTAGACGGCTGTAGATGTAGTCAGCGACAAATGAGGTTCACAGGCCATTGGCTCATGTCCACAGCAACACCTTCACGTGACCAAGTTGACAACTGAATCTAACTGCCACAATACTTAACAAAAATTACCGGTAATTGTACTCACCTGGAGATCACTTGAATTTCCTTGTCATTCAAAACCATACTTTGTTGAGTATTATAGTTTGAACCTGGAGAATAACTCATGCTATCTTATTCCTGCCTTCTGTGGATTTAAAATGCCATGTTTTATTTCCAGAGTGATAATTTTCTTCACTTTTCTTAGTTGACATTTGATGAATTACTTTTTATATCATAATAAAGCAAAATTTCAAAATTTGAAGGAAATTTGCATGAAGAGCAGAATGCATGTTTGTGTTAATAAGCACAACTGGAGATGGTTAGCTGGATTATCAACCTCAGTTATTAGCCAGTGTCCTTAGATAAAAGATGGTCATAGGATGGGCCACAGTGGCTTAGCAGGCAGAGTTCTCGCCAGCCATGCTAGAGACCTGAGTTCGATTTCTAGTGCCTGCCCGTGCACAAAAAAGTTGATCAGAGTTTTTAGAGTCATAAATTTGAATTTTGGACTTTATTGTGGGGATCTTTGATAAAAGTCTTAAAAGCAGAGGTGGGGGCTGTTGGAAAGAATAGCAATTTCAATTTGAGGCTTTGACTATTTGTACTTATAGAGAGGCAAATTTGTTTTCTGTAGTCAGTTTATAGCTAGTTCCAGTTTTTCAGCACCATTCAGTTGAGAACCATGTTACTCCTATGGGAAAAAAACAGCTTGCTTTATAATGTTGTTCTAGTTTGCTAGCTGCTGGAATGCAGTATGCTAAAAACAGCATAACTTTTAAAAGGGGAAATTTATTAAGTTGGAGGTTTTACCGTTCTAAGGCTGTGAAAATGTCCCAGTTAAAACAACTCTATTAAAATTTCCAAATTAAGGCACCAAAAAGAGGTTACCTTCACTCAAGAAGGGCTGATGAAGTTCAGGGTCTCTCCCTCAACTGAAAAGGTACATGGTGAACATGGTGAAGTCGGCTAGCTTTCTCTCCAGGCTTCTTATTTCATGAAGCTCACCCCGGGGGCGTTTTCCTTCTTCATCCCCAAAGAAAGTTCTCTGGCTGCCTGGGTTCTGGTTCTTGTGACTCTCTCCAAAATGTTTCCTCTTTTAAAGGATTCTGGTAAGCTAATCAAAACCCACCTGGAATGGGCAAGCCACGTCTCTGTGGAGATAATCTAATCAATCTTCCAGCCTACAGTGCTGAATAGGGATGAAAAGAAATGGCTGTTTCCACAAGATGGATTAGGATTAAAACATGGCTTTTCTAGGGTACGTAATCTTTCAAAGCGACACAAATGTTAAAATTGAAAGCTGTGTTTTTGACTGTGGGTTCTGTAGAAAGTAAATCATTGATATATTATTAAATAAATATACAGCGACTTGTAAGATCTTTTAATTAGTTATTGGTATCCATTATGTATTATATACATATATACTCTAAAATATGCAGCCAAAGGGAAAAAAAAACAAAATATGCAACCAGCACATTATTCTTTGAACTCAAGGAGCAGGTGGGACTGATGATAAGTGGTTGACATGGACCTGTTTTCCTTGGTAGAACTGAATTTTTTCTTCCCCTCTTTATTTCTACCCTAGTGAGTTCATTTGGTCACTGGATTTTGTTTCTATATCATCTTCATCTATAACCTAGCTTTAGGATAGTACCAGACAAACGTACAATATCATGGTGTAAAACACACACACATATATAACACATGCAGGTATTTGTAGCATATTGTGAACAAATGGGCCTCAAAGATTCTACGATTAAAGCAAAAAAGTTTTGGGGTTTTTTTTTGTATGCTGTACGATGGGGATCACATTTCATTCTTTTTCCATCTGAATATCCCATTATTGCAGCGCCATTTGTTGAATTTTTGTTGTTTGTTTGCTTGATTGTTTTTGGGAAGTACTCCCTGGGTTTCCCACATGGCAGTTGAGAATTCTACCACTGAACTACCCTCGCACCCCCACAAAAAAGCTTTTGATGGAAAATATACGGGCGGATAGTATATTTCTGTGGGTTGGGTCTAATTTGGTAATGGTTAGATTGTGCCTGTCATCATCACCTGTTCAGATGAGAAGATGTTTGTCTTTTGTAGCACTGATAGCCAGTGGCTATTTTATTTTCCATCAGACGGTTTTTAAGACTTTTATTTGTTCAGTGTTGTTTTTTTAATATGCTATGTTATATATAAGCAACTTTAATAAGTGATGAGTGTACAGTAGCTAGATTCCCTGCATATACATTTTCCATTTTATGCCGTATGATTGGAAGAAAAAACTTTTTGAGTTGTATCAGATTTATGTCTACTGTAAGCATTGCCAAATTTTTTGCTCTTGATTAAAAACAGTTTTATTGAAAACTCTTTTGAATATTACAATTTGTGTGTTGTGTTAGATGGCTTCTGCTGTCAGCGTGCTCTCCTTTTCCCCGGAGGTGCAGTGATCATCTGTAGCTGTCTTGCCGCTTTGACCTCAAAAGGCCCATTTAGGGGCTGTCGGAAGGAGAACTGACTTGGAACAGTGAATCAGGAAATCTGTTGAAGGGCTGAAATCTACTTGTCTCAGTGATTTTTCTTGTTGGGGGGGTGGTTCACTGAAGAATGGAAATAAAGTCACTATTCTCCTGTTTTCCAAACATAGGGTATAACTTCAGTTTAAAATCCAAGGACATTTAAATGCTAAATTTTAAGACTTCAGTTGTAGATACAATCATTCAATGTTAATGTTTATAATTATTCTAATGAGATTTACCTATAATTCTCCTTTATTCTAGTGCTCATATCAGTTTTTGGTGAATTAGTTTTTCTGTATCTAGTTCAAATTTGATAAGAGAAGTCATAAGGGGGAGTAAGTGTAAATGTAGGCGAATCATGTCATTGCTGTACTTCACTGTTACTTTGAAACACACGTACCACACTTTGCTTTAAAAATTTGTAGACTAGATATCGAGAGAACTATGTGGACACATGTTGCCTGGTTACCTGAGGTGACTGTTTTTATCCATGCCAGCGAACTGGCCAGATGATAGTTACAGCTGACTAATCCTAGGTGAAATTTCCAGTTAAAGGTTTCCTGCTCGGGGGGCTTTTTTTCCCCTTTCAAAAAACCAACTAATGCTTTCTGCAGTTCCTTTATTAAAAGGACAAGACTATTTATTGGTTTTTACAGAATCACCAATCTCCAAATTCAGTCATTTTTATATTCTGGCACCTATTAATTTTTTTATTGCTTGATAGAGCTTCATGATTTTTATTGTAACTCCGTTATAAATGTCCTTGAGTTGCTAGTATTTCTTCAGATTGTTTCCCTTCTAATTATGTCATTATCAAATTTGCTTGTAAAGTAGGTCAGCAAAATTTTATTAAGCACCCGTTGAAGCGGCGGCAGGATTGCTGCCTTTATTCTTGTGGGGCACATCCTGTGAAGGCGGAGAGCTAAGGTACATGTGTAAACAAATGAAAAAAGGTTGTTTCAGATTCTCCTTTGAAGTTGCTTGCTCTTTATAATAATACATTGTCAGAATTTGCAGCACATTTTAAAATAGTAGTTGATTTTGCTGTCTCCTGATAAAGGAGTCTTGTGATGTAGAGACAGACTATAATACATAATAGTCTGTAAATCAGGATGAACTAGATGTTTCTCTCTGTAAAAAAGATTAAAAACACATAAGTATAGTATGGGACAGTGGGTCTGTGGATAAGGTATCCTTGCACCATTGACTAATATAAATGGATTAGCTTTCGCCTGGAAGAGAAGGGGTGGTCACTGCATTAAACACAATGAATACTGAATGTCTTCTTCATTGGAAACTGACACCGAGTAAACAGGCTCAAGGAGGATCTCATTAAATTTTATAAAATTTTTTTTTAATAATTTTTCATATTTTAAAAAAATATGACAAGAAACACAAACATTCTTAACATGATCATTCTGTTGTACATATATAGTCAGTAATTCACAATATCATCACATAGTTGCATATTCATCATCATGATCATTTTTTAGAACATTTGCATCAATTCAGAAAAAAATAAAAAGACAACAGAAAAAAATTCATACATACCATACCCCTTACCCCCCTCCCTTTCGTTGATCACTAGCATTTCAATCTAAATTTATTTTAACATTTGTTCCCCCTATTATTTATTTTTATTCCACATCTCATTAAATTTTGATGTGGGTTAGGGTAAGGTCCCGGGAGTAACTTGCTGCTGTGTGAGATCAAGCAGTTGGCAGGAAAGGAAGGCACACAAGGTCTGTGTCCTCTTTTAGGTCCCCCCCCACCCCAGGACAGAAACCTAAAACTTGGAAATTTGCATATGCTGTTTACATTTTCTGTGGTTATTTTTTCATCACTATTCAGTAAAGTTCTTTCTGCAAAACTGATCTTATTTTGGTGTGCTGTGGTAAATGAAGGGTCTGTATGGTTGTTCCTGGGAGGTGTGTGATCTTGAGATGGTGGTTGTGATGCTGGGTGAGGAAAAGCCCAGAGGATGCAGAAGCTAAAGGACGTAACTCTGTACCTCACTGACGGTTCTCCTAGTGTCTCCACTGAAGCATTCATTCTGGGCTTTGCTTTAATAAGGAAAGCCGTTTTACTATGTTACTCTTACTAGCCTAGAGACTAATTAGTTTTGTCATTGTGCTGTTTTTTTGAAGCTTCTTAGTTCCCCAGTTTCTCCACTTAAGTTCCAGAATGAAAGATTAAGTAATTAACGTATATGTTCATTAACATTTAATCTTTGCAATTTTGAGTAATTTTCCAGTGATGTATATAAGGAAAATTAGAATCAGAAGTTTATTTTTTCCCTTCAAATCTAGTTTCTGTGTGCATACACCAGCAAAAGTGGTTTATAGACTAATGCAGTGCCCAAGAACAGCTACTGTTCATGTTTAGCTTTTAAGACTTAATTGAGATAAGGAAAATAATTAGTATTACTCCTTATCTGTATACATTGATAAGAAATCTTAACTGGCATCCTTGATCCTCTCACCAAGGAGTGAGAAATCCATATCTACCCCCGCTTCTGTCTCATAGAAATTGTTTATTGGTTGTTCATTGCAACGAAGTAACAAAAATTGGAAAGATATTTGATGTTTATCAGCAAGACAATCATTAAATAGTTTATGTTAAATAAAAATATTACACCATCCAACTATTTAAAAAAAAATAAGGTATATATTTATATGACCTAAAATGATATCCATTATATACTATTAGATGGCAAACATTATTCTGTACTGTGTATAATATTTCATTTTTTGTACAAAAGAAATAGAGCCAAAATATGTGTGTATATTGATATGTGTAAACTTCCATAGCTTTGTGTGATCACAGGTACATATAAGGACTCCATTTCAATTCTTAATACGGTTCACCACTAGGTTAGTGAGTTTCTGTCTTTTTTTTTTAAATATTCTTATCGATAAATCTTCACACACATGCAGTCCAACCACAGTGTACAATCAGTGGCACATAGTATCATCACATAGTGTGTATTCATCACCATGAT